>NC_133388.1:78453163-80853163 GCF_047511655.1 Castor canadensis | reverse complement strand
AAAAAGCTTTTATGTAGCCAAGGAAACAATCAACAGATGCAATGGGAGAAAAGATTTACAGGTCATCTAATAAGGGTAACCCCTTATCAATATCTAAAATGCATAAGGATTCAAACAACTCAATTGCAAGAAAAGTAGATCAATTTTAAAATGTTCAAAGTAAGCCAGATATAGTAATTCATACCTGTAATCCCAGCTACAGAAGAAGTAGAAAACAGAAGGATCATGGTTCAAGGCCAGCCTAGGCAAAAAGTTAATGAGATCCCATATCAACAAACAAGCCACACATAGTAGTGCTCCCTGCTATGATCCTTGTGATCCCTGCTATGGGGAAGCATAGATAGGAAGATCATGGTCCAAAGCCTGCCCTGAGCAAAAATCACAAGACTATTTGAAAAATAATCCAAGCAAAAAAAAGAAAAAGGGGTTGAGTGTATCAGACCATATCTAGCAAGTGCAAGGCCCCAAGTTCAAATGCCATTACCACCAAAAAAAAAATGTGCAAAGGACATGAATAGACATTTCTCAAAGAAAACTTACATGTGATATTTTGTCTTTTTGATTCTAGTCATTCTGACTGCTATAATATTACATATAACTTTATAGTAATAGCCATTCTAGCCAATACTTATAATCTTTGTCTTTTCATTAATAGCCATTTTTATAGATATGAGGTGGTATCTCACTGTGGTTTTAATTGCATTTTCCTGATGATTAGTGATTTAGCGATTTTAATCATTTTTTCATATTCCAGTTCCAGCAATCCCACTATGGGATATGATGTATACATACATACATCTACCCAAAAGAAATGAAACCAATATGTAAAATAATCCACATCACATGTTCACTGAGGCACTGTTCAAAATAGCCAGGATGTGGAGTCAATGTAAGTGTCCATCAATGGATGCTCAGAGAAAGAAAATGTGGGATGTTTACACAAAGCAATACTATTCAGATTTAAAAAGAAAGAAATTTTGTCACTCAAGAAAACATGGATGAACCTAGAGGATGTGCTTAGTGAAATAAGCCAAACACAGGAAGGCAATAGTACATGATCTCATTTACATGTGGAACCAAAAAAAGTCAAACTCACAGAAGTAGAAAGTAGAATGATGGTTTCCAGGGGCTGGGGAAGACTGGGGGAGAAGTATTGAGGATATTTTTGAGATCTATTGCACAGGGTGGTGACTATAGTTGATAAAAATGTGTTTCATATTTCAAGATTGTTAAGAAAGTAGATTATAAGTGTTCTCACCATAAAAAGTGGTGAGTATGTGGGAGAAAGGATTTGTTCATGGCTTGACTTAATCATTTCATATAAAACTATAATTGTACCCTAAATATGTACAACTTTTGTCAAAGGTAAATTTTTAAATCATGTTTTATAACATAAATATATATGATTTTTGTCAATTCAAAAATAGTAAGTGGATGGTCAGACATACCATCTACACCCCTGTGTGCACACATGCACACAACATACATCACAAAGACCCCATTTAAGAATTACTGAATTGCACTTTTTTTTTGTGGTACCAGAGTTTGAACTCAGGGCCTACACCTTGAACCAGCCCTTTTTTGTGAAGGTTCTTTTCAAGATAGAGTCTGGTGAACTATTTGCCCCAGCTGTCTTTGAACCATTTTCCTCCTGATCTCTGCCTCCTTAGTAGCTAAGATTACTGGCATGAGCCACCAACACCTGACAACAAAACTGAGAGCCAATGCTATTGTCACATCTTTTTCTCCCTCCTCGCCACTCTATCAATGGCCTTGACATCTAGTTCTACAATCGTCTTAGAGCCCATAGCAATGAGGCTTTTAACTTTACTTCTTTCACCTAAACCCAGTGAAAGTGGCAGTGTCTGAAAGCAGTGCTTCATATAAATTATAACTCACTTCCCTTCTTCCTTTCCAAATTCCTCACCCACCTTCTCCTCTTCCACCATCCCTACACCTACCCAATCCAGGCCAGGGTGATAGATAAACCAGTATCAACTCACCATAAAAGTCCACAGGAGCGATCCTGCATACTGTGCTTCTGGCAGTCTCCATCACTTACACTCATCTATCCCACCACCTACATCACAGCCATGTTTGTAGCTAGATCAAGCAAAGTTCTGAGCACAAGGTCTTAAAGACAAGGTGAAAGGCATACACGTGTCTCTTTGGAAGTCCTGAGTCTTAATTAAATCATCCACAGTAAATTAAAGGTATCAGGTCAATGACAAAGCAAGTCTCGCCAATCCAAGATTAGAGACTTCAGGTTCAACCAAACCTGGCCCTAAAGCCACCTCTGAGTGTACCCCAAATCCAGAATGACTCCAAATTTCTAGAGAATCCCAGCCAGAAACAGAAAATCAAGTCACAGATACTTTTCTTATAGTTCCATGTAACATGTTTCATACCCAGGATCGCCTGCCTCTGGGCCTAGGATCAGGAAACCAATACAGATGCTCTCCAGCACCTGGGAGACCTAGAGAAGAGTCCAGGGTGACTGCAGGCCACAATATTGAGATCACAAACAGATTTCACTCTAATTTAAAGGAGGCCAGGAAGATCTGGCCTCCTGCATCATGGATGAACCTGGAGAACATTATACTAAGTTAAACAAGCCAGACACAGAAAGACGAATAGCACATGATCTCATTTACACGGGAAATCTAAAAAAGCAGAACTTATAGTAAGAAGTAGAATGGTAGCTAAAGAGGGCAAGCAAGGGGTACTGGATGGGAGGGAAAGCCTTCCTGTGTCTGAAGTCCTTCCACTACTTCTTAACCACCCCACCCCAAAACCTTCTAACACTAAGGGATCTAAACAGCTCCCTCTTCTCCCCCCTCACAGTTTGGACATCTAGTCAGAAATGCAATATAAAGTGAATTGAAGAAACAGAACATTCAAAAGTGTATGTTCACTTTGTAGCAGTATGGAAAACTGAAACTATGGGGATAAACTGGAAAGAACCCTTCAAAAACTAGTGCCAATTGTATTGGAATTATAATTTAAAGGATGGTTTCTATTTATTTATTCTCCTTCAAATTATTTTAAAATTGTTTACAAATTTAAAAAAAAAAAACAGAAAAACCAAAAAGAGGCAAGAATGTTTTCTTGAAATTTTGCCTATGTGTCTGGCACATGGCCTAATTCTCTGTTTTTCCTATACAAAACACATTCGGCAAAAAGCAAAGGAACAGTACATGGTATTCTGCTGCCCGTGGCAGAAGATGGAGACAGCAACATCTTCAGGGTCATCCCAAGCCTGTGCTGGGAGGAGTCGCTCAGAGAAAACTTTAAGGAGGGTGAGGCCAAGGGTTGGATCTGCCCTAGTGTGAGCACAAAGGAGGAAAGTTTGTCTTGGTCACGGGACATGAAAAGAACAGTTGATGCCACACTGGTGTCTTCAACTAGCCCACCTAGAAACAACAGGACCAACCAGCCAATGCAGATTTGATTCAGCGATTCAGATAATGACATTGCTCCTGCTGGCGGATGCTGGGATCTGATAAGGGGAGAGAAAACGGTCCGGTATCTGCAGGAGAATTAGCCAAGATATAGGGGGGTTTCCGCTGTTGTGGGAAGGGAACTGCTCAGCACACCCACTAGGCAATTACTGTCTAAAACAGCACAGCTTCCTTTATTCTGCAGAAAAGATGAAAACAGAAGAACGGAAGCCAAATGGATACACACACACACTAATCCAAAGCTAAGCTTTCACATAAGTCATGTGAGCTATCCCTCCCCTCCTCCATCCCATCATTCCTCTACTTTGTACCTTCATAATCCCACTTGATACTGAGAAAGTATGTATTAGAGAAATTAAGTTTCCTTATATGTCATGAATTACTTTAAAGTGGTTATATAATAAATAATAGCAAAACATGGAAATGAGAAAAAGAAGACTTACCCTATTGTAAGAGTTTAGATAGAGTATAGCTCCAGAATGTTCAGGAAAATTTGGTTCAAAATATTGTGCTCTGACTGATCCATAGTATCATCTCTCAACACACTGCTCAGCACACTTGTTAATTTCTTACAACTGCAGATGTGACTCTCCCTTCAAATTTTCTACACAGACAAAATCAAAAAGGATATACCCAGGCATTGGTGACCAAGGCAGAGAAAGATCAGAAGACCTGTACATGAAGTTCCCTGATTTAATCACTACATATTGTGCACCAAATTATCATACTGTACCCCATAAATATGTACAAATATTATGTGTTGAAAGAATGAGATAGAGAAGGAAAAAGGAAAGGAAAGGGAAGGAAAGGAAGGAAGGAAGAAAGAAAGACCAAAACAAGCCTCTATTTAAATCAAGGCATACCTAGAGTCTGGAAACTGTGTGAAATATGTGCTCCCTGACTTTCCCTTACAGGTTTTCAACTGGGGGGATGAACCCATCATTTACTATGATAAGGTTTTATGAGTAAGAAAGCTAACATAACTAAAAAACTATTTTAGATATGTGTTGTACAGTATGGCGGCTACACTTAATAGCAATGCATTCCATAATTAAAAATCACTTAGAGAGATTTTAAGTGTTCATACCACAAAAAAATCCAAGATAATGAATACATTAATTGACTTCATTAAGTCATTCCACATGATATATGTCTATATGTCAAAAATCATGTTGTATACCATAACTACATATAATTTTTACTTGTCAATTTTAAAACACAATGAAAGAAATCTAGTGTAATCAGGACTCCTCACCCTACATGTGGTGCCACTTGGGAGCTCTGATTTCTGTGACTGACACACTGGGCACCATCAGTGATGGTTGTCAATTCATCTTTGGTGAGGAAAAGCCCATATTGTTAAGTCTTTATACAACAGCTACTTTGCTCACCAGTCTTTTGAGCAAGCTAGCAAATACAGGCTGGATTATCTTTTCCACCTCAATACTGGGGAACCCGTCTGTGGTGAATGACCTTTGGTGGACATCTTTTACATGTGATCCAATATCATCATGCTTGGTGCCCATCCAAGAGACATCCTTTGTCACCAGTCTCCAACAGTGGTCCTTACAAGTGCTTGACCTTAAAGACAAATGATGGGGTGCTACTTCTGAATAGGGGTGGACGCGTATTTTCGGCCATTTCTCTCCTTCAAAGTGGAAAAGTAGACACACCATTTGAAGTTCTGTAATAATCCTTCGGGGACACCCTTAACTGGAACTGTGATGCTACCTTAGTCCATACCAGCTGATGCCAAACAAACCAAGTGTAACCATCTATAAACCAGGGCATTGGTACCATGGATAAGGGCTGGGAGTAAAGTGGCAAAACATCAGACATAAACACCACAGAAATTGGTCTACCTGTTCTTAAGACATCAAATCTAATGTCGTGTATATATACCACTTCTACTAGATGTTGGTCCCCTGATCATATGCTCCAGTTCATGCTGTGAGACTGTTAACAGTTCTCGATGGCTGGCTCAGGTTGCAAGGCTAAGTGCATTCAATGGTTTTACCTTTAGTCTCAATAAAAACTCAAGAACAATTAAGGGGGCATTTCTCAAAAAGAGAATTGATGCTTATGAAAGACATGATTTTGCTCAAAGTCTTAGGTGACTCTGTTGTGATGCTCCTTCAGAATTTGCCTGGCTCCACATGACGTCTCTATCACAGAATCTGTTAGGTCAAGAGGTCAAAGTGACAATGCTGCCTCACTTCAACTTGGATTAGCTATTGAACTTTTTCTCACTTTGAGCCCCATTCTGTTAGGAAGCACGCTTTCTGCTTCCTCCCTCTAGTCGCCATCTTGGAATCTCCCCTCTGAGCCCCATTCTGAGATGACAACCATTGTACCAAATGACAACTTTGTACCAAACCAGATTCAGTCAGAAAATTGGAATCATAGTGTCATGGAAATAAAGAATTTATTATAGAAACTGGACCAGATGCAAATGTGGATGAGCTAGGATATGAGGTTCTGGAATGGAAAAGGTAACTGAATCAAGGGAAAAGTCAGGAACCATTCCATCTGAAGCGTTGGTGCAGGGAAACAAGTCAGAGCTTTGCAGAGAAATCTGGAGGGCAAGCACATCTGGCCACCAAAATTGGACAATGAAGGGAAAGCTCATGAAAAGGTGCATAGGGACAATTAATCATAAATTATCTGTTGCCTACATGTAGCTGCTGCCTCTGTGAGTCTACAGCCAAGCATTTGGTAGTAGTGGCCTGGGGCCACCACCAATCTCCAACAAGTGGCAAGACAATCTACACACAGAAAGGAGGGGAGTCATGGCAAGCTTCATGACCAGGTGCCATGATAAGTTCCCAGGCACCACTGTACCTTCCTGACTCTGCTGAAAGCCTTCCAAGAGTATTGGCTTCTAATTCACTTCCTCCTTCTAAATCTTGCACAAGTTCTTCAACTCTACCACAGAACAACATAGGCAAAGGGATTCTGGGAAACAGTTTCTAGCCTTAGCCAAGGTGGCATAACACAATCAGCACACAGACTTTTATCTCTAGGAATAAAGAAACACATTAGAACTGTGCCTCAAGGTTTATGTTTAAAATTGTTAATCATACATTTTTATAAGAAAGCAGTAGATAACTTACTCATCTAAAAATGACATCCTAGCTAATTATGATAAAGCTATTACATGGAATGTTAATCAGTCAAAAATGCTTTTAAAATATTAGTGCGATGGTCATTGTGATTATTTGGCATGTCAACTTTATTAGGCCATGGTGCCAAGTTGTTTGGTCAAACACTAGTCTAAATGTTGCTATAAAAGGAGTTTTTAGATATGACTAATATTTACAATCCATTGACTTTAAGTAAAGGGAGACGTTTACTTATGCAGAAATTTCATTTAAATCCTCATTTTAAATGTGTCTAAGAGCCAGGCATGGTGTTACATGCCTATAATCCTAGCTCTTGGGAAGCTGAGGAATAATGATCGTGAGTTCAAGGCTATATAGAAAGACAGTGTCTCAAAAAGAATGGGAAAAATGTGTTTAATATCATGTAGATCACTTTCTCTAGCCAAAATGGACTAAAAATTACAAGTGACTAGCCAAAACATACTCTTCCCCACAAAAATAATACATTTAAAATATAAAAGCACATTTTTTAAAACTTTATGGGACAAAGAAAAATTATGGAGAATATTAAATATTTTAATCCAATGAAAGAAATGCTACATGTCAAAACTTTTGGAAAACAACAAATAGAACTTAGGGTACAATCATAACCTTAAAAGCAGGTACTTGAATGTAAGAAATGCTAAAAATTAATGAAGCAAGTATTGAAATCAAAAAGTCAGAAAAAACAAAAGAGTAAAATTATTCATAGAAAATAGGCTGGGGCTATGACTCAAGTGGTAGAGTGCCTGCTTAACAAGCACTGGAACTCCAGTTCAAAGCCCAGTATTGTCAAAAAAAAAAGTTATTCATAAAAAATAAAAGAGAGCTGGGTGTGGTGGCTCACACCTGCAATTCCAGCTACTTAGGAGGCAGAGATCAGGAGGATTACAGTTCCAGGTCAGCCTAGGCAAAAATGTTAGCAAGAATCCATCTCAACAAAATAAGCTAGGTGAGGTGGTGCACACCTGTTCTTCCAACTATATAGATTGTGGTCTAGACCAGGCCCAGGCAAAAATGCAAGACCTATCCGAAAAATAACTAGGTCAAGTGTGAGTTCCTGAGTTCAAACCCCAGTACCATAAAATAAATACACAGACAAATATATAGATAATAAAAGATAGATAATAGCAGAGAATCATTGAATAAAATCAAAGAAACAATGGAGACATCAGGGTAAAGTAATGACACACCAAAACAAAAAGATTTAATTTCACATGATTAAAATTTATAACTAGACTTGGTGAACAAAGCACATTGAACATACATATATACTTCTTTTCTTCCAAAAACCACTCTTAATGTCAGAAAAAGAATTTTTTTAATGAATTTCTGTCTTTGGTAGAGAACAAAGAGAAGGCAATACCAATAAAACTTTAGAATAATGAAACAGACCTAATAGTTCCTGTGTCACCTGAAGGGAAAATTGAAAACTAACCTGATTTACATTATCAGACCTCAAAAGAAATGAGTAGCAATTCTAAGAGTACCAGCCCTCCCCCTACTCAGTCACTTTATTACTCCATCAAAAACTTGGAGGTTTAATCACTGGAAAATATGAAACATAGAATATCTGATTTAGGCTTCAAACAGTGAAGGTGAAGGCAGGTGCACTATACAGAAAACAAGGCTCAACCTTGAACACTGGATTCTAAGACACGCCATCTGTCTTCCTCTCCAACTATTCTCCCTGGCTATGCTCTCAGAACACTAGACTAGGTCTGTCTTCCTGGAAGGAAGATACTCCAAGAGCACCCTCTTTGGAGACTCTACTAGCCCAGAGGAACGAACTAAAGACACTGACATCATAGATTCCCCAAATAGCTGCCCAAAGCACCCTACAGCTGCATTTCATGATCAATGAGCTTTATTTAGCTTTTTATTCCCTCAGTCTTACCCAGGCAATCAAAAATCTCATCTGAGGACAGGCACCAATGGTTCATGCCAGTAATCCTAAATTCTTGGGAGCCTGAAATCGGGAGAATCACACACAGTTCAAGGCCAGCCTAGGGAAATAGTTTGCAAGACCCCATCTCCAAAATAACCAAAACAAAATGGACTGGGGATATGGCTCAAGGTGTACAGCACCTGCTTTGCAAGTGCAAAGCCATGAGTTCAAACCCTAGTTCCACCAAAAGAGAAAAATCCCATCTGAGTATATCCTTAACATGAAAAATAGCAACAAAATAATAACAGACAAAAAAAGATGAGCAAATGGAGAAAATTCAGGTAGAATTCTTTTACAAACTATGCTGTAAGAGAGATTAAAACAATATTGCACTCTTGAAACAAGAACAGGATACTACATTTTTTTTTTAATCTTGAGAATGCAAAGAATCAGGGCTTGGTGTTATGGTACATGCCTGTAGTCCCAGTTAGTCGAGAGACAATAACAGGAGGATCACGGTTCGAGACCAGCCTGGGCAAAGTTAACAAGAGACCCTGTCTATGAAGCAAACTTAAAGCAAAAGGACAGGAGTGTGGCTCAAGGGATAAAGCTCCTGCCTAACAAGCAAAATATTCTGAATTCAATCCCCAGTAATGCAAAAAAATTGCAAAGAAGCTAGGAATATTTTTAAATATAACAGAAATTAAGAAGTCAATGGAAGACAAATTTACAATGGTTTTCTTTCTCCTCCTGCTGTTTGGCCTTTGCCTTCACAGAACCAGTTCCAAGGTGTAAAAATTATGATTCTAACACTAAACCACCCCATAAGTCCCTACAAGTATCCAGAATTCACTCATGAACTGTTAAAGTCTATTGTCCCATCTCCACAGGCTCATAATGATTACTATTATTAAAATTATTGTCATCTTGAGCATCATCATTCTTGTTGCTGTTAGTCATCATTATTGTAGTTATTACTCCTATTATTTATCATCATTTACTGTTATAAAATATTGAGTAAAGTTTCTCTATCCCTGACAAAAAAAAAAATCAGCCCTGATCAAAGTCTCAGTATGGGTCAAGAGCTAAGCAGTCAACTCTCAGTGTCTCTAGGTGCGGCAGAATCAATCCAGGTCCAGGAGATGCAACCAGCCCTTTCTCTGCAAAACTCAACATTTGGGGATGGGGATGGGGCTCAATAGTAGAGTGCTTGCCTAGCATGTTTGAGGCCCTGGGTTTGATTCCTAGCACTGCAAAAAAAAATATACTAAATATTGAAGATAGGAGGCATGGCTCATGGCTCAAGCACTAGAGCACCTGCCTAGCAAGCATGAAACCCTAAATTCAAACTCCAATGCCACCAAAAAAAATGAGGCTGAGGTGTGGCTCAAGCAGTAAAGTGCCGGCCTCAGGATCACCAGATACTAAGTTCAAATCCCAGTATTGCAAAAAAAAAAAAAAAACTTAACCTCTGGTTTAGTGCTTAAGCTGAGTCAGCAATTGTGGAGAGGCACAGGGGAGAGAGGGGTTGGTGGAACCAAGGGAAGCAGAAGCTAGAGCACAGAAAGTATAGCAAGAGTAGCAAGGGAGAGGTTCTGGACCAGCCACTGGCGCTAGCCAAGGACAAAGTTCTATGGTTGGAAAATGAGACAGGAAGAATAGGAAAGCTGTTGCTATCCTCAGGAGAGAAGGAACCTGACTCCAATTGGAGTGAGCGCCACTGGCAGACTTTTAGTGGTAGTATTTCACCAAAAGACAAAGTGACTCTGGAAAACTCTAAAATCACACTACCCACAAGTAATAAAAATAAGATATTTGGAGATGAAAGTTAGGAAGTCCTCTCAACTCCCTGAGAGTTCCATCATCTTGTGGTAAAGACATTCTATAAAGTTCACGTGCACTATCTCATCAAACCTTAGAATACAATTTGATTAGAGCTAAGCACTCAAACTCATATTTGAAAGGTAGTACGGGGTAGTGGTTAAACATGTTGGCTCCGGGACTGACTGCCTGGGTTCAGATCTCAGCTCTACCACACACAATAGCAGTACGAACTTCGGCAAAATACTTCTCTAATTGTGCCTCCATTTCTGCATATCCAAAAAAGCAGATAATTGTATACTTATCTCATTCCATTGTTGCCAATATTTAATAAACTAATTCTTGTTTAAAACATAGAAGTGGGACATGGGGGTGTGGCTCAATTGATAGAGCACTTGCCTAGTATACACAAGACCCTGGGCTCAATCCCCAGCAGTGAAGAAAAACAAAAGATTGTGTCATAAAACACAGAAGTGCTCGACATACTGAGATACACCGTACTACTGCTATCCCTTATCCAGAATCTTAATTGTGTGTGTAAGACCTAGAAAGATAAAAGTTCCTTAATCCTAGCCAAGAGTCTTTTCTCTGTGCCACTGATCCTCTTAGCAACTAGAATATTCATTCAAAGGAACTTAGTAGTCAACTTACTCATACACCACACTAACCAAATTTTTCTACCTCATTACCTTGTGATCACTGAGTCTGAGTGTCTACACCACTTTCTGAGTATTCAGATGATTATAAAATTCTTAGAACTAAAATCTGCTTCCTGTATTTCTGCCCAGAGAACCTATACCTGTAGACTGTGTTTACACAGAGCAAGTTTCACACCTCAAGCACAAGACCCCCTCAAAGTGTTCAAAGATAGTGTCATTCCTCTCCAGGTCTTCTCTTTCTCTACCTAATGGCTCTCATTCTTTCCACCACCTCATTTTTCTGGACATAACCATCAAGTGGGGCTGACACCTTCCTGAGATTCATCTCTCACATGTCTAGTGGTTGTGAGATAACACCTGTAAAAGCCCCTGCCCTATCCCCTGACTCCCCACAGTAAAGAAAAGGACAAGATGAGGTTTTGCTTAGATCACTGGAGAAGTGGGTGAGCCAGGGGTACAAATTAGAACCATGTCAGTACCTGACTTGGGATCCATACTTCAAGTTGAGGATTTTGTGAGGCTGACGCCAGTGTTCATGTCTGGGGTTTGCTTCACAATAATCACGGGAGGAGCAACTGATGTGAGAAGGGAATAAAAGGTGTAAATGAAACTAAAATGGCCATGTATTGATTATGGTTAAAGCTGGGTAATAGATATATTAGATTCACTATATAATCCTTATTTTTGTATATGTTTGAAGGTTTTTTTATAATAAAACCTTTTTATTCTTTTTGAAATTTTACTAATTTTTTTAGAAATCTTAGGTAGTCTTTACTTTTAATAAAACCTTTTTAAATGTTTCTGATACAATACTTAATACAATACGGCCCCTTCTTTTTTATTAAACTACGATTCTGCCATAGTACAAGACAGGATGAAGACCAGTCTTCTGAAACCACTACCCTCTCTCACACGGAGCCATTGTCCTGCCTCTAGTTCCTGTATAGCATAATGCTGAGGCAAAGGGAAAAGAAAAAGAAAAAGAAATGTACCCTACCTTCAACAATGTGATAATGGGTGATTATCAGATTGTTTGGGTATTTGGGGGGAATGGGACTGGGGTTCAAAGTTGGGGCTTTGCACTTACAAAGCAAGCGCTCTACCACTTGAGTCACACCTCCAGTCCATTTTGCTTTGGTTATTTTGGAGATAGGGTCTCGTTAACCATTCACCCAGTCTAGTCTTCAACTGTTATCCTCCCAATCTCAGCCTGCCAAGTAGCTAGGATTACAGGTATGAACCACTGGCATCAGGCAGTATTGGGGTATTTTTTAATATTTATGAAGGTGTTACATTGATTTTTATAATAGATAAGGTTAAACATAGAACACAAAGAAGCAAGAGACTTCTTCTGAACATCTTCATAGGCATCCAGAATATAAACTGGAATAGAGCACTTATACCAGAAAGACCTTCCCCAGACTGGGTCATGGCTCAAGCAGTAGAGTGCCTGCCTACCAAGCACAAGGCCCTGAGTTCAAATCCCAGAACAGAGAAAAAACACAGTGAGAAAGACCTTCCCAGAAGATTATGGTGCCAGTGCCCAAGGGCAGGAAGTTCAGAAGACCCTCATGACCCTCCAGGCCCAGTGCTAAGGAAACCACTCAGGATAACAGCAGTAAGGAGGTCTGAAAGCTAGACATTGCTTAGCCCTGCCATCTAGGACCAAATGATGCCCTGGCTCAGCTCATGACAGTGGCCCCATCAAACAAGCTCTATGTGGGTTGGTAGTCAGGAAAGTTGAGAACACCCAGCAGTAGAAATTTGAATCTGAGTCACTGGGGTTTGTTCCCATTGCTTGCTCCTTCCCAGATGATGCTGAAAGCCAAAAGTAGATAGTTGTGTGAACTTCATCCCTCAGCACAAGAGGTTTCACCCAACTCCTGGGAAGGGACCATCCAGGCCTATCCAGCACAGGCACTGACCAAAACGAATGCCCTGCACCAAGTGAAAGAGAAAGAAGTAGGTTAAAGGGGCCAGGGGGAATGTATGTGCTAGTGTGAGGGTTCTACAGCAGGCTCAGTTTTTCCTGGAAAAACCTGGACTTTTTCCCTTCTCCCTGTAAAGTATCCCATGACTGAATGTTCTTTACAAAAACTGTTTGTGGCTGCCCTTCTGTGCACCAGATCTCTCAGCCAGGCAGACTAGAGATGGAAAAAATAGCTTATAGATCTCGGTCCAGATTACGTGATTTGTGGCTACAGCCATTACTCAATGAGTGCATGGTTTTGATTAAGTGACAAAAGGCTTTCGTCCTTACTCAACCTTTCAGTACTTTCAACTTACTTGGATAGCTAAAGCATTTGGGGTTTTGGTTTTTGTTGCATGGATGTAGGGCTATTGAATACAACATAAAAGTTGGCTACACTACTTTGGATTGGTTTCCTCATCAATAATTGCATCGGGAAGCAGAGAGCCAGGAAGCTAAGGCCTGCTAGTTTTCATGGTAGGCGGCCTGGTGAAAATCTGCTGTGGTCATCAGCACATGACCTTATCTTTGCTGGGCTCTGAAAAGTGCACCATGACCAACTGCAGGTTTTCCATTACCAACCCTACCTCCGGGTTATAAAACAACCAGCTTGACTTGTTCTTTGGCCTTTATCCTCAAAAGGCCTTTCTGGCAGGTCATCACAGGGACAGATGGCACAATCACACAGGATTATTCAGGAAAAGTTTGACAGAGGAACTATTTGCAAAGGAGGTAAAGTTATGGAAACTAATGGGAGGTGATAGTGCACCCCAGAGCCAGCCTGCCTGCCTCTTCAGCCTAAAGTGACCTGGGGAAGGGGAAGAAAACCAGGAGAAAGTTGAAGTTCTACCTCCACTAACTCTAGTTGTAGCTGCAGGATAGAAGCTGTGGGCTGTGGATGAAGGAAGACCCACACTGGACTGGGTCTGTCAGGGAAAGTGTGTGAATAAATTCTACCCCCTCACTCTCTTTCTACCCAACTCCTGCCAATGTGTGTGGTAGCAAACTAAAGGGTAAGGGCAGCTTTCAAAACAGCCTACAAGATGGACTCCAGAGCAGGGTGGAGAGTGGGCCTAGAGTGATGTTAGTCACTTTTGTGTTACTATAACAGAATATCTAACAGTGGGTATTCTACAAGAAAATATGGCTCACAATTTTGATGGCTGAAGGGTCCGAACAGCATAGCACAGCCTTCTGAATGCAATACAACATGGCAGAAAAACAGCAAGGGAATCAGCCTTATACAAAAGGGGTCAAGCACGTGGAGTGTTCTTGCTGTATAACAACCTACTCTAACAAGAATCAATGCAGCATCCAGGTGTTGGTGGTTCACACCTGTAATCCTAGCTACTCAGGAGGCAGAGATCAGAAGTATTGTGATTCAAAGCCAGCCTGGGCAAATAGTTCAAAAGACCCTATCTTGAAAAAACCCTTCAGTAAAAAAGGGCTGATGGAGTAGCTCAAGGTGTAGGCCCTGAATTCAAACCTCACTACCAAAAAAAAAAAAAAGAATCAATGCAGCCATATGCCCCCATGACCTAATCACCTTCCACTGGGCTTCACCTCTGAAAGATCCACCACCTCTCAATACCGTTACACTGAGGCCAAGTTTCTAGTGCGTGAAGCTTTGAAGAGCAAACCACATCTAAACCATAGCATGTGACCAGTAGATAATAACTACACGGGATCTCTTTCCTGCCTGAGTCCACTACCCAAAAGAACCTTCCATAGAGCTCTTTAGCCTGTTCTTTCTCCTGTGTCTTTGGTTGAAAGCTCCCAAAAGGCCACATTCTATCGTTTTCATAGGAGTTTCCTCAACTCTTCCACTTCAAAGACAGATAAAAAGACTCAGGCATTCTCAAGCCTGTGCTAAAGTAAGTTTTGGTGCAGGAAAGTTAGCAGGTTAAGAAGCATACTGTTGTGACTCACTTCCACATGGGAGACAGAAAACCTACTTTTTTGGAGTCAAATACCCTAAGAGGGAGACTTCTGGCCCCCAGGTGATAGTTGCCACCAAAGGACTCAGAATATTTCAGGAGCCAGAGAGACACCTTCTAATCACTCAGTAGCATTTAACTTCTAATCCTGGCCCCTATGGAAAGGGATGTAATCTAGATACCACAGTCCCACCACAGAGAGGGAACATTCACCCATGCCAGAAAACATGGGGTGGTGTTCAACAAAACTCAGCTAATGGATTTAGAAGAACAAGGCATTTGGCATCACTTTTGCATCATGTTTTTCCCTCTTTGTTCATAATTTATAAATTCATAATACCATCTCTGGTCCCTTGCTGCTCTAGTTATATCTGAGAGAACTGATGACCCTGGGTCCTTCAATTATACTCAATCTGATTTTCAGGAGATAGTCTTCTAATCCTTTGCCAAAGAGACCTACAAAATACCCAGCACTTTTGGGGGATCTTAGATCTAAGATCTGAGCTGGTCCTAATATTAAAGAAACCAAAATGCAATTGTGTCCCACCTCTTAGAGTTGAAAGCACCAAGTAATAAATGGAACCCTAACCTAAATCCACCTACAGTAGGTCAGTTGGGTCCTTCAACCTACCCTATGGTCAATCCTTGGTTCCTGAATGTATAGTTGGTATGTATATACAGTACTTAGAAACTAACAGAACTCTTATAATTCCCTGATTTATAAAATAAGATACGTTATAGGGGTAGGAGGGGGTGACTCAAGGGTAGAGCAACTGCTGAGCAAGTGTGAGGCCCTGAGTTCAAACCCTAGTGCTGAAAACAAGAGAGAAATATTATAGCATGAAAGGTTGAAAGGAAACTTATGTAGCTGCTCCCCTCCCCCAAGACAAGAGGGCAATAAGAAATATCAAAACATTCTAAGTAAAATGGCAGAGTTTTGGTGGCACCCTCAAAGACTTAAATAACACAAGGATTAGTCCTCTAGAAAAGCAAATTTACATCTATGGTAGATAGCAACAGACCACAACTAATTTTACCAATTGGTAGCCTCAGTTGCTGCTGTTATTTTGCATAGTGTATATTCACTAAACTAAATCAACACAACCTCTGACATTTGATGTGTAACTTTTGATCATTAAAATGTATTTTTTCAGTTCCCATTAGGGAAAAAGATCAGTGCAGTTTGAGATAGAAGAGAAGTCTTGTCTCAACACTATATTAGCCTTCCTGTTCTCTCTAAATATAGTCCAAAAGGACCTTTATGTCCAGACATTCTAAAAAACAACACAATGGTCCACCACTATATTGATGACATGAAGTGCAAAGAACAGTGCTTGGGAGGCCTCTTCAGATTTTGCAGACAGCACTTGGAAATACTGCTCTGGTCCATTTATTAAGTGTTTCAGAAGACTGCTATTAGTTTTCAGAGGATCTCCCAAAAAAGAGAAGGTCCTGCAGCAGATTAGGCTGCTATATCAGTAGCCCTGGCACTTGGTCAACAGATTCCATGATAGATGTGAGCATCATGTGAACTTGCTGATAGGTTTTGATGGGGGAATTATAGCACATGTCTCTAGAGCTCTGTATTAAAGCCATGCAGTATACAACAGAGAACTGCTTACCATAAGAATGTTACTGAGCCCTAGTAGATACTAAGCCTGACCTCAGGACACAAGTGACTATGTGATCAAAGCTGTCCATACGAACTGGATAATATCAGAGTCACCAAGTCATAGTATAAGGCAGGCATTCTTAGTAATCCACATGGAGAGTTTGGCTTTTCTGCCCCCACAAATGTAGGTCCCACTTAAAGGTCCTACTTCAATCCCACTGTGGCTGGAGATATAGCAAGGGTTCTGCTAATTCTAAAGCTATTACTCCAAGCTGTCTTGTTAAGTTTGTCTTGAGAAGTGTGGAGGCAACAGTGAAGTTACCATGTGATCCTGATTATCATGAAGACACAGAGTTGTTGCCACATAACAACACAATCATGGCCCAGGGAGGAGTATGAATTGCTTCTTGATGATTCTATGCCCAGTGATAAGTGTAGCATGCAGTTTCCCTAACAAAGATACCATAACCTCAGAGATAAAGGTCTGGGTCACTCCCTTAGATAAACAACCTAAACCAACTGATAGGCTTGTCAAGGAGTGGGGGTAGACAGGAATGATGCTAAAGGTTGAAGTGAATGATTATTAATAATGATTCAGGACCAACTATAACAATTATAACTTGTCCCTAAAAAGATATTTTTAGATAGTATTAACATTTAAATCAGTAGACTTTAAAAAAATTATTCTCCATAATACAGATGGGCCTTATTCAATCTACCAAAGATATTAAAAGCAAGAACTAAGGATCCTGAAGTAGAAAAACATCTTTAGACATACAAACCCTGCCTGAATTTTCAGCCCGTGGAATTCAAGACTGCAGCATCAACTCTTACCTGAATAACCAGCCTTATTTGCCCTTTCTACAGATTTCAGACTTAGAACAAATATCTCTCTCTCTCTCTCTCTCTCTCTCTCATAGATATATGAGATATATATGTGTGTATGTGTGTGTTATATTATATGTAGATGGGAATGTATTATAAAGAGAGATTTTACAACATACAATCTCTATCCTTTTGGTTCTGTTTCTCTGAAGAACCCCCTAATACACCTCCCTTTATGAGACTTCTTTTATTATAAAGTGAAATGTCCACTACCTTGAAGAAAAAGTGACAAGATTAAATGAGCTTAATGTGGGGCATTAGTGGATCAGATCATTTCAAAAGGTGGAGGATAGGTGATACTGGTGTTGTCCTGCAAATATTCCACCACTGATCACCAAAGTAAGAATGCTTCCTTATCCTAATCATCTATAACACTTGCCCTAAACTCTTTCTCAGGTTACAGGAGCATGCTCAGCCAGTGCATACAGCAGACCAGAAATGTTGGGAAGCCAATGCCCTGAAGTAGCTTCAACCCATAACTGCTGAGAGTTGGCAAATAAATAACCTAGTTCCATGACCCTTTTGGCATGACAATGTTGAGCCATGTCCTGTATGTCCCAAAAGTCCCAGGTGAAAGAAAGCTCCAGTTTCTCAAGGGGTAAATTAGCTCCTCAGCACACCCTGTATCTTCTTACCTTCTTTTCTTCTGTTTCATTTCCTCACTCTCCAATTAATGTTTCTAGGAATCGTATCACAAATAAACTACTTGCACTCAAATCTTCATATCAAGGTCTGTTTCTAGAGAAACCCATCTAAGATACTACCAGGCATCAAGAGTACTTAAAACTACCATGACTAGTGTAGTGTGTCCTGGTGCAAAAGCAGTTAGAGCAATGGAGCAGGCTAGAATGCAGAAATAGACACTTATGTAACAGACACTTGGTTTATAGCAAAGGAGGAACTGCAGAGGAGTGGGAAACAATAGTCATCCAATGAATATTGCTGGACCAAGTGAGTATCCACAAGGAAAAATGAATTTGATCCCTATCTCATAAACACACAAGAATCAATTCCAGGAGACCCACACGTAAAAGACAACACAGTAAATCTTTCAGAAAATGTAATAGAAAAATATCTTCATTATCTTCAAGTTTAGAAAGATTTCTTCAAGGCACACAAATAGCACTAACTTTAAAGCAAGTTTTCCAATCTCATACAATTGACATTCTGAACTAGATAAATTCTTTGTTTGCTTGGTTTTTGGCAGAACTGGGGTTTGAACTCAGGGTCTCACACTTGCTAGGCAGGGGCACTGGCAGAACCTCTCTGCCAGCCCTGAACTAGATAAATTCTTGTAATGGGGATTTGCCCTGGGCATTGTAGAATGTTTAGCAGCATCCCTGACCTCTGTCCTCTAGATGTCAACAGGTCCCCCTCTCACCACCCAGTTATGACAACCAAAAGTTTTCAAAACAGTGTCAAATATCCCCTGGAGGTATGGCTGCCAGACTTAAGAGGAAAAAGGGGGGAACAACAGGATGCCAGTTAAATTTGAATTTCAAATAAACAGCAAGAAAAAATACATATATATGCACACACACAAAAGTATATACAGAAAAAGAGAACAGTAAGATATATTATTCATTGTTTACCTAATATTCATATTTATCTGGGTGTCTTGCATTTTATCTGATAACCTATCTGGGGACAAAATCACCCTACAACTGAGAGCTGTTGCCTGTAAAGAAAATTGATTTGATAGATTAGACTACCTGAAGGACTTCTATTCATCAAAAGATACCTTCAAGAGTAAAAAAGCAAACCACTGAATGGGATATCTTTGATCACACACATCAGCAAAGGGCTCAAATACAGAATTCATAAATTATGCCTAAGTAAGAAAACATCAGAAAGCCAGGAGTTTAGGCACAAGCCTCAGCTCTCAGGAGCTGAGGCAGGAGGATCAAGAGTTCAAGCTACACAGCAAGACCCTGCCTCAAAAAAAGAAAAAAAAGTAAAGAAAAAGGATAAAAACAGAAAGACTTTGTTTCTATGCCATAGAAACATAGACAAGAGATTTGAATGGGAAATTAACAAAATAAGATAACAAAATGGCAAAAGTAAACATGAAAGTTACCCAACACTGTTAGTAATCAGGAAGATAATACAGATTGAATCACAAAGCAATAGTACTACACACTCACCAGAATGACTAAAATTAGAAAGACTGGTCATATCAAGTATTGATAAGAAGAGCAACAGGAATTCTCATCCACTGCTAAAGGGAGTATCAACTGATGCAACTACTTTGACAGTATCAACTGAGAAACTGAAAATTCACATATACTACAACACCAATTCCACACCTAGGAATACACCCAAAAGAAATCTCCACATCATAAAACATGAATAAGAATGTGCATAACACCACGATATGTGGAAACAACCCAAAAGTCCATCAACAGCATAATGAATAAGTAAAATTGTAATGTAGTCATACAACAGGACACCACCAGCAATAAAAAAAATTAACAACTGTTACAATAACATAAATGAATGTCACAAACATGTTGAGGAAAGAAAAGGATGGGCTTAAAAGAAGATCTATTGTGTCAATCTACTTATATAAAGTTCAAAAATAGACAACACTAATCTATGGAGGTTTGGAGGCAAGATGCAATGGAGGGACTTCACCTGGCATTCTTCCTCCTGAACACATCATTTTGAACATCTTTTATTACACCTGATTCCTACAGAACTGCTGAGACGATTGGTGCTGGAGGCAAAGTACTTTTGAAACCATCAACCTAAGTGTGCCCATAAGTGCCAATAACAAGGGTGCACATGGCCCAGGCAAAAAAAATATGTGGCATGCAGTGTGTGGCCCAGGGCAAAGAAGCCACAGCAGGCAGCCCAGAGTGGAAAAGCCCCTGTGCCACAAGCACAGAAGCTGTGAAGGGGGCAGTGCATGTTCTTAACCTGGTAGAAAAATGGATGAGAGGAATACAGGGAGTGAACCCATCCAAATATAAGTGCCCAGCCAACAAAGGATAGTGCCCTTTGGACCAATGGAGCACTACCACCAGCCACAGCCCCATCTAAGAAATTACAGCAATGTGCATTTTTGTCCGGAGCTGCCTTAAGCATTCCCATCCCACTGAAGAGATGTGCCACCAGAACAGACATCTGACAAAGGACTGAACACAGATTACAATAAAAGATTTAAGCAGTCAGAGGCTTGGGAGAGGGGAAAGCTACTAGTTTAGGGGCATAGTGTGAGACTGGCAAGATAACAGCCCAAACTACAGAAACCTTTACTGGGATTGTATTCAGATCTCCAAATTCTCTCTCTTTCTTTCTCTCTCTCTCTCTCTCTCTCTTTCTCTCTCTCTGTTTCACACACACACACACACACACACACACACTGGAAAAGGAGCACAGACTGCAAACAGTATACACACACACACACACACACACACACACACACAGGAAAAGGAGCACAGACTGCAAACAGTACACACACACACAGGAAAAGGAGCACAGACTGCAAACAGTACACACACACACACACACACACACTGGAAAAGGAGCACAGACTGCAAACAGTACACACACACACAGGAAAAGGAGCACAGACTGCAAACAGTACACACACACACACAGGAAAAGGAGCACAGACTGCAAACAGTACACACACACACACACACACACACACACACAGGAAAAGGAGCACAGACTGCAAACAGTACACACACACACAGGAAAAGGAGCACAGACTGCAAACAGTACACACACACACACACACACACACACACACACAGGAAAAGGAGCACAGACTGCAAACAGTACACACACACACAGGAAAAGGAGCACAGACTGCAAACAGCACACACACACACACACACACACACAGGAAAAGGAGCACAGACTGCAAACAGCGCACACACACACACACACACACACACACACACACACACACACACACACACACAGGAAAAGGAGCACAGACTGCAAACAGTATCCCACCAGACTGCCATCTAGTGGAATGAAAGACTAAGACATTGAGGAGGGAAAAAAAACAACCACTCAGGAGAGCATTAGAAGATTCTAAATTTTTTAATACTAACTTGTTTTTGTCACTGTTAAGTTTTGAATGTTTAGATTTTTATGCATTTGTTTGTATTGGGTTTTTTCTGTACATCTGAGTTGAGTAATGTTGTACTCTTTCTCAATTTCCCTGTAGTTTGCTTCCCCCACTTCCTTTTCTCTGCAGTCATCATAAGAGAGCCACAAAACCTGCCTTTCAGTATTCAATTGTAAACCGTATCTTCTCCTTCCCTTTCCTGCTAGCTTCCACGTTTATGCTTTTTCTCCCATCTACAATAGAACTGCTCTCGAGCTCATATTTTCTTCTATCTCTATTTACTCACCCATAATCTTCCCTTGTTACTTATACTTTAAGGTGGTAAATAGATTGCCAGATCATCTTGGGATTTTTTGTTTTGTTTTGTTTTGTTTACATTTGTTTTCTGTCTGTTCAATTTTCTCCATTTCTCTTATTCTTCTCTCCCTCAACACAATGGTAACTAGATCTTTTCAACCTAACTCACTCCATTATCTCCTTAACCCCTCCTATTAAGCTTAGCCACCACCCTTTTCTATGCCTTATAAAACCATATACCTGTATTATTCATTAGTTATCCACCCTATCTCTTTCCCATTCCACCCATACTACCTTGATCTTCCTAGATCATGAAGATTCACCTTTGCTCCAATATACCTCTAAAGATACTGGAGGAGTAGCAGTGATTGATCACTTTAGGGATTGTTGTGATCTAAGGCTGTGATTTATCAACTGGGATAGCTTTAGCAGATAAGCTTCCTCTCCCTATATGGAATTGGGAAAGGGGCACCCAGCATTTCGAGAACTGAAGCTAAAGGTTTGGCTACTAAGCCACATACCTCTGGTCTACTTGTACACCCACCATCATGGAAAGGGCAGAGAACCAATCATGAACCAAATTCAACTCTATCAGGATAAAAATAAGCTTGGCCTAGCTTTTCCTACCTGTATCTGTTTGGTCTTTTTACAATTGCTCCTGAGTATCCTTAGTGTTGCTCTGCTACAAAATGTATTGGCATAAAACATGGTATTATTCTCATTGTTCTATGGTTCAGGAAGTCATACATTCTGTTGCCTCCCCTGGGAAGATTCAAAGGCTGGGGTAACTCAATAGGTGCAGGAGTTACCTTCCAACATTTTCATCCACACATTTGGCAGCTGTTTCTGACTGTTGACTAGGACCTCAGCTGGGCTGTCAACTGGAGCACCTATCTATATGTGGATTCTCTACATAGTCTTTGTGCATGGGTTAGTTTTGATTTCCTCATAAGTTAGAGAGTGGGTTCTAAGAATAAACATCTCAAAATGATAAAATGGAAGTGTGTGGCATTTTTATGACCTAGTCTTGGAAGTCATATTCCTTCAAGCAGTCATAAACACCCATCTAGGCATAAGGGAAGGGACATGCATTTCACCTCTTGAGGATTCCAGAATAGCACCTGACCTAAGAAATAAGTTCAAGTCCTCTGGGTACTTGATCATACTCTAAAGGGAGGGAATCTTCCTGAAAATGAAGCCAACCCACAAAAAAGACAAGCTGAAAATGAGAAAAACATAGATTCCTAATGACATTAGTTGAACCCCTGCATAAAGCCATGAATGAAGTCAGTAGGTTTTTCAATATTACCACTGTATCTTCCTTTTCTCTCTGCAGTGAAGGGTAACAAATGAGAAAAGTTTCCGATTTTTCTCTCAAAATCGACTTTTTTTTCCATATCTAAATAACAGTCTGGAAAATAGGGAATTCTCAGTGGTTTTTTTTTTGGGGGGGGGGCAGGGGCGAAACTAAATACATTTTAATAGAAAATAAAATACAAAATAACTCTTCTCAGAAAACAAAAATAGTTAATCCTTTCCCCACACTTTAGACCCTGCTTTTCCTCAGAGCATGGTTTGTTATGTACACTACAATTTGTTTGCAATGCTTGTCACGCTGGTGCTACAGTGCAGGGTGGGAGATCATCCCAGGAAAGACACTGAAAGCCAGCTCAACTGAAATTCAACATTCCCTAAATCTATCTTGTGACTTATTCTCAATTATTCTTTAACATAATCTTTTGTGTGTGTGTGTGTGTGTGTGTGTGTGTGTGTGTGTGCGCGCGTCTGTGTATGTGTCTGTGTCTGTGTGTCTGTGGGTATTGGGAATCACACCCAGGGCCTCACGCCTGCTAGGCAAGCAAGCAAGTTTTTATTGAGAGAAGAAATATTCAGAGATTGGTTCCATAAATTAAGGAGTAGGAAAGACACAAGATATGACATCAG
Source organism: Castor canadensis (assembly GCF_047511655.1). Taxonomy (NCBI): domain Eukaryota; kingdom Metazoa; phylum Chordata; class Mammalia; order Rodentia; family Castoridae; genus Castor; species Castor canadensis. The sequence continues at coordinate 80,829,466 of NC_133388.1, read as the reverse complement.
AGAAGTCGCCCGCTATACATCTTTTCCAGAATTAGAGAGGTCAGAATTAGATTTAAAATGCTGTCTGGGGGGAGAGATTCCAAGATGGCAGCTAGAGGGAGGAAGCAGAAAGCGAGCCTCCTATAGTGAAATCTTGAAGAGATGCTGGAGACACACTTTGCAGGCATAATCACTGAGAAGAGGCATAACTTTGACCCCTCCACACCTACAGCTGGCGCAGAGAATCTCCACTTCATGCTAAATGGAGAAACCAGGAGGGCCCCGGGGCCGCCAGTCGCCCACGCCCAGATGGCTTGGGAGGACGCAGACCAGGTGATCTTCGCAGTACCGCGGTACTCCCACAGACAAGCCTGGGCCAGAGCAGCATAGCCCCCTGGACAGACTGAACTCCACCCGGGGGAAAAAAAGAGTTCAGACTAATAAGCAATAAGAACAATAAGGACACATGGGAGAGAGGGTGGGGCGCACTGAGTGCCAAAGATTGGGGGAAGGGAATCCTTCCCGGGACTGCAAATAAACAAGCCGAGCAGGCAGGAGAAGCTCTGGTGGGAGCGGGGGGCGCACACCCAGCAACCAGGAGCAGGAAAGCTTGTGAGAGTGGCGGTGGGAGGAAAACTCCACAAGAGAGGGGGGAAGACCAACCTCCCACATGAACTGTAAATAAACACGCAGGCCTGAGAATGGGGGTGCAGTGTCACCTTTCCCAGTGTGCTTGGAAAGGGGAAAGCTTGTAGTAGAGGCTCCCACACAGGAGATCTCTAAGCAAACAAAGCCTGCAGGGCCAGGTGAGTGCTAACTCACCCCAGAGATTTGCATAAATAATGCCACCAGCAACAGCAGGCTGACAGCAGTGGGCAGGCAAGCCAAAGCCGCAGATACCACTCTCAGAACTGTCTCCAGACTCTTTTTTTTTCTTCTTCTCCCTACCTTTGATGAGAGAAAAACCAAATTACACCTGAGCTGAAAAACTTACTGAAACTGTATTGCATTTGAACTTGGGACATTTGGTGGGTTTTTGTGTGTGTGTGTGTGTGTGTGTGTGTGTGTGTGTGTGTGTGTAGTTTTGTTCTACTTTATGCGTCCCCTTTGATGAGACAACTACAGAACAACATCTGAGGCACCATCTCTAGGATTGGAGACTGAAATGGACACCCAAATTATTAACACTGAAACTTCATTGCATTTGAACTTGGAGGTTTTTTGGTTTTTTGGGGTTTTTTTAAATTTTCCATTTTTCATTTTATTTTAATTCACTTTTATATATAGATATTTCTTTCATTTACTTATTTTTTATTTTAATTCTCATGTTTATTTTTTTATTTTTGATTTTCAATCCTCTCTCTGTCTCTCTAATGTCTGTTCAGCTTACTGTTGATTAGTACACTAATGCTCCCTGTTTATATCTTTGAAACTTTGTTGTCTGATACCCTGTTCTGTTTTCTCCTTCTTGTCTATGTATTTGTTTTTCCCTTTTCTTTAACTTCTTGCTTTACATCTCAGCTCACCCTTCCATTCTAAATATTACCATTGTTATTATTACAAGCTAGAAAATACTTAACTGCACACAGTACAGGGACAGTAACAATACCAAAGACAATGACAGGAAGACAGAAAAAAAAGGGAAACCAGTTTCCCCACAGCAAAAAATTAGTACAGGAACCAGAGGGGAATGAAGAAAACAGATACTCGATCCAGACTCCAACACAATGAAGATAAACTATGCCAAAGGCACCAATGAAGCCCACAAGAATAATTTAAAAGAAGACATAATACAGGTACTCAATGAGAATTTTATAGAGATGATACTGGATAGGGTCAACCAAAATGTAGAGGAGACACTCAAGAAATTCCAAGACAACAAAAAGAGAAAATTAGAAAAAGCAAAAGAAGAAATAAAGGAAAACATAGAAGCATTGTATAAACACCAAAGTGAAACAGAGAACACGATTAATAAACAGATAAATGAACTCAGAACAAAAATAGACAACATTAAAGAGGAAACCACCCAGGATATGGAAAACCTCAGAAAAAAGAACGAAACAGAACTGCAAAACAAAACGGAAGGCCAATCAAGCAGAATACAACAAACAGAAGACAGAATCTCAGAAACTCAAGATGAAATGGTAATTAAAGGAAAAACCGAAGAACTATTAATTAAACAACTCAAGACCTGTGAAAAGAAAATGCAAGAACTCACCAACTCCATCAAAAGACCAAACTTGAGAATCATGGGCATCGAAGAAGGAGAAGAGGTGCAAGTGAAGGGAATGCATAATATATTCAACAAAATAATAACAGAAAATTTCCCAAATCTAGAGAAAGATATTCCCATACAGATGCAAGAGGCCTCCAGGACACCAAACAGACCAGATCAAAATAGAACTACCCCATGACATAACATCATTAAAACAACAAGTTCAGAAACTAAGGAAAGAATATTGAAGGCTGTAAGAGAAAAAACAAATAACATACAAAGGTAAACACATCAAAATCACAGCAGACTTCTCAACAGAAACATTAAAAGCAAGAAGATCATGGGGTGAGATCTTCTGGGCACTGAATGAAAATAACTTCAACCCCAGGATACTCTACCCAGCAAAACTATCATTCAAAATAGATGGAGCAATAAAAGTCTTCCATGATAAGAAGAAACTAAAACAATATGTGACCACAAATCCACCACTACAAAAGATTCTGCAAGGGATTCTGCACACAGAAAGTGAAACACAACTTAACCATGAAAACACAGGCAGCACCAAACCACAGGAAAAGAAAAAGCAAGACAGTAGAGAGTAACCTCAACTTAGGTACACACAATCAAACCTTCAAACAACTAAGACAACTAAATGACAGGAATCACCACATACCTGTCAGTACTAACACTTAATGTTACTGAATTTAATTCACCCATCAAAAGGCACCGCTTGATGAAATGGATTAAAAAGGAAGGTCCAACAATTTGTTGCTTACAGAAGACCCATCTCACTGACAGAAATAAGCATAGGCTTAGGATGAAAGGCTGGAAGAAGATTTACCAAGCCAATGCCCCTGAAAACAGGCAGGAGTAGCAACACTTATCTCTGACAAAGTAGACTTCAAACTTACATTGATCAAATGAGATAAAGAAGGGCATTCCATACTAATAAAAGGGGAAATAGACCAAAAGGAAATAATAATTATCAACCTGTATGAACCCAATGTCAACGCACCCAATATCATCAAACATACCCTGAAAGACCTAAAAGCATATATAAACGCCAACACAGTGGTTGTGGGAGAATTTAACACCCCATTATCATCAATAGATAGGTCATCCAAACAAAAAATCAATAAACAAATCCAAGATCTAAAATATGCAATAGATCAAATGGACCTAGTTGATGTCTACAGAACATTTCACCCAACTTCTACACAATATACATCCTTCTCAGCAGCCCATGGAACCTTCTCCAAAATAGATCATATCCTAGAGCACAAAGCAAGTCTCAGCAAATATAAGAAAATAGAAATTATACCGTGCATACTATCTGATCACAATTCAGTAAAAGTAGAACTCAACAACAAAAGTAAAGACAAAAAACATGCAAACAGCTGGAAACTAAATAACTCATTACTTAGTGAAGAATGGATCATCGATGAAATAAAAGAAGAAATTAAAAAGCTCCTGGAAGTCAATGAAAATGAAAACACAACCTACTGGAACCTATGGGACACAGCAAAGGCAGTCCTGAGAGGAAAGTTTATAGCCATGAGTGCATATATTAAAAAGACTGAAAGATCCCAAATCAATGACCTAATGATACATCTCAAACTCCTAGAAAAACAAGAACAAGCAAATCCCAAAACAAACAGAAGGACAGAAATAATAAAAATAAGAGCTGAAATCAACGAAATAGAAACCAAAAACACCATACAAAGAATTAATGAAACAAAAAGTTGGTTCTTTGAAAAAATAAACAAGATCGATAGACCCCTGGCAAACCTGACTAAAATGAGGAGAGAAAAAACCCAAATTAGTAGAATCAGGAATGCAAAAGGGGAGATAACAACAAACACCATGGAAGTACAGGAAATCATCAGAGACTACTTCGAGAACCTATATTCAAATAAATTTGAAAATCTTACAGAAATGGACAGATTTCTACATACATATGATCATACAAAACTGAACCAAGAGGAAATTAATCACCTGAATAGATCTGTAAAACAAAATAAAATTGAAGCAGCAATCAAGAGTCGCCCCAAAAAGAAAAGTCCAGGACCTGATGGATTCTCTGCTGAATTCTATCAGACCTTTAAAGAAGAACTGATACCAACCCTCCTTAAACTGTTCCACAAAATAGAAAGGGAAGGAAAACTGCCTAACACATTTTATGAAGCCAGTATTACACTTATCCCAAAACCAGGCAAAGACACCTCCAAAAAGGAGAACTATAGGCCAAACTCCTTAATGAACATTGATGCAAAAATCCTCAACAAAATAATGGCAAACCGAATTCAACAACACATCAAAAAGATTATTCATCACGACCAAGTAGGCCATCCCAGGGATGCAGGGGTGGTTCAACATACAAAAATCAATAAACGTAATAAACCACATTAACAGAAGCAAAGACAAAAACCACTTGATAATCTCAATAGATGCAGAAAAAGCCTTTGATAAGATCCAACACCATTTCATGATAAAAGCTCTAAGGAAACTAGGAATAGAAGGAAAGTACCTCAACATTATAAAAGCTATATATGACAAACCTACAGCCAGCATTATACTTAATGGAGAAAAACTGAAACCATTCCCTCTAAAATCAGGAACCAGACAAGGATGCCCACTATCTCCACTCTTATTCAACATAGTCCTGGAATTCCTAGCCAGAGCAATTAGGCAAGAAGAAGGAATAAAAGGAATACAAATAGGTAAAGAAACTGTCAAAATATCCCTATTTGCAGACGACATGATCCTATACCTTAAAGACCCAAAAAACTCTACTCAGAAGCTTCTAGACATCATCAATAGCTATAGCAAGGTAGCAGGATATAAAATCAACATAGAAAAATCATTAGCATTTCTATACACTAATAATAAACAAACTGAAAAAGAATGTATGAAAACAATTCCATTGACTATAGCCTCAAAAAAAATCAAATACCTACGTGTAAACCTAACAAAAGATGTGAAAGACCTCTACAAGGAAAACTATACACTTCTGAAAAAGAGACTGAGGAAGACTATAGAAAGTGGAGAGATCTCACATGCTCATGGTAGAATCAACATAGTAAAAATGTCTATATTCCCAAAAGTAATCTACGTGTTTAATGCAATTCCCATCAAAATTCCAATGACATTCATTAAAGAGATCGAAAAATCTACCGTGAAATTTATATGGAAACACAAGAGGCCACGAACAGCCAAGGCAATACTCAGTCAAAAGAACAATGGCGGAGGTACACAATACCTGACTTCAAACTATATTACAAAGCAATAACAATAAAAACAGCATGGTACTGGCACAAAAACAGACATGAAGACCAGTGGAACAGAATAGAGGACCCAGATATGAAGCCACACAACTATAACCAACTTATCTTTGACAAAGGAGCTAAAAATATACGATGGAGAAATAGCAGCTTCTTCAACAAAAATTGCTGGGAAAACTGGTTAGCAGTCTGCAAAAAACTGAAACTAGATCCATGTATATCACCCTATACCAATATTAACTCAAAATGGATCAAGGATCTTAATATCAGACCACAAACTCTAAAGTTGATACAGGAAAGAGTAGGAAATACTCTGGAGTTAGTAGGTATAGGTAAGAACTTTCTCAACGAAACCCCAGCAGCACAGCAACTAAGAGATAGTATAGATAAATGGGACCTCATAAAGCTAAAAAGCTTCTGTTCATCAAAAGAAATGGTCTCTAAACTGAAGAGAACACCCACAGAGTGGGAGAAAATATTTGCCAGCTATACATCAGACAAAGGACTGATAACCAGAATATATAGGGAACTTAAAAAACTAAATTCTCCCAAAACTAATAAACCAATAAAGAAATGGGCAAGTGAACTAAACAGAACTTTCTCAAAAGAAGAAATTCAAATGGCCAAAAAACACATGAAAAAATGCTCACCGTCTCTAGCAATATAGGAAATGCAAATTAAAACCACACTAAGATTCCACCTCACCCCTGTTAGAATAGCCATCATTAGCAACACCAACAACAACAGGTGTTGGCGAGGATGCGGGGAAAAAGGAACCCTCTTACACTGTTGGTGGGAATGTAAACTAGTACAACCACTCTGGAAAAAAATTTGGAGGCTACTTAAAAAGCTAGACATTGATCTACCATTTGATCCAGCAATACCACTCTTGGGGATATACCCAAAAGACTGTGACACAGGTTACTCCAGAGGCACCTGCACACCCATGTTTATTGCGGCACTATTCACAATAGCCAAGTTATGGAAACAGCCAAGATGCCCCACCACCAACAAATGGAATAAGAAAATGTGGTATCTATACACAATGGAATTTTATGCAGCCATGAAGAAGAATGAAATGTTATCATTCGCTGGTAAATGGATGGAATTGGAGAACATCATTCTGAGTGAGGTTAGCCTGGCCCAAAAGACCAAAAATCGTATGTTCTCCCCCATATGTGGACACTAGATCAAGGGCAAGCACAACAATGGGATTGGACTTTGAGCACATGATAAAAGCGAGAACACACAAGTGAGGGGTGAGGATAGGTAAGACACCTAAAAAAGTAGCTAGCATTTGTTGCCCTTAACGCAGAGAAACTAAAGCAGATACCTTAAAAGCAACTGAGGCCAACAGGAGAAGGGGACCAGGAACTAGAGAAAAGGTTAGAACCAAAAGAATTAACCTAGAAGGTAACACACACCACGCACAGGAAATCAATGTGAGTCAACTCCCTGTATAGCTATCCTTATCTCAACCAGCAAAAACCCTTGCTCCTTCCTATTATGGCTTATACTCTCTACGACAAAATTAGAAATAAGGGCAAAATAGTTTCTGCTGGGTATTGAGGGGGTAGGGGGGAGAAGGAGGGGGCGGAGTGGGTGGTAAGGGAGGGGTTGGGGGCAGGGGGGAGAAATGACCCAAGCCTTGTATGCACATATGAATAATAAAATAAAATCAATGCTGTCTGTGTTCTCTAAAAAGGAGCTCATCTAGAGAGGTAGGCAGAGATGCTCAAATACCCAGAAAAGTAGAGGAAACATCTGAAAGAGAACAAGGAGTGTACCACAATTTCAGGTATAGCTGAGAGACTGCAAGACTCTCATAGAAGCCTTAATTGCAGCACAGACGTTGTGGTGGTTTTAAAATATGCCCACAAATACATTGACACTCCTCCCTTCAAACACTGAAGCCAACTTTCCCTACCCTTGGATTAAGTGACTTACTTCTAATAAATAGACTGTGGTAAAAGTAACTGTATGCCAATAAGCAGGAGCTGCTATTTATATAAATAATCAATCTGCACAAATTCTTTTTCTCGGTATATATAATTAAGAAATAATACATGCGTTTTGATTTACCAAAAAAAAAAAGTGACTGTATGCAACTTCTAAGACTAGATCAGTCATTAAAGGCACTGAGGTTTCCTCCTTATTCTCTTTGTCTTGAGTCACTCACTCCAGGAGTCAACTGCTAGGTGATAAGGATACTGAAGCAACCCTTTGCAGAGGTTCACATGACAAAAAAAAAGAACTGGCAAGAAACAAGGCCTCCTGCCAAAAGCATGTGAATGAGTCGTCTTGAATTCTCTGCTCCAGTTAAGTTACAGATGATTACAGCCCTGGTTGATATTTTGACCACAACCTCTTGAGAAACCCTGAGCCATAACTACCTACCTAAGGGTTCCAGGTTCCTAGCACACAGAATGTTATTGTTGTTTCAAACCAACATGTTTGAGGATAATTCGTTAACAGCAGCATGTAACTAACTAAATACTAGACTGCAGCGTATTGCCTGCCAAAAGTGATTATGGGAGATAACCAAGAGATGAGCCTGAGGGGAGACTCATCAAGGTTCACAAATTCTCTACTGATGGCCAGAAGGTGATGCAAGTGTTTCTTCATCCCTCATGGAACACTCTCAAACACTGACATCAAGGCAAGAGGCCAAAACACTATACCCAAAGACCTGGCTCAACCACCTGTGCCTTAGTTGCTCTCATCAGGAAACATCCAAAGGCCAAATCAAATGAGATCCTTCTGAGCAGACATTGATTACTAGATGACAGTATCTGACCAAAGGACCTGCCACACCCAGGTATCCAGGCATGAGCAGGAAATAAAAGGGAAAAGACACTCTGAGAGATTAAGAATTTACCCAGAAGAAAAAGAGACATTTAAATTAGAAATGCTACTTTTGCTGGGTGAGTATAACTTTGTTCCACTACAAAGGAGAAATTTCGTGATTAACTAAACTTGTGTTTAATTATAGAAAATAAAGTTATATTTCTGTACATCTGAAATGTGTCTAAAATTTTAAATCAATTAGTTTTATTAAGAAAAATACAAAAATACAAAGAAAAATAAAATGAATAGCCATGTACCCACCACCTGACCTAAGAAATAAGTTCAAGTCCTCTGGATACTTGATCATACTCCCACACTACCTCCACAGGTAATGAGTACTGGGTTTTCCCATTATCATTCCCTTGCATTTATTTTTATTTTGACTACAAATCTATTTATCTCCACAATAAAATTAACTATTATTTTTCCTTGTTTTTAATCTTTAAATAAATAGCATCATATTTTAAGTACTTTTGTGCAACTTCCTTTTTGCTTAATATTATAGTTGTAAGGAAATAAAAGGGGGATTCTGGCTAAACCAATCCAACAGGATTCTTGCTGAAGAAGCAATTCCCAGGTATCATCTGGGGGATGGCAGAGGATGAGGGGCCAGATATTGCATATAACCAGATATAGAGGAAAGAGGAAGAGGTGGTTCTCACTAAATTGACTTAGCAAGGCTATTTGCTAAAACTGGATTTTACACGGAAATACTCAGATGAACCTAAAAAAAAATATTCAAAAGCCTGACTAAAGTTTGGCCAAGCAAAGAATCATTGTTATAGCCTCAGTCCCAAGGCATACTGTTTTGTGGTCTCTAGACATTTCCTTTATTTTTCTAGATAACAGCAATGCATTTAAATACAGGCATGTTAAGTTTTATCCAGCGTATCTAGGAATTTTGTACTTGTCAGTTTTTAGGACATAGTAACTAGAGTATTCCTTCCACATGTTATTCAAAGACCACTAAGCTTGCAATGTGTGGAACAGTTTGGAGAAATGTGTAAAGCAAGGAGACCTATTCGGAGATTATTACAGAAATTTAAACAAGAAGGAATAACTGGAATGCAGGGTGTAGTGGCAGAGACAAAGAGAAATAGATCCGGGAGATACATAAAATCAACAAAGGTTGGGTATGTAGCTCAGTGGTAGAGCACTTGCCTCGCACAGGAGAGGCAGTGGTTTCAATCCCCAACACTGGTGAGAAAAAAAAAAAATCAACAGGGTTTCAGGCAACCAGGAACAGGTGTCCAGAAGTCAAGAGGTTTTTTTTAATAGGAGTCCAAGAGAAATCTGAATTGTACAGGAGTTCTGGGGAGTCTACTGTGCAAAACCTGGTAACTGAATTCACAATGTAGGTGCTTGGTGGAGATTGCAGAGTGGAAAGAGAAGAAAATCCGAGGACCCTAAGGAATACCAACACTTTAAGAGTTTAAAGGAGACTGAGCAAGCAAGAGACTGAAAAGAGTAAGGAGAATGTCCCAGAGACGGTGTGGTTTTTCACTGAGGCCAAGAATCGAGTACTGCCAAAGATCGAAAGGCGGTGGCACGCAACAGGTGATTCTGAGCGTTCAAACAAAGTGAACTACAACGCGCATTAGATTTGGGGACACATGGGAAATCTGTGCTCTTGGAGAGAGGGGGAATGGCAGAAACCAGATGGAGTGAACTGGGAAGTAGAAAATGTAAACAGTTTTGAGACGTCTGCTTATGAACACAAAGAACATCACAGGAGGAAAAAGAGGGAGCAGTGGGAGCTGGAGAAGGGTTAAGGATGAGAGAAACTTTAGAAGGTGTGAATGCTGACAGGATGAGAACAGTGCGAAAAGAGTACGAGGAGTACAAAAGTATGAAGAGAAACAAATCCACCTTGCGTCTAGTTTCGTTCGTTCCTTTCCTTCGAGAGAACGCTGCTTCTGCACCTCGCCGCTCCGCCTCCACGCCTCCACGCCTCCACGCCTCCACGCCTCACCCCTCACCCCTCACCCCCGTGAAATTTACTCAGTTGTTATAAGTTCTTCCGGGTTGCGGTGACGTTGCTGGACACGCCCAGCTGGGATTCTCTCCCCCCTCAATTGGGGCTGGTTCCCAGACCACGCATGCGCCCAGGGTCGTAGTTGCGTCTGTTGGGGGAGGGGAGGTTAAGTGTTGCGCAGGCGCGGTAGATCCTGGTCGCTATGCGAGTGCTCGTGGGTGAGGGAGTGCAGAATGGGCGAGTCGGGGGCGGGCCTAGCTAGAGGTTGAGAGCTGGAGGTCTTCACCAAGAAGACATTGGCTCCTATACTGGCACCTTGGCTTCCTAGCCCTGGAAGCGGCGTCTCCCTAGTCCCTGCAGCGCGGGAAGGGGTATTGGAGGGGAGCAGTCAGATGGAAGTGCACTAGAGGAGGGCGCCACAGGCGGGGACGCCAAGCGCCTGTCTCCACCCCCGAGTTTAAACGGTTTGTGTTCTCCGATCAGGTGGCGGGACGGGCTTCGTTGGGACAGCCCTAACTCAGCTGCTCAAAGCCAGGGGCCACGAAGTGACGTTGGTCTCCCGACAGCCTGGCCCCGGTCGGATTACGTGGGTACGTCCAGCCGCGGGAAGCTGGGTGGGGAGGCCAATGGCCCGGGACGGAGCAGCGGGCACTGTGCGCCTTCTCTTGACAGGATGAGCTCACTAGATCCGGGCTGCCCAGCTGCGATGCCGTCGTCAACCTGGCTGGACAGAACATCCTCAACCCTCTCCGAAGGTCAGCCGGACCCTAAGCCGATATCCTCCAGAGCCGGGTTTTACTGGAAATTGGTATAAAACAGGCCCCAGAAATACAGAGAGATATACACATATATTTATTGACTATTTCCTCTGTTGTTCCTGCAGGTGGAATGAAACCTTCCAAAAAGAGGTTCTCAGCAGCCGACTGGAGACCACCGAAATGCTGGCTAAAGCCATCGCCAAAGCCCCACAACCTCCCCAGGCCTGGATCTTAGTCACAGGTGTAGGTATGCCCCCAAATCACCAACCTCTTACATTAGCTGGGGAAGGAGGGAGCAGAGTAGCTTGTAGCTATACACACCCCAGAACACTGGTCTTTTCCAGACACAATTTCTAGGCCTTCTCCTGACCTCTGTGTATTTCCACTGAGAAATGGAGACCCTCAGAGAAAGAGGGGGAAGTGGTGTCATTCCTGCTGCCAGGGGAAAGCCCACTTACTCCCAAGTGCCTTGCTTACTTTTTGCACCACAATTCTTGAAGAACAAAATTCCTGATTGTTGTGTCACCTTTAAGAACAAATAGTTGCAAACAATTATAATGTACACTACTCTTAAGTGTCTTATACATATTACATCATTTAGTCATCACAACCCAATGAGGTAGGTACTATAATTCCCATTTTAAAGGCTAAGTAACTTGCCAAAAGTCAGAGTTAAAAAATGGCAGAGCTGAGATTACAATTCAGGCAACCTAGCACTCAAATTTCTGCTTCTGTTCACTACACTCTAGCAGCCTCTGCGTATAGCCCTGAAGCCAAAGGTAAGACTTCTTCCAGGCAGGTACAGGTCAGGTCATGGAGAAGCTCCAGAGGAAAATATCCATGGCTTTGTTCCCCAGGGGAGATGTCAAGGGCCAAAGAGGGTGAGGCCAAGTGGAGCCTTAACTGCAAAGGGACAGGCAGTACAGGACACTCAGAGCAAACCAGTGCTGTTCTTCTGGCAGCTTACTACCAGCCCAGCCTGACTGCAGAGTATGACGAGGACAGCCCAGGAGGGGATTTTGACTTTTTCTCCAACCTGGTAACCAAATGGGAAGCTGCAGCCAGGCTTCCTGGAGATTCTACACGCCAGGTGGTGGTACGCTCTGGTGAGAGCCCAAGGACTTGGAAACTAGGCAGAGCAGAATGACCTCTGGTGTGGGGTGGCAAGGGGGGATGGGAAGGCCAGGGGACCCAGGAGGTGAAGGTACAGTGAGAGGATGTCATTACTCTTGACCATCCTGCAGAGGGGAGGATGGGAAGTCCCAGGGCCATAGCCCTCAACTCCTAGAGATAAGTCCATATGGGGAGAGACTGAGGAATAGAAGTGATCAAGCTGTTTCAATGCTGAGAGGCCTCCTACACCATCCCTCTTGCCTGCTTTAGGAGTTGTGCTGGGCCGTGGGGGTGGTGCCATCGGCCACATGCTGCTGCCCTTCCGCCTGGGACTGGGAGGCCCCATCGGCTCAGGCCACCAGTTCTTCCCCTGGATTCACATTGGAGACCTGGCAGGAATCCTGACCCATGCCCTCGAAGCAGGCCATGTGCATGGGGTCCTGAATGGAGTGGCTCCAGCCTCCACCACTACCAATGCTGAGTTTGCGCAGGCCTTGGGTGCAGCCCTAGGTCGCCCAGCCTTCATTCCTGTCCCCAGCACTGTGGTGCAAGCTGTCTTTGGGCGAGAGCGTGCCATCATGCTGCTAGAGGGCCAGAAGGTGGTCCCACGGCGGACACTTGCCACTGGCTACCAGTATTCCTTCCCAGAGCTAGGGACTGCCTTAAAGGAAGTCGTAGCCTAAGAGGGAGGCTCACGGGCAAGGCTTGTCCCTCATCAGGCTTCCTGGTTAGATACTGTGAAATAGCCTCAGGTGGTCCTCTGCTTGAGATCAGAAACCATCTGGTTCTTAGGGATTCCTCTCCCATTCCTCTTCCTCCAAATTCCACCTTATTTAACTGAGAAACTCCAATTGTAATGTCATCAAGTTGGGACTTTAACCTCTTCAGCTCCTCATAAAAGATTTTCCAAGTTTGGTTTCTCTACATATCACGTTATTGCCCCAGTTCTTTATGCTTTGTAGAGAATGCTCGGCAGTTTTGGCAATAAACATAAATTATCTCACTAGCTTCAGCTCATCTCTTTGGCCTAGATTCTCCTGGAATTTATTTCGAGGCTGTCACCCTACATGACTGTTTGGTACCTGGGTTCTTTAAAAAGTTCTAATAGGCAACATTCTTCTTTTGGTCCCTATACCAAAAGAGCTGGTCACAAATACGAAGTATAAGGTTATGATAAGGTAGAGATGAGAAGACAGAAATAAGAATCCATTTCCAGTAAGTTCTGCTTATCTCCCTGCATGCCTGTTCATAGAGTGCCATTAGGATGCCTGCAGAAAAAGGGGCAAGACCCCAGTGTAGCTCAGCCTTCAGTCTATGTCATCAAAGGCAATACATTAATAAAGCAATCACATGTTCCCAGTTTATCAATCTGAGGCAGGCAAAGCCAGCATCCCTAAAAGGCTAGGCTTTGCTTCTTGTCTGATTGGGGCCTTTAGTCTACCAGGACCCATAAGAGCAGAATATACCTCTGGCCTACTTGTAAAAGGGCAGAGAACCAATCATGAACCAAATTCAACTCTTATCAGGAAAAAAATAAGCTCCAAGTGTTCATCTAGAACCCTTTTTATCTATCTAAAGTTAATATGTCTGCCACAATTTAACCAGAAACTCTTCCCCCAGGCCCCAGTTCGGGCATATTAACCAATCTTCTTCTCAGATCACTGTGTCACTTCCAAACCTCTCTCTAATACACCTGTCCCTAGCCTAGGTCAGTATGGTCTAATGATATAAATCACCAAAGGGGCAGGAGCAAAAACAATTGGGACCTAGGGACCCTCTCCCTCATCATTAAGTTCCTGTAGAAGTCAGAGCCTGAAAAGGATCTTACGCAGGGCCCAAAGAGAATGACCTGGGGGCTCCTGTCTTGCCTCTCTTGGACTCTCAGAAGCTGACTGGCTCTGTACTGTTCCTGGGGAATGACTGGCCTCAAAGGTAGAAACATAACAGAAAAGTGTATTTTAGGCTACACTAAAGGAAGGACTACTGATTAATACTGTCTAAAGAATGTGCTATATTGCAGGTAGTGAATTCCCAGGCATGGGAGGAATTTAAGCAGGTACAAGGCAATGGCCTGTTGGGATCTGGATGGAGAGAGCATATCATGATATGACAGAGTTGGTCTGGTGGCCGATCAGGAACCTTCCACCTCTGATTCTTCAATTTTCATTATACAGATAATTGGTTCATCTAGATAAACTATCTCCATACACAGACAGTAGAAGTGGGGCTCACCTGATGCAACCTGTATCTTCCACAAAGAAAATGTTAGGATCAGGTCACATTAGCATTGTCATTGCAGAGCATGGCTTCATCAGTTTGGTGAAAACACTACAGCAAGAGGATTTAACCAGGGACTTTCTGACATGTTTGTTAATCTGTGAGCAAACACTAAAATACAACAGGACAGCTGCCATTTATAGGAACCCTGAGAGTTTTTGGTAATGCAAACACTATTATAAATGCAGATTTTAAAGTTGCCCAAAAGGGATGCAGCCATTATCGGTCATGTTATACTGAGGACTCAGTGTTAAAATCAAGGGCATGGGACCTGGGCATGGGAGATCCACATCTCTCTAAAAGTGAGGCTTTACTTAGGAAGCCTGTGAAGTCACAGGCATAAACACCTGAGACATGATCCAAGGAACTTTCCTCTATGCTCACATCTCTCCTCCCAACAGGTATTATTACCTGATTTAAAGGCAGAAGGAAAGGCCAAGCAGTTCAATCAAAGTCACAAGACAGGCACAGCAGAGACTGGAAGCCTGGTCTCCCTCTGCTCCCTGCTACCCCACTGCAACCCAGCCCACCTAAAACTATAGCCCCTCCATGGCCTAGCATGCCCCAACATACTCCCAGGAGACAGTTCAGCCTGAGAAGTACCCTGTCCTCTAGATATCAAGAGCAGCAGCCAGGGGGAAGAAAGGCTCAGCTTGAAAGCCACCTCTGGTCCACCCTGGCCTCCATCCCAACTCAGCTTGAAGGTGGAGCCAGCAGTCCCAATCTCCAGGAACAGCCCCTCTCCCTACAGAAACCCTGTGTTAAGACAAGGTTGAGAAGTTAAGGCTGAGCAGAATCTCTTCAGAGCGAGTTAAGGTCCTGACTCGAGATTGGGTCACTTTATGGACCTATAGCCAAAGTGCTCCAGGCAAAAGCATTCCCCACACTTGACTGCTCTTCCCTGACCCAAAGCACCAATTCAGAGTGAGTCCGTCAGAGTCTGAGCAGCAGAGGGACTGTTACATAAGGCGGTGAGCTGAGGGAAGCTGGAGCTATCAGGGTAGCAGCCACGCAGCCAAGTAAGGCTCAAAAGTTGAGACTCAGCAGGGCCTCAGACAGCTGGTTAATGTCCCGGCAGTATGGCTCCCGTTGCAGAATGAAGTCCACCTTGTGATCCTGACCCAAAAACACCTCCAGCAGCTGGCGCCTCAGCCGCTCTGTCTCCCGGGTCTTCCGAATGCCACCACTGCCTTTTTCCTCTTCCCTCCCCTGCTGCTGATTACCATGTTCTGCAAATCCCTTGGAAGGATGCTGAGCCTTAGAAGAGCCCTGTTTCCTGGAAAGAAGTAGAACAAGAAGAGCTACTGAGCATCCTGGAGGGAAATTAGCCCTGAGTTGGTCTCCCTCTTAATTGGCCTGCTTATTCTTGGATCTGGGGGAGTAAGCATGACATTCTCTAAGCTGACCACTGAGTGGCAGTATCAACCCACTTCTGAAGGAGAGGCATCTTGGGAACCAAGAATGTGAACCTTCACACTCTTAGGATATACTTCTAGTCCTAAATTAATCAATTAGTGGTCCAGAAGAGGGCATGCTGAGTACAACTGGCTGTCAGTAAAAGCAACCATCTTCAAAATAATTCCATCATACACTGATCAGAAGGAATATGAAACAGCAGTTTCTCTCTCAACCAGGAAGTTCTGTGTCAGGATATCATGGGAAGATTTTTTTATATATATAAATTTTTTATTAGAATATATTCATTATATGGGGGGATTCATAGTGACAATTCTGATTAGACTTATATTGTATATTATTTATATTGCCTCCATCTCTCTCCCCCTCAACCCTCTTACCACACCACTTAAAGCAACTGCAAGAAGTTTCTTAGTTCTATTTGATATAGGTATATGAAGTTCATCTACCTTAATCTCCTTCCTTTACCGTCCCCCTTCCCACTAGTACTCACACACACACACACACACACACACACACACACACACACACACACAATACCTATTTTACAGTCCTGGTCTTCATTATTTAAGTATCATGGGAAGGTTTTAAGGGCCAGTCCAAGGCAGCTCAAACTACTGCAGAATTAAGGTGGCCCAAACTGAGAAATTCCCACCCAAGGCTCCAGGCCTGCAGAGAAAGAAACAGACCTAAAGGCTGTCTAAGGGAGTATAAGCATTACCTGGCTGGCTTTTTCAAGAACTCATCCAGGGTGGGGCCATTTCGCCCCAGCGGGTCATCAGGAACCATGAAGAGGTTTCCCACAAAAGTGAAGGGCAGCAGACTAGATGAGGAAAGAGGAAATTTAATTACAGAAGTGCCCTTGAATACTTCCCAGACAGCTGAGACTAATGCCACCAGAAGCCACTGGCTGTCATTCTTTGAGGCAGCTTCAAGCCCCTTTCAAGAGTTCTCACCCAGTGGCCACAGAAGAGCTGGTTTTAGAGAAAGGTCTGAGTCTGGGCCCTATTCTCATGGAAGAACTCCCTCACCGCTCTCTGATGATCTCCATCCACTTGTCAGACTCCTCTGCCAGGTCCCGGAACTGGTCATTAGACACAATGATCCCATCAGTCTCTTCAGCCAGCTTCACCATGAACCTGTCTCAAAAACCACAGCAACCATTTAGGGATTCTCCAAGGTCCCAACACCAAAGAGTGCTATCAACTCCTATTACCTACTTCTGGTAATAGGGATCTGGGCCTCCCCTCATCCAGCTATAGACGACTAGCTGGATGCAGGTATCATGAGTGAGAGAGGAAACAAAGGTGAAGCCAGCATAGTCTCCCAGTAGCATCCCTTCTACTCACCAGACCCAACACTTGTGCCTCACTAGTAAGAGACAGTAAGATCACTCTGTTTTCCATCTTACCTCACCAATCACTCACAAATCCACTATGCTCTTCCTCTGAAAAGCCTTCCTCTCTGCCTCTTCCTTTCCAGATCCACACAATTACCATTTAGTGATTCAGATATTACATCTGAGATACTGCAAAGCCTTCTAACAATTCACCTGTCTCAACTATTCACCACCCTTCAGTTTCACCTCCCTTCCCCCACAAGAAAGCTTGCTCTTCCCCTATACTGAGCTCTTCCACACTTGCCCTTTGGTTCCTGAGCAAAGCCCACATGCCCAGGCTTGGCAGCTAGAATCTTGCTCCTTGCCGCCCTTACAGCCTTATCTCTCCCATTATTCCCCAATGTACCTTCAACTCCAGCCAGAATCAATGATCAGATTACATCTTGCTCTCCAAACACGCTGTCTGACTTCCATGTTTCTGAAACTTCTCTCTATCTGAAAAGTGCTTCCCAAACCCGGCTGATCAACAGACACCAAAGGAACGCTTTAAAAATAGATGCCTGGGCTCCACTTAAGTAATCCTCATTCCACAGGGTAGGATTCATGAGGTAGTGAGTAGCGTCTTTTTAATGGGTTCAGAAATCAAGAGATCCAGCTTATCCCACATCCTTCTCAATGAAGAAAATCCACAAACCTCTCCCTCCTTCAAAAACTCAGTCAGAAGAAGGCTCCCTTCTCTGTGAGTTCCTGTAGTATTTGATTTATAGTTTGTTTTTGCTCTCTGACATCAAGAATCAGGTCTTGTTCCCAGCTTTCCTTCTGTAAGTCATGCACCTAGTATGCAGTAGCTGTCAGTTTTTGAAAGGCAGTGTGGTATAGAGATTAGCTGTGAGAGTTATCTGGCTCTGAGTTTCCTCTCTTGGAAATAAACTAAGAGGATATGTAAAGTATACACGTGGTATATAAAAAGTATTTTCTGGGGCTGGTGGAGTGGCTCAAGTGGCAGAGAGCCTGCCTGGCAAGTAGGAGATCCTAAGTTCAAACCCCAGTACTACAAAAAAAAATGGGTAAGCATATTTTACTATTGTTTTGTTACCATGTATGTTGTCCAGTATTCATTCAGTTGGCCCATGTGTCTACCACTGTACTTACTCACTGTTGCTAGGCAAAATTCCCAGTTCTTTTTATGTTATTTATTCACCAATTCCTACACAATTGTGCAAACACATGCCTTTAAAATTCATTAAACTGGCCAGGTATGGTGGCTTAGGCCTGTAATCCTAGCTATGAGGCAGAGATCAGGAGGATTGAAGTTTGAGGCCAGATCAGGCAAAAAAGCTCAAGAGACCCTATTTCAACCAATGGTCATGATGGTGCTCACCTGTCATCCCAGCTACCTGGGGAAGCACAGATAGGAAGATCAACGTTCACGTTGGTCCAGACATAAATCGAGACCCTATCTCAAAAATAACCAATGCAAAAAGGGCTAGCAGAAAGGCTCATGTAGTAGAGAGCGTACCTAGCAAGCTTGAGGTCCTGAGTTCAACCCCCAGTATAGTCAAAAAAAAATCATTAAAACTGACTCAATCTTCAGTTTCAATTCTGTTCACTACTGATATGGAAAGAAGGTTGCATATCTTTGACAGAATGAAATCTAGGCATAAAACACAATGCCATCAGGAGAAAATGAATTGCCTTTTTGTAAAATACCATTTACTTGGAAAGAGTAAAAAGAGCATTTTGAAAAGACAAATGGTTATGGTTTGGAATTTTTTTTTTTTTTGTGCTGGAGATCAAATCCAGCTCTATCACTGAGCTATGCCCCAGCCCTGAAAACTCCTTTTTTTTTAACTGAATAATGTCCTAAGGAATAAAGAAGCTATGGTGGTAAAATTTTTAAATTAGCTAATGAGCTTTAAAATCTACCCATTTCCAAACGATGTATGTACAAGGAGTATGCCCTGTGTTTTCTGCCATCTAGCAACTTTAGGGTCTATTTTTCTTTTGTCAAGGTTAACCATTCTTACCCTCTGTCTCCAAATCTATAAGAGATAATATTTAGGCAACACTAAACTGGGTCCATGCAACATGTTAAGAGGGAACATCACTGGACTCTTGTGAGGCAAGCACACTCTTTTGAAATTCACAAGGAGGGTGAAGGAGTGAAGCATGACAGAGACAAAGAAGTCAACTGGCTAAGAGTTGGACCCAGAGAAAACCAGGTGTAAGAGTAAACCTGGGGCTCAAATTCAGATCTTCCAATTCTAAGTCCAGCAATCTTTCTAGTACATCAAAATTTATACAGTCCTATTATCCATAAATTGTTTCTTCATTTTACTTATTTTGAATGTTTACATGTTTGGAGATTCAGGCTTTAAGAAGCCGTCTGTCAACTATTTACATCAACTTTCCCATCTTTCCATTAAGCCAGTATTTTCTAGATAGTAAGGCACTACATAAAGACAAGGTATCATTTACTCTGATGAATGATGAGTGGGCAAACATGGGTTGTGTATGGTCCCATCTTATCTCATCTGCAAGTGGGGTTTACCTACCCAGTCATAAGGGTACACAGAGAAAAACTGTTCCATTGCTGAGGCTTAAAGAGCCTCAGAGCAGTCAGGAGCTTCTCTTTTCCCCTCAAACTCCTACTGGGCTCCTAAAGTCTGAAACCTGGAACCAGGAAAGGAGCAAGTACCTGTCATCATAAGAGGAGATCCTCTTGCCATCCATGACTCGTGAGGGGGTAAGGGAGAGCAGGCTGAGGGAGTACAACTCTTGCAAGAAGTGACTCTCTATAGAAAAAGAAAAACACAAAAGGCTCTCCTCAAGGTGGAAACAAAACCTAGCCCAAGACACAGATAACCAGACCTAACTCACCTCTGGCCTTGGCATCCTTATTGAAGCGCCACCGAGGCACAAAGACAGTTATGTCACGGTGTCCACGGTCCCAAAAGTACTGCACAGCAATGGCAATGCCCCGGCTAGAGAAGTAGTGCTGGAGGCCGTGCCTACAGTGGGAAAGGATCTGAACTTGACATCCAGAGGAGGGACCTGGCAGCCTGGCTGCAGGACAGGGTCCCTCAGCACATACCCCCAAGACAGACAAATATTCATGTCTCATCCTCCCTCCCCAGGACCCTGAGTCCCACCAGCTACTCACACCATGGCCACGTTGCTGCCATCAATGACAATATGGCGGAGATCTGGCTGGCCAGGAACATTGGCAAGGCTCAGGGTGAAAGGATCCTGTAGGGCCTCCTGGAAACGCTGTGTGCCAGTCACCAGGTTGCCCCCACGGGTGCCTCGTTTCCATGGAGACCCTCGACCCCGAGCCACAGCCTGCTGCTTGTCTCCCCGATCTCCACGGTCTCCACAGGGCCATGGAGGTTCAGGTGCAGGTGGAGGGCTAGGTACTCTTGGAGGTGAGGCTTTCCCATTATGGAGCCGCTGGAGGAGGGAGGCTCCTCGGGGTGGAGCTGCCCTCTGACAGGAGTTATGGGTACCAGGAGGCTCACCTTGGACACTGACCCCTTCTTTTTCCTGGGACACTCCTTCCTTCCCCAAGACTTGTCCTTTGAGGGGCCCCACCTCCCCTACGCATCCTGGTGACTGTGACCTGAAAGCCACTTCTCTCTCCCAGGCCTCTTCCCCACGTAGCTCCTTCCACCCTAAAACCATCTCCCTGGGACTGTACTGTTTCCTTCCCTCCTTCTCCACAGTATGACTCTCTTGCCTTGCTTTTGATGCTCCCTGCCCCACAGAAGCTCCAGCATCCAGGAATCCCCTGCCTTCATTCTGGAGAGCCCCGACTCCCTGGCACTGAGCACCCAACAGACCTGGGCTCCACCCCTCCCAAAAGGAAAGTGCTTGTGGCCCCTGTCCCCTGGATGCTTCCTGCACCAGACTCAGCAGCTCTTCTTGGACAGCCAAAGGCAGCTGCAGCAGAGCCTCTCTGTGGGCATCCTCCTGGTGCTGCAGCAGAGCAGAGAAATCTCTCAGTACACCAGCACTCTGAGAAGTTCCAGGGCATGGCCGGGGCTGAAAGTCCCAGCTCAGCCGCTCCACTAGCTCCTCTACCCGGCTCTGAGCCATGACAAAGGCCTCCGTTAGGCCACTGATCATCAGTGAGCTGGGTGCCCGGGGTACCAGGTGGGCTGATGTGCTCCAAGTCAAGCAGTCAAGGAAGAAGCCCTGGGCTCCCAGGAAGATGCAGTGCAGTCTGGGTGGGTACTGGATTTCACTCTGTAGTTCTGGGCTGCAAAGACCCTTCAGGTACTCCTGAAAAGGAAGATCAGAAATGGAAGCTGCTGGAAGCCACCCCCTTCAGGCTCATTGCTCTCCTCTGAGCTCCAGGATACCTGGAGTATACTGATATGAACTACATTTTTCCCATTTTGGAGATAAGGAACCTAAGACTCACAGGGCTGGCAGGTAGAAGTCATACTGAAACCCCTGCTGGACTCCAAAGGAAGCAATTTGGCCCAGCCTCTCACCCAACTCCCCAGTGAGTTCTTTGATGGGGCCCAGTTGCCCTGCTGGATTCTCTCTACTCTCCCCAAAGAATCACAAAGTGATTCCTTACAGAACTTAGGCAGTCACAGTAGAAACGAAACCAAAACTCTAGACAGTTAGGAAGCCCATCAAAGCTCAGGGCACTGAGGCTGCCAGGTTCCAGTCCTTACTCCTCTGACTCTGTAAGAGAGGGTGGGGGTTGCTTCCTGGAGAGATGGGGGAGGGAGTTCACCTTGGCTCTGCTGACATTCTCCTTGGGGCCCTCAAGCTGCAGCCAGATGTGAGGGTTCTCAGGACAGTCTTTGGAGAGGACACTCATCTCCACACTGAAAATGCGCTCCAAGCGGGCCTGCTGTTCCAGAACCTTGTCCTCTGCCTCAGCAGACACCGCAAAGCGGTCAGGGGTCATGGAGGCATCCCTCCAAGTAGGCATGTCTTCTTCCCAGAGTTCTGAAAGGGGAGGAGGCAGCTCAGAGCCTCACCCTCCCCTCAACCTAAATCCTGGCCTACACCAACCCTCAACAGGTCGCACCTAGCTACGATTGTGGTAAATAATCCAGAAGGTAACAAGGATCGGAAGGGTAAGAAGGCTGAGGAAATTAGGTGAACACAGTCTTTGTCTCCCTGAGAGGAACTCATGGGTAAACAAGACTCTATCTGGGGAGGGCCAATGGCCTTAGAAAAATGACCACAGCACTGAGCAGGAAGGGTGGGGGGCTCCAGCCCGGTCTGGAGGCTAGAAGGATTGGAAGGATGACCACGGCCTCTTAAAGATGAATCCTCCCCAGGGCCTTGAACTGGGCTGTCCTGGGGGGAGAGCAGCGGCCTTGTCCGCCACTTCCCACCTCTAGCCACTCCCACCTCTGCGCCTCCCCCTCCCCCAGCTGCCCAGGGTCGCTCTTGTGTGCGCCACGCGCCCCACCCGGGCCCGCCCACCGCCGAGTGCAGCCGCCACCCCTGGCCGGGCCGCGCTGTCCACCGCGGCCTCCCGCACCCGGGCGCTGGGAAGGGGCCGCCTACCCGCCCGGGCCACGCGTTCCAGCCTGTGTCCCCCGGCGCCTCCGGGCCCCCGCTTCGCCGGTGCCCCCAGCCCAGGGGACCCGAATCTGGGCCCGGGTCCCTCACCCAGCGCAGACTTCTCTACACATCTCGAACTGTTTTTTCAGCCACTTCCTGGCCTGGGGCGGAGTCAGCCCCGCTCCTCCCGGGGCTGGGCCTGCCCTGGCCCTGTCCCTGGCTCGCCGCCCACTGCGCGTTCCCTCCTCCCGCCGCCCTCAGCTGCGCGGCCCATCCCCGTCGCTAGCAGCTCTCCCGGCCCTGTCCCCTCACGCCTCCCCCACCCAGCTCTCTCGTTGTCTCTCGTTCCTTGGGGTTCTCCGCGGTGGTTTCTCGGGATAAACACATTGAAAGTTCCAAAGAAAGTGATGTGACCCTAATCCACTGTGTCACGAAAGAGTGGCGCTCCTGGCTCACTTTCCACTAAAACAATCGTGGAGAAGACAAGGACAACCTTCCAACAAATGAGAAGACAACACGGAGAAGGGCTGTTGATTTGTGAGGAATTTTGAAGAGGGATGAGAAGGAGGAAGGGGCTGTGGGAGCCCGTTCTTCCCGCCTTCCCCCAACCCCACCCCACACACATACAGTTAGTTCATCACCCCGGCTCCCTCCCTTGAAATCCCATACAGAACTGCCCTGGAGCCCTGGCAGTAGCCTTCCAGTCTTGTCTTCATCTCTTTTCTCCTCCCACCCAGAGCCCAACTGCTTGCTGTCACTTCATGCTCTGCCAAAGAGGAGGGAACTGTAGTGACAGCAGGAGTAACAGAATAAGGCAGTACAGAACCATGGGACAGAGAGAGATATGGAGAGGGAGGTGCCAAGGCCAGGTAATAGTGAGACCCAGAAAGAAGACAGAAGAGCAGGGCAAGGTGTAGTGAAAGCCTGAACCAGAAGAGTGGAAACCAAAAGCAGAAGAAAGGGAACCAAAGTCAGGGCCACTCGTGGGCCACAGAGGCTCTCAACCATGTTGGAAGCAAAGCCACACTGGCTACCAGGTCCCCTTCACAGCCTGAAGCTGCCCTTGGCCCTGGTACTTCTGGCCTTGGGGGCAGGGTGGGCCCAGGAGGGGTCAGAGCCTGTCCTGCTGGAGGGTGAGTGCCTGGTGGTCTGTGAGCCAGGCAGAGCTACTGCAGGAGGTCCTGGGGGAGCAGCTCTGGGAGAGGCACCCCCTGGACGAGTAGCATTTGCTGCAGTCAGAAGCCACCACCATGAGCCAGCTGGAGAAACCGGCAACGGCACCAATGGAGCAATCTACTTCGACCAGGTAATCCCCTACCCCAGTCCAGGGGACTTGCAAGGACCTGGAATCAATGTCCAAGTCCACTTGGCCATCCCTCAGACTAGGAAAACAACTCCCTATATCTCCCTCTATTATGGCCGCTGACCATTTCCTTTCCCTCACTCATGTGCACACTCTTCATCACCCCTTCACACCATTTCTTTTGAATCTGAACATTTCTGTTCACTCATACTTTCCACCCTTTCCTTAGTCACTACCTCACCCCAGCCCCAGCAACATCCCTGAGGCCCCACTGAGCAGGATCTGCTTCCCCCAGGTGCTGGTGAATGAGGGTGGCGGCTTTGACCGGGCCTCAGGTTCCTTCGTAGCACCTGTCCGAGGAGTCTACAGCTTCCGGTTCCATGTGGTAAAGGTGTACAACCGCCAAACAGTCCAGGTGATCTGAGCATTTAGGAGGGAAGGGAGGGATCCCAAATGGAGCCCTGCTAAGCCCTTGGGCAATCCTCCATTGACTTCTCCTGGGGGTCAGGAGCAAAGACCAATAGGTCCTGCCTAGCAGATTGTGGAGGAAGTGTGGGCCAATGCTGGCCACCCCACAGCTCTCCCATTAAACCCCAGGGTCCTGAGAGGAAGCCCTTGGGCAAATGAGGGTGCTAAGCCAAGCGCTGGGGGATGGACGCTAACTGGGCTCCCTCCCCAGGTAAGCCTGATGCTGAACACATGGCCTGTCATCTCAGCCTTTGCCAATGATCCTGATGTGACCCGGGAGGCAGCCACCAGCTCTGTGCTGCTTCCCCTGGACCCTGGGGACCGTGTGTCCATCCGCCTGCGCCGGGGGAATCTGTTGGGAGGCTGGAAATACTCAAGCTTCTCTGGCTTCCTCATCTTCCCACTCTGAGGACCCAGACCATTGAAAGACAGAAATACAACCCCTGATCACGGCCTTCTGCCTTCCCCCACCACAGAAACTGCATCTTTGGGGCGGGAGAGAGGCTGGCTCAATCTGCCTGTATCCCACCCCCTTGCATGAGGCTTTGTGTCAAACACCCAGCAGTTAAGAGTAGAGCTGTGGCATCTTCAGACCTGGCTCTCTTTCTCACCACCCCACACCCTAGTTGCTCTCCCAGCCTCCTACTGCATTTCCTTCTGCCTGTGGCCCTAGGCTCAAGGCAGGGTTTAGCAGGAAAGGACCTGCACTACTTCGTAGTTTCTTTTCCTCCTGTTCCTCTAATCCAGCTTCCTGCCCAGTGCTATTTGGGGACAGGTGGAACAGGTAAGCCTGATAGGCTCCCACAGGGGCCCAGATGGACCCACTTCAGTGTACCCTGCAGGCTCCTTCCTGCGAGGAGTGCCAGTATCAGGGATCTCAGCCAGCACCGTATGGACTAGAGGAAGGCTCAGCCACAAGCAGGAGTGTGGGGAGAGTCACAGAGAAGTCCAGAGCCTGTGGCTGGTGAGGCAGGAAGGGACATATGCCTAGCCAGAACAGGATGCAAATTCTACATATACATGGATAGCCAGCAGGCACAGATCCTGCTGTCTGTCTGTGCCAGGTCTCAAGTGGACTCTGGCCCTCGCCTCCCCACCCGAGATTTGGGTGTGTGTTTGCTCTGGCTGACAAGAGAGCTGAAAGTGGGTGTACAGAGCTGGAGGAGGGGGGTAGAAGGTCACATGTAGACCATAGAACACATCAGTGACCTTGTGTCCTCTTGCTTGTCCACTTGCTGGTGACCCCACCTTTGAAGTCTGAGCTTCAGCCAGGGCACACTCATTGCCACCTCCTCCCTCCTACCTTTCTCACTTAATTACCTTCACTGTGCCTGTTGCAGCCCATCTCCACCATCTCTCTTCTTCCTTCTGGTCCATGCTGTCTTCCTAAGCTTCCTGTTACCTGAAATTCCATGATTTATCCCTCCAGCCACTCTCTACCAGGATCATAAACTTGTCTCTTTCTTATCCCACTGTCCTGATGGTCCAGCATGGATGAACCTATCCATATAGCAACTAGAGAAGGGTAGTCAATGAGAAAAGATGTCGTTTGGATCAGAGGTTACAGGATACAAGCAGGTATGTTATAGTGTAAAGAGAAGAAATGTAAAACTGTGTATTATAGTCAAATAAAAAAGGATTTAGTAATGTTCAGGTTAAGTAGGAAATACCAATGTGGATTTGTGGTTTTAAGAAGAAATAGGATTGGACCCAGTTGTAGAGTGCTTGCCTAGTATGCACAAGGCTCTGGGTTCAATCCCTAGCACTGCAAAAAGAGGCGGGGAGAGATAAAAAGAAATAACTTTTCTTTCACCATTGGCCATTCTTTATAACCAAGAACAATAGTTTAAAGAAGATAGGAGATTATTTCTGTCTCACATAAAAGAATCTGCAAATAAAGTGTTCAGGGATGAATTGAGTTTTATGCCAATCTCCCTTCTTACTGTTCTACCATCTTTAGTCTGCCCCTGTGCGACCCACGATGGCTCCTTGAGCTTCAGCCATTACATCAGCCTAACAACCCCCATGAAGAAGGAAGAAAGGGCATACCCCTTTCCTTACAGAAGCTTTGTGAAAGTCGCTCCCAACATCTTTGACTATATCTCATTGGCTAGAATTTAGTCACACTTGGCACACTAAGCCAGGAAGATAGGTTCAGGAAATATAGTCCTTATTCCAGGTAGTCATGTCCAGCTTAAAGTAAGACATTTTATGTTAAGGAAAAGAGGGGAAATGGCTATTGGAGAAGACAACTAGAAGTTTTTGAAAATGCAAAAAAGTCTATATCAGTTTGGTAATAACATCCATTCTAAAGTTACTGCATTAGTTTTCTAATGCTATGTAACAAATTATAAGAAACTCGGTGGCTTAAAACAACTACTTGTTATCTCAGTTTCTATAGGTCAGAAAACTCACAGAGCCTTCTGCTGTTTTCCACAAGGTCAAAAGCAAAGTGTAGGCAGGGCTGCCTGCCTTCCTTAATAGAGGGGAAGAAGCCACTTCCAAACTCACCTAGAATTCAGTTCCCTGGAAACTGAGGTTTCCAGAACCCTCTGTTTTCCAGCCAGTAACTGTGAGCCAATGCTTTCTCCCACTTTGAATCTCTCTAACCTATCCCTGTCCATCTTCAGTGGAGAAACTTCTCTGAGTTTGAGATTACCCAGGCCAACTCCCTGTTTTAAGGTCTATAACCTGAGTCACATATGCAAGGTCCCTTTTGCCACCCGACAACATATTCAGAGGCTCTAGGGATTGCGGCACAGACTTTGAGACATTTGCATATCATAGTCTTTAAACTTGAAGATGGCATCTTGTAGAGAGAAGGCATCCAACACACTATACTAAATGCATGGAAAATGTGTGGGCTTCCTGGGTGCTCGTGGCTCACGTCTATAATCCTAGCTACTTGAAGTCAACCTCAGGCAAATAGTTTGTGAGACCCTATCTTGAAAATACCCAACACAAAAAGAAGCTGGTGGAGTGGCTCAAGTGGTAGAGTGCCTGCCTAGCAAGTGTGAGATCCTGAGTTCAAACTCCAGTACCACCAAAATGAAAAAAGAAAATGTGTGGGCTTGAAAAAATTCCCAAGAAATAAAAGACAAATACCAACTCAGGTTTTAATCATCTTAAAGGCAAATCAGTTCCCAGGTCCCAACTAAGAATTCATTGATTAATAATCCAAAACTTCCTAGACACTGAGTAATGTTCCTCTTTCTGATAACCAAATTCAAAAATTAATGTGAAGTGAGATAGTATCTTCAATGCACAAACCCATTTTTATCATGCATTTAAGTGGTGGCTAAAAATTATACAATATTTGTAATGATGTGGTTGCTTTACCAAAATGTTTGAAGGTTTTATAGGAACAGACACACTAGATTGGCAAGTCTATTGAAATATTTAGGAAGATTTGGTTATTAGATTTATAATAAATATTTAAATGATTTGACTTGCAAATTGTACAAATTTTGATTTGTTCTACAAATAGTGTTTACATGGTTTAGACAGTTCTTGCTTAAGTAAGTTTATGAAGTACACAGATTAAATAATAAATAAGACACAGGTAGAGGTGAGTGTTCCTCTCCAGGTACCAAAACCCCCTCAGATTTTAAGGATCCTAAAAATAGAATCCAACTGTCCTCCTTTGCTCTGCCCACACCCTGGCAGCTAAGTACAATGAAGTGAATCCCACTCATGAAGGACGCACTGTGAATCAAAATCCACAACCTCCATCCACACCTGTTCCTTAGTAGTCAAGCAATTCTCTTGTTTCTTTAACCATCTTCTTTCCTCCTTCCAGAATCCAACTGCAAATATCTGTTCTCTCTTTCAACCTTTTGTCCCACTAATGACACCCCAAAAGACGACCTCACGTTCTACTCCACTAAAAAAACAGATACAGGGCAGGTCCCTTCCCTCTACCACATCCACAGACTCACCTTCCTCCCCATCTCTGCTTCTTCTTGTCAGTTTCAGTGGAAACTGAATTCTGCCTCCTGTCAAGGCAGCTATCTTCCTCCACCAGTCACGGATCCCGTTCTCTGCAAACATACTTTCCTCTCTACTCACTCCTTTTCTTCAGCAAAGTTTAAGAGCTCAAGTCTCAACTATATAAGAACAGAGGTGTGGAAGTAGCTGTAGCCACAGGTACAGTTATCCTCAACTGGACATGCCCCTGAAGCTACTTGGCATCATCTGGTCTCCTCTTTAGAGCCAAATATCAATATAAATTCTGTGCTCACCAATTGCTCACCTGTTAGTCACTGGTAAACTCTGGCCTCCACTGCTCCACCTAAACTGCCCAAAGCCAGTACTCTGTGTCACACTCTCACTTCTGTGTCGCTTATGTCCACAGACCCCTCCTACTCCTCCTGCTGCCCAGGTTTTCCCTAATGTTTAACCCTGCTGTCCACACCACCTAGGAACACTCTGTTCCGACTTCCCTGACTCTGCACTCCTTGGGCTTTCTCTCCTCCTCTGCCATGCTTTGTCAGAATCCTCTACTGATGCCTGTTTTGTTTTGGGGTTTTTTTGTTGTTGTTGTTGTTTTGTTTCATTCGAGGCAGGGTCTCAATATGTAACCCAGGCTGGCCTCGAATTCACAATCCTCCTGCCTCAGCCTCCTGAATGCTGGGATTATAAACATGTGTCACCACACCCACCTTGTCCCTCTCTTAAATTTTGGCTTTCCTTAAGGTTCGGCCCTAGAATTTCTTTGGTCCTAACACTATCAATAACACAAATGTCCATCTAAATGCTAGAAACTTCCCCATTTTGATCCCTACCCAGGATCTCTCTCCTAAACCTCAGGCTCATACATTCCATCTGAAAGCCAACATGCCAAAACCTGATTTGCTCACCAAATCTCTTCTCTGCCCCTTGTCTTTGCCTAGAAATGGAGGTTTCCTGTTGCCCAAACCAGAAATTGACCTTTCTCACCAGTTGCCCATCTCTCATAACCTATATCCAGTCATTCATATCCACCGGTTCTATTCATTGCTTTCCATCTACCCAGACGCAAACCACCAGTTTCTTGGCTATATTTTCTACAGAAACCCACTAACTAGTGAGCTGGCCTCCAGTTGCCCCAGTCCCTCCAGCTCCGTACAGTTGCCATAATGTTCTAAGTGAACTTCACTGCCAAAATCCTTTAGAAGCTCCCAGTGGCCTCAGAATGAAAACCATATTTCTTAACATGATTTACCAGTTCTTTCACAATCCAGCTGTTGGAATCTCTACTGCTTCATTTTTCACTTTCTACAATAATGTAAAATAGGAAATCGCACCACTTAGCTGAGGGACAATGACACTACTTGGAAAAGGAAAGTGTGTGGCATTTGAGTCAAAACTTAACAGGACCAAGAGGATCATTTCTGAAACCAACAGAAATAAACCAGGACCTGTTTTAGTTTGTGAATCATCTTAAGCTGGATCAAATTGAAATGGAGAAATCTTAACTGAAACTGTATAATGCATTAATAAAAGAGGAAGAGGACATAGGTTAGGGAGTGGGTGGATTAACTAACAACAAAGTGATTATACTTGCAGGAGAGACAGCTAGCCTAGCTGTGATAGTGGTGGGTGTAAGAGGCAGTGTTCAAATACAGCCTCTCACTTAGTAGATGCACATGACCTTCAGTGAGTTACTCATTTTCTTTACCTAGAAAATGAATATCTGCCTCCAGGATTGGAAAGCACTTAGAATAGTGCCTGACACAGAGGAAGTACTTAATATAAGTTGCTGTTACCATACGAAAGAGCAAACAAATTGAGATGTGTGTGTCCCAGGGATCAAAAAAAGAAATAAAAAATACACATAGTATGTTTATTTTGTTTGCAAGTGGCTCTTTACCTGTTAAAACGTCTCTTTCTCCCAGGCATATTAACTTTTACCCATGAACACAAGGATTTAGTAAATAGTTGCTAGGAGAGTCCCTTAGGTGGTCCCTCACAGGGGTTTATATAAATTTTAACATAGGAACAGGAAAACTTTATAGTTTGCATTATAGATATATTACATACTACAATTTTATAGTATTTCTTTTGGAGATGGGGAGGCCCACCTGCCAGTGCCCCGAATGAGAAGGAAAAACTCATGATGAGTATAAATGAGAGAAGCAGTGGCTAGCAGTCTATAATGTTCAAGGTGCTGAACTGTGGACAAGCTATTTACTCACTCCTCCAGAAAAGAAGGAATTTCAAATCTCTACTCAGACCTTGTAACTCATCCAACAACAAAGAAGAAAATCTTCAGAAAACAGTGTGGGTAGCACGTGATTATTGCTTAAAGTTATCTATAATAGAAAATGAAAGGATCTTGCTGACCACCTTTCCAGTCAGTCTTCCACTTAAGAGTTCTGAATCTTTTGTTCTTTGGCCTGTGCTAACTGTGGATGTATTGCTTTTGGTGAAGGGGCTCTCGGATGGCCTCTCTGAATGACATGTAACTCCAGGCCCTGCTGCATTATCATCATCCTGTAACGGTATGTGTTTGTTCAATTGTCTTTCTTCCCCACCTGACTGTGGGCTCCAATGGGACAGACACCATGTCAAGCACATTACCTGTTACCCACTCCACAGCTAGACAGAGCCTGACACACAGTAGCTATACTATAAATAGTGAATGAATGACGGTGACACATGAAGAGTACTTCTCAGGAAGGGTACGTCTCCTCCTACTACCGCACACCTGTGCCAGCGGAAGTCTGGACAGGTGAGAAAGGCAGCAAGTAGCAAAGGTCCAATGTCAGAAGTTTGCCTGGGGGTAAGAAGGCCTCTGAGCCCAAGGGAAAAAGAACAAGGGTTCCCAGTGCAGGCAGAAGAGTAATGTCAGCTAGTACATGATGAATGCTCACTCTGCCCCCGGGGAACACACTAGCCTATCACTCAGATTATTTTCTGTAAACCTCACATCATCCCATCAGTTAGGAATTGTTGTCATGTATTTTACAAATGGGGAAACCAGCCTCAGACCACATATCTGTCCTGTTTTCTCATAGCCAGAATCCAAACCAAGGTCTATGGGATTTCTGGTATGTCAGCTGGTTTAGCACTAATGCCAATTCTGGAACCAAGTACCATTCATATTCATTTCCACCATATGCACAGGCAGAGCAGTAGCTTGGAAACCAAGCCTGAGTTCTCACAACACTGCTGTGAACCAGCCGTGAGGGTCTTACTCAGCACATCACTCTCTGCACCCTGATTTCCTCACCTGTACACCAAAAGCTTGAGTCAGGTGATCTTGAAAAGGCACTATCCAGGCTTAAATTCTGCGCGCGCACGCACACACACAAACACACACATACACAGCTGGGAAACATCCAAGCCATACCCCATGACTATCCCCATCCTCCTTACTACCTAGTGGAGTCTGAAGCTTAAAAAAAAAAAAAAAAAGAATATTGGCTCCAGTTTAACCCATTTATTGACAAATAAAATGAAAAAATTCACTTAAAAGGTATAAGATCAAAAGTGTAGCTAATAGGAATGCACACAGCCTGGAGGGAGGGAGAGTGTGGCTAGACACAACATTAAAGAGGAGGAAGAGAAGGAAAAGGAGCACAGGTGGGTGGGGCGAGGAAATGGAGTATATGCAAAAATCCTACCACTAACCTTTCAATTTCTCAGCTATCACCCCATCAGTCACTCCTGGGCAGGGTTAACAGCTGGAATTGGTTTCAGGATAACATCCAGGTAGTTTGTCTACAAGAGCTGAAAAATGGGGAGATGGAATATCGGTACAGGATTTTGAATGGTTCTCTTGTTGAACCTGTTGCCAGAATGCTTTTCATGGTTAACTGAGTCAGGAAGCTTAATCCTCGTCCCAGCTTAGCCACCAACTGGCTGTGTCACTTTGGGCAAGTCATTTTCCCTCTCTGGGCCTCTATCCTCTACTATAAAACAAGCAAGTTGGACTCAATGGCAATTTCTCCTCTGGCTCCAGCTCTCTGCAATGCCAAGAGTTCTGGAAATCTGAGCTGGGCCAGAAAACTGGCTGAGTGCCTAGAGAAATGAGCTACTAAAAGAGCCCAACCAGAGACAGGGTGCTGGCCTCACCTATGTAGCTGGTCAGCAACAGCAGCAATTCAGAGGGATGAGTATATACACACATACCCCTATGAGAAACCCACTCTCGCTGTGAGAGTAATCTTTGCAGAGTACTTCTGAGAGAGCTCGGCTTTCACTCTACACAGAAGGCAGATCCAAAGGACTACAGGGTGAGCCAGACAAAACAATCACACTATGTATGGTTTAGGGAGGCAGGGAACAGTGGAGACAGAAGGTGTAGAGGACTGTGGACTTTGGGGTAGGGCTGGAAGGGTTGGGAGCATCTGGCTGTGCCAGACCACCCACTTCAGACACCTCCCCCACTTGAAACTGAGGCAGAGGCCCTTGGTCTGGTAGAAGCAGCTCTTCAGGTGGAGATGCCATGCTTGGCATCAGACCCTTGATTCTGAGGGGTTGACAGCATCACAGCAGGAGTCTGGAGTTGTCTCCATCAGCTGGAGTCAAATGAGGTAGGCCACCCCATCCCCCCCCCCATCCCATCTTTCCCATGCTGATAAATGGGTAGCTCATGGCTGGTCATCCTCCCACCCTGAGCCACTGCCCTCAAGGCCTGGGAAGATTGCAGCTCTTTCTTAATGACCAGAAAGGCCAAGTCTGGCCTAAGAAAGCTGACCAGGCAGCTAGGGAGGCAGCTGCCTCCCACAGCCCATGTAGGTTTATGTCAGTGACAACTCCAAGGACCAAGACTCTCCAAATTTATAGAAATTGAGGAGGTTTCTGTCTGGAAGAGGACTATGGTTCCAATTGAGTCCAGAGCCACAGAGGTTCATGGTTTAGCCAGCCTGGTGTAAAATGGGAAGAGGTCACACACACACCACACACCTGTATATGTGTGAAGGGGGAAGAGGATACTTGGAGGAGACTGAGCCTGGCCTACTTTAGAAGGGGTCTTTCTACTCCCTAGTATAAAACTGCCAGAGGCCCGTATTTGACAGGTTTTAGCAAATCTCTGAATACCCCAAGCTGGGGATATTTCTGCAGGGACACTCATCCCTAGGTCAAGGCAATTCTTCAAAGCCTTATGAAGCAATTTCTCTACAAAAGGCACAACTGAGGGCCTCCAAGGGCTGAGAGCACTTCCTGGAGCAGGGGGAGGCCTAGCAGCAGAGCACTGCCTGGGGCAAGGGGCTCCCCCTCTACCCTAGCTCACTGCTCAAAGACCTTAAAGGACAAGGGTGTGACACTTTTGGCAAAGGCCTTCATCAGACTACTGGGATAGATGCACCCCAGCTTCTCTGGGGTTGGAAAGCCCCACACCCTATAGAGTGACAGGCTCAGCCTGTCCCCAATATAGAAGGGCCCCACCCATTTGGCACTGCTGCCATTCCTGGGAAGGGACAATAGGAGGACCTGATCACCCACATTCCACTCCTTCTCCTGGCTCTCCTGCTTAAAACGCCGGTTCTCAGCCTTTTCACTTGCCTTTTCAGCCACCTTCCAGTGGAGTTCCAGCAGCTCCCCAATCAGCTGAAGCAGGAAAACATCCATCTTGAGCCCTTCAATGTTTGCACTGCTCATCTCCCACCACAAGGGTTCAGTCAGCCTCATGTCACCCCCAGTCAGGACGTGGAATGGCGTGGTCTCCATGGACGAGGCCCTGAAGGCCAGATGTAGCAAGGGTAAAGAGGCCGCCCACTTCTTGCCATGCAGGAAAATGAACTCCTTCAGGGCTCTCTTGAATTCCCAGTAGGCCTCTGAGCTCACTAGGCAGGGGAACTGAAGATCCCTACTCAGGGTGACTACATGGGCTCCCAGGGCAAGCCCACAACTCACCAGGACATGCCGGGCAAACTGGGAGCCCTGGGCTGCCTCCAGCCTCACAGGAACACCCCACCTTGCAAACACATGCTGAAGCAACATCTGGGCCACAGCCGTGTGCGTGTAGGGCTTCAGTGGGAATGCTTCTACCCAGCGGGTGTTGGGGTCAGCCACAATAAGCACATGCTTGTGGCCTTCCTCACTTACAGTGACTGGTCCCACCACCTCAATCTGCAGGTTTGCCCAAGGGGCTGTCGACCTGAGGGGCCATGGGGACTCAATAACCTTCAACTCACTACCTGAGAGATTTCGGGGGATGCAAAACAAACAGCTCCTGCAGTAATCTTTCACATGTTCCTGCATCCCAGGCCACCAGCCTAGCAACCGCAACTTCTTGTAAGTTTCTTCTGGCCTCTGGTGGCCCCCCATGGGAATGTCATGCACAGAGAAAATCATATCCCTACGAAGTTGCCTTGGGACTACCCAGACCTTGGGCTTTTTATCTCCCTTGAACATAAGGAGACCACTCTCTGGGTCAAGGCTGAGTGAGCTGAAGGCAGAACTGAAGGGGGAGGAGCCAGATAACTTCTGCCCAGCCTGCAGTTTGGCAATGATATCAGCCAGCGTGCTGTCACTCAGCTGCAATGCTAGCAAGTTGGGCTTCTTGCTCATAGCGTAGGGAGTCACTACAGGGACTGGCACATCCTTTGGCAAATTCCACCACTGTCCACCACCTTGGGCACCCTGCTTGGCCAGTGTGTCCACTGTCACAGCAAAGAGAGAGCCCCGATAGGAGGTTCGGTAGATAAATGGAAGGGATGAGAGACCAGAGGTGAGTGATATAATATAGGAGAGCAGACTTGGGTGAGGTAGTGGAGCCCCGTCAGAGGAGAGGAAGCCCCGGGCTCTCCAGAGGGGCAGGAGCTCCCACAGAAGGCTGAAGATCCAGTTGCAGTGGGTAAGGAAAACCACAGGAAGGTGGGACTGGCCAAAGCGCTCCAGGCCACAGGCCACAGCTGCCAGGTGGGCATAGGTAGGTGTGTAAGGAGAACAGGAGAAGGAAAGGGAGACAGGGGGGCTTGTGGGAGACAGGACATAGAGACCAAAGCCAGCACACCATTCATCATCGCGGTAAAAGCAATAACCTGACATGTGGATGCAGACAAAAGTGGACAGGTCAGAAAAAGGAGGCAGAACCTGGAAGAAACGAGGCATTGAGGAAGCAGGTGTCAGCAGTCGGTTTTCCCCCAGCATTCCCTGGAGAAGGGTCAATTCCAGAGACCTCTTGCCTTTGTCCTGTACCAAGAGGGACCATCGGATCAACCATGCTTTGGAAACCCTGAGGCTCTCCCGTGTCTCTTGGTCTGCAGTGGTCCGGGAGGCATAGGAAAGATCCAGGACCACTGGGGTATCACCGATGTAGCAGGAAAAATGCTTAAGAGCCCAGGCCACCGCATAGGGGCTGTCCCCCCCTGACTGGGGGCCCTCACTATCCTCATCGGGCAGGAGGGGCTTTGAGGTATAGGCGATGAGGTGCTTCCTTCCCGAGTGCTCCTGGTGAAGGATGGCTGTCAGTGCCACTTGGCTCACTGTCACCTCCAGGAGGAAGGGCAACTGGGAGTTGGGAGCTGTCAGGCAGAGGGCAGACACTAGGGCTCGCTTCAGGGCCAGAAAGGCCTTCTCGTGCTCCCAGTCCCACTGCCAGTCTGGCTTCTGCTTGAGGAGGCTATGCAGGGGACCCATAAGGGCTTCATAGTCAGGAATGGCATCCCGGTGAGAGTCCATAAACCCCACAAAGAAGGAGAGCGCTGTGAAGTTGCTGGGGATGGTGAGCTGGGCCAGCTGGGTGAGAATCTGCTGGCAAGGAGCCTTCCCATCCCAGGGGATGCCCAAGTAGGGAGAAGCCACACCCGGCAGGAGATCAATATCTAGGGCCCCATCGGGGGGATCATGGAGGCTGAGGCACCGGAGGATTTCCTCTGAAATGGAAGGGCACTCCACTCTGAACACCGATGCCAGGGAGGAATCAAGGTTCTCCTCAGCTGGCTTCGGCATCTCCTCCCCCTCACTCTGCTCCTGGTCCTGCCTTTCCTCCTTCTCCTCTCTGACCTCTTCCATGTTCTGCAGATCCTCCACAGGCCCAGGGTCAGAATCATCATTCAACTCAGACATGCTAGCTGAACTGGGAGGAAGGGTCTTCCACACCTTCAGGAAGTTGCCAATGTCTGTGTCCAACCTATACCAAAACAGGCAGAAGAGGGAGAGGGGCAGCCCACCCCCAGAGGTCATCCAACAGGAAAGCCACATATGTTGACACCCCACAGAACTAAGTGTACAGCCTCCTACGTGGCATGTGTTCAGTCAGAACCCTGCCCACATATACCTGCTCAACTCCCTATACCTGTCACAAGCTCAACATTACAGACTTCTGTGCTCTGAAGGCTCACTGACCAAGACAAATTTAAATTAGTTTTAAACCAATGGCTTCACAAGAGATGACCCCAGGATGAGCATTCAGTGGGTGGGGGGACCTGCAACATGTGAAGGGAGCCCAACCCACAGCAGACAAACCTCAAGCTCATTTCCACTTCGTGAAATGAATGCTAAGCAAATGTTGGCTAGCACTAAGGGGAAGTTTCCAATCAGTCTTCAGAGAGCCTGGGAGGCAAGAAAGGCCTATTACCTGTTTGGCTTCTTCAGAAACTCATCCAAGGTGGGGCCATCACGGCCCAGGGGGTCATCTGGTACCATAAAGAGATTCCCCGCAAAGGTGAAGGGCAGTAGGCTAGACCCAGGAAAGAAAGGAGCATGATCACAGACGAGCCCCTGACACACCCACACCCTGTTGCTGCATGGCACCCCACCCCCCATCTCCTAGTCAATTCTGACAAGCCTTACTACAAGGCTCCTCTCCCAGCCCCAACACTCCCCTGTCAGGGGACAACAGGCTCAAGCACCCAGGGAGCAGCTCACCGATCTTTAACCATCAGTTTCTTGGAATTATTCATCAGGATGTGAATCTGCTCATTGGTGACAATGATGCCATCTGTCTCCTCCGCCAGCTTTACCATGAACCTGAAGAGAGAAATGACACCACTAATCACCCAGTAACCAGCCCTCTCAAGTTCTAGAGACTTTAGGAAAATGAACTAGCAGCTCCACAGTAAGGTGTGGAGATGAAAGCACCTCCCCTTGTGGTCAGTCATCTAGGATCACCAGCAGCCCCCAGGAGGGTGGACCTGGATGCACAGGTGTGTATATACAAACACACTCCTATTATACAAAAAGACACAGAAAGCCACCTTCTTGTTCACATTCACATATGCATATTTAGTGCTTCCTTTTTTGCACAGTAAAATGGAGATAAAACATTCAGTCTATATTGCTGTGATGATTTAACTGAACAAGATGATGTATTGAAGTGTCCAGCTCAGTGCCTGTCACACAGCATGCACCCAAATATTCCAGTAATCTTCACCAATGCACAACATTCATATACATGCCAATACATACATATATATATGTGTGTGTATATACACATATATATATATATATGTATATACTAACACATACAAACACACATCTGAAAAAACAAAGGCATTTATCCAAGGCCCACCTCTCCTCTAATGACGGATGTGACCAGGAAAGAAAGGAAAGGTTACCTACTTCTCAGCATTCCCTAAAGATTTTCATAGCATGCCTGGCTACCCCAAGCATGCGCTATTCCACAAGTGCCCAGCAGAGGTGCCTTCTGCAGAAAAATCATCTTCCCTCAAAAGGGTCTGAATTTAGAGGTTCTAAAGACTTTACCCAAAGCTAGAGGCTGGAGGAGTGGCTCAAGCAGTAAGAGCGCCTACCTAGAAACCATGAGGCCCTGAGTCAAACCCCAGTGCTGTCAAAAAAAATAAAATAGGGGGGCTAGAAGGAAGGATGCCTAAGTGGCCCTGCATATCCCCTCCCTGGAGTGAAGGCTGGGTGGACCCTAACTCTTTGGAAAAGTGGGAAAGAAATATGACTCCTTGCCCAGCATGAGAGGTGCCAAAGAGAAGCCAAGATCTCTGTCTGCCAGACATCAACTCCCCCTAGGGCGAGTGACTATGGCAGGCCCTTCCTTGATCCAGTAAAGGTAGGGTCACAGACTCCCCTAGGCAGACCAGGCCAGTCTAACTCCATTTCTAGAGCCCTGCTCAGAGCTCCACCTACATACAGCCACATACACACCTCCTCCCAGTACCAGGACTCTGGGGAGGAAATTCTGCAGGTGTTCCTTTTTTTTTTTTTTTCATTTTTCTTTTATTATTCATATGTGCATACACGGCTTGGTTCATTTCTCCCCCCTGCCCCCACCCCCTCCCTCTCCCCCCCTCAATACCCAGCAGAAACTATTTTGCCCTTATTTCTAATTTTGTTGTAGAGAGAGTATAAGCAATAATAGGAAGGACCAAGGGTTTTTGCTGGTTGAGATAAGGATAGCTATACAGGGCATTGACTCACATTGATTTCCCTGTGCGTGGGTGTTACCTTCTAGGTTAATTCTTTTTGATCTCACCTTTTCTCTAGTACCTGTTCCCCTTCTCCTATTGGCCTCAGTTGCTTTAAGGTATCTGCTTTAGTTTCTCTGCGTTAAGGGCAACAAATGCTAGCTAGTTTTTTAGGTGTCTTACCTATCCTCACCCCTTCCTTGTGTGCTCTCGCAGGTGTTCCTTAAAACATGAATTTCAACCCAAACCAGCACCCAAAAGCCTGCACACCTCTGACACTCACTCAAAGCACGAGGCTCATCCAATACAAAGCAATGAGTATTGGCCAGTAAGAAACAGGGAAAGAAAGCCAGATAACACAGGGAAATGGAAAACAAGAATCCCAAAGTTGGGAGTGACCCTTGTGCATGAGAACAGTTGACCTTGAGCCCTCTCCTCACTTGGTGTCCAAGCCCCACCCCTCCTCTTGGACATGACCCCTGACACATTTGCCTCCATCTCTCCAGAGGAGATGAGGCAAGACTGCACCTGACACACCATTCAGGACACCTCCAGCCCCATAGAGAGAGAGGCCTGGGGAACAGCATACCTATAATCATAGGTGGTGATCTTCTTGCCATTTTCCAGCTGGGAGGGGGTAATTGAAAGCATCTTGAGTGAGTGGAGCTTTGTCAGAAAGTGGCTCTCTGGGGGTGAAAGGCAGAAGACAGAGAAGGTCAGAGGAAAGGTAAGTGGGAAAAGCCATGGTGGCGTGGTAGGAGAGTGGGGCAAAAAGGCAGGGAGAAGAAAAGCTTGGTGATGCTGAAAGGGCTGACAGGCAGTTGGCATCTCACCTCTTACCCTCCGGTTTTTCTTCAGCTGCCAGGTAGGTACAAACACAGTGACCTCTCGGTGACCTCGGTTCCAGAAGTACTGCACAGCCATGGCAATGCCTCGGCAGGAGAAGAAGTGCTGCAGGCCATGCCTGTGGGGTGGTGGGAAGTGAGGGAGCAGGAAGAATGGTCCTGCCTCACCACTCCTCCCTCAGAGCCAGCCCTGGAGCCCACAAGCAGGCAACAGCCAGGAGAGCAGTTTCAACACCAAAGTTGAAACTTCTCCTTTCCCTCCATCCTCAAACATCCTGTGAGCATCCACTGCATGCAGGGCTCTTCCAAACCCTAAGTGCATGCACGTGTGCACATGCAGACATGCACATATGCACGTGCATGCATGTATGTGCACAAATGAGTGCAGAAACATTGAGGATAAGAGGAAGAAGGCAGCCCTGATACTCAAAGAGCTCAAGTTTAGAGCTTAAAAGCAAAAAAAAAAAAACCACCTCTGACCACCTACTGTGTGCTGAGAGCATGCTCAGCACAGGTAACTACTCTACCATGTGACAAATGAATTGGTTTTGCACCTGTCTGCACTAACACCTCTACTGCAGAAAGCACTGTGAAGGAATGGAAATCGCTAAGGACAGGCAGGGTCAGGAAAAGCCTCAGAGTGGATCTAGGTTGAGTCATGAAGTCTGGGCTAAAGGTTAAAAGCTTCCCTGGGAAGAACATGGGCCTTGGCAGTGGACGGATCTAAACGCAAATCCCTGGCTGACTCGGGGACCGTGGGCAAGATTCCTCACCTCTGGGCCTGTTTCTGCATCTATCAAAGAGAAAGAACAGAAACGTGCCCTTGGAGGGCTGCTGGGAGAATCAGAGGCATATTGCCTACCATGCAGTGACCATGCAGCATGTGCCACTTCTCCCATCTTCTACTTGAACACTGTCACCCACATGGAGGTCAGGAAAGGATGGATGCCCACACGCCATTGTCCAGGGATACCCTGCCCAGATCCCCAGTATCCCCAGCCCACCCAGTGCCCATCCTACTCACACCATGGCCACGCTGCTGCCGTCAATGACCACTCGCCGCAACCCCTGGTTTCCTGGTTCCCTTGACAAGTTCAACTCGAAGGGCATGTTCAGGGCCTCGTGGTACCTCTGGAAGCTGGTCACTGTGTTGTTTGCCTGTGGGTGGCGGGGCGGCTGCCTCGGAGCCTCCTCCCAGGCCCCCAGGAGACCCTCCTTCTGAAACTGGTGCTTGCTGCTGGGGGCCAAGGTGCTGCTGGCTTGGAGGCCCTGCCTTCCAGCCTCCCCCTGGCCCTTCAGTAAGGAGACACTACCCCTGGATGCAGGCTGGACCTCACTCAGAAGTTTGGCTACATCAAAGATTGGCCCTGCATCTGTGGACACCTGGGCTGCAGGCATTCTGGGAGTTCTGGAGGCTTTAGAAGCTGCAGGTGCTTTGGGGGTCGCAGGTATTTTGGAAGCTGCAGGTGTTTTGGGAGCCATAGAAGCTGTTTTAGCTGCAGGCCCAGCTTTACCTTTGGGTGTTTTGGGACCTGCAGATGATGTTTTCGCTGCAGGTGTCTTCTGAGCTGTGGGAGTTTTGGGAGTTGTGGACACCGCTTGAGCTGCCAATGCCAGTGCTGGTTGGGCCATGGCTCCCTTTGGAGCTGTGGGCACCACATGAGCTGCTGCCTTTGTTGGAGCCGAAGGCACTTTGGGAGCTGTGGACTCTGCGTGCACTGCCGACATCTTTTGGGCTGTAGGCACTTGGGAAACTGCAGGCAGCCCTTCAGTTGCGGGTGTGTTTTCAGCCTTGGGTGCTACACCAGCTATTGGCACTTTGTGAGTTTCAGGCACTGTTTGAGCTCCAGGGGCTGGCTTGGCTATCAGCCTCCCTTGAGCTGTAGGCATTCCTTGCTCTATGGGTGCCCCTTGCTCTGTGGATGGCTCTGGAAAGGACCCCTTTTCCAGGCCCTTACAATCCAACACAACACTTCCTTGATCCCCCAACTCAACTCCCGCTTGCAGTTGGAGTGTAGATGTCAAAGGTAACTCCATCTGTGGAAGTCCTGGACTAGCCTTTTGTTTCACACCAGATCCCCCTGGAACCACCAATAAGCTCACAACTTTTGGAGGGGTTCCAGGCCTCAGGCAATTCTGTAGGGTTGGCTCTCCTCCTAGCCTCCTATTGGGTCTCCAAGCTGAGCTTTCCACACTGGGCAGGGGCACCAGCTCCTTCGGCTTCCACTCCAGATTTAGGGGCAAAGGATTCTGCCCTGGCAGCTTCAGCTGAATGGGGCCCAACGGCCTTTGCCAGAGAGGAAAATTGAAGCAGGCCTGGGACAGGAGCCAGGCCAGGTGGAGAGAATGCAACTCATTGATTCTCCAGAAGGTTGCAGCAATAGTCCCAGGCCACAAAGGCCCAAAGGCTGGACCCGGGGCCCAGGCCTTCCAGGATGGACACACACCCAGAGCTGACACTGGAGGCTGGAAAGAGAGTTTATCTTCCACCTTCTGGACCTGCCTTTTCTGCAACAAGGCTTGTGTGTGGTTTGCAGAGTCCTGACTGCTGGTGGCTTGCGCTGGCCTTTCCTCTCGAGCACTGTCTGTACCACCTTGGTTGTTGGAACCAACCCTGGAGGAAGCCCAAGTTTGTTGAAAAGGTGGGAAGGCCAGTTTGGTCCTACACTACTATTATTTCCTGGGGTGGGGGAAAGAAAAGGGGTAGGGTCAGAGAAGCCAGACTTATTGTCCAGAACTTACCGTACCAGCTGGTTTGTTGTCTCCTGCTGTGTGCTCTGGGCTGGGACCAGGGCTCTGGCGGCTCCCAGGCTCATTAATCGTTTTGGATTTTCTGAGCCCCCATTCTGAAGGGTCCCCATCTCCAGGAGGGGCTCAGGAGTCTCTCCCATTGACACCATACCCGGGCCTTCCTTCTGCTGTTGGCGAGGGAAGATCAGGACCCCTGGGCTGGAGTGGGTGTTGGAGATGCCAAAGTGACCAAGCCACTCAATGATGTCCTCCTTGCCCGCAGCATCCCGCACCAGGCTCAGCAGCAGCTCTTGAACTGCTGGGGGCAGCCGCAACAGGTCCCCTGCATACTGGTCACTACGGATCCACACTAGGGCCCCAAAGGCCCGGGTCACCTCGGCCTCCCAGATCCCCCGAGGGGTCAGTAGAGGAGCAGGACCCCAGCGCAGCCGGGCCACCAGCTCCTCCAGCCAGTTCTGGGTCATGGTGAAAGACTCAGTCAGCCCCCCCACCATCAGGGAGCCAGGGGGGCCAGGCACCAAGTAGGCCAAGGTGCTCCAGCAGAGGCAG
Organism: Castor canadensis; assembly: GCF_047511655.1. Lineage (NCBI taxonomy): Eukaryota > Metazoa > Chordata > Mammalia > Rodentia > Castoridae > Castor > Castor canadensis. The sequence goes on along the minus strand of NC_133388.1, from coordinate 80,786,509 downwards.
TCCAGGAAGAGGCCCTGGGCCCCTAGGAAGGCGCAGTGCAGGATTGGCGGGTAACGAACCTCCTTCCACAGCTCCGGGTTACACAGGCCCTTCAGATACTCCTGGGCACAGTAGGGAGAGCAAAAGGAAGCCAGCCTGTTACTGGGCTGCTCTAGCTCTGCTTTTCCCACCCCAAAGACTAGCCCCTTGCCAAGCTCATGTCCTCCTCTAGCCTACTTCCCACTCTCTCCCTGATCATGTCCCTAACACCCCCATCTCCTTCCAGGGAATACTGACGCGAGGGAGACTCACAAAGGAGGAAAGGCCCAGGCTTGGAATCAAGCGACATGGTTCTAGCTCCACCTTGGTCTCATTAAATCTGTCATCGTCTCAGGGCTGCAGTCTCTTCACCTCTAAAATGGCAGGTTAAACTGGGTCTATTCCTCCTCTGGCATTCCAGAATTGTGTGACAGATAGCAGGGAAAGAGCCACAAACCACTGAGCACTCTCCATGTGCCAGGAACTAGCGCGGCCTGGGGCAAGTTATTTATTCCCCCCCTCTTGTCTCTTTCCCCATCTGTAATGATAGTTCCTGCCTCATTAGGCTCCTTGAAGCTTCCGTGAGGTGGTGCATAGAAAGTACTTAGGACAGTGGCTAGTGTGGCCTGTTCACAGGTTTGGAAGGGCTATGCATCTTACCCAAGTGCACACTGTTTGAGGGTGATTGCACCAGGGCCACAGTCCATGTCTATCTGACTCTGAAACCAGAGCTCTTTCCACCTCCTTTGGCTGAATGCACAATGACTACCAGGTAATCCTGTGGGATTCTGACTTAATTCCCCTCCAGAAGGCCTCTAGCACAACCTGTACATGTAACCATGGTAACTGTTGCCCAGAGGAGACAGAGGAGAGATAAGTTGCTCGGCAGTGTCCAGAGGAACGCCTCACAGATACACACAACGTCTAACCAGAAGGAAGGCCTCTGGTTCTCTAGCTGACAAAGGCCTCATATTTTCAGGGAAAAGGCCCGGGAGAGGTTAGGTTCCTCCTTTCTCTGGCTGAGTTCCACCAGCACAGCCAAGGAAGCACGAGAATTCCCACTTAACTCACCAGCACACGTGGCTGCATTTGCCCTCGTCATCCCACATCCCTGTGTCTGTGACACTATCTCTCTTCTTGCTTTTCCCTGACAGTTCCATTAGGGAACAAATGTTCCATTTCGCATCTCCAAGATGCGAAGATCTTGAAGATCACACTAGCCCCTCTGCTCAGTACCCAGGACATCCTTCCCTGCTCAGACCCACTGCTTACCTCTTCCACCTGGCCTAAGTCATAGACCTGCAACGCCTTCTGGAAAGAGCCTGAAACATACCCCATGCGCAGTCAAAACCAACATGAGATACATCCCAAGCCAATCCCTCCCACCCAAATCTTGACTGGTCCCACTGCCCAGCAAAAGTAAATCTGACCTGGTGTGGCTAATGCTGACCTTAACAAATGCCCCCATCCCATGTACTCCACACCCCAATGACACAGAAACAACATGTAAAAACGAGGAGGCATGCTGGGGAAGAAGTTATTGGTGGCTTCTTTCACTTTTTTTTCCAAAAGAGTTTAGAGTATTTATTGTTCCATCAACTACTCAATTTTTTATTGAAAGATGTAAGAACTGAGATAATTTTTCTTTTTTGAGGGGGAGGGTTTGAACTCAGCCTCACGTTTGCTAGGCAGGCACTTTACCACTTGAGCCATGCCGCCAGCCCAAATGAAATAATTTTTAAAATAATCTGAACTAATATTTATTTAGAACTTATTATGTACCAGGCAGTTTACACACATTCTCATTTTTTTCCCTCTCTCAGTTCTATATGGAAATCACAATTATTCCCATCTTAGATGAGAAAGGAAGGCCACATGGCTAAGATCACATGCAGAAACTGATCCCAAAGTCTAGGCTCCTAACCTTGATGCTATTTATGCTGAAAAGCAAGCGAAGACAAGGAAACTACAGGCATTTACAGCCTAAAAAATACCTGGAACAACTCTGGACCTAGAGACTACCTGGACCTTTTTCCTCCAAAAAAGTAGAGAACAATGAGAAAAATACAAACAACTGGATAGATAAATGATACAGATGAATAGAAAAAGAACAATATATCTGTAAAAACATCACCCAATGTTACGCAGATCCTTTGTCAACTAGTAAGTTAAATAAAAACATTAACACCAAACATTAGCATACTGTACTGGGCCTATCAAAGTCCCTTATTAACCTCTGACTTAGGATTCTCCTTTCTCCTAAGTAAGTTATCACTCATTGTCTGCTTATACTAAATAAGAATAGGATTATGCTTTTAGCTGGGCCTAGTGGTGCACACTTGTCATTCCAGCAATTGAGAAAAGAATGAAATAGGAGGATCAAGGTCCATGCCGGCCTGGGCAAAAAGCAAGACCCTCATCTCCAAAATAACCAGAGTAAAAAAGGCTGAAGGTATGGCTCAAGCAGTAGAGTGTCTACCTAGCAAGCACAAAGCCCTGAGTTCAAACCCTAGTACAGAAAACAAAACTAAAGAAACAGAATTTAAAATAGAAAGAACAAAATTATTCTCAGACATCAAAAACATAATGAAATGGTTAAACTGAGCATGGTGGTGTATGCCTGTAATCCCACTTACTCAGGAGGCAGATGCAGAGGGATTATAAATTAGAGGCTATCCCAGGCAAAGTTAACAGCCCTATCTCAAAAACAAAAGGGCTGTGAGTGTGTCTCTGCTGTAGGTCATGGGTTCAATCTCCAGTACCACAAAATAAAAAGGAAAAAGAAAAAATATTGAGGAAGTCCTCAGAAAACAGAGCAAAAAACCAGAGTTGGAAAAGGGAGAAAAAAAAAGAAAAAAGAAGCAAAGTAAAGGATCTCCAGAAAGCTTAATGTCTGAATCAGTCACGGGGAGGAAATCTACAAAGTGTCCCCCCCAAATTTCCTAGATCTAAAGAGTCCAGATAGAAGGTCCCACTGAGCATCAGAGTAACCCACAGATGGATGAAAACAGACCCACACACAAGAGTCCTTGGAAGCAAGATGTCAATGGAACGATGCCCTTGTATTTCTGAAAGAAAATAATTTCTCATTTATAACTCAATACCAGCCAAACTATCAATTGAATGACCTTCAGATAAGCAACCTAGACATGCAAAAATGTGCACTGCAACATTTTCCTCTTATAAAGGTTTCTTATAGGAAGCCACGTAGTCCATTTTCTGTTGCCATAACAAAATACCATACACTGGGTAATTTATAATAAACAAAAATTTATCTGGCTCATGATTCTGGAGGCTGGGAAGTCCAAAAACCAGCATCTGGCAGAGACCTCTAATTCATGTCACAACACAGTGGCAGGGCAAGGGTGTGCAACACAGAAAAAGGAGACCAAACGTATAACCAAGCCGTCTCATGATAACTAGCCAACTCCCACAATAATGGCATTAGCCATCTCTTAAAGGCTCTACTCCTTAGTACTGCTACAATGGCAATTTTAACATGAGTTTTCAAGAAGCCATTCAAACCACAGCACCTCTGCAGAGCAATTTGCCAGTAAATCAAGGAAGGAAACCAAGAAAGGAGATCCAACATGGAAAAGAAACAAAGACAATCTCCAGGATGACAGTAAAGAGAAGTTTCAGAATTTATTCATCCATTCAACAAATATTTTTGACCACTGGCTACAAGCTGGCACTGTTTTAGGATGACAATTGTCATCTCAGAGGGAAACCAAAGCAGACTGCATGTGGCTCAGGACACAAGGCAGCGGAAGTAGTCATCGGCATACCCTTTGCCACAGAACCACATAGTAACTGATGAAACTACTGAGGGATGCACTTCATTGACCCAAGAAAGAGAAAGACATGTGGTCCCAAAACAAAGAATTTGAGAAAAAAGGCAATGGGATGCCAAGGAGGACAGCACACTGCAATCTCAGGATGACAAGTTGCTGGCCAGGAAGGCAAATGACCAGACAGGAGGGATATCTATAAGAAAAACATGGGAACCAAAAGAACACCTTGAATGTAGACTGTTATAGTTTGGATCTGGAATGTCCTTCAAAGGCCCATGTGTTGGTCCTGAGCTTGGTGTTACTGGGAGGTAGGGGAACCTTTGAAAGGTAGAGCCTGGTAGAAAGAGGTCATGTCATTGGGGGTATGCCCTTTGGGGGATCTTGGGAGACCAGTCCCTTTCTTTTTCTCTCTTTGCTTTCCAGCCACCATGAGGTGAACAAGTCTCCTCTGCCATGTGCTCATACCATGATATATATGTGCCACGAAAGACTCAACGCAACAGGGCAAGGCACAATCTATAGAAACCCTTCAAACCATGAGCCAAAGTAAACCACTCCTGTTAAATAGTTATCTCAAGTATTTTATCACAGCAATGGAAGGCTGACTGAGAAGCTACACTAAGGTACAAGACTTAGCAATCAGTATAATGAAAAACAAGCAAATTTGAAAACATGGATTTCAAACTCAATTAAACCAAAAAGCTAAAAGAGAACAAAATTATAGTATACTTTGATTCATAAATGTAAGTGATATACGGATAATGAAGCAAATACTAAATATAGATTTAACTGAAAATTAAAACATAACCAATCGACAAGAAAAAGGAAATGGAATATAACGGGGCTAAATACTCACATATGATAATAGGAAGTAAAAAAAAAAAGACAACATCTAAATTGATAAATATATACATATATTTTAAATCTGGAGATGCATAAATGCCTGAGCAGATGCCCAGGAAGGGTACTGAGGAGGGAATTGAGAGGAACAGGCAGAGCACTATCTTCTTTTGTAAACTTTTGAAAAATTCTTGGACTTTTAAAATGTGTAGTACTTGATAAGAAGAAAACTTAAATTTAAAGAAAAAAGAGGGCCAGGCACCAGTGGCTCATGCCTGTAATCCAAGCTACTCAGGAGGCAGAGATCAGAAGAATCACAATTCAAAGCCATCCCTGAGCAAATGGTCCATGAAGCCCTATCTCAAAAATACCCAATATAGAAAGGGGCTGGTGAAGTGGCTCAAGGTGTACACCCTGAGTTCAAGCCCCAATACTGAAAAAAAAAAAAAAAAAGGAATTAAGTGCTCACAACACAATTAGGCAAATGTTTCATGGCCAGCTGGGGTATATAGCCCTGATTTATAGCATTTGCCAATTTCTGTAGTGTAAATACTCCCACGAAGGTTATAAATACTGCTCCACTGGCTTTCGAAGTTTGTGAAATTTTAACAATGAATCAGTAGGAGCCAATTCCAGCACTCCTCTGACTACAACCAACTCCTTTGGTTCTGCCCACAGCAGGGACAGACTGATTTCCACTTGACTGCCAAGCCAAAGTCAGAAAGCCTCACTCTGTTCCAGGACTCCAGAACCCAGATTCCAGAAGTCACCTCTCTCAATGCCACAGATTTTAGGCTCCCTATCACCTCCCTCCATCATCTCCAAAAGGGAGAAAGACAAACACATCGCCTCTCCTCTCTGCCGCCCAACCCATCCTCGCATCATTGCCAAGCAGGTCGGAAAGGGCTTGACCTTGGGCTCTCCTAATCATTAAAACTCTCCTCTCTTCTTGCTAGTTTCACCTCACAGAAGTCAGGCTGCTCCAGGGTTTGTTTTGCTGCCTAAGAACGTGATGCATAGCAATGTCTTTGATATTTTCTAAATCCCACCACAAAACAATTTAAAAGCACTCAAGTTTTATAGAGATTTTCCTGGAAAACCAAGTGCGTATAATGTAAAAACACCCAGGCCTTTCTCCACACAATCCTGCATCTTTCTTAACCCTTCCTCTACTCATACCCAAACAAGTCACCCCTCCCTTTCCCTTCTGCCCATCCTGCAACCTCTAGTCTCAAGAGTATGCACAAGAGACCATTGTCAAAAGGCCATTGTCACAGTGCAAGTTTCTGTGTCTCTATAGCTGGGATTGGGATCAGTCACACCACATCCATATGGAAACCACAAGACATCCCTACACATGGGAAATGTTCATCTAGCATTTAATCCAAGCCTCTCACTTTACGAACAAGTAGAACAACAACTCAAACAAGAAAAAGGACTTGTTCAGTTACAAAGCTCTTCAATAACAATACCTGACATCTTTTGCAAAAGTATTTTGCAAAAGTATTTAAGCATGCATTTCAGCTGACTCTCACAACCCCTCCATGAAGCAGGTATTTTTATATTGTTTCATAGATGAGGAAAAAGGCTCAAGAGGGAGAAATTATTTGACTCAGGCCACCCAGGTAGAAGGTAGCAAACCTCAATCAAACTCTCTCCACCATGCTCTTCTACCTAGGCTATAATTTGGTGATAGCATGTTAAATCTAGATCTCCTAACCCCTGGGGAAAAATCTTATCCTCCTCACCTTCCCTGTTCTCCTTCTCCCAAAACTTCTTCGTTCTGACGGATGGTAGAGCACCTGCCTAGCAAGCGTGAGGCTCTGAGTTCAAGCTCCAATATGGTCAGAAAGAAAAAAAAATTATTCTTTCTGTTCGTCTGTGCAACAATGTTGGGAGTTACCCAGAATCCTCTTCCACTCTGTTCTTACCTTCAACACAAACACAAGGTCCTGGGTTCCATCCCCAGCAACAACCACCACTCCCCCCAAAAAAAAAAAGATAAAGTGCTACTACATAAAAGGTTGAGCTGTGGTGTTTCGTCATAACAAAAAGATTAGAAATCCAATGAACCCAGAGGTTCTTTTGTTACTCTACCCTAACCCAGCTTCTGAAAATTCTTACTCTCAGGGCTCCTGCACATCTGGTCTCTGGGCAGACGTCCCTCCCCTCCCCCAGCATCTCTGTCAGAACTGGAAAACTGTTGATGCAGCAGTTTAAGGAGGGGCTGAGGGAAGAACTTCCCAGCCTGCCTGCCCTCCAGCTGACTGTATTCTGGGCCTCCCCCACCCATGGCCTTGACCAATTGGAACCAAATACTCAGATAAAACTAGAAGGCAAGTGTGTCTGGGGAAAGGTGGTCTGGGGGAGAGGGAGCTTGTAGCATTCCTAGCAGGGAAAGATGAGGGACTTCGAGGGAAGAGGAGACCTTGGGAACAGACCCAGAGGCCCAGGCAGAGGAAAAAGCTTGTGAGAGGAGCCAGGGCCAGCACAAGACAGACATGCTGTGACCTGGCCTGTCCAACAGGACCAGCCCCTTGCAGAGGACTTTATGTCTCAAAGCCCACAGTCCTCCCAGGTTCTCCTCATCCCCAAAGGCTAATGCCTTCCAAAGCACCTGCATCCCACCTGAGCCCTGCAAGAGGCTGCCTAGGGCATTAAGAGTGTGGGGCAAGAGCCTGGGTTTTGATCTAACCCCCACCACCCCAAACTTATCTGACTCTGAAGACCCTAAGGACCCTTACCAGCTCTGATGCCCAGTGCCTCATCTGTAAATACCAGCATTGCTCTAGAAGTGTCTCTGAGGGCCTCCTCCTATCCTAGCACTCAGAGGGGTAACCCAGGATTTAAAAAGACAGAAGGATGTAGGCCTTCCAAAGTCTTGATGAAGAACAAAGAGGTGTGTCGTAGAGGTAACAGAAATGCAGGGCCTTAAAATGGTCCCCAGGTGTAAAAACAGGGTAGTGAATGCTGAGGCCTGGCCAGAGAAGTCTTGTGGAGAGACACACAGTGGAGGCTCTCCCAGGGCACTTGAGGGACAGAAGTGACAAGCAAGAGATGGGTGGGGCAGAAAAGAAAGCAGAGGAAGGAGCCAGTGTGCAGATCTGGAGGCGGGAGGATGGGCCAGTACCTGCAAGCCACACTGCAGAATCCAGTTTGGGGACTCCTGGGCACCCTGTTTCCTGAAGTATAGGGGAAGAGAGCGATCTGGATGGAAGGGAGGGAAGCTGTTTACCTTGGCCTTGCCCATGTTCTCTCGGGGCCCCTCAAGCTGCAACCAGAAGTAGGGAGTGTCAGGGCGGCTCTGGAAGGCGTTCAGCTTGACCCTGAAGATGCGCTGCACTTGGAGCTGCTGCCGCCGCACCCGAGGCTTCGATTTTGTCTGCACCATGAACCATTCCTGCGCCGGGGGTGACAGGAGCATGGCTGCCCCGCCCGGCCCTGGAAAGAGGGAGACGACAGTGCCACCCGGGTCGGGTGCAGGAGGCGCCCCAGCCCTCCAGCCCCCATCCCTCCTCCCTTCGGCGCCACACCCCACCCCACCCCGCCGCCCCCTTCCCGCAGGCTCGCGACCCACCCGCCACGGCTCAGGCGCCCGCCCTCCCGAGCTCAGTGGCTTTTCCGCGGCTGCTCCTGCGACAAGCTCTTCCTGCCGGGGGTTGGAGCTGGGGGTGGGACCCGTCGGGCTCCCGCCGCCTGGCCCTGCGCCCCGCCCCCTCCGCCCCCCCTCCGCCCCCGTCCCCCCTCAGCCAGGCCTTCTTGGATAAACTCGCTCAGACGCTAGGTCGCTTAAGGGGGCGCGGGAGGCGCAGGGAGCGGGAGGGAAACAGGGCGGAAAGGAGGAGGGTAGAGAGAATCCTGGAACCCTCTGCCTTCCATCCAAGTTTTGGGCCCAGAGCCAGAATCCAGGGGTCAAAGTTAATATCCTTCCACGTTTCTCTTTCCCTAGGGGACAGAAGGAGGAGGACAAGTTGGTCTCAGACACCTTGGTTCCACACACACACACACACACACACACCCCACACACACACCCCACACACAGGCCTCCAGGCTTCCCAAGAGAACAGGGACTCAGCCACTCCTTCCTTTGGAGGAAAGGGTTAAGGGAACAGGGTGGGGAGCTGCTGAAGAAACTCTGGGCTGGCGACCAAGCAGGAAGGAAACATTGACTGTTCACCCCCCACTCAAGTCTGGGGATAGCCTGGGCCTGGCAGGCAGCCCAGACCCTTCTGAGCCCCCCACCCCCAACTCCAGCCCAGGACTGGAGGGGCCAGGGGAGCTGCCAGGGTTTTCAGACTTGTCTCTGAAAGCCCTTTTTAGTTGAGTTAGGCTGTTAGGGGAGGGATGGGAGTGTTACCAGCCAGAGCTGGTAACATAAGTGCTGAGGTCTCCTTCCACCTTCTCTCACAACCTGGCAATGGCATCAATGATCTGCAACTAGCCCTGGGCCTGGGGGACCACCTTCAAAGCCTAAGCCCTGGTGGTATCCTCAGCACAAAGAACACCTTGTACAGACAGCCCTGTGGCCTGAACAGAACCTGGCGCTGTGGAGGCAGGGTCTGTGTTTCCAGCCTCAGGGACTTTACTCTCCAAACCAAAACTAAGAGCCACAGTCTGACAGGCACAAGTGTGCCATGGGAACAGAGGGCAGCAGATCTTAAATTAAGCCTGTCCTGGAACCTCTGGGCTGCAGGTCACATAGGTGCCCAACTGGGGGGCAAGGAGGGCCTCTAGTCTAGTCTTGGTCTTGGCCCACCACACCCACTCCACACCCCATCCCTAACTTTTGTCCGTAGATTGGAATCCAGGAAAGAAAGAGGCCATAGTATTAGCTCTAACTGACTCCTCAGCCCTGCCGATCAGAGGCTGAAGACCTCTGGGCCCATCTCCACCTCTCTCCACCTTCCCTACCTCTCTTTATCAAAAAGACCTTATCCTTTTTGAGTGGGGGTGGGGCAGTACTAGGATTTGAACTCAAGGCCTCATGCTTACTAGGCAGGTGCTCTACCACTTGAGTGACTCCACCAGCCCTGTTTTGTGTTGAGTATTTTCAAGATAGGACCTTGGGAATGATTTTCCAAGGCTAACTTTGAACTGGGATCCTCTTGATCTCTGCTTATCAAGTAGCAAGGATTATAGGGTGAGCCCCCAGCACCAGGTAAAAAGGCCTTATTTGCTTCAGTTTCTCCTTGTAAGCAAGGTGAGAGCGCATAGCCTGCTCCCTACTTCTTCTCTGAAAGAATGCTTAACTCTTTTTGCCCTCTTCCAACTGACTGTGGACTCCAGGCACAGTAGCCATTATCAAGGAAAATCCCCAGGTTTAATCCTATGTTCAAGGAAGCAATGTAGAGGGCAGGAATAAGTTAAGCTTAGGAGTTAGGACTTCATAAATGGATAAAGGAAGACAATTTATTTAAACTTTTCTGACTCTACCTCCTGGGGATAGTAATCCCACAGCACAAGTTATAAATCTAACCACCCAGGGAAAGCACTTGGCCTAGCACAGAATAGGTACCCAGATCTCATCTTTCTCCCAGACCTCAGCTTTAGTCCATTTGTTACCACACCTTCCCAGTGATCCCCTCCTCCTTTCCTCACCCTTTCTGCTAACTGTCCTCCTCCCACCCTGCTTCCTGCCTATCCACCTGGATGTGGTGGATTTGGCCAGACAGGCTGATTTTTGCCCAGCTTTGCCAGTACTGAGTTGTGAACTGTTAAGCAGGCCACTCAATCTCTTGACCTCCCAGGGCTTCCAAATCTAAATTTATTCACTGGACCAAGTTCATTCAATAATATCAACACCTGTTTATTGATTTTTTTACTATGAGCCAGGTCCTAGAAGTACAGCACTGACTGAGATGCATATCTCCTTGCCCGTGTGGAAAGGGGAAAGAAAAAGAAAACTGTGGTGTCCGGGAATGATAAATAGTCAACTGGAAATGGAACAAGATGGAGGAGTGTACCTTGATGGGTCACTCTGGCAAAGTGACATTAGCTAACAAAAGAGCAAGACTTGGGGGCACTAAGATGGCAAGAAGCTAAATGCTTAAGAATTTTTGACCCAAGATCAAATACATTCAGTGATTCTTTGCCTACAATACCAGGTTGAAACTTGTTTCTGTTGGAGGCCTGCAACCTGGCCCAAATCGGCCTCCCCAGCTTTGACTAGAAGATCCCAGCTCAAGTGAAAGTAAAATGAGATGTGTCTAAGCATGTCTGACAACAGGTAACACACCCTGCCAGGAATCTGTTTGCATGAGGAAAGAGAGGCCTCCAAGGAGAAAGATTGTCTTGATTAAAGGAGGGACCTAAACTGTGAGATGAACAGAGTCATAGATCTTATCCCTCCAGAGCTCCAGAGGAAGAGACGGTTTTGTCCTTCAAATACCTAGCCCAGATCCACACCTGTCTAAGTTCCTGGGGATGGGATAGGGAACCCTGGGATCCAGGCAGCCATACTAGGAACCCAGAGAAAAAGACAGCCTTCTCCTATACTTTGCCACAGTCTCTAAGCAGCTTTTAATCCTGGAGGGCACCCATCAAGGCAGAAGGAGCTTCCCAGAGGCACACAGAATTGTCAGAATCGTAAGGTGATTCCAAATGAGCAGGTAGGGGTGAGAACCAAGGAAACAGGAGTTTCTACTCTTTTTGTCACTCAAAATGGTGGTTTCCCCAGATAGGTTAGGATCTGGGCAGAAAATATGGATGACTGAAGGAAGTTTAAATAATGGATCTTTTTTGGGGATGTGGGCAGGGTTAAGGGAAACCAGTAAGAGATTGGCATAGTGCTCTGGGGATCGTATCCATGGGAAGCTCTTACCACCTGGAGGCCTAAAAGGGAAGAATGGGTGACTACAACCAACAACTGAGCAAAACCTGGAGTTGTATAAGAAGGCCAACCTGTGGCCCAGCATGGAGGGAGGCACCTTCCAATTTCTTAATAAATTCTAACATTGGCGAAACCCAACCAGAAGCCAATGGCAAGGGTTGAGATAGTCCTTTGAGGTCAGCTTCCTGGACACAAATGGTCAAGAGCGAGAAGAGTACACAGAACATCCAGCATACCTCCCCCTTCCTTAATGCCCCACCAGCTGGTGAGGCTCAAGGAAACAGTTACAGTGCCATCCCTACTCTTACCCTCACAAACTCTCCCTTAGGAACATGCATAAATATGCCCGTGCTCCCATTCAAAGCCCAGGGCTTGGAGTGGAAGACATCGGTCCAAATGTCAACTTTGTCCCTGTATCAGTTTCCTGGTATGCTGCTGTAACAAATTATCACAAACCAGGTGGCCTAAAACAACGAAAGTCTTTCTGTCGTAGTCCTGGAGGCCAGAGGCCTAAAAGCAAAACACATTAGAAAGCTACTATGAGCAACCAATATGTGAATACACAAACTCTTCATTGGAACAGGCTAAAAATCTAGAAAATAAGACCAACTAGATATTTAAATTTACGTATGGCCACGATACTCTTTCAACCAGTGGAGATAAGATGTGTTTTTCAATAAATGATATTAGGACAATGGGGTTGGCTTCTGAACAAAATAAAATGTCCCCACCAAATAGTACACAACAAAACAAATTCCCAAAGGATTCAATACTTGAATATTAAAAATGAAATCATAAAAGTACTACAACAAATGATTGAAGAATTTTTGCATAGATGCTCTCTGACTTACAGTGGAGTAAGTCCCAATAAACCCATCACACTTAATCCACCTAACCCACTGAACACCGTAGCTTAGCAACGCAGGACATGGTAGAGGACTGGTTGTATACCCTGGTGATCTTGGCTCATTGTCGCTGCTCTGTACCATGAAAGAGTATCATACCAGACATATTGCTAGCTAAGAAAAGACCACAATTTTTTTTTTGGTGGTGGTGGTGGTGGTACTGGAGTTTGAACTCAAAGCCTCAAGCTTGCCAGGTAGGCTCTTTATCAGTCCAAAAGATCAGTTTGAAATCTGGTTTCTACTGAATGCATATTATTTTTGCACCATTATAAAGTTAAAACATCATAAGTAGTATCATTGTAACTCAGGGACCAGCTGTATTATTATATTTTAGAAAGTCAGGCATTTAAGCCAGGCACGGTTGTGCTCACCTATAATCCCAACTACTTGGGAAGTGGAGATTAGGAGGATAAGGTTCGAGGCCAGCCCAGGTAAAAAGTTAGCAAAGTTCCTATTTCAATAAACAAGTTGGGGATGGTGGTGCTCATCTATAATCCCAGCAATGTGGGAGGCATAGCTAGGAAGATCATGATTAAAGACTGGCTCTGGGCAAAAGTGAGGCCCTACTTGAAAAATAACTATAAGCAAAAAGGACTGCTGGCCTGGCTTGAGTGGTAGAGTGAGTACCTGCCTACTAAGTGTGAGACCCTCAGTTTGAACCCCAGTACCACCAAAGGGGGGGAAAAAAAGGAAAAGAAAGGCCTTTCAATGAATGAAACCATATCAGAAGTCATTTAAAATGTATTTAATGCATTCATTTATGTGAGTATAGAATTTTCCATGAGAATATGAACAGAGTCAACAGATAAATGAAAAGCTAAGAAAATACATTTAGAAATTATATCATAGACCAAAGTCTAATTTCCTTAATATTTAAACAGCTCTGAAATCAATAAGAAAAAGACTAACTCCCATAGAAAGACAAAGGATTAAAAAAGCCCACAAAAAAGGAAATAAAAATGTCTCTTAAATATGAAAAGATTCTCCACTTCACCCACAATATAAGAAGTGCAATTAAAACCACAGCAAGATTCAGCTATGGAGTGGCCCCAGTTTGTACCATTAGCTAACACTGCACACTGTCACATCTCCTGGCATGTTCTCCCAAACTCCAAGGCCAGAAGTAGGCAATATCCACCAACATCTTAATTACATATCCTCTGTGACCCAGCAATCGCCCTTCGAAGAATTTATTGTCCCAATATGTTCTCACCAGTGCTAAAAACATTTCTGGACAAGGATATCCACTGCAGCATCATTCATTACAGGGAGTAGAAAATCATCTAAATACATATGTTCTTACAATGGAAAACTATCATTCAGGGAAAGTAGAGACTAGAACTAGGCACCTCTCTCTGTCCTAATAGGAACTGTCTCCAAGACATGTAAAAGTGAACTTATGAAGTCAAGTGCATGAAGGAGAGCTGAAAGAAATAGGCTGGCTGCTAGATGCCACCCAGCACCCACTCCCACAGACACCACTAAACATCACTAACAAGCTGGAGCCCCAGGGCTTCCCTTGCATAGGCCCTGCCAAGGCTGAGAGGGGCCCCAGAAATTTGTTCACATGGTCCTGTGCTTTGTTTTGTTTTGTTTTGTTGTTTTGTTTTTGTAGTACTGGGGTTTAAAATCATGGCCTAAACCAGCCTTTTTTTTGTGAAGGGTTTTTTCAAGATAGGGTCTCTCAAACTATTTCCCCGAACTGAGTTTGAACTACAAACCTTCTGATCTCTGTTCCTGTGTAAAGATTACTGGCATGAGCCACCAGCACCTAGCTTATTTTGTTTTGGTTTGGTTTGGTTTTTGTACATTTTATTGGACTTCAACATGACATTTTCATATATGTATACAATGTACTTTTGAGGCAGGGTAGACCAGGGAAACTGAGTCATGGAACACAGCAGTCAGGAATTCAGAGATAAACACTCTATTAATAAATAACTTGATTAAAAGCACCCAGGCACAGCCGGGCCTATAATCCTAGCTATAGACATCAGGAGGATGGAAGCCAGCCTGGGCAAATTGTTCTTGAGACTCTAACTCAAAAAAAAACAAAAAAAATCACAAACCATTAAAAGTGCCTGTCTAGCAAGTGTGAGGCCCTGAGTTCAAACCCCAGTGCCACAAAAAAAACCCAAAGGGACCAGGCAGCATTTCCTTTGCTTTAAGCCTTACACCCCCCTCAATAAGCAGCAACATTTAGTTTAAAAAAAAAAAAAAAAGAGTAAGAAAGCACTTCTCTCCCCCTGACCTTGCCTGCTTGCCCAAATAATCAGTATACTCTGGGAACTGAGCAAGGAAATCTTTTAGAAAGAGACTTATCCTGGGAAAAAACACCTCTGGTTTTTACTCCTCTGGGCACAAAAAGTGTTTACAAAGGAAAATACTTATCACAAGGATTTACAGCTCTCTTGAAGGTGATTTGTTTAGCGGGATGCTCAAACATCTATGTCATAATGACCCAAATTTAGTAAGCAGCCAATCTTGAAATCTTTGGATCCAATTGATAAGACAGTATAACAACAAAATGATCAAACATGCCAGGTGTCAGAACAAAGAGGAGCACTTTTCTAAGCTGAATTTGAGCCAAACCCCCAACCTACTTTTTCACCATAAATACCTCTGACATTAGAGCACTCATTGCACCCCTTATCAGATGTATCTGGGTTGTGTACTATGTTTCTAAAAAACTAAGTTACTAAAAAACTTTCTTGGTTTCTACCTCATTGTGTACTTTCTAGGTAAGCATATTTTACTATTGCTTGTTACAATGTATGTTGTCCAGTATTCATTCAGTTGGCCTATGTTGTGCACCACTGTGCTTACTCACTGTTGCTAAGCAAAACTCTCAATTCATTTTATGCTATTTGTTCACCAATTCCTACACAATTGTGCAGACACATGCCTTTAAAATTCATTAAACTGACTAGGTGTGGTGGCTTAGGCTTGTAATCCTAGCTATGAGGCAGAGATCAGGAGGATCATAGTTCAAAGCCTGCCTGGCAAGCCTGAGGCCCTGAGTTCAAGCCCCAGTACTGTCAAATAAATAAATAAAAACCAACAATCCTAGATTCCAGACAGCCTGAGTTCAACATCCAGTACCACAAAAGAAAAAAAAAAAAAGGCTAAACATACTAAGATTGCTCTCCAGAACAAGATTGCACTAGTGGGTCTGTCTGAGGGGACTATGGTAGACAGGAGAAGGAAAGAGAATGTTAGAGTGAAAAATATTGAAATATTCTACCTAGCAAGTGTGAGGCCCTGAGTTCAAATAATCCATCCATGTATAAAGTCAATATAATGTAACACACTGTAAGCTGTTGAATAATAGGGGAGCAGGGCAATAGAGAAAGACTAAGTAATAGAGGAAGGTAATCTAACTAAAGCACGATGTATATGTGTGTGAAACGCCAAGGCAAAACTCTCTTGGACTATCAATATACACTTTACAAAAATTAAAGACAAGATGGTCAAATAAGTCTTTTCTGGGTATGTGGACCAGGAGAGGAGAAGGGCATAAGGAAAAGATGAATGAGGGCAAATATAGTAAAGATATTTTGTATTCATGAATGAAAATAGAATAAGGAAACCTGTTGAAATAGTTCTAAGAAGTGGGGGAAGGAGGGAGAATGATGGGGAATTTAATTGATATATATTGTAAGCACATATGTGACTATCACAATGTATCCCCATGTACAACTATTATATGCTAATAAAAAATTTTAAATGCATTAATAGCTACTTGTAAAAAGAAAAAAAAAAGATTGTGCTCCAAAATTGTGGTGCACCTATTCTATGGGAAATTATGGAGGCAAAAAAAAAAAATGAGGCTGTAGAGCTAAGCATGATGCTTCAGATTACACCTGTAATCCCAACGACATGAAAGGCAGAGACAGGAGGTTAGTGAGTTCAAAGCTAGTCAGGGCAAAGGGATAGGGAGACCCTATCTCAAAATCAAATCATAAGACTGGCAGAGTGGCTCAAGTGCTAGATGCCAGCCTAGCATGTGTAAGGCCCTGGGTTCATCTCCAGTACCTCAGAAGCAGATAATAGATGAATTGTTAAAGAGATGAGGGGGCGGGGGCACAGGCACACAGGCTGCAAAACAAGATATATGGTGTGACTTTACAGTAAGAGTGGGTGGTGACAAGTACAAGAAAAGACTTCCACTTCCTGCTTCAGAGTCTTTTCAGTTATATTTATTTATTTATTTATTTTTGAAGCAGAGTCTTGATATGTGGCCCAGATTGACCTTGAACTGCTGTCTCAGCCTCCCAAATGCTGGGATCACAGGCATGCACCATCACATGTAGCTTTGTTTATAGATTTTTTTTTTTTTGCAGCATTGAGGCTTGAACTCAGGGCCTACACCTTGAGCCACTCCACCAGCCTTTATTTGCAATGGATTTTTTTCAGCCAGGCTTTGAACTGCAATCCTCCTGATCTCTGCCTCCTGAGTAGCCAGGATTATAGGTGTAAGCCACCAGCACCCAGCCTGTTCATTGATTTTTTTATAACCAGGTGCTTCATTTATGATTTTTAAATATGAACTGGAGGCTGGCACCCCACACCTGAGGAGGAGACTCTATCTGATATTATTAAGAATGTCCTAACTACAAAAAAAGTCCTAACTGACATGGAGATGCCCTTTCCACCTCTTTCCACAACTCCTTTTGAAACAGACACCCCTATAACTTAGAATTGCTACTTATCTTGGCTTGTGTGGCAAATAGAGTCATTACATCGGACTCAATGATTTCTGTCATGCCTGAGTCCTTCCTAGAACAAACCTGGAGTCAGGTTCAGGAGTGTCTACCCCCCGGCTGCCCAGGGACACCAGAGGACTCTGGTGGCTCCCACGCTTGCTCCATATTCACTAACATGAAGCACTGGTGCACTCTGAGTAACTGATACAAAAAGCCAAGAGGCACATTTTGTCAGAACTCTGTGAATGTTGGGTGGGGGTCTTGAGGTTGGGAAGAAGGGAGCTTGGGGGTAAGTAACTGCCAGGAGTCTAGAGGTCTGAAGGGAAAGGACAGAGGCACAGTGGGTACAGGGCACAGGCAGAGACCAGGCTAGAAGCTGCTGAGTGTAGGTGAGGGCAAAAGTGGTCAAACCTGAGCTTTAGAAGCATAGGCCATCACAAGTCAAGCCCATAGGATAGGCAATGGGGCACTGTGGGATCTCTTGCAAGAATGTGACTAATTAGAGTGACTCTGAAGCAAAGACCCTCCCCTTCCTCCCCTCTCTCATCCAATCAAACATTGAGTCTTGTAGATTGATCTTTCCTGCTTCAACCTATCATGTATCAAACTCTTCTAGGCACAGGGGATACATTTAACCATGGTCCCTGCTCTCATGGAGCCTGTATCTTAGAGTTGAAAAGATAACAATTGCATAATTATTTTTGTAACTGTATTGAGTATCATGTAGGAAAAGGAATAAGGAATGCTGTAAATTCTACAGTTTTAAAAAGTTCAAGCAAAAAAATAAAATAAAATAAAAATGTTCAAGCAGTAGAGCATCTGCCTAGCAGCAAGTGCTGAGGTCAAAACCCAGCACCACCTGTTAGGAAACCGCCACCCACCACACACAAAGGAGGCTCACGAGAGGTATCTCATGTCCAAAAGTTTAATAAGCAGGCTGGCTGGCCGAGAAAAAATGGTGCAGCAGCTTCTCTCGGCAGGTCTGGCCTTAAGTGGCATTTGGGAGAAAGCAAGGGCTAGGGACAGGCAAAGGGAGGTGGCAGGAGATAAGGGACAGTGAGGCTTTGTTCTGCAAGGGATGAGACTAGCTGCAGCTCAGGCTGCAGAATGGTGGCAAGGGGCAGTTCTTATCATTTCCCCATTTATTGTTTCTTAAAGAGAGAGGGAGAGGAAACGGGTTGGGTATTGGGGCACAGTTTGATCCTCTGGCTGCTTCCAGCTGGCAGGGGGCGGTGCGTGTTCTCAGGTGGGGTCCTTAGAGTTTGGTGTCTTCTTAGAGGTTAGCATGGGGGTCCCCTCAGTGGCCCCAGAGAGGTTAATCTTTGAATCTTTGGCTGGTGGCTGCAGATATGTGCTCTAGTAAAAAAATTTTGTAAAGTTTTTATAATGCAGGGGAGAAAGCTCACGAGGATAAAGACAACAATAAGGGGTGCTAGGAAAGGCAGTAGCCAAGAGAGCAGAGGGGATTGAGTCCAGTCTAGGACAGGGAAGTTTTTAGTCCTGCGAAGTTAGGCTTCTTCGCTTAAGCAAGTCAGGGTATCAATATTTTGTTCCACTAGGCCTGATTCATTAATGTAGTAACAACATTCCTCTTGGAGGAAAAGGCAAGTGCCTCTTTTCTCAGTGGTTAAGAGATCTAGGGCCCTGTGGTTTTGTAAGGCAACCTGAGCTAATGAGGTGAGTTGTTGCTGAAGGGAGGCTAGAGATGCTGATTCAAGAGTGACCTGTAGATGCTCCTCAAAATCTTTTGCAGAGATGACACTATGGCCCAGGGCTCCACCTGCAAACCCAGTGGCAGCGATGGAGGAGGAGGCCAGGCTAATCCCGACCATAATGGGCAGGAAGTGTTTGTTGGGGCGAGTATAACCGGAAGAATTCAGCCTTTCCATAGAGAGCAAGTTGGGGAACTATTATTACTGAAAGGCAGGGGCCTGGAGTAGAGGCATTTATACAGGTGTGTAAGGAGCCGTTGCAGCAGAGGTATAGTCCAGAGGGTGGGAAGGTTTGAGTAGCTATAGAGACATTAGAGTGACAGAACTTGAGGAAACTAGCTCTAGAAGAGGAGTGGACAGAAGTGTAATAGCAGGTGTAGGAGGGAAGTGAGTATTGGTCTGGGTCAGGTTCCCACAGAGGTATAGATGTCAAAGGGGGGTGGCACTTTGAGGAGAGAAGGGGGAATGTTGGGGGGCTTTGGCTGAACCATGATAGGGAGAAGCAGATGGTCATAGAGGAGCTCGAAGGGGCTGAGCATAAGTGGTCTCTTTGGGAGAGCCCAGAGGTGGAGAAAGGCTAAGGGCAGGAGCTTTGTCCAGTCTAGATGGAGTTCGAGAGAGAGTTTGGTGAGAGCATTTTTGAGTGTGCAATTGGCATGTTCAACCTTGCCTGAGGATTGGGGGTGATAGGGGATGTGAAATCTTCAGTGGATGTTTAAGGCTTGTGTCAGTTTTTGGGAAATAGAGGAAACAAACTCGGGCCCATTGTCTGACTGAATGGAGGCTGGGAGGCCAAACCGTGGGATGATATCTGTGACCAGAATTGTTGCTACTGTGGAGGCCCTTTTATTAGTTGTAGGGAAGGCTTCCACCCATCCTGTGAAGGTGCCGAACAGTACCAGGAGGTATTTAATTTTCTTTACTGGGGCCATGTGGGTAAAATCCACATGCCAGTCCATGGCAGGGAGGCATCCTCTGACTTGGTGCATGGGAAAGGGAGGGGCCTAATATTGGAGTTAGGGTTTGCATGCTGACAGATCAAGCAAGACTGGGTGATCTGTTCAAGGTATTGTATGACTTCTGTTGATAGGGAAAGGGATTGGCAGAGAAAGGTGTAAAGAGCATGAAAATTATGATGAAAAAGCGTATGTAAATGAGAGAGAAGAGTTTTAACCTCAGAAGAGGGGAGTGAAAGCTTAGTGAGGGGGGTAAGGGGGTACATGGTCTGGGGTGCAGATTGGAGGGCTGCTTGTTTTGCCTCTGTATCTGCTTGGTTGTTTCCTTTGGTAACAGTAGAGGAATCAGTCTGATGAGCTTTACAATGGGTGATGCCTATTTGGGAAAGGAGGTGTGAGGCTTCTAGGACCTGGGTTATTAAGGCAGCATTAATTATGGGGGTTCCTTTTGTAGTTAGGAGTCCTTTTTCCTTCCAGATTGCAGAGTGGGACAACAAAGTGCGAAAGGCATATTTAGAGTCGGTGTAAATATTAATAGTTTTGTTTTTTGCCAGGGTCAGAGCTCTGGCCAGGGTAGTTAGTTCTGCCTTTTGGGAAGTCGTACCTAAAGGGAGGGGACGTGCCTCAATGACAGTGGAATCAGAGTCAATAGCATATCCTGCTCTTCATCGTCCAGCATGAATGAAGGAGGTGCCATCAATAAACCAAGTATAGTCAGCCTGAGGAAGAGCACCCTCTTGTATGTGATCAGGGCAAGGGAAGAACTTTTCCAGGGTTTCAGGGCAGGAGTGAATCAGGGATGTTGGGGAGAGAGGAAGAAGGGTGGCCGGGTTAAGTGGAGGTCACGAGATGAAAGTTAGTGTGGGGTCCTCAACCAAGGCCACCTGCAGGGACAGGATATGACATGGGGGCATGGAGTGAAGTCCCTTATATGTAAGGAGCTCTGAGAGGCTATGGGGGAGCAAACAGTAAGGAGGAACCCAAAGGTGAGCTTTTTACTTTCTTGAATTAGGAGAGAAGCAGTTGCTAGGTCCCTAAGGCATGGGGCCCACCCCCTGGTTGTGGGGTCTAACTGTTTTGATAGGTATGCTACTGGAGAAAAGGAGGGCCCTATGTTGTGTCCTAAAACTCCTAAGGCAAACCCTTGCCTCTCAGAGACATAAAGGGAAAAAGGACGAGTGAGGTCCAGCAGGCGAAGCTCTGGGGCTTGTGCCAGAGCTTGTAAGAGGGACTTGAAATGGGCTGATCCAGGCTGAGAGGGGTCTAGGGGCTCTTGGATGGGACCCCTGAATGCCTCATATAGAGGTTTGGCCATTAGAATGAAATTGGGCACCCAGGCTCTGAGGTAGCCTGCCAGGCTGAGAAAGGAGAGAATTTCAGCCTTGGTGGTGGGTGCAGGGAGAGAAGCTAACAAGGCCTATGATCTATGGTGATAGCCTTATGAGTAGGGGAGATAGATAGGCCCAGGTAAGTTACCTGAGTGACAGACAGTTGAGCCTTGTTAGGGAACACCCGGTATCCTTTTTTTTCCCAGAAAATTAAGCAGGAGGGCAGTGTGTTGTTAGCTATCCTTGAGAGAGGGGCTGCAGAGCAGGAGATCATCTACATCCTGGAGGAGCTTACTTGGGGAGAAATGGAGGGTAAGGAGGTCCCTAGCAAGGGCCTGGCCAAAGAGGTGGGGACTGTCCCAGAACCCCTGAGGCAGAACAGTCCAGGTCAATTGTTGGGAAGTATGAGAGTCTTGGGACCATGGGTGGACTGGGAGGAAGAAAGCATCCTTTAGGTCTAGGACTGTGAAATGGGTGGTGGTACCAGGGATGAGAGACAGGAGAGTGTAGGGGTTGGGCACCATCGGGTGTATAGGAGTCACCACTGCATTTGATCAAGTGGAGATCCTGTACCAACCAGTAAGACCCATTAGGCCTTTTTACAGGTAGAATAGGAGTGCTGTAGGGAGAGTGAGTTGGGCGAAGCAGGCCCTTAGCAAGAAGCTCCAAGATAATAGTCTTTAGACCCTGTACAGTGATATTGAGATTGGTTTGGGAAAGTAGAAGGATCTTTGAGAGTAATGACAACTGGTTCATGATGTGAAGCAACAGAGGGGTTTTTGAGATCCCCTACAATGGTTCCATCAATGTTGCCAATAAGGGCAAGGAGTTGGGAGAAGCTTGTGGAAGCAAGGCACCTATGATGGCGAGGAGGGACCATGAAGATGGGGACGAGGGGTTGATGGTTTTTGTGGGGATGGATGTAAGGTGAGGGTGGCCTGAAACTTTGTTAAAATGTCTCTACCTAAGAGTACAGTGGGACAATTAGGTAGCACTAGGAAGGAATGGGTAAAGAAGGTATCTCCCAGTATGCAAGTTAAGGGAAAGGTCATTAAGGGCTGGGTAGGAATTCCCTCCACCCCAATTATGGAGGTTGAAGAAGGTTTGGTAGGTCTCCAGAACTCCAGCAAGGCAGAAAAAGTGGTGCCAGTGTCTAGGAGGAGAGAGATAGGCCTACCGTCAATCATGGCCATTACCCTGGGCTCCCGTGAAGTTATGGTCGTCAGGCCTGGGAGTTCTGGGCTCCGTCAGTCTTCTGCTGTGGATGCTAGTCCTGGAAAATCAGTAAGGAAGGAGGAACATTGAAGGGGTCTAGACCCCCTGCCTTGAGGGGTGGAGGGGCAGTCCCTCACCCAGTGGCCCTCCTGTTTGCACTTAGAACATTGTCCTGGTGGGCGGTGTGTCCTATGACAGGCATGGGCCTCATGTCCCTCAAGGCCACACTGAAAACATGGGCCAGGAGGTTTTCAAGATTTTCCCTGTCCTTGTGAGTTGGGAGCCAGGGGGTTTGTCGAAGGGCTTGGGCCAACATCTGGAATTTGGCCTTATCTCTCCTCTCCTTATCAGCCCTTTTCTGTTCCTCACGGTAATTATAAACCTTAAAAGCCACATTTAGAATTTCAGCCTGTGGAGTCTGAGGACCATTTTCTAGTCATTTTAACTTATATCTGGGGCTGACTGGGAGATAAAATGGATCATAAGGATAATTGTCCCATCCTTAGTTTTAGGGTTAACTTTGGTATGGCACCTCTGTGAGTCAGGACAAGAAACTGGCTGGATTTTCTTTTTTCTTCTTGTTGAATTTCCCTGAGTTATCAAAATTAACAACCTTCTGGGCAGTCCTCTTTAACCCTGTCACTAGGGTCACCAGCAGGTGACCATCTGGTCTCTGGAAGTTGTGTCATTAGTTTGATAGTCCCAATGGGGTTCTGCCTCTGGAACTGCCAGCATTCCCATGGGGTGGGCAAGGGTGGTGTGGTGAATCTCATCTGCATGTGTCTTAGCCACATCCCAGACCCTTCATTGTCCTCTGGGAGGAGGGCTGAGGAGAGGATGGTATAAATGTCATGTCAGGTGAGGCTATAAGATTGGGCCAAATATTGAAATTCTTTAATATGAGTCAGGGTTAGTGGTGAAGGAATCAAGGCATTTTTTAATTTGAGACAGGTCTCTGAGAGAAAAGGGAACATGAATTCACATGATATCCTCGGCACCAGCTACCTCTCAGAGGGGGTAAAGGGAAACCAGTGGCTGGGGAGTCCGTGAGAGCAAGTGTGTGGGGGACTCAGGGGATCCAGTGGTTCCGGACTGGTGGGAGGGTGAGTGGAAGGGGGAGTGGAAAGAGGAGTGGAGGAAGGGGTGAAAAGAGAGGCAGGAGGAGGGGCAGAAGGCACGACGAGGGAAGCACTGGGGGCCAGCTGCTGAATAATGGGGGCTTGTGTCTGATAAGGTGGAGGCTCATCAGCAGGGTTGAAAGAAAGGAAAGTTTTGGAGTCAGGGAGAGTAGTTGGGGTCTTTGTAGCCAGAAGGACCTGGACAGGGGGGCACAGGATACAGAGAGAAGGTTTAGAGCAGAGGTAAGAGAAGGCCTGGACATAGGGAATCTCCTTCCACTTTCCAGTGCATTCACAGAAGTTATAGAGATTCCTGAGAATATTAGGGTCGAGCATGCCATTAAGCAGCCATTTTGAGTCATTGTCCAATTGGTATTGTGGCCAAGCTTGATTGGAAATAAAAATGAGTTTTTGGGCTTTGAGATCAGGTGAGAGCCGTAAGAGCTCAAGGTTGGCCAGTAGGCATCCCAGAAGAGTGTCTGAGGGAATTTTGGAAGGTCCAGTCCTCATGGTGAGACCCGGTCCGAGGAAGAATATGGTGGGCATCCCCAAGATAGTGCTTCCCTGGACAAAACAGAGGAGTGGAGGGACCTCAAGGGAACGTCTTCACCGAGAGGATCATCCATGCCCCAGGAACCAGGTTCCTGGGGGAAGTGAGCCAGGACCTAGTACTAGGATTTTGACCAACCAAGAGAGAGAACCACTACTCACAGTGCGACAGTGCGAGGGAACTCACCAAGGGAGGACCGAGGAAATCAATCAGTGGTGGGCAAGTAATGGGAGCGCACTGGCCTCAAGGAGGTTCCCTGTGAGCAAGAGTGGTGTTGGCGACACTAGTCTGGGATCAGGGGTCCCAGCAAAGCAGCGCAAATCCCAGTAAGTTTATCCAGGCTTAAGGAAGGCAGCTCCCACCTACGTGGCTTTGGCAGGCCAGTATAATCCCCCGTCCAGGCACCCCTATATAGGGGATGTCTGCCTTGTGGCCAAAGTAGGCTTGGGAGCGCAGCATATATCGGGAGGGCCTGAATTTACTGACTGGGAGAGCAAGATTGATGCTGGAAGCTCACCTGGATCCAAGTCATGGTACCAAAATGTTAGGAAAATGCTGCACACCACACACAAAGGAGGCTCACGAGAGGTATCTCATGTCCAAAAGTTTAATAAGCAGGCTGGCTGGCCGAGAAAAAATGGTGCAGCAGCTTCTCTCAGCGGGTCTGGCCTTAAGTAGCATTTCATAGAAAGCAAGGTCTAGGGGCAGGCAAAGGGAGGTGGCAGGAGATAAGGGACAGTGGGCTTTGTTCTGCAAGGGATGAGACCAGCTGTGGCTCAGGCAGCAGAATGGTGGCAAGGGGCAGTTCTTATCACCATCCCCACCAAAAACATTCAAGTTTATTTACCCATTTCCTAAACTTTCCTAGGAAATGCCCCTCCCTCTTCTTCTTTTTTTTTTTTTTTTATAGATAGACTTTTTTTTTTAAGGGATTTTTGGACTCAGGGCTTTGTGCTTGCAAAGCAGGTGCTCTACTGCTTGAGCACACCTCGAGTCCATTTTGCTCTGTTTACTTTGGAGATGGGGTCTTGCAAATTATTTGCCTGGCTGGGCCGCCAAGCACGATCCTCCCGATCTCAGCCTTCCAAGTAGCTAGGACTACAGGCAAAAGACACCAGTGCCCAAATAAACTTTATTTTTACTTTAATTTGAGTTCACAGCAAAGTTGGGTGGAAAGTTTGACCTTTTTTTTTTGGTGGCACTGGAGTTTGAACTCAGGGCCCCATACTTGCTAGGCAGATGCTCTACCACTTGAGCCACTCCACCAGCCAAAAAGTTTGACTTTTTGTTACACTAGATGATCCAACATTGACACTTCATTATCAATCAAAGTCTGCAGTTTACATTGGAACCCTCTTTTTTTAAAATATGATTAAAACACTCATGCATTAACACTGAGTCTCATCATTGTAGACAGTCATGAGCCTATAAGGCTTCCAAGAGGAGAGTGACATGCTTAGCTTACTATTTTGCTGCTCACTGACTCACTTGCAGCTTCTCCTTGTTTGACCCATGAATGTGTCCTTATCTTCTGAGTTTTCCTTGGTTTATATGCTACAGACACCACCTTTGCCCGGGCTACTGAAACAACATTTAAATTGATCTGATAGCTAGCTGGCCTGAATCCAGACCTTGGTTAATTGAAGAGCATCACTCAAATGTTCAGCAACTCTCCAGCAACAGTTTTTCATCATCGTTATTCATGGAACTTATTTGGTGCGTAAGTGAGTTGAATATAGTGGTTAAAACACCAGCTGTGATATGTATTATCCAAAGACTACATCCTAATTCTAAGAAATGCCAACTTCCTCCTCTTTAAAGAGTGGCAGGCCCCAGGATGAGCTATAGTGTCCAGTCCAAATGGACCAGCACTTACTCAGCTTCAGAGGCTTGTTGCCAGATCGTCTCGTTATTAAGAAAAATGTAGTAGGCCAGCACCAATGACTTACACCTATTCAGGAGGCAGAGATCAGGAGGATCATGGTTTGAAGCCATCCCAGGCAAATAGTTCTAGAGACTCTATCTCAAAAAACCCTTCACAAAAATAGGACTGGTGGAGTGGCTCAAGGAGAAAGCCCTGAGTTCAAGCACCAATACTGCAAAAAAAGAAAAGAAAAATGTAGTAAACCTAATGTTCGTGTGAAATTGAATTCTGTTTTTATATTAGCATCTGTAGTAGACTGCAGAATACAGGCCATGAATTCCTCCCATCCCTATATGCACATCCTTTGCAATGTGATATTGATGGTGTTCCTCCAACCTCAGACATGGGATCCATTCCTCCTCACATGGGCACACACATGAGTTTGCACTTGTACATATACACACATTCTGGCCTGGCTTGTGACTTGTGTTGACTAATAGGGTGCAGCAGGAGTGGCATTTGTAACATTAAACCAAGACCTCAAGAGACCTTGTGACTTTGGCCTTGGTCCTCTTAGAATGCTCTGCTCTCATATAAAAGAGCCCAGGATAGCAGGAGGATGAGATCCTGTGTGGATGAAGGTCACATAGTCACAGAAAAATGAAGTCATCCGAGGATGTGAGGGCAATCTGGCTGCAACATCTATCACCCAGTAATTTCCAGGGTTGATTCAGCTAATCTGACTGGCTAGGCAAGTGTCCTTTTCCTCCCTCACTGCTCTATATGCATCCCTCTTGAAGCTGTGCTCTCAGCTGAAGAGGACAATCATCCTGGACAGAGGACCATTCTTCGATCAAGGGTCTATGAGTAACTCTGCTCTCCTGCTAGAACCTCCAAACAAGCTCTCAGAGTCATCCTAGCCAGTCATACTAGCTGACCCAGCTGAGGCCTCAGAGAGGGCATACAGCACAAGTCAGAGTAACAGAAAAACCACCAGGATAAACCACAGAACTGTGAGGAAAGGTAAATCACCATTGTTAAACCAATGAGTTGGGATAGTTTGTTACACAGTGATAGGTGACACACAGAAATCATTAAAGCACCTTATCATTGTCTGGTGTTTAATACTGAGCGAATACTTTGTGAGCAATCTAATGTAGCTATGTGACAAATTCTTGTCACAGCTGCAGCATCCTTGAGGACAGGTCTTTTTCCTCCATGCCTCTTAAATCCCAACAGAGATCATCACTTTCCCCTAGCAGTTCCATAATCCTGTATATGTCAGAGTTCTCCAAAGAAACACAACCAGGGGAAGAGAAAAAAGGGAGGTGGGCTCTGAGACTTATTATTGGAATTGGCTCATATGATATGGAAGCCAAGAAGGTCCATGATCTCCATCTGCAAGCTAGAGAACCAGCAAAGCCAGTGTTCAAAGCCAAGTTCAAAGAACTTGAGAACCACTGAGCTCTATTTGTTCCTTGAGAACCAGGAGTTCGAATGTCCGAGAGCAGGTGGATGTTCCAGCTCAAACAAAGAGAGAGAATTTGCCTTTCCTCTATCTTTTGGAGAGAATTTGCCTTTCCTCTATCTTTTGGTTCTACTCAGGCCCTCAACAGATCTGATCTTGTGCGATGATGCCCACCCACAGTGGTGAGAGATCTTCTTTACTCAGTCTTTTCATTCAAATGCTAATCTTTTCTAGAAACACCCTCACACCCACTCAGAAATAATGTTTTGCCAGCTGTCAGAGCATCCTTTGGCACAGTCTAGTTGACACGTAAAATTAACTACCACAAATTCTCATAAAAAGAAAGTCTGTTCAATGATGAATCAGTAGTGCAAACTAAAAAACAAAAAGGAATTTGGGTTAACTAATGAGCAATTAATCCAATGAGAATTTCATTGTGCTACATCTTGGGTGCAGAAGAGAAGGTTATTCTGCCCAAATATATCCTCAAAAAGACAACAGGGAATAAGGGAGTGAAGTGAATCCAGATCCATCCCAAATAGGGAAACTCCAAAAAACAGGCAAAACTATGGGCAGCCAGTAGGCTGCTAAATTAGGAAGTGTTGGAATTTTCAGGATGGAGAAAATACTACAAAAACAAACCAGGATGAAATTGAACTGTATCCTGTCTTTTTTTTTTTTTCAGTACTGGGGTTTGAACTCAGGGCCTACACCTTGAGCCACTCCACCAGCCCTTTTTGGTGATGCATTTTTTTGAGATAGGGTCTCACAAACTATTGCCCTGGGCTGGCTTCGGTCCATGATCCTCCTGATCTCTACAAGCCACCGGCACCCAACTGTATGCTCTGCATTAATTAAAAAAAAATCTTGCATGCTCTATTTCATCACCATGTCAGAAGCGATAAAATGTCTCAACACCTGGTTGAATCTAAGTACTATGGCTTCATCTCCACAGCTGGGGATAGAAGTTGACCAGGTACCTCCCCACGAAGGGAGACAATGGACAAAGAAGATTCCTCTCTGAAGCTAAGCAACATCCTTTAAAAACCTGAAGAATAAGGCTGGAGCACAACTCTTGTGGTAGAGCGCCTGACTAGCAAGTGTGAGGTCCTGAGTTCAAAACCCCAGGATCACCAAAAAAAAAAAAAAGCCACCATGAAGAATAGAGTGGGAGCTAAAACCAAATTCTACCTCTCATTCTAAATATTCTACACATACCAAGTCACTATTCCCCTCCCCTCACTCTATCCTTTTAGGGGAGGGCTGCGTGGTAGGACTTGGTCATCTTGTATGACATGTAGCAACTCTGAGAGGGAAAATAAACAGTATCCAAATATGTGCTGAATCCTAGAACCTTTGATTACCAGCTTGAAATTCATTCTCTGGCTGTCTGGCTACCTCATTTGAAGGCTTCCTGGATGTTAACTTTTAATCTGACTTCACCCATGGGATAAGGCATTGCCTGCAATGTGGTGGAAAAGATCACTGAACCTGGAGTTGGGAGACATGCCCTCAAAGCCCAGATCTGTCTTGACCTTGACCGTGTCTTACTCCAGACTTTACTTAAGCCCTCTGGCCTCAGTTTCCTTGTCTGAGAGGACTGACTTCCCAGGATCATTGGGAGAGGATTAAATGAGATTACTATAGAGGTAGAGGACTTGTTGAGGTGTCTGGTAAACACTCCTTAAGTCTTACCCCTTTCTGCTGTTCTCTTTCTCTCTCTCTCTCTCTCTCTCTCTCTCTCTCTCTCTCCTTTCCTCTCTCCCTCCCTCCCCCTCTCTTATAGTTTGAGACAGAGTCTCACTGTATAGCCCAGGATGGCCTAGAACTCATGCTCCTCCTGCCTCCATCTCCCAAGAGCTGGATTTATAGACATGGGTTACCACACGCAACTGCTGCCATTCTTAATAAATCTCTCTGAGCCTTGGTTTTGGATCACAGCAAATGCAAGAGTTAAAACATGTAAAGCACTTCCCTCCTACACATCACAAGAAAGTCAGTGTTTATGATTCACTGAACACGGAAGTACAGAATTGTAAAGCATTGTCTCTGCTCCTTAGGACCTTACAATCTAGTAGGGGAGACTATTGCAGGAAGGGCTTGGACAGAGACAGAGAGGGCACCAAAGCTTTCAGGAAGCAAGTTTATTAAGCAAGCCAGCAGTGGCTTGAGGCTGAGCCTCAAGAACAAAGGGGGCCTTCCTTATATACCATTTAGAGCAGGTTACAGAAATGGGGGGGTACAGCTTGTCCCGTACATAATCATATGTTTTTGCATTGGCTGCTTTAACCTCTGGGGCGAGGTGACCCTCCTCTGGTCTCCAGGTAACATTCCCCAACTCTGGTTTTTCTTTGTTTCACTGTAGCATTCATTAATCTCTCTTCCCCCTCCCTGCCTTCCTGCCACATGACAGGGAAAGGTCCCTAACAGTACAATTAATGGTACAAATGTATAGTTATTAAGGACCAAATGATTGATGATTCTAAGAAGGAGAAGCCAGTCTGGGAAGGGTGATCTGAGAAAAAGCAGAAGAGGACACAGAATGTGGAGTTCATACAGAATGGGACATTTCTTCTAACCTTTCTCAGATGCTCCCCTCACTGCCTCCTGCCTGCCCCACCCCCCATCCTCCACCTTGTCATTGCTGCCTCCTGGTGTCAGTAACCTTCCTAGCATTTCTGTGTGATAACCTCTGGAGCAGTCTGGAAGAGGAGCAACACCCACTTCAGGGCTCCAGCAAAGAGAAGATGAGGCTGAGCCAGGTCCCACTGGGAAGGAGGGGTTTTCTCTTCTCCAAACGCTCCAGCCAAGATAAACAACTGTCTGGCTGGAGGGAAGGGAGGAAACCAAGGAGAATTACTGCCCAGTGAAGACTACATCCCAGGTGAAATGCCTGACACACACTCAAATTGACACAGAGCCACACCTGTTGTAGCCCCGGGTCTGTGCCCCACAGACCTGTGCCTCCAAAAGTCACAGATCACAGGCCTTGGGATGGACTGCCCTTCCTCTATGAGAGTTTCTCTCCCTTGGTAGCTACTTCTCATCAACAGAGAAGTGTGCTCCAACATAACAGAAACAAAATCCAACACTTTTCATGATTAGGTATTTTGCAGAATGTCTCTCAATTGTGGTTGTCTGGTGTTTTCTCATGACTAGAATAAGACTATGGATTTGGAAAAGAGTACCACAGAGGTGATATGACCTTATTGCAGCAAATCAGCTGACACAAAATGAAGCATGACTCATTGTTGGTGGGGTTAACCTTGACCATTTGGTTAAGGTGGTGAAGTTTCTGTACCATACAGTTGCTATTCTTCCCTTTCCATACTCTGTTAGAGGCAAGTCACCATGTCCAGAGCACACTCAAGGCAAGAGGGATTAAGTTCCACCTTCTGGAGGAAGGAATGTCAAAGAATTTGGTTTATTTTTATTCTTTGGGTTATAATTCCATATCATCGTTACTTATTGCAGTGCTGTCATTCTTTCAGCTTTGGCCTTGGGAGCTTCTACAGGTTGACCCCTGTACCCTTTCAATCTGCCTCCTCCCTTTTTTTAGTAGTTCCTTACTTTCTGCCACTACAAGTTACTCTATGATCATCTCGTCTGTTCCCTGTCCGCATTAGTCTGTTTGTTATGATTATAAAATACCTAGATAAGCTTTGTATAGAGAAAAAAGCTTACTCACCTCACAGTTTTGGAGGTTCAAAGTTCCAGATCAGGGCTGGAGGTGTGGCTCAACTGTAGGGTGGTTGTCTGTAAGCTCAAAGCCTTGAGTTCAAACCCCAATACCACAGATACACACGCACAAAGAAAATCCCAGATTTTGAGAGGAACTGGTCCAACCCCCTGTAAGGACCTCTTGGTGGGAGCACACTTGAGAGAGGAAGAGGTTATACCTCAAAACAAGAAATCAGAGAGGCTAAGGACTCACAATGCTGTCAGAAAACACTCCCCCAAATGACCTAAGGACCTTCCAGTAGGCCCCAGCTCTTTAAAGTTCCACACTACCTCTATATCAACAAACTGAGGACCAAATTTCTAATACAGGAAGCTTTGGGGGACACACTTAAACCATGTCCAAACCACAGCACTGCCCCAGCTCAAGAATTAGACATTTTTCCAAGGAACCTTGGTTCTTTTTACTGGAGAATGGTATTTAGAAACCAAGGTCCAGATGCTAAGTGTGCTTGCTGCTGATGGAGTGTTATTTCTTTTAGGCCCTCATAGCAGACAAAGCTAGTAAATTTATGTATATATACTAACCCCTATATGCACAGCATATCTATATTTATTTCTGTATCTGTGTGCATACACATATACATACACATATATGTATATATCATATAGAATAAGTATAGATTATAAATCTATATAGAGATTTATAGAGATCTCTAACTATAGGGATATATTACATAGCTTCCATAATATTACATATATAGTACATATACATATACATGAGTTCATACTGTTATCTCCAACTGGAATCCAGCTCCATAGGTTTCATTCTGGCCTCCCCACTCTACCACCATCCTAACTTCCCTGTTTCTCTGATAGTGAGAATCTGCATCCTATTATCTGCAATTTATTTATTTACTTATTTGTCAACACTGGAATTCATGTAAAGTAGTCTCAGATTTGCTAACCTGTAATAAATTTTCCAATGTTTATGTATGATTCCTTTTTTGTTGAAGATTTATTAAACTTATTTTTCTTTTTGGCAGTACTGGAATTTGCACTCAGGGCCTATGCATCTGCTGGAAAGGTGCACTTCAGCCACATCCCTGGATGATTCTTCTTTATCTTTAGCTTACTGTGCCAAATTAAAATACCATCTTCCAAAATTACTTACTTCAGCTCCCTTTTCCAACCCTTCACTACTTGGGCCCAAAGATGTGCATCTTTACTTAATCTTCCATAGCTCAACTGAAATCAGAATGACTGATAAAACCTTGCAAGAAAAACTCAGTGTGGTGGATTGAATTGTGTCCCAAAAGAGTTATGTTCAAATGCCAACCTCCAGTACCTGTAAATATGACTTTATTTGGAAACAGAGCCTTGGCAGATATATTCTTGTTAATATATGATCATGCTGGATTAGAGCAAGCCCTAAATCCAACGACTGGGGTCTTTATAAGAGAAAGGACAGGGAGTTTTGGACAAAGAGGAGACACAGGGAGGAGAGCCATGTGACATTGGAGGCAGAAATTGAAGAGATGCTTGGAACATCAGGATTACCAACAGCATGAAACAGATTCTCCTTCAGAGCCTCCAGAAGAAACCCACCTTCCAACAACTTGATTTCCTACCTCTGGACTTAAGACCTATGGGATAATAAATTTCTGTTGGTTTAAGCCTCCAGTTTGTGGTGCCTTTGTCACAGTAGTCCTAGGAATGAAGAGCCTCAGGAAGAGCTAAAAGGAATCACTCAATGGAACACAAAAATGGAGAGCTTCCCAGTCATGGAACTGTCACCTTGCCCAATTTTCTGTCCCTAACTTCCTGTCCTGCCAGAATCCTGCCTCACTGTGGTAAGGGCTGCTTGCTTGGATGCACTAAGGCCTAACTAGATCCCTCAAGTTCCAGTCTAAAAGGGAGTATCAAAGAACTGCTCGTTCCAACTCTACCCAAAGTCTGAGTAATAAGTCTATGTTCCTGATCTTGGATAATTTTAAATCAGGATACTAACATTAGGAATATGTGTTCCTTTCAGAGAACATCTTGCCACCCCCCTCGCTCCTGCAATAAGGGATGCACTCAATCACTTACCTCAAAACACAGTCATCTACCATCCCTGCACACAAGTAGCATGAGAGGGCAAGTTGCTCTTTCTCTGAGATCTCAAAGCCCTAATCCTGACCTGATATTACACAGCTTTCTGAAAGTGTCAGTTGAACTTTAAGTTCTAGGAGGAAAGGAATCATGTTTGTCTGAGCCACTGTTCTAACCCATGCTTGTTGCAAAGGTTGGTACATAGCAAGAGCTCAAGAAACATTACAAATGAGGCAGCTAGGGCCCAGTTAGGTCTGGTAATAAGTGGAAGGTCACACAGAGAGTTAATGGCCGAGGTAGGACTTCTGCTCGAAACTTTGCTATTCTCTGACCCCTGCTTTAGCTCATATTGTTTAGTTAAGCTAAGCACACTTCTCTTGCCTGAACTACTACAAAATAAAAAGCCTTCTTTCTGGTCTTCCTGCCACTATCTTTTTTTTTTCATGTTTATTAGCACATATTACTTGTACAAAGGGGTTTCATTGTGGTTTTTATATATGCATTCGATCTCCCCAAATCAAACACATCCCCTTTCTCTCTCCCCCTTATCCTCCCTCTCCCCTTGTTGGAACAAATTGAACAGGTTTCATTGTTTAATTTTCATACATATGTAGAGAATACTTCAACCACATTCACCCCTCCATCCTCCTCTTTAGTCTTCCTCCTCCCTCTTGCACCCACCCCTAAATAGTACCTGTTTTACATTTTTTTCATTCATTCTTAAGGACTAAATTCCAAATATGAGAGAGAACATGCAATATTTGACTTTCTTAATCTAGGTTATTTTGCTTATTATAATAATCTCTAGTTCTTTCCATTTTCCTACAAATGACATGATTTCATTCTTTTTTTTTTTTTGACAGTACTGGGGTTTGAACTCAGGGCCTAAACCTTGAGCCACTCCACCAGTCCTTTTTTGTGATGGGTTTTTTCAAGATGGGGTTTCAAAAACTATTTGCCTAGGATGGCCTCCAACTGTGATCCAACTGATCTCTGCCTCCTGAGTAGCTAGGATTACAGGCACGAGCCACTAATGTGCAGCGTCATTCTTCTTTGTGGCTGAATAATATTCCATTGTGTATATATTCCACATTTTATCTATTCATCAGTTGATGGGTGCCTAGTCTGATTCCATTGCTTGACTATCATCAAGCACTATAAACATGGGTGTTCAGTTATCTCAACAGTGTGTTGACATGTTCCTTTGGATATATCTTTTGCATATAGCAGGATCATAGGGTAGTTCTCTCTTTAGTATTTTAAGGAGACTCCATAATGATTTGGCTATACTAATTTACATTCAACAGTGTATAAGGAACCCCTTTTCCCCATATCCTCACCAGCATTTGTTTTCTTTGTTTTATTGCTGAAATCTCAATGATGTTTTGATTTGCATTTCCTTTATTCCCTGCCACTATCTCTTCACATAGGTTCTAAATCTTAACCCTTTCTCCCTTGCTCTCTTCTCTCTCTCTCTCTCTCTCTCTCTCTCACACACACACACACACACACACACACACACACAAAACTGTAGATAGATCCCCGGACCAAATGAGTGAATGGCTCCCTATTACCACAGAACACATGCCACATTTCTTAACCTGGACAATTAAAGCATCCTAAGTCTTGTTCCTTCCCACCTGTCCAGTCTTCACTTTGTATACTTTAACCCCTGGGCACAACCCTCTCTCACTTCTCTATCTTGCTTACCCAGAAAATTCAGTCTTCCTTTAGGACCTAGCTCAAAATCATTCACCTTGGCGAAGTGCCATTTACCCTGTCCTTTAGTGTCAGTTCCCAGTGTTTCCATACAAATGTATCATTTCTACTTCTCAGACAGCTCTGATCTTACCACCTCACCCCAATCTTCAGGCAGGAAGTTCTCTTCCCCTGGTGATGCATTCTACCCTCCTCCATGTCAAAGCCCCAGTGTGATGATAACCATGTCCCAATGCCTAACATTGAGGCTGGCACAGAGTAGGGACCTTGCAGGACTTTGGGGGAAGTTGACTAAGGAAATAATAAGACATGGAGGCCACTAAAATGAGCTCCTAAACAAGCAGTCAGACCCCTGTGCACTTTCTACATCTAGAATTTCTAGGATATGCATGAGACACTGCTTCTCTGCAGTCTTTTTCTTCATGTAACTCAGAAGGGCCAGCAGCAGGTTCCCAGGCATTACAGAACCCATTCCAAGCCGAGCCCAAAACCCACCTGGAAGGCAGCCCAATGTGCTACTCCCCAAGCATCTTGAAGGCCCCAAGTTCCAGCCAGAGGAGATTCAGTGAGTCCCAAGGGCAGCTGCTCCTGGACTCAGGCTCCAGGCAATGCCTGAGGCCATCTTTGGATGATATAAATAGCAGAAGAGAGCCAGGTGAGGGGAGAGATGAGCTGCAATGTGAGGAATATGTGTGCCCTTCCCCTGTCCCAAGTCCACTTTCCCAGGTGGCCCTCACCAGGGCAGTTCAGACAGATTCAGAGAAGGGGGAAGAGAAGACACCTTGGAGTCTGACAACAGGCAGATAACTCTAGTTCCCAAACTTTCCAGTGCTCTTTAAAATGCAGATACCTGGCCTCCCAACCCCCACCTCACTCCACCCTATTTTTCCCACCTCAATATAACTGGAGTAGATCAGGGGTTGCTTAGAAGTATGCATTTAAAAGAAAAAACAAGCCAGGCACTGTGGCTCATGCCTATAATCCTAGCTATGTGGAAGGCTGAGATCTGAAGATAGTTCTCCTTATCTCCAAAGTAATCAGAGGAAAATGGAGTGGAGGTGTGGCTCAAGCGGTAGAGCGCCTGCTTTAAGCTCCAAGCCCTGATTCAAACTCCAATCCCACCAAAGAATAAGGAAGAGGAGGAGAAACAAGCAAGCAAACCTCCCTGGTATAAGTACAAATGATCCTCAGAGAAACCCTGGCCAAGAAGGTCTTCTTTGGCTCTAGCTGGAGATCCAGCCTCCTTCTTTCCCTCCCAACTACAGCCTCAGGAAGCAAGATGTCCATAGGGGTCAAGAGACAATGGCCCTGAATTCCCACAGTGACAGTCTCTAAGGTCCTGGGATGCCAGCCCACATCTGTATTTCTGAGAAGAGATGAGGCCCATACAGTGGCCCCTAACAGAGCAGCCTTAAGGAAACAGGTATGAGCTTGATGTGAGGAAGAATTGTTGGACAAATCTATCACATCACTCCCAGTTATGGCCTCTGGTCTGGCAGGAGAGCAGCCACCATTTGTAGATAACTAAATTCCTTAGCAGGCTACAAGGTCCTTTGGAGTCCAGTCCCTGCTTCCTCTACAGCCCCTCTTCGCAGCCCTCCAATTTCAGAACTTAATCTGCTGCCCCTCTGTTAGTTCTCTAAGCATGCCAGGCCCTTGAGATCTGTTTAGCCTTCTTCACTTGCTTCTCTTACAGATTGCTCTGTCTGGCCTGCCTCTTCCCTACTCTTGGCCTGGTCAGTTCCCAATTATTCTGCAAGCCACAGTTTAGAAGTCACCCCTAAAGTTCCCTCTAATCCTCACAACTGGAGGAAGTACATCTGTTCTGTTCCCCACACAACCACAAGAAAATTCCTCCATTTGTCCCTCTAAGGTCTGATGTACTCTCTGTATAAGAAATATTTACTGAGTTGAATTATTGAGTTATAATGAGCTGTTTACTTACTGTTGCCCCATGAGGCTAAGAAGTCCTCCAGGACCTGTAGGCTGGCACTTACTGGCTGCTCAATAAATGTTTGGCAGTGAATGGATAGCAGTGCCCTGGCAGGAAATGAAACAGCTGGCCTTGAGAGGCAGTGAGTCCCCATCATGACAGCTTTTTATTCACATGGAGAATGACACACCCCCTGGCAGAGACCTTGGGGATGGAGCTGAAGAATGCTGGATATGAAACATGTGTCCATGGTCCCCTCTGGCATGACGATTACAGAGTCATGACCCTAGCTAGGAATTGGAGGGTATCTTTGCAATGCTGCCAAGGCCTGGTGAGCTGATCATTTGATGCCAGTTTGGTTTGCAGTAGCTTGTGTTCAGGAGATGAAGGAAAATCATCACATAGTAGCAATGGCAGGAGGGGTGGGAGCCTGGGTCCCTCGTCCTCCAATCCAGAGCCAGCTTCATTCCTGCACTCCTAGGACTTACCAGGACTGTCTGGATTCATTGGGCAAAGACAGCCTCACCAGCCTTGACATGAGGCAAGTTTCCTAAGTACTAACTCCCCAAATTGAGCTGAACTGAGCCAATCAAGTTGGTTATGCTCACACCTACAGTGTGTGTCAGGCTCCAGATACAGTCCGAATTTCCCCAGCTCACTGGGACCTGGCTTCATGGGCCATTAAGACAGTGACATCAAGTTTCCTGCCTGGGCCTCTCCATGGTGATGGATGTACCAACTAAAAAGGCCAACCTGGGAATGTATCTGCAAGATAAGCCAGGAATTTATACAATACCCTGAGCCCCAGGGCAGGTGGCATTCTGAGGTAGTAGAAAGGCTGCTTGACTTTCTGTAGTCTACCTCTGAAGCACAGATCTTTCCAGAATATCTTTCTAATGCCCAAGGGTAGGAGAATCCAAAGTATGGAGAGACCCATGCCAGCTCTTCCTTATCCCCTCTCTCACTTCAAGGAATGAGCCTCAGGGGTCTGGGCCTCTCAGGTTATCCAAGTGTGATCTTGGGGCAGAGGTCTACAAGTGCTGCTGCTTAGCTGTGTGATCTTGGCAAGCCCCTTTCCCTCTCTGAACCTCAGATTTCTCCTCTATCAATGAGTCAGTGGCTATAATAGTGTTTTCTCACCTTGGCTATGATTCAGAATCATCTGGATAGTGGCAAGACAAAAGAACTTGAAAAACAAAGATTCCTGGGCTCCATCCCAAAGCTAAAGGTACCTGAACCCTCAGGGAGGAGAGGGTCCTGGTCCCCAACTTCAGCTCCAGACTGCCCCAGGAGCCCATCCCCAACCCCACCAAGATGCTTCTCTTTTTTTTGGTGGTACTGGGGTTTGAACTCAGGGCTTCATGCCTGCTAGAACCACACCAATAGCCCTCAAGATATTCCTTGGGATGCAAAGCTCCTAGCCACATTCCATCTCTTTCCAACTTCTCAGCCTTCTTGGCCAGGGCTGGAATAAAGCTGCACCACCCCTCTCTCTCTCCAAAGAGTTCTGGAGCCTGGAGCACTGATCAGTGAGCAGTTTATTACCCATCATCCTTTCCCCAGTCTCCCAGCATCCCCAGCACCATAGCCTGCACATGATCTGGACATCATCTTCACCCCAGTCATTTCTGGCACCCATCTCAATCTCTAACCCCATCCTTGTCCTCCACACTCTCCCTCCCCCAGCCCTTCAAGGCAGCACCAGGCCTGGGGCCCACACTTCAGCTGAGGGAGGGAGGAAGATAGGGAGATAGGCAGAAGCCAGGGAAATGGAAACCAGAGTTGGCCCCAAGCTTCTGGAGTCAGCACCCCAGGAAGGAGGGCAAGCAGGCAAGGCTGAGGCCAGGGCTAGGCCAGGCGTAGTTCAGGCAGGAGGCTCTTCTCCAGCAGGTGCAGGGAAGCCACTCAGGTCTCGGCCAATGATCTCACTCACTGCAAAGGAGGGGCAATTGAGAGACTGGGGTAGGGGCAAGTCCCCTCATTTTCCAGAGATGCCCCAATCCAATCCAGGCAGGCCTCAGTCTAGGACACCTCTGGGCTCCTTTTCCACTGGCTTCTCTTTCACGGGGCCTCAGTGTCCCCAATGTGTCTTGCCACCTACTCCTAACCAAATTTTGTCAAACTCTGTCCACATGGGCTCCCAGGCCCCCTTCCCAGCCCACTCTTGCTGGCTTGGCCTGCAATGTGTGGGCAGTCAGTGGCAGCAGGACAGATGTGGGCGTAGTCAGTGGCAGGAAGAAGAGGCAAAACAGGAAGGCCCTCATCACCAGTGCTGACCACAGTCACAGGAGGAGGGGAAAGGTGAGGCAAGCCATTGCCCCACTCTGAAACTCAGTACCTGAACCTGCAATTCAGGAAACTAGATGGAATGACCTTGAAAGTACTAACTCTGAGATTTTGTGATTTGAGTGGAGGACAGAGGCAGGAGAAAGGCTGGGGCAGGTACTCCATGAACACTTCTGAATTAAGTTAATAAGTTCAGGTGGACACACACACCAAGAACTTGGTCCTAGGACCCTCTGACTGGCCCTGGGAGACCAAGAATGCCCAATCTCTGAGAAGCCAAGCTCCAGCCCTCAGCAGACATGCAGAGCAATCTCTCGCACCCACTCACACTCACAGCCCCCAGTTCCACACCCACCTTCCTCCAGCGTGATACCCTGGATAGGGACACTGTCTCGGAAGCCGCTGCTGTAGCCACCCCTGGATTTCTCCTGCTCCGGAGCCCCCTCCCCAGGGCCATAGCCTGGCCCTACCTCATTGTATCCCTCAGCAGGTAGGGGATGAACATTACTCTGAGGGGGGAAGGGGACTTCAAGTGGTGGGGATGAAGGTAGTGGAGGCCGAAAAGGGGCTGGAGGAGGGAATGGAAGACCCAGGGGAAAAGAGGAGCCCCGTCCTCCATATGGGTCACTAGGGAAGGGGCGGGGAAGGAAAGAGACTGGAGGTGGGCGGGCACAACCTGTTGTACCCCCAGTTTCAGGGAACCGCAAGCCTGGTCTGTAGGATGGTGGGGGGCCCGTCTGGGGATACAGAGGGGGTGTGCCATAGCCGAAGCCTTCTGACAGGTAAGGAGTTTCATAAGCAGGGTCTTCGTGGGGATAGGAAGGGTAAGGGGGCCTGGGTGGTGAGAAGTCCATGTCAGTGCCAAAGGGGGGGGCTGATGCTGAAGGGAAGCCCCGGAGAGATGAGTCTGGTAGGGGCTCCTCCTTGAAGATCACTAGAAACATGGAGAAGTAGGAGGATATGCTCGTGAGGGTCTGGCAAGTCCCCCACTGTACACCTTCCACCCACCTTCCCTTCCCAAGTTTCATCCATCCCTTAGCCTCTCAAGATGAAGCACTGCATCCCTCTGCCCCTATATCCCTCTCCCCCCACCACAGGCTGTCCTAGAGCGCACCAGGCAGGAACTTGAAACTCTGGGTAGGACTGCGCTTCCTCCGCCCATTGGAGACATAAAAGTAGACCTGGACTGGCCGGGACACCCGTTTGTTGCTGTACTCAGGTACAGTCAGAGTCAGTGTCACCTGGGGAAGAGGAAAGGATGAGACAGAAAGCTCTCATGGATCTGGGTTCATTGGAAGCCCAACCCTTCCAAGGACCCAAACCTCGCCTCCTAGTTTTGTCCATCTGCTGAGGAGCAAAATTCATTCCCTAGAGATTAACCTTGCTTCCATAGTGGTCAGACCCCTTCAGGAAAGAATAGGTAGCTCTAGAATCCACTCCCAGGCACTCGCAAGAATTTCCTGATTTATCCTACCCTTCACCCTCCAGGTTTGGTACTCCAGTGACACTGGTACCTCATTGCTCTGCAGTCGGTTCACTGTGGCCTCCTCTTCCCATTGCAACTTTCCATCTGTGCAGAGGGAACAGAGCTCCAGCCCAGCTCCAGGGCCCTGACCCCTGCCCCAGTCCCCTGCCATTTTCCCTCCTGCTGGAGCCAACAGCAGCTTCAAAAGGCCCTTAGCAGGTCTGGCACACAGAGTCTACTATGTGTTAACCTGATTGAATGGAAGAGGCAGGGTTTCGAACTGTCCCAAGGTACAGAGAAGCAAGCCAAGAGAAATGGCAGAGCCAGCCAAGGGCCTAGAGGGAGTCAGTGACAGAAGGGACTCTGGAATCCTCCTACCTAACTCCAAACATCCCCTCCCATGATAATGCTGGGAGGGAAGATCAGAGTAGAAAAGGGTCCTGGCTTGAAGGAAACCAATGACACTCCCAAGTCTAATAAGCTAGAACGTCTGTACATGCTAAGACATGGTCCTGGGGTGCTAAATGTGGGTCTAGGAGCTGGGCTGAACAGGGTTGAGGGAGGGAAAAGGCCAAAGGTTGATGGCTGCACCTGGAATCCTCAGTCTTTCCTTTCTCCACCCTTTAGCTCCATCTTAGGGACTCTCAGGCTCTCCTAATCATAGCTGTGCTTATGTTTCACAACTCGGGAGAGGCCCAGGCAAAGCTGTGAGGGTGTGATTCACCCCATCTCTTCATATATTTTCTTTACGTGAGGGTAAGTTATATCAAGGTCTACTTGTCTTTAAGAAACAGAATGTGTAGTTTTTACATTTGTTCAGCATTCTGATAGACTGCTGTTGTCTCCTTATGGGAAGCAGACAGTACAATGGGGGAGAGGTAGTCTGTCCCATTTACAGATGAGGAAACTGAGGCACAACTAGCTAGTTTAGTAATAGTACCAGAGATTTTTCAACTGACAGTTCCAAGCTCTTCCTGCCTGCCCTCCCTTCCCCCATAGGTACTCACCAGGACCCCTCTCAATGAACACCACCTTGGAGTCTGGCAGGAAGTTGGAGCCAGTCAGAACGAGTTCCTCCCCTCCTCTCACAGAGCAGGCACTGGGACTATAAGCCTCCACCTGGGGCAGTTCCTGGGCTGAGCGCTGGGCTGCAGAGCCGTGTAAGAAAGAGTCCTGGATGAGCTGGGTGTGGAGGGAACAGCCTTCTCTGCCCCCATCCTCTTTGGAATAACTGCCACCAGCCCTGGGGGTGCCCTTCTCAATGGCATACATGAAAGTAAACCAACAGTGTCCATGAGATCACACAGACCATGTAAGAGGTCACCTGCAAAGCAGAGACAGATGAACACAGTAGGCCAAGAAGTTATCCAAAGATAACTCAGCTGCAGTACAGGTCATTCTGGACCAGCCCAGAGACAGAGCCCATAATAAGGGCAAACTAAAACATCACCCTTAATGCTTCCAAACCCATGGTAGAAACAATGGCTGAGTCCTCTAGTTGGCTACCCAGGACAGACAGGACACAGGACATTATATAGAGGAAATGGGTGACAAACACAAACAAGACAGTTGCAAGAGACAAAGAAAGGGCCAGGGCTTCTTTGCTCACAGCACTCGATGGGCACTGATGCTGCCTGTACAGAGATGACCTTCCCGCCGCCCTGAGGCACGTGCACTCGAAACACCAGCCGCACACGTGTGTTTTTGCGCCCGATGTCTGTCTCACCCTTCCGCAGCTCAATGTCTGAATTCCGAAGCTTCAGGATTCCAGCACAATCAATGCTGAGGGCAAAGGATGGATGGTAAACCCTCCTAGCTGAAGCCAGAATAGTGATGCATCCCCAAAGAGGGAAATCCCTGCCCTCCATCCAAAGCCCTGAGACCTTCTAAGGATGCCTCGGACTATTTTGTAATCCAGAGATGTTCTCTCCAGAGTGCTCCCCACCCCAAAAGTCTTTTTCTAGATGGAGAGAAGGCCAGAAAGTGGCACGTAAGAATGATGTCTAGCTCTTCTGGGAAGAGGAAAAAGTGGGCCTCATTGGTCCTAAATCCTGCAGACTGAGGGGAAATTGAGTGGGACTTACTTGGCAGCCATGTTGTTCTCAGGGAGCAAGGTCATCTCCAACACTTTGGTACCACTGACCACGGCTTCATAGCTGGCTGTGGCCACCATCTTGCCGGTGATACGGTGCACCTGATAGAAAGCATGAGGCCGCAGGTTCCTTTCATCTGCAGTTCCGATGAACATCTGTAGGGTCAGTGGCTTCTCACTGTAGCCTAGGAGCTGGCAGTGGGAGACAGAGGTTACCTAATTAAAAGTCCCACTGTCTCATCCTTTATCCACCCCTGGATTTTCAGTTCACCAGGGGCTGGGGGATGGTGAAAGATAAAGGATATCCTAGGAGGGATTCCCTGGAGGGACTGGGCACCAGTTGTGGAGAAAACGTGGCCTGGAATTCACAATGTTATTCTTGGAATAAAGCCCAAAATGGGCTGGGAAAAGGAGGAAGAGCTTCCAAGAGAGACTAGCCCAACTCAATATAGAGAAAACCTAACTCCCAGTGACCTTTGGCCTCAACCCTTCCCCCACATCTGGCAAGCCACCATTTTCCAAAGGAGACATGAGACTGGT
The DNA here is from genome assembly GCF_047511655.1 of Castor canadensis. NCBI lineage: Eukaryota > Metazoa > Chordata > Mammalia > Rodentia > Castoridae > Castor > Castor canadensis. Next base: position 80,743,399 of record NC_133388.1, on the reverse strand, counting down.
GTCCCGTGGGATGAGGTGAGTGGGCGTGGGAGGACAAAATTGTAAAAGTATATCCGGGTCCTTGAAGTACAGCCTCCTCCCCAGGCTGCCTGCAGGGTCAGAGCTGAGAGGGAGTGTGGGAAAGAGCAGTATGGGTCGTATAGTTAGAGCCTATCTGCAGAGGGCTTGGATGCGAGAGGATCCAGCCTACCCTCTGCTCCTTACCTTGACCACGGGGTGACCTCCAGGAGCAGCTTTGACAGCTCCCCGGCTGCCCTCTGTCTCATAGTGGGCTCGATGGTGGGCTCTAGGCTGAACCTCAATCCTCAGCTCCAGCTGTTCATACTGGCTGGGCAAAGGCCAGTCCAGGGGGGGCAGGGCAGAGGTCCTGGGTAGGAAAGAAGAGCAATAATCATCTGCAGCCCAGATTCTAGTCAGGACCACACACTGTATCTGTACAGGGGTGGGATGCAAGTATGGGAGAAAGGAAATCATATCACAAGTCCAAAAGCCCAGAAAGCAGGGGGAGACAGGGGACAGAGACCCTTGAGATGAGGGTGTGGAAGATGACAACAGCCCTGACACTCCCTTCTCCCCAACTCTGAGTGCAAGATTTGGAGCTGAGATAGGGATATTCCATGTGGCTACAGAGGAACTCCAAACTCTACCCGGATGGGCCGAGTAAAGTAAAGAAGTGCCACTTCAGACCAGAAAAGGCATCAGATGTGAACCCCTTTCTTTTACAACAAAACCTAGGACTGGTCACTTCCTGCTCCCGGGTCAGCTCCCTTTCCACTAGCTGGGGCTTGGTGGGTAGAGTTCCAAGGGGCACAGGGGTTTCAAATGGGGTGACTTTTCCTGAACTGTACTTCCAGATACCCTCTGCTAGATGGATGTCAGCTGATAATTGCCCTCCAAGCGATTGATATTTGGCAATGTCTGGAGACATTTTCGGATTTCACAATGAGTTGAAGGGTGCTACTAACGTCTAAAAGTAGAGGCAGAGAGGCTGCTTAAACCTCCTACAAGGTCCAGCACAGCTCCACACAACGAGTTACCCAGCTCTAAATATCAGTATTGCTGAGGCTGAGAAACTTTGGCTTAGAGGATCCAATGTTAAGGTTTTTTTCCCCTAGAAACTTTTCTGCATGGAGCCAGCTAAGTTTGCTATCTCAAGGTTTCAGTTTATTGAAATTGGCAGAATTCTTTAACAGTAGAAGAGGTACAAATGCAAGTTTTAATAGGAATTCTTTGACTTGCAAGAAAATGCAATTTTATTCAAATTTGTAGCTGTGTGTATGCATATATGAATAAAAAAAACTTAGTAGCTGTGGGCTGAAGCCACTAGGGCAGGTCCTAGACATTACATAGAGTTAGAGAATTTAGGACTAGCACCTGTCTAAAGGGCCTAGAGGGGGAGGCTGAAATCCAGCCTAAGTTCCACACACACCCACTGTGCCAAGTCAGAGTAACTTTGCCTTTACCTAACTGTTCTTCTTAGGAGAGATGGGGAGCTTTTTCTAATTGGCCCACAGGAAGCCCCTCTGGAGAGGCACATTTTTTTCTAATTCCCCTTAAAACCAGTAGGTGGCAGAGGCCCAGTGGTTGCAGATGCTCTTGAAATGCAGAAGGCACCTGGAGCTAGGATCTCTCTTTAAACTAATTCTTTGACCCTCCTGCTCCCCCAGTGAGATGGTTGGAGAGAGTGGTAGTGCCAGATGCGGCCCTCACCTGAAGATGGGGCTGTGCCCCCCAATCCGGGCCTTGGACCAAGCAAGGGGAGATGGCACTGCCAGGTAGTCCATGCCAGCCACCTCCTTCCGGGGACCCCCAGGAGGAGGCACAGCCTCCTCTGCTCCTGAGGGCAGCTTCCCATTGCATGGGGCAGGTTCCTCGGGCCGAGGCAGGGCCACCGCTTGCTCGTTGGAAGTCCGCCGGGTCTTCTGGGGAATGCTCTCGGCTGGTGGGGCCCCCACATAGTCAAACGGGCCGGGGGAGACAGGGTCCCGGGTAAGAGGCAATGGGGGTGGTGGAGGTGGCTCTTGCCCTTCTTCCCCCAGGCTGCCACGACGGGACAGGGCTGGGGAGGCTGAAGATGGGGTTCCAGAGCTGGAATAGCGCCGCTTGCCACAGGGAGAGGCGGGCCGCGGGGAGGCTGGAGTGGGCCCAGGAGCACTGAGGAGTAGCCAGCTATCCTCCGGCCCCCGGCCTCCAGGGCTTGGACCGTATAGGCTCCAGGGGTCCTCTGGGGTCCATGGCCTAGGGGAAGCCCGGGGTGAAGGTAGCGGGGAGCCCAGGCCAAAGCGGGAGGCCGCCTCATTTAGCTCAGACTCCACCTCGTCGCAGGCGGCATACAGGGCCGCCTCATCCGAGGCGTCGGAGAAGAGGCTCCATGAGGACAGGCTGCTGCTGCCAGGGCTAGGGCTGAAGAAGGCTCCCCCGCCCTGCCCACCCGCCTCTCGGTAGCCCCCAAAACCTTCCGCTGGGGGGTAATCTCTGGGAGAGCTGTCCCCCCAGGCATCGGGGTTGTCCTCTAGCGGGGCAGGTGGGTCGGGCGTGGGAGAAATGGAAGTAATGCGGATGCTGGGACACTCAAGAACACGGCCGCCCCCAGTACCCCCAGCACCCCCTCCTGGGCCCCCCAGCCTCACCGACCGGGCGGGCTGACTCTCCCAAGTGCCAGGTGAGGGGGCGGGACGGGGCGGTGGTGAGTGCATGCCTGGCCGAGGGGGCGGAGGTCGGGGAATGCCAATAGGGGCAGCACCATAGGGAGGGGGCTCCCCCAGGGCCAAACGGCAGCATGGCGGGGCATCCTCAGAGTCCAGTTCTGTCAAAATGGGTAGGAGAGGAGAGGGAGGTGGGGAAAGAGAACTGGTGAGATGTCTCGGTTCCTCCAGTGGCCAGCCCCAAAGCCCTGCGATGCGCAGCTAGAAGGGGTCTCTACGGATCCCTTCCTTCAGAGTCGCAAGACACAGCCAAGTTGCACTTCAGAAGATGGAAAAGATAGATGCAGGCGTGCCAGCCCTTTTCTTTTCCCACCCGCAGAACCTCACGCTCGGAGCCCCTGCCTGGGACTTAGGGTACCAGAGGGGGCGGGTCTTAAGATGAGGGAGGTGGGCTGAAGGCGGCTGAGCCAGGCCTGGAGGCGTGTTTGGCGAGGCTCTGGGCTGGGCTGGGGGCGACTCACACATGAACCCAATTAGCAGCGGTTCTCAAACCCCCAAACGGAGCTGGCAGGAACCCCGGTTACCATCGCAACCGTGGCCTGGGGGGGGAGGGCATGGCTGTGGTGACGAGGGAAGGTGACTCCACCCTCGCTCCCCCCAACCTGGGGGCGGGGGTGCAGCCGAGGGGGTGATGCGTGCGGGGCCCAGCGGGAGGGGGGTGGGGGCAGCGGGCAGCCTGGATTCCGTGCGAGCGGCAGCCGCCGCCCCCAGCTCAATCCCCGCCATCTGCCTCTCATTGCGGCCAGACGGGGAAGGGGGAGGGGCGGCCTGGCGCGGCCCGCGTGCGCCCCCCAGCCCCAGACGGCAAGGCTGCTGGATCAGAGCTGGGTCCGCAAGGGACAAGCTCCAGAGACAAACCTCCCCTTCCTCTGACAGCGCCCTGGGCTCTTGGGGCCACAGTTCCCGCCCGCCCCCCATCCCAGTGACTGTAGGCCCAGCCCGGAGGCGGCGCGCAGCCAATAGCACCCCCACCCCCACCCCAGTCACGACCTAAAAAGGAAAAAGTGGTGTCCCGGCCCCCCAGCCTCACTTCCGCAGACTAGCTAGTCCCCCGACTCCCCTCAATCTCTAATCCCCTCATTCCTCACCCCCAGCTGGCTGCCCCAAGTTCTCTGGACTCAAAATCCCCACCAGGGCCTCCACTTACTGAACACAAGACCCCTTCCCAGTCCCGCACTGACCTTCCCCAGACCCCCCCGCGCCCAGCGGGGGGGCCTCCTTTTCCTCCCCGAACACCAGCTTAAATTCCAGCTCCTCATCCTCGCAGCTTGCTGCCCCCATGGATCCGGCCAGAGCCCCCAGGTCGCAGCCTGCGCGGGAGGGGGGAGCTCAGGAGGCTGCTGTATCTTCACGCGGGCGGCTCCCTCCCTCCCTTTTTCTGAGACGCCCCCTCCTCCGTCGCTGCCACCTCCCTCCGGACGCCCCCTCGTTATTATAGAAACTTTTCCAAACTTTTTTCCCCCAAACTTCTTCAAAGCGCCCCCCCAGCCTGTCCCTGATTGGCTATCCGGGATGCTCTGGCCCCACCTCCAGGGATGAGATGGGAAAACCACGCGCCCCTAGTCCTCCCCCACTCTCCCTCCCTCCGTCCTCTCTCTCCAGTCCCTCCCCCTCAAATTAAAAAAAAAAACTGAATTGAAAAATGGTCCCTTCGAGCGTTAGACCACCCTAATGATGCCTACTGGCCCCTAGTTGTGACAATCATTTCCCACAGGGAACACAGTCCCCACCCCGCTTAATCTCAGTTGGGGGGCTCCGGGTCTGAGCTCCTTAGAGGCCCTCAGTGTCCAGGGCCCATGGAACACCCTTCCTTAAGTTTGAAGACTTGTGTAGCCAGCATCTCGCAAGGAAGAACCACCTCTCCTCTGCTTTCCCTCCAAGCCTGCGGCCAGGCGGGCTCTTGGGCACCTAGGTACCTAGAGGTTCCAGGCTGCTCTGAAGAGGAAAGGGCCATTCCTTCCCGCTTTCTCGGCAGAGGCCACTCTGCTTGGGCCATTTGGAAGCCTTTTCCCTCTCCAGTAAGCACCTCCACCCGCCATTCCTCCCCATCCTCGGAAGGCGAAGAACTTTTAGCCTCTAAAGCGGTCTGAGCCCGGGAGGCTTGCAGAACTGTTCAGAGGCCCACAACTCCTGATAGGTGTAGATCCAGGCCGGGCTTTGTCAATACCCTTGTGCTAACCACCCAGCAAGGCCATTAATTAGCCTCCCCGGGAAGCTGGCTTCCCTCCTCCCTAGAACTGTAGTCCGGAGTGAGTCTGCGGTCCGCGGGCATCCTGCTTCGGCCCTCCTAAAACTCCCGGCCAGGTTTAGTAGGAGCCCGGAGCTCGGAAACCCGGTGGGCCCCTGCGCTGGACACCTGTCACCTGGGCAGGGGGAGGAAGACCCGGACTGGAGTTCCAGGAAGGGCAGGCATGAAGGGGTCCGGGTTGTGCCAAAGGGAGTTAGTTGGGAGATTCGTGACTCGGACAGGAGATGCTGGGAGGCAGGGGAGTGCGGTAACCATTCTCCCCACAAAAGCCACAGGCTTTAAACTTCTCCTAGAGGCCGCAAAGATCTCCAATCTCCAAATCCTTGGGGCCCCCGGGAACAACCTCAGCCCGGCACCCGAAGGGTTAAGAGACGGCCCTCGGGTCAGACGTTTACAAACACTCGGGAGCCGGGCGGGGACCGCGCCCGTTACTCTAATGAGAAACAGGCTCTGCGGGGCAGGGGGAAGGGGGAGGCTGGCCCGGCGGGCCGCAGCGCCTCCGCGGCACAGGCGGCTCCCCTCCCTCCCCTCGGGCCCGCCCAGGGGACCCCCCTCCCCCAGCCCCCGGGGACCCCATTGACGTGCGGAGCTGCCCCGGCCGCGAGCCCAGGGCCGCGACGCAGGAGGGGCGGGCAGAAGAGGCCCGGCCGGCCGGCAGGGAGAGAGGAATGTTCCGAGGCCTAGTGGGAGGCAGCCTGGTTTGATACCCACCCCCCTTTGGTCAGTCTTCTCAGGTTACATTTCCCCTCCAGCCTCATCTCGGATACAGAGGAGAGACCTCCGGGAAGGGAGCGTGCAGAACGCGTCGAGACCGTCCACCAGCCCGCACCTTACAGAGCGGTGGAGGTGGGGAGCGGAGCTGCGGGGAGAGCCCCGAAACCCAGACTCAGCCCCCGCTCCCCATAACCCGCCCCCACCCGAGCCCCCTCCACCCGCACCCACCCCTGCGCAGCACTAGCAGACGCGCACATTCTTTTCAAATGTCATATTTCCTTTGATCCTGGGCAGCGTTTCTCCATGTGTCTGGCTTGGCTTCTGCCAAGCCAACCGCCTCCCCCCCACCCCGCCACCTCCCCTTTGTTGTCCTGAGAACCCTCCCCCTCCTCCTAGCATCTGGAAGGCCCCGAGGGCTGGCGTCGGCCCTCATTCCCCTGATGACTCTGGCCTCTCCTCCCAGTGACTCAATTTCCCCTCTGCGGTGTTGGGGCGGGCAGAGGAGAGCGGTGTTTAACGCAAGTGTGTATGAAAGAGTCCAGAGACTGCTCAGAGGCCAAGTTCCTCTCGGGCTGGGGTTGGAGGGCGTCCCCTCCATTCTGAAAACCCTCCAATCTGTCTGGGCTTCGGCGGAGGGATGGAACATATGACTTGTGACAGGTCCTGCCTGGCGTTGGAGCCTGCAGAAAAGCGGCTGGATGTAGGATTAGTTGCCCTACACTTCTGCCCCCTGGCGACCACAAGGACCCATCCGCCCGTCCGCCCCGCCGGTGTTCCTGCGCGGCGTCGCCGGGCTCTGAGCGCCGCTGCCCCCTAGCGCGCACGGGAGCGCAGTCGCCTCTGCTCGGCAGCTTTTCGTGCTCTGCCTGTGGCTGGGTATTTTAACGAGTGTCATTCAACAACCTTCGGGAGGGCTTTCCCTCTTTGCCAATTCTCCTGTTTCTAGCCCTTCACTTCTGTTCTGTGGGACAGCTTTCCATAAAAGCTAACCGCACCTCTCTCGTCTCTGGCTCTGCTTTTGGGGTAAGGACAGCCTAAAACAGATTCCTATATAAAATATAGTGTCATAAGTTAGCACTGGACAAGGAGGCTCTGGTTCCAAACCCATTACTAACCTAATTTATTTTATCAGCTGAAAAGACGGGCACTTTGATGGCTTTCAGGTGCACATGTACTTACAGAGGATCTACAAGCCGTTTATTTACTATTTTATAATTTACATTATTCACGATCCTTTTCCTGCCTCAGCTTTCTCAGCTGCTGGGATTACAGGAACACTCCACTATGCCCTGCTGCCACTTATTAACTGAGGGTGAAAAAAAGCAAGAAAAATCTTTGTGGCCTGATTTCATGCGTGTAAATACACAAGTACATGCATGTGAGTAAATCCAAAACTGTGGACTATCATGGTTAACTACATATTTGTGTATTTGAGTCATTTACAAAGATAATGCAGAGAATGCATCTTGTGTAATGAACAGAAGACAAAGTCCACCTCCAAGGTGGACACAATCTGATATTCTCTCTTCTCTTCTCTTCTCTTCTCTTCTCTTCTCTTCTCTTCTCTTCTCTTCTCTTCTCTTCTCTCTCTCTCTCTCTCTTCCCTCTACCCCTCCACCTTCCCCTTCCCTCTCCCTCTCTCTCCCTTACCCTATTCCTATTCCTCTGAAATACCTTTAAACTGTGTTTCTTCCTCTGAGTTCAAGTTAACTCAGTTCAAGTTCTCGTCATTCTCACTTGAATTGCTTTAACTGTGCCTCTGACTTTCCCTGCTTCACTGCCTCAGTTCTCCCCACTCAGCACCCCCACAACCAACCACTGGCTTGGTCTTCCTGACTCACAGACAGACCTGACCATGTTTCAAACATACCTTGAACCCTGACCAGGATTTCCAATATTAAAATAAAGCAAGATCTTTAAGCCCCGTCCAGAAAACGCTGAAGGCAGGTCTTCAAGTGAAAACAGTAGTCCATTAAACATACTTGAGGCTCATTTGGGTTACTTCTCCAGTCCAAAGTTGAGGTGTGGGGCTGAGGCTGCAGCTCAGGGATAGAATACTTCCTAGCACGTGAAAGGCACTGAATTGGATCCCTAGCACTACAAAAAAAAAAAAAACCCACAGAAGAAAGCATCATGACCTGGGATTATGAAACACACACACACCAGATGCATGATCCATAAAAGAAAAAACTGACAAGTTAGATTTTATCAAAAGTAAAATTTTGCCCTTAAAAAAAAACTAAGAAAAAATTTTAAAACCCAGGTGTGATGGTATATATAGAAGATGAGACAGGAGCATCACAAGTTGGGTTATATAGGGAGACCCTGTCTCAAAAAGAAAAAATCAGAAGATAAATCATAGACAGGAGAAAAGCATTTTAAATGATATACCTAAAAAGGCCTTATATCCAACATATATAAATGACTCTCAAATCTCAATAATATCCGGACACTGGTGGCTTGCACCTGTAATCCTAGCTACTCAGGAGCAGAGGTCAGGAGGATTGCAGTTCAAAGCCAGCCCAGGCAAATAGTTCAGCAAGACCTTATCTTGAAAAAAATCCTTCACAAAAATAGGGCTTATGGAGTGGCTCAAGGTGAAGGCCCTGAGTTCAAGCCCCAGTACCTCAAATGAAAAAAAAAAAAACTCAATAGTAAGGAGACCCTGTCTCAAAAACAACATCAACATCAATACATAACCCATAAAATATGGGCAAATATTTTTTTTCATTTTTCTTTTATTATTCATATGTGCATACAAGGCTTGGTTTATTTCTCCCCCCTGCCCCCACCCCCTCCCTTACCACCCACTCCACCCCCTCCCGCTCCCCCCCTCAATACCCAGCAGAAACTATTTTGCCCTTATCTCTAATTTTGTTGTAGAGAGAGTATAAGCAATAATAGGAAGGAACAAGGGGTTTTGCTGGTTGAGATAAGGATAGCTATACAGGGCATTGACTCACATTGATTTCCTGTGCGTGGGTGTTACCTTCTAGGTTAATTCTTTTTAATCTAACCTTTTCTCTAGTTCCTGGTCTCCTTTTCCTATTGGCCTCAGTTGCTTTAAGGTATCTGCTTTAGTTTCTCTGCATTAAGGGCAACAAATGCTAGCTAGTTTTTTAGGTGTCTTACCTATCCTCACCCCTCCCTTGTGTGCTCTCATGGGCAAATATTTTTAAGAGACTTGACTAAAGAAGGTATAGAGATGTCAAGCACGAAAAGATGCCCGTATCGTTAGTCATCAGGGAACTACAAATTAAAACCACAGTAAGGAACCCATCAGAGGGCTGGGAGAGGGGTTAGTGGTGGAGTGTTGCCTAGCATTCACCAGGCCCTGGGTTCCCCAGCACTAGAGGACAGAAAAGATACTATGACAATAGTTAATATTAAAAGAATTTGAACATAACAAGTGTTGGCGAGAAACAAGAAGTGGGCTGGCAGAGTGGCTCATGTGGTAAGTGTCTACCTAGCAAGCCTGAGGCCCTGGGTTCAAACCCCAGTGCCACCCAGGAAAAAAAAGGTATGGAAGAAATGGAACTTCATCAATTCCTGCTGAGAATATAAAACAGTACAAGACGCTGGAAAACCATTTTGCAGTTTGTTTGGTTTTTTTTTTAGACAGTCCTGGTATGTAGCCCAGGCTGGCCTCCAACTTGTTATCCTCCTGGCATTTGGCAATTTCTTAAAAAGTTAAATATTTACCTAGTATATGATTGAGCCACTTCACTCCAAGACATCTACCCAAAATTGAAAGCATGCATAGAAACACTTGTACATGAATATAAATAGAGACTTCATTTGTAATAGCCAAAAATTATTATTTGTGAACAGGTAAAGGGATGAAGAAATTGTGCAATGGAATGCTACTCAGCAATAAAAAAGCATGCTGTTGATATACATAGTAACATGGACAAATCCTCAATAATTACATCAAGTGAAAGAGATCAAAATAAAAAAGAATACATGCCATGTGATTCTGTTTGTGTGAAATAGAAAAGGCAAACCAATCTAAAGTGAAGAAACTACTTCTTTTGCTAGGAAAGAGGGAATAACATTGAAGGAACAGAGTGAAGTTTTGAAAAGGGACAAGGAAACTTTTTGGGGTGATTAATAAGTTCACTGTCTTAATTGTGGTGATGATTTCATGGGTATACACAAATGTCAAAGCTGATTAAATCATCCACCTTAAACGTGCAGTTGACCGCGTGTCTACTCCACTTCATAAAGCTATATTTAATTTAATTTTTAAAAAAACAATAGGGTTACTGAAGAAAAGTCCCTCTTTAGGTTCTATCAAAGGATCTTACCCAGAAAGAAATGTGCTTGGGAGAGCGTAGATTTTAGTTTAACTCTTTTTTTGGCAGTACTGGGGTTTGAACTCAGGACCTCAGGCTTGCTAGGCAGGCTTGTACCACTTGAGCCACTCCACCAGCTCTAGGTCTGGGCTTAAAATCCTCTCCTGCCACAAGGCCTGTGTGTGAACCTGAGCTGGTTACTCAACCTCTTCAGTCTCTTCATCAGTATTCCACCTCACTAGCTGATTGCTTAAATTTGAACCAGATGACAGAGGAATCATCTCGCACGTTGGGCTGGGCTGGGAGGTAGTTAGATTACCTTCTGTTTGCTTCCTCTCAAATCCTTTCCTCTTTCCCTACAGATAGCGACCCCAGTCACAAAGACATCCAGCCGAGAAACAATGAGGAGGAAACCGAGCAGAGGGCGTGTCTTGGATTGTATTCTTCTGAAAACAGTGTCTGGGCCTTAGCTTTGAGACTTCTGGGGCCGTAACTCTGCTCCCCAAATGCTGTCAGCGGAGGAGGAAAAACAGAGAGACCGCCTCTTGCCTGGGAGCCGGGCAGGGCCAGGGCACCACAGTTGCAGGTCAAGTTAGAGGCCACCAGAGGGCGCCCTAAGAGGCTGCCTTAGGCCCAGAGCCCAGCCTTGGGTCAGCAATGACTGTTGGGTCAGCAATGAACTCTGATAGGGACCTTGTGCCAAACAGGCAACCGTCAAGTGCCTGTTTTCAGCAGCGACCCTTACTTAAAGGCCTCCCTCCTAAGACCACAGGCAGGGACACACTGACTTCCTCAGTAGCTCCCATAGGACAGGTGTCTGGGAGAAAGAGAATGTCTGAGAGGTGAGTCATTAAAACAGCCCTGAGAGGAATGGGTGCGGCTGGGAAGAGCTAGTAGTTAAAATGAGTTTTCTCTGCTCTTCAAAAAATTTGTGAATTAAAGCTGTTCCTCAGATTGGAAATACAAAATGTTTATGGCAATAACACTCACCACTCTTGACCAAGTAATATGCGCCTGGAAATGCATTGTGTTCTTTCATGCTTTATTTTATTTCATCCCAATCCGGTAGGTACTATTGAAAGCGGAGAGTTGAGATCAGGGTTCTTGTCCCACAAAGCCAAAGAATGAACTTCGCCAACAATGAGAAAAGTGTGAAGCGCGAGAGTTTATTGAGATAAAAAAGGATAAAGTTAGCCAGTAGAGACTTCAGAGTTAGGGGGTGGAGGTCCCAAGAGAGGGTGCCTGAGACGTTTTCTGAGGTTTTTATCCATTCTCTCCAGGCGTTACTCAGTCTCTATCCTAATTGGATACACACAAAGCAGCCTTTTCATTGGCTGTTCCTGCAACGTTCTGATTGGTCGGTCCTGATTCTCACATTATCCTGTCTTTCCTTCTTTCCATCCTTTAAGGGTGAACGCTTAGTGTTTTAGCTGTTCAAAATCCTTTTAGTTCCTCCATGCTAACCAAAAGATATTCCCATTCCCAGCCTCCCTTACCTTGAGGGTGCAGACATGTGACTTAGGTTCTGCAAAAGGGCACTCTGCAACACAACTCAGTAACGAGACACAGGCCCCACTGGGCAGGGACAGGAGAGCACAAATGGACAGATAAACCAGCAGCTGCGTGGTTCTTTGTGAGGGCTTCTCAGCTTTGCTACAGAGAGCAAGAAAGGGGGCTTTGGAACCTGCTTGAAATCCTGCAGGAGAAGAGCACATCCTCGCTGGGTGCCAGTGGCTCACACCTGTAATCCTAGCTACTCAGGAGGCAGTGATCAGGAGGATCACAGTTCGAAGCCAGCCCAGGCAAATGGTTCGAGAAACACTATCTTTTAAAAAAAACCATCACAAAAAAGGGCTGGGAGTGGTTCAAGGTGTAGGCCCTGAGTTCAAGTTCCAGTACCGCAAAAAAAATATCATTTGGCCTTAATAACATTCTGAAACCTGTTCTAACGTAGATGAACCCTGAAGATACTATGCTAAGTGAAATAAGCCTCTCACAAAGAGGTGCCTAGAACAGTCAAATCCATAGAGACAAAAAGCAGAATGGTGGTTTTTAGGGGCTGGGAGGAGGGGATGAGGTGTTACTGTTTGATGGCTACAGGGTTTTAGCGTGGGAAGGTAACAATGTTCTAGAGAAAGCAATAATGTGTATATATGTACTTACTGCCTCTTAAAATGGTAAATACTATGTTATGTATACTTTTCAAATAAAACAGATCTGCTGAAGCTAAAATTTTGTGTAATAGGTTCATGTGAAGATTTATATTAATAAACATTTAGCTATTTTTAAATATCAAATTTTATTGGGAAAAAGGAAGTGTGTAGGGTGGTTAAGAAAGAGTAATATTGCCAGACGCTGGTCACTCACTCCTGTAATCCTAGCTACTCAGGAGGCAGAGATCAGGAAGATCCTATGAAGTTCCAAGCTAGCCTGGGCAAATAGTTCAAGAGACCCTATCTTGAAAAAAACCCCACACAAAATAGAGCTGGTACACAAACAGAAAAAGAAAAAAAAATTAGACCTGGAAGTGTTGCTTAAGTAAAGTACCTGCCTAGCAAGCATGAGGCCTTGAGTTCAAACCCCAGCCCCCCACACACACAAAAGTAATGTAGATGGGGTGAATTTGAACGAAGTACATTATTTGTATATTGTAAATATCATGATGAATCCCCTTCGTTCAATTAATTTATGCTACTAAAAAATCTTTTGAAAAGATGTGTGTTTAGAAAAGTATCTGAATAGACAAGTAGAAAGATGTCTGAAATAATTATTCCTGGCTGGTGGACTTACAAATGATTTTTATTTCTTACATTTTTTTACTCTTATTTTTTATCTGTTTTTAAAAAATTTTTTTTCCTAAAATGAATTCATGAAACATGTATAGTAACACTGTATTTCAGAGTTCTCTTTTCCCCTAGGCATTGCCCAGATGTAGAAGCTCCCTTCTTCCTACCTCCTGCTGCACTAACTGGGGGAATCTCTTTGCTACTCATTTTTAATACTTGATTGAAGTAATTACCTCCAGGAATTCCCGTAAGGTGAGTAAGACTCTGACATACATGAACCTAGGAGAGGTGATTCTAGTTAAAGAGGCTGTGATAAGCACAGGGTAAAGTTCACTGTGTGAACTGTGTGATAATCTGGACTGTTTTTGTTTTAGTTTTGCTCCCAGGCATCATTACCTCATCTCATTGTCATTAACAATGATCAATGCTAAAAAAAAAAAACTGATCAATGCTGGTCTTCTTCACACTTGGTAGCTCACAAAGCACTATCACAGGAAACTGTCACATACTTTTGAGGTTGGACTTTCTGCAGATGAAAAAAATCAGTAGGCCCTATTTTTCATATGGATGTGACCAAAAATAGAATGGCAAGGATCCTTTTTTTTTTTAAGGTACTGGAGTTTGAATTCAGGGCCGGCACCTTGAGCCATTCCACCAGCCCTTTGTGTGTGTGTGTGTGTGTGTGTGTGTGTGTGTGTGTGTGTGTGTGTGTGTGATGGGTTTTTTCAAGATAGGGTCTCTTGAACTGTTTGCCCAGGCTGGCTTCAAACTGTGATCCTCTACCTCTTGAGTAACTAGGATTACAGGCATAAGCCACTGGTGCCCAGCAATCAGGGCCTCGCACTGGCTGGGCAGACCCTCTACAGGCTGGGCAGACACTCTACAGTTGAGCCACTCAGCCAGCCCTGGTGAGGATCCTTTTTTATGGTAGCAATGCAGGTCCCTCCCATGAGTGCAAGTCTGCTCCACATCTTGGGGGAGATCTCTTGTCTCTGCTCCCAGCTGCTGAGAAACAAACCCTCACCAGAGGGGGAAGGAATGTCACTAGTGGCAAACAAATAGTCACTTTTGGGGACTGGACTTACAAAACTTGACAAAGTCACAAAACACATCCCAGGGTTTGAACAAAGAAGAGTTATGGGATAAGTTTCCACTTAGAAAGGGACCCTGCCATCTGTGACCCCAATTCTTACTCCTCTTGGTATTCTTTCTTCTGCAGACTCCTCCAGTGCCCTGGACATGCTTTTCCCCACCCCCCAGTACTGGGGCTTAAACTCAGGGCCTACAACTTGAGCCACTCCACCAGCCCTTTTTTGTGATGGGTTTTTTTTCTAGATCAATCATACCACTGGAAGAAGATGTTTAAAACAAACAAAAAAACTGTGATTATATAATACATATTATTGTATTACCTGCTTTTTCTCACTTGTTTGGAGATAAACTCTTTCATATTAATAAATTTAGGTTTATGGCATCTTTTTAATGGTTTCATAGTCTTTCATTGCATAATTCATTCAATCTTTTTCCTATATTGGGTATATAGTGTTCCAATCTTTCAGTATTATAAACAAAAACAGGGGGGAGAGGGAGGGGGCGGAGTGGGTGGTAAGGGAGGGGGTGGGGACTGGGGGAAGAAATGACCCAAGCCTTGTATGCACATGTGAATAATAAAACAATAAAAAATAAAAAATAAAAATAAATAAACAAAAACATATCAGCGCCTTTCATTAAAACTGAATTTTTGCATGCATTATGATCTTCCATGTTTAACTGTGAATAAAAGCAATGCATGCTCAATTGAAAAAATTCAAAAACAAAGGAGACCGATAATGCTCCATAATTCTTATTACTGTCACCTGCATTAATACCATTAGGTCTATAATTAGGCTTTCTTCTCCAATGGCTGAGGGTTAGAACTAGAATGCAAAGAGTGACCATGCCTGCCTCTTACCCCCAGAGATAGGGAACTAGAGTTCTTGCTAGGACTGGGCTGAAATCGTAAGAGACAAGCAGGACCAGAGAACTGAAAGGATGAGAGACAGTCAAATAGACTCCAAAAGCCTGGGACACCAGGCCTCAAAATCCAGGAATCAACTCTGCCTAGGTCTCCGCCTACGCATCTCTCCACCCCACCTCTTCTTTTCTTGAAAACTGAAGGTCTTCTTAGGCACTAACTCCAGGCTCTCCTCTCCACCCATCAGTTTATTTTGAACCACCATTTCCAACCCTATCCTTTGTAGTGGTTTATCTCAGACTTTCAGGGTCTTGTCCCAATTTGAAGAAACCCAGCCATAAATCTTTAAACACCCTTCTAAGCCAGTGTGGAGGTACATGCCTGTAATCCTGGTCCTCAGGAAGTTGAGGTAGGAGGATCTTGGGTTTGAGGTCAGCCTGGGCTACATAGAAGACTCTGTCTCAAAACAAACAAAAACACCCTTCGAACTCCTCTGTGCCTGTACCATTCAAGTGGAGGTGTTGAGCCCAGGGTTTTCTCCCTGAAGAGAGCTTTTAGCTCCTCACTCCAGGCTTTCCTGAGAATGGTTGCATTTCTTCCCTCCTGGATTCTGTTAGATATCACTACATCTCTTATAATATGGCCTACTTCACTTGGGTCCAAACCATGAAGGAGCCTGATCTCCTTTTTCCTGCCAATGAGGATGGTACTCCATCTGGGGTGATAAAAGCCTTAAAACTTGGGGTGATTGATTTATTCATTCAATTCAACAAATATTTACTGAGCACTTCCCATGCAGTGACTTTTTAGGAGATTACAGTTTAACCATTCCTAAATAGCTCCAAAGTGACGTGCACTGGCCCTACCAGAATCCGTGCTGTGGCTCCTGGAGACCCCAGTCATTCTAGAAACCACGGTTAACTGCAGAGTCTGTGGACCACTGGGCAGAATGGAAGTCCAGTACCAAAATGATAACCTTTTAGTGAAAGTTGACAAAACCCATGGGATTGGGTCTTCCCATGAAGGACTAAATGCCTCAGGCTGATTCTCCAGCCATGGTCAGGCCTTGGAGAGAGAAAATGTGGACACCTTTTGTCTACCTTAAATCCTTAAGCCTTTCCATGCTCCTGAGTCCTCAAAGCTCTCATCCAGAATACATTCCTGCCCATACGCCTGTTCATGAGACCCTATCTCAAAAAACCCGCCACAGAAAAGGGCTGGTGGAGTGGCTCAAAGTGTAGGCCCGTAGTTCAAGCCCCAGTACCACAAAAGGAAGGAAGGAAGAAAAAAAGAAAGGAAAGGAAAGGAAGAAAGGAAGGAAGGAAGGAAGGAGAAAGGAAGAAAAATAAAAACAGACCTGTCCCATGAGGGTTGGTGTGAGACTAAATAAGCTAGTATGTGTACCTGCCATATAGCAAGTCTTATAGAAGTGTTACCTATGATTTCAGGATAGCTGTGGGAGAGCTGAGCCCTAGGGCCATAAAATCCTCCAAAGCACCATCCCTCCCCACCCCGGTCTCGTCTAGCAGTGGAACTGCCAATCCCATGAGAGGAAGGAGAGGTCTGGGCTGCAGGAGCGGGTTGGTTGTGGTTCCTGGAAGGCAAGGACTCTTTTGTGGCACACCCAATGCCCAATTACACCTTATCTGGCTGCTGCATGAAGCAAGTGCCCGGGAAACACTAACCCGAAGAAGAAAGTATTTTCTTTCTGCCCCACCCCCGGGGGTGGAACGGTCGAGGCGCCAGTCTGAGAAGGAAGTCATTCAGTCACTTGATTTAGGGGGAACGACCCGGAAAGCGGAATCGCTCTCTCTCTGCAGACCCTGTCCCCTTCCAGCAGGAACCTCTGGCTTAGAAGTCACTCCAGAAGCCTCCTGCTGCCTCCACACCTAAGAGCTCGATGTCCAAGTTATGGTGAGGGAGAAGTGAGCCTCAGCCTGCAACCCACGCAAGGCGCAGGGCAGGAAGCCAGAACTGGAGTGGGGAGCGGGCGGGGACATTGTCACGGGGACTGGGGGAAAGCGGCGGGCGCCCCGGGCATTGCTCCTCTTTCAGGATCAAGAGGGCCTCGGCTACCCTGGTGCCCCGCGAGGAACTGAAGAACCCAACGTTTGTCGGCCAAGGCGGGTTCGGTGCGGTGTTCCGGGCACAGCATAGGACTTGGGGACATGATGTGGCAGTCAAGATTGTGAACTCGTGAGTGACCCCAGCTGCGGGCTGGCCCGGATCCTGCCCCGGAGGCAGAGCCACTGTGCTACCCGGCCTGAATGAGGGAAGGGAGGGATCCTCCCCGGGCTCACTGCAGCTCTCTCCTGGAGTGTAGGAAGGCCGTATCCAGGGAGGTGAAGGCCATGGCAAATCTGCATAGCGACTACGTGTTGCATCTGCTGGGGATCACCGAGAGCCTGCAGTGGGACTGGGTGTCCGGACCGGCTCTGGTGACGGGATTCATGGAGAATGGCTCCCTAGCAGAGCTGCTGCAGCCGGAGTGCCCTCGGCCCTGGCCGCTCATCTGTCGCCTGTTGGAAGAAGTGGTGCTTGGGATGTGTTACCTACACAGCCTGAACCCGGTGCTCCTGCACCGGGACCTCAAGTCCTCCAACGTTCTGCTGGACAGAGATCTGCACGCTAAGGTCAGAGCACAGCCCTAGAGCTGCTCCAGCCCCACCTTCCAGACAGAAGCTGTGGAGGCCCTGGCTCAATAGCTCCCTCTGAACACAGGACTGCCCAGGCCTCAAGGTCCAGCCACCAGGTGCTAGAGGCTCTGACCGGCTTGGGTCAGTTCCACAGGACCATCCCACCAGTCCTTCCAAAGATCCCAGGCTGACCTAGTCCAGGAACCTCAGACAGACCTAGGCTGGACTGACCTATAGGGGACCTGAATGTCCCACCCAAGGCCTCACTGGCTTTCCCTCACCTCTTACCTTC
The DNA here is from genome assembly GCF_047511655.1 of Castor canadensis. NCBI lineage: Eukaryota > Metazoa > Chordata > Mammalia > Rodentia > Castoridae > Castor > Castor canadensis. The sequence continues at coordinate 80,725,769 of NC_133388.1, read as the reverse complement.
TTACCCTTTACAAAGCTGCACCTGAACCTTCTGGGGGAGAGGGAGAGAGGATTCTGGAGGCTGTCTGCCCTCCTTTATCCCATACCTTTTCCTTCTTCTCTTCCTTTGCAGCTGGCAGATTTTGGCCTGTCCACATTTCAGGGAAGGTCACAGTCAGGGACAGGGTACTGGGAGCCAGGGGGCACCCTAGCCTACTTGGCCCCAGAACTGTTAGCTAATGTAAACCGGAAGGCCTCCAAGGCCAGTGATGTCTACAGGTAAGGTACCCACCCCAAACACACATCCCAGACTTCTACACCTCTCCGGGCCTTTCTAGGGGAGAGGTTTCTTGCCAGTGGTTGGCCAGGCCTCCACCTTGTGTCTCCTGCAGCTTTGGGATCCTCATGTGGACAGTGCTGGCTGGAAGAGAGGCTGAGTGTAAGACTCTAGGCAGACTCTGGACCCAGGTGCCCTCCTCCTCAAAGCCCCAAGTTCTCCTTTTCCTCCTCACCTCCCCCCTTGGGCACACTCCTTGCTCCTGTCCATAGTACAGCAGGTATCCTCTTATACCCTGATCCCTTTTCTTATCACCCCCCCACCCCACCCCAGTGGTAATCCAGACATCGATGGTTTGTGAAGCGGTGTGTGAGAGGCAGAACCGTCCTTCGTTGGAGGAGGTGCCTCCATCTAGCCCTGAGACTCCCGGCTTGGATGAATTGAAGAAGTTGATGCAGCACTGCTGGAGCCATGAGCCCCAGGAAAGGCCCAGTTTCAGTGGTGAGCTGGCCATTTCACTGGCAGTTGGAGTAGGCTTCAGTCTGTTAGCAGGGGCCTTTTCCCAGGGGGAAGAAGATCTGCTCACCCACAAGTCACTCTGCTGTCTTTCAGATATCAAAATCAGCAAAGCCTGCTCCCTGGTGGAGGACAAGATGGATGTGGCTGTCTCCAAGGTCAGTGTTCTATACCATCCCGCACTCAGGACTACGCTGCTCTGGGAAGGCACGCAGGGCTCCCTTGGCCATTCAGTGACTCCCCACTCATACTGCCTTCCATTCATCCCTCTCCTCCCCACCCTGGCCCCTGAGTTCTTGAGCAACAGATTATGGACCAAGAAATGACTCCTTTAGGTGTACTCTTAGCTCTCCCAGTTCATGCCCCGCAAGCAACTCCTGTCTCTGCAGGTGAAGAAATTTCTGTCTGAGCACAGGAGGTTGTGTGCCTCAGAGCCAAGCCAAAGAGGGACAGAAATGGATGGATCTGGGGAAATCACAGGAAGCCAGAGCCCTTGGACTGGTTCCCTGGTTTCTGAGATGCTAAATAGCTTGAATCTAGAGGAGTCACCCAGCTCAGTTCCTGAAAGATACACGAGCCTTACTGAGGGGAACAGGGCACAGGAAGAGCACGTTCAGCATGCCAGGACAGCGGGGATGTCTTCCAGTCCAATGGCTCAAACTTCCCAAACTCCAGAGACCTCACCTTTCAGAAGCCAGACACCCACACCCATTTTAACTGGGGCTGTAGGTCCTGGCCCCCAAGGGAACCAGGTGAGACATTGACAAATCAAGGGTATGTCCTCCTGCTGAGGACAACTTGGAGTCTGGAAGGGAACCAGGCACCAGAGCAGGGTGCCTGAGTGCTCTGTGTATTGTTTGCAGGGGACAGAGAGAAATGGCACTAACTGGTCCTCTTGGGCCCCAAAGCCAAATCCAACAACAGGTACTCATTCCCCACTCCCCTCATTTCCCCTGATCAATTTTTCTACCACGTTCTTCCTCAACACCTGCATATAGATCCAGGGTACTTTGGGGGTGGGGAGAAAGGACTAGGGATCATCTAACCCAATCTTCTCATTTCATTTTTCTTTTTTGTCTTTTGTTTCTTCTTTTTTATTTTCTTTCTATCTTCTCATTTAATAAATGAGGAAAATAACGCCCGGTGGGAAACCATCCCAGGTTTGGCACAGCCTGAGTTTGCCCTCTGGATCTTCTGACTTTTTTCCAGTTACCAGCTCTAAGAGCCTTCACCGGTCTATTGTTACTATGGTGGTCCACTGGACCTCCCAGCTGGACCCAAATATCAGTCACCACTCCTCTTGAGCTTCTCCCAGGTCAATTCTGGAGAGGCAGCCTGAAGGGGAAGGCACAGGGCACACTTTCACCCAGCCACTGTGGCAGAGTGCAGACTTCACACTTGTATTTCCCCAGGGTGAACACAAGGCGCCCTTGCCCCTTGATGCCTGCTCATCTTGTCTTTCCACCACTAAACCCTCTTACCACCACCACTCTTTTCTCTTAAAGGGCCATCATCTATTAGCCTTAACAACTGCGTCGGGGTGCAGATTGGAAAACACAACTCCATGACTATACAAGGGAGACCTGTTCTGCCTGAGCAAAGCGTGGCACCCTCCAGCATGGGTAGGGGCTGGCAACCCCACAACAAGTAGGTTCAAAAGAAAGCCTGAAAGAACCTGAAGACTGGAGTGGGCCACCGAGTATAATCATTGTGAAAATAAGGCACCTTCTAAGTTGCTAGCAGGGATCAAGGCAACCAGCAGTCTCCTCCTGTGACCCTCAACATCTCCCTTCTTCAAGGGCAATTAGGCCTGTGCCCAAACTGACTTTGTGATTTGCCTCCAGGAGTCAATAAATGTGAAATAATGCCAGCCAAAGCTGGTTGCAGGAGTCTGAGTCATCAGTCATGGACGGGAAGGACAGGGATGGGGGTGGAGGGGACAGGAGCTGGCCACCAGGGATGGGGAGGCACTGCAGCTTGGCCAAGGCAGGAAAGGGGTTGCTGGGGGCTGGCTATAGGCAAGCTCCTGGCACACAAGGTCAGGGCCCAGATGGTGGCAGGAAGGAATCCCAGAGGCCTGGTTCCCCCGTGTTCCAATCTCAGGGTGGAGTGCTTCCTCTAGAGCTCACCCCACCCTAAGCCTAAACTCACAGGATAGAGGCTAAGGTCTTACAGTCCCCCTTTTTCTCTGCATTTCAAGCACCAGGCTGCAGTGCCTTAGAAAGGGGAGACAGACTTCTCTGTGACAATTTGCAGATGCCAGTTCTTCTGCTGCCCTGCAGGGTGCCTTCAGGGTCAGCTGCTGCCTGGTCACCTCCCTCCACCACACAGGCTCACTGCATACCTTGCTATCCAGGCAGGGAGACCTTTTTAGTCTCGGCTGGTGTCCAGCTATATCCAGCTGACGCTCAACAACACAGACCTGCGGGGCCAGGGAGCTAGAGAGGGCTGGAGAACAGATAGTTCAGACTGGGCCCCAGCGATAACAAAGAGGCGCAGAGAGTCAAGTGGAATGAGACCCCTGTTCTGACCTAGAGCCCAGCCCCCATCTGGCACCAGGACCCTGTTCTTCCCTGCATTCTGGCCAGGCTTCACTCCAGCTCTCCTTAGGTCTTCCCATATCCAACTGTTCCGCCCCCATTTTGACACATCCACATCAGGCCACCCCACCACATTGTGTCTCATCGTTCACATTCCCTTTCCCTGAGGAAGCCTAGGGAAAAAGGCAGTGGTTAGGAGACACAATCCGAGCGGGGGGAGGAGGTCAGGGGTGTCCTGATCCGGCACGGGAAGGGGCCGGCCTGTCCTGTCGAGGAAGTGGGAGGGGGCCCGCGGCGCCAGAAGGGCAGCGCCTGTCGCCCAGGATTCTGAGCCACTAGCGTAGCGGCCAGCTTGACTCCACAACAAGTCCCCCAGCCTCCCTTCCCGAGCCTAGCCGGCTCAGCTTCAGAAGCGTGGCACGCAGTGAGTTGGGGCGGGAAGGGAGAAACCAGGGATCCCTGCTAGCCGACCCCAAGTCCTGTCCTGCCCCAATCCTCCCACCCCAAATCCCGGCCATGAGGCCTTTGCTAAGGCTGTTTCTCAGTCTGGGTTTGAGCGAAGGAGTGGAAAGAATTGGGAAGTCCCGTCTCTGCCAGCTGGGAGCCGGCTGGGAGGCCGCAGGAAGTGCCTGGAAAGAGACGGGATTGCCTCGAGGTTGGGGACGTAGGTTGGAAGGGGCTCGGGGCAGAAGAGAAAGGCACTGTGGAGCCAGCCGGGCTGCAACAAGTAACCCAACGCCGGGTCCTCCCCAGGCCCGAGGATTGGGCGGCGGAGACCATGGCCCGCTTCTTCAGCCCCCCGCCACCCCCCAGCGAGGACCTCTTCTACGAAACCTACTACAGCCTGAGTCAGCAGTACCCGCTGCTGCTCGTGCTTCTGGCGATCGTGCTCTGCGCGCTCGTGGCGCTACTTGTCGTCGCCTCGGCCAGCGGCAGGGTGAGACGGGCCTGTTATCCTCGGCCTACTGCGACTCTGCTTCAGACCGGGGGGAGAGTCACCGCCTAGGGGGCATTGGGATTTGCGGGGTCTTATTATGGGGCTTTCTTTGTTAGGTGGTAGAAAGAAATCATTGAACCTTGCTATGAATGTCGTGACCCTGGGCAAGTCACTCCACCCTCTGCGCCTTGGTGTCTGGCACAGGGAGCTAGAGTCCTGAATGCTTCTCTGTGGTCTACTGGTTCTAGAAAAAGGAGAAATCCAACACCGGATTTTCCAGTTTTCCAGGGGGGGGAAATTGTACTTAAACCCTGGGGGAATTTATTTCCTGATTTGCTCTCCTTCTCTGGGAACGTGGGACACTTGTGCCCACAGAGTCCCAGAAGGCATCTCCCATCCCGCTTTCATTTAGTTCCCTACTCCCACACACACCAAACCGTTTTTAGTTTCTCTTTGGGGAAGAAGGGGGTCTTCAATTCGGGAGTACCCTGCTCTGGGTTTTCTTTTCAATTCTGGGTGGCAGGGTGGGAGAACCACTGGGTGTGGTCAATCCTTGCTTGTTCCAAAGTCCGGAAAGAGACGGGGACGTGGGGCAGGAACAGCAGGTGGCAAGACCTCAGCCCTGGACAGCTAGGGAAGGTGTGAGGCCAAGGCGAGACCCTGGCGCCCCCTGCTGCTCAAGCTCGGCTTCGCGCCTTCCGCTAAACTTGGAAACCACCTGCTTCCGGGCGGAGGATTCTCCTGAGCAAATATGCGGGATTTGGAGACAATGATTTCCTGGTGCTGTCTTCTGAGTGAGGATCGTTCACTTGCCGTTCGCGGGGTGGAGGCTGCAGTTACCGCCTGACAGATAAGAAAAGAGCGTGGATGCTCAAATATCCAATATAGTGTTGGAACCAGGTCTTCCGGGTAGATGACCTGTCTCAGGCTCACCAACGGATGCAAGCAAGATATTAGGGTGAACCATGTGAGATTGTTCTGTCTGCCGATCAAATCATCAAGATAACGGCAATTTCTCACGGCTCAACCAAATATGAATGGCAAGCAGAGGTACCCTGCTTCCTTTTCGTACTTGGGTCCGAGACACGTCTCAGAACTGACCTGAAGGGCCGCCCGCACCTCCTCCATCTAATTCGTTCCCCCTTGCCCCAGGTGAGCTCCCCAAGCTTCCATCTCAACCTTGCCTCACCTACTCTTTCCCCATAGGAGCTGACCTCAGACCCTCGCTTCTTGACCACTGTGCTGTGCGCTTTGGGCGGCTTCTCGTTGCTGCTGGGCCTAGCTTCCCGAGAGCAGCGACTGCAGCGCTGGACTCGTCCCCTTTCGGGCCTCGTGTGGGCCGCGCTGCTGGCTCTGGGCCATGGCTTCCTGTTCACTGGGGGCGTGGTGAGCGCCTGGGACCAGGTGAGAGGAATGGCAGGCAAGGGATGGGGAAGCGCCCTGGCCTGCAGCTCAGCTCAGGCATTGCAGCTGCCCACGCCCTGCCCCAGGTGTCGTTTTTTCTCTTCGTCATCTTCACTGTGTATGCCATGCTGCCTCTGAGCATGCGGGACGCTGCCGCCGCAGGCGTCACCTCGTCGCTCTCACACATCCTGGTCCTCGGGCTGTACCTTGGACCCCAGCCAGACTCCCGGCCTGCGCTGCTGCCGCAGGTAAGCACAGGCAGCGCCCAGACCTGGCTCTGAGCTGTGACTTCAAGACAAGAGGGAATACTGCGGGGGCTGACGGAGTGGCTCAAGGGTTAGAGTTCCTGCTTAGCAAGCGTGAGGCCCTGAGTTCAAAACCCAGTGCCACCAAAAAAAAAAAGAAAGAAAGAAAGTGAAGAGGCAACACTGGGTGCTGGATACAAACACCCCCCCAACAGTGCCCACCTGAAGCTGGTACACCAATGCAGCGCGATACCTACTGATCCCAGAAGGGGGCTCTGAGTCCCGGGAAACAGTCATGGTTCTCTCACCAGGGAGTAGGGGTGTGGGGACAGAACCTTCACAGAAGAGGTAAATCAGAACCTGAGTAGTTTTGTGCAGCTGGAGTGGCGGAAGGGGTTGAGGATGGTGGAGAAGTATTTCCAGCAAAGAAAACATTGGTGCAAAGGTTTATAGATCTAAGAGACCATGTTGGGCCAGCAGCCAAGAGTCCAGAGCAGGGAGCATGGAGGAGAGAAAGGAAATGCTCCTGCAGATGTCACAGCGCACCATTTGTCCTGATACTCAGTTCTCTAATTGTAGAACCTGGTCAAACTACTCACATAGATAGTCCCAACCTCACTGGGTCCTGCTCTCTCTGAGACTAGCCCTCACCCACAGCTGGCAGCAAATATGGTGTTGTTCCTGTGTGGGAACCTGGTAGGAGCATACCATAAGGCGCTGATGGAACGAGCACTGCGTGCCACATTCCGGGAGGCACTCAGTTCCCTGCATTCTCGAAGGAGGTTGGACACTGAGAAAAAGCACCAGGTTAGCTGGGCCCAGGGGGCAGGATGGGACAGATACGCAAAGAGAAGAGTTAATATTACCCAAGTGGGCGCCTTCCTGCAGAGTGACTTTGGGCAAGTCACTTGCCCTTCTACAGTATTTCCTCTTTTGTGTCAAATGTGGCTATTACCAACCTTGGAAGGGTGTAGCTAGGCTCAAGCTGAAACTAACGAAAGCACTAAGCACATTCTTATATTAGCTGAAGAACTCTAATTCAGGAATTCAGGTGTTGACACTGATCCCTAAAGGGGATCAGTATAGGGTGGGGTACTGAGCCCTGCTATATGCACCAACAGGGCCTGGGGGAGCACACTGGTAGGGGTGGGGCAGTTTCAGGCTCCTGGGTAGTTTGGAGGCCTGGGGCTTCTGGCAATGGAGGAGGAGGGAGTGTTGGTGCTCATAGCAGTCTCCGCCAGGAGCACCTTCTTTTGTCAATCCTTCCTGCCTACCTGGCCCAAGAGATGAAAGCAGAGATTATGGCACGTCTGCAGGCTGGACAGGGGTCACGGCCAGAGAACACGAACAACTTCCACAGTCTCTATGTCAAGAGGCACCAAGGAGTGAGGTATGAGGAAGGATAACTGGGCAGAGGGGCCCGTGGACTGAGCCCTTGGCCCTACTGACTCTGTCTGCCCTGCGCAGTGTGCTGTATGCTGACATCGTGGGCTTCACACGGCTGGCCAGCGAGTGTTCCCCTAAGGAGCTTGTGCTCATGCTCAACGAACTCTTTGGCAAGTTTGACCAGATCGCCAAGGTTAGGGGGCCTCCCTCCCCACCTAGGAATCTTCGAACACCCCATTGTGGGTACCCCTTGCATTTTGAGATTCTAGCCCCATCAAAGTCCAGGTAGGCTCCCAGATACTCCCATGGGAGTAGGAAACCCTCTCAAACATTCTCAGTCAGGAAGCCACTCACCATGCACCTCACACCTCATACACCTCAAACATCTCTATAAATGCACCAGTCACAATGTCCCCACATACACTCAGAGCTCCAGCATAGGTGTCTCACAGACATCACATACAAAGTTGAGGTGTTCTAACCTTAGGAGTCCCTTCCCAGACAAATTCCCGCCCTCTGCAGCTTCAGCGTGGATGCAACCTAGTTTGGGGGTCTTTCTCCAAACCTCTCAATCTCAAGACTACTTCTGTGTATCCAGATCGGGGTAAGCCCTATATATGCCAAAACTGGGGAGGACCACAGACATCCTCCAGCCCATGATTATCAATTCTGAAACAGAAATGTGCAAGAGAGATCTCAATCAGCCCCATATCAACTTAGAGGGAGTCCCTAGATCTGACCTAGACACTCCCTACCTTGGGAGTCCTTCAGAAGTACCACACTCGCTCCCCACTTTTCCCAACTCCCTCCTACCCCTCTGGCCTCTAACCAGGTTCCTCTACACACCCACACACATACTCCCAGGAGCACGAATGCATGAGGATCAAGATCCTGGGAGACTGTTACTACTGTGTCTCAGGGCTGCCACTGTCACTGCCAGACCACGCCATCAACTGTGTGCGGATGGGGCTGGACATGTGCAGAGCCATCAGGTCAGTTGAGACTTGGGGGGCAGGCGGGGAGGAGGGGGGCACAGAGGGATGGATGTGGGAGGGGCAGGCGGGGTGGTGGAGTCCTCCTTGAGAGGAGGAGGGTGTGGCACAGGAAAGGTTGAAGGCAGGACTCTGCTCATCCCACACGCACTGTGCTCAGGAAACTGCGGGCAGCCACTGGTGTGGACATCAACATGCGTGTAGGCGTGCACTCAGGCAGTGTGCTCTGCGGAGTCATCGGGCTGCAGAAGTGGCAGTACGATGTCTGGTCCCATGATGTCACACTGGCCAACCACATGGAGGCAGGCGGTGTACCAGGGTGAGATCAAGGGCACCAAGCAACCACAATAAAAGGCCCATCAGGCCACCCACATGCTGACACCCTTTTCACAGTTCCTTAATGAGCAGAACTCCCTGGGGCTCAGGGAGATTTGCAGTGCTGGGAGGGGAGCCGGGAGTACCTCTTATAACATAGGGTCTTTTTTTTTTTTTTATGGTGACTTAGTAGAATTCTTTTTTTTATTTATTTTTATTTTTTTGTTATTCATATGTGCATACAATGCTTGGGTCATTTCCGCCTCCCCTTACCACCCACTCCACCCCCTCTGTCTCCCCCCACCCCCTCAATACCCCGCAGAAACTATTTTGCCCATAGGGCCTTTTTGAAGTCACACCTCCAGGAACTGTCATTGAAAGAAATGAAGGGTTTGGAGGCCCTCCCTCCTGACTCTCACTGCTCCCTTCCAGACGAGTGCACATCACAGGGGCTACCCTGGCCCTGCTTGCAGGGGCTTATGCTGTGGAGGATGTAGCCATGGAACACCGGGACCCATACCTACGGGAACTAGGGGAGCCTACCTACCTGGTCATCGATCCTCGGGTAAAAGCCCAGTTTGGGCTCTGTGGGCTAAATCAGGCAAACCACCCACAAGCTATGCCAGAGCTTGAGTTCCTATGTCCTAATGTGTATGGGGGTGGGGACAAGTGTCCGAGGGGTGTGGGGAGGATGGGGAAGGTCCATGATCTTCACTCTCAGATTTCACATGCCCCAGGCTGAGCAGGAGGAGGAGAAGGGCACCGCAGGAAGGTTACTATGCTCTTTGGAAGGCCACAAGATGCGCCCATCACTACTGATGACTCGCTACCTGGAGTCCTGGGGTGCGGCCAAGCCTTTTGCCCACCTGAGCCACATGGACAGTCCTGTATCCACCTCCACCCCACTCCCGGTACGTGTACCTCCATTTTAAACAGTGACACTTAAGGTAAACCCACTTCCATTGTCTTGTGGTTTCACTTCCAGCCTCCCCCGAAACCTCAATGAGTCACTTGATGATTTGTGACATCCCAAGATCCTGAACTGTCTGATTGCCCCAATCATTCCCCCTCTTTCAGACAAAGAGCAAAGGTCTCTGCTCTCTGAGCTCACCTCAGAAAAGATGCAAGATCCCCATAGACACTGTCTATTACTCCTCAGCCTCCCCTTCTCCTACACCCCAAAGGGAAGCAGACTCTGCTTCCTCCTGACTCTGATTCCAGCATTTCACACCCATTGCACCAGAAAATGCCTTTGTTTAACTCAGTTCCTGCAACTGCATGCTGTCTTCTTCAATCCCTCCTAGGGATTGAATCCCCACTAGGGAGGCAGGGGCAAGTTGGTTGCCTCTACTCCCTAGCACTTGCACATGTGCAAAATGAGGTAAGAGTGAAAACCATACATGCCCTTGAAGAAGGAAGTGCTATGAACAGCATGGTTGTGGAAGAGGAGAGGAAGTGAGCATAACCCTTGTCTAGGTGAAGCTAGAGCAGAGATAGTTACTGGCTGACCCTATAAACAGCGTCTTGAGTAACCAGTGGCCCACAGGCTAGTGAAAGAGTCTGGATCTCCCCCACTGGCTGGCTCTTGGGGCTGATGTGAGAACGACCCTGTCCTCTCCAACCCCATGAAGGAATCAGGTCTTCCCTCCTAAAGCCATGCACCAGCATTAGGTCCCTGTCCCCTCATCCTGCTCTGCACCGTTTTACACTTTCTTCCCAAAATCTGTTTAGAATTTCCAGCCACCTTTCTGCGGACCTCCTGAGTCTTGTCTACTGGATATACCTGCTTAGGTTTATGGAATGTCTTCTAAGTATTGTATTGCATTCCCCACTTCTTTCCCATCCAACAGAAATGAAAACTAGAGATCAGTGAACATTGGGAATGAGGGGATATTGGAGGAGCGGTTCAGAGGAGGACTTAATTCTAAGCCTCAACCTGGGGAAAGGGAGAGATAGAAGGGTTAAGCTGGCAGGAGGGAAAGAAAGAGAGACTTGAAGGCCTCATGGACTGTTCTAGCATGAGGTCTCCAGGATGAAGGAATGGTATGAAAGGTTTTCTACAAACCCAGAGACCATGAGATAGACTTGGGTGCAATTCCTGCAGTAGGAATGCACTGCTAGAACTCCTGTCACTCCATTGGTGTGCAGGCTAGGAAGTATCAGGGTAAAAGAGCAGGCACTTCCTGTTCAGGGGTATCTCCTAGGTGAGGCAGAACCTCATTATCCCAGAAACTTCACTTCTCACCCCTGAAGTTCCAGGGCCTCAGTCAAGTGTTAGTCATCCAGACAATCACCATCAACTTAGTCTTAAACAATGCGGAACTTTGAAGTGGTTGAGTAGTGCTTGTGCTAGGAAGTTTCATTCATCCACCAATCCCTCCACAATTTTTAAGCACCTACCCTATGGTAGCACTAGGCTAATTCTTGAGAAGATAGACTTGAATAAATTTTTTTTTCTGCCTTCAAATAACTTACAGGCTTTGGGGGATAGGTTGAAAAAAGTTAGACCTAGACATAGATAAATTGATGGGCCCACACCAGAACCTACAATTCCGTCTCAGTATCTCGCTCTCCCCCTTCTCCCTTTCCCATATACCAGGGTTTGGTTTTGAGGATGATGTAACCCTGTGAGCCTGTTTCTAGCAGATGAACCAAGGGGGTCACCATACTTCTTGCACTGGACCATGGCCCACAGAACTTCACTCTTTCCCTCGGTGAATGCTTTTTTTTTTTTCCCTTCTGTAACCTGTTCATTTTCATCTCTGCATACACACCATGTATTTCTTTTGGTAAAGAAAAGAATGACTATAATCAGGTTGATTTCCCTTGCTCTTGTCTATTCCTTGTTATCCACCTCCACCACATCTCAGCTCAGCCTGACTGACCTCACAAATGAACACTCTGCATTGTCACTTTGATTTGAATGAAGGACTTTTTTTTGGCATCCAAGGGTGGTAAGAAAGTCCCTGCCTTTGAAATCTGCAGTCTTTAGGGAAGGTGAGATACAGAGACTCAACAGTTACTCAAGCATAGAGAAGATAAAGGGTTGACCAGCTGGGTCGTGGACACCTTGAGGGCCTACATGGTTTAAAGACCCTGGGAGTCTATAGAGTCAGGAGGAAACTTTAAGAAGGAAATGGAGTTTGAACTGCCCCTTTATGGGCAGGTAGGATTTAGTGGGGGAGAGAGAGAGAAGTCATTAGAAAAAGAAACAAGCAGGTCAGATGCCCAAGGCCAAGGACATATGTAGAACATGCAGTGAAGTTCACAGAAACAATGCTCTACATCCCCCCATGGAGACAAGAGTCACCCCCACCCCCACCATCTGTTCTCCCCACAGGAGAAGGCCCTGGCTTCCTTCAGCCCCCAGTGGAGCCTTGACCGGTAAGGAGACGTGAGCATCTTTGACAATGCAGCTGGGTGGGTTGCATCCTTCCTGGGGGACTGCTTGGCTTTGCCCAGGCTTTTGAAGGTCTCCATGGTAACAGGTTTGGCTGTCACTGTGCAGGAGCCGCACCCCCCGGGGACTAGATGATGAGCTGGACACTGGGGATGCCAAGTTCTTCCAGGTCATTGAACAGCTCAACTCTCAGAAGTACGAAAAGCAAAGAGGGCTGGGAGGGCTGGAAGCCCCGAAGTTGTGTGGTGGAGGAGGGCTGTTGCTCCCCTGAGACTCTGTAGGGAAGTGAGGGGCTTTTCTAGAGGGAGGCCCACCTGACCATTTCATCCTGCCCTCTCCCTGTCCTACCCTGCCTGGTCTTCTCTGGTTCTTACCATCCCCCACCTCCCACCAGACAGTGGAAGCAGTCAAAGGACTTCAACCTACTGACACTCTTCTTCAGGGAGAAGGAGATGGAGAAACAGGTAAGCTAGGAAAATGGACACCAAGAGATTTCCCAATTTTAGGTACTTGTCCTTCAGGAGGGGTTAGGCCTTGAATCCCTGCCCAGGTTTTATCAGTTTCTGGCCCTGGGATGAAGGGCTTGTGCCTCTCTTGGAAAGGAAAGTCATCCATAGATTTGAGTTATTGGATGGTTGTAGGAAGAAGGGGGGAAGCTCCTTGGAGAACCAGTTAGGGCTACATAGAACTGAACTGGAGTGTGGGGCAACGAGGCTGAGGAACAACCCCCCCCCCACACTCACCTGGGACTGACATATTCAAGGAGATTGTCAGGACTGATGTTCCGTTTCTTCCTATCCCTACCCTTCCAGTATCGGCTGTCTGCACTACCCGCCTTCAAATACTATGCAGCCTGCACCTTCCTGGTTTTTCTATCCAACTTCATCATCCAAATGCTGGTGACAAACAGGTGCGAGAACAAATAGGCAAAGGAGGTCCTGGCTCTCATATACTGATTCCCCTGTTCTTCCTGACCCCTGACCCACACTTTCTTCCTTTGTCCCCTTCCTCTTAACCTCAGACACTTACCCAGAGAGGAAACATGTTATAGATAACCAGTGATAATCAGAGTCCTCATCTTAATATTGTACATCCTGGAGGCTGGGGATGTAGCTCAGTGGTAGGGAGCTTGACTAGCCTTCATGAGCCCTGAGTTCAGACTCTACCACTGAAAAAATTGTACATCCTGATCACTTTTACATGGCTATCTCTCTCAGCTCTAACAATAGCCTCATGAAGAAGGTTGTGTTCCCGCTGAAAAAGCTCAACTCTTACAGCAAATGAGTGAGCTTAGAAAGTACATCTACTTTCCTAGGCCACTGGGAAGGGTAAGGTCTTGTTGAAAGCTCAGGCTGGGCTCAGTGGCTCACTTCTGTAATCCCACGTACTTGACAGGCAGAGATCAGGAGGATCACCATTCAAGACCATCCTGGTCAATAAGTTAGGGAGACCCCATCTCAATCAATAAGCTGGGTGTGATGGATGTGCCTGTGATTCCAGTTGAGGGAAGCCATAGGTAAGAGGATCAAAATCTGAGGCTGGCCTGGGGCAAAACACAGGACCCTGTCTGAAAAATAACTAGAGCAAAAAAAGGCTGGGGGTGTGCCTCAAATGGTAGAGCACCTGCCAAGCGGAAAAAAAGAAAAGAAAAGAGCTTTTGTGCAGAGATGTGTCTGATTCAGTCTCAGCCAATCTTGTTAATCCCATGCCACCTTTAGTATTATCCCACCTTATTGGTTCTTATTCCCCCCAAATACTGCCCTAATCCCTTCAGCATTCCCAAACATCAGAACATTATGTTTATTAGCACATCAGGCACCATCAGCAGCTAAGCTGGATCCCCAAGACCACCTCCTTCCACTTCTACCCCCCCCACCTCCCAACTAGATGGCCCAGAACCATCACAGCACAGAGAACCCAGAGCCCCTCCTAGCACTTCAAGGCCTCCCTCTTGTCTTTCCTTAGGCCTTCAGCTCTGGCCATCACCTATAGTATCACCTTTCTCCTCTTCCTCCTCCTCCTCTTCATCTGCTTCTCAGAGCACCTGACGGTAAGGTGGGCCTGGGGGTGGAAGTGGCAAACTGGAGCCCTAGCCATGGCCTGGCCTGAAGAGGGCACCCCAGCCTCGTGGCTAAGACACCTGTGCTCCCTCCACAGAGGTGTGTCCGGAAAGGCCCCAAGATGCTTCACTGGCTGCCTTCTCTATCCAGTCTGGTGACCACACGGCCAGGACTACGAGTAGCCCTGGGCACTGCCACTATCCTCCTGGTCTTCACCATGGCCATTGCTAGCCTGGTGAGGGCAAAGAGGGTCTTATTCACCCCCATCATGACATGCTGAACCTGCCAGGAACTGAAAGGGGATCCTGGATCTGGGAGGACAGTTAGACTAAGGCCAAGGGATGCTAGAAATGTGCGTGTGTAAAGAAAAAAAGTATAGTCACCCACATTCCACCATCTGAACATAATCATTGCTAACACTTTGATGGATGCCCTTCCTATCTTTTTCCTATGTACACACTTATTACTTATTTGGCTTATTTTTATAGAACTTATCATTGTTCCTAGAATCTATCCCTGCAGCTGGTGGAGTGGCTCAAGTAGTAGCACCTGGGGACAAGTGTGAGGCTCTGAGTTCCAATCCCAGTACTGCCAAAAAAAAGAGTGGGGGAGAGAGAGGAAGGAAGGAAAGAGAAAGAGAGAAGGAAAGGAAAAGAAAGGAAAGGAGAAAGGGGAGGGGAGGGGAAGGGAGGAGGAAGAAAGAAAGAAAAGAAAGAATTATATCCCTGAAAAGACCTAGATATCTAGAAATCATCCCCCAAGTTACAAAAGAGAAAATTAAGACCCAGAAGGGTTAAGTGGCCAGCAATAGCTGACATAGTGGATCCATGGCAGACCAGTACTCATGACACCTTCCTACCATCCTCCTACCAGAAGTAGCAGGATTCACCCCTCATAGGAGGTTGGCCCTAACTCATCTGTAGGTCAACCAAAACCCAGCTGAAGCCACTATTGTGCCAAAGGAGTTACCTGCCCCTCAGCTCATCTCCTTCTGTAGTTCTTCTTACCAGCATCATCAGACTGTCCCTTCCTGACTCCCAATGTGTCATCCATGGCTTTCAACCTCTCCTGGGAGCTGCCCGGGTCCCTGCCTCTCATCAGTGTCCCAGTGAGTGTTCCTGCACAACCCCAGATCTCCTTCCCCAGACCCTTCGTCAGTCCCCAACTCCACCTCTTGAGCTAAAGAACACTCCATCCTATGGACTGGAATAGACATAAGTAAGACATACCTACCATCTGTTTGTGTGGGTGACAACCCCTATCCCCCAGATAGGCCTTGGGCCCTGGGAGGGACAGGACAGGAACCTTCTGGTGTTCTCCCACCCTTTCCTGTGGGACATGCCCACTCCTGACCACCTTGCCTGGTTCCACAGTACTCCATGCACTGCTGTGTGCTGGGTTTCCTCTCCTGCTCCCTCTTCTTACACATGAGCTTTGAACTGAAGCTGCTGCTGCTCCTGCTGTGGCTGGTGGCCTCCTGCTCCCTCTTCTTGTACTCCCATGCCTGGCTGTCTGACTGCCTCATCGCCCGCCTTTATCAAGGTTCCTTGGACTCCAGGTGAGAACGGTCACTTTACAGAGGTTCTCAGGCCTATGGGGATGGGGTGAGATGGAGCACAGAAGAGTTGTCCTTGCCTCACTGACATGAACCACCCACCAGGCAAAGGGGGAGAGGAGCTGGGGACTACATGGGCACTAGAGGCAGGGAGAAGGTCATGAAGAAGAGACAGAGCAAGGGACAACCTGATCTGTGATCTCCTCAGGCCAGGAGTGCTGAAGGAGCCCAAGCTGATGGGAACTATGTCCTTTTTCATCTTCTTCTTCACCCTCCTTGTCCTGGCTCGGCAGGTAAGTCACCCAACTCAGAACTCCAAGATCTCCCTATGAATGGTGAATCTGGAGTCCCCATATTGGTGACTCTCTCATCTCCAGGGTTAAACCCAAGTGGTGTGCTCTTTGGAAGCTTCAGTAAGCCTTCCTGTCCCTTTCTTGCTTCTGTACACCACAATTTCCTCAAGTTCTTCCCACCCCTTCCTCCTATGCCTAAATCTGGGAAAGGAGATGCTTGTTAGAAAAATCTGATCCCAGTTACTTCGGAGGCTGCGATCAGGAAGATCATAATTTGAGGCTAGCCCAGGCAAATAGTTCACAAGACCTCATCTCCAAAATAACCAGAGTAAAATGAACTAGAGGCAGGGCTCAAGCCGTAAAGTACGTGCTTTGCAAACACAAAGCCCTGAGTCCAACCCCCAGGCCAAGATGGAAGGGAGGGAGGAAGGAAGGAAGGAAGATCTGCTGCTGATTATGATCCCTGCTGACCCTCCCCAGAATGAATATTACTGCCGCCTGGACTTCCTGTGGAAGAAGAAGCTGAGGCAGGAGCAGGAGGAGACAGAGACAATGGAGAACCTTACGCGGCTGCTCTTGGAGAATGTGCTCCCTGCACACGTGGCCCCCCAGTTCATTGGCCAGAACCGACGCAATGAGGTAACTCCTGACCCCTGAATCCCAGATGTCAGAGGGACTAGATGAAAGTCTTGCCCATCCTCTCTAACGCCCCCACAGTGGGTAGGCAGTCAATTACCTAAGCCTTTATCCCTGTCAGATGCCTTCATTTTCATAAGATCTTGGGCTGTTTTTGGGGAGCACAAAATGTCTGCATTTTAATTTCTCACCTAGAAGGGGCATCTTTTCCAACTCATGGCCACTCCATACCTTTCAGAAGCCTATCAATTGTGGATGCGTGTTACCTGGAGGATACAGTCTACCCATCTCTCTAGCCTCACACTAGCCAATGTGGGAGCCATTAGTTATATGTAGCAATTCAATTTTAAATTTAAATTAATTAAAATTTTAAAATTCAGTTCTTCAGTTGCACCAGCTGTATTTCAAGTACTCAACAGCCACATGTGGCTAGTGGCCGCCATATTGAGCCACTCCACCAGCCCTTTTTCGTGATGGGTTTTTTCGAGATAGGGTCTCGAAACCTATTTGCCCAGGTTGCCTTCAAACCATGATCTTCCTGATCTCTGCCTCCTGAGTATCGAGGATTGCAGGCGTGAGTCCCCAGCTCCTGGTGATTTCCCAGACTTAAGTCTCCACCAACCTATTCTCTGTTCTCAAGATTAGAAGTAGTTGTACTTCTGCTTTCTTCTTTATAGAGACAGGGAATCTTATAACTGATCTTGTTGCTATCTTCACACTGGCTATTAGAAAGAAAGCTAAGAGCTAGAATCCAGGACACCCATTTTGGGAACCAACCTCAGATCTGATTCCATCTTTACGATTTTACCCTTATTTTCCCTTTGTTGTTTTATTTTATCTTCCAGATAGTAGCAATCTTTGTGAGCTAACTTAATTGACAAAATGCTTTTCACCAATAAGATATAAAAATAATTTCCACTGACATGATCCCAATTCTAGCTGTAAGACCCTTAATGTAGCTATGAAGTGATCTTGACCCCAAACTTCTGTCCCCTGGGATCACCAGGACAGCAAATCTTTGACTCCTAAGACACATCCTTGGGGTAGCCTGTGACTACTCCTCTCCTTCATTCTCAGTCTTTCATTTTTGTTTTTGTGGCACTAGGATTTGAACCACAGCCTGCTAGGCAGGAGCTCTTACCACTTGAGCCACTTTCCCCACCTTCCCAATCTTTCTTAATCAAAAGGACAGCCTGTCATTGTGGTGCATACTTGGAATCCTACTCAGGAGGCTGAGGAAGGACGGTGGCAAGTTTGAGACCAGCCTAGACTATATAGCAAGATCCTTAAAGAACAATAATTGCCAGACGCTGGTAGCTCACACCTGTAATCTTAGCTACTTGGGAGGCTAAGACCAGGAGGATTAAGGTTGGAGGCCAAATCAAGCAAATAGTTCAATAGACCCCCATCTCCAAAACAAAAGTAGCAAAATGGACTGGTGGTGTGGCTCCAGTAGTAGAGCGAGTGTAGATGGAGGGAAGAGTGTACTGTGCAGACTCAGAAAGGGGAAGAACATGACATGTGCCCTTACTCCAGCCTACTACCCCACAGGACCTCTACCATCAGTCCTATGAATGTGTTTGTGTCCTCTTCGCCTCAGTCCCTGACTTTAAGGAGTTTTACTCTGAGTCCAACATCAACCACGAGGGGCTGGAGTGTCTGCGGTTGCTCAATGAGATAATTGCTGATTTTGATGAGGTAACATCTTTTTTGTTGTTGTTAGGACTGGGGTTTGAACTCAGGGCTTTGTGCTTGCAAGGCAGGCACTCTACTGCTTGAGCCATACCTCCAGTGAGGTAACAACTCCAAGGGTCTCCGAGACCCTATGTCCTAAATGCTAGAATTTCCCACTAATCTCTCCTCTTGCCCATGAGGCTAAATCTATCCCCTAACCCCTCCAGCACTCCCTCTCCTCTTCTGATGCCCCAGCTCTACCCTTGCCAATGACATTGCCCACTACCAGCTCCCTCCTTCTTGCCACCATCCACAACCCCATAGCCCTGTCCCTCTCCAAAGGCCTAGGGCCAGGCTTCTGGGAGGGGGAGAAGGAAAGAGCAAGAGAGAGTGGGAACGGCCTCTTCTCTATACAGCTGCTCTCCAAACCCAAGTTCAGTGGTGTGGAGAAAATCAAAACCATTGGCAGCACCTACATGGCAGCCACAGGCTTAAATGCCACCTCTGGACAGGACACACAACAGGTACAGCAACCCTTCCTTATCTAGCAACCCTCCTATGGGCTCTCATTGGTGGATTGGGTCCATAGGTGGATTTATTCCTGTGCCCTCATTGGCCCATCCTGGTGGGCGGGCTGTTGCCAGGATGCTGAGCGAAGCTGCAGCCATCTTGGCACCATGGTGGAATTTGCAGTGGCCCTAGGATCTAAGTTGGACGTCATCAATAAGCACTCATTCAACAACTTCCGCTTGCGTGTGGGTGAGGGATCACAACCCCCCCACCTAGGGTAATGTGGTTATGTGTGCCTCCTCACCTTCCCAAGTTTGTCTCACTCCAAATCCTTTGTTAGTGCTCCACCTCACTCTAGGACCCCCTCTCCAGACTCACTCTCTTGGATGAGGAATGAAACTGCAGGGTCAGGAGCTAGTGTTTCACCCATTCCATTCCCTAAGCCTCACTCCTCCATCCTGCCACCTTCCTCACCTTTAAGGCCCCCAGGCACTTCCTCCTCCCCAGTTCCTTTAGCTTCCTCTTCTTCTCTCCCTCTTTAAAGTTCCCCGCTTCAGGGCCCCTCTTGACCACATTCCTTGTCAGGATTGAACCACGGACCAGTAGTGGCAGGAGTGATTGGGGCCCAAAAGCCACAATATGACATCTGGGGCAACACAGTGAACGTGGCCAGCCGCATGGAGAGTACAGGAGTCCTTGGCAAGATCCAAGTGAGAGAACCACATTGGAGGCCTGGGGGAGAGGGCTAAGGTTACAGCCACACTGTACTCCCTCACCCCTCTCCAATCGCAGGTGACTGAGGAGACAGCTTGGGTTCTGCAGTCCCTGGGCTATACATGCTACAGCAGGGGTATCATCAAAGTCAAAGGCAAAGGGCAACTCTGCACCTACTTCCTGAACACAGACTTGACACGAACTGGACCTCCCTCAGCCACTCTAGGCTGAGCGCCGCCCCCCCACAAGACCTTCAATTAAGACACTATGGGATGTCTGGAGTGGTTGGTTTTTTTGTTTGTCTGTTTTGGTGGTACTGGGGTTTGAACTTAGGGCCTCACACTTGTTAGGCAGGTGCTCTGCCACCTGAGCCCCGCTGCCAGCCCTTTTTGGTGTTGGGTATTTTCCCCACAGGGTCTCCAGAACTATTTGCCCCAGCTGGCTTTGAACGGCAATCATCCTGATCTCTGCCTCCTGAATACTAGAATTACAGGTTTGAGCCATTGAGCCACGGGGGCCCAGCTTCAACTGATGTTAAGAGCTGCTGGATGTAACTGGGAATCACTTTCTCCTTGCCTCCTCAGTAGGATGGTTTCCTCCCAGGCCATCTTCCTAAAATGTTGTGGAGAAGAAACTGGCCCAAGGTTCTCTAAAAATAAGTCACCCTAGGAAATAGGGGTGCATCCCTCTCACTTTTGGGACTCTTTAGGCTGATGTGCAGAATTCTAAGTTTCAAGTGAGACCTTTTATCCGCACCTCCCCCCAGAACATCTGTTAAGAGGAACATCTACTGGTAGAAAACTGGAGACATGTTAACAAGGATACTTACACAGACTTCAGGGAAGACGTTTCACAGCAGTAGTGTTTTCTTAGGTCCCCTGAGTCATAGGTCTGGAGTCATGAGCTCACATGGGTGGTTTTCCTTGACAATCTCTTCTAGCAGTTGGTAGAACGTGTTTTTCTAAGTGGGATCTATAGCTACCTACTTCAAAATCACGAATGGTGTGTGTGCGTGGGGGGCGGTCTATGTCTGCCCTTATGTCCCTTCCAAAATTGTAAATCATGGGGAACTAAAGGCTGTGATTACCCACTATTGAGAGGGATCCCACCAGGGTGCACACCAGTGCTCCATAACACACACTCCTCATGCATAGGGTTGACCGATTTCAGACTTCAGTTTTAATTGTAAAACTGCCCCGGGAGCCTGGCCAGAGCATGTTCTCACAAAGTGCTGACTCGCCCCACCCCTCCCTCTGCTTCCGCTCCACCCCCGTCGATCCCCCACACTGGTTCTTCTCCTCCGGGTGCAGAATTGGGTCAGGCCAACGTAGGCATTCCCCGAGGAGAAAGAGAGCGTCCTTCCACCAGCCTAGCTCAGTTCGCTTCCCTTGATAGGGTCCGAGGACGCTGTGAGGCTCTCGGTGGTGCCAGGCTCCGCCACTACGGAGCCTGGCAAGTTCTGGCCAGGTTGCCCAGCCCTCATGGTCTGGCCCAGGGTGCCCCCACGGCGGGCACTGGAAAGCTCGGAGCCTGTGCCCTCCAGCAGCTTGGCCACGAAGCCCACGCCTGCGGAGCGCAGCAGGCCCCCGCCCGCGCATGCGTACAGCACGGGGTTCACGCTGCTGCTCAGGAAGGCCAGCGCGATAAGCACGTTGCGGGCCAGCGCCAGCCGCGGCCCCGCGGGCCCCGAGTGCGGGCTTAAGCCGGCCAGCGCGCGGCCCGCCTCGGCCAGGTTCACCAAGTGATAGGGCAGCCAGAAAGCGGCGAAGGCCAGAATGATAAGCGCCACCAGGCGGCCGGTACGGCGACTGCGGCGGAAGCGCCGTGCCCGCAGCCTGCGCCCGATGTCGGAGTAGCTGGCCACCACCGCCGCGAAGGGCAGCAGGAAACCCGTGAAGGCCTCGAAGAGCAGGTGGAAGGCCCTGTGCCTTTCGCTGGGGTACTTGGCGAAGCATCTCAGACTCCTGTTGTTCAGTTCCGAGCTTACTGTGCGGTAGGCGAGGACTGGCGTGGCCAACACGAAGGACACCACCCAGATGCCTGCCAGCACCCACAGGGCAATCGCCTTGGTGCGCACCTTCTGGGACACGAAGGGACGGGCTACAGCCAGTGAGCGGTCCAGACTCATGGCCGTGATAAGCAGGACGCTGGCATACATGCTGACTCCACAGACATAGTGGCACAGGCGGCAGCCAGCCAGTTCAAAGCTCCAGGCGCCTCGGGCCAAGGAGTGTAGGAAAAAAGGGGCAGTGAGCAATACAGCCAGGTCCGCCAGGGCCAGGTTCAGCACCAGCAGGGCAGTGACTGAGCGCTTCCGCATCCTTTTCAGAATGCTCCATACCACAAAGCTGTTACCAGGAAGCCCCACAGCCAGCGCCACCGACAATAGGACAACAGCCAACAGAGATATGAACCTTAAACTTAAGGAAAAGGATGCCGCAGAAGATGTAGTGTTTGTAGCCATCACAAGGACCTGGAGAGTGAGGGTGCACACATGAATGAGGGTAGGCAGCCAGTTTTCCTGACACTCTTGAACACTAGGGACATCAGAAAAGTATACTGCCTCATCACTGCCAGCTGAAGTGTCTTCAGGGGGATCTGGTCAAGTAGAAATAATACTAGTTTCCTAATTTGTGTATGGGGCCCCTTCCTGCCCAATTGCAAAATATACATCAATGGCAACAGCGACAGCAACATTTCCAGACCTTTTTCAGCCTCTTTCCTTTGGGAGACCCCACAATTCAGGCTTCCTGACTGGAGACTTTCCTTGAAAGGCTAGCTCTCTCTGTCCTGTCAGGCCTTTAACCACCTAGCCCCAATCATATTCTCCAATCACTCAGTCACTATGCACAAAGATGACCAGGGTGCACCAAGAATAACAGTGATGGGGAGGAGTTAATGGACAGGCTTCAAGGACAAAACCTCCAAACTCCTTTTACACTGGTCAGGCTTTCTTTGAAGATTTGCACCTTCTCTCCTGGCTGCACCTGATAACAACAACCACCAACCACCCCGCCCTGCCCCCATCACTCTCACACATAAACACACATACACACACACACACCGTCCCCAGTCCCAAGATACTTACTGACAAGTTTTGCAGGTACTGATTGGAAGCTGCTGGCAATTCCAGGGTCAGAGCAAAATGTAGTTAGTCTCTAGAATCTGTTCTAGTGAGGGGCCTGGCCCTAGGTCTGGGTGCTGTGAGCTAAATCAGCCAGAGAGGAAGTACCATGACCGAGCATAGGACAGGGAGGACATATCTTCTTGAGGGTGGGGCTGAAACCCCTGCCCCCTCCCTTCACTAGGAGGAAGGATGTCTGTGTTCCAGGCAGCCCAGAATGGAGGACTCCTCAGGGGTGGGGCCAAATGAGAAGAGCCCAGGAAAGAGGGGGTATAAGGAGTGAGTCGGCTGGGGTGTGGTCTTAAGATGCAGGTCTAGACTGGAGAATTGAACAAGGTAATTAATTGTAACATAGAGGAAGGAAGGACACTGGAGAGGGAAATGGGCTCAGAATAAGAGGCTAAAATGCTGGTATCCAAACCTTTATATTTCACATTAAATGTCTGGGTACACAATGTAGATGTTTAGAACGCTGGGAAGTGTAGGTTGAAGCTATGACTAGGTTCTGGCTCTGGGTGTGGATTAGGTAGCATCATGATTTAAAAAGAGCATGTCAGTAGACAGAATGGACAGCACCCTATTCTTGGCTTCCATTCAAGCCATGATCTGGGTTGTGGGAATAGGGCCATCCCTCAGCAATTCCCATCCCTCCCTTCACTTAAAGGGATTGGGTCCATTCTAGGTCAACCAGTTTCCATTCTAGGTCCATTTTCTTTGGTAAAAGCCAGTCTAAGTGGTCTCCTTGGTGACTGCCACACAGAATTGTAATTTCCTCCCCTTCCCCTCCCTGCCACCTGTCTTGTGTTTGCCCATATGGTTACCCTACTAAGGTTGGATTTAAAAACTGGGTGCTTAAAGGAGATTGGCACCACTTCTTTCCTACATTCCCACAGCCAGGGTGATCCAGTTCCACCTCTGAGAGGCTGAGCTAGGCTGGGCTGAGAATGAGGAACCAGAAGTGAGGGTGCAGGGGCAGGGATACCTCATGTCATCCTTACCACTCCAGAAATGTGGAAAGAGAAATAGCCACCAAAGTGTCAGCCCTCCCCTTCTATGGATGAGAGGATGTCTCCTCTCTTTGAAGTCTCCTATAGAAGTCAAAATCTAAGAATGCCTTTTTGCAGTCTACCATGAGCCTTCTTGCTCCCCTTTCAACACCACCACTTCTCAGGAAAGATGCAAGGTGTAATTGTGGTCTTTGAGGTCTCTGTGCTTTCCTGCACCCCTACTTGCCCTGCATTGAGGAAAGCCAGAGCAGAGTTGACCCAGTAACTATCAGGCAGAGGATATGATGAAAAGAGGGCTGAAACCACAGCAAGAGCTGAAGGCAGCTTTGAGGAAGGGCTTTCTGACAACATAGGGTGTGTAAATGGGGACTATGTAACAGGAAGTTAGGGAACCTCAGCCTGAGAGCACCAAGAGAGGAAGAAGCCCAAGTTTGGGGATAGAGCTCCAAGGTCAACCAGAGCCCCTTCAGACAGGAACTGGTTGTCCTTGCCTCTTCTTTCAAGTTGCTCTTTACCCTATCTCCCTCAAGGGTATTCCCCCCTCCCCCACCCATCACCAAGGACTAACCTATATTTCCTGCTGCCCTAGTTGAGAGCTCACACCAACCTCAGTTTTGGTGAACCTGGAATGACCCTAGGATTAGATTTCCTTTACTCTCTTAGAGGATGTGAACATTTATTGAAGCAGAGTCTGGGGTGATGTCAGGGTAACTCAGGTGACCAATCTCATTTGCTAGTAGACTAATGGGGCAGGGACAAGAGATTTTTTATTGCTAAAACTGAGAAAGTTCTGGGGCCAACTAGGATGGATTGGATATGAATGCCCATGGATATCCTCTGAAAAGAATCCCATTTTACAGCCCCCAAATCAAAAATGCAAGACTGTGTGTGTGTGTGTGTGTGTGTGTGTTACTAGGGACTGAACCCAGGGCCTCGATCTTTCAAGGCAAGCACTCACTGTCCTCTGACGGTTTTTAGATGTAGCAATAGAGATTCCAAAATTGGGGGACTGAGAAGTACTGGAGGAGGGATTAGGAATAGGTAGTCTTGGAAGGAGGGAAGACCTAACAGAAAGAAACAAGAAAGAGAGGTGCCACCTCCCTGAAAAATTCTCTGTTTTCCAAATATTCTTGCCATTCTTCATTTCACCTCATCTCCAACCCCCAAATTTCCCCTGAGCAACTGCTGGCTTCTAGGGTCCCTCTCAAGTAGCTTTGGTGGGGAGGGTGAGATGGTGAGAAAGGAAGGTAAGTCTCAGATTCCCAGGCTCCTATCTCACTGTCCACTCCTGTGTACCTCTCTCCCACTGTACCAGCCACAAAACAGGCAGGAACACTTTCCTATTAAAGCCACATATTTACTTTCCCCTTCCAGAGGCAGTTTCTTCCCCAGACAACTCTCAATGACCCCAAAGTACAGATGTCATCTCCATCCCCTAGTCAAACTTCCATACCTTTCTTTCCTCTTTGTCCCTTTATTTCAAGAATGGTTCTATGAATAGGCCTAGGTAAATCAGGCAACCTGGGTGGGGAAGGCAGGCACTGAAGGCTGGCACTGTGCAGCCCTGGCCTGGCCCTTCCAAGAATTAGGTGGCTTCAGTACAACTCAGGCATGATGAACCGTCACAGAGAACACACTTAAGCCATCATCAAATGGCTTCCAGTGTATTTCACAACAATACTTACTAGCAACAAGTAAGCAGTACTGGCACATGGATACATGCCAATCTGCAAACACAATATTTTTAACATAGACCTTCATCACCCTCACAATCCCGCAGTTTGGAGGAAACTGGGCTTGCCCCAGGTGTAT
This sequence comes from Castor canadensis, assembly GCF_047511655.1. NCBI lineage: Eukaryota > Metazoa > Chordata > Mammalia > Rodentia > Castoridae > Castor > Castor canadensis. Next base: position 80,700,394 of record NC_133388.1, on the reverse strand, counting down.
AATAATTCTGCCCAGCCAGATCCAAACTGTAGCCTCAAAATACTCCACCCAGAGCAGGGGCAATGGAAAGTAGTAGGGAAGAGCAGGCCCAGTTATTTGGTCAAGGATCCCATTCCTGGCTATCCCTCTCTATTCCTCCCCCCGGGTCCCCATTGCCCCCACCTTGCCCCACTACTTTTAGTCTGGGAGTAGTTCGGAGCTCCATGGTACCCTCCCTAGAGCGGCTGACCCCTCGGACTTCCCCCGAGCCCTCAAAGAGCCGTGTGAGAAAACGGGGTCCTGCCCGAGGTAGCAGATCCCCAGCCGTGAAGACGTAGAGCACTGGGTTAACGCTGGAGCTGAAGAAGGCCAAGGCGGTAGTTCCAGCCCGTGCTGCCTGGCCCGCCCCGCCGAGCCTGGCCAAAGCCCCTTCGGGTGGAGCGAGCGCTGCCAACACCTGCAGAAGATTGACCGCGTGGTAGGGTGCCCAGAGCAAGCCGAAGGCGAGTACGATGGCACCCACCAGGCGTCCCACCCGCGTCCGGTGTCTCTTGGCGCTCCAGCTGGCGCCCCGCAGCCGCACCAGCGTCACGCTGTAGCAGCCGATCACCAGCCCAAAAGGAAGGACGAAGGCGGTCAGAGTCTCCAGGCTCAGGTGAGCAGCAGCATGCGCTGGCGTCGGGTGGCACAGCTGACACACGCGGTCGCCCCAGAGGTGGCGGTAGATGGCCGCCGGGAGGGCAAGCAACAATGCGGCCACCCAGACTGCCAACAGCAGGCGGCGGGCCAGGGCCGGGCTGCGCAGCCGGGGCGCCAGGAAGGGCCGAGTGACGGCGAGGCAGCGTTGCAGGCTGAGCAGGCTGGTGAGCAGCACGCTGGCGTACATGCTGAGTGCGCACACGTAGTACACCGCCTTGCAGCCCACCTGACCCAGCGGCCACGCCTGCCCTGTCAGGAAGACCACGAAGAGCGGAGTGAGCAGTAGCACCGCGCCGTCGGCCAGCGCTAGGTGCAGCACCAGTGTGGCCGCCAACGGCCGCCCCCTTGCCGGCCGCCAGCCAGCCAAGCTCCACACTACAAAGCCATTGCCGGGCAGTCCCAGCAACGCTGCCAGCAGCAGGAAAGCCGTGCCTGTAACCCGCGAGGCCTTCCAGCTCAGCAGCGTCTCGTTCCCCGGGGGACGGTAGCAGACTGACATCCTTCTTTTCCTATAAGAGGCTGGAAAGGCCCACATTACCTTGGATGCAAGGAGATAAGGGACTGTGCCTCTGACCCACTTGCCTGAAGCAAGCCTCCCTTCTGTCCAGAAGCCTTGGCTTACCCCAGGCCCCAAGACCCTAATTCAAACACCACCCCTTCTTAGAACCCAGATCCCCTGCTCCCAGTCAGCTGACCTCCCCCCACTGCTGGACACCTCCCCATAGCCCAGTGCTATCCAGACACCCAGTCCTCATGCAGGGCTTTAACTATCTCCACCTCCACCCCTCTGGCCCAGCCCCATTCCCAATACCTGGGGGCAAAAGTGGGCGGTGGGGAGTAAAAGAGCATGGACAAATCTACTTACCCACTGGGAGTAGGCAGGGTTGAGGGCCTGCAAGAGGCCTAGAGAAAGTGAAAAGTGAAGCAGCAGTGGGTGAGGTGCCTACTCCTGTCCTATGCCTCTCACATTTGCAGAGGGTGAGGCAGGAGTGAGGAGGGACAAGATGGTGCTCATCCTCGGCCTTTCCTGAGGCCCCTCCTTCACCCTGCTCCTTCCCATCACTAACAGGCCCAAGCATGTGGGAGCCTGCCTCCCTAGGAAACAGGATAAGGCTGAAGGGGTACAGATAAAGTGCTCTGGCTCTGGAGGGGAGCAGGAACACTCTGGAGACTGACCCTGGGCCTGCTCTCACCCCACCCTACCCCACCCCACCCCCATCTCTGTCCCCAATCCTTCCAATCCACTTTTTGCAGTGCTTATGTTCTCTCACCTTCCTGGCCTAAACTCAGCAGAGAAAGGGACCCTAACACCTCTCTCCTAGCTTCTCTCTTTGCCTGTTTTCAGCCTCTCACTCCTGCTGAGCCCCCTTTTCCCTCAGCTCTTAGCCTACCCAATCCCATCTCTTGCTTTGGACCCTACTCAAGTCCTCCACTCTGAGTTCTCACTAGGTTTTCAGTGGAAGGCATAGTGCTAGGTCCTGGGGGCAAGGTGGAGGGGGATAGGGTGTACATAGAGGTATATAAGGCTTATAACCTGGTTGGGGAGTCATAACACACAATCATGAGACCACACTTCCAGGCTGCACCAGGATATAGGACAAGGAAGACAGGGAAGGAAGAGACCTCTGCCCAGTCAACAGCCAGGACTGGGGCTCCCTGAGAATAAGGACACCAGGAACATTTAGTTTGTTTTCCACAAAGCGAAGAATGAGAAAAGTACATGGGTATGGGGAATTCTATGCTTGTTTCGGGTTTTTTGGCAGCACTGGGGTTTGAACTCAGGTCCTCACACTTGCTAGGCAGGCACTCATACTACTTGAGCTACTCTGCCAGGCCTTTTCTGTGATGAGTTTTTCAACACAGTATCTTGAACTATTTGCCCAGGGCTGGCTTCAAACTGCAATCCTCCTGAGCTCTGCCTCCCAAGTAGCTAGGATTATAGGTATGAGCCACTGGTGCCTGACTCAATCCTATACTTGGAAGGTCAGCTCAGGAAGCAAGAGTGAGGGAGCAGGGGAAGATGGGAAAGAAAGCCAGTAAGAACCTGTTATTGTGTTCCTTAGGTAGGCATGGAACCTCTAGAAGTGTACAGAATGCCCAAAACAGAAGAGTGGGGCATGCTATATCATTTGAGGATTACGCTAGAAGTGTCAAGCCCCTGTATTTTCCCCTTGCACTTGTAAGGGTTTGAGTGAGGTGCCACAGATTTTGACAAGGCTTCTTCCACCTTAGCCAAACTCACAGCCAAAGTGACACCAAAAGCATGCAGGAGAGTTCCTAGAAGTAGTGCTGTAAATCACCCCAAGAATAGGGCCATGTGGGATTCCAAAGAAGGAAGCACTAGATGTCAAGGCAATCGGTCTAAAGTGTTTACAGAAGTGGGCTTACAGAGTAGTCTGTAATCATTCTCTTGACACACAGGAAAAAGAAAAGATGTTCTGTCTACCCTCCTGCCACAAAGGAGTTCAGGGTATGGAGTTTGTGAGAGTTTCAAGGAATTTGGTTTAGGGCTGAGGCTAGTTTCTTTCAGTGTTTTTGGCAACAGTGCCTGGCAATGTTCAATGTGCAGACTTAGGCTCAAGTCTGCACAAGAAATGTAGCTGGCCTGGGTCACAGAGTAGTCAAGGCATTTTGCGTCTCTCAGATCACAGAAAGTAAGCTGGGGAACTGGGGACTCTGTAAGGCTCGCAGGGAGGAAAGTGGGGATTCTGCGCATGTGGGGGGTTTACTGTCAATAAGTCCAAGTTTGTGTGCAATTGTCCATCACAGCTGCAAATGAAATCAAAGAGGGGACACAGGGGCACCAAAAGCTAGTCCTGATGCCATCGTAGGACACTCCCTCATCCATATCTCCTTCATTTCCATTAACTGGCAAAAAGGAAGAGGTGAGAGAGGTGACTACTCCAGGGTCACTGAAGCAAGTTCTGGAGAATGAAGCCAGCCCAATAGGAGGAAGAAGGTAAGCAGGAAGGCCAGGGTAAAGGTCAGGATCCTGATTATCCTGGATCCATGGGTCAGAATCAGCTTCTCCCCACACAGCTCCCAGACTCATTGCCCCACTTCTCATTTTTTTCATGCCTTGCCCAAGCTCCCACTGTTTCCCACCCTGAGCAAGTTTCCCCCACTCTCAGCCCAGCCTTTCCCAAAAGCAGCAGCTTATGGACTTTCCAGTACATGGCAACACAGTGTGTCAGATCACATGTGATTTAGCTTCTCTGAGGTTAGGAGTCAGACACTGTTCCTAGAAAATTATCTCCACAGAAATAAAAACACAAGGTCACATTCCATCTTTTTACATAGTTCCTAGTTACCCTACACACACACACACACACACACACACACACACTCACATCACACACACTTCTAGGGATTTGCTGGGAGTCCTACTTCTACCACCTTATCTAGGCCCCTCCTCTTACCTCCTCTTGGACTTTGTCCTCATTAGTGGCCAGGCAGGGGGACCAGAGTCCAGGCTTGACTCATCTCCCCTCAACACAGCTAAGATCCCAGCTTCATAACAGAAAATAACACTTCAGCCTCAGCACAGCCGAGAATCATTCAGCCCAGAAGCCACAGGGAGGCAACTCTCCTACTCCTCTCCACCATGGACTATCTCTCAGCCTTGAGCCCCAGTGGCCTACTCAGGTGACTTCTAACCTTCCTCTTTACACACCAATTTTGGGGATACCGGCAAGTAGGACAAGACATTTAGTGTCCAGGAGACTCACTTCCCCTCTTACCCCCTTCTCTACACATCTGTCCAACACCTGAACCACTGCCCCTCCCCCACTTCCTGGTCTCTCCTTTGGCTAATTTGGAAATTGAGAGCCCTCCCTTCCTTAACCCTCCAGCCATCCCACCCCCATCATCTCCACTACACTCACCAAGCTCTTCTCACCCTTCTGGCCCTTTCTTCCCAACTATCAGGTCAGTATCCAATATGAGCTCAGAGTTTGGCCGTAGGGTCTGGACCTCAACTCCACCACCTCAGCGACCTTTCCGTGTCTGTGACCACAAGCGGACAATCCGGAAAGGTCTGACAGCAGCCACCCGCCAGGAACTGCTAGATAAGGTGAGTGAGCCAAGTTCCTGGGTTCCTATAGCAGGGGCAGCCAACGGGCTGAAGAATAGTGACAACTTGGGATGGTGGAACAGACAGAATGGTGGAATAAAAAGCTATTGAGTTATCAAGGTCACCATGTAGTGGACAGAGTACAGATGAGGTACCCCTCTCTCTAAGGCTAAAGGCAGAGGGTAAGCCCAGTGGCCTCTGTTGCATTTGGGTGAATTTGTTTCTTTTCCAAGTAGTGGGCTTTTCTTGGGAAGTAGGAAAGCAATAGATAAGGGAGAGCTGGAGGGATGGAATTCAGAAGTATGGAAAGACAATTTGTATGAAAAACCAAACTTAAATCCTGATTTTGCTACTTGCTGTCAAACCTTGGTAAGTTATTCAATCTATCAAGACCTCAGTTTCTTCATCTGAACAAAGAGAATAATGAGCCATCTCCTAAGATTATTAAAAGGAATAAAAGCACATTAGTATGTAAAGTCCTCATAGATACCTAGCACACAGTGAGGCCCCCAAAACGTTAAAAAAATCACAGTTACTAAAAGGTTGTGGAGAACACTAAAAATGGGAGTGAGATGAGACACTGTAGGCAACAAGACAGAGGCAAGATTTCAAGAGAACCTGACCTCACACTTGATTTCAAGAGTGCTTGACAGGTGCTTACCACTGAAGCCACTCTACCAGCCCTTTTTTGTGTTGGGAGTATTTTCAAGATAGGGACTTGTGAACTATTTGCCCTGACTGGCTTCAAACTGCAATCCTCCTGTCTCGCTGGAGTAGCTAGGATTACAGGTGTGAACCACCGGCAGAGCTGTTGTTTTTGAGACGAGGTCCAAAGTTGTCCAGCCTGGTCAACTTTACTCTCCTAGGCGCAAGCAGCCCTCCTGCCTCGGCCTCCCTAGTAGTTGGAACCACAGGAATGTGCTTCCACACCTAGCTCCTGGCTAGATTTAAAAATTCTAAACCTGTAGACTTTGAGGGGAGGTGAAAATGATATAGCAGGAAGAGCAAAAAGAGAGTCCCCCAATGATTAAAGGACATTGAGAGCTGCTGGCTGGAGAAGGGATAGCAAAGCACCAGAAGTAGAACTGAGATATCAACCAGTATCTAGGGCAAACATTGGTCATTGCTTCTTACCACTGGGCAGGCACTGGAGACCCTGCTCCTGAGTGGAGTACTAACACTGGTGCTGGAGGAGGATGGGACTGGCGTGGAAAACGAAGACTTCTTCCAGCTGTTGGAGGATGACACATGCCTGATGGTGCTGGAGCTAGGACAGAGCTGGAGCCCCCCCAGGGTGAGAAGCCCATACTGAGGCTCCTTAGATCACCATCCTTTCTAGCTCTCCTAAGCTTCTTCTCTGGCCTAACCCTGATCTCAGAGGCAGAGGCACGGGGAGAGCTATTGAGCTATCAAGGTCACCATGTAGTGGACACAGTCCAGGAGCAGGGAGGTCCAAACCACAGCTAATGGGGTTAGTGGTGGGTGTCAGGTTGAGGGTCCACCATACTGATGGGAGTACCCTACAGAGTGGGGTACTGTTATATGGCCTGGGCCGAGAGAAGCCAAAGCACAGCAAGGACATCGCCCGCATCACCTTTGACATATACAAGCAAAATCCTCGTGACCTCTTTGGCAGCCTGAATGTAAAAGCCACATTCTACGGACTCTACTCTATGAGTTGTGACTTTCAAGGAGTTGGCCCCAAAAAAGTACTCAGGTCAGAAATCAACATGTCCTATAACCCCATCCCCTACAGTTGGATAGTCACCCTCTCCTGCACCCACTTATCCCATTAGCTCTCCCTTATAAAAACCCTCCAGCCCCTAGCTCAATGGCCTTCTCTGGGACTCCCCTATTTATTTAATTTCTTCTGATCTCTCCCCTTCAGGGAGTTCCTTCGTTGGACCTCCACGCTGCTGCAAGGCCTGGGCCATATGTTGCTGGGAGTTTCCTCAACCCTTCGCCATGTAGTGGAGAGGGCTGAGCAGTGGCACCAGCAGGGTCACCTCCATTCCTATTAAGCAGGGGCTCAGATATTTTGTTCCCAGACTTGTTCTGTAAGACACATTATGAAGTCTGTAACAGCATCAGGTTTTGGTACCTGCAGACAGTACAGGATGGATAACTCGCCAGATTTCCCCACTGTCCTCTGACCCTACTGTGACAGAACCTGTCAGCAGACTGCCCTACTCCCCCAGCGTATACCTTTCCCTAAAGAATGCTGCACATCCTAGCCATACTCCCGCCTCCTACTTACCCTGAAAGGCCACAAGCCAGTCCCCAAGCATCCTTATCCCACTCTGACTGCTGCCACATCTAGATTCTTACCAACTCCTCTTGTCGCTAAGATCCCCAGTACACTGATGACAGCCCTCTCTGATATTACCTTAAGATCTCAATTTCTTCATACCTTTCTCCTAAAAACCAAAAACATCTCTAATAAAAATATAAAAACATTTATGCCAATTAGACTTTTTTTTTTTTTTTTTTTGGAGACAGGGTCTCCCAAAAGGTTTAAGGCCCAGGCTGGCCTCAAACTCACGATCCTCCTGCCTCAGCCTCCCAAGTGCTAGGATCACAGACATGCACCACCATGCCCAGCTCCAATAAGACCTTTGACTCCAACTTAAACCAGGAAGGAATTGAACAAGTACTCTCTTTTGCCCTTTTCTTCAACATCCAGTCCCAGATCCCAAGGCCTCAGTCTTCAAGAATTGAGTTCAATGCCCGCCTCCGCTTGGCCACTGCACTCTGCTGCTGTTCCCAAGCTTCTCGTCGCTTCAGAAAGGTAGTCAGGGCCACATTTCGAGCCACATGGTGGCCAAAAGGGTCTCTTATCAGCTCCTGGTTCTGTTCCCCTGCAAAGGAAAACCACTCAGGCTTAGTGACATCCATGCTCAAAGACAGATTCTAGTTGGATAAAGACCCCTCCATTTTCTTCTGATCCTGGGACTGCCACTGGGATGGAGCAAACACTTCACTCTTCAAAGAACAGAAGCCAGGAGGAGGGGTGACAGTAAAGGACTGTACAATCAGTCAGCAGAGGAGAAGGCAAGAGCAGATTGCTAAGAACCCATGTCCAAGACCACCCTTTGGAACTGAAGTCTGTTGAATTCAAGTTCATTCCTCAGCCACCCAGCTATCTGGCACAAGAGAAGGGAAAGTTTGGAAACATCAGAGAAGCACTGGTACTCACCCAACTCAGTAGCAATTTCCTTCCGGGCCCCCAAGGCTGCTCCACTCCAGATAGCATCTAGCACACGGCTGCCATGACGGCTACAGGCCAGAGCCACATATTGTCCCTGTATTAAGACAAACAAGGTAAGTTCTTCTAGGGAAGTGTACAAAAGTTTTGGGGGTGGGGAATAAAGCTTCAGAAGGTTAGGTGGGGTCAAAACAGTCCAAGAACCGTTTCCTCTCTTCCACTCTGAAGACACAGTCCTAGGGGAAGCTTGTTTTCTCTAAATGATTGACAGAGGAGAATCAAGCAGAAGTTTAGAAGTCTAACCTTTAGGGTCTGCAGCACACGGCGGCGCTGCTTGCGTGTCACAGAGGGGCTGGTCAGAATGGCATCAAGCACATGGGAACCAGCAGGGCTTTGGGCCAGAGCCAGAAGCTGTGGCCCTGTCAAGGCACCCAGACTTCCAAGTACAAGACCAGGGGTGGAGAAGTGCAGCAGATGCTGGAGCAGAAGAGACCCAAGTACTGTCACTTTTCCCAAGGCCCTGGCTGTGGCCATTTCCACCTGGGAACAAAGAAGTAGGAAATTAGGAAGCAGTGTCCAAACCAGGTGGATAAGCTCATCCCCAGGATACTGCCACCTTTGCTTGGATGAGGTTGGAAATCTCATCACCCTCCCCAAGGGGCTTCCCAATCCCTGAGAAGTCTGGCCAATTAATCACTGGCTTAGCCTCCTCCCTGCTTCACCTGGTGCTCTGCAGGTACTGCCTCCTCCTCCTCAATTAGTTCATAGTACACCTCATAAGCTGTCAAAGTGGCAAAAAGAGGAACACAGGCCACTTGCCGGGATGAGGGCTCTGCACAGTGGAATGCCTAGAAGGGAAGACAAAACATGATGACTCTGAGAGCTACCCCATCCCCAATCTCAACTTTCTGGACAGGAAAAATGAGAAGGCCTAACTCTACAAAAAAGTAAACTCCATGAGGGCAGGATCTCATCTGCTTTGCTGTACCCCAACCTCTACACATATAACAGGAGCTGACTAACCATGTACCCCTAAACTTTTCTCTCAGTTCTGGAAGATAATTTTTCAATCCAGGGTTGTATGATGGCTCTTGGACTCATTTTTCCTTCTCTCTATGAACTTCCTTGGCAGTAGACCTCTTGAGTGCAGATTAGATAAGTCCTAACTCATAGAATTGTACCAAGGGCAAAAATGGGTTGCAAGTAATACATACTTACCTCCAACAACAGCTGCAAGACCTGGGCTTGGTGAGTCCCAACTCTGCGGCAGGCCCCCACAAGGGCAATAACTACACCTGGGTGGCCCTGAGCCAGTACAGCTTCTAGGACAGGGCTCAGCTCCTCAAACACGGAGGACAGCTGAGAGGAAAATGGGATAAAGAATCTTAGGCATTGTGGTAATAGCAGACTAAGTTATTCAGAGACATCTTCCTTCTGAAAACAACTAAAAGTGCCAAATAAAATAAAAAAGTATTTCCAATGTCAGGACTTTGGTTTGGCTGGGTAAGGCCCTGGACAAGGGGGAAGTCATAAAGGTGCCACCTAAGGGGACTTTAAATAGCCCCTCTGTAGGTGCAGAGGAGAACTAGGGGTAAGAGAGAACTAGAATTACACCTGCCCTTCCATTCCAAATCCCAACCCAGAGAGACCACAGGAAAGCCCATCTTGGTGCTAAGCAGCAGGGAAAAGAGAAGCAAAAGCAATGGCTTTCGTGCTCATGTGAATTTGTACCCAAGTGCCCAGAGTCTGGGTGGACCATAGAAGTTCAAGCTGAAAACTTGAATTAAGCCAGTCTCCTAGTGAGGCATGGTGGTACATTCCTGTAATCCCAACATTTAGGAGGTTGAAGCAGGAGGTTTGTGAGTTTGAGGCCAAGCTAGCTTCAGCTACACAGTATGACCTATATTGGGGGGGAACCTAAAGGCATGGCTCAAGTGGTACAATGTTTGCCTTTGCATAGCAAGCACAAGGCCCTGAGTTCAAACCCCAGTACTGCCAAAATAATAATAATAATAAAACAAACTTCTTCATGGGCCAAGTGTGGTGGCACATGCCTGTAATCCCAAATACTCGGGAGGTGGAGATCAGGAGGAACATGATTCAAGGCTAACTTGGACAAAAGTTAGTGAGACCCTCTCTCAACAAATAAGCTGGGCATGGTGGTAAACAACCATAATCCCAGCTATGTGAGAGGCATAGGTAGGAGGATTGTGGTCCAAGGCTAACTCTGGGCAAAAGCACAAGACCCTATATAAAAATTAACTAAAGCAAAAAAGGAACAGTGGAAGAGCCCCAGCCTAACAAGCATGAGGACAAGTTCAAAACCCCAGTACACACACACACACACACACACACACACACACACACACACACAAAGGCAGTCTCCTACTGGTAGTCATACCTCTGGGAGGAGGGCACCTTTATACTAAGCTCTGGAAAACCCTGAGGTTAACTTTACAAGGGGCAATGAACAATACACTGTCAGAGACATCCAAGCACACTATAAAATAAGACCCAACAAACAAGAATAGCAGAAAGAGACCCAGTCAAGTTTCCCCCTCACCAGCTGAGGGGTAGTGATTGCATCCAACAAGCGTTGCAAAGGGAAGTTTGCAATGGGATGTGCAGCCAAGGTCTGCAGCTGACCCTGGAAGTGATCCTCAAAGAGGCTCTGGAGCCTGGGGGCCTCCAACACCAGCAGTACTTGCTCCAAGAGTCTGGAGCTTGTCTGATCCCGCAAAAATAGTAGTAGGGGGCTGGAGACAAAAAGAGCATAAAGCAGTTTTAACTCCACTTCATTTAAAATGCAGCTGCACCACATCACCTCATTCATTTTACACAGCCCCACCAACTGTGGTCAGTCCTGAGGTCCTGACCATACCTGCCATCTGCTGAGGAATTGCAAGTACTCAGGTAGCCAATCACAGTATTGCAAAGATGGGCACAGAACTGAGGCAGTTTACGGTGTAAGATCTGTAAGGCCACTTGAAGGCAGAAGCTGGAGATCTTGTCAGTGATAAACACTGTGGGGAGAAGGCAGAAGTAATTAACGGCTTTTTCAAAGGCCTGACACCTGTACAACCTCAAACCTTAAGCAACAAAGAGGACTACGTACACAAAAGCATCCATATAGTGTTTTGCAACAACAAATCAGACCAGGTTTGAAGAGGAATGACCTGCCCTAAGGGCCCTGGTTGGAGGTAATCTCCTCTAGCACAGTAGATCCAGACCCAATTCCTACTTCCCTTCTTACCAGCAATGTCCTTGAGAAAGCAGGAGCTCAGGTCCTGAAGGTGATTCAAGAATGTGTCAGGAACTTCAAAATCAGTAGGCTTACATTCTCGAGCTGAGGCCCTCTGTACTTCTGAGAAAGATCAAGAACATGTGCAGTGGTGAGATTACAACCTGCCATCCAGAACAGAGAAGAACTCCACAGATCAATGAGGATTCAGCTTGCAATACAGAACAGATGAATGTCTCCTCTGGATGACTAAACTGAAATGACACTTCTTTATTTTTTTGGCAGCTCTGGGATTTGAACTCTCAGAGCCCTTGTACTTGTTAGGTAGGCACTCTAATACTGGAGCCACATCTCCTGTCTTGAAATGACATTTCTGTTTAAATTTTCTAAGGAACTTCAACCAACCTTCCTGTGGGCCACAGAAGATAGTACAAACTCCTCAGCCAGGCAATCCAAAATCAGGCCTCATTTAAACTTTCTGGCTGGGCATGGTGGTATATGGCTAATAATCCCAGTTAGGTAGAAGGTGAAGATAGGAGGATGCTGTCAGAAGAAGGCAAAGTGGTGGTGGTGGGGCAGGGGAAGCAGCAAGACCTGGGGGCATGGCTCATGTAGTAAAGCACATGCCTAAAGGGGGGAAAGGGGGAGAAATGACCCAAACATTGTATGCACATATGAATAAAAAATAAACAAATAAATAAAATTAAAAAAAAAACCCACATGCCTAAAAGCACAAGGCCTTGAAGTCAAGCCCAGCACCACCAAATAAACTTTCTAACTTATTTCCCAGAGTTTTCAAAATGTAGGTCACAGCCTATGACTGTATCATAAAATCAAGTTAGTAGTCTCAATCAGTACTTTATAAAAAATGAAATAGAGGGCTGGCAGAATGGCTCATGTGGTAGAGTGCCTATCTGGCAAAGTGGGAAGCCCTGAGTTCAAACACCAGTACCACCCGAAAAAAAGAAAGAAAGAAAACAATTTGATATATTGTAAGAACTTTTGTAAATGCCACAATGTACCCCCACCCAGCACAACAATAAATAAAAAAAAGGAATGAAGCAGAATAAAATTTAAAAACCACTAGGTGCTGGTGGCTCACACCTGTAATCCTTGCTATTTGAGAGGCTGAGATCAGGAGGATTGAGGTTTCAGGCTAGCCCAGCTAAGAGTTTGTGAGGCTCCATCTCAAGCAATAGTTGGGCATGGTGGCATGAGCCTGTCAACCCAGCTATGACAGGAATCCTAAAATAGGAGGATATGGTCCAGGGAAAAAGCAAGATCATATTTCAAAAATAACCAGAGCAAAAAAGGGTTAGATGCAAGTTTAAGCACAAGAGTAGATAAACCAGGGTTCTAACCCCAATAAAGTATATATATATATAGAAAAATATCAGAGTGCTGCATATCGTAAGGGTTTTGCTTCCTGAACTTCTGCTTGAGAGCAACGTGTATATACACACATACATGTTGAGTCATGTTTAAAAACAAGTTTTTACTGTGGGTTGTGGTACAAAAAATTTGAAATTCATTGCTCTAAATTAATCACCTCTTCCTGCTGCCCCTATGCTAAACAGGTGTGCATTCTTACCTCTGGGCCTCTGTACACACTATTCTTTGTTCTTCTAAACTGTGCCCTAATATCTCTGGTAATTATTCAAGGCCAAACTTTCACCATAATGACTTATTCTTCCGGTTACTCTCTTCTGAACTTCCCACCAGTTCCACCTCCCTTTCTTGTAATACTTACCAGATGATTGGGAGCCACGGGGCCTGACTCTCTCAGACTCCAGGAGTGTCCCTCCCAACACCTGCAGCAGTGTCCTGACCACGAAGCTGCCATGTGTGTCTCCACAGTAGAAAAGAAAATCACCACACACCTCTGAAGCTAGTCCCAGAACCAGTTCCTCCAGGGTCTCCAAGGGACCATCCTTCTCCTCCTCCTCCTCCTCCTCCTCCTCCTCTGCAGGACTCCCCAGCAATCGAGGCAGCTGCAGCAAAGCACTTTGCAGTACATGGACCCCGCACCGATGACAGGCCACAAAGCGCAAGTTGGAGCGCAGAGCTGCCCATACTCGACACAACGGTTTCAAAGGACTGAACCCCAAAAGTTCCTGCAGCATCTCACTGCCAGTTCTGTTTGTGGCCAAGGCTAGGGCCTGAGTCTCCACTTCCTTCAAAATATTGTGCACCATCAGCTCTGAAAAAACGTGGAAAACAATCATTTAAAGCAACTGAGAAGAGAATAAGGTTATGCTCCATCACTTTAACAAGGGGCAAAGGACAGAGATCGAGGAAGAGGACATAAGAAGTAAAACAAAGTCCCCACGCCCTGGGGACCCCAGAAAGTTTCCTTGCATGTCCTGGGCTTTATGCACTTGGTCCCAACCCTCAGTTGCTCCCTACCTCGTTCTTCCCCGGCCTCGGGAGCCTCTTTCAGAGTTGACAGCGCCCGCCGGAAATACCCCAGAGCTTCGGGGCTCAGCTGCGGGAGGGCATCTAGAGCGGGCTCTGAGTGCCGGCCCGCAGGCGGCTGGGGATGCCGTTCGCGACCTGGTGGGGGACGCCCCGACCCTCTGCCCCCGCGCCCACGTTTGCCGCCAGCTGGGAACTGGCGCCCTGCCATGTGAGGGAACCGCGGACCCAATCCCATGTGTGTTTCGAACCGCAGAAGAGAAGGGCTCTCCCCGCCAGCAGCGAGCCTGGTCTTCGCCGACTTCCGAAGTTCCGGCGTGTTCCAGTCGCAGAGCTCTACGTCATGACTCCGCGACGGCCCGGCCAGGTGCAGTGGGTGTGGCTTCCGTATGACCCGCCCCCATTTGCTTCAGAACCCCGCCTCCTTGGTTCCTGCCCAGAATCGTCCTGGACTCTATCAAGAGATGCTTTAGCCTCACCTGCATGTTTGCCCGAGCACCACCTACTAGCAGTTGAACTTCCGCTCGATCCTTTCCTTAGTCATTTCGCTCCTCCCGTGGTCCGAAGCAAAGTTCTCGAGCTACAGGTCTGGTGAGCTAGACCGCTAAAGGACCGCAGAGAAAGCGCCCTCAGCAGGTAAGGCGCAAGTTCTCCCCACTTCGGGCTCAGGGTCGGGGCTTCGCGGTTCACAGCGCCCGAGCTTAGCCGCCCTGGGGCCAGGGGGGTGGCAGAGCTACCAGATAGCCCAGGACTCTGTCTGCCTCGCCAGAGTCCCCACCTAATTACCCCTGTCCGAGCGTCGCAATAGGTGTGTAGCCCTGGAGAGCCCCCATCCCGCTCCCTTTTCAACTCCCTGGGCTACCCAAAAGGGACAGTGATCCTGGCCTGGGGCCCGCACTCAGTTGTCCACCTCTGAAACTTCTGTCTTAGAATTCCAGCCCCATCTCCTCCTTCTGTCTCTAGCGGGGTCCCGCCTCCACGCACGATCTGCACACTTCCCTCCAAGCAACTCTTTGCCTTCACAGATATCCCCCTTTGCCTGGGAATCATGGTGGCTCCCATGAAGGGCCAAGTGTGTGTGGTGACTGGTGCCTCCAGAGGCATTGGCCGTGGCATTGCCTTGCAGCTCTGCCAAGCAGGTGCCACGGTGTACATTACTGGCCGCCACCTGGAGACCCTTCGGGCCACTGCTGAGGAGGTGAGTGGTCAGCTGAGGAAGCCTTTCCAGTTATCCACTTCTAATCTCTTAACCTGACACCATAATATTCCTCAACAAAACATGAATACTTGGAGTAGAATAAATGAACCCCATAAATAACTTCAGGTAAGACTGAATTTTCCCAAGTGAATTTTATGGAACAATAACAAAAAAAAAAATTTCTATTTGAGAGCTTCAGAGGTTTTGGATTTGCAACCAAAGTGTTTTATACCTGTGCTTCCTCTGTTTTAGGCAAGACTTTATTGAACTGTACATTTTCATTTTTTACTGAGTATCAGTAGAATAATTACTTGAGCTGGACGCTGGTGGCTCATGCATGTAATCCTAGCTACTCTGGAGGCAGAAACCAAGAGGATCATGGTCGAAGCCAGTGGGGCAAGTAGTCATGGAGACCCTTTCTTGAAAAAACCCATCACAAAAAAGGGCTGGTGGGTAGCTCAAGGTGTAGGCCCTGAGTTCAAACCCCAGTACCAATAAATAAATACTTGAGCAATCCCACTGGGGTTACCAAGAATAATAATATTTAGATAATAAGGGGAGCAGTTAGGGAAAACATTCTGGAAAAGGTGATCCTTGAACTGAGTCTTGAAAGATAAGAATTAGGTAAAGGAGGTTAGGAAAATCATTCCAACAGAGTTACATGAGCAGAGGGAAAATGAGTTGGTCTCCATGAGGTAATGCAAGGGAGGAGTAGTGGATGAGAGGCCAAAGAAGACTAGCCCCTGATAAGACAAGGGGCTGAGAGTATAGCTTAGTGGTAGAGTGCTTGTTTGGCACATGTGAGACTCTGGTAAAGAACTTAGACTTCAGCCAGGTGCCAGTGGTCACATCTGTAATCCTAGCCACTTGGGAGGTTGAGATAAGAAGGATCAAAGTTCCAGGCCATCCTGGGTAAATAATTTTCCAGAACTCATTTCCAAAATAACCAGAGCAAAATGGACTGGACGTGTGGCTCAAGCAGCAGAGTACCTGCTTTGCAAGCACAAAGCCCTGAGTTCAAACCCCAGTCCTACCAAAACAAACAAAAAAGAACTTAGGCTTCAAACAGATTTGTGTTTTAGATAATTCATACTGACTGGATTATGAAGAATTAATTTGGACTAGAGGTGTGGGGAACAGATTTGTGTTTTAGATAGTTCATACTGACTGGATCATGAAGAATTAGTTTGGACTGGAGGTGTGGCTTAAGTGGTAGAGCACCTGCCTAGCAAGCACAAGGCCCTAAGTTCAAACCCCAGTACCACCAAAAAAGAAGGGTAGGGTGAATTCAACCATGATATCTGGTAAGAACTTTTTGTAAATATCACATTGTATCCCCCAATAACCAATAATATGAGAATAAAAAAATTAAAATAAAGAATTTAAGCCAAAAAGATTGGAGGCCAGGTGAGCAAGTAGGAGGCATTACAGTAGTTTAGGCAAGGAAGTAATAGGTGGGGCCTAGAGCATGCATCTGGACAGTGGGGATTTATTCTTGAATAAGGTACTCTTCTTCCTCTGAAGTTGGAGGATGGGAGCACATTTGCAGAACAGGAATTAGGAGTAGTCTGTGCCTGATACCTCTGGTTTTTTAGTTACCAAGCAAGAGAACTGGTGGGGTGAGTAAAGGTTCCAGGTAAGTAGAAAAAAGGGTAGGAGCTAAGGAAATGACAGTTGGAATGACCAAGGACAAGGAAAGAGGATAGCTACTTGTTTCTAGGAGTAGGCTCCATGCCTCCTTTCACCCTTGACTTACAGAGTATGGTGCTTTCCTTTCATGATAGGCCTCGGTAAAAGCCTGTAGATTTTAAACCTAAAATCTCAATCCACCTTGCTCTGTGGTGGCTGGACCTACTATTCCTGAAACTCCTAAAATAGACACCAGAGGGCAGTACTGTCTGCATGTCACCTCAGCAACTTAGTTCCCAAGCTCACTTTGGTTAGGGAAATTGTGTGATAGCTCACACCAGTGCGCAACTGTGAACTCATTACCCATCCTCACCCCCTTTCCTCTCTAGGCACGATCCCTCGGGGGCCAGTGTGTACCTGTGGTGTGTGATTCAAGCCAAGAGAGTGAAGTGCGAAGCCTGTTTGAGCAAGTAAACCGGGAACAGCACGGGCGTCTGGATGTGCTGGTCAACAATGCCTATGGTGGGGTCCAGGTACCATTTGAACTTAATCCAACGCCCACTCTTCACCTCCCCTCCACATGCCAGAGTCCTCATTCATCCCCATTTGTTGTCCCTTCCCTTACCCAGCGCTTTACCTTCTGTTACCCTGCCTTCTGATCATCCAATCAATCACATTTTCTGTGCCTTCTAGGCGATCCTGAACACAACTAAGTCATTCTGGGAAGCCCCTGCCTCCATTTGGGATGATGTAAACAATGTTGGACTTAGGTGTGTGTTCCCCTCACCTCACTTCAAGGGCCAAGTCTCCCTTCACTCACTTAGCCATCCTCAGGACAAGGTCCTTTCCCTGTATGTCTTTTCCTTCCCTCTCTGGCTTCCTTTATCTCTTTCTTCTCCCTTCTGTTCCATTTGTCCCACTTATATCTGAGAAGTTCCATACAGGTGAGTCTGCCCTTGAGAATGTCAGCTTTGACCTTTTTCTCTCTGGAGCTTGAACTCAGGGCCTACACCTTGAGCCACTCCCCCAGCCCTGTTTTTTGCATCGGGTCTCATAAACTATTTGCCCAGGCTGGCTTTGAATCGCAATTCTCCTGATCTCTACCTCCTGAGTAGCTGGGATTACAGTGTGAGCCACCGGCACCCAGCTAGTCTATGTTTTCAAAAACTGGTTAGAGGGAGAAATGACTAGCTCAACATAATGTTAATGAAAGGAATGGGCACTGACTGTCCTTCACTTCCATGTCCTCACTCAAGACCTCACGGGAAAGTATAATTCCAGGGAAGAGTTGGGACTGTGGGATGCTGTGGGGTCATACTACATCTGGCACAGGAGTGAGATAGGACAGCACTTAGAATTTGCCCACAGCATAATATGCATAGTTAAGTCTCTGTTGCTTACTTTTGATAGATGTGGTAAGGCTCCTGTGAGAGTAACCAAGAGATTATTTGGAAATCTGTGACTAAAACATGGAAGATACCCAACTTTGGTAGTCTGGTGGCAGTCCCAAGGAAGCAGGATTAGAATGCAATTGTGATTTCCAAAGTAAAAGAAAGATTGTGAGGACAGTAGGGCTGGTCAACCCAGACACTTAAAAGCAAAACACAAAGAGCAGGAAATTGGCCTTGGAGGCCCACATCCTCCTAGGAGGGGTGCCTGCTATACCCTCATCTCTTGCTGTCTATAATCCTTAGCAGGGGCTCAAGATGGACACCCAGATGTCAGCCCCAAACCCTGCACCCTGATGAATTCTCCAAGATAAAGGCTACTCCATGAGCCATTAGCAGCCCACCCACACCTCTTCCCCTTTCACATTCCCGTCTCCTCATATAAGTGTATTGCCTTTGCTCTGCATTCCCTGGCACTGGACTTTCCCCTGAAACTATAATTCTAACAGTTTTCATTTGGAGGGCCCTGCCCATTTCCCATGCAAAAGCAATTTTTTTTCTGGTTACCAAGTGTGTGTGTGTGTGTGTGTGTGTGTGTGTGTGTATTATTAAAACAACTTGTGGAAAAAAATGTAAAGACTAGAACAGCTTTGCCAGTGTTTTGGTAGTACATGCCTGTAATCCCAGCACTTAGGAACAAAGGCAGGAGAATCACAAGTTCAAGGCCAACCTGTGCAACATAGTGAGTTCAAGGGCATCCTGGTGCGTAGTGAGACACCTGTCTCAAAAAAAAAAACTAGTTCAATCTTACTCCCCTCACTGCCTTCCCTTCCTCCCTTGCCTGATAAATAGACACCACTAATATAGCTTGGCATATATTCTTCCAAATTTTTCACATAAATATCTCATTCTTTTAAACCCTCATAAAATATTCCACTGGGGCCAGGCATGGTGGTGTACATCTGTAATCCCAGCTACTCTGGAGGTAGAGATCAGGAAGATTGTGGTTCTATGCTAGCCTGGGCAAAAAGTTAGCTAGAATCCATCTCAACAAACAAGCTGAGCACAGTGGTGCACATCTGTAATGCCAGCTATTCGAAGGTAAAAGAATTATGATCCAAGGTCAGCCTGGGGCAAAAACATGAGATCCTATATGAAAAATACCTAAAGCAAAAAGGGTTTAAGTGGTAGATCACTTACTTAGCAAGTGTGAGGCCCTAAATTCAAACCCAAAGTATTGCCAAATTTTTCATTTATTACATATTCCCGTTCCTTTAGGAAGAGGTACAGTAATTTATCTAATCCCTTATTTGTTATAGCAGTAAAATTCTTGGATCATAGAATATGTACTTCCTTCTTTTATTTTCTTGTTGGTACTGGGATTTGAACTTATGGCCTTATACTTGCTAGACAGGCGCTCTACCACTTGAGCTACTCCACTAATCCAGAATATGTACTTCTTAAAATTTTAACAAACATAAAACAAACTTTCCTCCTCAAAAGACCCCAGCTATTTTTAATTTCAAGATAATGAAAGAGGGCTGAAGACATGGTTCAAGTGGCAGAGCACCTGCCTTGTAAGCACAAAGCCCTGAGTTCAAACTCCAGTACTGAGGAAAAAAATGTTAATAATGGAGAATATCTGTTTCCCCACATCTTTAGCTATCCTAGACAGTATCAGGCTACTCAATCAGACCAACTTCGCCACTCTGATAAGGTACAGATATATAAAGGTGGTTCTAATCCTTACTTTAACAATTTCTGAGGTTGAGCTTTGTCTATTGGCTTTATTTATTGACTTTTCCTACTTTTGTGAATTGTCACTTGTGTGATTAAGTTATTCTTTTCACATTGGATTTATAAGAGATCTTTGTGGAACAGATGCCTTTGACATATGTTTTACAAGTTTTTTTTCCCAATTTATCGCTTCTTTTTTTGACACTGGGTTTGAACTCAGAGCCTCAAGCTTTCTAGGTGGTAGGCATTACCGCTTGAACCACGACCCCAGCCCTGTTTGCTTTGGTTATTTTTCAGGTAGAGGTCTCACAATTTGTTTCCCCCAGTCAGCCTGGACTGTGATCCTCCTATTACATTTCCCACATAGGTGGGGTGATAGACATGCACCACCTATGTCTATCATGCCCAGCTTTTTTTTAAGAGTTCTTGCTCACTTTTTGTCCAGGCTAGCCTCAAACTAAGATGCTCCCTCTTGGCCTTTGAGTAGCTGCGATTACAGATGTGAGTCACTACATCAGCTTTATGTTTTCTTTTAGTACTTTCGTGCTTTCATTTTTTTCCATCTAAATTTTGCATCCTTTTAGAACTCATTTTGAAATAGTAAATGAGGTAGACGGTCAGTCCTCCCCAGCCCACATAACTGTTCAGTTGTCCCAAATCTACGTACTTTCTGTATTGATTTGAAATGTTCCCTCTGTACTTTGTTACAGTCCCACTTACACTGGGATCTAATTATGCAATACTTTGTTTCATTGACTTGCCTGACTACTGTTATACCCGTGCTGAATCCTTTTAATTATGATGTCACTGTACATTTTAATATGGGTGATTGGGGGAAGAGGGGAGCAAATCCTCTTTACCCATAAGACATTCTTTTTTGTTTTTTCCAAATTTTTCTGGCTGTCTTCACATATTAATTCTTCTCATTAATCTTTTTTTTTCAATTCCTTCATAAAGTCTTATTGAGATATAACTCAAACTGACTAAATATATGAATTAATTTACATAGAATGGATGTTTTTCATGTCAATTTTTCTTCTCTGAACAATTGTGTCTGTAGCTGTTCTTGTATAGTTTTAGTTTTTCCACATAGACCTTACATATTTCTTAGGTATTTTTCTGCCCGAACTATTTTATGTTTATAATTGCTATTGTGACAGAGGTCTTTTCTTCCATTACATCTTCTAAAGATCGCCCTTTCTCATCTGCCAGTGGTAATTTTACCAGTTTTTCTCTCAGAATATGGCCTCCAGTCCACTTCTCAGGTCTGTAGCTCTGCAGCCTTTCCCACTGATTACAGCCACCGAGGGCACAAGAAGCAGCCAGGGCCTGCAGCACCCAGGCCACAGCATTAACACAGCTCATTCCTTTTCCTTCCCCACTCCACCATCTAGAGGCCACTACTTGTGCTCCGTATATGCGGCACGGATGATGGTACCTGCTGGCCGGGGGCTCATCGTGGTCATCTCCTCCCCTGGGGGGCTGCAGTATATGTTCAATGTACCCTATGGTGTGGGCAAAGCTGCGGTAAGGACCAGTGGCATAGGGTTGGGAAAGTGCAGGATAGTGATGGGACTTACAGCTTGGGAGGTATAATCCCTTGTGGCCAGAATGGTAAAGCTGCCTAGCCCTCACCTCTCCTTTTGACCCAACAAAGGTCAGTTCCTTTGCTTGGGCTCCCCTCCATCTCCCCTGCCAGAGTAGGCATCAAATTGGGAGCAGTGAGCAGTGGAAACCTGAGGGCTCCTGAGAAGGGCAAGAGCCTGGGTGCACGGAGGGCGGAAAACGAAAGCAACACAGCCAGGTGTTCTAGCTCTCATTCTACCTTTTGTCCCTCCACAGTGCGACAGGC
This sequence comes from Castor canadensis, assembly GCF_047511655.1. Classification (NCBI taxonomy): domain Eukaryota; kingdom Metazoa; phylum Chordata; class Mammalia; order Rodentia; family Castoridae; genus Castor; species Castor canadensis. The sequence continues at coordinate 80,678,979 of NC_133388.1, read as the reverse complement.
TAGCTGCTGACTGTGCCCACGAGCTGCGGCATCATGGGGTCAGCTATGTGTCTCTGTGGCCAGGGATGGTGCAGACAGAAATGCTGAAGGACTATATGGCAAAGGATCACTCTGAGGATCCTCTGTTTAAAAAGGTTGGCAAAGAGAGGGCAAGGGAAGTAGGCAATGGAGAGGAGGCAACCCTCCATTTACTCCAACAAGAGTAAATGTTCCCACTTATCAGGAGCTGCGGGGGCAGGCACAGGACTGAGTACATGCATGCATTATTTCTTTTAATCTTGTGAGGGAGACACGCCCTCCATTTTACAGATGGCAAAATTGAAACCCAGAAGGGTTAAGAAACTTGTTCCAGGGCAGAGGGTATAGCTCAGTGATAGAGAATGTGCTTAGCATATGCAGGCCCTTGTTCAATTTCCAGCCCTGAAAAAAGACAGGAAAGAAGGAAAGAAGGAAGGAAGGGAGGGAGGGGGGTTGGGAGGGAGGGAGGGGGGATGGGAAGGAGGGAGGGGAAGGGAAAGGGAAAGAAAGGAAAGACATTTGTGTCAGGTCACATGTTGGAAGTGGAAAGGCTGTCTAGCTCTGAAGCCGTCACTTGACCCCTGCACTGAACTAGCCTGGAAGGCCCAGACACTAGTTGGCATTATGAGAGCCTTCCACTTAGGAAAGGCAGCAGGTCCTGGTACTGGGAACAGGGCTTGCCTGAATGCAGGGAGGAGTAACTGTAGTGCTACATTGGGTCCTGCAGGTCCTGCATGAGGTCTGTAGCCTTTCTTTCTCCTGAGACAGAGCTGAAAAGGGGGAAGACTGGGGCAGTTCTCTTAGAAATTAACCCTTTACCTCTCAACATGTTTTTCAGTACAAACCAGGTTTCTCAACAGCAGAATCCACAGAAATGAGTGGCAAATGTGTGGTGGCTTTGGCAACAGGTGATGACTTTGGGACAGCCAGACAGGGCTTGGAGGATCTACAGGGCAGTGGCAGCAAATACCTAGTTTTGATTTGGGAGGTGGCCAAGGAGAATGCCCAAATTTTCTATGTCTTTTGAGTTTCAAAGAGTCAGGATTCCAGGTTGGAGGTTTGGGAGCCTGTGAATTGGTTCCCGTGAGGTGTGGCCAAGAGCCTTCCTAGGAACAGAGAGAAACAGTTCTCCAGGGCTCCTGAGCCTGTCTCAGTGATGGCCCGTCCAGTTTAGCCAGACCTTGTCCCTCTTCACCCCCGTGCCCACCATCTCCAACTGTATGTGTGCCCTCAGACCCAGATATCCTGAGCTTGAGTGGGAAGGTGTTACCATCCTGTGACCTTGCTCGGCGCTATGGGCTTAAGGACGTGGATGGTAAGAGCTCTGGGCCCGCAGCCAGCCTCAACTGCTATTCCTTCTGCTCCCTGCTCACTCCTTCTCTCAGTCTCTTCAATCAGGGTGGGAGGTGTCAGAGGAGTGGGGAAAAAGGCCCAATTGTTCCTCTCCTGTTGTTCCCAGGACACCCTGTTCATGACTATTTTTCCATGAGCTCTGTTCTCACACATGTCTCCAGCCTGGAATGGTTGGCCTCCTACATCCCTAACTTCCTGCGCATGCCCAAGTGGATTATCACCCTGTACACCAGCAAGTTCTAACCCTCCAGCCTGATGTCACAGTTTTGCTTCTTTTCCCATGTGAGCTTGGGTGGTTGGGCCTATCTTAATAAAACAAATCAGCTTTTTCTCACCTGTCCTTGCCCTTGGATACGAAGAGAATGCTTCTACCAGGCATCCTTGTAAACTCTGGGATCCCTGATAAGTCATTCTTTTTGCCTTGGTTTTCCTTGTCCCTACATTTTACTTTTTTGCTTCAATATTGAAAAATTCTCTGAACGCTAATAAAGGACTCATTTCCCCTTCCGTGTGTTTGTAGATGCTAATTCTGTGCTCAGCAAAGTGGTAAATACTTGAGAGAAAAATGCAAAGATGCACAAATGTGTAGGCTCTCAAAGGGTTCTGTCCCTAAGTTAAGGTCCCTTTCTTCCAGACCTGTTCCTACTGTTCCCTGCAAGGCCTGTTTCCCATGCCCCAGCTAAGGAGCTAGGTCCTTCCATAACCAGAAGCTCCTAATCTCACACTGCTCACATCCCCTCATTCCACCATCTCTTCAGGGTGCCTACTACCTCCTACCTGGGATGATCTCTTGGAGAGGTCCAATTCCAACATGGGCAGATTCCTTAGTGTCTCTGATTTCCTGGAACTGGAGGAGAAGATACTGCCAGATTCCAAGTAAGGAACAGAGGAACAACTACTGGCACTGACACACTCATCCTTCCTCTCCAGACTGTATGACCTGAATTGCTTCCTACAGACATGATTACACGAGCCCTTCCAGCCCTTCTGGGCTGCCTTGCCTGCTCAGTGCCTGGTTGTACTGCCTCCCCACCCCTGCAAAGGGGCTCCAGGAGGCCCAGGGTGGTTCTCCAGCAGTGACAGATTGTTGGGCTAGAGATGTGGCTCAAGCTGTAAAGCCCCTTCCTACCAAGAGTGACAGATGTCAGCAGTGAAAGCACACTAAAGGGAACATCAGGCACAAAAATGGAAAAAAGAGATTCCAAGAGGATCTAGGCAGACATTAACACTGTCAGCTGCAAGAAGATTTAAGCAGAAGACTGGCTTCATCAGACTTGCATTTGAGGAACCACTGGGATTGAAGTGTGGGCAAAGAGAAGAACAGTGAGCATGAGAGGAGCAGTGAGGCTGGCCCAGTATCAGTGTCACCAGGATGTGATGGCAGTGGAGGTGTGTGTTGAGGAGAGACTGTAGGAGTCAGTGTCTACAGACTGGGGACCTGAGCCAACACAGGACTGCAGCAGTGTTATCCATGGCAAAGGGGACTATGGAACCAGCAGGTACAGAAAAAGAGTGTACTTGAGCAGCAAATAAGCCAGCTTGCCTGAGGTTAGTCCTAGTGGGACACTGAGAGGTAAGATGCATCCTACTCCTACTGGACCAAATCAAGGAGTTTGACGGTCCCTGGAAGATGACTGATATCCGAAGGAGCCCAGCAAAAAATGAAGAAGGGATTTCTTTTTTTGCATTTTAAATTAATTTATGTTAACATATTCACATAGCCCAGAATCCAAAAGGTTTAAAAGTGTACACAGTAAAAAGTGTCCCTCTCACCCCTACCCACTAGTCCAGTCCCCAACACAGAAGCAGCCAGTGCTACTATATTCTTGGGTAGCCACAGAAATATCCCATACCTATACAAGCAGACATCTAAGTGTATTCAGGAAACAGTTAACTGTGTGCAAACGCTTCTTTCTCTGACTGGGAGTTTGTGTTTCCAAGTCTCTGAGGCTTGTTCTTGACCTGTGTCCCATTCTTCTAAGCTAGGCAGCACCACTGGGCCCAGAGCCCCCACCTCTTCCAGGTCTTTAATCATCGGACACCAGCAGAGACGGGGAGAGAGAGAGAGTGTGTGTGTGTATGATAGCTTAAAGAGGAGAGAATGAGGCTGAGAGGTACTGTGAATACCTAGAAGAGACTAGCGCAAGCAGTGTAGCCCAGCCCAGCCCATCCTGGTCTCCTCCACAGCAGCCAACTCACATCATGTGCAATGCATGGCACACCTACCTCAGAACAGCCACCCATCAGTAAGGTTAGGGGTGCCAATATGACGCAGACTGGGGGCCTCTGCCCCCAGGGTGTCCCCAGAGATGTGAGCTCTAACCAATTGTCTTACGTTGTTTAAATAGGAAGATGATGAATGCCAGGCTGGACCAAGGGAACTGAGATTTCAGTTTGGGGACAAATGCTGAAGGCCCCTTTGGACCCACGCATGGGAAGGGAGGTCCCTGGCAGGCAAGAGAAGTAAAGAGATGGTGCAAGTGACAGACAATTGGGTGGGGTTCAGGCACAGGGAAAGGGGCCCACAGAGTCTATGCCCATTGGACAAAGCAAGGTAAGGTGGGTGAGTCCAGAGCTGCCCTTTTTTCTTCCTCATCCAGCTCCCACACACCTATGACCATCAAAGGTCCTGACAGCCTCTTTGAGGGTGTTATATGAAGCATCTGGTCCCTTCAGCTTTTGGGCTTCCAATACTGGGGACAGCCCCACTGGCCCCTCCACAGGACTTTTTCTCTAATCTTCCGTCACCCAGTCCTCTAGTGTTTGTGGCAACCTCTTCAGCACCCAATCCTGTGCAGGGAGGGGCAGACGCGTACTGGCAAGCCTATAAAAGTTACAGCTCTCAAAGTGCTTTCAGTAATGATCATGAAACAATTAGACAATAATGGTGAGACCCAGGGTGAAGACTCAAGGGAGCTAGAGTAGTCACCACCACCAGGCTCCTCCCCAAACAATGCAGCCCTGGTCTTTTCAGGTTTCACCTTAGTGAGGGGTTATGATATTCTACTCTCTGCCTTTCTCTCTCAAACTTACCTCTGCTATTGTTCCTGCCTCTGGGTAGCCAAGAGTATCAACACCCACCTCAGTCCATCCTAATTCCCTGTCTAATGCCCCCTCAGCCAGTCCCACCTCCACACAGGTGTGTGCACCCCTCCCAAGGGTTATCCTCACAGCCTTATTCTGAGCTACAGAGGAGGCAGGATTTGCCCCCATCCGAGCAGGAGCTAAGGAGGGGCCAGATAGGTCTTCTACCAAGTGGTATCAAAGGTAAACACAACTGAAGCCAGGCATGGTGATACACAGCTGTAATCCCAGCACCTGGGAGTCTGAGGCCAGAGGATTACAAGTTCGAGACCATCCCGAGCTACATAGCAAGATCCTGTTTGAAGAAAGCAAAGGAAAAAACGACAGAAAGATCAACACAGCCAGATAGAGTAGTTTTAAAACAGTGAAACAGACTGTGTTCAGTAACTACTGACAGTAGGAGGAAGAGCTGATCCTGATTTGTGCAGAGGTGATTTGAACATCTTAAAGCGAGAATGAGATAGATGGTGAGAGACATGTAAGCCTACTTATGCCCCCAGCGCCTGTGAGAGACAGAATTAACCATGTCCTCCCCGGTCAGAAAGGTGATCAGCACTGCGAAAGCTCCAGTGCCTCTTGGTGCCTACAGGCAAGCTGTGCAAGTCGACAGGATCATATACATTTCAGGACAGGTTAGGCATAGACCCTGCAAGTGGACAGCTTGTGCCAGGACGGGTAATGGAAGAAACTAAACAAGCTCTTATGAACATAGGTGAAATTCTGAAAGCTGCAGGCTGTGACTTTACTAATGTGGTCAAAACATCTATTTTACTGGCTGATGTAAATGACTTTGGGACTGTCAATGAAATCTACAAACAGTATTTCAAGAGTAATTTTCCCACTAGAGCTGCCTACAAGGTTGTTGCTTTGCCCAAAGGAAGCCAGGCTGAGATTGAAGCAATAGCTGTTCAAGGACCTCTTTTAACAGCATCACTCTAAGTGGACCCAGTGTTTGTCTCTGGAATTTCTATCTTGTCTTTAAATTAACATCTTAATTTTTACAATTGATGTTGGGAAGTGTAAGGTGTAATTAAAACATCTGGTTATCACAGAAATACCGTATCATAGGGAAATTTGACAAGAATTGAAGGTTAATAAATCCAGTTATGGACGCTATAAATTACACTTATGTAACTCATATTGCTAAATGTAAGAGAAGAGACAATAATTACAGAGTTACTCAAAGGAAAAGATGTAGGGAAGATGAGATATTGTTCCTAGGAAGTAATAAAGAGCACACACAATTCAATTAAATCTTATTAATTTAATGGTGTGAAATATTTAGCTCAAATGATGATTGAGAAGCTAATAAAAAAAATGGTGCCAGGTACCACAACAGAAACAGAAAATTGCTGTTTTCTGGGGTTTTGTTTTTTTTACTTTTTCACTTTTTTTGTTGTTGTTGTTTTGGTTTGGTTTGGGTTTTTTTGTTGTTTTAATGGAGTGTGCTAGATGTCTCTATAATTTTGTTCAGATGACTGCAGAACCTGGAAAAGCTGTTGCTGCTATTGATGCATAACATACTGCTGTTATTGGTCTTTTTATATAAATATAATATATATATATACATATATATAATTTGAATTTTTGGAAACTTTAGCTGTGCTGTCAACTTTGGAAAAAAGTATCCCAGTTTACTGTGTTGAGTTGGCATTGTACAGAAATTAATAGCCATATTGGTCTAGAAACGTTAAACTTAATTTTTTTTCCATTTGTACAGGGGTAACTAACGCACTGTATTAAATATGTAAGGTCTTATCTACGTGGGTTTGATTACAGAAACTAATAAAGTATTCTCTAAATAATGAAAAAAAAATTTAGCTCTCATGAGTAAAATTAAAATATTCGAACTTGAAGGAGAAGAAAGTGGACCAAAATTTTATATATAAGTATTTTTCTAATGGAAATAAAATAAGCATGTAGGTTTCAAAAAAAGAGAGAGAGAATGAGAGTGGGTGGAACAGGGACTCCGTAGAGTGAAAGTAAGTGTGATTAGGCCAGCTGTCTTTGTTAGCTGGTGGTTATCTAAATTAACCACAGGGATTTGGAGACAAAGACAAAGACCTTTTCTTTCTTGACGATTACAGTTCAAAGGAAGGGTTCTCTGTCTTTGAGAGAGATGCTTCTGCTTGCAAGAGATACACATTTATAACTGTAAGGTCTTTTTAGAAAATGGCCTAAGAAAGAGAGGTCAGGGGCCTATCATTAGGTGTAGACTATAACACAAAGCAAATTTCCAGCAGCACTGAACTTTCTCAAGCAAACACTTCAAGTGGGGCTGGGGTTATCAGAGGGACATGTCTGGATACTGCTGGATCCCATGCTAGAGTTTGGGTAAATCTCTTATGAAGGCATTTGGGCAGAGCTGTCTTGTGTCAGGAGATCTGTAATCCACTGCCCTCTGCTCCAAGGCACCCAGGGGACTCAGCAGGGGAGCAGCATAGGGTGTGAACAATTTTCCAGGCTCAGCTTGGAGCTAGGTCAAGGGATCACAGGCCTGCCTGCACCTGAATGCCAGGAGTGGAGAGGAACTAGAATCTGCCTATGCTTGATAATGGAGAATCATGAGAAGACAATCTTTCCTTAGGCCCTTGTGCTGTGGTCTCTGACAATGTCTGGAAACTCTGATCAGAAGATACCTAGATTCTTGTATCCTGCATGGACGAATCTAGGAAGGACACTGTTGAGGTAGTAAGGGAGAAAATGAATTTTATGATAGGTGAGGGAGGGAATCACAAGAGCAGCATGGTCTTCCAGGTGGGGTGGAGAAACTTCAAGGAAAGAAAAAAGGGAGAGCTCTTGATTTCAAGGCATTTTTAAATCTCCAGTAACCTGCATCATGGGAAATACTTGGGCAGTCTCTGGGCTAGGGCAATAGATCACTCTGCACATACACTTATGCTAATTCTCGGTATAGAATCAAGTGGGTCCTTCAGAATGTTCCATAGTGTCGTGGGGTTTTTTTGTTTCATTTTGTTTGTTTGTTTGTTTGTTTTTCCTGTCTAGCTCTGCAGCTTGCAGAGGATCTGCAATTAAAAAGGGCCCTGGCTACTGCTAAAAACTCTGCAATTGAAAAGAGGCTTAGAGAGAGTGTTTAATCTGAAATGCCTTAGGCTAAGTTATATGGCAGCTAAGATCCCAATAACTTCCTTTCCCTGCCTTCTAACCTGCCTCACTTGGAAACAAAGGAGCTTTCAAGGAATGCTGGGAAGGAGGCAGAGGGAGGATGTGCAAGCAGCTTTGTACAAGTTCTGTTAGCAAGTACAAACACAAATGCCCCTATCAAGTGAGGAGATTTTGGATCCCCCTCATTGGAATGGTAATTTCAGAAGAAACAATCAAAGCCAGAACTGACATGGCCTGAGCATCTCTAGAAGAGCCCGTGCAAGAGGAAGCATCCAAGAGGAAGCATCCATTATATAGCCTTGACCTTTAACACAGTGGAGCAGCCAGAGACTTGTGGCTTTGTAGGAGTCAAGAGAATTTAGTTATTGAGCACTGCAATGACTGAAACACTACCTAGATCTTACTTAATCTCTTTATCTGCCCTATGAAGCAAGTACTGTTTTACAGCTGAGGAAACAAAGGCTCAGGAAAATTGGGTAACCTGTCCAGAATTTTAGGTCTTCACAGCAAGAGAACAGATTCAATCAAATTCATATAACTTCCAAGTACAAGCTCTTTCCCCTGCATCAGTCTGCCTTTGCTGCTCTTTCTTGTTTGGTTTTGGCTTTGAAGAGCGTTTTATTTTCTGCAGAGGGAATATTGGGGTTTGGCAAAAGTTTACTCAGCCTGAGAACTTTCTGGCCAAATTCAGCCTTGCCCTTCCCTAAATTCGACCACACTTCCTTTCCTCTATACCTTTGCTTAAGCTGCTCTTCAGTACCACTCATTCCCCCTCCCCATTTTCCATGCCCATCTGCCTACCAGAATTCATCCCATAAGGCCCATTTCAACCTTCTAGAAGCTCCTGCTGGTTTCTTCTGCCCTTGCTATTGCCCCCGTCTGTGGAATCTCTTCCTATGGCAACCCCACCCCAAGACCAGCACTAGGCCTTGAACACTTCATCCCCTCTCCTCTGCTGCTGTCTCCCCCACACACAGAATTTTTGTCCCAGAAGCATAGAGCCAAAGAGTACCAAGCCATCCAGAGTGTGCTGAGCTCACAGGCCTACTGGGACTCATTGGTGAGAGCTATATTCCCTCCCCGGGGCAGGTGGGTTGAGCAGCCTGTGACAGTGTCTATGTCCTCCTCTGAAAACTGAACTGCATTCTAGAATCCATAAGTCCTTTGCCTGACTCGCAACACCTCCACCTTAATGCGCTCTGGGCCTGGGGTCTGGGACAGGACCTTCCCAACAGGACGATCAACTGTGGCAGCCTTGGGTGCCTCTTAGAGGAACTCCAGGTCACTCCTGTCTCCCCTGCCCCAATATCAGAGCTCAAGTCTGAGTCATGATTAGGGACACAGGAACACAGCATTGCTCCAGTCAGCAATTCCAAACAACTGAATTCTAAGCTTCCAAACCACTCCCTGTCCACTCCCTCCCAGAGTCCAAGCTCCCGGCTGTGAGGAGTGGAGCATGCCCATCTCTGACTGACTCACCTAACCCAAGCTTCCTGCCCTGGGATCTGAGATCCCCAACTTCTCCTCCTATTCCCTAACCCAGCCCAGTGGGTGCAGCCTGTCTTACTCCAGCCTCCATGGTTTATCATTCCATCATTCCTTTACAGGTTCCCTAACACCACCAGCTCTGTCTCAACAGATGGTTTGATTTTCCTCAGGGTGCTTATGAGCCCTTCAAATTACTTGTTATATGCATTTATTTCTACAGGATCTGTCTCCCCAACTAGAAAGTAAGCTCTGGGAGAGCAGCAACTTTGTCTTTTTTGGTCACTGCTGTATATTGATTAAGTGATGCTGGTGGTTAGGCATGGTTGGTTGATGATTGACTGTAATTCACACGAATGGTTACTGAGCAACCACCATGGGAAAGGCACCTTGTTGGATGAAGGAAAATACAATCAAATGACTCTCCTTGGGATGTTCACAACAGGAGTGGAAGTGGGTGCTACACCCCACATGATGAGCTAGAATGGAGGCGCCACAGGACCTGGTGCTGAGAGGCACAGAGGAGGTATGCAACTGAGTCCCAAACTAGGGCTCTTCCTTACCTGCAACCCCAGATCTGGGTTCACTTCCTCTAGGAAGTTTGCCCCACCCCCAGATAGGGTAGCTCCCCCAGTAGTGGTCACTCAGCACCACATACCACTCCATGACCACATCTGCTTATGTGATTATTTCCATCATCCAGATATCTCTGTGGAACTGCTGTGCTCTAGGCCATGAGCTCCGAGAGGGCAACAACTGTATCTGTGTTTGACTTACTGCAATCACCTCCATGCCTAGCATGGGTCTAGTACAGGGGTGCTCAAGTCACTATTGTGTAATGGATGAATGGAACTGGGAACAGGTGAGGGTTCAGTCCTCCCCCAAGATGGGGAGAGCTCCTCTTTCCTGGGACAGGTCCTTGTCCTCTGTGCTCATCTGCCAGCCAGAGCATCCCATCCTTCCTCTGTCCACCATAGTCTCACCTTGTGCCACAGCTTCTGTCTCTCATTTGACATAGAACTTTACAGCTTCTGCTTCTTGGTACTAATGTAGTCTATTCCCTAAACTGAATGTGATGGTGCTCCTGAAGTTATACAGGCCACTGCTAAGCAATAGACTTCTGGGCCACATTCCCAGCTCCACCAGTGCTCTGGGCAATGTTAAGTCAATATGTCTTCTTTGCCAACCACGGGAAAGTGCCTGGCTCCTGTAACAGGGGCTCCAGTTCTGGCTTGAGAAGTTTTTCCAGTTTTTCGGTCCTGTTTCCTGGTTGCTTTTCCTTCATCTCCTCCCAGAGATGCCAACCTGAATCAGCACCCACCACATCCTGGATAAAAGAGGGTGCTCTATTGTGGGGACTTTCCCTGGAGGAGTTCCTATCTTTTAGGCACAACCTTGGGGCCCTGCCCTCCTTACTCTTCAGCCTGTTCCCTCCCCTTCCCCAGCCAGGAAGTGTGCTATGGGCACATAGTAGCACCACTGGCCATTGAGGAATTTCCCCAGCTTGACTCAGAAGGAACTGGGGTACAGGAAGGAGAAAAAGAACTCAAGTACTCAGACCAAGTACCCAAGAACTCCGGAAACTTGGGGGAATGGGACATATGGAGGATCTTCTTGGACTCTGAGTCATTCTAGTCCTGTTCTATCTCAAGGATCAATCTTGCAAAACTTCAGGGTGCAGAGACTCTGGTCCTAGAATGTCCTCTATTATATTATCATAAAATTATAGACTAACACATACTTGACTGCCTCACGTGGTGGTGAGCTCACCACCACTCATTGAGGCCCATTCAACTTTGAGGCACTTTAATGATTAGAAAGCCCCTCATAATGAGTCTACATACACTCACTGGTCTTTGATCTTTTTTTTTCTCAAGATATACAGAATCAGTGTAGTTTCTGTTCCAGGATATTGAAGACCATTATCATCTGCCCCTTGAGTCTTCTCTTCCAGTGCAGTGTCTCCATATCTTCCTTCTAGTCATGGATTCTCACCATTCTGATTTCTCCATCTTGACTCTATAGTTTGTCTCTGTCCCTCTTAAAATGGACCACACACTTCCAACAGGGTCTACCAGTCAGAATCTGGGGTCTACGAGCTCTATCATGTTGCGGGAGGTTGCTAGCTGAGATACAAGACTCTGAGGCAAATAGCAGGAAGCGAAGTTTTATTGTGCCAACACAGACTCAGCAGACTCATGTCCAAAGGCTGAGCCCCAAGAATAAAGGGGTTTCACCTTATATACCCTTGCAAGCAGTTTACAGAAGCAAAAAACAATGTCTAATCCATATGTGATTGTATTTAGTTTTATTGGCTACTTCATCCTAGTGCTATGTGACTTTCCCCTCCCTGGTGCTACGTGACCTCCCTCATGTTCAGATTCCTCAGGTTTTATCTCTCTGCTATGCCATCTGTACCTCCCTGCTACTTCCTCAGGACTCAGGCCTAGTCTGTTTTCTTCTGATCCTCCTCCCTGCTACATTACTCCCCTCTTTGATGATCGGACCCACCTAGGGTCAAAGAGCATCATCTTGATTTAGGGGTTTGTATTTTTATAACATCATTACATGTGTGGCCATTTTTCTTTTATAACAGCCTTTATAATAGTTTTGATAAGCCGCAGCACCAGGGGAACCAGGCAGGGCAGTATTAAGCATGCTCCTAGGATTAGGCCCATTGTCCCCATCAGAGTTTTGAATCCACCTAAGGCAGAAAACCACCCTCCAACAGGTCATTGGGATCCCATCCTCTCCAAGTCTGGACGGAGACATGGACAAGCTTTTTCATTCTGTCTGTGATCTCTTTAATAACCTTTTTTTTAATCATTAATCTGTAAGCAGCAGTTGTTCAGGTTAAATTTTTTACAAACTTTTTTCCTCAGAAGCACACAAATAGTCTAAAGCCAAGCGGTTCTGATAGCTGGCATTGCGCATCATTATTTTTTAAAAACCATATCCTTTAATACTTTTTATATATTTTTATTACTTGTTGAAAATAACTCATAAAATCTTTTAACTTAGAGCCTTACATTTGTATGAAAAAAACAAGAAAGAAAACAACCTTGAAATTATTTTTGTATAAAAGCAATTTATAGAAAGCCCATTTGTTAATAGACCCATATATTGTAGGAGAGAATTTAATTTCAGATTGTATTTATGACAGAATGAAACATGTGAAGGTCATTTCTTTAACTACCCAAATTTCAAGATTCCTGCTGCAAGTTGTGGGGCTCCCTCCTTTTTTTATCTTCCTCTGGTCTTAGCTGGAGTGTTAATGCCTGAGTGCCTGCATCTTAGTGAGACCTGATGGGAATAAGTTTGAAAACCTGTTTTCTTAAAAGTAGCAATAGAATAGAGTAAAAAAATTTTTACACTGACTCTATAATAAGAACTGTTCTCAAGATGTTTACATATTTATGTGTAAAAAGCCGAAGCAGTTTATGACAGAGATCTTTAAAACAAATACCCTGGTTTTTTTTACCTTGAGAATCATATTAATCTTATAGCAGCAGTTTAAGAACCATTGTGAAGATGTTTGTACACACACACTGTGAACTCATCTTAGATGGATGCATAATCTGACCAGTCATTAGCAAGGGAAACATAAGCATCTCATGACTGTCTCAATAACAGACCAAGCTTACTGCACCAACCTTTTGGAACAGTTTTTTTTTTTCACCAGCAACAGTCAAAGTTGCTCCTTTTTTTTCACCCTTTTAGATAGGCTCTCCCTGTTTATACTTCCTAGAAGTAAAGGTGCCAGCAAGTTTAGTATTTCTGGCAAATTTTAATAATACTAAATTGTTTTCTATTTACTTTTTATTTTTAAGACATAAAAACTCAACTGAAGGAGTGTATTAATCTTTCATCCAAACATCTGTCTCCAAACATTTTATGACATTTTACTTTTATGACATTTTACTTTCTCTCTTTCCCCTCTATCTTTCTCCTCTCTCTTTCTCCCCCCTCTCCCCTTTTTCTCTCTCTCCTTTCTCTCTCTCTCTTCACTTTATCCATGAAGACCTCATCCCAATTTTGTTTCCATTTCTTCATTTCCCTCTCTCTACATTCACAACCCTTCTGCAACATTCCTTTCTTTCAAGTCAGACCAGATCTTATGTATCAGTGCAAGTCCATCCATCATGTGTTAATTTTTGTAAGAGCTCAGTTAGTGCTGAGCCTCACTCCTCCTTCAGGATGCTCATTTTGGATGAAGGTGTGCAAACGGGGGCACCAAAGCTACCCATCAAGACTGAAAGACTCTGATTTCTCCTCAGTCTGCCCAATAAATTGCTACCTGAACTTAAATAAACAACAAAGTCTGGTTTTTGAAGACCAGTTTTAGCCTCTTGGCTTTTCTCATTTTCCTAGGTGTTAGGGTTTTTTACAATTACTCTGTAAACTTCGTTAATCACAGTTTTACCTAGTGACCCTTCCCAGGGCTGTCCTACACCAAAAGCAGGCCAATCTACTTCACAAAGGAACTTTAGCTTGTTAGGGGTTAACTTAACTCTGTAGTCTCCATTAAATCCCTTTTTAAAGTTATTAATCATACACTCCAAGGAAGTATTTTTATGCTGATTTCCACACATCTCCTCCCATTACGACTGCCAGACAGACAGAGTGGGAGGGAACTCCTCACTCACTTCACAGCTGGACTGAGTCTCAGCTCCCATTTTCACATACTCTCACACAACACAGTACTTCCACCCTGGTCCCTGAATCTGAGAGACACAGTTTCACCCCCCAAAAGGTGGTTACTAGGGTGTCCCATTAAGAGGTGATCAGGCTCCCCTTCTGTCTCCTGGGACAGGCATGAATTTGAACCCAGGTTCTTACCAATCTGATGAGCAGTGCTCCCCTCCCCTCACTGGTTCCTGCACCTCACTGGGTTCTGTTGTGCATCTGAGGCCCTCACCCCAACACGCTGGGAGGAGGAGTCCCCCTCTGGATCAAGCTGTCTGTTGGCACCTGGTGGGATCTCCTCCTGGCAGTCCTGGGGGATGCACCCCGGTGACAAGCGAGATGATAACTCACCATCTCCGCAATCCTGGGTAACGAGCCCCCAAGAAATGTGGCAGGAGGTTGCTAGCTGAGATACAGGACTCTGAGGCAATTAGCAGGAAGCTACATTTATTGTGCCAGCACAGACTCAGTGGACTCGTGTCCAAAGGCTGAGCCCCAAAACAAAGGGGTCTTACCTTATGTACCCTTGCAAGCAGGTTACAGAAGCAAAAAGCAAGTTCTAATCCATATATATTATATTTAATTTTATTGACTACTTTACCCTAGTAAAGTGACTTTTCCCCTCCCTGGTGCTACATGACCTCCTTCATGTTTAGATTTCTCAGGTTTTATCTCTCTGCTATGCCATCCCTACCTCCATGCTACTTTCTCAGGACTCAGGCCTAGTCTGTTTTCTTCTGATGCTCCTCCCTGCTACAATCATTCTGGGCAATGAAGCTCTCTTAGTGTGGTTCAAAGTGCTTTAGGCAAGCAGAGTATAGGGTCCGCTCTTACCTACCCTGTGCCAAACAGAATCCCCATCTTCTCACACTGGGGTTTTTCCACCTCCCACATACTTGCTCTTGTGCAGTGATTATTTGAGAACCAAAGAACCTGACTATCCCTATTTAGTACCATCTGGTCAAATCTGCCCCCAACAAACCGACCAGATCCCATAATACAGCATTTCTCCTAATAGGTCACTGAAAAAATGCCACCACTAGAGAGGTCCCCCCAGGTTGACAAACATACATTAGTAAATATTATTTGGGGATAAATGTCCTAGCAGTTTTAAGTATATCTACTGTCTATCATCCTATCCACTGCTCATCATCTTGTCACTAAACACATTTTGATTGAGATTATGGGTACAAAAACCCTGAGATAATCATTCAGAATCCTAGTTTCCAGGCAGGTGCCAGTGGCTCACATCTGTCATCCTAGCTACTTGGGAGGCTAAGATCAGGATTGTGGTTTGCGGGCAGTCCAGGCAAAAAGTTCGTGAGATACCCCACCATCACCATATCAACCAATAAGCTGGTGTGGTGGCACACACCTTCATCCCAGTTACACAGGAAGCTGAGATTGGGAGGATCCAGGCCAACCCAGGCAAAAAAGTTTACAAGACCTCATCTCAATGGAAAAAAATTTGACATGGTGCCATACACCAGACATCCTAGCTATAGTGGAAAGCCTAAAATAGGAGGATCACTGTCCAGGCTGACCTGGGCAAAAAGCCAGACCTTATCTCCAGCAAAAGGGGCTGGAGGTGGGGCTCAAGTAGCAGAGCAGCTGCCTAAGCAAGCACAAAGCCCCGAATTCAAACCCCAGAATCATCAAAGAAAGACAGAAAGAAGAGAGAGACATAAGGAAGAGGAAGGGAGAGAGAGAAGGAGGGAGGAGGGAGGGAGAGAGAGACAGAGAGAAAAAAAACCTGATTTCTAACCCTCCTCCTTAACCACAGTGTATGTGACTATTGCCTCTGAGTATCTTTGGGCTGCGGGAGATTCATCAAGCCCTCCTCCTCTGACCTCATGTCCTGTGTGGTCAGTGTTAGAGAAGAATCAGGAAGCTAAGGGCAGAGGAGGATCCCTGTTGCAAAAGATAAGAATTGGGCCCTTCTTCCCCTGTGCATGAGGAAGCTTCCATTCTGCCCTCACGGGTGTGTGGCAGGTGTCCTGTTCAGCTCTTCCCCTATCATTTCCCTTACCATGCTGGGCTGAGCCTCAGACTTTCTAACATTTGATTTCCCCTCAAGTCCCCAGGGTGCCTCCTTATCCAAAAGTCTTGCCTAACCACTTATCATTTGAAGCCTGCTGAGCTACCATCAGGCTGAGTTTCCCTCTCCTTGCTGGCTCCTTTCCGCAGGGTAGGAGATGGTCCTCTAGCTTCCCAGAAGCCTCCATCATTTCCTTCCTCACTTCCTCCCACATTCTGTGCCATGGCTATCTCTGGTAGAATGCCATGTGCAAGGCCAAGCTGGAGAGATGGAGAGAACATGAGCAAGATAGTATCTCTGGAATCTGGGTGACAGGTTCTATTGCATCTGAGCATGTGGCTTTGAGAACATAGAAGCTCTCTTCCTCTCTTCATGTCCACTTCTCCTTTGCTCCCCCACTGAGGCTGCTCTGCCTGGTGCTCCCAGCCATTATAATTCTACCAAAGCTTGTTTGTGGGTTCCCTGAAACTCCCTCCCCCTGGAGCGCCCATTCCCTGCTGGGGAGTAATTACTATGTGTACATGCCTAATGCCCACACTGACCTCTTCTGCTCTGACCTCTCAGCCTCTCTCTGAGCTAGTATTTCTTTCTGCCTCAGGACAAGTCCATATCAAAATGGACAGGTTACTTCTGTAAGAAGTAGCCTTTTCCCTTCCCACATTACCCATCCTTTGCCTCCCATATTCTAAGACCTCTGTGGAAGCCCAAATTCTCAAGTCTGTTGGCTTCACAGCCTACTAGTCTAACTCAAAGTTGCATTTGCCCCTGCATCTCAATTCTACCTGCTACCCAGTCCCACCTATAGTCCTCCCTCCCCATTCTCCACACGCATCACCCCTCATGGCCACAGACATAGATCTGGATCCCAAATTCTGCCTACATATCCCAGAGGAGAAGTTTTCTAACTGTCTCTCCCACTTTCACCACCCCCCGTCCCCATATTTCCCATTCTGCACTAACCCCTTACCCACCCCAGTGACTGAGGGGGATTTTAAAATAGGATTAGAGTTCTGTGCTTATGATTTGTGCATTTTTAGTATGCATGTTTATTCCTCATTGACTAGTTTGACAGTGATAAAAGAAGCGTCAGGAGTTTAATAAAAAATTGTAAACCACTATATACCATTAGATCCGCAACTGTCTTGTAATGCAATCTGAGTCCGGGTGAGGTGCCCCTTCTGTGGAACCCCATGGCCTACTCCAGCTTACATGTCTCACCAAGGAGACCTGTCCTGTCTGATTCTTGCCAAGAGCCCATGTGGCTTTTAAAATTTAAATTAATTAATGGGTTGGATGAGTGGGTCAAGTAGCAAAAGCACCCACCTTGCAAACATGAGGCCCTGGTTTCAAATCCTAGGGCCACCAAAAATAAATAAATAATTATATTTAAATTAATTAAAATTAAACAAAATTTAAAAAGCAGTTCCTCAACTGCATTAGGCACATTTCAAGTGCTTAGTAGCCCCATGGGGACAGTGGCAAGTGTGTTAGCACAGATACTGAATAATTTTTCCCACTATTGAAGAAAGTGTGATAGGACAGCGACCATGAGTTCCAGGAAGGTGGAAATGCATTTTTTTTGGTGCCAGCACACTGCGGTGCCAGCTCTGATGCTAAATATCAAGTATTGAATGAATCCACACTGTCATGTGCTACAAAAGGCCCAGCAATAGCTTCACTACCTGCCTCCCGCTTACTCCTCTTGCCTTCCAGAACACGGTTGCTAGTTCAGTTTTGACTGGGGCCCTGGCCCAGGGCCTTTGCTCCTGCCAAACCATCTCTCTCTCTCTCTCTCTCTCTCTTTCTCTCTCCCTCCCTCTCTCGTTCTCTGTGTGTGTGTGTGGGGGGGTGCGAAATAGGAGTAAAGGATTGGTACAGGAAGAGGCAGTCCATGTAAAGAAACACCAGGTGTCCAGGTCTCCAGGTCTCTAGAAGCTCAAGTTTGAGTCTCTGGCAGTGACTGCTCCCACAGATACAGTGGACACTCAGGCTTTGTTTGACTTCTGGCCATGTTTTCCAGCAGCTGTGTGACTTTGGGCAAGATGCTTGACCTCTGTGAACACACTGCATACACTGTGTGTTTCCACAGTAGAAAGGACTGTTTCCTTGTCGATGTGCATAATAATATCTAGGTACATCGATAATGAGCACATTAAATAAGCTGTCAGGGGCTCAGTTATGCTGCTTGTTGCTTTCTCAAAGTAGAGGACAGAAAAATCCCTTCCTCAAATATCATTCAGATCATGGCCCACAGGCACTTGCTTGGTTGGCACTTAACTAGCAGAGGAGGACAAATATAATTCATGACAGATCTTTTTGCCTTCAAGCAAGAGGCTTATTATCAGTTCCATTGCTCTTATCTCCAAGGCACCTGGCTCAACTTCTCTCTGCCAGCCAGTTCAGTCTGTTTGGCTTTCTCTCTGCCATCGTCTCGTCATATTACACACCTGAAATGCCCGTCCTCCCCATTCTTTCCAAAACCCAGGCTCTACTTCCTGAATGCAGATTTTTCTCTTAAGCCTGCCTGACTCAGCCTTTCCAGTTTCAAGATTGCTAATCACTGAAAGGTATTTCATGCTTACCTCAACCTTCATCCACCCCCTTAGGAACTATGATGTAACACAGCACCTGGCAAACCTGCACCTGTGGGAATCTGTGCTCCATGGTTGTACCTCTGAGTATATATAGAACAGGAAACAAGAACAGGTAGTAGTCAAAAGAAAAAAAAAAAAAAGATGGCAAGTTGGGAAGACTGGACCAGACCAGACACAGGGGCCCCATTTGGCTACCTACTATGTGGGTGGCCCTCAGAAGATATTTAATGTTTCTAAACCTTAGTTGCTTTGCATGTTTGCCATAAAGGTTAGAAATAATAATTATTATAATTATTATTATTGTTGCTACTGTTACTACATACTGAGCCCTTACTCAGTGCAGTTATTATTTTAAGCACTTTACATAAATTATTTATTTAATCTTAACTTCATCTCAAGCAGCTAGATTTTTTTTTATGTTACTGTTGAAGAAACTGAGACTGAGAGGAAACTTGAGTAACTCATCCCCAAGTCACACAACTAATAAGTGACCAAATAGGATTTGTACCCAGGCAGTTGGCTCCAGAGTCCATGTCTTTTTTTTTTTTTTTTTTGGTGGTACTGGGGTTTGAACTCAAGGCCTTATGCTTATTAGGCAAGCACTCTACTTGAGGCACATCCCCAGCCTCCCCTCACCTTTTGTTTTCTTTTTTGAGACAGGGTCTAACCGTGTATTCCAGGTCAGCCTCAAACTCATGATCCTCCTGCCTCAGGCTCTTGAGGGTTGGGACTACAGGCATGCACCACAATGACCATGTTCTTAACCACTCTCCTGCTCCTTGCTACATGTGGTCCTGTGTGTGCACACACACCTCTTATATGCAGAGTTCCCATCACATTGCCTGGCACAAAAATAATCAGCAAGTTGGGTAAATCTCTTACTTGGACTACAAGTACTCGAGTCCAGAAAGAGTATCTCTTTTCCAGTGTAACTTGTTACAGGACCTAGAAAAGGACAGGGAATACAGTATTTCTAGGGTCTTAGAGAGGTATGGAGGAAATATAAAGATTTAAAGCCAGCCAGGTATGGCGATGCATCCCAGTAATCCCAGTACTCTGGAAACTGAGGCAGCAAGATTGCAAGTTCAAGGCCAGCTTGGGCTATATTGTGAGACCCTGTCTCAAAAAAAAAAGAGATTTAAAGCCATATTTTCTTACTCAGATGTGAGTTATAAATATACACATGCTACATGGACATACACTTCTCACAAAAACATCACACAGCCAGGTGAAGTGGTCAGATTCTGTAGTCCCAGCTTCTCAGGAGGCTGAGCTGGATCACTTGAGCCCAGAGTTAGTCCAGGCCATGTACATGTCCCCTCATCGCTGAACGCTGACCACACACACTGGAGGCCCAACCAAGCCAGCCCTTACCATGTGGTATTTTGGTCATTCATTCAAATAACTACCAAAAGGGGGAGGGAGGGATGGGGGCAGGGGGGAGAAATGGCCTAAACAATGTATGCACATATGAATAAATGAATAAAAAAATAACTACCAAAAGACTACTAAGAACTGAGGCCTGGTATTAGAGAGGTAAAATCAAAAAGTATGGTTCTTGGCATCTGGGAGCTTTCAATCTGATTGGAAATGGTGGCACACAAACCAAGTCCTATGTACAGTAGGCACAGAGAAAAAAGCGCTATCTTCACCAAAGTGTATGAAGGGCTATCAGATGGCGGGTATTTTGGAGAACATACTGGAGGTGACCCTTGTGTTTAATCTTAAAGATGAACAGGAACCAGGGAGAATTGTGGAGGAAGGAGAGTAAAAAAGAAGCCACAGATTAACACATTTGGCTACAATAAAGTTTTCAACAGGATCAGGTAGGACCCAGAGGGGAGGCAGGGCCCAACTGCCAAAATGCCTAAAGTGCTATGATGAGAGATTCTAATTCTGTATGCAATGATGTCAGGAGCCATTGAAGGCTTTTTAAAAATTTTATTTATTTATTTTTGGTGGTATTGGGGGTTGAACTCAGGGCCTTGTGCTTGCTAGGAAGGTTCCCTACAACTTGAGCCACTCTGCTGGCCCCCCCGCCATTGAAGGCTTTAGGCAGAGATATGACATCAAATGTCCATTTTTAAAAGACTGACTCAGCAACACAGATGATTGACAATACAGAGTGGAGATAGAAAACATTAAGACATTCAAGTCTTAGTGGCAGGGGGAATGGAGAGATTAAGAAGTGAGGAGGAATCCCAGAAAAAGTAGTGAGACCCTGTCTTAAAAACAAAATTAAAAACAGCAGGCCTGAGGGCACAGCTCAATAGTAGGGCACTTGCCCTAGGTTCAATCCCCAGTACCATTATAAAAAAAGTGAGAAGGGAATAGTGCCATTCACTACAACAAGAACAATAAAGGTCAATGTTTAGATGGTGGACAATGATACCATTTGGGTTTGAGGAATTGCTGGGACACCAAGATGATAGCCTGTCTGTTTGAAACAAGGTCTCACTATGTAGCCCAGGCTGACCTTGAGCTCACAATCCTCCTGCCTTAGTCTCCTGAGTAGCTGGAATTACAGGCATAAACCACTGCAACTGGCTTTTTCCAATAGGTTTTCGAATATGTATACATATATATTTATTATTATTACAGCTCGGTGAGACATCTCGGCTGGAGATATAAATTCGAGTGTCATCAGCTAACAGACGGTAATTAAAACCATGAGTGTGGATGAAATCATCAATCGAAAGTGTCGGACCAGAAGATCTGTGGGCCTGGGGAAGCGTCAATCCCCCCAACTTCAACCCAAGTTGAAGACCTGAACGTGTTAACATTCTGTGCAGTGAAAAGGGGTGAGCCAGGCGGCCTGAAGGTCAACCAGCATTTAGGAAAGGTGAACAGATGAAAGCAGCTGAAGGTGCAGGAGAAGCCAGGACAAAGTCAGTAGCACCAAAGCTGAAAAGGTCTGGGGAGGTGAGTACAAGAAAGTGCATCCGTTAGAGTTGACAACTGGGAGGCCGCTGTGGCCAGAGTAAGTCAGTGTAGAGCGACGATGTGTTTTTCGGCTGTTGGAGAAACCTCTTCAGCTGGATCGCAGTTGGACTTGCTAACTGGAAAAGCCACCCCAGCTCTTTTCACGCGCACGCCACAGTGCGCGTGCGCGCTTGAGCACACCAGGCAGCTAATCGGAATTTGCGCCTCCCGAGCAGGCCCTCTCCGCTGCGGGCGCTCCCCAGGCCTGCAGAGGGCGCTGCGCCTCAGTCGGCCGGGGTGTGGCGTCGCTCTAGCACGCGCCTCGGCTCGGTGGCCTGTGCAGCAGCTCGGCGTTCCCCGCGCCTCCTCCCAGCACAGGTGGGTCCGCCCGCGGGGGCGGGGGAGCCTGGGAGCGGTGGGGCGGGCGGGCAATGGCAGTCTCTCGGGCGTGGAGTAATCTTTATGGCCGAGGTGCCCGGGCTCTGACTGTGGGTCGGGAGGATCGGGTTATTGGAAGGACTGCGCGGGTGGAGGTCCCATTCCTGGTGATCTCTTCTCCTGGACGCGCAATCCCTGTACATGGACCCCTTTACACTTCAGGGGTCTCCGCCGCGCTCACGTGCGACTTCCAGGGGACATCTGGGGGAGGGGCTGGTATGGGCGGGGCACCGTGATTGACACCTCTCTCCCCAGACTTCACGGGTTACCCCTGGACCCCTCCCCTGTCCTGACCGCTGAACCGACACCATGGTGAGATCCCTGAGCCCAGCCGCTCACCTCTGCATGCCCATGCCCACGCCCCCCGAGGCTGTGCCTTCATTACCCCATACGACCCAGGAACTCCACAGTGTGGGGGTGGGAGGGGCTGCAGGTCTGCCTGCGTTCTTCCAACCTGGCCATCCTTGCAGCACGGGCGCCTGAAAGTGAAGACGTCAGAAGAGCAGGCAGAGGCCAAAAGGCTAGAGCGGGAGCAGAAGCTGAAGCTCTACCAGTCAGCTATCCGAGCTGTCTTCCAGAAGGTGGGGTGCTCAGAAGTAGCCCCAAGTGACCCCTTTAGTATAGCACATAGGTCAAGAGCTGGGCCCTAGAGCCAAACTGTCCAGATTCAAATCCAGGTTCTATCACTTACTAGCTATGACCTTGGGCAAGTTACTTAATTTCTTTGGGCCCCAATTTGCTCATCTGTTAAGTGGGGCTAACATACTACATAAGACTGTTCTGCAGAGTAAATGAGAGAATACCTGTGTGGCCATAAAATACTTTGCATAGTACCTGTTGGATAGTATGGGTTCACAGAATTTTGGGTAATTCTGAGTTTAATATTTAGCCCTGTGGTAGGAGAATGCCATGATCTCTGACCTTGCAATCTGTCTTCTCAGCGCCAGGCTGGTGAGCTGGATGAGTCAGTGCTGGAATTGACAAGCCAGATTCTGGGAGCCAACCCTGATTTTGCTACCCTCTGGAACTGTCGACGAGAGGTGCTCCAGCAGCTGGAGGACCAGAAGTATGTAGGGATTCAGGGTTTCAGGAAGTCCATCCTTGCCCTGCCCTTGCCCTGCCTGGGTCCAGGTTGGAGGATGAATGGAACAACTAGGGGTATAGAGATAAGGTGATAGGGGACTGGGTGTAGAAAATGAGGGGAGCGCTGAGGTTGATTGAGTGTTGAAGGGCCCCGACCCCCTTTTCCTGTGGTTGCAGGTCCCCTGAGGAATTGGCTGCTCTGGTGAAGGCAGAATTGGGCTTCCTAGAGAGCTGCCTGCGTGTGAACCCTAAGTCATATGGTACCTGGCACCACCGCTGCTGGCTGCTAAGCCGCCTACCTGAGCCCAACTGGGCCAGGGAGCTGGAGCTGTGTGCTTGCTTCCTTGAGGTGGATGAGCGGAACTGTACGTGCCACAGATCAGTCTCCACAGCCCTCATGTGGTGGTACTAGGGTGGGGAGGAATGCCCAGGATTGGGCTACTGGTGCTGGTGCTGAAAGGGATGATGGAGCCGGATGCATCCTCCGTGGTGTGTTTTGAGGTGTTTCTAGGGGGTCTTCAAGGGAACTCTAGGGGTGCCAGTGAGTTAGTTTCACTTTGCCCTGCTTCTAAGATATGCTATCACCCCACCCTCAGTTCACTGCTGGGACTATCGACGGTTTGTGGCTGCACAGGCAGCTGTGGCCCCTGCAGAGGAGCTCGCCTTCACTGACAGCCTCATCACCCGAAACTTCTCCAACTACTCCTCCTGGCATTACCGCTCCTGTCTCTTGCCCCAGCTACACCCCCAGCCAGATTCTGGTCCAAAGGGACGCCTCCCTGAAGATGTGCTGCTCAAAGGTAAGCAGGAGCAAGGGGTCCCAGCAAGGATTTTGCAATGCCACCCTTCCAGCTCTGATGCTCACCTGAACCTGTCACTTAGGTTTATTGGGTACCTACTTCATGCCTGTCTTTGTGGGTACATAAGACTCAGTTCCTGGCTGCAAGGATTTCAGGTGTCTGATGGGGAAGATAAAATGTAGTCCCCGTGCGAAGCCAGGTAGTAAGCTAGACTGAGGGCTCAAGATACTCCAAGGAGAGGAGGAATTGTTGAGGTGGCCAGGAGCCCACCAGCATGCCAACCAATCCCTTGCCTTCCTGGTCCTTACAGAGCTGGAGCTGGTGCAGAATGCCTTTTTCACTGACCCCAACGATCAGAGTGCCTGGTTCTATCACCGCTGGCTCCTAGGTCGAGGTGAGCAGTGTGGGAAGTTTGGGGCTTGGAAGAAATAGAAAAAGATTTAAGGAGACCTGAGGCTGTGTCTCTCCCCAGCTGACCCTCAGGATGCTCTGCGCTGCCTACATGTGAGCCGGGACGAGGCCTGTCTGACCGTCTGCTTCTCTCGGCCCCTCCTAGTGAGTTCAGTGGCTTTTGCTGGAGAGCATTGTGGGATTGTAGGCGTGGTGTTTTGAGAACTGATGGGTATCTCTTTGTCCTCCGTGCCAGGTCAGCTCCAGGGTGGAGACCTTGCTACTCATGGTTGATGAGTCACCCTTGATTGTGGAGTGGAGGACCCCAGATGGCAGGAATCGGCCCAGTCATGTCTGGGTATCCCAGGATTGGTGGGGCAAAAATGAGGGCCTGGGCAGAACTATAGTGGGACAGTCAGAAAAGTGGTGAGACATTTCCTTGACCCTGTGCTCCTAGCTCTGTGATTTACCCACTGCCTCCCTCAATGACCAGTCACCCCAGCATACATTTCGTGTCATTTGGACAGCAGGCGATGCCCAGAAGGAGTGTGTGCTTTTAAAAGGTGATGTAACCTGCGTCTCCACCCCTTGCAGCAACCCCTCACCCCTCTCCTCCTCTCATGGCTGTTCCTTCCTACTATCTGCTCTTTCCCTCAGGCCGCCAGGAGTGCTGGTGCCGGGACTCAGCCACTGACGAGCAGCTGTTCAGGTGAAGATAGGGAGCATACAGACAAGGACAGGGGGTCTAGACTTGGCATCAGGCAATAGGGGCAGGAGGATGGTCTCAGATTGAATGCTGGGAATGACCAGTATCCCAAGATGGAGGCATCATCGCCAACCTGCCCTGCCCTCTCTCAGGTGTGAGCTGTCAGTGGAGAAGTCCACAGTGCTACAGTCTGAGCTTGAATCCTGTAAGGAGCTACAGGAGCTGGAGCCTGAGAATAAATGTAAGGTCCAGTCCCTGAGAGCCTGCTTCCCAGAGTCCCTCTAAGGAAGTCCTGCTCATGGTAGCCCTGAAAGGTAGCAGGAAGAGTCTGAAGAGCATGGGGGCAGTAGAATCGAGGAGAACGCCTTCATTTTCCCAACCCCTCAGGGTGCCTACTCACCATTATCCTGCTGCTGCGAGCTCTGGACCCTCTCCTGTATGAGAAGGAGACACTTCAGTACTTCCAGACCCTGAAGGCAAGTCGAGCCTGGGGAAACAGGCCAGCGGTGAGGCCGAGTGGGTGGGGGGAAGGCAGCTGATATACATACCTGCCTACTCCATCCCTGCCAGGCTGTGGACCCTATGCGAACAGCTTACCTGGATGACCTGCGTAGCAAGTTCTTGCTGGAAAACAGTGTCCTCAAGATGGAGTATGCTGAGGTGCGTGTGCTGCACCTGGCCCACAAGGTATGGGCTGCCATGCTCACTTCCATAGGCCCTTACAGCCGGCCTCATCACACCCTGGCTTTGCCTTTCATCTCTGGTACTTTCCTTGTCATTTTCTCCCTACCCAGATTGAATCCCATCAGCTTCCTCCCAGCCTACTCCTCTTCCAGGCCATGCTTTCTGTCACCTAGCCTAGCATTCTTGTCCCCTAGTTTCACATCCTGAGTTGCCAGAGCCTCCTCATGCTGCCCCCTTCCCTGGGCTGGGCTGGTCACATCTTCATTCTTCTGAGTGCCCCTTACCATTCCTACCATGCATTCCTGTGCTTCTCATCCTGGAAAAGTCACCAAAACCTAAAGCTCAAATGTTTTCTGGAGATTTCTGATAAGGCTTCCTGTGGGGAGTGGAGAATGGGAAGCCTATGAGAACTTGACATAAGCACAGCTATGCCCAATAATCTGCAGGCTGAGTTGGCACAGCCCCAGCTGCAGAAGGGGACCAGGGAAAATGCAGCACAGCTGCTTTTCCTAAGATGTTTACGTTCAGAGAGTAGCGATCTACCTCTTTGTTTGCCACTTATATAAAAGGCTTACTGAAGGAGGACAAGGAGGCTGGCTGCTGTTGTGTGTCTGTAAATCTAAGGACCAAGACTTTAGAAGTTAGGCTAGAGATTACGGGAAGCAGGACAGTGCAAGTCTAAGGACTGAGACTTTAAAGAATAGAAAGGAAGAAAGGCTTTAAAGAATAGAAGTAAGGTTTTAAAGAATAGAGAAAAGAAGCAAAGTAAAAGAAGTAAAAAAGAAATACCAAGGCTGTTGTATGTCTCCATCCGAGCACCCAGCACCCTTGACCCCAGCTTTCTGCATGTTTGTCTTCTGTCTTTTGTCCTTTCTGCATCTCCAGTCGCCTCCAGTTAGGTTTTTTTAGGATGAGCTTGCACGGGTTGCAAGGGCTTTCAAACTCTACTTTTCTTGTTTCTAGTCCTTCACAATGAGTCTTCCCAATATCACTTTACCATGTCACTGCTTCTGCTCCAGGAAAATCCCTTCCTGGCTCAGCAGACCCATTCCTACTAGTAACTTAGTTCACTGTAGCACCCAACATGATCTCTTGTCCCTTCCACACTCCAGGCTGCCTCCTCCCACCCAATCCCACTGGTCACCCCACCCCCAGTATTCCCTATCTGCCACATTTCCCTGACATGTAGCATGTGCTGCTCTGAGCTGTCAGGTAGCTTTCTCACCTGCTGGTGGCCGCCCAGCAGAGGTCCCCAGGGGCCCATGTGGGCCACAGAGGGCAAGTGCTTGAGAATGTTCTCCCAGAACTTGCTGGGTATCTTATCCCCCTCCCAATCCTAGGATCTGACGGTACTCTGCCATCTGGAACAACTGCTCTTGGTCACCCATCTTGACCTGTCACACAATCGTCTCCGAGCCCTGCCCCCTGCCCTGGCTTCTCTGCGCTGCCTTGAGGTAAAGCATTTATTCCTCCACTGCTGTCATGGGGGGTACATTTTCCCCTCCTCCATCTCAGAACCTGCCCACATTACAAAGATGTCTAGGACCTCCAAGCCCCCACAAGTGACCTCTTGCCCTCCCCCATCCATAACCTGTCCTAACCTCATGAATCCTTCTGTGCACTGTAAGCTGATTGCCCTGGGCTCCTCCATTTCTTTGTACCAGCCCTAGGCTGACAATTGCCTGGGGCTTTGTGTTGTCTTACTACCCAGGTGCTGCAGGCCAGTGATAATGCCATAGAGTCCCTGGATGGCGTCACTAACCTGCCCCGGCTTCAGGAACTATTGCTGTACAACAACCGTATCCTTCCTTCTGTCTGCCTTGCAGAGGATTGGGGTGAGGTGCATGCACAGAGGTACAGACTGCAGACACAGACAGCACCACCCTGAGGCATGGTGGGAGACTGGGACCCTGGCAGTGCGAGCTGAGGGGCAATGGTAGTCTGGGGCTGTCTGGGGCTATCATGAACTTGTACTGGTGGAGTTTTGCAGAATATGACTTCCTCAAGCCAGAATTCACAACCAGATTAAGATGCAGATGTTCTTGTTGCCACATGGTATTATAAAAATCAGGAAGTTTCATATTTTAAAAAATCTTGAACTCTGATTCTGCTTTTAAAAGTTGGAAGTTAAAGCAGTCTTTGGCCCACATTTCCCCTCAGTAGCCCTTGGTCATTGTTGAACAGTGAATGCTACTTTGCCATTGTCTCCACCACTCCTAATACCACAGCAGCCTGCTTCATGTGCTTCCTCCCCAGCCCCTGTGGGCAGGTGTTGGAAGTCCCTGCCTAGAGCCTTACTCCTTTTAGGGAGGCATGGAGATGCCTATCAAACAGGCTTCCAGGCAGTAGTCCCCAAGGAGCAGACGGATCCAGGGAAACCTGCCAAGGAGCAGACGGATCCAGGGAAACCTGCACAACTTTTCTTGACTCTTTTGCTCAAGGCCTCCAGCAGCCTGCAGTGCTCGAGCCTCTTGCCTCTTGCCCCAGGCTGGTCCTCCTCAACCTGCAGGGCAACCCACTGTGCCAAGAAGGGGACATCCTGGAACACCTGGGTGAACTGCTGCCTTCAGTTAGAAGCATCCTCACCTAAGAGGCCCTGCCCCCCACTCTTGCCCTTTAACTTATTGGAACTAAATAAAGAATGGAGAGTCCTCTTCAGGCTGCTGAGCTGCTGTCCCTGTCGCCACTATGCCAGTACCTCCATTACTACTGTCATGTATTTTGGGAAAAAGAAAGGGAAGAGACTTGGGGTGTCTCTGCTTCCATTTAATGCTGTCCACCCTGCTAGTCCCTATCATGGAGAATCAAAGCCTCAGTGTTGGGGGCAGGATTTAAGGCTGGAGCTGGATTTGAATTTGTCTCTGGCTTAGGGCTGGACTAGGGATCGGAATCAGGTTATGGTTTGGGCTGAGCTGCAAAGCAACTGTCTCTCTAGCTGGAAGAGATTATAAAAGTTTCTCCTTTGACCCCTGCCCTTTCTGATACCCTCTCTGCCCCAGCTCTTACTCATTGCAACTGAGAATGCTCAGGTGCTCTGTGTTCCAGGAAGAGTGGGTCAGGGCACCCATGCTCCACCCTGTGGTAACAGCAGTATCAGTCCTCATGAACAGTTGAAGAGCCCTTGGAAATACGTGATCCTATTTGATCTTCACCAGGTCTCAGGGATGAGATGATTAGACCTCCTTTTGTTCTGAGAGACTGCTAGATTCACCCAAGATTGCCATACTCCTAGGTGCCAGAGCCAAAGTCATCTACTCCTTGGTTTAGTATTCTGGCCTCATTTTCTTGCTTTGGTATTAACATGGAATGGTTGGGCAGAGGTCTGGCTTCAGTTCCCTAAGGTGAACTGCTCCCACCGTGCCTGCCATACCTTGTCCTGACTTTGAAAGTCCTGCTGTACCAGGAGAGAGGAAAGGGGTGCGGCTCAGGAATTAGGGCTCTGAGTCAAATCTGGCTGGGTGGGGAGAGCGGAAGATTGATTGAAATGAGAGAGAGTGTAACAAGCATTTTCCTCGTTCTCTGGAATCTGCCTGGGCCCATGTACTCACATCCGGCCACTCGGGGCCCTGCCCCTCCCGGTATCCCAAGTGATGTACAAACACTAAGACCACAACGAAGTCCTTTGGCTGACCTGCCTCATACCTGCCTAGAATTTCGATTTTCACTGGGGTGTGTACTGAGGGTGTTGGAGGTAGAACAGACCTTCTGCCAAATTCTGGTGCTTGCAGCTGGACAAGAAACATTCAAAGTAGGTGTAGAGGGCTCCCTGCCAATTCCTGGAGCCTTTCTGTCCCCACTCCTGAGGCACCTTTCTACCTGATACATCTCCGAACAGCCTCTCCTGGAGTCTACTTTCTTATGTCTTTTTTTGTCAGCCCTGTTTTCACTATTTTCTGTTTGATGGCCCAGAGGCACAGCTGGGACACCAGTGGGATGGAGTGAAGAGGCCTCTGGCTGGGTGCTGCAGGCCCAAGGAGAGCCTCCCTAAGGATGCCTGGCTCCTCTCTGCCTTGGGGTTGTCTTAGTGACATCTCTGGTGTTTCTCCCAGAGCCAAAGGTAGAGTTAAGAAGAATATAAGGTTGGAGAAGAGGAAGAATGTTCAACTCCAGCTGACGCAGACACCCCTTCCAGTGAGAAAAGGGATTATGCTATAGCCTGGAAACGGGGCCTCAGTTCCACCCAGGCCTGAGTGCTGGAAGGAGAAAACAAGATTGCTCCTACACTCACCTCCCTAATCCCAAACTTGGGAGACACAACAAGCTGAGAGGCAGCTCACTCATACTGGGGGCTGTGGAGCAGCTGGAGGAAGTAAAGTCAGATGGCGGGTGGGGGGGGCGGTGGTCAGAAGATCTGGTAGAGCTGGTAGGTCAGGGACTGGCTGGTGGAGCCAGTTTGAGGGCCTGGCTGCTGATGTCATCACTTTGCAGTCTGGGATGCTGGGACCTCCCCGGGCAGAATGAGTTCCAGGCCCAGGTGAATGGGCCAGCTTCACAGGACCAAGTTTGGCCTGGGCTGCAAGGGAGCTTGATATCAGGGGCCTACGCTAGCGAAGGTAGGCATCAACTTTGAGACAAAAGTGATGCCACATGGGGCTATGAGTGACAGGGGCTCTCTATCCTGTTGCTTTTCACACACCCAATCTGGCAAAAACCAACCTAGAGTAGGGTCCATCACACTGGTGGTTCCCCTCACCCGCCCCAAGCCTTCCATTTTTCGCCCCAGTCTCAGTTCTGACAGACCCAGACCCCGCCTTCTCCCTACATCATCTCCTTTCCTAGAAAGGGGAAAGAGGGTGGGGCAGTCCCCATTTCCCGCCCCTATCTCTGGAGACAGCCCCCAGAGGTCAGCCTCTTCCCCAGGGGGGATGGAGCAACAGCTTCCCTTTCTTAGCAGCAGCTGGGCTCCGCCCTCCTTCCCCTCATAAACCACTTACCCGGCCCGCCCCACACCTTCCACTTGGTCCTCGGCATCCAGCCTGTCTGTCCTGTCCCATTCATCCCGACCTACTCTGCCCCAGTCCCAGGACCCTGCCATCACCAACACCGCTGCCAGGTGAGGAGCTAAGATGTTTGTCTTGGTGCTGAGCCTCAGTGTTTGGCTCTGTCTGGGTGGCACAGTGAGGTCAAGCCCAGAAAGGAAGAGCACAGGCCAGTGGGGTACCTGTGCCCTAAGCCAGATGCCTCTCCTGGCACCTGCCTCACCCCAGAACTCCCAGCAGTCCCACAGTGGGGTTTGCCCCGACATGAGGAATGCCAAGGGTCCTCTCCCTATGCCACCTGACTGACTTGGCAAGGGAGTCCTGAGTGGGGAGATCTCTGCTGAGAAATAAGTCCTAGAGGTTGTCAGCATCGTGGACCTCTAGACTAGAGTGCTGGCAGGTGGAGGAACCAGGCCAAGGGACAATACTGTGCTCTCTGGGAACCCTATGCATTTCCTCAGATGGGTCCTGCCTGGAGTGTGTTTCTTCACTAAGCATCTGTTTTTGGATGTGACTTGGTAGGTGTCTATATAGAGGTGGAGGGAAGGCTTTTTTCTGCAGTGTGGGATAGTTTCTCTAGGTGAGTCTGAGTGGAGTATTTGAGGGTCTCTGCTGAGTCTGGGGAAATCTCTGGGTCAAGGTCAGACTGTCTCAGCCATCTAGCTGGGGCTGAATCAGCTCCCTGCATAGTGGGTTTCTGGGTGGGCTGGCTGGGGTATCCTGGGTACAAGGTAACCGGAGCCTCCCCTGCCTCTTCCTCACAGGTGCAATGGATGGTCCTCGCTCAGACGTGGGCCGCTGGGGTGGGAATTCCTGGCAGCCCCCTACCACACCTGAGCCAGAGCCAGAGCCAGAGCCAGACAGACGCTCCCGCGGAGGAGGAAGCCGGTCCTTCTGGGCTCGCTGCTGTGGCTGCTGCTCACGCAGGAATAGGGCAGATGATGACTGGGGACCTGAGCCCTCTGGCCCTAGAAGTCGAGGGTCTGACTCTCGTGGGGTCCGAAGACCTGAGTCCCGGGGCACTGGTGTAAATGCAGCTGGAGATGGTACCATCCGAGGTGAGGCAAGCTTTCTACCTCAGCTGACAGCTGAGAGGCCTTAGTGGGACCTGAGGCTCATCCTGATATCTCTAGGGGGCTGGGAGGCTAATGAGGGAGGTCTGGACTCCTTGTGAGGTCCCCATTGACTTTGAGATGTGGCCTTGCAGAGGGCATGCTGGTGGTGACTGGCGTGGATTTGCTGAGCTCACGCTCAGACCAGAATCGCCGAGAGCACCACACAGACGAGTTTGAGTACGATGAGCTGATTTTGCGCCGTGGGCAGCCTTTCCATGTGGTCCTCTTCCTGAATCGGGATTATGAGTCCTCTGATCACATCACCCTTGAGCTGTTCATCGGTGAGTGGGCCCTGAAATGGAGAAGGTGAAAGTCCTAGATTTGCTGGGGAAGGGCTGGTTTTAGCGTCTCAGAGGTCTTTAGGCTCCTCCCTCTCACTCCTCTCCTCTGCCAGAGAAGGCAGGTATCTGCTGCCTTTTTTGTTTGTTTGTTTCTTTCTTTCTCCCACTGAACCACCCTCCCAGCTAGGACAAGTGTATGCCCCTAGGGGTGTGTTTTAGGGAGGGTCTTGGTGTTGCAGTTTTCCTAACCTTGCTGTCCTCAAGCCTCCTCTGTCTCACAGCACTTTCTTTTCATGGCCAGCCTTGCTTAGTGTCTCCTTCAGCACTGCAGTCTTTTCTTTCTGGGTCTGCTTTCTACAGGGTGTGACTGGTTTCTCTCTCTCTCTCTCTCTCTCTCTCTCTCTCTCTCTCTCTCTCTCCCTCTGTATCTCTATCCCATGACCCAGGGCAGATGCCTCCCTCATCGCGTTGCTTGGTGACCGTTGACTGCCCAGGCTGGTGATTATGTACTTGCCTGGGGCAGGCGACTCCTCTTACCCTTTGATTAGAACCAACCTTGCCCACCCCAGCCTCTAATTTCCCAGGTACCCCCACCACTTCCATCAGAGAGGCCCTGGGCTCTGGAAACTGTAGCCCCAGTGAAGCAGGAAGGGTTGGCCTTTGGTATGTGGACTGCCCCCTCCTGTGGGGCAGGAGATCCACACCAGCCAGGGTGACACTGGGGTGGCCAGGCAGGCAGAGGGTAGCAATAGCGCTGGTCTCTCCTCCCTGTCTCTCTGCCTGTGGGTTCACTGTTAGGGGAACAGGTTTGGGATGTTGGACTAGGGCTCTGCCCTGACACATGGACAAGCATGGGGCAAACACAATGTCACTTCCTGGGAGATTGTCACAGACTAAGGTGAGGACCCAACTCAGGGACACACACACACTGGCTCATAGACATTTTGGGTGGGGCTGGAAGAAGTCTAAGTCTCCATCCCTTCTCCCAGCTGAGGCCTTCACCATCTAATTCCTGATTTTCTCACTCTAGGAAACAACCCTGAGGTGGGCAAGGGCACCCACGTGATCATCCCAGTGGGCAAGGGGGGAAGTGGGGGCTGGAAGGCCCAGGTGACCAAGGCCAGTGAGCATAATCTGGACCTGCGGGTCCACACTTCCCCCAACGCTATCATCGGCAAGTTTCAGTTCACTGTGCGCACACGTTCAGAAGCTGGGGAGTTCCAGTTGCCCTTTGACCCCCGCAACGAGATCTACATCCTCTTCAATCCCTGGTGCCCAGGTGAACCAGCTGGGGTCAGGAGCCAAGGGAGGGCAGGAGGGAAGGGCAGATCAGGCCTTCCTTTCCTAGGATCCAGTTGGGTGCCTGGTCATATGAAAAGCCAGCCTCCCACTGTCCAAGTTCGGAAACCTAGGCCCAATACAGAATAATGACTTACTTTACCTCTCCTGATGAAGGGCCCTGGCTGTGACCAACCTCCCACTGCCTCTGTTGTTCTCTCCTGTCCCTTGACCTTCTTGAGAGCAGTTTGATCAGGCTAGGGGCATTCTCCCCACCCCATTTTCTTCTATGGATGTGAGTTCTGCAGACCTGGCCAAAGGATAGGTAGGGCCCAGGGAGAAAATGGAGAGAAGCAGGAATGTATTTTTTGGGAACACAGAGGACATTGTGTACGTGGACCATGAGGACTGGCGGCAGGAATATGTGCTTAATGAGTCTGGGAGAATTTACTATGGAACTGAAGCACAGATTGGCGAGCGGACCTGGAACTATGGTCAGGTATGACTGACCAGGGTCATCTGCACTTGGAGGAGATAGGTGTGGGGACCTGGGGGGGGTGGGCGGGTTAAGCAGGGTGCTAGCCTAGGGTTTGAGTACCACCAAATGAGTTGTGGTCACCTCTGCCCTCCCTTTCCAGTTTGACCATGGGGTCCTGGATGCCTGCCTGTACATCCTTGACCGGCGGGGCATGCCATATGGAGGCCGTGGGGACCCAGTCAGTGTGTCCCGGGTCATCTCTGCCATGGTGAGCACCCTCATATCTCTGAAACCTACTCTGTGCCTTCCTGCCACCTCCTTGTGCCATGCCCTCAGGTTCTGCCCTTTCTGGATTCTGTCAGAACTTCCAGCCCTGTCCCTTCCCTTGCAGAGACTATCAGGGGAAGGGGTCTCACTCCTCCTCTCTCGCCCTGCCTGTCCCCCATTCCACCCTTCCTGGCTCCTGTTCAGTTCCAGTGAAATATAGGGCCAAACCCCAAAGTCGGCACACCCAGGAATCACATTCCTGTGTCAGACCCGGGGCGGGAGGTGGCAAGTGGCTCAGGAGAAGGGTGGGCGGGGCTTGGGCTATGTCCAAATTGTCAGGCATTTAGGGGTGAATGGATAGTTGGAGGGTTGGGGGCTGGGCTGGGGACCCATCCCAGCCCCACCCCATCTTGTCCTGGGCAGGTGAACTCCCTGGATGACAATGGAGTCCTGATTGGGAACTGGTCTGGCGATTACTCTCGAGGCACCAACCCCTCAGCATGGGTGGGCAGCGTGGAGATCCTGCTTAGTTACCTACGCACTGGCTATTCCGTTCCCTATGGCCAGTGCTGGGTCTTTGCTGGTGTGACCACCACAGGTAGTAGAGGGACAGGGATAGGAGTGGGCTGGGCCCTACAGGGAGGAGGGAGGGAAGCCAGGCTCCTTTCTCATTCAGCCCAGCCTAGCTGTGGCTACAGATTAGGGTGCCAGCAAGGGTGGATGATAGACTGGCCTTAATTATCATTAATTAGTGTTAATAACAGAGAGAGCCTAAGGGAGAGGAAGAAGAAGCACAGGTAGAGCCTGAGCCAGGCAGGTGGGCTGACTTTCCCTAATCCAAGTGCTCTGAGGCTCAGAGGTCTTCTGAACCCTGTGATCCCTAAGTCTGGTTATCCCCGCGCAGCCCAGTAACCTCCATTTCCCTTTTCCCGCTGTGTTCCTGACCTGATGCCACACCTGCCCCCCACCCCCCACACTTCCTTCCTGAACCTCAACCCTGGCTCCTCCACACAGTGTTACGATGCCTGGGTCTGGCCACGCGTACCATCACCAACTTCAACTCCGCACATGACACAGACACATCCCTCACTATGGACATCTACTTTGATGAGAACATGAAGCCACTTGAGCATCTGAACCATGATTCTGTTTGGTGAGGATGGGGCTAGGGCTGGAACAGTTCCTGCTGAGGAATGGGGACGTGAGGCTTGGATGTGGAGGGGCAGACAGTGTGGGGTGGGGGAGGCCCGGAATGGGAGTCTCAGACCCTGCTCTTGCTCCATGGCCATCCAGGAACTTCCATGTATGGAATGACTGCTGGATGAAGAGGCCAGACCTGCCCTCAGGCTTTGATGGGTGGCAGGTTGTGGACGCCACACCCCAGGAGACCAGCAGTGGTAAGACAGACTTTGCCCGGCTCTTGAACCCCACTCCAGTCCTTTCTCCATCTTCCCTACCTGGGTAACAAACTCCAGGGTGTCAGCCCAGGACTGGGCCTTTAACCACATTTTCTTAAGTGGGCTTATCAACCAAACCACCATGTGACTCTTAGTTTATTTTCACATCTTTTTACAACTATTTGCATTAATTTTATTTATAGCGGTTAATTTCATTTATTTGTAATGGTTAATATACTCAGATGGTTCAAAATTCAAAAGTAGTAAGAGGTTTCCCTCACTTGACAAATCCACTATTCTAGCTTTTTTACTCACAAATCCTGGAGATAATAAATTAAAGAACACACACACATATATATATGTATATGTACATATATGTATATGTATATGTATGTATGTATATGTACATATATACAAAGATATAATTAGGACTAGGGATGTAGTTCATTGATAGAACTCTTGACTGGCATGCCCTGAGTTCAATTGCCAGTATTATGAAAAAAAAAGTCATAATTAAAAGTAATATATTGGGCTGGGTGCCAGTGACTCATGCCTGTAATCCTAGCTACTCAGGAAGCAGAGATCAGAAGGGTAATGGTTTAAGGCCAGGCTGGGCAATGAAAGTGAGACCTTATCTAAAAAAAAAAATCCAACACAAGAAAAAGGGCTGGTGGAGTGGCTAAAGTGGTAGATTGCCTGCCTAGCAAGCATGAGGCCCTGAGTTCAAACCCCAGTTTGTACCACTGCCACCAAAAAAAAAAAAAAAAAAAAAAAAAAAAAAGTAATGCATGCATGAGTGGAATGAAAAAACAGTATAGCACTGAAAAACATAAAATGCAAAAATTCCCTATTTTCTCATAAGATATGGACTTTTGTTCTTTCTGGCACTGAGGTTTGAACTCAGGGCCTACACCTTGAGCCACTCCACCACCCCTCTTTTTGTGATGGGTTTTTTTGAGATAAGGCCTCCTGAACTATTTGCCCGGGGCTGGCTTCAAACACAATCCTCCTGATCTCTGCCTCCTGAGTATCTAGGATTACAGGTATGAGCTACCAGTGCCTGGCTAAGATATGGGTTTTTAAAGTAAATTTCTACTTTGTTTTGGGAGTCTTACTCCAAAACCTGGTCATCAAACCATCAAGCCTGATGTATCAGTCTTTTCAGGTATAGAGTCTAGATATAGATAGATATAGATAGATAGATAGATAGATAGATAGATAGATAGATAAATTGATTGATTGATTGACTGATTTAGAGGGGCAAGCCAGGCTGCCTTGGGCTGGAGTGTCAAGGTCAGAGTGGATGGGGGACTTGTGTGAGAATACAGTATACAGTGGGTTGTATTTTTGCAGAAAGGTGTATGTGAACACAAGAAAGAGGTAAGAGATAAGATAAGAGAAAAGAGGACTCTAGGTTACATCACAGGACTTAGTTATAGGGGTTATTCTTTGAATTTATCTGAGCTCTGATTTGAACAATGGAATAAGCAGAAGAAATACACGTATATAAGGGTGTATATGTATATATGTGTATATATATATATACATACAACTACATACACACACAAACACATACTGTATATATGTATATGCATATATTTTTTTTCAGTGCTGGGAATTAAATCCAGGGCTTTGGGCATGCATGGTAGGCAAGTACTCTATCACTGAGCTGCACCCCAGCCCTATTGCATCTATATATTTATATCTGTCTGTTTATAGATATATTAGCTTTCATTCCCTGATTGATTCTTCTTTTTATCAGCATATAATAATTGTACAAAGTGTGGGAGTTCGTTGTGATTTTTCTATACATGCATATCATGTACTTGGCTCATATTCATCTCTTCTATTACTCTTTCTTTTTTTAAAAAAAATTTGTTTATTAGAATATATTCATTGTAGGGAGAATTCATTGTGACAATTCCAAATAGGCTTGTATTGTACATTGGTTAGATCACCACCGCTCTACTTCCCCTCGACCCACTCTACTACTCTTTTTTGTGTGTGGTACTGGTGTTTCAACTCAGAGTATATACCTTGAGCCACTCCACCCAGCCCTTTTTTGTGATGGGTTTTTTGAGATAGGGTCTTGCCAACCATTTGCCCAGGCTGGCTTCAAACCAGTATCCTCCTGATCTCTGCCTCCTGAGTAGCTAGATTATAGGCATGAGCCAGCGTTGCCCAGCTCTTTTACTCTTTCTTGCTCCCTGCAATTGGTATTTTTGAAAGTTCCCCTGGTTACTCACAAGAATACCAGGTTTGAGAAATGGTGGCCCTCAGAGATGGAGTGACTGTCTGGAGCACAGAGCACACTAGGTGAGCTGCAGCGTGAATCCCAGTCTCTGATTCTCTCCCTTGTTGACACACACTCTTGCCTTCACCAAATTCCTCTCCTGTTGTTTCATTATTCCATATGAGATATATGCCACAGTATAGAAAAATGAGAGCTCAGATAGGTTCAAAGAAACTGAATCCTGGGATAACATAACATTATCTCTTTTCTGTGTCCACATACATGTTTCTGCAAAATGAGACCCACTGTACACTGTGTTCTCACACAAGTCCCCATCTCCTCTGACCTTGACTCTCCAGCCCCAGGCAGCCTCGCCTTCCCCTCCAGCTGCTTCTTTTCAGCCTCCCCTTCACTCTCCCAGGTCAGACAGCCCTGGCCTAGCTGACTTTCCCCCTCTGGTCTCTTCCCAGACCCCTCCCTGGCAACCACCTGTGTAACTGGTGCCCCTGATTTCTGCAACCCAGCAATGTCTGTGATGCTATACCCCCCTGGCTCAGGCACTGGGAGGACCTGAGCTGTGGCCCTGCTCTGAAAAACAGTGGGTAGATAGATGACAGACAGGGGTTCTGGTCAGCCAGGTCAGGGCTCAATTCTACCCTGATCACTTGTTAAATGAATGATCTTGGGCAAGTACCTTGCACCTCTGGGCTTTGATGTTCTTGTGCATAATACAGGGATACTATATAACCATTTAGGGTAGTTGGGAAGATGAAATGGGACATGCTGTATCAGAGAGGACTAGCAGCATGCCTGCAACATAGTAGCCACTCAGTAACTCAGGTTCTTCCTGCTATCTTATGAGAGCCTGGCATCTTCACTGGCAGAGCCTGTTTCCCCATCCATAAAGGGAGACCACAGTGTTAGGTGTTGTTAAGATTCTTTCCTACTGGAAGGCCCTCATTTCCTGTTTGTCCTCTTCTACCCACCTCCTCCTGACAGCCCATCTCCTCTATGAAGCCCTCCTAAGTATATGGATAGATTTTTCTTTCCCATCAGCCATGCCCCCTCTCCAGAAGAGAGCTGTGCAGAGCTGAGGTGACATTATGGATCTTTCTAGAATAGTGGTGGCAGTATATTGTTCTCCCAGCCAGCCAGCAGAGCTACCATGGGCCCTGGGGTGGTCTTGACGAAGGATGTATGGGATGGGGAGTCATGGTCTCTGGAGGAGGTGGGCACAGACAGTAGATATCCAGCTTCGGCCATCCCAGAGAATGTGTTAATGACCTGGCTATGAAGGTAGCTTGTCCACAGACTTGCCCCCAGCCCTGTCCTCCTGCAGAGAAGCCTGGGCTAAGGAGGGCTGCTTGTTTTCCTTCCCTTGGTCTGACTGGGTATCAGCTAACCCAGAGGCCTTATCCAGAGGTTGCCAGCTAGTGCATACTGGGCCTGGGTAGGTGAGACTAGGGCCCTGTGTGGCCTCTGCCCGGAATCTGGGGGACCCTCTCTGTCTCCTTGGATCCCTCATCTTTGTCTTGCCTCCCTCCCTAGGCATCTTCTGCTGTGGCCCCTGCTCTGTGGAGTCCATCAAGAATGGCTTAGTCTACATGAAGTATGACACACCCTTCATTTTTGCTGAGGTGAGAGCTGAGTTCCCAGTGCCTTCTCCAGCCATCTGGAGTCACCAGAGCACTGGCTTCTGGCCAGCTCCTCTGGTCCTGACTTCACCGCTGACTGACTAGCAGTGTGACCTTGGGCAAGTCACTCATTCTAGAGTCTTAGTTTCCTCAACTGTAAAAAGGAGATAATAATGACTGCCTTGCTTCCTGTACTCAGGATCAAAAGAAATAATGCATATGAAACTGCTTCATAAGTCATAAAGCTAGTGAACGAGCGTAAGGGATTACTGTTATTAATATCAAATGTGCCACCGGGAGCCTCCCAGACCAGCTTCCTGCCTGCTCTCTGGCCTTGTGTGGCTCATCTTGGGAGGACTCCCAGTTGGGCCTACTGGGAAATTCCTACCCTCTGGAATTGGGGGAAGGCAGTGGGAGGATAAGGCCTGTCCTCAGATCTTCTGGCTCTCTCAGTCCTGCTCACTCTCCATTCCCCAACAGGTGAACAGTGACAAGGTATACTGGCAACGGCAAGATGATGGCAGCTTCAAGATTGTGTATGTGGAGGAAAAAGCTATCGGCACACTCATCGTCACAAAGGCAATCAGCTCCAACATGCGGGAGGACATCACCCACCTCTATAAGCATCCGGAAGGTACCATTCCCCCATCCCAGTCAGCTCTAGGCTGAGTGTGCCTGCTGAGAATTCACCCACACCACCGGGACCTGGAGCCTCACCTTTGACCTTCAACTCCCAGGCTCAGCAGCAGAGCGGAAGGCAGTGGAGACAGCAGCTGCCCACGGCAGCAAACCCAATGTGTATGCCACCCGGGACTCTGCTGAGGATGTGGCCATGCAGGTAGAGGCACAGGACGCCGTGATGGGGCAAGATCTGACGGTCTCTGTCGTGCTGACCAATCGTGGAAGCAGTCGTCGCACTGTGAAGCTGCACCTCTACCTCTCTGTCACTTTTTACACTGGTGTCACTGGGGCCATCTTCAAGGAGACTAAGAAGGAAGTAGCACTGGCACCAGGAGCCTGTAAGTGCCCCTTATCCAGCCCTGCCCTCCAGGTGGCCAAGATCCCTGGGGCTGTAGATGTGGAGATCCCAGTCCCCTGGGCCTGTGGCTGTGAGGAGGCTGCATCTGTGGAAGCAGGCTTCAGTGACACTTTGCCTCTTTTCCTCAGCGGACCGTGTGACCATGCCTGTGGCCTATAACGAATACCGGCCCCACCTTGTGGACCAAGGGGCCATGCTGCTTAACATTTCAGGCCATGTTAAGGAGAGCGGGCAGGTACTAGCCAAGCAGCACACCTTCCGTGTGCGTACTCCGGACCTCTCCCTCAC
The DNA here is from genome assembly GCF_047511655.1 of Castor canadensis. Lineage (NCBI taxonomy): Eukaryota > Metazoa > Chordata > Mammalia > Rodentia > Castoridae > Castor > Castor canadensis. The sequence continues at coordinate 80,638,583 of NC_133388.1, read as the reverse complement.
GGTGAGTGCAGCTTTCTGGGGCCTGAGGGGTCATCAGGGAACAGTGGCCAGGTCTGAGGGAAATCAGAGAAGTGGGGAGGGTGCTAAACCTGGAGCAGGCTGGTCTGATGAGCCTTTCTAAGAGAAAAAGTTTAAGGATCAGCTCTGGGCTTTGGGCCTCTATTTCCTTATCTATAAAGCAGGCTCTCCTGTTCCTGATTCAGTGGTAGCCTTAGTTGTGGAGTGGGCTGAAGTTTCCTGTCTTTCAGGGAGTCTTCTTTCAGGGGCAGCAATGTGGGATTCTGGAAGGTTTTAATTAAGGAGCTTGCCCTCTCGGGTGCAGAGCAGGGTCCCGCGTGTTTGACCGGGGTTTCTGATGTGTGTGGCCTTCTATTTCTGTCAGTTACTGGGAGCAGCAGTGGTTGGCCAGGAGTGTGAAGTACAGATCGTCTTCAAGAACCCTCTGCCTATCACCCTCACCAACGTCGTCTTCCGGCTCGAAGGCTCTGGGTTACAGAGACCCAAGGTCCTCAATGTTGGGTGAGTCTGAACTCCTCTCCTGCCCCTGCTGCTGCCCATCCTTCCTCCCAAGCTTTGCTTCCCCTCTCAGTTAGGACCCCACAAAGCAGCTTGGGGCTAGCTGGTGATCCCTGGTGACTCAGGTCAGTTCAGTCTCACAGGTGCTTAAAGAGACCTGATGGGGACCTTGTGCTGCACTCACGCTCCTACCCTGCCTAACCATCTCATTAGGGAGCTAAAACTCCACCTGGGAATCATTAGTAAGTTGTTGCTAACATTTGCCCAGTGCTTCGGGGTCAACCAGACACTTTCAGGAGTATTATCTCATTTGGAGATCACAAAGGTTGAAATATTTTTTAGTGGGACTGAGGTTTGAACTCAGTCCCTTATGCTTGCAATGCAGGTACTCCACCACTTGAGCTGCACCTCCAGTCCATTTTGCTCTGGTTATTTTAGAAATGGGATCTCTTGAGCTGTTTGCCTGAGCTAGCCTCAAACCGTGATCCTCCCAATCTCAGTCTCCCAAGTAGCTAGGATTACTGGTGTGAGCCACTGGTGCCTGGTTTACAAAGGCTCTTTAAAGTACATAAGAGATCATCATGTGATTAAAAGCAAAGCTGTAAAACCCTAACAACCTGGGTTCAAGTCCCACCACCATCACTTCTGACTAGGTGCCCTTGGGCAAGTAACTTACCTCGACTAAGCCTCCAGGTTCTCACCAGTCAAGTGGGGCTAGCACCTGGTCCTAGAGCTGTCTTGTTCAGCACATGACATAAAGTTAGTGCTCTACTACTAAATTTTTTTTATTATTGCTATCATCATCCTGACTTTACAGATGGGGAGGCTGCAGGGCACATCTCATAGAGTCTCGTAGCTCATAAGGGGCAGACCACTCTCCCCACAGTGGCACAAACCACCCAGGCTCTTGAGTTCACAATGTGGTTTGTGCTATGACAGCCAAGTAGCACTTCCAAGGGAGACAGCCCTGTGCCTCAGGCCCTCACCCTTCTGGGCCTCAGTCTAGGCTTGGCCATGTTCTGGGCCCAGTGAGGGCACATACAACACTTACGTTCCTGGGCCTATGTCTGTCATCTCTGACACAGACACATGATTCCCTGTCACTCCCAAGGAAAAGTACTTAGGGAAAGTGGAGGCCAGAGGTTGACCACTTAGATAAGCCTTCTGGGGACAGGGGCAGGCATTTTGCTCTTCCAAGAGAGGGCTCCTGAGGGAGAACTGGATGAGAAGGGAGCCGGGCAAAGCAGAGGAACCTTGCTCTCACCCAGCATGGTGGTGGTGGTGGTCACTTTTACCATGTGGCCCAAGCTGAGAAGGTTGCTATCCTGCTCTTTGCCTCAGCCTGGGCCTTTGGGAATGCTGAGATGCTGACAAAGTAGCACTGTCTTCAGGGTACTCTTTAAGGGTCCCTGGCAGCTCAGACAGTGGAGCTTGAGACTCCAGACAGCCTGCCCTGAGACATCTCTCATACCAAGATGGAGGGGAGGGAGTCTCCCCTGGCCTGAGGGGATCCTCAGAAGCAGACAATCCTTGGCAGTTCTACCAGGCCTTTGACTTCTGCCCTCAACCTGGAAGTAAAAAAGGACCACTGTGCTAAGCATAAGGAGACCTAGCTGCTCTCTGCTTTCCTCAGTTGTAGGGCTTGTGTGAATTTCCTCCCATTTGAGGGCCCTGGTCTACCCTTAGGAAATAAGAGGGTTGGATGATAGCTTTTCAGGGAAGGCTATCCTTAGACACTCTGCAGCATCTTGGCTGCTATGAACCCAGACCAGAGTCCCCAGGGCTCTGGGGAGCCTCAAGGTGGACATCCCTGAACTGACAGTTCCTAGATTGGTGTTATTTTGCCTCTTGTTTGCACATCAAAGGGTGAGGTATGGAACCCCATTATACTACAAGTTGTGCCGCCCCAGCCTGGTGACTGGCCACTTAATAAACATTCCAGGAGCTACTCCTCCAGGTGGCTGTTGTCACCATCAAAACAGTCATCAGGAGAGGCTGGACGTTTGTTCTGAGCCATTGGGAATTTCCCCCAACTCATGAATCATACTCTCTAGAATGTCCTTAGAGTGGCCAGTTTCCATACTTGAGGGTGCATTTGACTTTGGGGAAAAGCCTGAAGATATTAGAGCTAAGACTAACTAACAAGGTAAACAAACAAGGTGGATAATAATGTTTTTTTCATTCATAAATGAGGCACACTGTAAAGAAGTCATCTTGTGTGTGTGTGTGTGTGTGTGTGTGTGTGTGTGTGTGTGTCAGTTAAATGGCTCTTAAGAAAAATTCAGTTTTTTTTGTTTTTCTTTTTTTTTTAAAAAGTTCAAGACCTGTAGACTTGGCTCAAGTGGTAGCACGAATGCCTAGCAAGCTTGAAGCCTGGGTTCAAATCCCAGTGCTACCAAGGTGCCCTGGCAACCTGGTTGAACAACACACAAATAAAGGGCACCACTCACTGGGACATCTCAGTTCTGGTGTCTGCTGGAAAGTCTATTTCTTTACCTACACACAGTCAGCATTAGCAGCTGACTTGTACTCAGCCAAGCTCAAAAACAGGTGTGACAGCCAAGCACTGGAGGTTCACACCTATAATCCTAGCTGCTCAGGAGGCAGAGATCAGGAGGATCGCGGTTCAAAGCCAGCCTGGGCAAATAGTTCAAGAGACCCTATCTTGAAAAACCCTTCACATACAAAAAAAAATAGTGCTGGTGGAGGGGCTCAAGGTGAAGGCCTTGTTCAAGCCCCAATACCTTAAAAAAAAACAAAACAAAACCCAAAACAGGTGTGGCAAGGGCTTCACCTGACACTAAGTCCAGCATAGGAAGCGATCTTGACATTCCTAGCTGCAAGCTGGGGAGCAGTTTCTTTTGGAAATTATGTTAGTTATTGCACTGTAAAGGTTAATTTCCGAACTACCACAATTCAATTTACCACAATTCAATTATGGCTAAATACATTTTTGAAGGCTGTTCTGAGCCCAAACAACCTTTAATCTGTATCTGTGGAGAAGAGGGCAAAAATTAAGAACACAAATTTTAAACCAGCCCAAGAAACCTGTTACAGACTTTTAATTTTTAGACTTCCTATCATAACATACATTTCTGCTTCCCTCCTTGGAGTTCAATGCCTCCTACAAAGGCCATCTGATCCCACCTCCACTTAGTTTATCTTTTTTTAATTTAATTTATTTATTCATTTGTACTGGGGCTTCGCCTGGTACACAGGCCTTCACCTTGAACCACTCCACCTTTTGTGAAGGGTTTTTTGAGATAGGAAGTATTTGCCTGGGCTGACTTCAAACTGTGATCTTCATGATCTCTGCCTCCTAAGTAGCTAAGATTACAGGAATGAGCCACCAGCACCCGGCTACCTCCACTCATTTTAAATTCACTTCCACTTTATGGACCAGAAAGTGAGGATCAGAGAACTAAAGTAACTTGTCATAAAACTACAGCTAACAAGTAATAGAAGAAAAAGACTGGCCCAAGAGACCTCTCAGAAGCAGGCTCCCACCCAATGCTTTCCTCAAGCAAAGCTCATCAAAGGGCAAGGTTCATTTTCCTAAGGGCAGGAGGTACTCAGTGGAGCCCTTGCTGAGGAGGTGGTGTGAGCCAGGCCTTGGAGGCAGAGTCAGGGTGGGGAGGCAGAGCTAGGATCTCAGGTCAGGCAAGCCAGCTGTGTAGAGTATGACGATGGAGGTGAGTTCAGGGAAGGGGAAGGCATTCAGTGGGACTGGTTCACAGGAGGAATGGAGGGGGTGATATAGTTGTGCTGGAGCCAGGGCTGAGTCACAGGAGCCTGTGTGGCAGGTTAGGGAGCTAGGATCTCATCCCATAAGCAGCAGGGAAGTCAAGCCCTTGAAGAATGTAGTTCACTTCCAATCCAAGTGTGTTGCAGAATAGAATGGAACAGTGAGGTGGGAGGCAAGGATGCTGGTTAGGTCGGTGAAATCATGATTATCAGAGAGGTGGTCTGGGAATACATTTTCAGAGGTCCGTAAAGAAAGGAAGATTGGACTGAGGAGTGGCTCGAGTGGTAGAGCACCTACCTAGCAAGTGCAAGGCCCTGAGTTCAAACCCCAGTACCGCAAAAGAAAAAAAGAAAAAAGGAAGACAGTAGAGTGTGTGTGTGTGTGTGTGTGTGTGTGTGAATGCCCATCTACCCCAACCCCGACACACACACACACATGAAAACACATAGATATCAGGGTATATGCTTGTCTAAAAATATCAGTTGTCCATCCTTGGAAAGGACTTTGCTTTTGATTCTGAGATCCCATCCTTCTAACGTTTGACTGTATTAAAATGCTCCTTAATGGCAAAACTGAAAGCATTTGGCAATATTGTGTTGTGCCCAAAATCTGGTTTTGAAGTTTTCTTGATCTCAGAACCCCTGATGAGCTGGGGACAGTTTGGTTAGGGCAGGCGCAGTGGAGATGGGAAGAAGGGAGGATCTAGCCGCCTCCAGGATGGCATCAGCAGTCTTTGTCCAGATGGATGTAGGAGCGGGCAGGGAGGAGTCCCAGGTGATGGGGAGATTTCTAGCTCAGGTAGCAGGGTGTGTAGTTGCTGGTCTAGCTTGTAGAGGTGGCCCTGGGGCTTAAGCCTTGTCCTGGCTGTGGGTATGGGGAAACCAGCTAAACCTTGCTTCTTCCTGCCTGGCTACCCTGGATCAGCCCTTACTCCTCACTCCATCCACAGGGACATCGGGGGCAATGAGACAGTGACACTACGCCAGACTTTTGTGCCTGTGCGGCCAGGCCCCCGTCAGCTCATTGCCAGCTTGGACAGCCCTCAGCTCTCTCAGGTGCATGGTGTCATCCAGGTGGATGTGGCCCCAGCCTCCGGGAGCAGAGGTTTCTCAGAAGCTGGAGGTGACAGTCGCTCTGGGGAGGCCATCCCTATGGCATCTCGAGGTGGAGCTTAACCCTGGAAGCAATGGGACTGGAGTCAGAGGAACAAGGACACTGCCCCAAGATGGGGGCCCATCTTAGAGTGGCTCCCCAGGAGCTCAGGTGGGAAGGCCAGGCCCCCTGGGCAGGGAGCCAATCTTCACCTGCACAGATGATAATAAACTATTTTTTTTAAATGAAGCTGCTATTTTGTCCATCTTTCAGTCAAGGAATGTGGGGCCACAGTCTGTGCTGTTTGTCATGTGGCATTTCTGGTGCCCCAGGTTCTGATGACTGTGGCTGGCAGGTGATGGTACTAGTTTAGCCACCCTTGAGGTAGAGTCTGATTAGTGTCAGGGAAGCCTTCCTGCCTTTTCCACCCCAGGGTGGTGCTGCTGTGATTGAATCCTTTTTTTTTTTTTCCTGTGGTACTGGGGTTTGAACTCAGGGCTTTGTGTTTGCTAAGCAGACATTCTACCACTTGAACCATACCTCCAGCCCTTTTTTCTCTGGTTATGTATTTATTTTTAGCAGTACTAGGGTTTGAACTCAGGGCTTCATGCTTCCTAGGTAGGCACTCTACCACTTGAGCCATACCACCAGCCCTTCTCTGGTTATTTTTAAGAGACAGTCTCGTTTTTTGCTTTGGCCAGCCTGGACTGTGATCCTCTTATTTTATGTCTCCCACCAAAGCAGAAATGACAAGCTCACCCCATTGTGCCCAGCTATTGGTTAAGATGGAGCCTTATGAAGTTTTCCCTGTCTGGCCTGGAACCATGATTCCTCCCTCCCCCTTTTCAGCTTCCCATGCAGCTAGGATTAAAGGCATGAACCTCTTTTGTCTGGCTGATCAAATCCCCTTTTGAAGCCCCTGGGATGGGGATGACTACTTTCTTTCTTTCCTCAGCACCCACTATGGGAGAGAAAGACCTGAAATCTCTTTGGGCATGTGTTGGATGTAGACAGACCATGGAGAGCTGAGCAGCAGAATCCTCCTTCCAGTATTTATTTTCAGATATGCTTGTCTACGAATTTTTACAAAAGTAATCCATGTTCAGTGTTGAAAATTAAGAAAATACAGGAAATTTGTAAAGAAGAAAATAATAATCCTCAACTACTGTTATGAAAATACTGTTAACATTGTTTTTCCTAAGCTGCTTCCCCATAACCACTGGTGAGCATTTTCCCACAGTATTAAGTTTTCCTTACAAACATGTAAAGACTAGATGACCCAGACACTGGTGGCTCACGTCTGTAATCTTCCCTACTCGGGAGGCAGAGATTAAGAGGATCATGATTTGAAGCCAGCCCTGGAAAAATAGTGAGACCCTATCTCGAAAAAATCCATCACCAGGACTGGAAAAAAAAAAAAAAAAACTAGAGGAGCCAATCAGTCATGGTGGCACACACCTGTAATACCAGCACTCTGGAGGCAGAAGCAGGAGACTCATGAATAAAAGGTCAGCCTGGGCTATGACATAGTGAAACTGTCTCAAAATTTAAGTAAACAAAGACTAGATGATAGTCTTGCTCCCAAGATAGCCTCTGGGGCTTCCTGAGTCTCAGTGGCTGCCACCTCCTCTTCTGCTCAGCCTCTGGGTACTGGAGAAATGACTCAGGCCACCCACCCCTCCTAGGTGCTCTCTCTTACCCAGCTACCTCTGCCTATGTGATCTCAGCCAGTCTCATGATTTTAAGAATCACTAGCTCCCAAAACTGTACCACTAGCCCTGCTGTTTTCCTTGAAAGCCTTCAAACTTACACATCTACCACCTTCTCAGCATCACTACCAAAGTCTGATAGTGTAATGTGACCAAAACGTAATTCTTATCTGCTGGAGGGAAGCCAGGCCTCCTGCAGCCACACCTTTCCACGTTTCTTAGACTCAGGATTTTGGAGTTATCCTTGACTCCTTTCTTTCTCCCATGTCCCACAATCAATCTGCCAACAAATCTAGATGGCTCCACGTCCCATACATGTGTACCCAGAATCTGCTCCGATCAGCTACCACCATGGCTCACTGCACCAGCCTCCAGTCCTTCTCCTTGCCCTTTCATTCTCTACCCATCACCCCATCACCAGAATGCGCAGGTGAGTCTGACCATGTCTATCCTTCACCCAAAGCCAGCATCTTTATTGCTACTCTGACCCCAGCCCCTGTTTCTCTCCCCCTGTCTCTGTCCATCCCAGGTCCCCCAGTCCCTTTACCTCCCTGTAGTGCCAGGCCTGCTCCTGCCTCAGGGCCTCTCCATGGCTGCATCCTGTGCCTGAGAAGTTCTCTCTCAGATGTCTCTAGGGCTTGCTCCAGTTTTGTTTAAGTGTCACCATCTTAGTGAGGTCTTCCTTACCACACTATTTTATAACTTCATTTTAAATTTTGACATTCTATATATTTGATTGTTTGCATTATTGGCTAATAATCAAAATCTCTTCCTGATCTGCCCATGATAGTCCAAGCCTCCATTTGCCCTTACTTGGACAGACATACCAGCCCTCTCATCCGCCCTCCTCATTCTGCCTATTCTAGGGATGCTTTTACTTGTCACAGGGGTGATGCCATTCATCTGCTTGACTCCCTCAGTGGCTTCACACTTTGTGCACTATAGCAGCCAGAGACCTCCCCATGGCCCTTGGTGCCTTGCAGGTGTGGCCCCACTTCCCAGTTCTCACACATGGCCCCCATCCTGCTCTACCTCCCAGTGTTTCTTGAGCCCTCCAGGCCCACTTCCACCTTAGGACCTCTGTACTTGCTTTCTCCTCTGCATGGCACACTCTTCCCCTGTATGTCCATATGGCCAGGTCCTCATGGAAGGTCTTTCCTTAAAAGTCACTAGCTTAGCAAGGCCTTTTCTAGCCATTCCATTTAAAAATTCAGCCCACTCCCCTCCTCACCACCACTTTTCCCTGTTTTATTTTTCTCCTTAGCATTTACACATTAAATATTTTAACTATGAATGTTTATTAAGTCTCCCCTCACCCAACTAAAAGTAAAGTCCAACCAGGTGCTGGTGGCTCATGCCTTTTATCTTAGCTACTCAGGAGGCAGAGATCAGGAGGATCACAGAAGCCAGCCCTGGGCAAAAAGTTTGTGAGAATCTATCTCAAAAAACCCATCACAAAAAAGGACTGGTGGAGTGGCTCAAGCAGTAGAGCACCTGCTTAGTAAGCATGAGACTGAGTTCAAACCCCAGTACCACAATAAATAAATAAATGATAAAAATATAAATTCCAGTGATCGCTTTGGGGCACATACACTAAAATTGGAATGATACAGAAAAGATTAGCATGGCCCCTGTGCAAGGATGGCATGCAAATTCGTGAAGTGTTCCATATTGTAAATAAATAAATTCCACAGAAGCAGTGACTTAACATTTTTTGACAGTACTGGAGATTGAACTCAGGGTGTCCCAATTGCTAGGCAGGTGCTCTACCACTTCAGCAATACCCTAGCTCTTTTTTGTTTAGGTTTTTTTCTTTCTCCCACTCTGAGCTTTAGCTATTTTTCAGGTAGGCTATCTGCTACATACAGCCTCCTGCACAGCTGAGATCACAGGTGCATGTCACCACATCCAGCTTACTGGTTGAGATGGGATCTTGTTAACTTTTTGCCAGGACTACCCTCAAACCCCAATCCTCTCAATCTCTGCCTCCTAAGTAGCTGGGATTATAGGCGTGCATCACCTTTTATTGTTCAGGGCTTAGTTCAAATGCTGCTCCTTGGAAAGGATGCCTCTGACCATCCAATCTGATTGGTTTTCCTACCTCCCAATCTCTTTAGCAATTACTATTTGACATTAACATATTTGCTTGTTTATTTATTAGAATCTCCTTTCTCTAAAACACGAGTTTTGTTTTTTGTGTTTTCTGTGGGGTATTTTTTTTTTCAGTACTGGGGCTTGAACTCAGTGCCTACACCTTGAGCCACTCCACCAGCCCTTTTTTGTGATTTTTTTTTCAAGATAGGGTCTCTTGAACTATTTGCCAGGGGCTAGCCTTGAACTGTGATCTTCCTGATCTCTGTCTCCTGAGTAGCTAGGATTATAGGGGTGAGCCACTGGTGCCCACCTTGTTTTTGTTTTTGCAGTACTGGGGTTTGAACTCAGGGCCTCACACTTGCTAGGCAGGTGCTCCACCAGTTGAGCCACAGCCCCATAAACACAAGCTTTAAGGAGCTGAAATTTTATGCTTTGTTCACACGCAAGTTGTTGTATCTAGAAGAGGGCCTTGCATATGGGTACACAATGCACGTTTGTTACTTAAAATGTAAAAGCAACAATTTACAAGATGTGACTTATAATTGTTTCTTGAATTTATAGAGCAAACTCAAAGACTCCAGTGGGGGCAATTGGTTTTTTTTTTGAGACAGAGTCTCACTATATAGCCCAGGATGGCCACAAATTCAAACCATCCAGCCTCAGCCTCCCAAGTGCTGGGATAACAGGCTGTATTTCATTTTTTTCTTTCTTTCTTTTTTTTTTTTGGGGGGGGCTACTGGGGTTTGAACTCAGGGCCTTGCACTCTACCATTTCAGTCACACCCCCAGATAGGGCCTTGTGCTTTTTGTCAGGGGCCAGCCTCAGACAGTGGTCCTCCTTCCTGTGCCTCCTGCACAGTTGGGATTCTAAGCATGACCCACCATATCTACCCTTGTACTTCACTTTAAGAACAGATGAGCAAATTCTCTTAAAGATATGACATGATTTATTTAATCCCTCACTCCTGCAATTTAAGGTTTTGCTATCACAAATAGCAATGTTCTCAATGTTTGGCCATTACCAAATGTGATAAACATCTTTGCACAAGCACATAAATCTTTGTGCACATTTTTTCATTATTTCCATAAGATAAACCCCTACAGTTAAAATGACTGCATAAAGGGCAATCAGTAAATTTAAGGCTGTTGATACATTGGTTTCCAGGAAGATTAAATAGCAACATAAGAGAATACCCTTTTCACTAACACCTGGGAGAAAAACTGTTATTGTGAGAGTTGAAAATTTTTAACTTTGGGAGGGCACGGTGGCATATTTCTATAATCCCAGTTTCTTGGGAGGCAGAGATCGGGAGGATCAAAGCCCAACGCCAGCTTGGGTAAAAAGTTAGCAAGACCCACATATTTCAACAAATTAGCTGGGCATGGTGGTACATGCCTGCGATCCAGCTATGCAGGATACAAGTACAGTTGATCTGAGGCCAGTCATGGGCAAACATGCCAGATCCTACATGAAAAATAATAAAAGCAAAAAACCCCAAATGGCTGGGGAAGTGGCTCAAGCAGTACAGTGCCTGCATAGCAAGCTCACCCCAGTACTGCAAAGAAAAACAAAATTTAACTTTGCAATTTGTTTCACATTTTGTTTGTTTTGGCTCTGGTCCCTGTATTGTTAGCGCTCAAATATTCCTGAAACCCTCAAAAAGAAAAAAAAACAGCCGGGTGCCGATGGCTCAAGCCTATAATCCTAGCTACTCAGGAGGCAGAGTTCAGGAGGATCACAGCTCAAAGCCAGCCCTAGGGAAAATAGTTCCTGAGTTCCTAAGACCCTATCTCAAAAACAACCCATCACAAAAAAAAAGGGCTGGTGGAGTGGCTCAAGGTGTAGGCCCTGATTTCAAACCCCAATATGGCAAAAAAATAAAAGGTATGTTGTTAGTCTTGGTTCTAAGAAATCCACTTGAGTTGCCCATTTAATGGCTTGCATCACTATGTCTGATTTGCAGTGAGCTGTTTTGGACCTTCTGAGGCTCCTAGTTTACCAGGCTGATCACTAGAGAGCAGGTGTCAGAACCCCTGTAGAAGAGCTCACAACAAGCCCACTCAGGGGTCAACTCCTATGCACACTAACAATGGAGAATCACCACCTCCTGATTTTCTTCTCAGCTGTACTTTTTCTGTGTTCCTCCTGCCTGCACCCTCCTTGAGCCAGCAGAAGCTATGAGACCCTGTGACTGGTGTTCTGAGTACCCATCACATATCTTCTTGAACCTTTGAGTTTAAGAAGTCTTCGAAAGGGGCTGATGGAGTGGCTTCAGTGGTACAGAGCCTGTTTAGTAATTGTGAGGCCCTGAGTTCAAACCCCAGTACCAAGGGGGGCGAAAAAAAAGCAGGCTCTTCCCTCAGGGTGCTCCCACCCAGTGGGGGTAACAGACATGTAAACATTCTAAATAAAATCGACCCTCCATATGTCCCATGGTCCCATACCCAACCAACCAAAGACTGAAAATACTGAAAAAAATTGTCGATACTGAACACAGATCCTTTCCTTGCCATTATCCCTTAAGCAATATAGCATAACAACTACTTACATAACATCTATATATTATTAGTTATTAATCTAGGGATTATTTAAAGTACACAGGAGGATGTGTGTAGGTTATATACAAATACTGTGAGATTTTTATAGAAGGCACTTTAGCATCTGCAGATTTTGTTATCCATGGGGGTTCCTGGAACCAATCCTCTGTAGACACCAAAAAGCGACATACCAGTAAATGTGTATACAGCGCTCACTAGGAGCCTGGCTTTGTTCTAAGCACTCTATCTAATCCCGCCCAGCGAGGGGTAAGGGGCAAATACTTAGAGAGACCCTATCTCAAAAGCAACCAACACAAAACAGGGCTGGAGTGGCTCAAGTTGTAGAGCACCTGCCTAGTAAGTGTGAGGCCCTGAGTGAAAAAAAAAATCAATTCATCTAATCCTTATGAAATATGCTCTGCATGACAAGGACCAATCTTGTCACAGTAGGAGAGTGATGTACAGGATACTGAAGGGGCCAGAGAACTGTGAATCCTGGGTTGATCCAGAAGGGCTGCATGGAGGTAGTTTGCAGCTGAGCCATGAAAGATGAGAAGAATGGGCTGGAGTTTACCTTGGTGGTAGAATGCTTGCATAGTATGTATGAGGCCCTGGGTTTGCTACTCAACACTGCCAAAAAAATTTAAAAATAGAGGCAAAGATGTGTTGGCACATGTCTATAATCCGAGCACTAGAGAGTCTGAGGTAGGAGGATCATGAGTTTAAGGCCAGCCTGGACTACAGAGAAAGTTCAAGGCCAGCCTGGGTTATATAGTATGATACTGCATCAAAACAAACAAACGAAAAGTCAGGGAACAAAGGATCATTCAGCATATGCAAAGCACAGAAATGTGAAACAACACACTGTATTTGGAAAATGTAAACAGTTTGATGAGTGTAAACTGGCAAGGGATGTGCTTGAAGAGGTAGGTAAGACTGGGCCAGGCTGACTGGAGGTATAGAGCATTTGTTAAGTACACACAAAGCCCTGGATTTGATCTCCAGATCAAATCTTTTTGCCATATTTTAGGGTTTGGACTTCTGAAAGTAAGGGGGAGCTTTAGTTAGGATTATTAAGGTCAGTTTTGCATTTCACCAGATTTGTGATGAAAGCAACATGGAAAAGAAATTGGGAGGATGGGCATCAGTGGTTCACACCTGTAATCCTAGCTACTCAGGAGGCAGAGATCAGGAGGATCATGATTCGAAGCCAGCCTGGGCAAAGAGTTCGTGAAACCCTATTTCAAAAAAACCTTTCACAAAAATAGGGCTGGTGGAGAGGCTCAAGGTAAAGGCCCTAGTTCAAGCCCCAGTACCACAAAAAAAGAAAAAAAGAAATCGGGAGGAAAGGTGGCAGAGTGGCTCAAGTGGTAGAGCACCTCCCTAGCAAGCATGAAGCCCTGAGTTCAAACCCCAGTCCCACCAAAAAAAAAAAAAAAAAAGAGAGAGAGAGAGAGAAGAAAAACAATTGGGAAGATAAATTTGGAGAGAGGCTGGGCTGAAGGTAAAGGGAATAGAGTCCTCTCAGGGTGAAATTCTGGAGAACTTGAAATAAGGAAGTTAAGAATGAAGAACAGGGTGGGCGTGATGCTTACACAGGAAGAAGTGATTAGATCTGGTGATCATTTAGATTTCAAGAGGAGGAGGGAGGGCACTGAGGGGGGAGCCTGGATCTCTTATTGTGCCATAAAGACAGGTGTCATGCACAGCAATATGGAACACAGAGGAAATGCAGATCATAAAGGGGAGATAATGACTTCTGGTCTTTGATGGAGGAAGCTGGTAAGCCCTCACCTCTCTCCTCACAAGAAAGAAAAAGCTGAACAAACTGAAAACCAGCAACTCAAAACTGCAAGCACAGAGAAAACTGGTGTACCCAAATTGAAGAGACACAATTACAGAAAACCATGGCTTATTAAAAGGACAGAAAGATCTCAAATCAATGACCTAATGCTACATCTCAAACTCCTAGAAAAACAAGAACAAACAAAACCAAAAACAATCAGAAGGAGAGAAGCAATAAAAATAAGGGCTGAAACTAATGAAATAGAAACAAACAAACAAAAAAAACCATACTAAGAATCAACGAAACAAAAAGCTGGTTCTTTGAAAAAATAAACAAAATTGACAGACCCCTGGCAAACCGGACTAAAATGAGGAGAGAAAAAACCCAAATCAGTAAAATCAGAAATGCAAAAGGGGAGATAACAACAAACACCACAAAAATCCAGGGAATCATCAGAGACTACTTTGAGAACCTATATTCAAATAAATTTGAAAATCTTGAAGAAATGAACAAATTTCTAGATACTTTTGACCACCCAAAATTGAACCAAGAGGATATTAATCACCTGAATAGATCTATAACACAAAATCAAACTGAAGCAGCAATAAAGAGTCTCCCAAAAAAGAAAAGTCCAGGACCTGATGGATTCTCTGCTGAATTCTATCAGACCTTTAAAGAAGAACTAATACCAACTCTTCTTAAACTTTTCCACGAAACAGAAAGGGAAGGAACACTGCCTAACTCATTTTATGAAGCCAGTATTACACTTATCCCAAAACCAGGCAAAGACACCTCCAAAAAGGAGAACTATAGGCCAATCTCCTTAATGAACATTGATGCAAAAATCCTCAATAAAATAATGGCAAACCGAATCCAACAACACATCAGAAAGATCATTCACCACGACCAAGTCGACTTCATCCCAGGGATGCAGGGGTGGTTCAACAAATGCAAATCTATAAATGTAATATACCACATTAACAGAAGCAAAGACAAAAACCACTTGATCATCTCAATAGATGCAGAAAAAGCCTTTGATAAGATCCAACATCATTTCATGATAAAAGCTCTAAGAAAACTAGGAATAGAAGGAAAGTACCTCAACATTATAAAAGCTATATATGACAAACCTACAGCCAGCATTATACTTAATGGTGAAAAACTGAAACCATTTCCCCTAAAATCAGGAATGAGACAAGGGTGCCCACTATCCCCACTCCTACACAACATAGTCCTGGAATTCCTAGACAAATTAGACAAAAAGAAGAAATAAAAGGAATCCAAATAGGTAAAGAAACTGTCAAAATATCCCTATTTGCAGACAACATGATCCTATATCTTAAAGACCCAAAAAACTCTACCCAAAAGCTCCTAGACATCATAAACAGCTACAGCAAGGTGGCAGGATACAAAATCAACTTACAAAAGTCATTAGCTTTTCTATATACCAACAACGAACAAACTGAGAAGACTATATGGAAACAATTTCATTTACAATAGCCTCAAAAAAAAAATCAAATACCTAGGAGTATATTTAACAAAGGATGTGAATGACCTCTACAAGGAGAACTACAAACCCTTGAGGAAAGAGATAGAAGAAGACTACAGAAGATGGAAAAATCTCCCATGCTCATGGATTTGTAGAATCAACATAGTAAAAATGGCTATATTACCAAAAGTAATCTACACGTTTAATGCAATTCCCATCAAAATCCCAATGATGTTCATCACAGAGATTGAAAAATCTTCCCTAAAGTTCATTTGGAAACACAAGAGACCACGAATAGCCAAGGCAATACTCAGCAAAAAGAGCAATGCTGGAGGTATCACCATACCTGACTTCAAATTATATTACAAAGCAATAGCAATAAAAACAGCATGGTACTGGCACAAAAAACGGTATGAAGACCAGTGGAACAGAATGGAGGACCCGGATATGAATCCACACAACTATACCCACCTTATTTTTGACAAAGGTGCCAAAAATATATGATGGAGAAAAGACAGCCTCTTCAACAAATGTTGCTGGGAAAAGTGGTTATCTGCCTGCAGAAAACTGAAACTAGATCCATGTCTATCACCCTGTACTAGTGTCAACTCAAAATGGATCAAAGACCTTAATATCAGACCCGAAACTCTGAAGTTACACAGGAAAGAGCAGGGAATACTCTGGGAGTAATAGGTATAGGCAAGGACTTCCTCAATAGAACCCCAGCAGCTCGGCAACTAAGAGAAAGGATGGACAAATGGGACATCATAAAATTAAAAAGCTTCTGTACAACAAAAGAAATGATCTCTAAACTGAAGAGAACACCCACAGAGTGGGAGAAAATATTTGCCAGCTACACATCAGACAAAGGACTGATAACCAGAATATATAGGGAACTCAAAAAACTAAATTCTCCCCAAATCAATGAACCATTAAAGAAATGGGCAAGTGAACTAAACAGAACTTTCTCAAAAGAAGAAATTCAAATGGCCAAAAAACACATGAAAAAATGCTCACCATCTCTGGCCATAAAGGAAATGCAAATTAAAACCACAATAAGATTCCACCTCCTCCCTGTTAGAATAGCCATCAAAAACACCACCACCAACAGGTGTTGGCGAGAATGTGGGGAAAAAGGAACACTAGTACACTGCTGGTGGGAATGCAAGCTAGTGCAACCACTCTGGAAAAAAATTTGGAGACTCCTTAAAAATCTAAACATAGATCTGCCATATGATCCAGCAATCCCACTCCTGAGGATATACCCAAAAGAATGTGACATAGGTTACTCCAGAGGCACCTGCACACCCATGTTTATTGCAGCGCTATTCACAATAGCCAAGTTATGGAAACAACCAAGATGCCCCACTACTGACGAATGGATCAAGAAAATGTGGTACTTATACACAATGGAGTTTTACTCAGCCATGAAGAAGAATGAAATCTTATCATTTGCCAAGTAAATGGATGGAACTGGAGAACATCATTCTGAGTGAGGTTAGCCAGGCTCAGAAGACCAAAAATTGTATGTTCTCCCTCATATGTGGACACTAGATGTAGGGCAAAGGCAGTAATGTTGTTGGACTTGGGTCACATGCTAAGGGGAGAGCACATATGGGAGGTATGCGGATAGGTAGGAAACCCAAAACATGAAAGTGTCTGATGTCCCCACTACAGAGGAGCTAACACAGTAACCTTAATGTGTCAGAGGTCAATATGGGAAGGTGACCAGGAAGTAGTGAAGAGGTCAGGTAGAGATGAATCAACCTGGGCTGTAACACACTTATACATGGAAGCAATGCTAGGAATCTCTCTGTATAGCTATCCTTATCTCAACTAGCAAAAATGCTATGTCTTTCTTATTATTGCTTATGTCTTCTCTTCAACAAAATTGGAGAGAAGGGCAGAACAGATTCTGCCTGGAAGCAAGGGGGGGGGGGCGAGGAAGAGGATCGGGGAGGGGAGAAATGGCCCAATGTATGCACATATGAATATATGACTAAGGAGAAAAATAAGAAAGAAAACCACGGCTTATCAGGAGCAGGAACGACTGTGAAAACCAGGACCAGGATCAGAAAACTTAAAAGTGTTACTGACAAATAAAAACTCCAGGGGTCCCATTCTGAAGGTGGGTCTCCATACTTTTATGAAGCTTTCCTAGGTTCTGTCAGAGAAAAGTCCCCTTGAGCTTCTGCCAGGGGAGTGGAAAAGCTGGAGCATTCTTTTTTTTTTTTTTTTTTTTGTGGGACTGGGGTTGGGTTTGGACTCAGGGTTTTGTGCTTACAAAGCAGGTGCTCCACTACTTGAGTCACGTCTCCAGTTCATTTTGCTTTGGTTATTTTGGAGATGGGGGTTGGAAGTGGTCTCATGAACTATTTGCCTGGGCTGGCCTCAAACCTCAACTCTCCAAGTAGCTAGGGTAACAGGCATGAGTCACTAGCACCGGGCTCAGAGAACTCCATTTTTAACAAGGCCTGCCCTCAGGAAAAACTAACTCAGTAACTTAGGTCATCAAGAGGGCCTAACTGACTTGGGAAAGGGAAATAAATACTCAGCGCCAGCCTGCTCTGGCTTTCCTGCTTTACCTAGGGACTGGGAAGGAGGCAGAGGTGGGAGGACTGGGGGATGGCGGGAAGGGGAAGGGTCAGAGACTGAGAAGCACTTGTGAAAGTCATAGCTACCAGAACAGGTTCTAAGACAGCCTAATTGTAGGAGTATAGGAAGTTGTTCCCCACCTCCATTCCTTACCACCAAGAGAGCACTTGTATAATGACAGGGGAATGCAATACAAAAAACCCACACTATCTTAGAACTTATTTAAGAGGTCTCTAGGGAACACCAAAGGCAAGAGGGAGCCTATAACGATACCAGAAGAAACTTTAGTCTCTAACACAAACAATAAATATATCCTAACACCTAGTCAGAGTACCATAAAACCTTACACTAAAGACTTATTTCCTCTGTCCCATTTATCCATACATCTGACTTTCCACAAAAAGCTACATGGCAGGCCTGGTATGGTGGCACATGCATATAATCCTAGGTACTTAGGAGGCAGAGACAGGAGAATCATGATCTGAGGTGGTCTGGGCAAAAGCACGAGACCCTATCCAAAAAACAAATTAAAAAGGCAAAAAATACTGGGGGTGTAGCTCATGTGGCAGAGCAGTTACCTGGCAAGTGTGAGGCCCTGAGCTCAATCCTCTGTACCTCAAAAAAAAAGAAAAAAAAATTACACAGCACACTGAAAGACCACTACCACCACCAAAAAATACTAGTTTGAAGAGACAGCAAGCATCAGAACCATTTTAAACCTTTAAAGTTTTTGTGTGGGACTGGTGTTTGAACTCAGGGTTTTGTGCTTACAAAGCAGGTGCTCTATCACTTGAGCCACACCTCAAAATCCAAGGATCAGAACCGGACTCAGACATGGCAAAGATACTGGAATTTCTGACCAGGAATTTTAAAACTATGGCCGATACGCTATGGTTCGAAGGGAAAAGGTGAAGACGCAGGATCCGGTGCAAAATGTAAGCTGAGAGACAGAAATTCCAAGAAAGAACCAAAAGGAAATGTTAGAAATAAAAAACACAGTGACAGAAACAGAGAATGTCTTTGAGGGGTTCATCGACAGATGAATTGAGTGAAGAATCGTGCACTTGAAGAAATATCAATAGAGGAAACAGAATGAAAAGGACAGATTATAATGTCCAACAATTGAGGAACAATTACAAAAGATGTAGCATACACATGAGAACAGCAGATAAAGAACAGAAGAAATGTGTGAAGCAATGACTGAGAATTGCCCAAAATTTATGGTAGACACCAAACCCAGATCCAGAAAGCTTAGAGAACAGCAAGCAGGATAAACACCAACACAAAACAACAGCACCTAGGTATATCATATTCAAACTGAAGAAAATCAAAGACAAAAAGAAATAAATGGAAGAGTAGGGTGTGGGAAGTAGGGCAGGGAACCTATCTCATGAGAAGCAAGGATTAAAAATTACATTGGATTTCCATTCAGAACTACATAAGCAAGAAGGGAATAGAAGGAAATATTTATAGCACTGAAGTAGGAAAGGGGGAAATTTCTCAGCAAAATTATCCTCCAAAAGGGAAAGAGAAATATACTTCTCAAACAAAAATTGACGATGCGAGCTGGTGCCTCACACCTATAATCCTAGCTACTCAAATTCAGAGAGAACAGGAGGATCGCAGTTTGAAGCCAACCCAGCAAATAGTTTTAAGAGACCCTATCTTAAAAAAAAACAAAACAAAATAGGGTTGGTGAAGTGGCTCAAGAGGTAAAGCACCTGTCTAGTAAGTGTGAGGCCCTGAGTTCAAACTCCAGCACGGGCAAAAAATAAAATTTTTTTGAGGAAATTTGTCAGCAGTAGACAGACCTGCCTTGCAAGACATATTAGAAGAAACTCTTTAGAACGAAAATGATAGTTCTGAAACTCAGATCAACATGTTAGAAAAGGAGTGAATGAAGAAAAAAAGATAGCTAGAATTTCACACAGTCCACTTTATGGTACTTTTGAGACTAGGGTGTTACCTGGGAATTAAATGTGTGGATAAATTCAGAAGACTGATCTGGGGGTGGAGACAGGAATGTGGGATGCTGGGAGCCACCCAGTGTGGTAGCTCAAATCTGTCTCAGCTTCTTGGGAGGATCCTGGTTGGAGACCAGCCCCAGCAAAAAGTTCGCAAGACCCCATCTCAACCAATAAAAAGCTAGGCTTGTGCTTGTCATCTCAGCTATGCAGGAAGCATAGATAGGAGGAATGCAGTCCAGGCTGTAGGGCATAAATGTGAGACACTATTCCAGAAATAGCAAAAGAAAAAAGGGGCTGGGTGTGTGGCTCAAATGGTAGAGAGCTTGCCTAGCAAGTGCAAGGCCCTGAGTTCATACCCCAGTACCATCACCACTCCACCCCCTCCCCCAAAAAAGGAAAAGATGTGTTGTTACTATGTCTGGGAATGGAAACAGCTCAAAGAATGGGCAGTGTCCCTACATGCTTGTAAAGTGGTCAAGGCAGGTAAGTAATTCATCCAACGGTATGCCAATCCTGTGCTTGGTGACAGAAATAAGGAGGCACCAGGAAGGATATGAGGAGACAGACAAGTAAAACAAGCAGTTAATTCAGAGTTGGTGGAGTGACTAAAGTGGTAGAGAGCCTGCCTAGCAAGCATGAGGCCCAGAGTTCAAACCTCAGTACCACCAAAAAAAGAAAAAAGTAATAAAATAAATTCACTAGGCGCTAACAGAATTTTGAAAAAAAGAAACTTAAAAATATTTTAAAACATGATATAGGAAAGACAACACAGAAAAGCACAAAAATTACACATAATCCTAGAAAACCAAGCTGACAAGCTGATGCCGCTTTTTAAACCTTGCGTTTTTGTTTATTTATTTTGCAGTTCTGGAGATTCAACCCCGGGCTTGCTAGGCAAGCGCCCCACCTGGAAGCTCCATCCGCAGCCCCGCATTTGATTTTTGGACGCGAGCGCCCCCTTGAGTTTGCGAGAGGAACAACCGAATCCTCGCCGGCAGCCACTGCTGCAGAGAAAAAGCTTCGTAGACGCGGGTTGGGCGGCTGGGATTTCAGTGGGTCAAGACGATGGAGAGCGAGATGACGTGATCCCCGCTCTACAGATCGGGAAGTCAGGCCTCAAGAAGGGACCTGACTTCTCTGGAGGGTCAGCGAAGAGAAGAAGAAGCCGGGCAGCGCACGGGAACAGTCTCCACGACCTCAGCGACCAACGGAAGTGCCCCGCGGGCCGTGCGGGGGCGCGGCCCTGGAGCGACGTCACACGGCCCTCTGTCTGCCATTGGTTGTCTCTTACCGTTCCTTTCCGGGGCAAGGGAAAGTAGTCGCAGGACGGAAATGAGGTGCCCTTGAGTTCCAGACGGCGGCGACGTTTAAAGCCGAGGGGTCACGTGTCACTGGGACGGTCGGTGCCTCTATTCGGGCTCCACCCGAGCTAGGCGGAAACCGCAGAATTCTGGGAGCCTAGACAAGGGCCGCCAGGCATCGGGCGCAGTGATCCGAACCTCTACGGGCCGCCGGAGGAGGGGTCGGGAAGTGCCGACGGGAACTGCCGATCGGTCGCTGGCGGGGACCCGAAGGAACGGCCGCGGGGAGGACCCCGCCGGGATGGGCACGCCCCCGGGGGCCGGGCCGGCCACTTTGCGCTTTGCCGCGGCGGCCTGCTGGCAGGTTGTGCGCGGACGCTGCGTGGAGCATTTTCCGCGAGTCCTGGAGTTCCTGCGATCTCTGCGCGATGCTGCCCCCGGCTTGGTTCGCTACCGGCACCATGAACGCCTGTGTATGGGCTTAAAGGCCAAGGTACTGGAGCGAGGAGGACCTGGAAAGGGACGGGATGCTAGGATCTGAGGAGGGCCGAAAGGTTGGGAGGGAGTGAGACCTACTGGAAAAGGGTAGTTTGCCCTGAAGTGAGGATTCTGAGCTCAGTGTCGTGCAGGTGGTGGTGGAGCTGATCCTGCAGGGCCGGCCTTGGACCCAGGTCCTGAGTACCCTGAATCACCACTTCCCAGAGTCTAGACCTGTAGTGCGGGACCCTAAGGCTGTGAGTAATCCCTGGATAAGCCCTAACCCCTTACCCCTGGTGTACCAAAACTGCCCCTCCTCCCGGCCACTGTATCCTGGTGCTCCTAACTTTTCTGTCTTCCATATCCTTAACAGACAAATCAAGATCTGAGAAAGATTTGGGAAGCACAGGAAACTTTTTGCCAGCAGGTGAAGCGGCTGTCAGAAACCCCAGTGGATTTGGCTTCCAACCTGCAGGTGAGGCTAACTGGTTTGAAGGCTGGGTTGTGACTCTTGTTTTCTCTAATCTTTTTCTAACCTGCTTCTCTCTCTCCTGCAGGAACTTGAACAGGAGTATGGGGAATCCTTTCTTGTGGCCATGGAAAAGCTGTTTTTCGAATACATGTGTCAACTAGAAAAAGCACTGCCTACACTGCAGGCACAGCAGGTTCTATTGGGGCCAAGCACATGCACTTACGGGCAGAGTGTGGGGTGCCTGTATCAAGGACTGTGGCCTTCATGCCTCTTTCCCTGTCCACAGCTTCAGGATGTACTGAGTTGGTTGCAGCCTGGAATATCTATCACTTCTTCTCTTACCTTGACGCAGTATGGTGTGGACATGGGGTGGCCACTTTCAGGTACCAGGAACATTTGGGATAACTAGAAACTTGGGCGGGGGGCAGGTAGTATTTAGCCTGGCACTATTTGAGTCAGTCCAATGAAGTTACATGAGCCTGAGACATAAGAAATCCGAGTTTTGTTACCGTCTGTTCTGTTTATAAAGAGCCCTGTTTTCTCTTTCAGAGAGCCCTGTTTCTGATCCAGTGAAAATGATAAGACAGCCCACAGAACAGACTCCTTCTCAGACTCCTCCTCAGCAACGAAAGTTGAAGCTGGCCCTCAGGGACCACAGTCCTCTACGGAAAGCTAAGCCTGGTCCTCAGGGACCAGCTTCAAGGAAGCACCCAGAACCTTTAGCAGGCCATCACTTCAATCTGGCCCCTCTAGGTCGGCGAAGAATCCAGTCCCAATGGACATCCACAAAGGGAGGCCATAAAGAACGCCCCACAGTCATGCTGTTCCCCTTTAGGAATCTGGCCTCACCAACCCAGGTCATATCTAAGTCTGAAAGCAGGGAAGAGCACTGGATACATTCAGCAGGTGCTGGGGGCACAAGAGCAGCCTCCTCTGGGAAGTCTAAGAGTCCATCTCAGATCCTGGGGGGAAGGGCTCTCGAGGAGAATCCAGTGGACTTATCCTCCTCAGAGCAAAAGGAGTGAGTGGAAAAAGACTTGCTTTTCTTGAAAGCACATTCTTTGCCTCCTTTTCCTTCATCCTCTCTTTTGTTTGCTTCCAACTCAGGAATTGCTCGGACTGTTCCATGGACCCCCTAGGACTATCTTTATCATCTCCTAGAGCCAAGAAGCCAAGTAAGTGGGCTGAATCAGGATTGGACCAGACAGCCTCTTTTCCTGGGGACTTCTCAGGTCCTGTGTTCACTTAGAGTAGTTTGATTGTGGTTTCCTTCCTGCAGTGTGTTCTCCATCTCTGTGCAGCTCTGTAATTACCATAGGGGATTTGGTTTTGGACTCTGATGAGGAAGAAAATAGCCAGAGGGAAGGAAAGGTGAGTAGGAAGGAGAAACCTAGGGAAAATAAGACAGAAATACATGTGCTCCAGAATAGGCGGGTCCAGAGAATGGTTTCCGATGATAGGATCTCCCTACTCCCTTCTTTACAGGAGTCTCTGGAAAACTATCAGAAGACAAAGTTTGATACCCTGATCCCCACCTTCTGTGACTTCACTTCTGGCCCCAGTGCCCTGCCTGCTCCTTCCCACAACCACACAGACAGCTCTAGACCCCTTTGATAGCACTGGAATGTCCTCTGCACTCTGCCAGCAGGTGGTGGGAAGGACATGGAAGAACAGACTTGGATTGCTTGACGGCATTGCTAAAAACTTGGTAATTGAGTCCCTGGAAGAATCCCTTTACTTTTTCACTTCTTTTGGAAAGTTATTCATATGTGCCCAGAAGAGTAGTTATCCTTGTGCTGTTCTGAAAATGTCCTAATGCCAGAATATGCTTTGTAAATTTTCATGCTGGGAGTGGTGGCACTAGAATGGAGATAATTCATGGGAATAACACTCATTGTCCTTGATCCCTCTGGGTCAGTGCTAACCCTACCTACATCCACCCTAGAGCAGTCCCCAGATGCTAGCCTTGTGCAGAAAGCCCAGCATTCCTTTATAGTCAGTGGAATCTCTTTATTGATGTATTTAAATATGTAAACATGTCAGAGCTTTTTAGATATTTGAAGATCTCATTTAATGAGGCTGATTAACAAGACATGATTGCAAAAGCCTGCCTCTACCAGACCAAGGCCATATGAAACATTTATGTATCAATCAGCATCTTTTTCTCTCGATAGTCTTCAGGATACTGAGTCCCCAGATCCTGTTTGATAATGAAGTAAGGTTGTCTTCTTCCTTGCTTTCTCCCCCTGCGTGCCCTGGGCATTTTGCAAGTGCAGATAGAGAAGTATAGTTACTGCAGGAGCCTCAGGAGTGAGCCAATAGGAACTGACCAAGTAATACACAGCCACACTAGCTGGGATGGGTGAAAAGCTCACTTGGAAGGCCTGCGGCAGAGTGCTGATGCCTTGAGAGGGCAGAACTGCTCAAGTCTAGCGTGAATCACTGAAGATTGGATTCACCTGCTGGGTGACTCTGATGAAGGTAGTTCTCCGGCTCAACTCTTTCAGCTTAGCTGCTCCCACATAGGTGCATGTAGATCGGATTCCTCCTAGAATGTCACGGATAGTATGTTCCACATCTCCTTTAAAGGGGACTTCCACTGTCTTTCCCTCTGAAGCCCTTGGAATAGGAAAAACTTATTACCTCCTTGTTCTGTTTCCCTTTTTTTTTTTTCATTTTTCTTTTATTATTCATATGTGCATACAAGGCTTGGTTTATTTCTCCCCCCTGCCCCCACCCCCTCCCTTACCACCCACTCCACCCCCTCCCGCTCCCCCCCTCAATAGTTCTGTTTCCCTTAAGTCCAATGACTATCTCCCCACCTCGACATTTTTCTATGAAAACTATGCCATCCACTTCCTAGCAACCATGCCACCACACATACTGTATAGTTGGCTTTTCCCTAAACCCTCAGCCGCTGGGCCTCTGCACGTACCTGTACTCAGCCACCCCGCCGGCATACTTCTTCATGGCCATTTCAGAACTCATTCCATAGAAGAGCTTGTACTTCTTACCGTCCCTCTCAATGAGCTCCCCGCCTGACTCACTGTGTCCAGCCAGCATGCCACCCAGCATCACAAAGTCAGCCCCTGCCCCTGCCAAAACAAGGAAGTGGGAAAGACGCAGGTGGTCAGAGTGCCCACATGGGCACTCTCAAAAGCAACTCATGCTAAATTATCAGTCCTAATGACTCCAGCATCTTCCCAGTTCGGTTTCCCTAGCTGACCCACAATCCATACAGGTCTACTCTGCCCTGGCCTCTAGTCTCCAGGGGGCCTGGTTTCCTCAACATTTTTAAAAGCCTCTGGAGCTTTCCAGTCTAGTGTCTGCTCTTTTGCTACTATCGCCATCTTCTGATCATATGGTTTTACTGTTCCCAGTTGAGTAAGACCACCTGTCCCAAGTAGGTCTCCCACTTGAATACAAGGATCACCTGAGAAACGATTTTTGTAGGTCTGGGGTGGAGCTCTGGAATCTACACTGTCCAGGGGACAGTTTGTAAGATGGCCCTGGCTCACACTTGTGAGAGTCAAAATCAGAGTCCACATTTCCCCTTCTGGCTTGCCCCAGATCATACCATAGGCTTTAGTCTATGTATCATCTGAGTGGCTTCCTGAGCCTCTCCTAGCCTGAGCCTAGACTTTCACTGGTAACTCATCCTTTCCTACAGGATTCTCCTTCCATGCCCTCCCATGCCCTCCCACCCTCCTTACCAAAAGCCTTGGCCACATCCCCAGGGCAGCTGCAGCCTCCATCCTACAAAGTAAGAACACTCTGAGAAGACAGCATGGGTTTCCTAAACCCTCTCAGTGAAGTCCCAATGATCCACCTCAAAGTGGATAGGAACTCAAGAGTCCTGGCCCATCTCTATCAGAGCCTCTCCACTGCAGAAAACCCAGCTGTGTGGCTGCCTCATACCCTCCCCAGCCCATGGGCCTTACTGAAATGATGTGGCCTTTAAGGCCATGTGCAGCATCTGCACACTCCATCACTGCACTGAGCTGCGGGTACCCCACTCCAGTTTTCTTCCGGGTTGTACACACAGAGCCTGGGAAGAACATGCAAGAGTGAGATGAAGTGCTCTGTGATGTTCGCCACTGAAGGGGGAAGCCAGTG
The DNA here is from genome assembly GCF_047511655.1 of Castor canadensis. Classification (NCBI taxonomy): domain Eukaryota; kingdom Metazoa; phylum Chordata; class Mammalia; order Rodentia; family Castoridae; genus Castor; species Castor canadensis. The sequence continues at coordinate 80,612,687 of NC_133388.1, read as the reverse complement.
GTCTTGATGAATCACCTTACCTGGCCCAATTCCCACTTTGATGATGTCAGCCCCAGAGAGGATTAGCTCTTCCACCATCTCTCCTGTTACCACATTCCCTGCCTGAGACACAGCAATCAAAATGGAGCATCTTAGGGTCACAGATGAAGAGGAGCTTTTGTACTGTCACCTATCATGCCTAGACTATGATACTTCAGTGTTACTACAAAGTAAGGGTACCCAGGTCCCCTCTATGGGACCCTCTGAGGGTTTCTAATACTAGCTTCTTCAAAGGACCCTGCTTCCCACCAGGCTGGGGTTTTGTTTTTTCTAGGTTTTTTTGTTAGTACTGCAGTTTAAACTCAGGGCTTCGTGCCCTGATATCTGCCTCCTGGGTAGCCAGGAATACAGGCGTGAGCTATCGGTGCCCAGCAGGATGGGGTCTTCTGAAGGATGAGGGAATAAATGGCCAGTGTCACTGTTGGTTTTTGGGTAAAGCTGAGGTCTAGGATGCACTTTTACTGCCTTAGGCAACAAAGCAGAGTAACAGGGAGATATGAGGTGGCATGGAAGAGCATTTGGTAAGGCAAAGGAACTATAGACCAAGCTCAGATCTCATTTCCAATAGAGTTTTCTCTCCTTCACCACTAGGTTACTCCAACATACCCAGTCCTGAAGCTCTCTGGCTTCAGGAAAAGGGGGAAGACATAGAAATGTAGGCTAAATACCCATCTGCCTAGCTGGATTTGCTCTTGATGAACAGTACAGAGACATCCCCTTCAATGCTGTGAAGAAAATAAGGCCTTGTCACTGCTTCCCTTAAAATCTTATAAAATATTGTTTCATGTTATTGTCTGTTTTATCTGACATCCTTTATATGATTGTAGTGTATTTCCATTTCAGTGGGCAGATACATTTGTACCACAGGTATGTATAGTGCATAAATATCTCATGGTGATTTTTTTTTTTTTTTTTTTAATTTTTTACAGTACAGGGGCATGAACTCAGGGCCTTCACCTTGAGTCACTCCACCAGCCCTATTTTTGTGAAAGGTATTTTTGAGATAGGGTCTCGCAGAACTATTTGCTCAGACTGGCTTTGAACCGTGATCCTCCTGATTTCTGCCTCCTGAGTAGCTAGGATTACAGACATGAGCCACCACTACTGGGCTCATGGTTTTTTGAGTGATGTCAGGGACACCAGATTTACAGACCATGAGTCAAGGGTCAGAAATTCTACATTGATTAATACACATTTACAGCTTAAAACCATGAATAATCTCCCAATTATAGTATGTGGATTAGGAATATCATAATGCAGCAGAGAAGAAATAATTCAGTATCACAAAATGGAGTGTCAGGGAAAAAATAGGTAGAGAGAATACAAGATAACAAACATACCATGATGGTGTGTTGAGGGAAGTGCTTCCGTACTTCCTTTACAAATTCAACAAAATGTTCAGAGTAGCCATTTGCCACATCCAGGCATATGTATTTCACCTGGGGAATAGCTTCCAGGATCTGTTCCAGCTGCTCAAAGTCAGAAGAGCCTGTACCTGAGCTGGCAGCCAAATACTGTAGGAGAAACAAGGCTACTGCATGAGAGACATCAGAACAACTCATGGCGTCGCACCAGAGATGATCTGGTGAGCAGCCAATGAGTTAAAGGTGAGAGTTGGTCCCCAAGATGCCCACCCAAGTTCAAGTTAAAGGTTTCCTAGAAAACTGGGATAAGAAAGGGAGCAGGGTAAGCCCAATGTTACCTCAAGACAGTCAGGATTCTGGCTAGCAAACTCTTGCCACTGATGGAGGCTGTAGTGTTTATGGACAGCAGTGAAGAGGGAGAACTGGGGACAAGAAAGGTAACAGTTAAAAAGAAGACCTTATTGAGATCGCATCTAGAAATAAACCTTTATATTATTTTGAGAAAAAAAATGGCGGGAGTTTGGAAGGAAAGCAATTTGAAGCACTTCATGGTTGAGCTGGGATTTGGGTTCGTTATTCTCCCTACAAATCTCAGTATGACTTAAACTAGTACTAGTAAAATATTCTATCCAGTTGACTGAAGTGCTAAGTCAACTGGATTAGATTTCACCTGCCAGCATATATGGTGTTTCTGACCTCAAAGGCGGCAAGGACGTGCGGTTGGTAAAGTGGGGAAGAATGGAACAAGCAATAGAGGGACCATGGAGGAGCCATGACAAGACCAGATGGGGCCAGGGTTTGCTGCACTTACTTAACCCCTCCTAAGGTACCTAGTACTGATCTATTTTTGATATTCTCTGCCTTGGTTGCCAACAGTAACGCAGTGAGTACCTAGATGCCCATACAAGTTAGGCCTTAAGGAGCCAATATGGTGATATCCCATCCTTGCTCCATTTTTACTGGAGGAAAGGACAAATTTTTGTGTTGGGGACGTAAGCATGAAAAAAATCAACTTGAGAGATATAACGACTCAGGCTGATAATCTAGCTCAACAAATTGCAGACAATATCCTAATCCTTTTAGAAAGGCATTCAGAAGTCACTGGGAGGGCTGGTGTTGGTGTTTTAAAAGTACAAACATGCAAACAGATGAGAGAGATGCAGCTGGCTGAGACAGCACAAATCTTCCACGTCAAGAAACCCAAAGAAGTCACGTGTGAGGGAGAAACAGGAAGTGCTATACTTACTCAGAAATTATCAACACTGTCCAGCTAAAGCTGCTATTGAATTCTGCATTCTCAACAACATTCTACTTTCCACATGTTGATAGAGAAGAGTCACTCCAGGAGGTCAACTGGTCTTGGAGACACACTGGTGTAATGTGGCACAACAAGCACATCCAACACATACCAAGCAAAAAAAGATGTTTGCTTGCACCCAACCTTTTCATTACTACTGTGAGACTTGGCTCTGTCGCTAAAATCTGATTTCTTTAGCACTCGCCCACAATACTGCAAACCAGCCCCTAACAAGGTTCAGGTATTGCACCATGTCTGTTAACTCAACAGTCAGGTTAACCATTCTCCAGGTCTTCTGGTCAGGGCAGGCCAAACAGTGGGCAGCAGCAGATTCCTAAGCAGTTAGTAAATTAAATGGTAACAGGAAAAAAGTAATAGAACTGTATAACTGTTAAAAAACACTGCTTAACTATCAACCTCAGAGAAATGACAACAGACATTCCACAAAGACACAGCAGTCAAAACTAGGGATGGAGATAAAGTCCTTAAGGTTAACAGAGCCATAAACAGCAAAAGAATCCATCAACTAGTGCTACAGGGACTAACCAGCAGAGTACCTATGTTCTCAAAAGGTCCAGGTAACTACCTTCTCAGCTACAAGCACAGATGTAGGTAATATTACTGACTGGAGCACTCTGTTCCATTTTCAAAGTGAATAACCTGTACATAAAAAAAACACATTCCATTTGGGGCACATCCCAGGAACTAGAACTTAAGAAGACTTTTTTAAAAGAAGGATAGCAGACATAAAAGAAAATTAGTAAGATGCTTTTCTTAGGATATTCTACTCAAATTTTAGTTTCTAGACTAAAACAGTGAGTCCTTAATGTTGCACACGAGGTGACTTAAGGAATGCATGTGATTGGGAAGGGGATGAGTGAGTGGTGGGAAAAGTTGGTGTATAAACTGTTAGGAAAAAGAGAAAGTTCTGTTCATATAACAGAAAGACAGGGCAAAATTTAACTTTGGGTCTAATTCAGATGCCCTTCCTCCCCTTTTTATTTGACAGTTCTAGGGTTTGAACTCAGGGTCTGGAGCTTGCTAGGTAGGTACTCTACCTCCCAAGTCACACCCCTAGCCCTTTTTTTGGCTTTAGTTATTTTTTTTGATAGAATGTAGTGTTTTTGCCCAAGCCAGAATTTCAGTCTTCCTCTCTATGCTTCCCAGTAGCTGGAATTACATTATAAACCACACCCAGCTTGTTCGTTGAGATAGGATCTCACTGACTTTTTACTCTAGCTGGTCTTGAAGTGCAATCCTTCTGATCTCCATCTCCCAAATGGCTGGGATTACAGCCATCATGTCCAGCCATCAGATGGCCTTTTAAATAGATTGGCTGGATGGGGCTTTTAGTACTGAACAAAATAGGAATTCGAACATCCTAACTGCTAATTGCCAGAGAGCTGACTGGGAACGAGAGTATGGATATCTATAGCCAGCTGGGCTAACTGAACAACAATTAGGTAAGACGTATACTGGGGAGTCCCACCTTACAGAGAACCTTGGCCATCTCAAAGGTTCCCACAGTATCCATATTAGCGGCAATGATGGGGACACCAGTGTACGTCTGCTTTGAGTTCCGAAATGAAAAAGATCTTGAGAGATCCACCTGCAGATATAAACAAACTGATTATTCACCCAGAAAACATGTATCACACAGGACAAGAACCGGGCATCACCCCAGTACTCACACACACACATACAAAAAGAAACAAGCATCTTTCTTGGTCCTGTCTCACCAGGCGTTTGTGATCCAAAAAAAAAAGTGCAAGGAGAGAAGTTGGCTCACCTCGCTTCGAGATTTAAGGGTGCTGCGTTTGGGCCTCAACAGGACATCCTTGAAGTCCAGTTTCACATCGTTGTCGATATGAGGCATGGTGCAAGTCACGAATCTGAGGGCTGTAAAGTAGGAAGTCAGAAGGAAGGCCCTGAACCAATATCCCTTTAGGCCTTAATGTCCTGATCGGGCTAGGGCAGAGTCCATCTCTCCCTCGTTTCAGTTGTGAAAGGCCGGGTCAAGCCTGTGGGTGGGCCTGTCCGGTGGTTGCGATTACCCTCGATGCCTCCATCAGGTATTGTTAGGAAGAACTGGGAAGGGGCTGTGAGCAACCCTGAAGGTGTATTCCTTATCCTGTTCCCTTCTTTCTCCCGCCCCTGCAAAGGGCAATTTGGAGTAAGAGGCTGACGGTGTGGGAGAAGGAACCAGGAGGTCTCAATCAACTTCCGGCTTAGGGGCACTCACTTCCTGTTGCCTCAGCCCAGGTGGCAGTTGATCAAAGATCCCTCGGCTTTGCAACTAGTTTCGTGTAGCCCTACTGAGCCCTGTGAGCAACGCCAACAGGTTCCGCTAATTGCGGGCTAGAACGACTAACCGAGGAATTCCACCTTCTGTGAGGTCTTCTGGGTAATAGAGTTCACACACTGAGGTTTCAGTTGGGTTCCAGCTCCGGGGAACTACAACTCCCAGGGTGCAAAGAGCGGCTCTGTCTCCTCTAGCATGATGGGAAGAGTAGTTTCTTCTGCCCCCACCTTTCCGCTAGCCCTGGCTGGGTAGGGACGATCAGAATCACAGAGGCGTCACCTCTGGTGTAACTAAATTGACTGCCTTCTTTTTTGTTTACGACGCTACTGAAAGAAAACACGAGAGCATTCCCGAACTTTACGGAAACGCCGTGGAAGGAGGAGAGGGTGGAGCTAGAGAGTGACCCGGAAACAGAAGTGACTCTCACAGGCGGAGTGCTGGGAAGCGGTATCGGCGATCGCAGCGGGAGAAGCAGCAATTTATCTGCTTGCAGCCCCAACCTGGGAAGAAGATGCTAATTAAAGTGAAGGTGGGAGCACTTGCAGGCTTGCCAAGACTCTGTAGTAGTGGGCCGGCCGCTGCGCCTTACGGGAGAAGCAGGGAAGGAAAACCATGCCTGTCCCTGAGCCGGGAGAGCGCAGGCATCCCCCGGACGCCGCGCGAGGCGTGATGGGAAACAGGGGGACCCTAGAAGGCTTTGAGTGCTGGGTGCTGGCCTGCTTGACGATCCCAAGGTCTCTGCCTTCCCTGCTTTCTTGGCAGGACTGTCTTGACCCGGGAGGAAGCCGCTTTTACCCGGGATCCCACTTATCTGAACCCCCGCAAGCATAAAAAAGCCTTAGCAGGGGCTGGGGGTGTGGCTCAGTGGTAGAGCTCTTGCTTAGCATGAGAGAAGGCCCTGGGTTCGATCCCCAACACCGGAAAAGAAAAAAAATCCTTTCGGGTTTTTGGGAAAAAGCCCTGCCCTCCGTTCTTCAAGCAGGGTTATCTGCTTCTTCCAGCCCCTAACATTTTTGACTGCCTCCAAACACAGCACTAAAAGCATTAGCTTGGGGAAACGGGGGACCGACAGGAGCTAGACTGTGAGCCATTGCTGGTGGTCGTCCAGGGGCGGCATCCCAGCCGTCCTCCAGGGCTCGCGCTGGGAGTGTGTTCACTCGGCCCTGCCTGTCAGCCGGGCCTCCGGAGCCAGTCTCGCTTCCTTGACTGAGGCAGGTTTTAGTGCTAGCCAGGTGTCCATCTCCCCTCTCTCACCTCCCGGAGTTCTTCATCAATTTCTGTTTCTTCCTTTGTACTTTTAGACAGAAAGACAAAAAAAAACAAAAAACCTTACAATTGATGCAGACCGACACTAGCTTGGCCTTTTTATAGCTACGTACTTACATCGTTTCATCAGCTTTTTACCATGTGTAATCGCCATTGTTAACCTCTTGTTCCCCAGTCCTTCCACACTGAGGCCAAAGAGCGTGTTGAAGATCATTGTTTTTCAAACTTTAATGATTATAAAAAAGCTGCAAGCACCGTTTTATTTATTTATTTATTGGTGGCACTGGGGTTTGAACTCAGGGCCTCACGCTTGCTAGGCAGGCGCTCTCTACCACTTGAACCACGCCTCCAGCCCATCTAGTGTCCTTTCTTGTAACACTTTTGCAGATCTCTCTGCCTCCTTATCTTCCTTATTTGCTGCATTTCTCTATATATTAAATATGTATGAAAGCAATTGGTTAACTGTTGATTACTAATATAAATGATAGTTTTTATTAGAGTTCCCTAATAAAATTGCTCATTTTTGAACTATTCATTTTTCGCTATTCATTTTTCAGCTATTGTCTCTGTGTAGGTAATTTCCTGCATATCTTTCTGTAATCTTTTACAATTAAATCCATCCTTCCCTGTCTATTTTTATTTATTTTATTTTGCATTGCCTAGGGCTTCTTGCATGCTAGGCAAACACTCTACCACTGAGTTACAAATCCTTCCTAATTCAATTTTTTTGTCATCTTATCTCTGTAGTCCTAAAATTAAGTGCATTATCTATTGTAATTTATCTTCCCAGTACCCATCTCTGTGTCAATCCCATGGGCTTGCCAGCTCTTTGGTACATAATTCTTTAGAGTCATTTCCACTTTATAGGACCTTATTTTTTCATATGAAACCAATTTCTGCTTTATCTTTTTCCATTCTCATTTTCCTTATTCTAGCCTGAGATCTCATTACCTTCTATCTTTATTTCTTTCGGCTATCTCCAACCAGGTTTCCCTACTACACTTTAGGCAATCCAAGATATGGTTTAAGAAGCCATAGTGTGTGTCTTCCTCAAGCTTTTTTTTCATCACATCACTCCCTAACTACTGGAACTGCATTGCTTTCTATGTTGCAGATTACTTTGGCAATTGTCTTTACTTTGTGAGCCTGCTTTCTCATTTTGTTTTTTTGAACAGTATTGGGATTTGAACTCAGGGCCTTGTGCTTGCTAGGCATGTACTCTACCACTTGAGCCATGCCCCCAACCCTGTTTTTTTACTTCTTTATTTTTCAGATAGGGTCTCAAGTTTTTGCTCAGGGCTAGCCTCAGTACTGTGCTCATTCTGCTTGTGCCTCCCCAGTAGCTGGGATTACAGACATGTACCGTCACTCCCTGCTTGTTGGTTGAGATGGGATTGGGCTGACCTTGAACAGAGGTTCTCTCATATTCTTTTCTTGAGTAGCTGAGATTACAGGAATGCACTCCATGGCCTTTTTTGTTTTGTTTTGGGTACTGAGGCTTGAACTCAGGGGCGTACACCTTGAGCCATTCCTCCAGACCTTTTTTTGTGAAGGTTTTTTTTCAGATACAGTCTGTCAAACTATTTCCCCAAGCTGACTTCAAATGAGTACTGAGCTCTGCCTCCTGAAAGCTAGGATTACAGGTGTAAGCCAATGGCACCTGGCTTTGTTTTTGTTTTTGATACAGGATCTCACTGTGTAGCCCAGGCTAGTTTCGAACTTTTGATCCTCTTCAGCCTCCCACGTTCTGGAATTATAGGTGCACACCGCCGCACTCAGTGCTCAATGAGTTGGTTTTTCTCGTGCTCAATCTTACCTTTTTTTTTTTTTTATGGTGCTACTAGAGTTGAACTCAGAGCCTTCACCTTCAATGAGTTTTTAGCAATAGTATAAACCTATGTAACTACAAGCTTTATAACATATTCAACCCTACCTGAGTGCTGTGGCTCATGCCTGTAATCCCAGCTACTCAAGAAGGGGAGATTGAGAGGGTCTTGGTTCAAGGCAAGCCTGGGCAAAAAGCATGAGCCTGTATCTGAAAAATACTAAAGTAAAAGGGACTGGAAGTGTGGCTCTAGTGGTAGATTGCTTGCCTAGCAAGCATGAGGCCCTAAACCCAGTACTACCAAAACACCCCAAAACAACAAAATGCCAAAAAACATGTTCACTCCTATCTCCCAAAAGTTTTATGCATTAGTTTTGCCAGTTGTAGAGCTTTATATATATGTAATTATGCAACATACAATTGTGTCTGGCTTCTTTCAGTAGTGTCTGTTATTCTGTGTATCTGTAGTTTTGTTGTTTCTTATTACTGAGTAGTATTCCATTGGATGATTAATTCTGTTACAGTTTGTCTCTCCAGTCTCCTGTTGAGAGGCATTTGGATTGTTTCTAGTTTCTGGCTATTACAAGTAAGACTGGGTATTGTTGTATAGTCTTTTTGTGGGCAGGTGGTTTCATTTCCTTTGGCATGGAATTACTAGGTGATGTGATAGATATATGTAACTTTAAAAAAAAAAAAAACTTCCAAACAGTTCTCCAAGGAGTTCTATAACCTGCAGAATCTTAATGTTTCTAGTTGCTCTGCACCCTTGCCAACATCCCCAGCCCTCTTTTTCTTTATTTTGAGATAGGGTCTTGCTGAGTTGCCCAGGCTTGTCTGAAACTTATGATCCTCCTGCCTCAGCCTCCCAAGTAGCTAGGATTACAGGAGAGTACTACCACACCTGGCAAAGGAATATATTTTTCTGAAAAATATTTAGAGGCTGATGGAGTGACTCAAGTGATAGAACGTTTGCCTAGCAAGCATGAGACCCTGATTTTAAAAGAAAAAGAAAAAAAAATGCCGAGACACAGATACCTGGCCGTACTTGGGGCTGGGGATGTAGCTCGGTGGTTGAGTGTTTGCCTAGCATGAGGCCCTGGATTCAATCCTTAGTACTGCAAAAAAGAAAAAATAAAATTAAACATATTTCTCCCTTCGGCCCCAACCCCTTCTCAAAGGTAATCACTATTGTAAGAGATGTGTATACTCCTAATTCTTTTTTCTATACATATGTGGGAGTATAGAAAAGGACATAAAATTATACATTCTTTAAATCTTGTCAGTGTAAGCTGTTATAGGAAACATTCTATGAATGGACGATAACCTAATGATTTTATTGTTGTGCATTATTAGGCTGTTTCTAGTGATATGTTTTTACAAATGGTGGCAGTAAGTCCCCCATGTGCTTCTGGAAACGCCCAAGTTTTTCCTCTAATTCAGTTACCTAGAAATGGTATTGTCTAGTTGAAAAGTCTTTGCATAGCCAGCACTGGTGGCTCATGCTTGTAGTCCTAGCTACTTGGGAGGCTGAGATGGGGAGGATCACAGTTTGAGGCCAGCCCTGGCAAAATAGTTCATGAGACTCCATCACAAAAAAACTCTCATCACAAAAAAGTGCTGGCAGAGTGGCTCAAGAAGTAAGAACGCCTGCCTAGCAACTGTGAGGCCTGAGTTTAAATCCCAGTGCTGCCAATAAATAACCAGAGCAAAATGGACCAGACGTGTGGCTCAGGTGGTATAGTGCCTGCTTTGCAAACGAAGCCCTTAGTTCAAGCCCTAGTCTCATAAAATATAAAAAGTGTTAAGATCAATAAAGTGAAATAATTTGTGGACAACACAGAATTCTAAACCTTTCATTTTGTTAAGGAAGGGTTTTTTTTAAAGCTTGTATGATGGTACACACCTGTAATCCCAGTACTCAGGAGTTCAGGACCAGCCTGAGCTACATAGTGAGACCGTCTCAGAAAAAACACACACAAAATCCAACTAGCTGTGACTGGTATTAGTGAATGAGTCTAGGTGTCATTAAAGGAATACCCTTCTTTAATGAAGGAGGGTATTAAAACAAGAATAGCAGAAGCAAAGGAGTGCCCCTAAACTAGACCATATGTGATGCGTTGATGGTCTGGACCACTGTAGACTGTTGCAGATAGACTTTTAGAACAAGCACAGCCAGGAGATTGGATTGCTTGGATCACAAATTTATAACCTGTACATTAGTATAGTTATTATGTTTGGATATCAGCCATTTTTAGCATATGAAAGAATTCAAGATGAGAACTACAATTTAGGATTTAAGTAGAAGTCTGGAAGAGATATAAAAGAACATAATGTGGAATTCCAGTGTTAAAAAACTGGTCAGAAGCTGGGCACTGGTGGCTCGCACCTGTATTCTAGCTATTAGGGAGGTAGAGATTAGAAGGATCCATGGTTTGAAGCCAGCCCCAGCAAATAGTTCTCAAGGCCCTACCTTGAAAATACCCATTACAAAAAAGGGCTGGTGGAGTGGCTCAAGGTTAGCCCCTGAGTTCAAACCCCCATACCACCAAAAAAAAAAAAGAGGACACCTCTCACTGCCATATAATCCCCCAAAAAACTGCTGATAGATGACTTGTGGGATAAGAGAATTAGGTTGACTCACAGAATCTTCCCTATCAAAATGTGCACAGTTTAAAACTGCTTGATGAACACAGGTGTGAGCATAGCCTCCTGATTCTCCAAAGCAGTGTTGCTGAGGAATGTGAATCTCTGAGAAGACAAAAGTCCCCAGAGGCCAGGAGAGGATGTTTTACCTAGAAGACAAAGTACATTTTGGGCTATAGGATTGATGAAACCTTTGCCTATTTCAGACACTGACCGGAAAGGAGATTGAGATTGACATTGAACCCACAGACAAGGTGATGTATACCCAACATCTCTTCCTCCCCTTCTTCTTGCTTTGTACCTTTATTTGAGTATGCTTATGAACTTGGTCCTTGTGCTTTTATGCCATCTGCACAATCCTTGCTCTTCCAATTTTCCTGGTTTACATGGTTCTAAGCAGCCTCTGACTATTTGTCCTTGCAAAGGTGGAGCGGATCAAGGAACGTGTGGAGGAGAAAGAGGGAATCCCCCCCCAACAGCAGCGGCTCATCTACAGTGGCAAACAGATGTGAGTATGGATGATGAATGAGGACGTAGCAGTCTTAAGTGAAGATGAGTAGGGAGCAAGTGCTGGAGGTGAATCAGGCCTACCTTTTCTTTTTTTTTTTTGTGCCTTGGACCCTTTGGCAATTTAATGAAGTGTGTAGGATTTTGGAGTAAGATGTTTCTCAGGCATGGAACAAAATATATAGAATCACAAAGGAAACTAGTTATACTGAAATACAGTTATCAACCTATTAAAGCAAATTTGTGGTATAGCAATATGTGTGCTTCTTTACTAATGTATTAAGTAAGACCCAATGGTGGGTCTAATAACTATTTTTCAAGATACCTGCAAACAATTGTAATGTGACATGAAAATATCTAATTTCTGTATTAGCAAGTTACCCATATGGTTAATGCCATGGGGGGTGTGTTTAAATTTTAAAAATATTAAGTTTGTTATGGATTAATTAAGAAAAGATGGAATTTTTTCTCACCTAAGTTCACAGACCTCCCTGGTTAAGAAAATGCCTGTTCTAGATGGCATTTTTAATGCTTTTTCCCCCAGGAATGATGAGAAGACAGCGGCTGATTACAAGATTCTAGGTGGTTCAGTTCTCCACCTGGTGTTGGCTCTGAGGGGAGGAGGTGGCCTTAGGCAATGATGGACCTTCCCTCCCTTTTACCTCCTTACCCTGTTGCTCATAATGAGGCATCACATATCCTGTCGCTCTCTGGGACACCAGAGCCACCATCCCGTCCCCTGGATGCCCAGTCTTGTGTGTCTACTGGTGGGAGAATATGAGGACCCCAGGATGCAGTGTTCCTGGCCCAAAGGGCGCTTGCTGGCTATTGGGATGTCGCTTGCCATCCTGTGTGCTTCCCTCTCTTATGGCTGTGTCCCTGTTTGTCAATAAAATATTTCCTGGCCTCTTGGAATCTTTCTTCTGTTGCCAGATGTGACTGAAATGAAAATGGACCAATGCTAACCAGTTACATCAGGCAGAAGGGAAAGGAGGGGCTGGTGCTCTTAGAGGGATTATCAGACTCTGGAAAAGCCTACTCTCAGTGCTGTGCTGGACAGCCAGCTCTTACTAGCTCATGAGAGCCACTTATTGCCACTCTTCCCATCTCCATGCTAAGTGACTGTGTGGAAATTGGCAAATACGACAAACTAGTCCTCCACAAACTAATTATACATCTATCAGCATAGTACTGATAAGATGGTAGAAACCAGAATGAGTTCTCTCCCATTGTAGCTCTGATGGGCATTTGGGCCTAGCTGGGGAAACCCTTAGAGTTTTAGGGGGGGTTTTTTTGGTGGTACTGAGGTTTGAACTAAAGGCCTGGTGCTGGTGCTTGCTAGGCATGCACTCTACAACTTGAGCCATGCCCCCAACCCTCCGAGCCTCCCCTTTTTGGGAGGTGACACAAGTTTAAAACTTTTTTTTGTTTTTTGGATTGAGGCTAGAACTCAGGACTTTGCACTTGCAAAACAGGCACTAAACTGCTTGAGCCACACCTCCAGTCCCCCTCTTTTTTTTTTTGGCAGTGCTGGGGTTTGAACTCAGGGCCTACACGTTGAGCCACTCCACCAACCCTATTTTTGTGATGGGTCTTTTCAAGGTAGGGTCTCATGGACTATTTGCCTGGGCTGGCTTCAAACCATGATCCTCCTCATCTCTGCCTCCTGAGTGGTTTAGGATTACAGGCGTGAGCCACTGGTGCCTGGCTAAAGCATGTATTTTAAATACAATTTGTGACTTCATCAGTGAGCAATAAATGGTTCAAATGAGCAGTTCCTTATATAAAGATCCAAAAGGCCTGGCACAGATTAAATCAATTTTAAAAGGAAAATATTAAAGCTATGTTTCCTGTTATATACACATAAAATACAATTGATAAAATGCTTAATCTGCCAACTTGGGAGGCCATGCGGTGGGGTAGGGGTGCACAGCTACTTGCTTTGCCAGCAGAAACTACAGGGGTCTGGCCTTCTACCCCCTTCTGTTCAGATACCTAAACGGCACATGTGCACCTCCTGAAGAAATAGGACCCCAGAGGATTCTTGAGCAAAGTTTCCCTAGGTAGGGCTGGGCAGGCAGGTTGGCCCTGGAAGGGGCTGATGGCACCATCCTAATGTTGCCTCCTGCCTGTAGGTGGGGAGTACCTTGAGTGAGGGAACTGGGAAGGGCTGGTCACCAGGCAAGGTCCCCCGGCTCCTTTCGTTGTAGGCTGACAGCACAGTAGTGGCTCCTGAGAAGAAGCTGCAAGAGCTGAGTTCTGGCTCATGGGGGCAGGAGGAGCTAGGGGGAGGGACAATAACCTGAAGGCAGGAGTAGCTCAAGTGTTAGCGCACCTGCCTAGCATACAGAGGCCTTGAGTTGGAACCTCAGTACCACAAAACAAAAAAAACTTGGCTTGTCACCTTGGCCACCACAGCTGCTCTAATCTAAAAACCACACCAGTCACTCCAAAATCCATCGTCTGGGTCAGGAGTGGGTTGACTGCCCGATGGCCGAAGTAAAATGCACAGAAGGTTGCAAGAGATCAAATCCTGAGAAGAGCCGACTATCAGCACAGAGCTACTCTGGGCAGCCTCTTTTCAAGAGGGAGTTGGGAAGGGGAGAAAGTGAGTGAGAGCCCTCCTGCCTCCGTCTCCGGAGTAGCTTGGACTACAGACGGGCCTCACATTTTTTATGGCTGAACTATTGCTGAAGGCTCTGGGTTCTATACCATCAAGAGGCTGATAGGGAGAAAGCTGTGGGGGGGGGGGGGGCGGGTGGCTATGATGGGATCGTCTAGGAAAAAATGAGAGTTTTGCTAAAACAGGTTTCCCTTCCGTGGCTTCTCTAGTGAAAATTGGCGAGGTTGGGCGGGGTGGAGAAGTAAGGGTAGATGCCCGTGGGCAGAGCCTTGGAGGCTTCAGCCACAGCGTCGGCCTTCCCGCTGTCCAGCGGCAGAAGGCGCTCTGCGCAATCGCAGGCCCGCGGCCGAGCCGGCTCTGCCGACGCTCTAGGCGCCGTTCTGTGTGGCAGTCGGGCCGGCTACTTCCTTGGCACCGCAGCGTTGCCGGGCTCCAGCTCCGCGGGGCGGCCATGGCGCGGCTCCCGAGGCTCGCCGTTTTCGATCTGGGTGAGGAACCAGCAAGGAGGGTTTCGGAGGGCGTTCTCCTTTTCCACTCCCCAGCAGCAGCTGAGTCCCTGCGCCCCCGAGGCTGAACCGTCCCCCTCCTTCCTCGTAGATTACACGCTCTGGCCTTTCTGGGTGGACACGCACGTAGATCCCCCGTTCCACAAAAGCAGGTGAGGCGAGAATAGGGAGGACTGGGGCCAAGAGGAACCCCGCCGGAGCTGAGTGCTCTCTCGCCCTCTCCAGTGATGGAACTGTACGAGATAGGCTGGGCCAGAACGTCCGGCTGTACCCGGAGGTACCTGCCGTCCTGGACCGATTGCAGGGCCTTGGGGTGCCCATCGCGGCCGCCTCACGGTAAGAAGGGGGACTGGCAACAATCCTGCTAACGCTGAAAGATATATGCACAAGGGCACTCTTCATGTAAACCCTTGGGAACAAAAATTTAGGAAGTGCAACTTTGCAAATATTTGCATTTCCCCCCCTAATTGTACCTCTCCTGTGCCTTTTAGTTTTTAAACATTGGCTCAGTCCCTGGTATATCAGAAGGTTGTGGGGCTGAACAGGGGCGAAGGATGCCTATCCATACTGGAAAAACAGCAAATTCGTTCGCCTGAGTTTTATTTAACGTGGTTTGTAGCCCTGGCCCTTCACTCCCCTAAAACCATCTATTATGGTTTTGCAGGACAGGTGAGATAGAAGGGGCCAGTCAGCTACTGGAGCTCTTTGACCTTGTCAGATACTTTGTTCATCGAGAAATCTATCCAGGCAGCAAGGTCACACACTTTGAAAGGTAAGCAGAGATAAGGGGAGGAGGAGGGGGGAGGGAGGAGGGAGGGAGGGGGAGGGAGGAGGGAGGGAGGAGGAGGGAGGGAGAATGCCAAGATGCCAGCTGGGTTATTCCTGCCCCGCGTTGCTCAGACTACAGCAGAAGACTGGAGTTCCTTTCTCCCAGATGGTCTTCTTTGATGATGAGAAGCGGAATATCGTAGACGTCGGCAAACTCGGTACTGAGCGGTGAAGGTAGCTATTGTGGAATGAGGACAGAGGGTTCCTAAAGAGGGATTGGGTGGATAAATACAGGGTAGATAGTCTGCATGATATGTGATACCCACAAAAGGAGAGCGTAATGATGGGGAGCCCTGAGAGCCTGATGAAATGTGATTACTTTTTCTTCTAGGTGTTACCTGCATTCACGTCCACAATGGAATGAGTCTTCAAACTCTAGCTCAAGGATTAGAGACATTTGCAAACGCCCGGGCTGGGTCCTGAGTTCCAGCCCTGTGCATCATCCTTATTTGAGGGCTAATACTGAAGGGAAATCCAAGAAGGCATTTTCAGGTGCACTTGTGATTATTAAAGTGTATCTGTGTGTGACGGAACAAATCTTACCCACAGTGTGAGTTGCTCCTATTTCTCTAGAGTGTTAACTGGGGTTGGTCGTGCCGTGGTGCCCACACCAGAGTGTGAGACATTAGGCTGCATTGTGTGTACATATAAACTGTGATTTCCTGGTACTAGAAGCCTTCCGCACCCGCTTTCCTGAGCTCTGTAAAGGGCGTAAAGACTGTCCTACTGCTCCATATAGTGAAGTGCCATCACACTGCACGGGGAACAAATTCTGTTTGGAGGTGGGGGTAAGGGACGGCCTTTTTAGGTAGTAGAAAAAGCGGCCGCTTTCAGAAAAACACCAGACCCTGGGGCTGGTGTGGCTGGTGGGACTGGTCACGTGACCGTAGTGCTTCGGTATGCGCCTCTCGATGACGTAGCCGGCGCCCTAAGGAGGGATTGGCTAAAGCCTTGCTTCTAAGCGATGAGACCCACCCTCCTGGGCGCGAGGCGGAAGCGTGGGGCGCGCCGAGGGGCGGAGGCGGGAGAAGCGAGGTCCGATCGCGATGAGTGGGCTCGGCCGGCTCTTCGGGAGGGGTGAGCCGGGGCGAGACCGAACCGCGGGAAGTACTGGCCGAAGCTGGTACGGGAGACCCCAGCCATGGCGGAGCCAGGCACATCTCTGGTGCCAGAAGGCTCCGCCTTGTCCGGGCGCCTGGCCCCAGCCAGTCTTCAACTCGAGATTCTAGAGGGGATGTGAGTGGAGGGTGTGGCGACAATGTACAGGCTTGGGAGGTCTAGTTTCCAGCCGCCTTTTTCCAGTCCTTTCCAAAACATCGATGCTTACTTTGTGCTGGGCAAGAGGGGGCTAGGTGAACAAGAAAGACTACTTCTTGAAGCTCTTGTCTGGAGGGGGAGGACAAGCAAGAACAGGCATTTACAGCGAAGAATGGCAATTAAAGTGATGGAGGGGGTTCCAAAAAACAGGGCAGTACAGAAGTTGGTGCTGGAGATGATGTTCCAGAAGCCAGCATTGTGCCAGGTGGAGCAGTGAGTTACTCCAGAAAGCAGTTACAGCCTTCAAGAAACAAAAAAGGCAGGAAAGAATACAGTATATTTTGGGAAAACAGGAGTCTGGCTACCGTGTGATGAACTGGGAGAAGAATAAGACAAAAGTGTGGATGAAGAGGCAAACAGCCAGATCATGAACGGCCTTGTATGTCTCCCTAAAAAAATTTTGGATTTTATCCTGTAAGCAGTGGATAATATGGAAGGATTTTTTTTAAACTTCAGACCAATATCTTAATTTATTTTGCAGTCCTGCCTAGCAAGTGTGAGGCCCTGAGTTCAAAGCCCAATCGCTCTACCACTTGAGCCACTCCACCAGCAGTATGGAAGGATTTTAAACAATCAAAGGTCATTAAATTTTTATTTGGAAAAAAGGCTGTTAAAAGTATAGATGACCAGGTATGATTGTGCATACCTGTAATCTCAGGA
This sequence comes from Castor canadensis, assembly GCF_047511655.1. Taxonomy (NCBI): domain Eukaryota; kingdom Metazoa; phylum Chordata; class Mammalia; order Rodentia; family Castoridae; genus Castor; species Castor canadensis. The sequence goes on along the minus strand of NC_133388.1, from coordinate 80,595,510 downwards.
GGCTAAGGCAGGAGGATGATGATTTCAAGGTCAGCTTGGAATGTATATGGAGACCCTGCCTCAAAAAGGAAAAAAAGGCTGGTCGCTAGTGGCTCACTCCTGTAAACCTAACTACTCAGGAGAAGGAGATCAGGAGGATCAAAGTTTGAAGCCAGCGGGGGCAAACAGTTTGCCTGACCCTATCTCGAAAAAACCCTTCAGGAAAAAGGGCTGGTAGAGTAGCTCAAGGTGTAGGCCCTGAGCTCAAGCCCCACTACCACACACACAAAAAAAGAACCACAAAGAAAGATTGAAATCACTTTTTTTTTTTTCCACCCTCTTGCTCCTTATACTTCACTCAGTTTGACCATGAGGAGACAGGACCTTTGTCATCTCCTTGAACAGCAAATGGAATAGTGGTTATAAAAAAAGTGCCTGGAGTTAAGACACTAGTGCCTCCTGCCTGTAATCTTACCTACTTGGAAGGTTGAGATTGGGAGGATCATAGTTTGAGGTCAACCTGGGCAAACAGCCTGAGACCCTATCTCCAAAATAACCAGAGCAAACTGGACTGGAGGCGTGGCTGTAGTGGTAGAGTGTCTGCTTTGCAAGCATGAAGCCCTGAGTTCAGACCCCAATCTCAAAAAAAAAAAAAAATAATAATGGCTTTGGAAGTTATATTACCACATTTTTATTACTGCTTAATCTCTTAATTGTTGTGATTTTGCACAAAATTTTTTTTTAATTTTTATTTTATTCATATGTGCTAGACAAAATTTTTTAGACATCTTTGTCCTTATTTTCACATTTATAAAGTGAAGATAGTATATTCATTTTAGAGAATCATTTAGCAATAAGCAGTAACGCAGTTCAAGTGCCTAGCAAATCTTATGCACTTGATGATTGGTGGCTAATATTTTTTCTTACACAATGTGGGCCTGCTCCACTGGACTCTTTAGGGAAGAAGGAGAAGGAGCCAACCCCTGAAGAAGCAATACAGAAACTGAAGGAGACAGAAAAGATACTGATCAAGAAACAGGAGTTTCTGGAGCAGAAGATTCAACAGGAGCTACAAACAGCCAAGAAACATGGGACCAAGAATAAGAGAGGTAATGAGGGAAAGGAACCTCTGGGGAGGGCTCAGATAGGAAGCAAGAGCTTCTGACTCTGATGTTCAGGGTGTGGGCTGGATCAGCTGCCCTGCAGGCTTTACGCAGAAAGAAAAGATTGGAACAGCAGCTGGCACAAACTGATGGGACATTGTCCACCCTGGAGTTTCAACGTGAGGCCATTGAGAACGCCACCACCAATGCAGAAGTGCTTCGTACCATGGAACTTGCTGCCCGAGGCATGAAGAAAGCCTACCAGGACATGTGGGTATGGGGGGGAAGGGAGGAGGAGACCCAGGCTCTAGGGAGGGTTGCTTGCTAGCTATTATACTTTGAACTCTAACCTCTGGAGTCAATTTATGTGTTGTTTATGATGGCTAGACTTCTGTATTTGAAAGAAAAATCCTTTTGTTGGCTGGGGCATTCTAGGGAGGAAAAAAGTGGTTTCTCTAATTCTTATTCATCTTTCAGGGAAGTACAACTGTCCTCTCCAATGTGACGTCTTGCTATTTCTCAGCCAGACTGACCTCTTTACTTTTTTCCTGCCATGTGTTTGTCAGTGTGAATCCACAAGGCAGGAAGTGCTTCATTCCTGTAAGATGAGAAAGTCATCGGGGGTTGCCTCCTGATCTCTTGGATGCTTATCTTGTTCCCAGGGACATTGACAAGGTAGATGAACTGATGGCTGACATCACAGAACAACAGGAGGTGGCTCAGCAGATCTCAGATGCCATTTCTCGGCCTGTGGGCTTTGGAGATGATGTGGATGAGGTAATTGGGGGTGAGAGGTCAGGGACTACTGGAAAAAGCACAGGACCGCTTTCTCCAGAAAGAAGCCCAAGAGGCTCTTGGGTAAGTTGGGAGGGAACTCCAAAAATGGCCTGTTTTGGGAAGTGGAAACTTCCTTTCTTTGTCTTAAATAGTCTTTTTCATCCTATATCCAGGATGAATTGTTGGAAGAGCTAGAGGAGCTAGAGCAGGAGGATTTAGCCCGGGAGTTGTTAAATGTGGGCAACAAGGAGGAGGAATCCCCAGTCAATTTGCCTAGTGTGCCTTCTACACATCTGCCTGCAGAACCAGGTATCCAGACCTGTCATCTCAAGAACTTGAAAGGGTGGGAATGCTGGGGTAAGATTATTCCTTAGCCATCCTGCCACAAACGATCCAGGTAGAGGGCTGCTGTTGAAGTTTGGCTGGTTGTTGACACATAATGGCATCTGACTAAAAGGGCATGGGGACTGAAACTCAGAATCCAGCCTGTGCTCCACTCGGCAAGCTGTTTACCCCTGCTTTCGAGCTGCAAGTGTTAAACAAGAGGTCCCTTTTTCTAATTTGCACAAAGGTGCTATGGGAAGGAGCAGTAGCCCAGCGAGCAGAAGGACCATACCTTTAGGCTCTTTGCTGGGGAAAAATAATTCAGCAGATCTAGGTTTCACAGCAGGGGATATGTGGAAATTGCTGAGGCTTTAATATTTCTTTCTTTCTTTCTTTGGGTATTCTTGTCACCAAAGCTCCCAAGGTGGATGAAGATGAAGAACTAAAACAGTTGTCTGAGTGGGTGTCCTGAGGCATGTGGGCTTCCTACTGCTGCCTTCGTTTGTCCCTTTTCCTTAAGTGCCAAGTGCTAAGCTAAAGGAACATAGCTTTCTGGGGAGGTCCTGCTGAGGTGGCAGTACGACTCTTGTCTGAGGAAAGAGTCCATTGCCCTCCCATTCCAGGTTGACCTTTGAGGGATATTGCTGCAGAAGGAGCTCCCTTCTCTTTTAATAGCAGATACAGTCCCCTTGTTCCCAATAAAGTTGGGTAGATGGATCCCCAGTGTCTTTACTGTCTACACCAGAGACTTTCCCTGGTTTGTAGAGCCTTGTGTCAAGCAATAAATACAAGAGTAATGAAGTTGAAACAGAATAAATTGGTATTTCTAATATTTCAATCTATGTTCTGGGCAGACTTATTTTTCAAGTTGGTTTGTCTTAGAGTTGCCTAGTGCTCAAGTTGAGGAAACTGCCATCCTTATCTTAAAAGCATGGGGGAGCCATCTCTGAGTCTTCCTCATTGTTTTACTTCAGTTACATCTCTGCCAAGACAGCCCCATTTACCTTTTCCAAAGCACATTTTCAAGGTCAGGGAGAATAAAGGGATAGATGGGGCAAATAGCTTTCCTTTATCCAGGATACAGTTGATAGCTTTCACTGCTAGGTTTGGTTTGAGAGCTGGCAGAGTGGCTAAAGTGATAGAGTACCTGCCTCACAAGTGTGAGGCCCTGAGTTCAAACCCCAGCACTGACAAAAAAATAAAAAAGAGAAGGTTTGGTTTGAATTCTACCACTTCAATGTCTAGGAGCAATAGTTTAATGAGCCCTGAATCCTGGTATTGTTTCAATAATGGTTAAGGTAGCATTGGAGAAGGGAGAAGGAGGAACCAAGGTACTAAATACACCCTACTGTTCATTTGTGAAAGAACAAACAATACCATCGCTTTGTACTACAGACAGAGCTATGGTCAGTTGAACAACCAGAACCTTTGCCATATCCACTGCTTGAACATTTAGAGGACAGAAAGATGTAAAATAAAGACAAAGACCATGTACGTAGTGGGAATAATAAACCTTCCCCAAATTAAGTGTTCATATGAGTACTCCCTGTCCCAATGAGCTGCACCATGAATTTCACTGTTGACTTACATGGGTGTCAAGATTACTGATTACACCAGCTACTTGGAAGGCAGAGATCAGGAGGATCAGGGTTCAAAGCCATCCTGGGCAAATAGTTTGTGAGCCCCTATCTCAAAAAAATACCAAATACAAGTCAGGTGCCCATGGCTCACTCCTGTAATATTAGCTACTAGAGAGGCAGAGATCAGGAGGATCACATTTTGAAGCCAGCCCCTGCAAACAGACTATTTTGAAAAAATCCAACACGTAAAAGGTTGGAGGAGTGGCTCAAGTGGTAGAGTGCCTGCCTAGCAAGTGTGAAGCCCTGAATTCAAATCCCAGTACCACTGGCAAAAAAAATTACTGATTACAGGCTTTGGATATAAATCTACCTGACCCTCACCAGTAATGTTCATGACTAAGACTCACTTGAGAAAAGAATGTCTTTAACGCTTGCTAATGAAACATAACAGAACTGGGTTTATTTTTGTATAAGACTGTTTTTACCCCAAATCCTCCTACTGTGGCACCTCTCTTAGCCTCCTGCCTCAGCCATTTTCAGGTCGTGATTTCCAGGGACTGATGAAGATCAGTGGTGACAGCAGGCTGACACATGGCCTGGAGCAGCCTGATCTCGTGGATGGGCTGCTCAGGCTGGAACTTGAGCACCCAGGGGTCCTTGATGATGTCCAGGATGGTGGCCCGCTTGGCAGCTTGGCGCAGCATCTGGATGACCAAGTTCTAGGGCGGGGGAGAAGCCTTGACTGAGCTTGCATCCCCCCCCCACCCACATTGTGCCACACTGGCAACGAACAACTGGGTCTCAGAAAGAAGCAGGACAGCCCATCACACTACTCCCGGTGAAAAGGGCATGTGGCCCTAGTTTTACACTGAAGCCAAGCATTCCCTTCAAGACGGAGGAGCTCCCTGGGGAGAATCCCTTGCATAATCCCCTCTGGCTTAGAGAAACCAAAACTGGAAACTGCTTCTGAAGGCATTTAAGGTCTGGAACCCAGCAGTTGACCCATTAAGCCCTCCCCACTATTATTGGGCAGCACTAGAGTGTGAGATGGCTCTGGCCTGGGATGAGCTTTCCCCAGGGTTGGGAAGCCTAGGTTTGTATTTACTTCCCCTCACCCCCCACCCATGGGTCATTCCTAAGGCCTCAGCCCTTCTGGGGCTGCTAGCACCTTGCATTCCTGAGAGATGGTGTAGTTATCTGGGAAGGTGACTTCCTTCTGAGTCTCTTTCAGCAGCTTCTTGAGATTGCTGTCATCAAAGGGCAGACGGGCGACCACTAGAGTGTAGAGGATGACACCCATGCTCCAGGTGTCAGACAGGAAAGGGTTGTAGGGCAAGCCTAGCAAGATCTCCGGGCAGGCATAAGCAAAGCTACCACAGTAGGTCTGGCTGAGGTGGAAAAAGCAATTCATTTGGCGGTACGAAGAACTACTACGCACAGGCTGGTTAGAAGGCACCATCTTGGCGAAGCCAAAGTCCGATATCTTCACGTTCTCCCGCTTGTCCAGCAACAGGTTCTCCAACTTTAAGTCCCTACCAGCAGCAGAAAGGCTGGGGGTCAGGCTGGGGAGAGGGCTTAGTATTAGACCAGGAGCTGAAGGGCCAGGGGTCAGAGGCCAGAGATGAGGACAGGCAGAGTGGGAGGGAGATGCTGTTATGAGAACACAAGATAGTGAGGAAGAAAAGCCAAGTTGTGAGCAGAGCCCAGAGAGAGAATGGTACCTGAGGACCACTGAGAGTTCACCATTGTGTCATAAAGTGCTCTGCCCACAGTGGGTACTTTACAAGTATCCTTGATCAAATGAATAAAACAGATGGATGAGTGGGTCTAGATACTGAAGTCAAGGGAAGAAAAAAGGGCAGAAAATGGGCTATGTGGGTAAAACCCCCTTGAGATCCCAAAGGCCCCAGTCTGGTGGCCACACCCTCACCGGTGCACAATGCCCTTGCTGTGCAGGTAGGCGATGCCCAGGGTCATCTGGGAGAACCACTTGCCAGCAAGGGGCTCAGAGCAGGCCCCGTAGCGCTGGATCCATTCGAGGACATCACCACCCTGAGCCAGCTCCAAAATGATGTATACTCGGGTTGTGGTTTCAATGGCCTGATAGAAGTTGATGAGGTATTTGTGCCGCAAGACTTTCATTACCTGATCCCAGAAGAAGGAAATGGTCAAACCAGGCAAACAACCCTGGCTACATTCCCAGCCTTCTCCTACCCTTCCACTGCTACTTACTTGGAGCTTTGCAACAGATTAGACCCCTGAATTCCAGAGGGCTGGTGTCTGTGGGTAAGCCCACTTTTGGGGGTAGGACTGGAAGTGAGTGAGTGGGTGGGAAACAGGTTGAATATACATCAGGGAGTTCTCCCAGCTGCTTAATGAGACACTTAGTTCTAGTTGGAGGGTCTCTAGCTCCACCTTCTCCTTAGCCATACCCTTCCAGGGAAACTTCAAACAGCTTAGTACTAAGCTCCAGTTCTCTCTTCTAGCCCCCTCTTCTGACCTGTATCTCCCGGGGCAGGAACTTGTTAAGATAATCATCAGAGGCCTTCTTCTTTGAGATGATCTTGATAGCCACCATGACCTTCTGCTTTGTGTAGTAAGCCTCATACACAGTCCCATAGGAGCCATTGCCAATAACCTTGCCCACCTCGTAACCATATTCCTCCGTGACGGAGCGATGGGCTGGGGTGGCTGGAGTCTGTGCCTCAGAGGCATCTCCCTTCCCCATAGTGTTGGGCTTGCTGAAAGCACAGAGCTTTGCCAGTTAGAGACCTGTCTACTCAGAGGCCAATACCTTGAATCATTGAAGGCCAGGATATGAAAGTGAAGCTAGTCTCTGAATGCCTGCCTTTACAGTCACACAAGTCTGCGATGCTGGGCCCAGCCTTCCACTAAGAACTTAAGAGAATGGAAGAAAGGAGTTCTTTTTGTCTCCATTGGCTGTTGTTACTTCCACCTCTTGGTTACGGAACTCCCCAAATTCCCAAGTTCTGTACGCGTCATAATCCACCTTCCACACATTATTAGCCACAAAACTTGAGAATGAAGTGCAGTTTGGATCACGCTCATTCCCAAAGGCACATACATTCTGCAATCTGGTGATACTCTCCCATGGATCTGAACCCTTTACTCATGTTTGCTGAGTACCCATTGTGTCAGAGAATGCACTGAACACTAAAATAAACTAACCAACAAGGCCAATAGAGATTTTATGCTCCTAGGTTTTATAACCCAGCATGAGAAATTAAGAGTGTGTTATAAAGAATTGCAAGGTGCTGAAATGTAGTCTAGGAATTAAACCTTGAAATGCATTTTTGCTTTTCATGACCCTAAATTTTCTAGTTTTTTCCCACCCTCTGATAATTCCTCCACTGAAACCTCATCTTACTCCATTTGTCCTTTTTTGTGTGTCTGTGGTGGTAGTGGTGCTGGGAATTGAACCCAGTGCCTTGCATATGCTAGGCAAGTGATCTACCACTGAACCATATCCCCCAGCCACTCCGTCTATCCCTTAATCATATTGCAAAGGTTGTCATAGGCCATATTTTCTCAGTCCTCCCATCCTCCCTGAAGATCTTACACTCGCAAAGCTTCCATGATCACATTTATGCCGACTGCTCCTAACCACTTCTGTACCTGTTATCAGTGGAGTTCCGATACAGTACACATTTGCTCACTTGCCAGCACAGACAAGTCTTTCCTAGGCACCTCAAGCTCACCATGTCCAAAGCTGAACTATTCTTTATCTCTCTGTAAGTTCTATTCTAGCCCTCAGTTTAGATATCCAGTATCACCCAGATCCATCCCCAAGGATGCAGGCCTTGGTCCCTGAGTCCAATCTATCACCAAATACTGTCCTTTTGACCTCTTAATTATTAATAATGCACTCAAGGTCCTCCATGCCCACTTCTACCTCTTTAGTTTAAACCTCCATCATTTAGCTGATTACCCTAAATAAGTCTGCTGTTTTCCCTCTAGTCTGTTCACCCTGAAGTTCAAGATCAAGACATAAATCTGATTTTATTCCCACTTATAACACATTGTCTCCCTATTCTCAGGATCAAGTTCTTTCACTTAGCTTTAAGATGACACTACCTACTGTTCCAATTTTATCCTTTTGTTTTAGTTTTTAAGAAAGGGTCTCACTATGTATCCAAGGCTGGCCTCAACACCCTCACCCCCACCCCATGTACTCCAGCTGGCTCAAACTCAAAATCTTCCTGCTTCTACCTCCCAAGTGCTGGGTTGATAGGCATGTGCCACCACATCTGGCTTGTTTTTTTTAAGAAAGGGTCACTAATATAGACCAGGCTGGCCTGCAACTCAGGATCTTCCTACCTCAGTCTATAGTCCAGTTTTATCTTTTAATACATACAAAATGCTGGCCAAATAGAATTAGCTCCCCATCTTTGTTCTCTCTGTTCTGGCAAACTCCTACTTTTCCTTTAGAACATTTTTTTAGGCTTTTTTTTTTCAATACTGTGATTTGAACTCAGGGCTTCACGTTTGCTAGGCAGGCACTCTACCACTTGAGACACACTGCCAGCCCTTTTTTATGTTGGATATTTTCAAGATACAGTCTTGAACCATGATCCTCCCGATCTCTGCTGAATAGCTAAGATTACAGATATGAGGTATCAGCCACCAATGCCGGGCTTGTATAAGATGTTTTTTCCTTCTGGATATTCCCACAGCCCTGATACTTTCTCAGCTAGAATGCTTAATAGTGTCCATAATTGCTTTTCTTGCCTGCATTTCCTACTAGGCTGTGCAGGGAGGTCAAGTGATGAGAAGAGTTGAGCTAGAGGTCTGAAAAGAATGGATTATAGAAAATGGAAAGGTGCTGGTTTGGATGAGCAGAATTACATGGCAGCACTGAGGACCCAAATAAGCTTGGAAAACACAACTTATAAACATATAGTTTATAAGTTCTTTTAGCATCTTGGCTACAGGTACTTGAACATCAATGGATGGTTTAGCCTAAGATTAGTTTTGCTTGGAAGCTGCAATGAAACAATGGGAGAGAGACATCCAGAACACAGGTAAGAATGTGGCTGAAAATGATGGAATGTGAAATCTAAGATGCACAGACAAGGAAGAAAAGCCAGAAACACACCAAGACTTGCAACTTGGTGCAAGTCTCAGGGAATGGCAGAACAGGTTAGTGGGAATGACAGAGTAAAAAGGATAAGAGGTTGTGGTCACAGAGGGGTTTTTTCAATTTAAGATTTTGTGGGGCAAAGCAAGAACAAGGGAAGGATTTGAAGTTATATCTTCTATCCTCCAAAATAAAACAAAAAATCCAAGATCAGGGCTGGGGGAGTGGCTCAAGTGTCAGAGCACCTGCCTAGCAAGTGCAAGGTCCTGAGTTCAAACCCCAGTACTAAAAATAAAATAAAAATCTAAGAACAGATTATTCCACAAGCTTCTGGTAAATGCCCACTTAATTGACAGTCTGACACTGCTGACAGGGTAACTCCAAAGTTCTGTTGGAATTCAGCTGTACATCTTCAATCCAGTAAGAACAGTTGTCGAAGGCACACCATGGTAAGAAGGCCCAAGCAGTCCTACCCATCTTTTGCTGCTAAACTGACCCTAATAGCATAGTGACCGCTCTAGTTTTTCATTACATATGCAGGGTACACCAGTTCATTCAAAGAATGTTTATTATGCTGCCTAGTATATACAAAAACATTGGCAGGTCTTGAAGATTAAAAGATGGATAAATTACAGTCTCCTTATCAGGAGCTACCAAGGGAAATGTACATAAGTTGTTGGGGTCCGAGGCCGGCCACCTTCCGAGAGGACAAAAGACACTTGCGACAATGTAAGCCACAAAGTGAGGTTTATTTCTAGCTAGCTAGGGTCAGATTATCCCCCCGACGCAGCAGGTTTTAACAAGGACCCCGAATGCAAAGTTCAAGCAGGTTTTATACTCTCGGAAGCATCAATCATTGTCACATGGGAATTTTTCATGGCTCCTGGGGTCACATTTTTCTGACATTGCCCACATCCTGATGGTGGGGTAAGATTACTTATTAGGAACTGGGAAAAAACACCAGACGTTTACTTATCAGGAACTTGAAAAACACCAGATGTCTTAACATATTGACTCACATACCGTTCAGCAAGATCAATCAGAAACAGTCCCTGTTCCCAGAAACCGTTCCACCCCCTTTTGTTACCCAAGGGTCATGCTAGTTATGGCTGGTTTGAGGCTAAGTGGGCTGCAAGTCAAAGGTACCCTAACAAAGTAAAATAACCATGCAGTGAGATGAACTGCTATGAACAAACCTGGAAGAAGAGGTAAGGGAAGGCTTATTTGCACTGTTCAAACAAAGGAGTTCTCCAGGCAGGTAGGTAAGGAATGGTAGATTGGGCAGCCTAGGCAGGAAGAACAATATGAAGAGAGAGAATGACAGCCAAAAATTCAATTTAAATGCAGGATAGGATTCCAAAAAGTAAATATACCTGGAGAAGTATTTGAATCCAGGTCTGAGAAGCCTCATATGTCAAGTTCATTTAAACTCGTTCTATATACTCATGGTCAAATTTTGTTGTGCATCAAAACTGGAGTTGTTTTTTAAGGTAGTGACAGCAGTAGCACTATGCTCCTTTGCCTAGCTGCCCACCATTTTCTTCCCCTTTAAATGGCGTCCTAACAAATCCTTGTTTTCTCCTAAAAACACTTCAGAACTTTCAGAACACTTTAGGAAGTTCAGCACTTCCTCCCCTGAGATCCTGATTTTTAAAAATCCTTCCAGTCACAGTATGAAAAAAATGATCCAAGGGGAAGGGGACCAGAAGACTAGTAAATTGGCTGTTATAGTTATTAAAGTGAGAGAGGATGGGCCCTTTACCAAGGAAATGGTGGAGGGCAAATATTAGAAGATATTTGGGAAATAAGTGAGGGAGCCTGATGGCACTGATATCTGAGGGAGAAGTAATGAAAAAGACTCTGATTTCTGGCTTTAGAGACTTGGTAGTTGCAGGTTAAAGATTATTCCAAACCCAGGGCACCACTGAGGGTGGAAGCCTGTACGCCTATAAGTCCCAGCTACTCAGGAGGTTGAGGCAGAAGAATCACCTGAGTTGGAGTTCAGGTCAGACTGTACAACAGAGCAAGCTCTCCCAAAAAAATCACTGTCTAAAAAACTCAACTCCCTACCTCCCGGAATCTCACCTGTCCACAGGAAGAATGGCTGGGTCAGAAAAGGACAATCATCATAAAAGTGGGTAAATGAAGGGCTGTTCAGCCCAGAAGCCGCATTTCCCTCAATACTTTTTTTTTTTTTTTTCCCGGTACTAGGGTTTGAATTCAGAGCCTTGAGTTCGCTACCAGCCCTTTTTTGTCACTTTTTTTTTTTCCTACTTAGGATCTCGCGAATTATCTGCCCGGGCTGGCTTCGAAACGCCATCCTCCTGAGTAGGTAGGATTAGACGCGTGAGCCACGGCGCCCGGCTACCCTCAGTACTTCTTATACCGTGGGAAAAAATCTTAAGCCAGCTTCCTCACACGGTGCTTGCTCCCCGGGGACCAAGCGGAAGTCACCACCTAGAGGGACTACCCCGATGGCAGATCGCTTGTAACATAGCTGACAGAGAAGAGCAAGCTTTTGCAGGATATTCTGCAATACAAAATTAAGAGAACACCACACACATCCACACAGGGGCAAATAACAACAAAAGCATCGAAAAAGAAGAAAGGACAAGATTATTCACCTCCAATTAATAACCCCGTCGATCCGTCCACTCGCGGGGTAAAAGGGCAGACACACTCGTCCCCGCGTGCCTCTGCTCCTGCTCTGCCTTGCTTATCTACGGCCATCGAAGCCTCCACTATAGCCTCGGGACGATAGGTTTACGAATTTATTCCTTGGGAGCGGAGCTACTGGTGACAGGTGGAAGAGGAGTGAGGAAAGTGTGCGTGGGAGCGACGCGTAAAGCCTCACCCCCGCTCGGGCTGGGGCTACGAACCGGCCCTCAGAGCTCGCTCAGTAGCACGTGGCGAGTTCCACCCATCCAGCCGGCAAACGCTTCGGGGCGTCCACCCCGCCGAAGTTCCATCTCCCTGGCCGTCGAAGGTCGATCGAACCAGAGGCGGGCACCTCTGGGACAAGCGGGAGAGGCAACAGGGACACTACTCCGGGGAGGACGTGTGCGTCCTCGTAGCCAGGCCTCACCCCACCGCTCTGTAGGAAACCACCGGCAACGCGGTCCCACGGCAGTAGAAGCGAGGTCCCGCTCGACTCCAGGAAAGAAGCCTTCCGCGGGCTGAAGTTCCCGCCGGTGAGGGCGGAAGTGGTAAAGACTGACGTGTCCTGGGCTGCTCGTCGGCTCGCCGGGAGGACCCCCCCGACCGAGCGAGGGCCAGCCGAGCCTCGTGGGGTCCCCGCAGCTGAGTTGGACTTCTTGCAGGCGAAAGCTCACCCGGGAGCCCTTGACCGAGCAGAATGCGGTTTCCAGGGTAGTGTAGACGCAGTCACCGCGATCAGGCGCAGCGGCGGACAACTCCGTGGAGGACGGTCGTCAGGTCTTCTCTAACCCCACTGCTCCCGCGCGGCTCAGGGGAGACCCCGGCAGGAGCCCAAGGGCAGCTACGGGGCCGCTGGCGCCGCCTTGGCCAGCCCTTCCCGCGCGGTGAGGACCCCGGAGCTGTGGCTGGAGGGTACCCGAGTTGCGAGGCCGCGCCGCGTTGCCATGGAAACAGACTAGCGCGAGCTGTAGAGGCCCCCAGCGGGGGTTCTGCGGGAGGGGTGAACCCAGGTCCCTCGATCTAGAGAGCAGAAGCGGGTCCGGGTCCTGGGGATTCCACCCCAAAACGTCGTGGGTGTGGTGTGGGGGTCGGGAGGCCAATGGGAGGAGGTGGAGCCAGTGGGTATCCGTTTGAGAGACCTAGTTTCTGTAACCACAGGATTCCCCCAAACAGGTTCTGCCGCTTTAAGGATGACAGTCCTAGGGCACCCTCGAAGTTGGAGCTACCAGTGTTTGCCAATCCTGATATTGCTGCTGGGCACAGACCATGGGCTAGGGGTGGAAGGAGTGACACACTACAAGGCCGGCGACCCTGTCATTCTTTATGTCAACAAAGTGGGACCCTACCATAACCCTCAGGAAACTTACCACTACTATCAGCTTCCAGTCTGCTGCCCTGAAAAGATACGTCACAAAAGCCTTAGCTTGGGTGAAGTGCTGGATGGGGACCGAATGGCTGAATCTTTGTACGAGATCCGCTTTCGGGAGAATGTGGAGAAGAGAATTCTGTGCCACATGCAACTCAGTTCTGCACAGGTCAGCCTCTCCACATTGGTTAACTCTCATCCCTCCTTCCCAGGCATTTATGGTTCAAGGTACCTTTATGAAAATTATCTGATTTGATTTTAACTGTACAACCCAGTATGCTTGCATACTTGCTCAGAAGTGACTTTTTCAAGATTACATGGTTAGTGAATTGCAAAGCTATTATTAGATATTGTTAGAGCCCAGGGCTCTTTGCTCCAACCTTGTCAGTAATAAGATCCCAACTATCACTCCTACCTAGTTCTCTTCCCTTCCATATCAACCTCTTGGCTCTTTCTCAATTAGCTCCTTTATTCTCTAACCTTCCCTGTCACAGTTTTTCATTAACAAATCCTAGCACTTCTCTTTAGTCCACTGCAGTCTTTTTTTCCACACCTTTCCTCTCCTTTTTCTAGGGCTTAACCCTGTCAAAGTCATACGTGCTTTTTTTTTTTCTTTTTTGAAGAACCCTAACATACTAGCATTTAACACAGTGATTCTTGCTCAACAGGACAGTTTTTTGTTCTCCAAGGGACATTTGGCAGTACCTGGGAATGTTTTTGATTGTCACAACTAGGGGTGGTACTGCTGGCAGGTAGTGATACAGACCAGGGGTGCTACATCCTACAATACACAGGCCAGCGTCCCCCTACACATACAGAACAAAGAATTTTCCAGCACAAAATATTAGTAGTGTTGAGACTCACAAACCCTGCTATAACCCCAGGCATGGGAGGCCTTATTACTGACTCCTGACTTGCTTTTATAGGTAGAACAGCTGCGCCAGGCCATTGAGGAACTGTATTACTTTGAATTTGTGGTAGATGACCTGCCAATCCGTGGTTTTGTGGGCTACATGGAGGAGAGTGGCTTCCTGCCACATAGCCACAAGATAGGACTCTGGACCCACTTGGACTTCCACCTAGAATTCCATGGAGATCGAATTATATTTGCCAATGTTTCGGTGCGGGATGTCAAGCCCCACAGCTTGGATGGATTAAGATCTGATGAGTTCCTAGGCCTTACCCACACGTATAGTGTGCGCTGGTCTGAGACTTCAGTGGAGCATCGGAGTGACAGGCGTCGTGGTGATGATGGTGGTTTCTTTCCCCGAACACTGGAAATCCATTGGTTGTCCATCATTAACTCCATGGTGCTTGTGTTCTTGCTCGTGGGTTTTGTGGCTGTCATTCTAATGCGTGTACTTCGCAATGACCTGGCTCGATACAACCTAGATGAGGAAACCACCTCTGGAGCATCTGGAGATGACTTTGACCAGGGTGATAATGGCTGGAAAATTATCCATACAGATGTCTTCCGCTTCCCTCCATACCGTGGCCTGCTCTGTGCTGTACTTGGCGTGGGTGCCCAGTTCCTTGCCCTTGGCACTGGTGAGATGATAAGAATTGGTTGGGATTTCTCTCAAGGGTAGGTAGGTTGTTAGAAGAGGTCTAAGGATCTTCTCTTCTATCCAAGGTGAGGGGAAGACCCAAGGGCCATGGTGGCTCTAATAAGGATGTGTGTGTGTTTTCTGGACAACAGAACTGGGAGAAATTATTTTGCTGGAGGCCCTGGATCTGGGGGTGGGGGGGTGGATTCTTCTGACATTTCAAGAAGAGGGATAGGTGAGACCTAACTCAAGCTTTCCACTACCGCCCTATAGGCATTATTGTCATGGCATTGCTGGGCGTGTTCAACGTGCACCGTCACGGAGCCATTAACTCAGCAGCCATCTTGCTGTATGCACTGACCTGCTGCATCTCTGGCTATGTGTCCAGCCACTTCTACCGGCAGATTGGAGGCGAGCGTTGGGTGTGGAACATCATTCTCACAACCAGTCTCTTCTCTGGTGAGGACTCCCTTTCCTGGTGGGTCTGCCTGGACTTAAGAACTAAGAACACACTATGGAATGTGGAATAGAGTCAGTATGAGACTGTAGAAGAAAGAATGTAGACCAAAAAAAAAAAAAAGAAGGAAAGAAAGAAAACCATCAAAAACCCTCAAAAAGAATGGGGGTTTTGTTGTTTGGAGACAGGGTCTTGCTAAGTAGCTTAGGCTGGCCTCAAACTCGTAATTTTCCAACCTCAGCCTCCTGAGTGCTGGGATTACAGGTGTGTAACCTGACCAAGAGCTTTTTTTTTTTACAGTGCTGGGGGATCAAACCCAAGGCCTTGTGCATGCTAAGCAAGCACTCCACCATTGAGCTACATCCTCAAGGGTACTTTCTATTTCTTTGAGTAGTTAAAAGTTGTTAAAATGTCCTAGGCAGTGTGGTAAGCACTTGACATGTCTTCGTCTCATTTAATACTCACAATAACTGGTGAAGTAGGTAATATTGTCCCCGTTGCACAAATGAGGAAGCAGAACTTCAGCCTAGTTAAGTAACTTGCCCAAGATTATACTCCTAAAACGTAATGACCCAGATTTCAGACCCAGGCAGTCTGAATCTAAAGCCTGTATCCTCAACCGTTATATTTAAGCAACACTCTTGAATTCTTTCTTTCTTTATTTTAGCAGTACTGGGCCAACTCTGGGCCTCATGCTTACTAGCTCTAAATGCTTAAGCCACTCCACCAGCCTATTTTGTATTGATTATTTTTCAGATAGGGTCTCTCAGACTATTTGCCCAGGCTGCTTTCCAACTAAGATCCTCCTGATCTCTGCCTCCTGAGTAGCTAGGATTATAGGTGTTATCTACTGGTGACCAGCTTGAATTCATTTTTTGATACCCTATCTTTTATTTTGGAGGTAGGGTCAGTCTAGCCTTTCAATCCAGATTGCCCTTTTAAAGGCAGTAGTAGTTTGCATTCTGAATCCTTCGGTCCCCCGCACTTTTTTTTTTTTGGTGGTACTGGGGTTTAAACTCAGGGCCTGACACTTGCTAGGCAGGCGCTCTACCACTTGAGTCACTCCATCAGCCCTTTTTTGCATTGGGTATTTTTGAGATAGGGTCTCATAAACCATTTGCCTAGGCTGGCTTCGAACTGTGATCTTCTTGATCTCTTGCCTCCTGAGAAGCTAGGATTATAGGTGTGAGCCACCAGCACCTGGCTTGTCTCTAGTTTTATGTATTTGATTCATATGCTGTATTATGTTTATATCTGAAGCAACACTTTCTGAAAATAAGGCCTTAATCCATATGAATGTCTCAGGCAATTAACTAGTGTCGTGCCAAGACAAGCCCCTGGAGACAGGTGGATTTGTGTCACTCTCAGATCATGAAGCAACTACCTTGACTCTTGATGACACTGCATAGGGGAAGAAGGTTTTGGCAAGATAAGGAACAAAGAACATGGGATGTAAAGGGTGGAGATTAAGGCAGTCAACTCTGTATGGACATCCAGGAGCACAGGTGTGCCAATTAGAGTGGAGGTTGCTCATCCATCTTCCCTTTAGGTCCAGTCTGAGTGGGTGCCCCCAGGGATGTAGCTCCTAGTGCTGACCTTCCCTCTGGGGACCCATCCCTGCAGTGCCTTTCTTCCTGACGTGGAGTGTGGTGAACTCAGTGCATTGGGCCAATGGTTCAACACAGGCTCTGCCAGCCACCACCATCCTGCTGCTTCTGACGGTTTGGCTGCTGGTAGGCTTTCCTCTCACTGTCATTGGAGGCATCTTCGGGAAGAACAACGCAAGCCCCTTTGATGCACCTTGTCGAACCAAGAATATCGCCCGGGAGATCCCATCTCAACCCTGGTACAAGTCAACTCTCATCCACATGACTGTTGGAGGCTTCCTGCCTTTCAGGTATCCTTCCTTTATCCCATGGCCATCACTGTCTGGTTCTTGACGTCACCTTTTCCTTTCCCCACTCAGCCAGTACCATAACCCAGTGATAATCTCTAGTTCAGCTGTGCCAGTAAGAGTTCATTTTGGTTTCTTTTATCCCCAAGCAGGACTAAGCTTCAGTTAGTTCAGATATGAGAATCTGACTTGTAAAGCTCTCCTACTCAGCAAACTGAAAGAGTAAGCAAATGGGCTTTATGCCCCATGACGCCTGCAGGACCTGGTTTCTGTTTAGTGTATACAGGCACCCTATGGGACCTAAAGCCCATTTGATTACTCTTTCAGTTTGCTGAGTACCTCTTTGTGCCAGACGGATAATGCACTACAAAATAATATAGACAAGACCCCTTGCTTTCATTCGATCAGGGAAGATGTTCTTGAAATGAGAGTAGGAAATCATAGGCAAAAGACTCCCCACAAAGCCAGGAAATCTGGGGCAGAGAGTGAGTGGTCTGGCTTTCCACAGTGACCCAAAATCATGGGAGGGTGTGGGCTGGATTTTGACTTAGCTACAGTGCTGCAGTGCACAGCCCTTTAATGCTGTGTATCATCTCTTCTCTTCCCAGTGCCATCTCTGTGGAGCTGTACTACATCTTTGCCACAGTCTGGGGCCGAGAGCAATACACTTTGTATGGCATCCTCTTCTTTGTCTTCGCTATCCTGCTGAGTGTCGGTGCTTGCATCTCCATTGCACTCACCTACTTCCAGTTGTCTGGGGAGGATTACCGCTGGTGGTGGCGATCTGTGCTGAGTGTTGGCTCCACTGGCCTCTTCATCTTCCTCTACTCAGTTTTCTACTATGCTCGGCGCTCCAACATGTCAGGGGCAGTACAGACAGTTGAGTTCTTTGGTTACTCCTTACTCACTGGTTACGTCTTCTTCCTCATGCTGGGCACCATCTCCTTTTTTTCTTCCCTAAAGTTCATCCGTTATATCTATGTTAACCTCAAAATGGACTGATTTCTGAGTGGCAGAACTATTGCTCTTCTCTCCCTTTCTTCATGCCCCTTGATCTCTCCTGACAACTTCTCTTCTGAGTGACTCAATTGTGCAATGGCAGTGTTGCCTTCCCTCTGCCCTTTGGACCTCACTTCTCCAGAGAAGGCCTGGAAATTATAAATCTCTATTATATAAGGAGTATATATTTGAACTTTTTAATTTGCCTTTAGTTTCGGTTCTGGTTTTTCTTTTTACAATTATCAAAATAAAATTTATTAAGAAAAAGGATCCTGGAGTTGGAAGTTTTGGTCTGGCTATAGAAACTCGAAGTCCACTGTTAGGGGCACGGTCCCTTAAAAAGCTGAGAAAGTCCCTTAAAAAGGTTGCTGCTGAATGAGCGCAGCTTGGGAACTCTGGGCCGGGGGAACCCACTTTGCCAGGGCCCTGTATTCCCGCCCAGCATATCGGAAGCCGCGGAACGGGAGCTCTGGGAAGTGCGTTGAATCACCCTGGCGACCAGGGAGGAGCAGAGCAACGCCCTTTCCGCCGGAAGTAGGTGACAGGGTCTCCACGTGCCGTCCCTCCCCCCTCCCGCCCGGTAGCGGCAGCTCTGCTGCTGCCATGGAGCCTGCTGGCCTGGAACAAATCCTACGAGAGCTGCTGTTGCCGGATACCAAACGCATCCGCCGGGTACGGGGCAGGCGGGACCTGGCCAGGGCGAGCGGGAGACTGTGGGAAAGGCCCAATTCTGACCCTCGCCTTCCCGCAGGCCACCGAGCAGCTCCAGATCGCTCTTCGGGACCCCGCCGCCTTGCCCGCGCTCTGCAACCTACTGACTTCGGCCACCGACCCTCAGGTGAGGCCCCTGCCCCTCCCTGACGAGCTTCCCACAGTAAGCCACTGGTCAAGCCCCAGCTCCTTCCCCTGCGGTCCGCTCAGCATCTTCCTGCCAGGATCTTCATTTGCCTGCCTCCTCCTCTTAGATCCGCCAGTTCGCGGCGGTGCTGACCCGTAGAAGACTGAGCACGCGCTGGAGACGCCTGCCAGCTGAGCAACGCACGAGGTGGGCGGGGCCTAAGGTGGGGCGGGGCCAAGGTAGGGCGACTCTTGGGCAGGCTGGGTACCAAACACCTACCGCCTGTCTTCCAGCCTCAAGTCCCTAATCCTAACAGCCTTGCAGACAGAGACAGAGTAAGTGCCTACTGTATTCCTTGGGGATCCTAACTGACTCTAGACTGAGACCTCTCTGGGTTTCTCCTTTCTTTTCAGCTCCAGGGTGGGACTTTACAGGGCAGGGACTTAAATCCTAAATTCAGAGTCTTCGTTGAAAACTAAAGTTCTTGAGAATGGGTGCTGATAGTCTGCCAAACTGGAGTCAGAAGAATGAGACTGAAATTCAGGCTAAGTGAAGCTGAACTCTGCAGAACACTTTTCAGTACTGCTTGGCTCCCTTTGAGCTACTGTCTCACGCACCAATTCCTCTTGAAGGTTTCTCTCTTTGACACCCTATTGAGGCTGGGCTACCATGTGCAGGGGAAGGTATTGGAGGGCGAATGTGGGAGAAACCTCCTATCTTGCAGGCATTCTGTGAGCCTCAGCCTGGCCCAGCTTGCAGCCACCATTTTTCGAAAGGAAAGCCTGGAGACCTGGCCTCAGCTCATGCAGCTTCTTCAGCAAAGTACTCATAGCCTCTACAGGCCTGAGAGAGAGGTACTGTTACACTGTTGGCAGGAGGGAGGGACTGAGAGAGTGGATAAACCATGTAAACTTTTCCTTCCCAACCCTCATTTCTGGACAGATGGGGTTTTTGCTGCTGAGTGTGGTGGTGACTTCCCAGCCTGAGATCTTCCAGCTCCACCTCCAGGAACTTCTTCGGCTTTTGAATGACACTCTTAGTGAGGTGGGCTCTCCTGGACTGCTTTTCTACTCCCTGCGCACTCTGACTACCATGGCCCCCTACCTCAGCACTGATGATGTGGTAAGATGTTGGCCCTCACCTCCCCTGACTGTATCCTCTGGCCTTCATGTCCTTGTCCTTGCTGGCTTCCAAGTTGCTTCAGATTCTTACCCTGCCTTTAATTCTTCCTAACGGTTGAGAAGGGGATACTGTAGGTGGCTGGGCCTGGCTGATGTGCTTGGGCCCTTGTCCTCAGAATGTAGGCTGTGAGGAAGGTGCCAGCCTGAGATTAGGCTGCATCATGCTTTCTATCACTCAGCTCATCCCTTGTCTCCCAGGCTCTTGCACGGATGTTGGTGCCCAAGCTCATTGTGGCTGTGAAGACTCTGATCCCCATAGATGAGGTGAGGACAGGTGGGAGGGAACATCTAGCCTGGTCCCCTAAGAGGAGCATAGTAACCCTGTGACTTGTTTGTCAGGCAAAGGCCTGTGAGGCTCTGGAGGCCCTGGATGAACTGCTGGAGTCGGAGGTGCCCATCATCACTCCCCACCTCTTTGAGGTCCTTACATTCTGCCTGGAGGTGAGCCTGTATAGCATGGCTCTTCTGCTTGTTTTGCTGGCAGTTTTCTTGCTTGTCTTTGATTCTCGTTAGTCTCTATGCAGGTGGCTAGCAACATGGGCCTGGGCGATGGAATACGTGTACGTATTCTCTGTTGCCTCACCTTCTTGGTCAAAGTCAAGAGTAAGGTGAGTGCCATCTGATGTGTTACATGACCCCCATCCTCTACCCTTAGTCTTACTGCTGAGGCTTTCTGTCCATCTCGAAACATCTAAAGTACCCCTGTTCAATTCTTGGCCTGGCCTCAACCGAGCTCCTATCTAGGAGACTGGAACTCTCCTGCTGGAATCCCTTGTAGCTGAAGTCTGGAATTTTTCATGTGAGCCCATGAAAGAGGAGGAAGGAGACTTTCAGGAAGACTGCTCTTTTCTCCCTCTCAAGGCCATACTTAAGAATCGTCTCCTGCCTCCTTTGCTGCACACCCTTTTCCCCATTATGGCTGCTGAACCACCCATGGGCCAGTTGGATCCTGAAGACCAGGATTTTGAAGAGGAAGAGTTGGAGATTGGACTTATGGGGGAGACTCCCAAGCACTTTGCTGTGCAGGTGGGATGTGGGATGGGGCAGGGACGAGGTGTTAAGTGGCTATGGGAGGTTGAGGAGACAGAGATGGAATCTAGCAATCTCCCTGTCCTTTTTCAGGTTGTGGACATGCTGGCACTGCATCTTCCCCCTGAGAAGCTCTGTCCCCAGCTGGTAAGCATAGCTGTCTTTCTGGTGTCCCTACTCCTAAGTATGTCTAGTCCCCTGAGGTCAAAGATGTTTGGGCCTTGGTAGATGTGATGGGCCCGTTACCACAGGAATGGACGCTTCAGGAAAGTGCCATGTGCTCCCCTAGATGCCCATGGTGGAAGAGGCCTTGCGGAGTGAGAACCTGTACCAGCGCAAAGCTGGGCTCCTGGTGTTAGCTGTACTGTCTGATGGAGCTGGTGACCACATCAGGCAAAGGTATCTATTCAATCCCTGTCCCAGGGTAAGATGGGCTGTAGAGAGGAGGGCCATATATCCTGTGGCAATCATGATTTGCTTATTGTTCCAGCTTAATTATCAATAGCCAGAGTATTTCTCCCCACTTTCAAAGCACCCTGGTTTGGAAGATAAATGAAATGGCCTCCCAGCTACAGGAATCAGGGGATGGTACCCACTGTCCAGTGATGAGAAACCCTTGGTTTTCCTAGGGGAAATGAAGAGAACTCATCAACCTAAGGCTGTTAGGTCCTGCCTCTTAGACTTTGTCCTTTGCTCCATTCAGACTGCTGTCCCCACTGCTGCAGATTGTGTGTAAAGGCCTGGAAGACCCTTCACAGGTTGTGCGCAACGCTGCACTGTTTGCCCTGGGCCAGTTCTCAGAGAACCTACAGGTCAGCAAGGCAGTAGGCAGCTGCCACTTGACAATCTCCCACGTCCATAGGAACAGCTTCCCTCAGCTTTCATGTCACTCTTGCTGCCACTGGCACTCAAGGGTGTGCCCTGCAGGTGAACCTGACTGGAGCACCCCTACTCCCTTGCTTCTTTTCCTAGCCTCATATTTGCAGCTATTCAGGGGAGGTAATGCCGTTGCTCCTTGCCTACCTGAAGTCAGTGCCTCCAGGGCACACACACCACCTAGCCAAGGCCTGCTATGCCCTGGAGAACTTTGTGGAGAACCTAGGTAATGATGGCAGTGGGGCATGCAGGGGAGTGCAGCTTTGGCTAAAGAGGGCGGAGTATTTTCTCCCTGAATTGCTGCCAGTGATGGGGAGAAGGGTGTGGAAGGGCCACACACAGGGTCAGTCTGGAGGGTGGTGGGCTTGCAGAAGGTTGAAGACCTGGGTTGATGGTAGAGGAACACCCTTTCCCACAGGGCCCAAAGTGCAGCCTTACCTTCCGGAGCTTATGGACTGTGTGCTGCAGCCTCTGAGGAACCCCAGCAGCCCCCGGGCCAAGGAGCTGGCTGTGAGCGCCCTGGGGGCCATTGGTGAGGAGAAAGAGGCAGGAGACAAGGGCACAGAGTTTACCCAGAGCCTGTGGCTTCCCCCTTTCCAGCTCTGATTCTGTTGTATCCTACAGCCACAGCTGCTCAAGCCTCTCTGCTGCCCTACTTCCCCACCATCATGGAGCATCTGCGGGAATTCCTATTGACAGGCCACGAAGACCTTCAGCCTGTGCAGATCCAGAGTCTGGGTAGGTGAGGTGCTCCAGGCAGAGTTCCCAGCTCCAGGGAAAGGCTAACCTCACCTGATATTCAGAGATCTCCCCCAGGGCAGTGTGGGTGTCTTCCTTCTCACAAAAGGTGTTCTCCATTGTTGCTAGTAGGAGGCTAGAATTCCTAGATTACTCCCAACTACTCTTTCTGGTTCCCTAGTGTACCTCTGTATCCCAGTGCTAACTGAGCCCTTGTCACCACAGAGACGCTGGGGGTGCTGGCACGAGCAGTAGGGGAGCCCATGCGGCCTCTGGCTGAGGAATGCTGTCAGTTGGGGCTGGGCTTATGTGACCAGGTAGACGACCCTGACTTGCGGCGCTGCACGTGAGTTCCCCTCCTCCTGCCCAATACACCTCCTGCCTACTCACTGGATCATAGTCCCTGCCCCAGACTCCAGTCGTCTGGTTTTGGACCACAACCAGTTTTCTCTGGGCTTTCCCATTCTGTCTGGCTACAGCAGGTAGCACTGTACAACTGCTGTCTGCCTCCACCAGGTACAGCTTGTTTGCAGCCTTATCGGGGTTGATGGGTGAGGGCCTGGCACCCCACCTGCCACAAATCACCACACTCATGCTGTTGTCACTGCGTTCCACTGAAGGCATTGTGGTGAGCAGAGGATGGGTACACTGGGTCAGGTAGTCAAGGCTAGCCCTGTGATAGGATTTTTCTTCTGGGCCCACCTGAGCCAAAGTCCTTGCTGTGCTTCCTCCATCCAGCCTCAGTATGATGGAAGCAGTTCCTTCCTTCTGTTTGATGATGAGAGCAATGAGGAGGAAGAGGAAGAGCTCATGGATGATGACATGGAAGAGGACGATGACTCTGAGATCTCAGGGTATTGGAGGAGTGCGTCCTTTGCAATCTGATTCTAGAAAGGGACCCACTGCCGGATATGCTCCTACTGGTAGCTGTTCACTGCTGCCTCCCACTTTTTTTTAGGTATAGTGTGGAGAATGCCTTCTTTGATGAGAAGGAAGATACCTGCGCTGCGCTAGGAGAGATCTCTGTGAACACCAGGTAAGCATCAGCGCTTCTGTGGCACTGGGAACCCCACCTGGGAGCCCTTTTCCCATTGCTGTATGTCTGTCCACAGTGTTGCCTTCCTTCCATACATGGAGAGTGTTTTTGAAGAAGTATTCAAACTGCTGGAGGTGAGTTGGTCAGTGGGATGCTCAGGCTAGGGCTGTGTTCACTACGCACAGAGCAAGAGCAGGCAAACACCTCCCCTCCTCATTCCAGTGTCCTCACTTGAATGTGCGGAAGGCAGCCCATGAGGCCCTGGGTCAGTTCTGCTGTGCACTGCACAAGGCCTGCCAAAGCTGCCCCTCAGAACCCAACAATGCAGGTGAGAAGGGGAAGCCGGGCCAGGCTGGGAGCTCAGGGAAGGGGGCAGGCCCTGACCAATAATGTCCACAGCTCTGCAGGCTGCCCTGGCTCGGGTGGTGCCATCCTACATGCAGGCAGTGAAAGGAGAACGAGAGCGCCAGGTGGTGATGGCCGTGCTGGAGGCCCTGACTGGGGTGCTGCGCAGTTGTAGAGCCCTGACACTGCAGCCCCCTGGGCGCCTTGCTGAACTCTGCAGTGTGCTCAAGGCTGTGCTGCAAAGGAAGGTAAGCAGGGCAGGATTTCTGGGGAAAAGGATGTGCCAGGCCTCAGAGGAGTGGATAGTAAGAGGCTACAATTCTAGTTCCATATACCTCTCCATCCCCATAGAGAGGAGGGGGGCAGGAGAGCCCAGGCTCAGGTGAGCTACCTCTTTCCACAGACAGCCTGTCAGGACTCCAATGAGGAGGAAGAGGATGACGATCAGGTGAGAGCTACAGATGAAGACAGGCTAGGCAGTCCAGGTAATCTTCCCAGGACTGGGGTGGAGATTGTGCTCAGCTTGGCCCGAGGAAGCCAAGGCTACTAAGAGAGATTGGTAATGGCCAGAATGACACAACCCTGATCCCCAGGAAGGCAGTGGGAGTTCAAAGGAGAGCAGTGTGGATTGGGCAGGCTCAGAGTGATAGGTGGGAGCAGAAGGGCCAGGGCTGAATAAAGGCCCAGCTGGGGAGTGGGGCAGTCCCATCAACCAAGGGCAGACCCCAGAAACACTGGCAGCCAGTGGTGAAGCAGGGTGGGGAGGTACATAGCCACAGAGTTGGCCCTGGTGCTCCAGACCCTGACCTGGCTCCACAGGCTGAATACGACGCCATGTTGCTAGAGCATGCTGGAGAGGCCATCCCTGCCCTGGCAGCTGCAGCTGGGGGAGAAGCCTTTGCTCCCTTCTTTGCTGGCTTCTTGCCATTATTGCTGTGTAAGACGGTGAGTGCTCCATCCTCTGGCTTCAAACCCGTCTCCCTATGTGCCCAGTGCCTGAGCCTGCAGTGTCCCAATCCCAGGCTGATTTATACTCCTCCCTTGTCTTCCCCCCACAGAAGCAGGGCTGCACAGTGGCAGAGAAGTCCTTTGCAGTGGGGACACTGGCAGAGTCCATTCAGGGTCTAGGTGCTGCTTCAGCTCAGTTTGTGTCTCGGCTTCTCCCTGTGCTGTTGAGCACTGCCCGGGAGGCAGACCCTGAGGTGCGGAGCAATGCCATTTTTGGGTTGGGTGTACTTGCAGAACATGGGGGCCGCCCTGCTCAAGAGTATCCTCAGCTCGTAGAAGGGAAGGCGGGGCTGGGAGTGTCCCCAAAGCTCAGGAATGGGTGAGGCCTACCTGTGTGTGTACCTGCCTTTTCCTTGACTGTGGACCAGCCATTTCCCTAAGCTACTCGGCCTCCTTTTGCCCCTTCTGGCACGTGAGCGACATGATCGTGTCCGGGACAACATCTGTGGGGCTCTCGCTCGCCTCCTAATGGCCAGTCCGACAAGGAAACCAGAGCCCCAGGTGAGGGAAGGGGGCATCAGGCAGAACCTGGAAGAGGAGGGTAGTAGAGGGAGCAAGACAAATGAGTCTGAGGCATCTGTGTGTCCAGGTGCTGGCTGCCCTGCTGCATGCCCTGCCACTGAGGGAAGACTTGGAAGAGTGGGTCACCATAGGGCACCTCTTCAGCTTCCTGTATCAGAGCAGCCCTGACCAGGTAACATTGATGTTGGCAGCCCTCATGGGGGAATGTGACGCTCCAGGCTTAGTGATAGGTGGAGGTGATGTCAGTTGTAGTTGATGCAGGATGAGTTCCAACTGCCCTTAGACATTTCCTGATCTTCTGTTTTCCAGTTTGTTCACAAGGATTAGCAGCCAGTACTATAATGGGGGAGGAGGAGCTTCCTTTCTCCATGTAGCATTTTTCCTTAGGGAGCTCCTTTTCTGCTCTCTAGCTGAGTCAGTAGTCACAACTTTCCTTGGTCAAATTTTTAGATCAGGGCTAGGAAACTGCACTTTATGGAGCCCGGGTGCCTCTGGTACATTTGAGTCATAGATAAACTGATTTCTGAGTTAGGTTTGCATTCATATCCCAGATCGTTTAGAATCTGTTGTGTTAGAAGAGTGCTTGGGTATATGAACTTCTGTTGGTCTTGAGGCTATGACTAATGATCTTTGGTCACACATCTTCTATCCCCTCCAAAAAGAAATTATTACCATCATCTTTCCTTGTTACTTCTCATGTTCACAGTTGTCTTGGACGTCTGTGAATCAACCCTGGGTTCAAATAGCCCTTATAGGGGACTTGTCTCCTTGGTCCTAACCACCCACCCTACTCCTGGGGCCCAAGGCTGCTACTGCCCGAGTCAACCACTCCTTCCCCACAGGTAGTATATGTGGCTCCTGAGCTCTTGCGGATCTACAGTCTCGTTCTGGCAGACAACAAGATTCCACCAGGTGAGGATGGCAGACATAGCCAGGGGCTGGGGAAAACAAGGATCAAAGGGTGTGGGGCAATAAGGGTTTAGGAATCCATTCCTCCCCGGGACCTCTCCCTCTGTACTCTCTACCCAGACACCAAGGCTGCACTGCTGCTGCTCCTCTCATTCCTGGCCAAACAACATGCCGACAGCTTCCATACAGCGCTGGGCTCTCTGCCTGCTGACAAGATTCAGGAGCTCCAGGCCATGCTGGGCCTCACGTAGACTACAGGCTGCAGCCGGGCCAGAGAGTAGAGCCTGCCAAGCCATAAGACCACCTCTCAGCCCAATTCTAGCTCACTCATGCCTTACCAAAGATTCTGGGCCTCATATCCACTTGGACTCAGCCCTGCTTGCTGCATAACAGGGATGCTCCCAGGGCCAGATGCATTGCAAGTGGAATCATGACATACTGTAATAAAGGCAGTTTGTTTTCTGCTTGGACAGTAGCTCTGAGAGCATGTGCATTCAGAAATGAGACAGGCAGGGCCCAGTGAGGCAGGACATAGTTTAATGAAGCTGGCTTCCTACAGCCTTGCATATGGACCCAACCCTCAGTGGAATCTGGGCCCCGGCTGAATCAGGAGGCGCCCATATGGCTTCTCTTGTTCCACAAGAAGTATCTGCTGTGCACAGAGCACTGGTCAAGAAAGGAGAAGGCGAATCACAGGGAGTTTCTATAGTAGCCTCTGGCCTGTGTGTCCCCACTCTACTTGTGCACTCACATGTGCCCACACTCACCCAGAAGCAGGTAGAAGACCCGGGCAGCCATCCTGCGGGAGCTGAGAGGTGACACCAGGCTGCTGAAGTCAGGCTTCCTGTTGGCCTGCAGCTCTAGTGCCACTGCCCTGAAGGGATCAAGAACCATTAACTGGGGCTGGCAGAGTGGCTCAAGTGTTAAAGCTCCTGCTTAGTAAGCGTGAGGCCCTGAGTTCAAGCCCCACTATTGCCAAAACAAACAAACAAAAAAAACATAAGCTGAGGCCCAGCCAGGTCCACCCTATTGAGGGACCCCTCCCTTGTACCTGTGTACAGCCTCCAAAGAGAGCAGCTCGAGCTGTGGGGGCAGTCCCAAAGGCATTTCTACAGGCACCTCAGGGAGTTCAGGCACCACAGGCAATACAGGGGGCTCTGGCTGCTCTGCCTCAGCCCAGGCCCTAGAATAACATGGGAGTCAGCAGGGAAGGTGACAGCCATGACAGTGACGAGGGTCACAGCCATCTTAGCCTTGGCCAGGTCTGGCTGCTTACCACCGCTCTTCTGGGGGAATGAGGCTGATACGGGACTTCTCCTCTTCAGCTGCTTCTAGGGAGAGCTCTGTTGGGTTGAGGGAAGGCACTAAGAGTGAATCTGCCTGGATATAAGCAGTCAGGACTGTGTGGCCCAGCTGGAGGTAGAGCACTTGCTTAGCACATGTAAGGCCCCGACTTCTACCCCACCACTGCCAAAAAACCCACAACAACAAGAAAAGACCTATGGCCAATAAATCTGACCAGATACCAGAGCCCATATTGACATGAAAAAGAACCTATCTGGGAAAACAGAAAAGAATCAAAGCTGGATGTAGTGGTATCATGCCTGTAATCCCAGCTGCTAAAGAGGCTAGGCAGGAAGACCAGTTTGTAAACAGCCTGGGCAAAGTTAGACCCTATCTCAACAAAATCAGAAGAACTGGGGATGTAACTGAGTGTTAGAACACTTGCCTGGCAAGCATAAGGCCCTGGGTTCAATCTCCAGTACCATCACAAAGAATAACCACCCCTCTGCACTTCGTTTGTTACCCTTACACCCTTGCTCTGACAGAGTACTAGTTTCCTGGGACAGTGGTTAGCATGTTGGTGTACAACATCCTGTCTTCTCCAAGTGCTTACCTGAAGACAGCATGAGGGGACCACTAGGCTCCTGGGCCTCCCTCAGGACCTGTAGGTGAGAGAACAAGAACTGAGACCAAGCATCACAAGCATCAAGCTTAGGCCAGAGTGAGTCTGGTGAACCTACACTGTTGTTTGACTTCTGGCAGGAAAACAAGTCTCCAGGAGCTTAAGCAAAGCAGAGTTTTGGTACAGTTACCTCTATCTCACTCAGTGTTTCAGCCATTCTGCGTTCTGCCTCAGCTGCTGCCTCCTCTTCAGCTTCCAGGGGCAGTCTTTGCCTGAGTACTCTTGGGGGTATCTGGGCACAATGGGTCCAGAAAGCCAGTAATTCTGGGGGTAGCTGGCCAGCTTAGAACAAAGGGGCAAGATCTGAGTTACAAGGGACACTAAGAAGAATTTGGGTTTTGGAGATCCCACCTGCCCAACTCCCACCGTTCTTACAGAGAGTTGGGGTTCGGAACAGCTCTGCAGGACTTATGATCATCTTCTTAGGAGGCTGCACCATTGGCTGCACGGTGGGGGAAGGCCAGAAACCCCTTTATGAGGAATGTACTCACCTCTTTGCTGTGCGTTGTTCTGGGGCCTCTGGACTTCCCCCACTTTCAAGTTCATGATCCTAAACCTCTATCCTGCTTGTTGCTAAAAGACAAGACTTAAACCTGGGAGCCATGGGTATGCATGTATGTGCAAACCCACATTATGTATCCTCTACAGAATGGAGAGTGAGGGGAGTCATCACATTTCCAGTGGTCCCCTCAGCCTGACTTGCAACCCCCTTCCTCCCGGGATGAGTCTGGGCTGCACTTACAGGCTCCCAGCAGTGGGCTTTGGTTTGCAATTGTTCCTGGAATTTCTCCCTGGAGATCTGAGTCTCCTTGTCCCAGAACAGTAACTGGCGGCGGCGGCGGCGGCGGACAGCTGGGCTACCAGGAGATGGGGGCCTCCTCTGCTGAGTCGGAAAGGAGTTAGGGGCAAGGCTACCGTCACTCCTTTTCCTGTCAGCATGGTGGACTACTGGTGGCCCCACACTCCATCTCTAGGGGGTACCTGGAGAAAGGGCTTGGAGCAAGATCACACACTTGTGCAGGTCATACCTTGCATGAGGGTTCCCATTTGGGAAGAGGGGCCACACCAGGCAGTATGGAAAAGGGCATCTTTTACTGGTGTGCACAAAGGCCCCATGTAAGCTAGCAGTGGCCCTGGGTTGGGGGAGGCAGTTCTAGGAGGGGAGGGCAAACACAAGGCTCAGTAAAGATACTCCTTACCTCTGGCTTAGGTGGAACTGGCAGACGTAGCTCCTGTGGGGGTGTCACTTCTGCAACAATACCCAGAGGGGCTCTGTTCCACAAGCCCCTCCACTCTTGCAGTCACCAGGACAAAAAGCTACAGGGTGCCCCCTTCAGCAGGCTGAGATACAGGGCCTTTGTCTGCAGCAGGTGTCCCCAGGAAAGCTCTTAGGCATGGTGGACACTCACCAATGAGTAGGGCTCCAGGCTCCCAGCTTATGGGCTTCAGCTCCTCAGGGCCCAAGACCTTGCCTGGAATTGGCTCTCCTGTTACTTCTATCCTGTGGGGAAATAGGTGATATAAGGAAAACTCTTCCTGGCACTGACACCCTACCTGCTCCAGGGATTCCTGCCCTTACTGTGCAGGAGCTGGAGGTGAGATCGGGGGGACTACAATGTCACCCTCTAGGGCTCGGGGCTCTTCCTTGGGCTCTGCAGAGAGAGAATCAGAATTCAGAGAGCAGAAGAGAAGAGACAGGAGCACTGCTCAACCCCCGACCGCCCATGCCAGGGGTCTGACCTTCCAGTGCCAGCTGGGCCCTGCGTTCCCGGAGAAGCCTGGCCTGCCGACGTTCCTCTAACAAGATAGCTTCATCTTCTTCTGCAATCAGCAGGTCCAGGTCTCGGCGGCTGACCTCTGGGAGATCCTGTTCACCCTGTGGAGAGAGGAAAAGCAAGGGGTCTCAAGTCCACTTCTGAAATAGACAAGCAGACCCAAGAGGCATGCCTCAGGGCCAGGCCCGAGGAAGCCCACTGGGTGCTCAAATGCCAGACAGGGAGTGGGAAAACCAAGACAGGAGGCGGGACTGAGAGAAGCAGATGCAAGGGGCTGGTCCTAAAGGTCCACATGCAAGGAGACAACTCACCTCAACCGGTAGCATGCGGATGGGCTCTGCCTCCTGGAGAGTGATGGCCTCAGGAGGCAGCACAGTGACCAAGATCCTGTCTGAATGGGTACAAAAGACATACTGGCCTGCTGCTTCTAAGTTTCCGTACACAGTACGGTGAGGCAAAAGCTTGAACTCAAGCCAAGAGTCAGATCCAGGCCAGTCACTGGCAACCTGACCCCAAGTGCACTGCGTAACCACTGTGAGCCTCGCTTCCCTCGTGTGTAAAATGGACATAAGAATTCTGACCTCATAGGACTTGTGAGACAGTAATGAGGTTACAAAGCGCCCCTCATAGGGCCTGACTCTTTACGTTCAAAATGGTCATTTCTTCAGCTCCTGGGCCTTTCTATGCCTCTCACCAAAAAGTTTTTCCTCTGCTGACCTGGCTTTCTGGGCTCTGTAGGGACTTCAGGAGTCTCTTCAGGAACTCTCTCTGGAGTTTTAGCCTCCAAAAGATGTCGAATCTTTGGGGAGAGGTTGGGAACAAAAGACAGGGTTCAGTTTTAGCCTCAGCTTTCCCACTTCTAAACGTTCAGATGACAGACAGTGATATGATAGTCTTCCTTAATACCCTTCATTCATTCATTCCTTCACGTGATTCTGGGAATTGAATTCAGGGCCACATGAATTTTAAGCAAATGCTCTAAGCTACACCCCTAGTCCTACACCCAATACTTGTGGCATTGACATTAACATGCAGGCAGCTGTGCAGCTGCTTTTACCACCCACCCCCTGCTAAATTAACCTCTGTTAATTTGTGCAAAAAGCACTAATTCGTGTATCAAATGTGGGAGACAGAAATGAACAGAAAAGATTCTTGATCTTAAGGAGTGGATGGTCTACCCAGGTGCTGGTGGCCCATGCCTGTAATCCTAGCTACTCAGGAGGCAGAGATCAGGAAGATCATGGTTCTAAGCCAGCCTAGGCAAATAGTTTGCAAGACCCTATCTCAAAAAAACCCATCACAAAAAATGGGCTGGTGGAGTGGCTCAAGGTGTAGGCCTTGACTTCAAACCCCAATACCACAAAAAAAAAAAAAAAAAGAGTGGATGGTCTAATGGTGAGCCAAGTTTGCTTATGACCCCAATAAGAGTCAATGCAAAAGATAGAACCCTAGTGAAGTACTGAGTTTCCAGACAGCATTTTGGTTTTGGCTAGAGTGGGATAGACTTCCCAGGAGCTGGGTGCTGGTGGCTCATGCCTATAATTCTAGCTACTCAGGAGGCAGAGATCAGGAGGTTCAGAGCCAAACCAGGCAAGTAGTTTGAGAAACCCTATCTTGAAAATACCCAACACAAAAAATGGCTGGTGGAGTAGCTCAAGTGGTAGAGCACCTGCCTATCAAGTGCCCTAAGTTCAACCCTCCGTATCACCCCCCTCCCCAAAAAAAAGAAGACTTCATGGGAAAGGGCAGTATTTGAGCTAGGTCTGCAAGGATACGTAGTAGACTAGAGAATGTAGGGTGAACCATTATGGACTAGGGAAATTTCTTTTGCACAAGCAAAAAAGTGAATGTGGCATCTTAGAGACACAGGGTTCAGACTGGTGTTTGGGAGCCAAGGATTTCTAGGGGATGTACTGAGAGAAGTATGAGTATAGCTACCATTAAACTTAAACTGGCACAGAGATCCAAATTTGGGTACCATTTGCATGTAGGAGCTACTGTTTGAGGGGAACCAGGGAATGGGGCAACATTAAGCTGTAGGGTGTTGGGACTAGAAGACAGAGGTAAGGAAGACCAGTGCATAGATGAGGCTCTGACATACAGCCTTGGCCATGGGAGCAGAGTGGAAATGAGTGGGGACCAGACCTGCCCCAGCGAGGAGACCATCCTATCAGGTTGGCCCTGAGTTAGGCAAGTACAGTGGGCTTTGCCTAAATGGGCCCATCGTCAATGCCCCCTGCCCTGAAACCCTACATCGTCTGACACAGGGACAGCACATCCCCTTCTGCACTGTCAGCTCATGTCTGTGAGATGTTCCAGGGGAGGGAGTCCTACCTGAGGGATATTGAAAGGGCTGGGGAGTCTGGGGTCCACAGACATCATCCCAAAAAAGGGGTCTGGAGCATCTTCCAGTGTCTCCATCATAGCCAAGCAGTTGGGCAGCAGCAGGCTAGGTCTGGTAGGGAATGTGAGATGTCAAGAACAGAGGCTGAGATAAGCTGAAGCCAGGCAGGTAGGTGCTCCTGTAAAGTCTGGATGGTCCCAGTCTCCCGGGCACACTCACAGGTCAGCCTCCACCATATCAATGCGGACCTGGAGCTGGGCACGGTGCAGGCGCTCAAGGATGTGCTGGATGTCCTCTGTGGACAGGATGGGCAAGGTAGAGAGCCAGCCTGGCAGCAGACTGGACTGTCCAGCTGTGCCCCACCTCTAAGGTTTCCGGCCTTACCTACGAGATACTGGCATTGCTGAGAATAGACCCGGACCACACCAATCTGGAGCTGGGCGGAGAGATAGAGGGAGAAGCGGGGCCGCGGCAGGCCGGGCATCGGGGGTTGCACTCGTACCAACACATAATTGAGAATTTCCTCGCTGAGGAAGCAACGCGGGTTATTGCTGCATGAGAACAGCCTCACAGTCCTGCATCTCCCCTAACCTCCGCACCAGATCTTCCCCTTCCCTTTGTGCCTTACCAGGTCTTCACCACGTTCACCTTCAGGTATTCGCGCTTCACCAACCGGCTGCCGCGTGTCGCTGCCAGCCTGGAGCGGGTGGGGAGGTGGGTATGGAGGGTGAGCGTCAGGCTGGGGTCCCTGGGCACAACTCCCGACATACCCGCCAGCCTCGCCCTCACCAGATGGTGGCGAAGCAGCCGGTATGGCGCTGAAGCACGTTGGGATAATAGAACATCTTCGCTCCAAATTTCACCCTCAACTCCAACCACTCCTGGGTTCGGATCTCAATTGGAATGCTTTCGGGCAGATTTCTAGCACCGACGGAGAAAAGTAAGGATTCAGGCAGGTGGCGAGGCGAGTGGACCCAAAAAGCCAAATTAATGAAGCGATCAACAGTTGGTGGTTAAATTAAGGGAATAACTGAACAGAGAAGCAGGAGTTGGGACGCTCCTCTCTGCCAACCCTAAATCGGATTGCAAGTCGCATGGGTGCGTCGAACTTACTGTACTCTTAAGGGTCGGCTTCCAGGTTGGGGATGCGGGCCTCCAGGTGAAGCCCCGGCTGGGGCGCAGAGCAGGTCTCGAGGGAGCAGGGGGTCTCTCACAGCGGGGTTTTGTCCTCAAGCCCCGGGAGAGGCTTGCACTCGTGGAGTCGCCCTCCCGCGGGATGAAGTCCCACTGCCTCCAGCGCAAACTCAGAGATTTAGCGTTTAGCAGCTCTCGGAGGATGGCGCCAGGACAAGCCAATGGGGAGCCGGGTGGGTGGGGCGCGCTCCTTCCAGGAACCAAGCATGGGGGTGGGCTCCAGGCTACAGGGTCCCTTGGCGAGCCAATCGCAAGAACTCTGCGCGCCGCGGGGGGCATTGTGAGGCGTCCTGGCCAATGGGTTCTCGTTCTCCCCTATAGTAACAGAGACTTCTAACGAGTCCAATGAGCTGGGAGCAAAGCCAGACTCTGCCCGGCGGCGACCCTGGCAACAAAGTGCCTCAACTGGTAGGGGAGGTGGGGTCATGTCGGGGGCAACTGCCCGATGCCATGATGAAGGGAGGTACCTGTCTTTGAATAGACCCGTTTTCCGCCCCCCACCCCCTCGCGCCCGGGTTTGGCCTTGAACCCCGATTCTCCTGATCTTTGCCTCCTGGGTAGCTAGGATTGTAGGATTATAATCCTACAGGTTCCTATAGGATTATAGGAACCACCAGCGCCCAGCATAGACCCTGCTCTCTTAACCCTAAATTCCTCCAAGCCGTACTCTTTTCAGCTAGGGCCTATCGTGTTCTAAAGAGGTAGGTAGCTTTGGCATTGCTGCCGGTTAACCAGGGAGAAGTTAATCTTACTGGAAACATCCGGGGACTCAATAGGTATTTCCTAAACTTGAACAACTTAGGTTGAAGGTGAGCCCCATTTGGGTTGTGAATGTTCTAAACTAGATTTTAGATTTTTGAAAACATATCATAACTTACTAATCTTTTTGTGGTACATGGGGTTTGAACTCAGGATCTCACACTTCCTAGGCAGGTACTCTACCACTTGAGCCACCTGCTAGCCCTAAACTTTCCATCTTAAAGTGGGTGTGGAGGCCCATGCCTGTAACCCCAGCACTGGGGAGGCTGCGACAGGAGGGCAGACAGTTTGAGGCCAGCCTGGACTACATAGTGAAATCCCACCACCCTTTTTCGTGGTTTGAACTCAGGGCCTCGTGCTTGTTAGGGAGGCAGTGTACTCTGCCAGCCTCCCCTGTTTTAAAGAAAAAGAACGAAAGAGAAAGTGAGGGAGACAGAGAGGAGGGAAGGAAGGAAAAAAGCACACAATTCTTGGCCTACAAAAGCCAACTCGTTCTCTCTCTCGCTCTCTCTTTCTAATGGTATTGCTGGGGATTGAACTCAGGGACATGTGTTTAGGCAAGCTTCAGCCACCAGCCCTTCTTACTTTAGTTTTTGCTTTTGTTTGTGTTTTGAGTTTCCCCCAGGCTACCTCCACTGGGATTACAGGCATTGTCTCAAACATTCTTTGTGTAAATTTAATATGGTTGTAGCTATAAATATTTGCTCTGGTGCCTACTGCCTTTACAAAGCCATTTCTTTCCTCTAGAATGCCCTGTCCTGGACTGGAGGTGTGGCTCAAGCAGTAGAGTGTCTGCTTTGCCAGCATAAAGCCCTCAGTTCAAACCCCAGTCCCCCTCCCCACACAAAAAATGCCCCTTCCTGCCTTGACTACAGCATAAACTCTGCCTCTAAGACTCTTGTTGAAGCTAAGCTAACCTTTTTACAGCCCCCTTCTGTTTGGGAGCTCTTGAGACTGGATCTTGTGTTTTCAGATGAGTACTTGTCAAAGGAATATGCAATTGCCCTACGTTTGCAACCACAGAATGTCAAAGCTGGAAGGGAGTTAGATGTGTAGTCCGAGGCCTGTCTTCACAATGACAAAGCAGAAGTTCATACTGTTTGTTTCTCCTGGGCCACACAGCTCCTCAGTGAGAGCCTGATAGTGAACTTGGCTGTCTTGAACTGTTCCCAATCCCCATTCCAACTGTGCTTGGCTAAGTTGGTTTCCACAGGCTTACAAATTGTTTCAATCACTGTACTTATGTTGTCAGTGTTTACTTGTACTCACTTTGGGGCTCAAAGATCAAGTGGGAGGTCCTGCCCTGAAGGTGCTTAGAACCTAGTTTAGGAGGTAAGCAGGGAACAGAGTAATTTGGTCATTCACTCATCCGTTCATTCAATTCAACAACTATTACTTTCCTCATCTGTGCCAAGTACATCTGTAGGCCTTGGAGATACAGCAAGAACAAAGGAGTCCCTGTTCTCAGGAAGTAGAGATAAGCGGATGGATACATGAAGTAGCAGTGAACTCTATAAAGAGAAATAAACCAATGAGCATAGGAGGATGAGAATTATTTAGGAAAGGTACACAGGGGAGCCCTGTCTAAAGAGATGATAGTTGAAGAGAGGGGGCCTGTCTGAAGGAAGAGTTTGTTTTATTTTATGTTTTTGGTAGGACTGGAGTATTTTAGACAAAAGAACAAGCAAATGAAAAGATTCTAAGGAAGAAATGTGTTTGGTGGGTTCAAGGAACCTGGAGCAAAGCAACTGAGGAAGAATGACAATAGGTGAGGTTAAAGACGAGGGTGGGAGCTGTGTAACAGGATGCTGGAGGTCATTGTAAGAATTTGGGCTTCTACCCTGAGGGAATTGGGAGCCAGTGGAGGATTCTGAGCAGAGGAGTGACATGATCAGATTTATACTAAGAGGATCTTAGCCAGGCAGCGGGTGGCTCACGCCTGTAATCCTGGCCACTCCAGAAGCAGAGATCAGGCGGATTTCGTTTCAAAGCCAGCCCAGGCAAATAGTTCATGAGACCCTATCTTGAAAAAACCCAACACAAAACAGTGCTGACGGAGAGGCTCAAGCGGTAGAGTGCCTGCCTAGCGAGTGTGAGGCCTCGCGTTCAAGCCCCAGTACTGCAAAAAAAAGAAAGAAAAGAAAAAAGGATCTCAAGTGCTGTTGAGAATAGGCTGGAGGCAGACACGAGTGGAAAGGGACTATGTGGAAGGAAGCAGAAAGAAGAGATTTAAGAGATGATTTGGTACTAAAATGGTAGTAGCGGGGGCCAGAGGTGATGGGGAGGGTCACAAGTTTGAGGTCAAACTGGGCTACATAGTGAGACCCTGTCTCAAAACAATTTCTTGGAGGAGTAATGACAAAATGTGCTGCTGGGTTAGATGTAGGGATGAGAGAAAACAGAAGACAAGTAATTTAGACCTGGAACAAAGAAGGTCCATGAAGCATTTTAGCATATTGAGGGCCCAAAAGGATTTGTGTACCCGTGCACTCAGTACCTTTCTCTGCTGCTTGTGCAGATGCTTGTGTAGGCTTTTGGCTTCCCAGGAGTACAGGAGGATGAAAGGAAGAAGAAAGGTCCAAGGAGGCAGCACCAAGGTTAGTCAAGTGAAATAACAGGATCCTAGGAGGGTTTAGGCATTTAGCCTTGGTTATGTAGGTGACAGGAAGGAGTCTAGAAAGCCAATCTGGTGTCGTGTGCAGGAATTGGTAAACTAGAGGCTGTGGCAGTCAGGTGAGCATTGACCTGGATTGGAACAAGTCTGGAGGAAGTAAGAACACGGGAAACTAGGTGATAAGTAGCCTTGTGAAGGAAGAACTTCCAGTTTGGTGACAAAGTGAAACGGGGTAAGGGAGTAGAGTGTCAGCGCATTTTTAGCCCTAAATCTCAGCAAACAGATGTTGGTGACATGGCAGGCTAGGCTAGGTTCTTTTATGTGGCTCAGGTGAAGCAAGGAATCCAGTTTGGGAGTACTCTTCTGTCCGGTGGCAGTGCATTTTGTGCTGGGGGAAGAGGCACTAGGGACAGCCTGTGTCCCCACAGAGGCAGGAGCAGCAAGTGAGATTCAGCTACTCTTCCCTCTCTAGTTTCTGCTCCCTCTTAAGTCCCAGGGCCTCTAGGCCATAGTTTCAGGTCAACCTCAGTGTTTCCTCTTCATTTGGACCTCCAAGATGGGGCCCAAGCCCAGGCCTGTTGTTAGGCCAACAGCAGAGGTTTCTGGCAATGAACTGCGAAGCCCAGGTATTCTCATGTGAAGATGGTGGCCATGGCTCAGCTGTTTGGCTGTAGGTTCAGCTCCCCTCTTGGTGGGAGACTCTAACCCTCTCCTTGATCTTGGCTGCTGAGAGGAGCAACCCAGGCAGCACCCCTGCTAGAACCTGAGTGAGGAGAGTAAAGGGGCCCAGGTACCCAGCTATTAAGTTACTGTGTCCCCTGCTACCTTCTCTCAATAAATCAAATACTGACTCCTCTTTTAATAAAAATTTATTTAAAATCTTTAGTGAAGACCTAGGAGCAAAATATAAAGTGCTTGGGCTTTAGAGTTGGGGGGTTAGGGGAAAAAGGAAATTCCCCTCAATTCTTATCACTGGAATCTCCCAGTTCCTTCCAGATGAAAGGGCGTATCATATATACATATACACACACACACATACACACACACATACACATATGATGTATGTGGTACTGGAATTTGAACTCATGGCCTTGCACTTGCTAGGCAAGCACTCTTCCACTTAAGCTATGTCTCCAGCTCTTGCTTTAGTTTTTTGGGTTTTTTTTTTTTTTTAAATAGGGTCTCAAGTTTTTGCCTGGGACCATTCAGGACAGTGATCTACACATGTAGCAGGGGCCAGAGATGTGAACTGCCATACCTGGCTTATTTGTTGAGATGGGGTCTTTGTTTTTTTGCAGTACTGGAGTTTGCAGCACTAGGCAGTTGCTCTACCTCTTGAGCCACTCTGCCAGCCCTTTTTTGTACTGGGTATTTTTGAGATAAGGTCTGGCTTTTGTTACCCAGATTGGCCTTTAACTGTGATCCTCCTGATCTCTGCCTCCTAAGTAGCTAGGATTACAGGTATGAGACACTAGTCCCTGGTGAGATGGACTCTTGATAACTCTTTGTCCAGGATGTCCTTGAATCTTGGTCCTTTGGAGCTCTACCTCCTGAGTAGCTGGGATTATAGGCATAAGTCATTGTACCTGGTCTTCAAAATTTTTTTAAAAGAATAAAAACTATCCTTGAGTTCTCAGCCAGCCAGGGTGAATAAACTATTTAAAGACATAAGTCACAGACAGCCATGAGAACCATCACAAAGGGAGGGAGACTAACAATGTGGAGAATGAGTTATTCCAAAGGAGACAGAAGGAACAGAGAGGTAAGGTGGGTTCCCAGGGTCTACTCCAGGAATTGAGCAGCTACCTGCTCCTCTGGAACCTCTTCCAGGAAACGTCGGGCAAATGCCTGCTCCATCTGTGCCAGAAGAGACAAGGAGGAGGCATTTCAGTGAGCACAGCAAGGGGAGGCACTACCCGAAGGGGCTGCATCCCCCTTTCCTAGGACACCACTTCCCCTCCCCATCAGTCTACTCTGCCCTGCTCTGAGCTCACCTGCACTGTGATAGTGTTCTGTGGGCTATGACTGAGGTCAGGGCTCTCCTCCCAGAAATTCAGTGTTACCTGGAACTTGGGTGGGGGGCCCAGACCGTAGAAATACCTGGCCAAGTCTGAAAGATAAAAGGTCAAAAGTTGGAAGAAAGGAAAGGCCACAAACAAGGAAGGAATATCAAGAAACCTATGATGGAAAAAGCGATGGGAGTGGGGGCACGTGGAGACTGGAGCTGTAGGTCTGGAGAAATGTTAGGAACTAAGCTGCTACTTACCCTCATACAAACACGAAAGGAAACCCCTTCCTTAGGAATGTTTTGAGGCAGCAGATTACTGCTATCTGCCAGGAGAGTTTAAGAGTCCTCACAGGCAGCAACCCTGGCTGCTGCCTCTTTGCTCACACCCTCCCAGCACTAGGGCACCCATGGCCCTGCGAATGCCCACTCTGCATCCCCTGTGCTCCCAGGCCCACTTCTATGGTCAGACTCAATGTGGAGTGGAGGCTAGGGCTAGAATTTCAAGAGTGGATAGCAGAGAGGGGCAGCCTTAGGGGATGCCTGTAGTGTGACAGACATGGTGCAGCGGGGACAGAGTAGGTACAGTGTCCTGGTTCTCCCACACATGCTACAAAATCTCTGCTAACGGGCCTGTAAACAGTCACACAATTACTTTGTGCTTCAATGTGATGGTGCTTTCCAAAATGTGACACTCTTGTACGAGACTCCACCGGAACGCCATCTTCCATGACCTTGGCTAGAGAGAGCCGCCAGGGCTAAGCATATGGCATACAGGATGTGCGCACAGAAGTGCAGGGATGCCACACAGAGGCTATGTGAAGGTCTGCTGGTGGACAGAGAGGTGGCAGGACCCACCAAGTCAGGCACAAAAGACCCTACCTACTAAAAGGTAGTGGGTAGGGTCTCAGGTTTCCCAGCTGGAATAGCCTCACCTCTGCAGAAGTAGGTGGTATGAAAGAGTGTCACACACTCGTTGCTGGGCAGCAGATGCGGGCCTGGCCCAGGTGGGTCCTGGGGTGCATTCCAGGAGATGGGGATAGGGCAAAGGCGCTGCACAAAGAGGCCTCTGGAGTTGCTGGCCACCAGGATGCCTCTCTCCAGCTGGTTCAGCAGGCGCTGGGTGGGCTCCAGTGGGTCAGGCTTGGGAAACACCACCTGCTCCATGCTGCTCTCAGAGTCTGAGGGCTCAGCTAC
This sequence comes from Castor canadensis, assembly GCF_047511655.1. Classification (NCBI taxonomy): domain Eukaryota; kingdom Metazoa; phylum Chordata; class Mammalia; order Rodentia; family Castoridae; genus Castor; species Castor canadensis. Next base: position 80,555,392 of record NC_133388.1, on the reverse strand, counting down.
AAGGCGGCAGTCCAGGCTGTGCACCTGGGCCTCACCAACCACGCGCCCATTGTAGATGAAGGTAAGCAGCAGAGAGTAGTCTGGGGACAGAAGAGCCAGCTGCTGGAGAAGTGTGAAGGCTGGAAGCAGCCCCTCTCCCCAGCGGTACACCTGACAGCAAAAGGCTTTAGGAAAATGAAATGGAGTTCCTTGGGATCCAGAGCCTTCATTTTGCCAATGAGAAAGGTGGTAGGGCTGGGGCAGCAGCGGCACCTTCCTTACATCTCCCTCATACCCCACCGCCTATGACCAGGGGCTTCCTGTTAGGCTTTCTTGTCACTCAGTAGCTAACATATGGATTTATCCCTATTAGGGCTGATGTCCATAGTCTTGCAGTTTATAAGAAAGTCCCAGAGATTGGGCCTCTGTTGAACAAAAAGACATCAATGTCTCAATGTGGATGTCTGAGGAATAGAGTATAAGCTTTGCAGGTGCATGGAATACTCAATGACTAGACCAGTGCCTCTATGTAGGGTAAGCTGGGCCCAGTTTTCTGTGAGCTCTGGCTGATTAGACAATGTATGAGAGGGCAGAGGAAGCAGACCTGAGGGGAAAGGAGAAGAGATCAGAAAGGCCAAGTACCCGAGTCTAGAGGGAGTGTATACTCCATAGACACTGGATCCTCTTGAATGGCAGCCTCACCTGGAAGTGAGGTAGTGTCAGCACCTGGAAGGAAGGCAAAGGCACTAGTCACTCAGAGTGGGACTGGGGAGTCCAAAGGCCAGAGTGTAGCAGGAGAGATGATGTAAGAGGAAGAGGAGGTGGTACCTTCCTGTGGCTCAGGACTACTGCTGCTGCTGCTGCTGCTGCTGCTGCTGCTGCTGCTGCTGTTGCTACTGCTGCTGCTACTGCTGCTCCCGCTGTCTGAGTGGCTTACAACCCCATTGGACCTCATCTCCTACAAACACAGTGTCTATCATTAGCCCACTCTCACTCTGGTTACTATCCCACCCTCAGGCCCATCCAGTCCCTTCCCGAGCTCTCACATTATTGAGGGGGTCCTGAAGGCAAGAGTCACTGAGTGTGAAGTTCTTGCTGGTACCCTCATCCTCCTCCCTCTCAGAGAACACAGAACTGAGATGTCGTTTTGTTGGTGATTTCTGGGTTCCTGGCTGGGCTGTGAAATTGTTGAGAGAAGAGAAAGGCTAGGGCCTTACACAGGGAAAGAGGGTAGGGTAGGGTTTAAAGCAATGAAATGATGGGCAGGACTGCAAAAAGGAATCTGGGTGGCAGCTCCCCAAAGGCAGGGACAAGGCAGAACTCTGAAGGGCCTCGGGGAGACCTATCATTCTCTCAGAAGGCTCTTATCGCCATCCTTCCTCCCCGGTTTGCTGATTCTAAGGGATCAGTTAGGCAAGGGAACACTCACCAGGGAGGGTTCCTGGTGGCAGCAACCGATACACCTTATAGGGCTCAGCCACATCCATACGGCCTCTCTCAGGAACCTCCTCAAACTCAGGACTCTTGTTGAGGGCACAGCGCAGACGAGTCTTCCAAACAGCAGGGCCTCCTATGTCACCCTCTTTGTACTTTCCCTTAAATATTGCCCAGGCCTAGCAGAGAGAGGAAGTGAAGAAGAGGCAAAGTGTTGCATATCCCAGCTGTCCCTCCAATAGGCTGCTTCACAGGCGTGCAACCCGAGCACTTGCACAGGCCCTGAGCTCAGATGGGCTCGCACCCGGTTTGCATTCTGCTCTTGCTATCTTGAAATCCTTAAGAATTTTTTGAATGTGGGTCTGCAAGTGACAGTTGATTTTACTCTCCAATCTTTTATCTGAAACCTATCCCTTATTCAGTGGGGATGATGGTTTCCAGGGCCATTCACCTTGAAGAAGGCAGCATCCTGGTCTTCCCGGAAGTCCTGCTTGCCTGCATGCTTCCAGGGAATCCGGAACATGGTCTTAGCTGCATTATCCCAGCTCACCCCTGGGAACTTCCCACTTTCCACTTGCTCCACCACCCAGTTCCGGAGCTTTCGGGTGCAGCGTGCCCTGCCTGATGCCATCCTGGGAAGTAAGAAGAGCAGGAAGTATTAGCATTGACAATTTGGAAGAGAGTATTTGCTAGACCCTGCTAACTGAGGCCAGCTTTTCCTAACAGAGACCTATCCATCTTCTTTTGGCTCTAAATATATCTCAACATTCTATGAAGCAGATCTACTTCATTTCTGCTATCACTAGCAATTATTTAGAAAAAAAAATTTTTTTTTACCATCCCAAGTTATGATACCTGGAAGGAAGCCTTAGGCACTGGTCTTAATTTTAACACATTTATGCATACTTTGGGACACGAGAAATCCCTTGGCGTTCGGCTCCTGGTGAGAGTCTGTCTAGATTCCCAAGCATCTAGAGGAAATGTCTACTTCTGAGATGCCTTACTCATCAACCCTCTCTCTACCCACCACCACAAGCCATCCTTTCACCCAGAAAGGTAGGTGGGGCAAGGGTGGAGCCACAGCAGAGGTGGGCAGGGCCAGAAGGCAAGAAAACAAACAGGGTCAGTTGAGGCTGAGTTAAGAGCCTTCCTCCATAGACAAGCTGGCAGCAGATTCTGCCCCTTTTGCCTAAGGGACTAGGACACTGGCTCTTACTAGTCTCTCTCGGACTAAACCTCCTGCTTCCTGATTCACAGGCCTTCCATCTTTTCTCCCCTCTAGCAAAGGAGCCCCCACCTCCAGTCAGGTTGGCCCTTCCAGCTGTAGATCCCAGGCTGACTCCTTCCCATGGCTGCTCTTACCTGAACTGCTCTCCAGGCTGTCCCGGGGCCCAGCAGAACTCAGCTCAGCTCCTGGGCAGGCCGCTTTGTGATTTCCCCACCCCTTTCTATAGTCCCCACCCTAAGTTTCAGTTCTCCTCGGAAGAGGTCCTTTTCCCAGAAATCACGTGGTCTGAGTTGCAGGGCAATCAGTTACCACCAGAGGGAAGCAGCATCCAAGAATCTCACTGTCACAGTTCACTGTTAGTAGGAGGGCCCCTTTAGGTTGGCTCAGCTCCTGCCTGGCTGTCCTCTTCTTCCCACACACACTACTTGCTGGTATCTTAACTTTCTCTATATGATACTGCTGCTTCCTTACGGAGGCATCTGTGTGTCTGTGTTCTCCTAGTGTCTGCTTTGTACACTTTAGGTGACCTCAAATACCAGCCGAATTTGATGAAAGGAAAGCAGGAAAGGAAGAATTCTCAGCCAGGTGGTTGGATGGGGAGGGCCTCCCTTGTCCACCCATGAACAATTTCTTCCTGGCCCCGAGTCCAGGGTAGGTCAGAGAGTAGGCTGCAGGGGGCCCTTTCAGCACAACTTTGTTTACCCCCCCTTTTCCCAGGTGCCCCTAGATGGTGGGGCCAGGAAGAAGGACCACCAAGAAGCCTGGGCAATAAGATGCCTCTTTATTGGTGCTGGAGCTGTTTCTGAGCAAACAGGACTGTGGGACCTTAACAGGACCCTTGCCCTCAGCTACTTCCTCCTGCGGGGGATACTCTGTCCCAAGGGCATCTCTTCCATCAGCTTCTGCAGGAGAGAAAGGATAATGATACTGGAAGCCTGGAGTTCAGAAACAGGCTGTGATAGGTGACTTCAGGAGGATGGAGTCACAGGTAAGGCTGGGTAAAGACGTTACCTTTAACAAGCGGGCTTGGTAGGCAGCGGGATCCTCTCCAGCCAATGGCTGGGGGTGTATGTGCAGGTAGCGTTCAGTGGCTGTCTCCAGCTCCTCCACCTCATACAGGGTTGCTGGGTCTAATGAATGGGCATTGATGAGGCTCACAAGATATTCTTTGTAGTGTGCCCTGGGGAGATAAGGGAGCAGAGTATTTTTCTGCTGGCTAATATTAACTGAGTACGCCTAGCACCTTTCTGGGCATCAGGATTCTTAGACAAACAAGACTAACACCACCTGCGTGTTGTACTTACAGGCACAAGCAGGTATATGCTGCCTGCTATCACCCATCCATGTCCTTACCCAGAGAGCCTCCTCCCTCCCACTCATTACAGGACCTACTGTTCCCAGAGACTCACCTTAGTACCTGGACATGCCCTCACCACTACTATCCTTCTACCCCTAATACCATGCTCCAAGTCCTGACTGGTACTCACTGGCAGAGGCCAGCATAGCCAGGTGGAGTTTCCTTGCCACAAGCTTCATCCCTGAGCCCATTGGGAACCTCTTTCTGCTCCATCACTCGGCAGCCACCTAAGGGTAACGGAAGAAAGGAATTCTTTGTTGGGAGGAAGCCACTGACCACAAAGCCCCTGGAGTACAAGGATATATCCATGGAACATGGGGAGGCAGCCTCCAGGGAAGGAACTTAGCACAGGAACTCCGGCTCTATGTTGGTTGAGGTACATAGAGACACCATCAGCAGCAGATCACCCTTAATACAGAGGCAGGGAGTCTGCTGCCCCTACTTTTATACAGCCTGGCTTTTGGCCCATAATCACATACTCCCTTGAGACAGCACAACTAGTTGTTATTTAGCTCCTGTTTGGTTAACTTATTCTTCTGTGGTAGTGGAGATTAAACTAGGGCCTCAAGCTTGCTAAGCAAGAGCTCTACCACTTGAGCCACATCCCCAGTCATGGTTATTTTCTATCTAGATGGCGAGAAGTAGGCTAGGGTAGAATCTTATGTCATACTTTTCTGTTGTCTTAGTAGAAATTTAAACTAAATTTACTTGCTACTGCAAGTAGCAGGTCTCATTAAATACAATTAATGAATCATAATCATTTGAGAATGTGAAAAGAAACTCAGCGTTAAGGGCCAATCACTTTAATGATACCTTAGGTAAAATATCTTAACCACAAAGTGGATATTACTGCCCTCATTTTATGGAGGAACAAACAGGACCTGAGGAGGTGAATTTGCCAAAGGGCATACAACCCTCCTTTTTTTTTTTTTCCGGCAGGACTAGGGTTTGACCTTAAGGCTTTGAGCTTGCAAAGCAGGTGCTTGAACCACACTTCCAGTCCATTTTGCTCTGGTTATTTTGGAGATGGGGTCTCATGAACTATTGGTCTGGGGTTGACCTCGAACCAAGAGGTCTAATCCCAGGTAGCTGGGATTAGAGATGTGAGCCACCAGTGCTTGGCACAAGTCTCCTCTTTTTACCCGCCACACAGTGGGAGCCCAGTACATCATCTCCCCTTCCTGGAGGCTTGTCTGACACTTACCTCCAGGGACTGCCCGGGCCCCAGCTGGAGGCTCTGTATTAAACATGACGTTATTGTCCTGAGGAAGGGCAGAGACATATGGGCGTTATATTCCCCTTGATGCAGCCACTGTTGTACTTCCTAGCAGACAGCCTTTTCCATTCTTGCCCACCCTGGACCCTGCCTCCTTCTCCTGCACAGCCTGTAAACCCAGGGGGCCTGGCCACTCCTGACCTGTAGCAGCTTCTGGAGTCGGACAGCAGTCCAATCCCGTAAGTAGAAGAGACAATCTCGAGGGTGGTGGCCATGGAGGGACTTTTTCACCCTACAGTTAGGGTCTGGACATTTCTGTCCAGATGGGAATGGGAAAGTTGAAAACTGTTAGGGTACTGGACTTGCAGGAACCCCTGCATGAAGGGCAGAGGGGTGGTGAGAGATGGAGATTTTAATATTGAATAATCCGGAGTAAGCAAAGGAGGAAAAGAGGACAGAGCAAGGTGTTTTATATCCTAGACATCCCCCTCTCAAACACAATGGCAGCCCCTGACCCTTGTTACCCTTTCCCATTCCCTGAGCTCACATTCTTGGCATAAAAGGCATTGTAGCAGCCGCTGCAGAACTGGTGTCGGCACTGGGTGCAGTGAAAGTGCATGCAGCCTCCTCGGGCCAGTGCATATGAGAACTTGCACTTGGGACAGTCTGTAAAGGATAAGAGGTCTTGGCTAGAACTGCTGTTGCAACTCAAAGGCCTCAGTAAGAGAGCCACTGTAAATGACAGATACTGGGCAGACAGGCCAAGTGGGGCGGCCTTACCAATACCATTTTCCTGAAGATACATTGCCAGGCCCTGGGCCTGGTATTCTGGATCATTGGTGCGTTTCCAGTTCTGGAAATCCTCACAACTCCGTCCTCGGTGCTGCTCCTCCCACTGTCAGAAGGAAAGCAGGCTTTGTATGGAAGCTCTCTGCCATGTCCTGGCCTCTTCACTCACATCCAGAATCTTTAGTTTATGACACTGCCATCCACTGTCTGTGCAAATCCTAAAACTAAGGGGCCATCTTGGGTTTTCATTTCCTCACACCTCATATTCATTTAAGTCTTGTTTTCACTATCCAAACCTGTCTCAACTATCCCTTTTCTTTATCTCTACTATCATCTTACTCCAGGCCATTGTCAGATCTTGCTTTAGCTGTTTAAATTACTAGTTTCTCTGCTTCCACTTCCACTTCCCTACTCCTATTCTCCCTCATGCAGCCAAAAGACCTTTCAAAGTGGAAGTTGGGGAACTTTAACAGTATTGGTAGTATGCTAGTTCTGAGGTATGGTGGCAGGGAGTTAAGTATTCACTTTATCATGTTTTATGACATACATGCAAGTTTTCTGGTACCCAACATTAAACCTCTTAAAATTTAAATAAGATAGTGCTTAGTCTCAGAATGAAAAGCAAAACCTACCATAAGGCCTCAATGGCTTCTGATCTGGCAGCTAGCTCTTCTCCAATTGCCTGTCAGTCCCACCTTGATCTCAAGGCTCCAGCCACACAACACTTTTTCTGACTTTAGCCTTTTCATGAGTTGTTTTTTCTATCTCAAATATTCTCTACATGGCTGGCTTCTTCTTAACTTTCAGGCCTGAGTTTAAATGAAAGCATTTTAGGCCAGGCATGGTGGTACACGCTCAAAATACCAGCTACTCAGGAGAAGGAGATAGGAAGACTGTGGTCTGAGGTCAGCCTAGACAAAAGTATGAGACCCTATCTGAAAAACAAACTAAAACCAAAAGGACTGGGGCCCTGAGTTCAAACTCCAGTACTGGTTAAAAAAAAAAAAGAAAAGAAAAAACATTTTAGAGATTTGTGTGATCCCTCTATCTTTAATAGGTCCATGGTGTTATTCTTTATCTCAGATTTCTACTTGCTTTCTTCAGAGAACTTGTGCCTATGGACAATTATTTTCTCCCTCCCCTTCCTTTCCTTCCTCTACTCCCTTCCTTTTCTTTCTTCTTTCCCTCCTTTTCCCTCCCTTTTTCCCTATCTCCTTGTGCCTGGCTCCCTACCTAGTATGCTCTTTAAGTTCAGAGCTCATGTCTGTTTTGCCCTCTAGTACACTCCCTGAATCTAACACTATACTTGGTAGTACCTTAGGAAATGTTTCTTTTTTTTAAATAATTTTTTATAAGAATATATATTCATTGTACGGGAGGGATTCATCGTGACATGTGTTATATCACTCCCACCATCTCTCCCGTTTAATCCCCTTCCCACCCTACTTAAAGCAATTGGAAGAGGTTTCTTTGTTCTATTTCATATGGGCATACGAAGCCCATCCACCATATACCCTTCACCTTAATCTTCTTCATTCACCCTCCCCCCTTCTACTAGTATCCCCTTGACAGACACTGTACCTATTTTATAGTCCTGTCTTTTATTAATATTTAAGTCCATGTTCAAAGGGGTTTCTCAGTGTATCCCCACTGTGAGTATACTTTACTTTGGTTCATTCAACCCCTTCCATTACTCTCCCTTACTTCTTTACCTCCCATCTCCCATTTTTCAATAGTTTTCAATACATATAGCTTAGGAAATATTTCTGAAAGGATGAATGTGACTCACCTGACGCTTACAGCGCACACAAAAGGTCTGGTGACACTGGGGACATGTCGCCTCTAGCTGTTCACGTTCATAGATGAAGCCAAAGGAGCACTGTGAGTATAAGAACATAAAGCTATTTTTTTTCTTTTCAGTACTGGGGTTTGAACTCAGGGCCTACACTTTGAGCCATTCTACCAGCCCTATTTTTGTGATGGGTTTTTCGAGATAGGGTCTCAAGAACTATTTTCCTGGGCTGGCTTCAAACTGTGATCCTCCTGATCTCTGCCTCCAGAGTAGCTAGGATTACAGGTGTGAGTCACCAGCACCCAGCCACAAAGCTATCTGATGACTGACCTGGCATCAGCCCCTGCCCCATAGTCAGCTCTTTTGGTCAGGCTACTTACCTGAGCACACCATAAGAACTTGGGGTCCCGCATCAGCACACCCTCAGTCAGCTTCTTATGGAACAGTGCATAGGCATCTGGCTCTAGGCTCTCTCGGAGCTGGGGACAAGATGCAGAGACAATGGGTGGGTGGGGTTCCTGTTCAAAGCCTAAGGCACCTGAACCCTAGAGGCTGAAGTACCTGGATATCAAGGGTGGAAAAGTAGCTGAGTAATTGTGTGTCATCAGTGAGGTCAGGACGACCACAGGCAGGGCACGCCATGTCTGTGATGTGCTTTTCCTTCAAGGCAATGGTGAAGTGTTGGCGGAAGCAGTCAGGACAGATGGTGCACTCACAGGAAATCAGGGACTGCATCTATAGAGAGAGAGGGAAAAGGGAAAGGGAGCTCAAAAGGCACAGCTGCTGGCCCTGGAAAGAGTCAGTAGTCAGGTGTCCACTGAGAAACCAGAATCTAATTAACTGAGCAGGGGTTAATTAGAGTGCCAACCTCAAGTGCCCACAGATGCTAGGCAGATAACCCAAATGTCTGAAGACAGTCGAATGGAGGAAAATAGGCAATGGCAAGATCTAAAGTAAAAGGAACAGTGTCTCTAACAGCATCCACATTCAATTAAAGGCAAACATACAAACAACGTCTTGAAAAAGACAACACTACAGAGATGGACAGATTAGTGGTTTTTAGGTGAACAGTGGGGGAAGTTCACAACTATAGGAAGTAGCACAAGGTGGCTCCTTTGTGGCATGGACAGTCTGTATCTTTTTTTTTTTTTTGTCTCCAGGCTGGCCTCTAACTCCCAATTTTTTTGCCTCAGCTTCTTGAGTACCACCATAATAGCTACCATCTTTATCATGACTATGGTTATGGATATATAAATCTACAAATGGGATAAAATTGCAAAGAACTACACACACATACAAGTAAACAAAAAAAAAACAAGATCTATACTATAGTTAACACTGTCAATGTATATTTCTTAGTCTTAATATTGCACTATAATTATATGTCACATTAGGGAAAGGTGGATGAGGAGTTCATAGGACTCTCCTGTACTATTTTGCAACTTCCTGCAAATCTACAATTATCCTTAAACAAAAGGTAAAAACAAAACATACAGAGCCAACCTAACTAAACTGGACTGCTTTTGGCAAAAGAACTGTCACTTCTGACCTAGATTAAGTGGGGGCTCAGGGTCTGGTCCTACTAACTGGATATTTTGAAGATGATCAGTATTGTTTATTTATTTATTTATTTATTTTTGTTACGATAATGGTATTATAGCTATGTATTAAAACAGCATTTTACCTTTCAGAGATACACACTGAAATATTTATAAACTATGACACCTGAGATTTACTTCAAAATGATCCTCAGTGTGTGTAGATGAAGTAAAGATTGGCCATACACTGATAATTGCTGAAACTTGATGAGTGAGGATAGAGTGAGGATAGAGAGGTGGAGATGGGGTATAAGGGAACTCATTATACAATTTTTTTCCAGTATTCTACTCTGGTGTAGCTTGGATTTTGGGGTGGCAGTACTGGGGTTTGAACTCATGTTTGCAGTGAGGCACACTCTCAGCCCTACAGCTTGGTTCTTAAGTATTCCCTAAAGAGCCACATAATAAAGGCTTGCTCCTCAGGATGGTGCTATTAGGACATGGTAGAGCCTTCAGGAGGTGGGGCCTACTGAGAGATCTTTAGCTCAAGGGGCACACCTTTGAAGAAGACTGGGAGATCCTGGTATCTCTGTCTTCCTCTTTGGCTTCCTAACTATAAGGTGAGTGGTTTTGCTCTGCCTCATGTTCCCACTTGTGCCACCACAGGCCCAAAGAAATGGAGCCAACAGCTCACAGACTGAAACCTCTAGAACTGAAATGAACCAAAAAAAATCTTTTCTCTGTGTAAGCTGATTACCTCAGATATTTATTGTAGTAACAGAAAGCTAACTAACATAGTGTTTTAAATTTTCCATAATAAAACCTTTTTTTTTTTAAACTCAGGGCCTTGTGCTTGCTAAGCAGGCACTCTACTACTTGAACCATGCCCCCAGCCCTATAAAAACACATTTTTAAAATGGGGCAGGGGAGCCAGACACCAGTAGTTCACGCCTGTAATTCTAGCTACTTGGAAGGATCAGCCTGAACAAATAGTTCCTGAAACCCCATCCCCAAAAGAGGAAGAGCAAAATGGACTAGAGGTATCAAGCAGTAGAGTGCCTGCTTTACAAGTGTGAAGCTCTGAGTTCAAACCCTAGTCTTGCCAAAAATAAATCAATAGATAAATACAAAGGGACAGGGAAACATGTTCCTGTTCTCCCCTTCTCATAAGCCTTCAGAAGTATTTGAGCAACTGCAGAACAGAAGTCAGGGACAGAAAAAGGTAAGGTGAGGATTCAACGGTAACAGAATTTAAGACAAGGTATAGCGAGGAAGGGCTTACCCGGTTGCGGGGCAGGGCCCAACCACACACAGCACATTCCTGGGCAAGCAGACGACGTAGGAAGGCCCGATCCTGGCTGTGCCTCACAGCCTCTACCACATCCAACAACTCATAGTTCCTGGGTGTCTCCTGCAGTAGTGACAGTGCCAGCTCTGCCCGGCCCCAGCTGGGGAGTGTATAGACCGCCAAAAGCCGTCTGATCAGGCTCTGCAATGTCATTGAGGTAGAAAGAGAAGTGGCTGTCAGATCCCAGGGATCCTTCTCCTGAGTCTTCTTGTGCCCCTCTAATTGGGCTCTTGGGCACCTGGCCTCCCCCCAGTACCTGCTTGTCCGGCCCATCCCAGGAGGGGGTGGGCTCAGGGCCACTGTCCCAGAGGCGCTGGTGGAAGGGCTCTAGGCGCTGGCGCTGTAGCTCAGTCAGGGCCCGTGCCACATCACCCCCATGCTGGAATAATGCCTGAAGAGACCCTTCCTCAGGCCCAAAACCCAGGGACTGGAGCTCCTGCACCTGTGAATTTGAAGCAGAGAAAGGGAGTGAAGAGACAAAAGCAAGCAGGACAGAGTAAGAGACTCTATGACCCTCAACCCCATCCCACCTCCAGCTTAGCTGGTACCTTCCTCCTCCTGGTCCTCACACACTCCTCCACAGCTTCATCAAGGTTACCATGACGATCCAGCCAGGCTTTCCGGGCTTCCTGGCAGGAAAAGGCTCCCAGTCTGGGGTCCTGCTGTCCAGCCAGTTCAGCCACCATCTCCAGTACGTAGGGCAACTCTGAGTGCAACCACTGTAGGGGCACCTCGGTGCCTGAGTACTGTAGAGCTGAGAAGACTTCCTCTGGACAGGCACCTGCAGCTTCCCCTTCCTAAGGAACTCAGACAGAAGGCTCATCAGAAGGGCACCTTCCATCCACGCTCAGCCTGATCCAACACAGCAGAGTGGCTGAGCTCAGATATATTGATCATGAGACTAGTGCATAGCATATAACTGCCCTTTGGAAGTATTCAATTTTAGTCAGCTGCTGTTAACAGTGACAATTTTGGGGGAGGGGGGGCGGGGCAGGCAGCACTGAGGTTTGAACTCAGGCCTCAGGCTTGTTAGGCAGGCGCTCTTACTGCTTAGCTATTCTACCAGCCCTTTTTTTTGTGATGCGTTTTTCTGAGATAGCATCTCATGAACTATTTGCACAGGTTGGCTTTGAACCGTGATCCCCCTGATTTCTGCCTCCTGAGTAGCGAGGATTTCAGGCATGAGCCACCGGCACTCGGCTCCAATGACAAGTTTTATAAGAACTCCTATTAATAAGCTACAGCATCTTCCTTCCCCCACCAGCTCACCACCCCTCATTCCAGACCAAATCCTCACCCGGATCATGATTACAAGCTGGAGACCTTCCTCCCGCATCTTGTCTTGACGCTTTTTCTCAGGGTCTCCACAGGAACTGGGCAGAGGAGCACTGAGGCGTCGTGGGGGCCCAGGCTTTGGGAGTCCCTTTTCCAAAGCGCTGGCATAGGGCTGGGGGGCATGCTGTACTGGGATGGGGCTGCTGGTCCGGTTGCACATAGTACACACCCAGCCAGGGCCCGAGTTGCAGAAGGTACAGTGAATACAGTACCAGACTTGAGTCTGGGCAGAGGAGAGTAAAGTATCACCCTGCTGGGAAGGTAGAGAGAATTATACCACTGACTGAGTAGCAGAGGTTCATAATGGAAATATAGGGAATTGGGGGAACTAAAGGAAAATAGAGAACAGAGAAGTGGAGGATGACCTGAGGTTACAGGTGTAAATAAGAGCGAACAAGGCCAGGAACAGGTTACCTTAAGGGGCTGTGGGCAAATGCCAGCATCATGGGAATCCACCACCAAGCTGGGAGGCTGGGCTAGCCGAGGTCGCTCACATATGGCACATAACACAGCTGCTGCCTCATTCTCAAAGGTACAGCTCTGGCAGGCCCACCGGCCCCGTGCAAGCTCAGGTTCTAGGCCCCTAGTTTCTTGGGGACCCTCAATCCCCAGTCCCAACACCTTACAGCCTCTGGGCCAATCACAGGCCACACAGAGCACTGCCCAAGGCTCATTTAGCATGGCACATGCAGCACAGTGCCAGGGCAAATGGGCACTTGCAGGATCAGGGGAAGAAAGAGAGCTGTCTCCCAGGGCCAGCAAGGAGGTTGAGTGGGGCCGTGGTTGGGATGAAGCAGGTAAACTGTAATAGAAAAGGAGACATGGACTGCTTAGGTGGGAGCTAGTGCCTGGGTCCCTCACTCATGGGCATCTCCCATATCCTACGTAATGACATATGACTCTGGCCTTTGCACATGACAAGACAGGAAGTGTCCTTTCTGTCTGGAACACTTCCATACCCATAGTCTGTTCAACATTTAAATGACAGTTTATAATTCACTTCTTCCAGTTAGATATCCCTAACATAAGGCCTTAATTATACCTGATGTTTAAATACTACCAACTGATTGAGCTGATCCTTCAGATTAGACTGTACCCACTTAATAACTATTTGCACACTGTAATAATTTGCACACTATCTTACTGTGACTGCCACTTACTTGGTGTATATGTCTGTAATCTCTTTGAGAGTTGTGACTGATTGCCTATTCTCTAGTAAACAGTTTTTAACACAAAATTTGGCACATAATAGATATTCAATTGATCTTAAGGTCTCTTAATTTCACGTCTACCAAGAAGAAAGACTCTAACCTAGAGTTTAAGTGGGTGGCCTGGAGGGCCCCAGGCAAGGTCTGACGGAGATGATGAGCACGGGATGGGTGTCCATGGAACAAGAGGTCACAGGTTGGACATGAGGCCTGTTTACAGTCTGGGCAGTGCAGTGTGCCTGGGGCAGAGCCACAGAGAAAGCAGGGACCAGGAGTGGAGCCTGGAAAACAGGAGTTTTTTTTAGCCTGTATACCTATGTTTATTGTGGCACTATACACAATAGCCACAACATGGAATCAGCCTAGGTGTCTATCACAGGTGAATGGATTAAAAAGAAATACATAGCAATACACAGATATAATGGAATATTATTCAGGCGTAAAGAATGAAGTCTTGTTACTTACAGGAAAATGGATGGAAACAGAACACACCATATTAAGCAAAACAAGCCAGACAAAGAAAGACAAGTATCAACATTTTCTCCACATGTGGAAACTCTGGAATCATCTTTGTTACCATCTTTGTTCTGACAGCTTTGTTTTGGCAATGGGGATCCAACCCAGGGCCTCACACATGCTAGGCAAGTGCTCTAATACTAACCTATCTCCTCAGCCCCAGAACATTTTTCTTAAAAAGAGGAGGCTAAGGGGTGGGGCCGGGGGGGGGGGTTGGGAGAGGGGAGGTGGCTCAAACAATGTACACACATGTGAGTAAATGTAAAAATGATTAAAAAAACAAAAAAGACAAGGCTAAATCTAAATCTGCTATGGACTAGGGCAAATCACAAGACTACTTTTCAGCACATCTGGGCCCAACGAAACAATTTTAATTTCTTAAAAATTGCAAAGGAAGCCCGGCACCAGCGGCTCATACCTATAATCCTAGCTATTTGAGATGCTGAGATTGGGCGGATCATGCTTCAAGGCCAGCCTGGGCAGATAGATCGTGAGATCCCCACCTCCAAAATAACAAGGGCAAAAGTGGACTGGAATCATGGCTCAAGCAGTAGAGCACCTGTTTTGCAAGCATGAAGCCCTGAGTTCAAACCCCAGCCCCACCAAAAAAAAAAAAAAAAAAAAAAAAAGGGCTAGTGGAGTGGCTCAAGTGGTAGAGTGCCTGCCTAGCAAGCCTGAGGCCCTGAGTTCAAACTCCAGTACTGCACCCCCCCCTCAAAAAAGGTATAAAGAAAGATGCAAAAAGATAGTGGAAGGTCCCAAATTTTCATTAATATAGTTTACTACTCTGTCCCATGTAGGACCAATAATACCTGAGGCAGAAGGTGTGGTGAGGGGGCCAGGAGCAATCTCCCTCAGTAGGGGGTCAAACTCTGAAAGCTGCAGCAACTGAGGAAAAAAAGAGCAGAAAATGGGCAAGGGCTGGGGGGCACAGAGTCCCAAAATTCCTCTTCCCTTTGTTTAACAGCACTCTTTCTTACATCATCTTCTTTAAGCAGCTGCTCCAGTGCCTCCTGTCTTGGATGAGTATTCTGCAATAAGATTAAAAGAGTTCCCACCCAGAGCAAGGCTCTGGCGCTAAGCTCTGCTCCCCTAACATTCACAGGGAGAAGAACAGTAGCAGGAACGCCCAGACTGCTGCGTGGACTAGGCCCATGGTTCAGCAGCAATGGGGTCCTCCAATTGGCTTAAGTTAGTTCGGGCTCCCCTGCCTGGTAATTAAGACCTCAGGACTGGAGGAATATCTCACCTGCAACAGCAGGTTGAGCTCAGTCCGAAGCAGCATTACTTCCAGTGTGACTGTAGCAACTTGGTGCTCATTTGGTTCCTCCTGCCCTTCGGGGAAGCTCAATCCATCTGGCCTCTCTTCTGTATAGCCATACAATCGCAGCACATCCCGGCCCCCCTGCCACACATTCACAATCAATCACCAACCGGTAGGACCCTTTGGCAATAGGACCCGACCTCTCCCCATCCAACATGGCCTCAACCCCTTTCTAGCCAATTCCGGGTCTAGGTCTAGTCCCTCTTCCTATACGGTCTAAGGGTTTCACCTGCACAGCATCCACCGTGCTGCGAAAGACAGGGTTATTAAACTTCACACCGCGCCAGTAGCGGGGTCGCTGAGGGCTGAGAAGGTTGCGACCATATTTCTCCAGGATATTCAGGGCCGTGGACAGTGTGTTGAGGTAGTTTCGGGGCTGGGAGCAGTCAGAGAGCAGATGTGAGATCCCAGTCCTGGCCTCAGGACCTATGCCCCCTTCCAAGGCGGGCCTGGCCTCACCTCTCCATGCGCGTTGCAGCGGACCAGTCGTGCGGCATCCAGCTGCAGGTAGCGGGCGGCTGGTGGCAGAGAGGAGGCCAGTAGTGGCCGGAGTTGCTCCGGGGAAAACGCCTGCCCAGAATCCTTCCTCAAGGCGCTCGCCAGCTCCTCGCGGGCGGCCAGGAAGGCTCGCTCCTCCTCCCCCGGCATCCCGAGACAGGAGTCAGCCCCAGCCTCGCCGCCTGCCAGGACCCGGCGCAGGCTGCACCCCACCCGCCTGCGCCCGGCTTGGTAGTCAGACCCGCTCCACGCAGCCGCCGGGGGTCACTGAGCCTATGGTCACTCTCCTGCCCCTAGCCCAACGCCAGAATTAGCCGGGAACAGGAAGTACTAGGAAGGAGGGCGGGACTGTAACCCAGTTTCAGAGGAAGGGGAGGAGTTCAAAGTTAAAGAAGGGGGCGGTCAGGAAGCCAGGGGGTGTGGCCAAGAAAGGCGGCGGGGTTCCACCAATGAGGATGTAAATAGCTCCTGGCTCCTCCCTCAGCGCGTCCCAGCATTTTTCTTTAAAGAGCTCTTCCTCGCCTTACTCCTGACTAGCTCAGTTCTTTCCGCGAGGTCCTCCACGTGGAATTAGCCTATTTTGCTCAAAAGCCTTCTTCTCTTTATTCCAGTCATTGTGCTCTGCTCTGGTGCTCACCGGGGAAGTCCCACCTTACCGAGGACCCAACTCTGGCCGGCCTTAGACCTGTTCAAGCGCTTCCCGCCCCGACTCCTCCCTGTCCTAGGCAAGGCTTCCTCCTTGGGAAGTCCTCGCGCCTGCTCCCTTCCACATTCTGCTAGCCCTTGTCCGCCCCATTCGCTCGGATCCCTCTTGGTATCCTCCCCTTCTCGGGGAGCCTCACCTTTTCTCATTTTCTCCCACTCCTCTCGCCCCCCCTCCCTAGCCTTCCCCGGGACGGTCCTCGCTATAAGCCCCGCCCCTCTCCGAGGGACAGCCGCTGTTCCAGTCTCTGCAGTCCCACTCTCCCTAGTCCCGCCCTCGGACAGCCTCGGGGCTGGTGACCCAGCCAGCACCGCCCCTCCTACTAGCAACTGGCTGGGAATGGCTGAGGGGCTAACTACTGTTTGTGGCCTGCCAGGGGGAGGGGGAAAAGAAGAAAGGGGGCGGGGCTGAGGGGGGGCGGGCCTGGACCTGGGGAGTGAAAGCGAAAGCCGGGGCGGCCAGCCCCGAGACCGGTGATCTAGCAACTGGAGCAGCATGGCTAAGCCTTGTGGGGTCCGCCTGAGCGGAGAAGCTCGCAAACAGGTAATAGGGAACCGGAGGGCATGAAGGGGTCGGGGAACCCTTCTAAAGGAGTACAAGCTATGTGCTTCAGGAGACCACGGCCTTGCCAGAGAACTCCCCTAACCCCTCTTTAGGGCTTTCACTTCTGCCCGGGGATCCCCAAATTCACCCCTCTAGCCAGTCTGGACTGAGCTGGGTCTTCCGGAGAAAACTGGCTTGTGGAAAAGGTCTTACCATAGTTGGAGGGCACCCCGGTAAGGGGTGGGATCTTACTCTTTACAACAGAAATCCTTAACCAGAATCCGGGTACTGTTCTCTGTGCAGGTGGATGTCTTCAGACAAAATCTTTTTCAGGAGGTAAGCCTCTGAATTCAAGAGAATTGCCCCAAAATCTTACTGCAGTCCTTGAAAGTCACAGTCTCTCAGAGACACCCCTCCTCCCTACACACACACACACACACACACACACACACACACACACACTCACTCACTCACCCTAGACTTGGTCCCTACTTTCCTTACCATACCTTCACCCAAGATAAGCTCCTAATTACTCATCTTAAGTCTTACCCCTCTTAGGACTCTTCTCCCTTCTGCCACTCCCCTTCCCCTCTTTTGACTGGACAAAGCAGGAATACCACAGTCCTAACCTTGGTTTTGCCCCTCACCAACTTGGGCAAGTCCCTTCATTTCCATGATTTCCAAGGGCCTGTCCAGTCCTATTTCTCACACATCTCATTGGGTGTCTTCTATGACTACCCTTGCAATGTAACCCACAGGCTGAAGAATTTCTCTACAGATTCTTGCCACAGAAAATCATATACCTGAGTCAGCTCTTGCAAGTGAGTATTGTGGACCCCTTCTGCCCCATTCCATAACCTCTTTCCCCTCCACCACCCTCTCTAGCTAACAACTGGGCTCAGCATGCAGAGAACAGTTGTGAGTGGTGGACTGGGAACGTTAGGATGATGTGAGGCCTATGTCTAGGTTGGGAGGCAGAGATCAGAGGAAATATGTGGAGGGAAGGCCATAACTCTGGGTGAGGAAAAGAGTCTGGGCATCCCCTGACAGTGAACTCCGTGCAGGAGGACTCCCTCAATGTGGCTGACCTGACCTCCCTCCGAGCTCCACTGGACATCCCTATCCCAGATCCCCCACCTAAGGATGATGAGGTAAGGTACATAAGATATAGAGCTTGGACTTCCAATAGAGATGATAATCCTTCAAGTTATGACTGTTCTAAAACTACTTTCCCCTTTTTGTCTTAGATGGAAACTGATAAGCAGGAGAAGAGAGAAGGTAATAGGTAACCTGGTGACTAGGGAAGGGGAAGTGACCCATTGACTACTAGACGGGAAAGGCCTGAATCCCCTCTCTCTCACAGTCCCTAAGTGCGGCTTTCTCCCCGGGAATGAGAAGGTCCTGGCCCTGCTTGCTCTGGTGAAGCCAGAAGTGTGGACTCTCAAAGAGAAATGTATCCTGGTAACTCTGGGAATGGGGGACAGTGGTGGGGGAGGATGTGGGAAGAGAAGACAAACAAGGCTAAGCCCTGGTCTCTTTCAGAGACATGGTCCTAAATAAGGAAATTTCTTTCTGTGCCTTTGGTTTAGATACCCTGTGTTCTCCTTATTCTGCTAGACTTCTGGTATCACAATGATACCAGAAACTATGCTATATCACCTGTATAACTTAGAAACTAGTGCTGTGTCAGGTATACAATGGAGGTGATAAGACATAGGAGTTGGTTTAAGAGCTTGGGCCCAAGGGGAAACTGGATTCAAATCCTAATTCTGTCTTTCCTAGCTGATAACCTTAAATAAGTAACTTAGTCTGTGACTTCATGTTTCATCTGTTAAATGTGTACCATAAGACTATATACTTTGGAAGGTTGCTGTGATGATTGAATGAGATAAATAAGTCATAAGTGCTCAATTAAATGTAGCTGTTAATAGGAAGTGACATAATAGGAAGAACCTAGTAGGTGTGTTGAATGATTCCTTCCCTTAACCCCTTAACATAGGTGATCACATGGATCCAGCACCTGATCCCAAAGATTGAGGATGGAAATGATTTCGGGGTGGCAATCCAGGTGAGAAAAGGGTGACTGAAGACACTGAGTTGGAGAGACTTGGGAATGATAGGAGCTGGGCATGAATAAAAAGGAAGAGCGAGCCAGGAGCTTGTGGCTCATGCTCAAGTGGTAGAGTTCCTGCCTAATAAGTGTGAGGTCCCGAGTTCAAACCCCAGTACCATCAAGGGGGGAAAAAAAAGGAGGAAGAGGGAAATGGTGAGTGAAGAAAAGAGGAGATGACAAGTTTTCCTTGCCTCCCATGTCACCACAGGAGAAGGTGTTGGAAAGAGTAAATGCTGTCAAGACCAAAGTGGAAGCCTTCCAGACAACTATTTCCAAGTGAGAGCAACTGGAAGACCTGCATGGGGGCTGCAGGGACCTTTCTGTAGGACTCCCAAAGCTATGCAGTTCCATCAGGATGATGGGAGACTTGGGGAAGGGTGTGTGGGAAAAATCTCCCTGAACACACATTTCTGTGGCATTCTCCTTGCTTCTGGCAGGTACTTTTCAGAACGTGGGGATGCTGTTGCCAAGGCCTCCAAGGAGACTCATGTAGTGAGTACATGATCGGCCAGCATTTTAGCTGAGGCTAGTTGGGGGTGGAGTTAGGTGAGGGGAAGAGGTCCTCCTTGTCTTGTACATGACTTTCCCAATATGGAGAAGATTAAGCTAGAAGTATTGCCTAGAAAAACTGATGGATTCTCTTCTCTGCATGATCTTTTGTGATCCCATTTGTTGGTGGTGAGATTGGGTTTATCTCCAAGTTACCTATTCTCTATATGAGAAAATCAATGTTCCACCCTCCTGTGGGGCTGACTCAGCTTTGCCTCCCACATCCCAGATGGATTACCGGGCCTTGGTGCATGAGCGAGATGAAGCAGCCTATGGAGAACTCAGGGGAATGGTGCTGGACCTGAGGGCCTTCTATGTGAGTGTGGAGTAAGCCCCAAGGGAGTCAGATGGAGGGGTGAAAAGCCGAGAACCTAACTTTGGATGTTTTGGCCTTCCTTTAGGCTGAGCTTTATCATATCATCAGCAACAACCAGGAGAAAATTGTCAACCCAAAGGGTGAAGAGAAGCCATCTATGTACTGAGCTCAAGACTAGAAGGAAAATAAATGACTTATACTTTCTGTGGATTGCTTCTGTTTTGTGCCATTCATTCAAAGAGCATTTTTTGAGTGCCACCTATGTCCTGATGATGAAGGTGAATGTGGTGGTCAAAATGAATTTGGAGCCCATCCTGTCCTTAACAGGTTTCCTAAAGTGCAGGTTGGAAGATGTTACATGTCATGCCAGACATGCAGGTAACCTATAGTTTGGAATTTCACAAAGTTATTTCCCTCTGTGGTCTGATGGTAAAGTTGGCATTTAGCCAGAGCTCTTGGAGGAATAATCAAACTTTGGTTCCACAGGGAAAAGTTCTGTGGCCAAGGTACAGGAATGATAAAGGAGCAATCCTCATCTGCTCAGAGCAAATCTGGAAAATGAGGTTTCCCTGGGAGGATTAAGGGTGAATGGTAAGGGCAGGCAGGGAGAAAATGTCCTTCAAAGGCATTGTGGTAAAAGAAATGTATTACAGAACATTATTGGGAGGACAATTTGCCTTTTGTGTGTGTGTGGTATGGGGTTTGAACTCAGGGCCTATACCTTGAGCCACTCCACCAGCCCTTTTATGATTTTTATTTATTTATTTATTTATTTTTGGAGATTGGGTTTCTTGAACTATTTGCCCGGGCTGGCTTCACACTGCGATCCTCCTGATCTCTGCCTCCTGAGTAGCTAGGGTTACAGGTATGAGCCACCAGCGCCGCGCTTGCCTTTCTTTCTCTCTCTGGCCCCCTTATTCAACCAGTTATGGTCTTTATTTTTCCTTTCAGGATTCACTTTTAAGAGGGTTGAGGAGACAAAAGTTCCTCTGCTGTGGTGTTTGCCACAAATTCCATGAGATTGTTTAATTCAGGGTATTGTACTGTTTTTCAAACGTGGGATAAGAAGGTACTGCAAAGCACTTGACAATTTGGAAGTCCGCGCCCATGCATATCTCATTTAATCTTTGAAAGACCATGGACCTTTACATTACATTAAAGAAGCCAAGGGCCAGATAACCTGCCCTCGAAAAGGTAATACGGAGATGGCCTACAGGGCAGATCCACTCATTCTATCATAGGAGCAAGGCGGTCCTCTTTGACCCGGATTTCAAACATCCTTTGCTCCGAGACACCGGACTGTGGGCGAGCGCTCCATCACGCTGACTCGGCTGTGAGCCGTGAGGGCGGGCCGGACATGTTAACTGGCGCGGACAACCTGCAGTAAGAGGCAGAGGTCCGGTAGCCTAGCCAATAAGCGGATAGGTAATTTTCTTTCCTTTACAATTGTGCGTTCTTTCCGGTTCGCTTGAGACAAAGGCGGGGCAAGACCTGGATGCAGCCGCTTATTGGATAGAGGAAGAACTTCTAGACCTATCAGAGAACACCACGTGGGCGGGACTTCAGAGGAGAGTGAGGCCGAGCGCCAGAGCGGGTCTACGCCCGCCTGCTAGGGGCGGGGGAAGGTGGAGTTTGGTGTCGGGATTGCCTTCGGTCCTCCTGGGCCACGCTGGGGTCGGGCTCCGGACCGAGGTCGCTCAGATCCCGCAGGCTGCCTTTCACTGGTTTTGGCGTCACGGTCGAACCTAAGTGAGGAGGCACAGGGAAAGGCCAAGCTCGCTTTTGTGAGGTGGGGGAACCGGCGTTAATCGGGCTAGCTGCGTTCCCGGCAGGCACTCGCCATGGGGGAGGTGGAGATCTCGGCCCGGGCCTACGTGAAGATGTGCTTGCACGCCGCCCGGTACCCACACGCTGCGGTCAACGGGCTGTTGCTGGCGCCTGCGCCGCGGTCCGGAGAATGCCTGTGCCTCACCGACTGTGTGCCCCTCTTCCACAGCCACCTGGCCTTGTCCGTCATGCTGGAGGTCGCCCTCAACCAGGTGCCGCCGCTGGACGCACGAACCCCCTAACATCCCTAAGCCCAAGTTCATGCTGCCCCTTGGCAGCCGTGCGCACCCACAGAGCCAGCGGCACGATTTAGTTACTGATGGCCCCTTTCCCACGACAGGTGGATGTGTGGGGCACACAGGCCGGTCTGGTGGTAGCTGGGTACTACCATGCCAATGCAGCTCTGGACGACCAGAGGTGAGTGGGGTAGCAAGAGGCAGAAAGTAAAAGATTGTGACGGGTGTGGGTGGGGTGCAAATGAACCAAGGTCATTCCATCTCTTCTTCATCAAACGCTTAAGACCAGGGTTTGCACACCAGTCACTGTGTAGGGTACTGGAGTGAGGAGATGTAAAGACGAATAGGACGGAGCCCTGCCCTGGAGAAGCTGGGGTGGGGGGAAGGACAAGTGTATGTCAGCAAGGATCGGCTGATCTTGCGTTAACTGAGGTGCCCCCCAAGTGCTGAAAAAACACAAAGGAAGCCCAACTAGCAACTTCAAACAACAGCAACTTTTTATATAATGATATATATCAGATGTGTATCAAGTTACCGGGTTTTGGGTTTTGGTTTTTTTTTTTTTTTTTTCCAATACTGGGGCTTGAACTCAGACCCTAGAACTCGAACCACTCACTCCACCAACTCTTTTTTGCAAAGGGTTGTTTCGAGATAGGGTCTCGAGGAACTATTTGTCGAGACTGGCTTCGAACCGGGATCCTCCTGACCTGTGCTTCCTGTGTAGCTAGGATTACAGGCCTGAGCCACCGGCGCCGATTCAGATACAGTTTTGTGGGCTGGCGGATCAAGTGGTAGACTGCCTGCCTAATGAGCGAGAGGCCCCGAGTTCGAGTTCAACCCACAGTACTGAAAAAAAAGCTTGTGATTTGCTTTTTTCCTCATTTAATAGATTTTTGACATCTTTCCATCTCCGCACCAAGTTCTACCTTATTCTAACAGTTGTCTAGCATGAATGTGAATCTACCATAATTAATTTAATGCCTTACATTAAGCATTGGCTATCTTGGTTATCTCCAAGTTTTTTTTTTTTTTCTTTTGGTATTGGGTATTGAACCCAGGGCCTTGAACATGATAGGCAAGTGCCCTATCATTTGAGTCACACTGCCAGTCCCCAGTAAATATTCTCACACTTTTTTTTGGGTGGGGGCAGTACTGGGGATTGAATTTAGGGTCTCATGCTTTCCATGTAGACATACTAGCTCTTGAGCCAATCCACCAGCTCTTTTTTTTGTTGGTTATTTTTGAGATAGGGTCTCACCTTGGCTGTCCTCCTTCTTCTACTTGTTGCTGTCCCCCTAGCTGGGATGACAGGTGTGTGCCACCACACCCAGCAACTGAAGTTTCCAGAACTTTTTGCCTCCCGCTGGCCTCAAACTTCTCCCAATCTCTGCTTCCCAAGTAGCTAGGATTATAGGCTTGAGCCACAGCGCCAGGTCCCAGTTAATTTTTTTTTTTTTTATTGTGGGACTGGGGTTTGGACTCAGGGCTCTACTGCTTGCTTTGATTTTGCTCCAGTCTATTTTGCTTTGGTTATTTTGGAGATGGGGTCTTACAAACTATTTGCCCAGGCTGGCCTCAAACCTCAATCCTCCTGATCTCAGCCTCCCAAGTAGCTAGGATTACAGGAGAGCTACAGGCACCTGGCCCCAGTAAATTCTTTGTAAGTGGAATTTCTTGATTAGCATATATAGTATATAATTTCAATCTGGTTATGCCAAATTACCTTTCAAAAAGACCACCTTTGATTTCCACTTTCACCAGCAGTGTCTGAGCACCTGTTTCCCACAGCACTCAAGCATCAAGCAGTCGTGCATCAAGCATCAAGCAGGCCTGCCCACCCTCCTCCCTCAGGCCAGCGAAAGGGAAAGGCTACAACTGCACTCACATCTATGAGACCTGGGAGGCCCACCTCAGATGAATAGGGTCTGTCCACAGAGTCGGCTCCTCACTCCTCTGATCTTCCCTCTACACAGCCCTGGGCCTCTGGCCTTGAAAATTGCTGGGCGAATTGCAGAATTCTTCCCTGATGCAGTACTTATTATGGTAAGACTTGGATTTAGGGGTGAGGAGGGAGAGAGAAAGTGGGGGAATCCTTGAAATTCTCAACTGTTTTTTGCCCACCCAGTTGGATAATAAGAAACTGGTGCCTCAGCCTCGTGTGCCTCCAGTCATTGTCCTGGAGAGCCAAGGTCTCCGCTGGGTCCCCAAGGACAAGAACTTGTAAGTGCCCCATTCTCTCCACCTCTTCTTGGAAACCCAAAGCTTCTGACCTTCTCTGTCCTTGGTCCTGCCTCAAGGTTCCTTTTCATGACGCAGCCTATTAGTCTATGTATGGCCCCAATGCCCACTGTCTGATCTTCACAGGGTTTTCTATTTCAGAGTGATGTGGAGGGACTGGGAAGAGTCACGGCAGATGGTGGGAGCACTACTGGAGGGCCGGGCCCATCAGCACCTTGTGGACTTTGACTGCCACCTTGATGACATCCGGCAGGATTGGACCAACCAGCAGCTCAACACCCAAATCACCCAATGGATTGGTCCTACCAGTAGAAATGGAAATGCCTGAGCCACGGCCAGCATCAGAATACAATAAAGAGATGGGCTGGTGGGCAATGATATGACTTTATTTATTGTGTCTGGGAAGCAAAGTGAGGGAGAAATTGCAACAGGAAAAAGGTAGGGGAAAGTCTGGAATCCCTGGCAAAATATAGGAAGGTCTCTGCTGTAGGCATCACAGAAGAGAGAAGAGGTTCTCAATAGATCATTCCCTTTGTTTCTCCCCGGGGCTTCTTCAGCTTCTCGAAGTTCTTCAGGATGATATCATACAATATAGCCTATAGGGCCAGGAAGGAGTGGGGGTCAGACACAGGCCCACTGTGATTCTGTGCCCCATTTCTAGCCTTGTGGAGAGGCTGAGCTTTGTGATCTTCCATCCCCAGCCTGCAAGGTTAGAAAGTGGGTAGCCTGAAAAAGGTGCCTCTGCCCACCCCTGCCCCTGCCTCCTCACGTAAGCATTACGGATCTCCATGACCATCAGCCGGATGTCGCGGTACTCTGCCTCATCCAACTCATGCACCAGTTGCCGAAAGTCACCCTGCAGAAACTCAGTGTCAGGCTGACTTAAAGTAAGTCCTACCCCGTGCATCCTGACTGGGCCTCACCTACCACATGGGGTTGTTTGGCTGCTTTGGTTACTGCATCACCACGCTCAGAGAAATACCTGTGGGAAGTAGAAGTAGGGTGGGTGTATGGTGTGGGAAAAGAAAGGGAGCCCAGGCTTCTATCCCAAAACAAAGGCAGAATATACATGGGGGTGGAGGTGACCACTCACTTAGAGATTTGAGTGTGGAAGCCTTCCAGCTTGGTATGAAGGCTGGTCATCAGCTCAAACACTTTCTCCTGGGGAAATCACGGTGCGTGGGGTGGGGAGAGGGTGTTGGAAGGAGGCATGGGCTACAAAGAAGGGAAGGGGAGTTAGGTGGCAGTGCCCTTACCTGAACAGCCACTCCAAAATTATTTCCATCCTCAATCCGAGGTATCTGTAGCTGCAGCCAGGTAGTAACCTGAGAGTTGAGAGGGGATAAGCCACGTCAGCCACCCAATTCCCAGGCTCCTATCTTCCCTTGCTTTCCTGCCCACACTGGACAGAGGGAGGCCAGATTCATCTTGGTTCTGGGGCCTGGACTGCTGGCTTCACTTCTAAGACCTGGCAAGTGTCATGCCCTAACTGGCAGGGACCAAGAGGACAAAGCGTTTGACCTGAAGCCTGGAGATAGAAGTGCTCACCAGGTTGAGATGCTCAATAACATCCTTGATTTCAGGCTTGAGGCGCTGCAAAAGGACCACAATCTTCTCATTGCAGTTCACTGGGCCACAGGGAGGACCTAGAGAGTGGGCAGTGGGTCAGCTACATGTGTGAAGGTAGGGAAGGGGAGAGTACAGTGGAATCCTTAGGGAGGAGCTCCTGCACAGTGGAAGTCTCTTCCAGGAAGTTAATTTCAAGCACCTTTATCTTCATCTTCCCCTTTCTTCTTTTCATCCTTGTCTTCCTTCTGCAGGGAGAGAGGAACTCATGGGAGATAGGACCAAGATTGATTTTTCCCAAGGTTGGGCCCCCTCCTCCCAGGTCTCCTGGCTTGCCTCTTGCTGTTTCTTCCGCTCCTCCTTCTCTTTCTCCTTTACTGGATCTGGCACTGGGATATCCAATGGGGCTTTCAGATTGCTCAGGTTGGCTTCATTCAGAGCTGGATCCTGGTGTAGGGTAGGAGGAGTGCTAAAGACCAGGGTGTCCCTCTTGCCTCCTCACTCATGACTCCCAGACTCTCTTTTTGGCCCCTGTTCCCTAACTCCCCAACTGGTCCTGTTACCTTTAAGAATGCATCTAACTCAGAAATCTTCTTGGGGAAATAGCTCCCAAGCAGGTTCTCTGTCTGTGTGAGGTGGGGGTGGAGGAAAACGAGGTCAAATCAAGATGAGGTCAGCAAGGGAGGGCTGAGCAGTAGAAGTTGGGCAGGGGTAGGGGTGCTAATGGGACAGGTCTTACCTTGGTACACAGGTCTTCACGAAACACATCCACCTGTGGAGCACAGACCACCCTTCAGAAACATGGCTTAAGGTCAGGTTTTTTGAGGTCAGTTCCCTAGGGGTTGTGTAGGGCCTGACGTAGGGAAGGGTGGACTGGAAGATCCCTGTTAGGGTGGACTGAGTTGTCAACTGCTGAGTAGATCCAAGGGAGGGTAGAGTGGATCCCCAGGGGGGCTGAATGTGGAGGATGAGAACACTCCTGGCGGTCAATGGTTCATGTGGGAATATCCCTGGGTCGCCTGGGCTGTGTGAGGAGGAATGCTAGAGCCCTCTGCGAGTGGACAAGGGCTGAATGCACTGTTTGCCCCGGGGCCCTTCCGAAGGAAAGGACCACGAAGTGGCAGGGGTAAGTCCCGCAGCTCGTCTGTGTGTGGCCGGGCCCAGCGGTCTTCCCTTCCGCGCTAGCTCTTCGCACCACCTCACCCCGCTGAACCACAGCCGCCTCGCCACTCCCAGGGACTTAGACGCTCCCGGGAAGTAGGCTCGGTTGACTGACCCCGACCCAGATCGGGGATGGGAGGCAAGTCGCGGCAGCCCTCAGCTTCTTGGAGCCACGCCTCCCTAATGGCCCCCTCCTGGAACCCACAGCGCTCACCTTGGCTTGGGCGTCGGGCTGGACCCTGAGCAAGGCCATGGCCGGGGTGGGGGGAGCCTAGCGCTGCACGAGGAGCCAGGCAGGAGTGGGCACGGGAAGGGAAAGCGAAAGCGGAGATCGCAACCTGCACCGCCTTCCTGGGTAGTGGGGACTGGAGGGACTGCAGGAGGCGGGGTCAGCCCGGAGGGAGGAGGGAGGAGGGAAAAGGGAGGAGGGCCGGAGGAGCGGGGGCGGGCGGCGGAGGATGGAGGCCAAGGTGGAGGCTCCCCCTGGAGCTACGGAAGAGCGCTGCCGCCGGGCTCCTCCGCCCCTCCGCCCCGCTCTCCAGCCTGGAGCCTGGCTTCCAGTCTCCGCATCTCTGCCGCCTCTCGACTGGCAGCCTTCTGCCCCGCCCCGCCCCCTCCCCGCCTCCCATCTCCCTGCCTCCGCACCCCGCTCTCTTTCTCTGCTTTGCCCGGGTCAATGATAAGCCTTACTTGGGGTTCTTCCATCTTTTCTGATATGGAACAACATCCTGCCTCTGTTCCCTAGCCTTGCCAGCGTGGTTCTTTGGCTCCCCGGGTATTCTCTCGCTCACGAAGCGACACTCAGAAGCTGGCACCATCCTTCCCCAAGCCTCAATCAGCTCTTCCCTGGACTTAGTGCAGCAGACCATACCTATATAACCCAGTCTACCACAGCAGCCTCGCTAGAACGAAATCCAAAGAGCTTTTTCCATCGTAGCCTGCCTGACACCTGTCTCCCCTTCAAGTTCATTTTCTACTGCATTTCCCCGAGTTCATTACACTTGCAAATACTTGGGGTTTCCACTTGTTTCTCAAACAATCTGCATGTTCATTCCTGCCTCAGGGACTTTGTTCTTGAGAAACCTTTTGCCTGAGACACCCTTCCCCCGGTGTCCTCATCCAGTTTTCAGCTCTTCAAAGAGAAAGTCCTCCATAATCCTTCATAAACAACCTCCCCCCATATCTCTTATTACAAATCAGTACCTTCATAACACTTATCTTTGATGTTATTTTTGAGACAGGATACTTTCATGGTTTTAACTGGAGCTGGGGAAGCTTTTTCTGTAGGGATTGATGGTAAATAATACTGAGGCTTTATGGGCCTTCCAGTGTCTGTAGCAACTTCTTAACATTTTGCCACTGTAACAGGAAAGCAGTCTATGTAAACGAATTAGTTGGCTGGGTTCCAATAAAACTTAATTTATGGACACTAGACTTCGAATTTCATATGATTTTCATGTGTCAAAAAATAATAATCTTCTTGGATTTTTTTCCCCAACCACTTAAAAATGTAAAAACCATTCTTATCTTACAGACTATACAAAAACCGGCCACAGGAGGGCTGTAGTTTGTTAATCCCTATGTTAAGAACATAGACAATGTACTCATATTGTCTGAGTTTGTAATCCTGGCTCCTCTGTTAGCTGCGAACCAGTTACTTTAACCTATGTACCGCCATTTTCGCAACTGTATAAATGGTAATATTGCTAAACATAGAAGAATATTTTCTGCTTCCTATCAAAGAATGATAGGAAGGAAATAATGGGCATTGTCCTGTCCTCTAACTGTTTACAATTTTAATTTTGAGATAGATTGACCACCTATATTTAAAAAAAAAAGTAGACAGGGGAAAATAAGATGTAAGTTTAAGAAAGCAGTACTTAGCATAGGATGCTGTCTTCAGACAGCATCTTCATGGAAACAGAATGATTTGAATATGGTTACCCAGGATAAATGATTTATAGAAGAGTGGGAAGAAACAAGAGATACCAAAGGCAGGAAGGAGCAAGCTGGGGTCGGGGGATGATGGAAACCAGGATAGTATTCATGTTGTGGGGCTTGGACTGATCTTTAAGGGAGGCTGTGTACAAGGCAGGTAAATGTCAGAAAATTTTTTTTTTAAATCAAAAGTATTTGTTATTTAAGTTTAAAACTAGAAACACTTTTATAAAGTAGAATACAGAATAAATAAAAGTCAGAAAACTCCAAGTTAAATAGATTGCCCAGGGAAAATAACTCCATGAGCATGTACTACTAAAAAGATAAGTTTGGATCCAGCAAAAATAATTTGTTTTTTACTTAAATAGAAGGCCTTGACCTAAAATATGAGTTTGTCTTCTGTCAGAGGTGCCTGCAAGAGCTTGGATGTTTATTAGTCCTGTGTAAGATCACTTCTTTAAAACCTCTTGTCTTTAGGAAATTTTGTTAGGTCTGGCACAAGTGAGTCCATCTGAATTGTGACAGCTTTTCCCCTCCTGACTCCAAACTGTCTCTGAAGAGTCTCCTCTGAAGATTTTGTCAATTAACCATTTTGGTTAATGAAAGTTCCTCTGTGCCAGAATAGCTTTCCCTGGATGTTCTCGGCAGTCAGAAAATCTTGACTGTAGAGTTATGTGACTCCCAGAATGTGTATAGCGGTGGGCTGTCTGTGTGGACATATATAAAATGTGCTCTGTGTTGGTCAACTTTCTATCACTGAGACAAATGCCTGAGGTAATCAGCTTATAAAGCAATAAGGTTTATCTTGGCTCATGGATTTTAGTTCATGATTTATTGGCTCCATTACTTTTGGATCTGTGGTAGACAGTTCATGGGAGGAATGAGTAGTGGAACAAAGTTGGTTATCTTACTACAAGGAATGAAAGAGAGGAAGAAGTGCCCTAATGTCCCATTCAAGGGCAAGCCCCTGACAACCAGAACTTTTAAGTCCCACCTTTTAAAGTTTCCATCACCCATCAATAGCACCATGGTTTGAGGACCAAACCTTTGACACATAAGACTTTGGGGGAGATTTCCAAATCACAACATTTATCTTGGAATTAGTCAGTAGTTTTTCTATGAAGTTGTATGCGTTGACAACAGTTTCTTTCTATCTATGGCTCTTAGCTAGGTGAAACTGAAAGAAGACAAAAATTTAAATGTCAATATGTAGTTCTGAGTGACTCTAATCTTTAGTCACACAACTTGCATTGTACAGAAATTGGATGAGAATTTTGTAGAAATAAGAACACTTTAAATAAAAGAAAACTCTAAATAAAGTTTGTACATATGCTGTCAGCTAGTGATTTGTGAACTATGGAACCAATTTTATTAATCTAATGAATTGTAAGTAGAGAGCTACATCTAGGTTTGAGATGAATCATTCACAAGTGGGTTGTTTTAAAATCTGTTTCACCCTTAATAAGTAACCCTTAGGTCTTGGTACTTTTTACATATTTGTTGGTCTCCCAGAGGCTCTTTACAATTGGGGGTCCATAAAAACAAAGAGGTAGATGATCCCCAACCACAAAAACTCTGAGTGGAAATAAAATACTATTTTTGTAGCACATGTCTGAGGAGTCACTGAGCCTGGCCACATTTTTTAATGCTCCAATCATTTTAAATTAATTTTCAACCATGCCAGACTAAGGAAAATCCCAATATATATTCTACAACTTTGTGTATTTTAAAGGAATTTTCATCCATGTGCTTTTAATTTATTTGCATTTATATCATCAATTATTAGTTTTATGAGCTTTTTGATGTAGAACCAATTTTAGCTGTTTTCTCAAGAAGGTGTGCTTCAGCAATTTTCTCTTCTAAGAACAGAAGGAGTTATTTTGCCAGAGAAAAACAAACTTAAATATGCAAAGTTTCAGATTCAATCTGTAGCTCAAAGCTCATATGATTGGCATATATAGAATTACCTCCTTCCCTGATACACACATCACTGACACTAACCCCATTCTCACGGTGCTCCTGCCAGATGCTAAACAACCAAAGTGTTTGGCCATGACATTGAATAAAAACCCAAAAAAGAAATGCAGAGGTCTTTGAAAAGATTGGCAGTTTTGGCTGAAAATGAAATTTCTACACAATATTTAGTGTGTCTGTGTACAAAGCCTAGTCAGATTGTAGACGTTAACACCATCTTGTCTGAAACATTGAAGAATTACTAATAAGGATAAGCCTCAGGTAATTTTGGGCTTTCTCAGAATCCTGGAATGATTTTTAAGGAAGTATTTGATTTGTATACTTATATATATTTTCATGCTCTATGTCTTTTAGGCTGTATATTTCTCTTGTGCATTGCCTTTTGCGTGAATTGGTAGAGTACTTTTGTGAGTTAATAATTTTATTTTCAACTCCAGGAAAATTTCTTAAATCTACTGGTGCCTCTTAGAATCTGATCAACAGATCTAAGCTTATCTTCATTACATTTGTAATTTTATTCACTTTAATCTTAACCCTTTGGGATTATTTTTTATAGTGAAATCATTTGAAGTAACTTCATGTGAACATATGTAAAAGAGAAACAACTGGGTATTACTTCAGTTTTAGAAAAGAAAAACAAAAGATTTTGAGCAAGTTTCTTTGCCAAAGTTTTATTGCCAAAAGTTATTGGAAATGATATATTAAGAGACTGAGGGAAATGTATTGTCATGATTAGGAGAAATACCTTACTGATAAAAAGACCAGGAGGTAAATTGTAGCTTTTTTGAATGGCAAATGACATGATGTTATATCCCTAATGGAAAGACTTTATTAAGCACTTCATATCTTATCAGGGATGACAAAGATCTCATGTTTGAAAAGGCATGCATCTCTTCTGTATAAACAAGTGAATAAATGGAAGTATTAAAATGTCAAAAAGCATTTGTAAATGTAAAAATTAGGAATAAATCATTTGATATTGAGATATGAGTTATCAAATATATAATAATATAGGAATCTACAGGTCCCTAGAACTTATCCAGTTTCTGAAGGCGCTAGCTGTGTGCCAAAAGAAAAGAATACAAATCATCAGAAACAACAAAGAACATTAACTGCACTCCTATCTGCTCCTCCTCCACACTTGCAGAATCATAACAGCTGATATGAGTTGAATGTCTGTAAGTTCTAGATAAATGTACTAGACCTGTTACAGGCATTATTTTTTGGAAAAAATTTTGAGATAGTACTATTGTCTCTATTTTACAAATAAGGAAAGAAAAACACAGGGAAGTGAATTAACTTGCTTGTGGTGAGATAAAAAAGTAAGTGAAGGCTGTGGGAGCTGAACTTGGGCGGTTAAGCTCTAGAACATGTCCTTTGGGGACTGCTTGGGTTTCTTCTGTATGCAGAAGAGGGAGATTTCTCTATAAATATTAGAGCTGTCAACCAAGCTAGGTCGGGTTCTTCAGAAGTAAAACATAAAAGCTAAAATATTTCAAAATGGGAAAAAGTTATGGTCATCTAAGACTTCAAGCAGAGAATGAGATACAAATAGAAGATGGCGGGGCTCAGACTCTCCATCCACAAAGTTGGTATTTCCATTGGAGTAGTACTTTTCCTAATATGGCCCAAGACTAGTTCCATCTTCTTTGTTTTGTAGGATAGGTGCTAATGTATGGGGAAGGAAACTTTATTGGAGGCAAAATTGATTTTATCTTTAATAAGTAAAATCTAGACTTTTAACTATTAGCATCAGAGTTATTGGTAACCAGAATTTAACAACTCCTTTTGTTGAGTGCATTTTTCAAACATTTAACTCTTTCAAATGGAAAATAATTCTGTTCTGGTTAAAGCAGTTAATTACACCAAACAGAAGGGAACAACATCATGTGTGTGTGTGTGTGTGTGTGTGTGTGTGTGTGTGTTAATAAAACTATAGCAAATTTTGAAAGCTGATCTTTTTTTATCTCACTATTAGTCCATATCAACAGGAAATGTCCAAATACAAGGTTTTCATTCTCAATTTGGATAGTGATATTGTTTGTGAGTATTTAAAGAAGCTCCAGTATTCCACATTTTTGTTATTAAAGGGATTGACTGTCAAAGACCTTATATTTTCCTTTATGTTAAAGATGTAAAAATATTCCTATTTTAAGTTAAAAATCTTAGTTCAAAGGGATTTAAATCATTTTTATTTCATATTTACCTAAAATGAGTATAGTTTTTTTGGAGAAATTGACATGTAAGCACAGTGAATTATATTAAGTAAGAATGCTCACTAGGAATATTCCTCAAAATGTTCCTAACTTAAAAAGAAATTTAAAGTGCGCAAGAAAGAGATAATGTAGTCATCTCAGAGTTAGCTCAATAGTGTAAGAGTTTTAAAATATTGCTGAATATTATTGGCATGAATTCTACAGGCTGTGAACACCTCTCTGAAGGCAAATCAATCCACTGATGGCTGACTGACCATCTATAGCAACTGGGCATTAGATTCAAGGTAACTTTAAGGCAAGATTTTCAGGGGAAAATATCTCTTTTACTCTGGTAATGCAGTATTTCTAAAATTATTATTGGTAATGAATTCTCTCCCACTTCCCCCTTCTCTTATGCATTCTTCAATAAGTACCAAAAGTTCAGCTTATTTAAACTTTTACTTATTTCACTGTGTGCAAATGTATATTGCATAGCTACACACACACACACACACACACACACACACACACACACCCTTCCTGTCTATATTTTGCCAATGCTTTTATCTTCTTCTGAGAGAATCTATATTATGTTTTTGCAGGTAAATAAAATTATTGTAGGACATTCATACATTCAGAATTTCCATTACAGTCTAGTGCTTCAGTAATTATAGAGGGTTAAGTACTACTTAAATAGCTATAATTAATATTCTTACTGATTCAAAGTAATCCTATTTTATGTAGTATTATCTCTTAAACTAAAACTCATAAGTATTAACACAGGATACAATCTGTTGTGCCATTGTATCATTTTAAGTTCATATGCAGACCATTCTGCCATTGCATGTGGTGGTTATGTATCAGTAACCTGAAGAAAACTGCATTGCATTGGTCCTCTGTCGCTGAAGGCCTTGATTCTTTTTTGGGAGGACTGGCTACTTTCCAGAGATATCCAAAATGTTATTTAGCTATACTATTCTTTTATTTTTTCTTTTTCCTTTTTTATTAGCATTAATTAATTGTACAAAGGGTTTCATTGTGATATTTTCATACATGCATATGATGTACTTTGATCAAATTCACCCCTTCTATTACTCTTTCTTAACTCCCTCCTTTCTACTCCCATTTTTAACAGTTTTCAGTGAGTTTCATTAGCTATTTTCATACATATATAATGTACTTTGATGATAGTCACCTTCATTGCACTACTCTCTTCTTACAGAGTTAAGATTTTTCCTCTTTGATTAGGACAGCCAAGTCATGGGGTGGTGTTAGAGATGTCAAGAACACTGAAGATCTATCTATCATCTATCTGTCTATCTATCTATCTATCTATCTATCTATCTATCTATCATCTATCTATCTATCATCTAACTATCATCGTCTCATTGGAGCAATGTTAGAAATTATCTGAAGTAGTATTTCTTTTATAAAGCAATTGTGTTGTTGTCAGTAGCAGATAAATTTAGCTTCCATATAGAAAACATGAAGACTAAAGAATTTTCTCTTTGTACAAAATTTAACTAATGATAAGGTTTAAAGAAAGCAGTTTAATTTTTTCAGTTTGTACTTGAATTGTAACTAGAAGTCAGAAAACTACTCCCACCTCAATCTCAAATAGTTCCAACTTCTTGAGAAAATAGAAGTCAGAGGAACAGGACCAGGGCCAGATAAACTCTCTATTTTTACTCTGAGCTTAATTAATTTCATTTTAAATGTGGGGTGCTTCTGTTTCATCCTGGTTGAAGACAGGCATTTAGCTTTAGTTAAAGGCACATATGGTTTGGAAAGAGGAGCTAATATTTAATTACTGCACACTACATTCTGGCACTACACTAAGATAATTTCATTGTGCAGGAAACTATCTCATTCTCAAATGAGAAGAGGTGGTGGCTTAGTTTCAAGACTTTTAGGCAGCAATGCTGAAAAGTTAATTCACATAATTTAGGTTATTTCAGATCTTATCTTAAATTTCTCCAAGTATAGTGCTTCAAATCAGTACTGTTAGACCCAAGCTGCCCTATGAGAAGGCAAAGGAGAGAAATGTACTGAAAACTGAAGTAGGGAATAAGCTGCAATCAACTAAGACAGGGGATGAGTTTAGTTAGGATCAGAAAACAATAGAATTGTTAATTATGAACTTAAAAGACTTTTTGAGGAGATTGTAACCTAACCTAATTGCGTAAGTGATGAGAGGAAATTCAAGTTAAATGACTTTCTAAATAGTTATATCATGAAAGACACAGAATAATGTTGAAACCAAACCTATTGACTGTCACTTGGTACTCTCTCTTTTTCCACTCATGATTTGGTAGTTTTCACAGCCAAGGAATTCTTTTCTTTACCAACAGCCATGCTTCACCCATCTTCTTGATCAGTTATGTGATATGAGGCCATTTTTCTTTCTTTTTCTAAGCATGAGTTCTCCAGTTGAAACCAAGGGACAAAAATTATTGAATTATTGACTTTCTCAAACACTTATTCAGGATCAAGGTCAAATAAAACTTGGTAATTAAATTTAATATAGCTTGGTTAAAAGTGGCTAGAAAAAATGCACTGGTGATTTTTTCCTACTCTATGCTGTATCCTAAAGGTGAAGAGAGATGTAATGGTCTACATATTTGAATTTAGAATCTTATAATGGACAAGACTTATAACTTACCTTTCTTAAATTAGATTTTCATGACTGACATGTCAATAATGGGGAAGTTTGGGCTAGGATGTAGCTCAGTGGCACAGCGCTTGCCTAGCATGCGTGAGGCCCTGGGTTTGATCCCAGAACCAAAAAAAAAGACAAAAAAAATGGGGAAGTTTTAGTGTCAGAAAGATCTTTTGTAAATTAGTGGTTAAGGTTTGGATATGAAGTATTCCTCAAAAGGCTCATGTGTTGAAGGCTTGGTATCTAGCCAGTGGATCCAATCATTGAGATGTTATTGGATTTTGCATTCTAAGATCTAGTAAATGGATTAAACCACTGGTAGATTCATAATTTGATTGTATTATTGGAGGTAGTGGAAGCTAGGAGTTGGGGCCTTATTGGAGGAAGTAGGTTACTGGGCTCATGCCTTTGAAGGAAGGTTTCTTTCTTTTTTCCTTCTGGCTCTGTTTCTCACCTGCCATGAGATAAGGAGGTCTATTCTTCACACTCCTGTCTCACTTTAGGCTCAAAGTAATGGATTCAGCTGACTGTAGACTAAAACCTCTCAAACTGTGGACCAAAATAAAATCTTTCTTTTTTAAAATTGTTTTTCTCAGGTATTCTTCACAGCAATGAAAAATTCAACTACTATGTTAATTTTCTATTTTTTAGAAAATTAAATATTTGCATCTTCTATGTCATATATGATAAAATGATTAAATAATATCTCCACCCTTAAGATATATAAAAGTTTTAAATAATGAACATATAATTCAGTTAGTGCTGTTTTCAGTACATTGGAGTCTATATTCATGCATTTACTTTATTCCTCTCTTCCTCACTGCTTCCAACATGTCCCTCTTCCCTCATGAGATAGTACAGCTGTTGTGAGGCTGGTGAATTACACTGAGCATGATCCACTCATAGTGTCCGTGAATTCTACACATTCCTAGTCTTTCTCCTCATTTTTGAAGTTTTTGTCATCTGTTCCTGTTTTCTTAATGGTCTAAATGTTAACAATGCTCCAAGCAACATCTCCATCCATAGGATTGATTGTTCCATTATTGTCTGGATTCCTTTATGTCCATATCTCCACCAAACGTCTTTTCTGCTTCCTTTTTTGTTTTTAAACCCAAAGAACAGGGTTTCTTCTAGTGAAAGACATTGCCAGAGATCAAAATCCAGCAGACAGGGGACTAAAGCAGTTAATACAAATGGATATTTCAGTAGGGAATAAACTCCCCTGCCAGACTTGTTAGTGATATGCCATAAAATATCTTTTTTAAAAGTTCCCATTTAGTCTGTAATGATACACAGCTTAACTAGCATTGCCAAATCATTTTACTTTTAATTCCAATATATTTATGTTCCCCATAATATTTCTGTTTCTATTGCTACCTCCTCATCCTAGTTGTGATTTTGCTGCCCTCCATAAAGTTGCCACCAAGACTTTGCATCCATTATGGTGACCACAATAAGACAAGGAAGTAGAAATAAATCTCAGCAACTACTATGAGAAAAAGACACAATCATTTATTTTTCATCTTATTTTTAGAATTAGGTAGCTTAAAAAGCTTAAGTTGAGAAAACTAACAACTTTAATGTAGAAATCTGATCAGACAGCTAGATATGAGGTGAATATGCAAAGAAATTGCTAGCTTTATCTTTACTGGCAATAATAAGCTAGAAAGAAATTGGGAAATTGTCCATTTCCCAATAGTAATAAACTGTGAGCAGAAATTTCATTTAAAGAAAACTGTAATATTCCATTACTTAGCATAAACAATATCTGAATAAAATGGGAAATGTTATATAATTATAAATAGCAGCTTAAGTTTATGTGTTTTTTTTTTAACCTTTGGATTGTAGGTGATGTTAAACTTCATATGAAAGAATCTATATCTGAGCATAGCTTAAATATGTGAAACAGAATAGGTATGGCTTCTCTTGCTAGGTATTAATTCATATTGTACTCATAATATGAGTATAATAAACATTAGTGGTCATGATTATGCATAATGAGCACCTGAAAACTCAGCAGCTTCGAGTAATGAATAACTTTTCTTCTTCTCATGTGTCTGCAGGTTGGTTGAGATGACTTGGCTTCATGTTTTGTGTTTGGGCATGGGTTCAGGTTTCAGGTTGCTGTAAAATCTGCTTCATTGTTTTCACATTCCTTTTGGACAAGCAGCAACCAGGGCATGCTCTTTTCTAGGTGGCTTTCAGGAGGACAAAGACCTTGACTTGAAGCTAGCACACTGTAACTTGCACCCATATTCTACTGGCCAAAACAAGTTAAATGCTCAACTCCAGCATCTTTGCGTACGTTTTCATTAATCTTTACAACAACACTGTAAATTTAGATAATGCTGTCACTACATAAAGATTACAAACCATGCATAGAAAAATAAATAATTTGCTCAAGATCTCACAGCTAGGGAAGAGTGCAGAAAAGATGCAAACTAAAGACAAAGCTTGCGTTCTCTCCACTTCACCAAACCCAATTTTAGTTCTACCTTCTGGGGGATAATGTCAGTGACTTTTCTTCTAAACTATTAGTTCTCAGCCTATATGATGATAAGGAATATTTTCTAATATCAAACTTTTTGTAGGCAATGTCTGATAGCAATTATACATTGTCATTTAAAATTATCAAGAAAATATGTAATGAAAATAAGCCATCATTTTGATTGATAGACCTTTTAAATAAACATATTTCATTAATCTCAGAATTTAGAGCCACTTGAAAACTAAAGTAATACAGACCAGCATAGCATCTCATCATTTGAAAATACCTAGAATAGGTTCATCTCTATTTTTCTTCTATTTTAGTCCCCTTCCTAAGGTGAGTTCAACAGGTTTGTTTGTTTGTTTCAGTACTGGGGATTGAACTCAGGGTTTACACCTTGAGCCACTCCCCCAGCCTTTTTTTGGGATGGGTGTTTTTGAGATAGGGTCTTGTGAACTATTTGCCTGGGCTGGCTTTGAACTGTGATCCTCCTGATAGCTACTCTGCCTCCTGAATAGCTAGGATTGCAGGCATAAGGCATCAGCGCCAGGCTCAACAGGTTTAAAACTTCTATATTCCTTCTTATACAGAGAGTACATTGGGTTATAATACATATATACATGGAAATGTCACAAGGAAACTACCTGTATAGCTGTGTTAACAAACAAAAATGTCTGTTTTTTTCTTTTACAATATCAGAGACCAGGAGGGAATAACAGGTCCTGTGCTGGGAGTTGGGGGGTTACCAGTAGAAGGAGGGAGGATGTGAGGAGAGAGTGTGGGAAGGTGAATATGGTGCAAATACTGTGTATACAAGTATGTAATGGAAATGACACCTGTTGAGATTATTCTAGGAATGGGGGTTGGGGGGATAAAGCAGAATGGTAGAGGGGATAAATTCATGCAAGATATATTTGATATAGTGTAAGAACCTTTGTAAACACCACAATGTACCCCCAGCACAAAAAATTAAATTGAAAAAAAAGAAAACAACTGGATAAAATATTCAAGAAAGTTCATTAAGTCTCAGAGGATTTTGAGCCAATATTCCACAGCAGGGTATGAAACCGTCTGTTCTTTGATCCTCCCGGTCCCCAACTTTTCTTGTGGACAATTGACCCCTTTATGATAAAAATGTTTGTTTTCTAGAAAAACATAACTCATCACATCTAATTTCCAAGTCAATGACACTTTGCTATGGGAGACACTGCGATGTGCTGGTAAGCACAAGCACCTCAAAACCAGACACCAGACACCTGGCAAATGCCGGACTCTTGACAGTTACAGCTGGACTAGCAGTTTGATCACCCATGAAGAAGGGACAACCCTGGTTCCTCCTTCATCCAGTTGTTGGAGAAATAATGACAGGGCCTGTGTCCAGCACTGAGAAGCAGAGAACCTGGTACAGTAGCTGAGGGCTGCTGTGATTGCTTCATAAGATCAGCACCTTCCACATGAAATGCAACACCTTCACTCCAAATGCAAGTACTCTGAATGTTATAGTAACAACAATGCCTTAGAGCCAGAGAGGGATTGAAGGTGTGGCCTGAAAGCCAAATC
Organism: Castor canadensis; assembly: GCF_047511655.1. Classification (NCBI taxonomy): domain Eukaryota; kingdom Metazoa; phylum Chordata; class Mammalia; order Rodentia; family Castoridae; genus Castor; species Castor canadensis. Next base: position 80,515,764 of record NC_133388.1, on the reverse strand, counting down.
CTGTCTGCTACCCACTTAGCCTAAGAGCTGAACAATGGTGGGGAGGGGAAGGAAGAAAGATCTTTCATGTCACATGGAAAGTATATGATATTCAGATTTAGTGTCCATAAATAAAATTTTTCTGGAATACACACACACACACAAGTACATATGGATCTGAACATTTTTAATGATAGTTCAGGGGCTCCCTGGGGAATCTACTTTATCAAGGTTATACGTCACTCTTCTGTAAGATGCTAGCATCTATTCTTTCTGATCTCTTAAATTATCAGCCCCTAATTTGCACAGGTGACTCCTACATTAATCTTATTGATCTTTGACTAATAAGTTCATTACCCAGGCTCCTTTTTGCATTCATTGCATGATCACAGCAGCTGCATGGTCTGCTCACCACAATAAAACAGGTGATACTGGGTCCGGCATCTGTGCACATCTGTACTAGCATGCCTTGTTCCTGGAGCAACCACTGAGCTTCATTGCTTTACAGGCTGCCTTTTCTCCAACACCTCCCAGCCTTGAAACAGCATTCAAATTACTTTCTTCCACCTACCAAACTTCTTAGCAATTCATTTCAGAAAAACTTCATCTCTCTGTGCCTTTAGATCTTGACTTATTTCACTGGTCCATGACAACTATCTATCTGCCACCACCACCTCTATTAGCTCAATCATTATATAATTTTGCCTTTTTGTTATAAGGCCTGTGGTCTGCTAGGTATTTGTCCTTGGTGTAATCTGGGCTTTAAGCAGAGGCAGTAATTGATGAGGAGTTCTGACCTAGTGTTTGCTAAGATTCGGTACGAACAGTGCTTCCTGTTAGACTGAGTTATAATTCCAACTCAAGTGATAACTTCTTGGCTCTTACTCAACTGACCACTCATAAATTTTAGACTTTTCTTGAGTCATGAAACTTTCCTTTCAGGACCCTGCTTATAAGAAGACCCTGTGTGAGAACTAAATACAAATCCACGTTATTCACGTGGTTGTGTAGTCCAGTACAAAGAACTATGATTCTACTCTGGTTCCCAGTCTGATTAGGTGTCAGAAACCAACCTAGTCCATCTTTTCTTTCACTGTCCTATCACACATTCATACACAAATATTGCCTGTCTTCCTTTGCCTTTGACAGGCAAGGTTGACAGGGAACTTGGGATGTTGCTGTTTCACCTTAGACCTTTATTCTTGAGCAAACTATGAGTGAAGTTGGTCACAATATTTAAAATCATACCTAATATCTCAGTATGAGGGGATATCTATGGAAAGGAGCAAATATAGATACTGAGTGAAGATAGAATATTCCCTACCTATAGCCTCTGCAGATCAATAGAAAGAGTTTGCTAAATAATAGAGTTTTAAAAGATTTGGGTCTGAGCTGAGGATTTGTCAAGAACCAATCAATTAGTCTGAAGCAAAAGAAGAAATAAAGCCACATATGCATGAGCAATAAAATTCCAGGTTTTCACATTCAAAGGAGTCAGATAAAAATGGAATTTAGGTATAAGGTCAGTCTAAGAAGAAGAAGCCAAGGTAATATGTTAGTGGGGGCCAGGACCAAATGAGCTGATATGGCTCATTTGTGTAAGACTTGGGTAAGACTACTACAGACTTCAGTTAGGGAATGGTATTCCATGCTTCAGCCTGCTCAGCAGTTGTGAGTGGATGTGGAGGTGTAGTCATCAAAAAGTGTACTAGGAAATGCCAAGCTTGTCCATCCAGATGGTCTGTGTTGGATCTGCCTACCAGCATCTGAGCTTCAGTGGGTGGATCCAGTGGCAGGTACCACATTCTCCCTTGTTGTGAATAAATTGCTATGATTTTTCCATGAATGCTGATATATGCTTTCAAGGTTTTTGACTGCAAGCCATAGTAAGAAAAATGTTTTCTATCTCCTCACTACATTCTCCACATACAAGCATGTGTGTATGTGTGTAGTTATATCTATGTCTCTATCTCTTTATAATAAAAAAATTATCCTGAATAATGCCACTAATAAAAGAAGTTCTTTGATATATCATTTATTTTTTCCTTTTAGAAATTCTGATTGTGAATTGATAAATGATTTCTTTATCCAATAGTAGAAAAATATTTTGAATTCATAAGACATTGCTGTTTGCCTTATTATAACTAAAGGAACTTTATTTTTGTTGATGAAAACACCTTTTTTTCACCATTGTCTCACAAATATCACTTTCAGAGCACCTTCTTTTTATGTTCTCATTTCTATTATTATAATTTCCTTTCTGTTTCAGATCTGAAACCTGTATTTAGTGATTTGTGTTTTCAAGTCAAGGATGGATGCTTTATCTACTCAGCTTTAATGATTTAAATTTCTGAATATACATTATCACTTCTAAGCTACTTTTATAACTATTAAGAGGTACAATTTAACATATTATGTCTAACATACCAACTTTTAAAGAACTGTTACTATATAGGATGTTTTAGGAAAATTAAGTAAACCTACTACAATTCACCTAGAGTAACTTTTCTCTTTAACTGCCCATTGACAATTTCTGTCCTGGATGGAGGAATTAGTTGAATAAAATAATGGAGAACAGTATAACATCTGGTTGAATAGCTTCTTAAAGAGCATTAATTCAGAGTAAACTCAAGCACATTAGAAACATTTCACTAGAAATATTTGTAGTTAACCCTAGCAGGAATAATGTAGTCCTATTTAATTCATTTATTGAAGATGTAAATGATATGCTAATCAAAAAGTATGAAGTGGGACAAAACTGGTAATAATTTCGATGTTTTGAATAACATGATTAATATTTAAAAGTTTGGTCAGAGAACTTAAATCTTATCAATAATACAGTTCTACATTTATGTTTAACCAGTTAAAATCCTAAACACAGACTCTGAATTCTACTACTAGTTACAATATTATAGGTAATGGCAAATTATATAATTTCTGTTATTACCACTAGAGAATGGAAAAAAGAATATTCATAAAATGTATGTTTTTACAAATATAAGAAACCTTAAAAAGGAAAGGAAAACACGTTAACTAAAAATCTAGATATGGAGAAACTTTCCTTGGTGAACTTAGTTCCTCAAATGATTTCTTTCATGTGGCATTTTCTATGTCTGGGAATGAATTGAGGGTGTACTTGCCATAGGGGAAGGAGAAAACAGCAGAGATGTGGTGGCCACGTTGAGTTGGTGCAAATCACTGGACTCTAGGGAGATCCTAAATGCAAGTCAGGATTTCTCTGCAGAAAGAATATCTGCTGAGTGATAGGATAGTGTGGGGGTCTTATGGGTGGGGTTAGATTATAGAGAAAGTAAAAATCTTCCAGAGTTTTGTGATAGTGAGGAAGACAGGTATTGGATATATTTGAAACTAGAGGTGGAGTGATTTTTAGTAAATCAGTAGTGACTAAGATGAATTCCTGACAGAATTTTTGTGATCAGTCCCTCAACTCATCCTCCCAGCACAGGAAAGTGTAGGTCCTTTCTTGAAGAAAGTGACATCAGTTTTAAATCAGGTTAACATATATGATACCAGTACATAATTTAAAATGAAAAGATGTACGGAGGCAAAATATGTTCAATATTGGAGGAATAATTCGTATCAGCAAGAGCATGTAGATGTGCTTAGATCTTCATTTGACAAAGACCATATTACAAATAGCTTGATCAAATAAGAGACAAAATTTGCAAAACTGACAAAAAAGGATTTGGACACGTCAAACAGACCAAGTAGAGTATATTCACAGCAGGGATACAATGAGAAACCTCTTTGAACATTGACTTAAATATTAATAATGAAAGACAGGACTGTGAAATAGGTACAGTGTGTGTGGGGAGGTACTTGTGTGGGGTGTGAATGAATAAGATTAAGGTGAGAATATATGGTAGATGGACTTCATATACTTATATGAAATAGAACAAAGAACCTCTCACAATTGCTTTAAGTGGAGTGGGGAGGAGATTGAGGGGGAGAGAGAATGAGTGATCGAACCTTATAGGTACAATACAAACCTAATTAGAATTGTCACTATGAATCCTCCTGTATAACAAATATTTCTTAACAAAAAAATTTAAATTTAAATTTAAAAAAAAGTCAAAAAAGAACATAAAAATAAAAATATTCTACAACTAAAATACTTAATATTTTAAATTAATTTTAACATCAGCATGACCAATGCAAAAGATGTCATCATGGAACTAACATACAGGTGAATATTGCTTTCTCAGCTTCCTGTCTGCTGTGATGAGAGGCTCTGTTCTACCACACCACTCCCGCCAGCATGGATTGAAATCATGAACAAAAATTAATTTTCCCCCCTAGAATGCTGCAACTGGTGAAAATTCCAAAGAACAGAATGCTGATAGAGATGTGGACAGTAGTCCAGGTATGGTGATATATGCCTGTGATCTCAGCTACTTGAAGGCAGAGATCGAGGGGATCACAGTTCGAGGCCAGCTCAGACAAATTGTTAGTGTGACGCTATCACAACAAGTGATGGTGGGTCATACCTATAATTCCAGCTACTTGAGAGGCATAGGTAGGAGGATTGTGGTCTGAGGTCAGAATGGGCAAAAAATGTGAGACCCTATCTGAAGAATAACTAAAGCAAAAGGACACAGGGCGTGGCTCAAGTGATACAACATGTGCCTAACAAGTACAGAGCCCTGAGTTCAAATCTCAGTGCCATCAAAAAGAAAAAAGAAGAAAAGGAAATGCAGATGGTAAGGAGGCTTCTGTTGGAAATTGTACAGATACCATTCACGGTACATTCTGGCAAAGAACTTGTCCATGTCTTGAGGCTTCTGGGAGGCTAAATTAAAAAAAAAAATGAAGTAAGGTCAGAGAAGCCAGTGTACAGTTGGGATTAAGGAAGGCATGGTTTCTAAAGAGATTAACACAATTAAAAAGAAGCCAAATATCTCACATCAGGACGAAAGGAAGCATGATTTGAAGGTGTCTTGGCAATTGGCTCGGCCCACCCATTGCAGACTCAAGGCTATGAAAGTGCAAACTCATTTGAAAGCTGTCTCTTGATAAGAGAACATCTCTGGGGTGTCCTGCTTGCACAGGTCCTCCCATGAAGTTGTTGTCCTAGAATTCATTTCAAGTGTTTATTTACCCAGACACTACAGCCATGATCTCAAGCTGGCAACAAACATTGGCATCATCCATGTGGTGCTAGTTTTTCAGGCATGCAAAATGCAAGAGTTATGGAAGATTCCACCCAGATTTCAAAGGAAAATTAGGGAAGCCAGGCACCGTGTGATAGGGTCAGATTCTCTGCAGGAAGCCCCTGAGAGGGCAAAGTGTGAAGCTGTGACAATGAAGCTGAAAATGCAATGGAGACTTCAGGAAGTTAGAGGTGCAAGCATGTGGACTGTCTGCTGAGTACGGCTGCAGGCAGTGAGCACAGTCAGTCCAGTAGAGAGACCATGTGGGCTGAGGGCCCTGCAAGACTGCAGGGGTGAGGATGCTCAAGCACTTGGAGCTCATATCACACTGCTGCATGCTCACAATATCTGACACTGGAGCTGCAGCATTTAGTGTTTGCCCTGATGGGTTTCAGTCTTGCATTTTGGTCCCATCCCTCCTTTCTATAGCCCCACTCCTCCCTTTCAGAATGGGGATAATGTGAATGCTTACTCTGTGCCATTGTATCTTTTTTAATAAATTGAATTAGCTTACAACAGTTGTACATGTGGATGCATTGTGATATTTACATATGTGCTTACTATGTATCTTAGTCAGATTTACCTCTTTCCCTTCCCCTCCTCCTAAGAACATTTTCAGCAGGTTTCATTCTTCTATTTTCTTCTATGATTACAAAATACATCTACCATATTCACTCTTGTTCACCTTTTCCTTATGCCTACCCCATCCCACGGGTACAAAGCCCCTAAAAAAGGCCTATTTTACCCTCTTGTCCTTCATTTTTTAAAGTGTCTATTGATAGTCCAAGGGGGTTTCACTTTGGTACTTCAGACCTCTATATATCATGCTTTAATCAAATTAAGCCCTTGTCACTTACTTTTTCTCTATCACCATGCTTCCCTAATATTCAACATCTTACAGTGCAGTATGTTATATTATATTCATATGTAGATGGGATGTTTCAATATTTTTCATTCTCTAACAGTTTCTTTCCCTCTCCTGCCTCCCATTGTCCCCTCAGACAGACTCACTAATACAATTTTGTTTTCTGTCTCACTATATATCTATATGTACATGCATACATACATATATAAGATTATATATGTATCTATATATAAATTTAACTTATAGGTCTAGCTTCCACATATGAAAGAAAACATACAACTTCTGATGTTTTAAGCCTGGCTTAGTTTGCTTAACATGACGTTCTCCAGTTCCATACTGCGAAAAACATAATTTCATTCTTCCTTATGGCTGAATAAAACTTCATTGTGTTCATATACACATTTTCCTAATCCATCATCAGTTGAAAGGCATCGGGGCTGTTCCCAAAGCTTGTCTATTGTGAATACTGCTGCAATAAACTTGTTTGTGAAAGTGGCTTTATCATATCTTGGAGTACACTCCTTCAGATGTATGTCCAGGAATGGCATCACTGGATTGTATGATAGTTCTATTATTAGTTTTTTGAGGGACCTCCATATTGCTTTCCATGGTGGTTGCACTAATTTACATTCCTACCAACAGTGTAGAAATATTCCTTTTTCCCCCACATCCTCATCAGCATTAGTTTTGTTTGTGTTGTTGATGATAGTCACTCTGATGGGGGTTAGGTAGAATCTCAGTGTCATTTTGATTTGCATTTCTTTTATGGCCAAGGATATTGAGCCTTTATTCATATGTTTATTGGCCATTTGGACTTCTTTTGAGAATTGTCTGCTTAGTTCATTTGTCCATTTATTCTGTAGGCTTTTGATTCTTTGAGAGGTTAGGTTTTTGAGCTCCCCACATATTCGAGTTATTAATCACTAGTCAGATGTATAGGTAGCAAAGATTTTCTCCCATTCTGTAGGTTGTCTCTTTAGTCTGGCTACTTCCCTTTGTTGTACAGAAGCTTCCTAGTTTCATGTAGTCCCATTTGTCAATACTTTCTTTTAATTGCTGAGCTATGGAGTTCTATTCAAAAAGTTATTACCTATGCCTACATGGTTCAATGTGTTCTCTGTTTTTTGTGCCATTGTATCTTGAAGTATATAATTTTCTTTTTCATTATACAGGGTCTCACAGCTAAGAATTTGCCTTGCGTCTCAGAGGAGTCTTTGAATTTAGGCTTTTTAAATTAATTTTTTATTGTTGTGCTGGCTCTACTCATAGTTATCATGGAAGTCCACACAATTTTTTCTCTGATTAAGGAGAAAGAGGTCACATCTGGCTGTACTACTTACTAGCTTGGACTTCTCTGATAGAAAAAAGGGTCACATTTATGTTTCTGCCTTAGTGCTTTTCACATTGGGTCCTTTCTTCTTGCTTCCATAGGCTCCGACACTACAGTCCTTTGGCCTTAACCCACTTCCTACCCATTCCATATCTCTCAGGGGTAATCATAGGATGATATGCTAACTTCAACCCTTTCTTGCCATTGCTTGTCACAACTGAAAACAATGTGTGTTCTTATTAATTCCATATGCTTTTATGTGCCCAGATACAGATAAGCCAATGGTTTCTAACTAGGATGATTTTTGTTTATGAGGAGACATTGGCAATTCTTGATTATTAAGACTGAGGTGAGAAGAGTACTACTTAGTGGTGGAAGGCAGGAACGCTACAAAGAGTGCCAAGATTGAGAAATCCTATGCTGGACCATGGATATAATGTTATGTACAAGCCAGGTACTGGTGGCTCATGCTTGTAATCATAGCTATTTGGAAGGCTGAGATTAGGAGAATTGCAGTTCAAAACCAGTCCAGGAAATAGTTCACGAGACTCCATCTCCAAAATAACCAGAGCAAAATGGACTGAAGGTGTGGCTCAAGTGATAGAGCACCTGCTTTGCAAGCATGAAGCCCTGAGTTCTAACCCCAGTCCTACCAAAAAAAGAGTTATGTGTAACCTAAGACATTTAGTCAAATAAAGCAAGAATATTTTGTAGGTAATGTAGTATAAGATAATGCTGACTAGCATGCAGAAGACATAAAATGAGTTATATTCTACCAGACCTGGAGTGGGAAGAGGTTCAGAAAATCTTCATCAAAGGAAAGAAAGTATATTGCCCAACACTTGAAAACAAGCGAAAATTTTTTGTGGTGAGTAGTAATGGGGTAAACATTGCATTGAATACTGTGGAATTGAGCTGAGCAAGAGCTGGAACACAAATCAGCAAGCGTAGAGGAGAACATAAGATGCATGTGTGAGATGACTGATACCTGAAATTCTGTCATGGAGAATATTCAGTTCTCAATAATTGGTAATTTTCCTCGAAATAATACTTCTCTTCAATGTGTGTGGAGGGGAAGGTCTGAACTGGATATTTGGAGATTACAGCTAGGAATTCAACTAAGAAATTATTTTTTATAGCCTAGAAAGGAATGAAGGAGAGAAAATAGTCTGGACTGTAGTCTGGACTGTCAGTTAATGGAAGTGCATGAGGAAAAATCCAAGGTCATGGAAATTTGCTCCTCAACCCTCCTCTCCATGGGATGACAGGCCAGTTGTTTCAAGTGCAATTAGCTGGTTTATTTTCTCTATGATCAGAGAAACATTTTCTACAGGAGGGCTGTAAAGCATGTATCGAATGCAAGGTTTCTCTTGCCCAACTAATTATGCTGTTTCTCCTTAAAAATAAAGCTGTGAATCTAAAAGTATATTATTTTTCTTGTGCACCATATTCTGGATTGACATCCTACTTTCCCTTATCACACGCATAGCTGGCAAAGGTTTCCCTCATTTCATTGGCAGTCCATTAAGTCTAGTAACTGTATCTTTTGTGGTGCAGAAGTTTTTAGTTTGATGCAGTCCCATTTGTTCATCCTTCCTCTTATTTGCCAAGCCATTCTGTTACAGAATTGCTTATCTGTTCCAGTGTATATCCTGCTACTCCCTGTAGTTGTTCTAAAGCTTCTAAAGCTTTAATGTAATTTAATTACATTAAATTCCTTAATCCATTTCAAGTTGATATTTGTTCAGGGTGAGAGACATGGATCTACTTTCAGTTCTCTGCCTGGAGATATCCAGTTTTCAAAGCAACATTTGTTGAAAAGGCTGTCTTTTCTCTATCATATATTTTGGGTTCCTTTGTCAAAAAATCAGGTGGGTGTAACTGTATTCATATATGGCTCTTCTATTCTGTTCCATTAGTCTTCATTTCTGTTTTTGTGCGAGTACCATGATGTTTTTATTACTATGGCTGTGTAGTATAGTTTGAAGTCAGGAAATGTGATACCTCCAGCACTGATTTTTTGCTCAGTATTGCCTTGGCTATTCAATGTCTTTTGTGCTTCCATATATGAGCTTAGGGTTGAGTTTTCAATCTCTGTGATAAATGTCATTAGAATTTTGATTGGGATTTGGCAATGTAGACATTTTTACAATATTGATTCTACCAATCCATGAGCATGGAAGGTCTTTCCATCTGCTGTAGTCTTCTTTGAGTTCTTTCTTCAATGGTTCAGTTTTCATTGTAGAGAACTTTCACTTCCTTTGTTAAGTTTATTCCGAGGTTTTTTTTTTTTTTTTGAGGCTATTGTAAATGGAATTGTTTTCCTATATTCTTTCTCAGTCTGTTCATTGTTGGTATATAGAAAGGCTACTGATATTTGTAAATAGATTTTGTATCCTGCTATTATGATAAATTTGCTTATAATGTCTAGGAGTTTTGTGGTCCAGTTTTTTCTGGAGTTTTTAGGTATAAGATCGTGTCATTTACAAATAGAAATGGTTTGAATTCTTCCTTTCCTATTCAAATTACTCTTATTTCTTCTTGTCTCACTGCTATAGCTAGGGATTCTAGGACAATGTTGAATATAAGTGAAGAGAGTGTACATCCTGTCTCTCATTCCTGACTTTAGAGGAAATAGTTTCAGTTTTTCCCCATTTAGTATGCTGTTGGCTATAGGCTTGTCATCTAGTCTTTATTATGTTGAGGTATATTCCTAGTTTCATCAGAACTTTTATCGTGAAAGGGTGTTGAATTCTGTCAAAGGCTTTTTCTTCATCTATTGAGTTGATCATGTGGCTTCTGTCTTTACTTCTGTTAATATTACATTTAATGATTTGCATATGTTGAACCATGCCTGCATCACTGGGATGAAATTGACTTTATCAGGGTATGTGATCTTTTCTAACATGTTGCTGAATTTAGTTTGCCAGTATTTTATTGAGAATTTTTGCATCTAAGTTCATTAAAGAAATTGGCCAATAATTCTCTTTCTTGTGCCTTTGTCAGGTTTTGGAATGAGTGTAATACTGGCAATGGTAGAATAATTTTGGCAGGGTTTCTTCCCTTTCTATTCCATAGATAAGTTTGAGGAGAGTTGGTATTAGATCTTTAAAGGTCAGGTAGAATTCAACAGTGAATCCATCAGGTCCTGGACTTTTCTTTCTTGGTATACTCTATTGGTGCTTCAATTTCATTGCTTGTTATAGATCTATTTAGATCTCAATTTTCCAACTTATTTGAAGACAGATTTAAAAGTAATCCCTAACTATTTCCTGGTGTTTGTTGTTATCTCCCCTTTTTGTTTCTATTTTTGTTAATTTGGGTCTTTTCTCTCCTCATTTTAGTCAGATTTCCTAGGGTTTTATCAATCACATTTATCTTTTGAAAGAACTATCTTTTTGTTTTGTTGATTCTTTGTATGATTTTGTTTTTTTTGGTATCTATTTTGTTGTTTGGCCTTTATTTTTACTATTTTTCTCCTTCTGCTAGTTTTAGGGTTAGCTTGTTCTTGTTTTTCCAGGAGATTGAGATGCAGCATTAGGTTGTTTAGTTGAGATCTTTCAGTGTTTTTAATATATGCGCTCATGGCTATAAACATTGACCTTAGCACTGACTTTGCTGTGCCTTGTAGGTTCTGATAGGTGGTGCTTTCATTTTCATTAAATTATAGGAACTTTTTTCCTTTATTCATATATTCATATGTGCATACATTGTTTGGGCCATTTCTCCCTCCTTCTTGCCCCCACTCTCCTCACTGACGGGTAGAAACTGTTCTGCCCTTTTCTCTAATTTTGTTGAAGAGAAGACATAAGCAATAATAAGAAAGACAAAGCTTTTTTGCTAGCTGAGATAGGATAGCTATGCAGAGATTCCTAGCATTGCTTCCATGCACAAGTGTAAAACAACCTGAATTGATTCATCTCTACCTGACCTCTTCACTACTTCCCAGTCATGGTCCCATATTGACCTCTGTTGTTTTAAGGTTACTGTATTAGCTCCTCTGCAGTGGGGACATCAAACACTTTCAAGTTTTGGGTTTCCTACCTATCCCCATACATCCCATGTGTGCTCTCCCCTTAGCGTGTGACCCAAGTCCAACAACATTACTGCCTTTGCCCTACATCTAGTGTCTACATATGAGGGAGAACATACAGTTTTTGGTCTTCTGATCCTGGCAAACCTCACTCAGTATGAAGTTCTCCAGTTCCATCCATTTACTTGAAATGATAACATTTCATTCTTCTTCATGGCTGAGTAAAATTCCATTGTGCATAAATACCACATTTTCTTAATATATTCGTCAGTAGTGGGACATCTTGGCTGTTTCCATAGCTTGGCTATTGTGAATAGCTCTGCAATAAACATGGGTGTACAGGTGCTTCTGGAGTAATCTGTGTTGCATTCCTTTGGGTATATCCCCAGGAGTGAGATTGCTGGATCATATGGCAGATATATGATCAGTTTTTTAAGAAGCCTCCATATTGTTTTCCAGAGTGGTTGCAGTAGCTTGCATTCCCACCAGCAGTGTACAAGGGTTCCTTTTTCCCCAAATACTCACCAACACCTGTTGGTGGTGTTTTTGATGATAGCTATTCTAACAAATGTGAGGTGAAATCTTAGTGTGGCTTTGATTTGCATTTCCTTTATGGACAGAGTGAGTGAGCATTTTTTCATGTGTGTTTTGGCCATTTGAATTTCTTTTGAAAAAAGTTCTGTTTAGTTCAGTTGCCCATTTCTTTACTGGTTCATTGATTCTGGGAAACTTTAGTTTATTGAGCTCCCTCTGTATTCTGATTATCAGTCCTTTGTCTGATGTATAGCTGGCAAACATTTTCTCCCACTCTGTGGGTGGTCTCTTCAGTTTAGAGACCATTTTTTTTGTTGTGCAAAAGCTTTTTAATTTTATGTAGTCCCATTAGTCCATCCTTTCTCTTAGTTGCTGAGCTGCTGGGGTTCTATTGAGGAAGTTCTTGCCTATACTTATTGCTTCCAAAGTATTCCCTGCTCTTTCTTATACTAACTTCAGAGTTGAGGTCTGATATTATGGTCTTTGATCCATTTTGAGTTGACACTAGTACAGGGTGATAAACATGGATCTAGTTTCAGTTTTTTGCAGGCAGATAATCACTTTCCCAGTAACATTTGTTAAAGAGGCTGTCTTTTCTCATCGCATGTCTTTGGCGCCTTTGTCAAAAATAAGGTGGGCACAGCTGCGTGGATTCATATCCAGGTCCTCTATTCTGTTCCACTGGTCTTCATATTTGTTTTTGTGCCAATACCATGCTGTTTTTATAGCTATTGCTTTGTAATATAGTTTGAAGTCGGGTATTGTGATACCTCCAGCATTGCTCTTTTTGCTGAGTATTGCCTTGGCTATTTGTGGTCTCTTGTGTTTCCAAAGGAACTTTAGGGTAGATTTTTCAATCTCTATGATGAATGTCATTGGGATTTTGATGGGAATTGTATTAAACATGTAGATTGCTTTTGGTAGTATAGCCATTTTTACTATGTTGATTCTACCAATCCACGAGCATGGGAGATCATTCCACCTTCTGTAGTCTTCCTCAAATTCTTTCTTCAATCATTTGTAGTTCTCTTTGTGGAGATCATTCACATCCTTTGGTAAGTTCACTCCTAGGTATTTTTTTTCCGAGGCTATTGTAAATGGAATTGTTTCCATATATTCTTTCTCAATTTGTTTGTTGTTGGTGTATAGAAAAGCTAATGATTTTTGTAAGTTGATTTTGTATCCTGCCACCTTGAAGTAGCTGTTTATGGTGTCTAGGAGTTTTAGGGTAGAGTATTTTGGGTATTTAAGATATAGGATCATGTCATTGCAAATACAGATATTGTGACAGTTTCTTTACCTATTTGTATTCCTTTTATTTCTTCTTCTTCTTGCTTAATTGCTCTGTTTAGGAATTCCAGGACTATGTTGAGTAGGAGTTGGGGTAGTGGGCATCCTTGTCTCATCCTAAATTTTAGGGGAATGTTTTAAGTTTTTCACAATTAAGTATGATGGTGGCTATAAGTTTGTTGTTTAGCCTTTACAATGTTGAGGTACATTCCTTCTATTCCTAGTTTTCTTAGAGCTTTTATCATGAAGTGGTGTTGAATCTTATCAAAGGCTTTTTCTGCATCTATTGAGATGATCAAGTGGTTTTTGTCTTTGCTTCTATTGATGTGCTGTATTATATTTATCGATTTGGGTATATTGAACCACCCCTGCATCCTGGGATGAAGCCAGCTTGATTGTGGTGAATGGTATTTCTGATGTGTTGCTGGATTTGGTTTACCATTATTTTATTGAGGATTTCTGCATCAATGTTCATTAAGGAGATTGGCATATAGTTCTCCTTTTTTGGAGGTGTCTTTGTCTGGTTTTGGGATGAGTATAATACTGGCTTCATAAAATGAGTTAGGCAGTGTTCCTTCCCTTTCTATTTCATGGAACAATTTAAGGGGAGTTGGTATTAATTCTTCTTTAAAGGTCTGATAGAACTCAGCTGAGAATACCTCAAGTCCTGGACTTTTCTTTTTTGGGAGACTCTTTATTGCAGCTTCAATTTCATTTTGTGTTATAGAGTTATTCAGGTGACTACTATCCTCTTGGTTCAATTTTGGATGGTCATAAGTGTCTAGAAATCTGTTCATTACTTCAAGATTTTCAAATTTATAGGAATATAGGTTTTCAAAGTAGTCTCTGATGAGTCTCTGGATTTCCATGGTGTTTGTTGTTATCTTCCATTTTGCATTTCTGATTTTACTGATTTAGGTTTTTTCTCTCCTCATTTTAGTCAGGTTTGTCAGGGGTCTGTCGATCTTTTTTGTTTATTCAAAGAACCAGCTTTTTGTTTCATTGATTCTTTGTATTTTTTTTTGTTTGTTTTTATTTCATTAATTTCAGCCCTTATTTTTATTATTTCTCTCATTCTGCTTGTTTTGGGATTTGCTTATTCTTGTTTTTCTAGGAGTTTGAGATGCAGCATTAGGTCATTGATTTGAGATCTTTCTGTCCTCTTAATATATGCAGTCATCGCTATAAACTTTCCACTTAGGGCTGCCTTTGCTGTGTCCCATAGGTTCCGGTAGGTCATGTTTTCATTTTCATTAACTTCCAGGAAACTTTTAACTTCCTCTTTTGTTCTATCAATGACCCACTGATCATTGAGTAATGTATTGCTCAGCTTCCAATTGTTCACATGTTTTTTACTGTTGTTTTTGAGTTCTAGTTTTAATGCATTGTGATCAGATAGGATGCAGGGGATTATTTCTGTTTTCTTATATTTGCTGAGGCTTGCTTTGTGCCCTAAGATATGATCAATTTTGGAGAAAGTTCCATGGGCTGCTGAGATGAATGTATATTGTGCGGCAGTTGGATGAAATATTCTATAGACATCAACTAGACCCATTTGTGCTAGTGTGATTTAGTTCTAGAATTTCTTTATTGATTTTTTTGTTTGGATGATCTATCTATTGGTGATAAGGGAGTATTAAAGTCTCCCACTACCACTGTGTTGGAATCTATCTATATATGCTTTTAGGTCCTTCAGAGTATGTTTGATGAAATTTGGTGTACTGCCTTTGGGTGCATATAGGTTGATAGTTGTTATTTCCTTTTTGTGTATTTCCCCTTTTATTAGTATGGACTGTCCTCCTTTATCTCATTTGATCAATGTAGGTTCGAAGTCTACTTTGTCTGAGATAAGTATTGCTACTCCTGCCTGTTTTGGGGGACCATTAGCTTGGTCAACCTTCTTCCAGCCTTTCATCCTAAGCCAGTGCTTGTTTCTGTCAGTGAGATGGTTCTCCTGTAAAAACCAGATTGTTGAATCTTCCTTTTTAATCCAGTTTTCCAGACAGTGTCCTTTGATGGGAGAGTAAAGTTCGCTAACATTAAGTGTTAATATTGATAGGTTTGTGTGATTCCTGTCATTTAGTTGTTTTTGTTGTTGAAGGATTTGATTGTGTACAGCTGAATCAATGTTGCTCCCTCATTCCTTGTCTCTTTTCCTCCTGTGGTATGGTACTCCCTGTCCTCTCATGGTTTTGTTTGCTTTCATTTTCTGTGTGCAGAATTGCTTGGAGAATCTTTTGTAGTGGTGGCTTGGTGGTCATATGTTGTTTTAGTTTCTGTTTATTGTGGATGACTTTTATTGCTCCATCTACTTTGAATGATAGTTTTGCTGGGTAGAGTATCCTGGGGTTGAAGTTGTTTTCATTCAGTTCTCAGAATACCTCACTCCATACCCTTCTTGCTTTTAAAGTTTCTGTTGAGAAATGTGCTATGATTTTGATAGGTTTACCTTTGTATGTTATTTGTTTTTTCTCTTTTACAGCCTTCAATATTCTTTCTCTATAATCTGTGATTGTTGTTTTAATGATAATATGTCATGGTGTAGTTCTATTTCTGTCAAGTCTGTTTGGTGTCCTTGAGGCTTCCTGTACCTGAATGAGCATAGCTTTCTCTAGATTTGGGAAATTTTCTGTTATTATTTTGTTGAATATATTATGAATCCCATTTGCTTGCATCTCTTCTCCTTCAGTGCCCATGATTCTCAGGTTTGGTTTTTTGGTGGAGTCAGTGAGTTCTTGCATATTCCTTTCACAGGTCTTGAGTTGTTTTACTAACAACTCAAGCTCTTCAGTTTTTCCTTTAATTTCCATTTCATCTTCAAGTTCTGAGATTCTGTCTTTCACTTGTTCTTGTCTGCTGGAGTGGCCTTCCATTGTGTTTTGTGTTTCTGTTTGATTATTTTTTTTTGAGGTTTTCTATATCATAGGTCACTTCCTCTTTAATGTTGTCAATTTTCATCCTTAATTCATTTACCTCTCTGATTATGGTTTTCTCTGTTTCACTTTGGTGTTTATTTAGGGCTCCTATGAGTTCATTCATTTGTTTCTGTGTATTCTTTATTTTTGGTGTCTTGAAATTTCTTGAGTGCCTCTTGTATGCTTTGGTTAACCATGTCTAGTAACATCTCCATGAAATTCTCAGTGATTACTTGCAGGATTTTTTTCTTTGAGGCTGTTCTTGTGGGCATCTTTGGGTTCCTTGGCATTGTTTCTCTTTGTTTTGTTTGAGTCCAGAACTGGGTGTCCATTTTCTTCATTTCCTTCTGAATCCTGTATTAAATTATTTTTCGAAGGAGAATAGTTTCCATCCCTTTTTCTTCTTCCCACTGCTCCACTTAGTACTGTGCAACTATGTTCTTGATAGGCTATTGGTGGTTTCAGTCACCTATTTTCTTTCTCTTGGTTTAATTTTGTTTTGTGGCTGCATTGGATTTATTGCTAAGTGTGTGTATGCTATTTCTGTTCCTGGTCTGGGTGTAATTTACTATTTGCTAATTCACAACAGTAAAACTGTTTGGTCTACCAAATGTCTCCCAAGAAGGTTTGGTACTGGCGTCTGGTGGTGATGGGAGCCCTCCTGTTTTCTCAGTATAATGTGGCATGGAGAAGCTTTCCATGGGCTAGGGGTTCAGTGTGACAAAGTTTTGATTCTCATTGCTGCTTTATTTCTTCCAAGTATGGCTCCAGCATCTCATCAAGGTTTCAGAGTCATGGAGCTCACACTGTCTGCTTCTGTGCCCTAGTCACCATCTTGGATCTCCTCTATAGGAACTTTTTGAATTCCTCCCTTCTTTCTTCAATGATCCACTGATCATGGGACAACATGCTATTCAGTCTCCAAGTGTTGACACTTGATGCTGTTTCTTTTGTTGTTGTTGAGTTCTAGCTTTATTGCATTGTAGTTGTCAGACAGTCTCCAAGGGGTTATTTCAATTTTCTTATATTTGTTTAGACATGCTTCATGACCTAAATATGATGTATTTTGGAGAAAGTTCCATGGGCTGCTGAGAAAAAATGTATATTGTGCTGTTGCATGATGGAATACTCTGTAGGTATCTGTCAAGTCAATTTGGGGTATGATGTCATTCCATTCTAAAGTATCTTTGTTCATTTTTGATCTGAATGACTTAGAGATGTATTGAAGTCTCCCACTATCACTGTGTTTTTAAATTCAGTAAGTGCATGTTTAATTAAGATAGGTACACTGACATTGTGTATATAAGGTAACAATTGTTATTCCTCCTGATGTGTTACTCCTTTTGTTAGTATGAAGTGAACTTGTTTGTCTGTTTTGACCAATTTAGGTTTAAATTTTACTTTATGTAATATAAGTATAGCTACTCTTGCTTGTTTTGGGAGGCATCATGAGCTTTGTAAATCTTTTTCTACCCTTTTGTTTCCATCTGTAAGATGGGTTTCTTGTAAACTACAATTCATTTGGTCTTTCTTTTTTAATCCAGTTTGCCAGTAAGTGTCCTTTGATGGGGAATTGAGACCATTAACATTCAGTATTAATATTCAGAGGTATGTGGTGATTCTTTTCATTTAGTTGTTTTTGTTGTGCAAGGGTTTCTGTGTGTGCAATCAATTCTATGCTACACTCTAATTACTTGCCTGCTCTTCTCTTGAGATTTAATAATGCCCATGCTTTCATGGGTAGGTTTATTTTCATCTTCCATTGGTAGGATTCCTTTAAGAATATTCTGGAGTGCTGGTTTAGTGGTCATGTATTGTTTCAGTTTCTGTTTATCATGGAATGTTTTTATTCCTCCTTCAAATTTGAATGACAGCTTTGCTGGGTATCCTAGGGTTAAAATTGTTTTATTTCAGTGCTCAAAATACCTCACTCCATGGCCTTCTTGCTTTTACGGTTTCTGTTGAAAAATCTGCTGTTATCTTGATGGGTTTATCTTTATATCCAAATTGTTTTTTCTGTCTTCTTTCCTTGTTCTGTTTGCTAATTGTTTTTAACTATAATATGCTGTGTAGAGGTTCTCTTTTGGTTATGACTATTTGGTGTCCTGCAGGATTCTTGTACCCAGATGGGAATCTCTTTCTCAAGGTTTGGCAATTTTTCTGCTATTGTTTTGTTGAATGTATTTCTTATGCCATTGGCTGGTATCTCTTCTCCTTTGATGCCCATGATTGGTCTTTTGATGGCATTTCAGAGTTCTTGCATATTCCTTCCACAACACTTCAGTCTTTTCTCTAAGTTTTCTTTCTTTTTGTTGTTTTTTTTTAGTATCTATTTTGTCTTCAAGCCCTGAAACTCTGTCTTCCACTTGTTCCAGGTTACTGGAGTGGCTTTCAACTGCACTTTTTAAATTTACTTAAGAACCTTTTTGTTTCCAGGTTTCTGTTTGATTCTTTTTTTTCCCAGACATTCCATATCTTTGTTAGGTTCTTCTTCCTCATCTTATACTACCTCCTTTATTTAATTTATCTTTTTTATTATAATTTTCTTGGTTTTGTTTCAATGTTTTTGAAATTCTCTGAGTTCATTTAGCTGTTTCTATGTTTTCTTGAGCTTTATATCCATAGTCTCTTAGGATTCATTGAGCTTTTTTGTATGTCCTCTTTGAGTTCCTCATTAATCTCATTAAACATTCTTTTCATCGTTTTTCTGACTTCGAAAACTGAGGATTCATCCTCTTCACTGTCCACCAAATCTTCTTTCTCTTGACTTAATTTCTATGCTCTAGTAGCTTAGCTGTTAGCTAGGTTGTTGTATCATTTCTGTTCATTGACCTGGGTTAGTAATAACAAATTCACAGATTTGATGCCAGACCAGTTATTGACATGATATATAAAACCTTAGCAATGTTATATATAAACAGCAGGTGTCAGGGAGGTAACAGTTGTTTGCATAGAAATGCATACTTAAAATGATGGGGATAGAAGAGGAGGTACAGAGAGGGGAGGAGGGGGATTAATAAGGCCTTAATGTGTGTAAAGTTTTAGTTCAGTCATTGTGGGGGAAGGTGCTATTGTCAGAGATTGCAGAGGGATAGGGATAATGGGAGTAATGTGTAAAGTTGGTATAATAGACTACTTTGTGAGTGGTTAGTATGGAGGACATAGGAACAGTGGGAGGATAGGAAGGGGGAGGAGAGAAAGATAGGAGAGGGAAGGAAGAAAAACAGAAGAAAAGAAAAAACATCAGGGGAGAGCAAAGGAAGTTGAATAAGAGGGTGAGACAAATTAAATTTTCCAAAGAATGGAAAAAGGAAAAGTAATATATATACAATGTATTGTCCAAATCTCTTCCTTGTTATGGAGAGGAATGGGTTTCCTTTGAGTTCAATGATTTCTGATCTGGGGTGCTGTCCCTTCTTAGGGTTGATATTCTGGGATGTGTGGCAATTGATGTACCTCTCTCTACCAGATAAGTTTGGTGGGTGTCCACTCAGCATGTTTAAGCCTAATCTCTTCTTGGTGTTAGTGAGTGGTTAGGGTTAGCTTGTTTTCATAATTGGGTTTTCCAAAGTGGTCCTGTGAGGAACTGATGTGTGAGCACTGGCCAGCTTCTCCTGCCAGTAGGGTGAGCCTGGTAGCTGAAGGTGTCATGTTTAGTTGAATGCTCCTCTCTGGGAAGGCTTTTAATTTTGGCTACTACCACTTTCTCCAAGGTGGTTGAATGTATTGTTATTTTCCCCAGGCAGGACAGGTTGGATCTATTCTCCTCCACACAGGCTGCATCAGTCCTAGAACTTTATAAAGAAAGTTCCCACTAGTCTGTTCCTCTGCCACCACATGGAGTTGCTTTTATTAGGCCAAAACAACTTTGTCCATGAGGGGTGCAATCTGTCTGCAAGATGTGCTGGACTGTACATTGTGTGGTATGCTCACTCAGAAGGATTATATTTTCTCATGGTGGTATCAAGTAACAGCAGTCCTGGTCACAGGTAGGTGGGAATCACAGGTTCCCTGTCTGTGAGTTTTGGTGGGTTCAGGACAACCCAGTTGCTTTCAGAAATTCTGCAGTTCTCTGTGTTCAGTTTACTCTTCAGAGAAAGAAATTAAAAAAAAGAAGAAACTACTCTCTGACAAACTGGTATGGCAGCTGGCAACTGTGGCACCTGGGCTTCTTGAGCTGTTTTATGCTATAAAAAGCTAATTTAAAGGTTAGTCATTGTATGTTAGTTTGCCTATGTATTGGCAATATCTTAATTGGCAGAGAATCCAAGTTCCCTGACTCTTGCTACCACGAATCTGAAGTTTTCTTTTGGACTTGTAAGAGCTCAGAATTCTGGGGTCTAATAGCTGTCTGTCATTTTGTTCTCCTAAATATATCCCTTTTTAAATTAATAGTTTGGTGCTCTGTGGCAAATTTTTTCATCCTTGCAATCTCACTCCAAACAAACCATAAAATATCATGTTTTAAAAGGTTCACTTGCAGACTGTGATATCAACTCTTGGCTGAGTCTCCAACCTGTTGACCTCTCCTACAGGATTCACACTTGCCAACCTCCATAACTATGTGACACAGACAATTCTTTAAAAGTAAATTTCTTTATATATAACATAAATGTAATTATGAGGGTGTTTTTTGTCTTTTCAACTTTGTTACCACTTACATGCACATTTACAATTGTTATGCTCAATAAATGAATGTTTCTATCATTAAGAAATATCCTTATTTATCATTTATAATGTCCCTTTTTCTGAATTCTACTTTATTTGGTATCAACATGGCCACTTCCACCTTCTTATAGTTAGTTTGTATAGTATATCTATTTATATTCCTTTTTAAAATCATATTATGTCTCTTTATATTTTACATGTAATTCTTTTTAGACATTACAGAGTTGGATCTTTTTGGTTTTGTTTGTTTGTTATGTTTTGAGAGAGGGTTTTGCTATGAATCTTCAGGTGGTGTAGAAATCACTTTGTTGCCTAGACTGGCCAGAAACTCACAATTCTCCTGTCTCTGCTTCACAAGGTATGTGACACCACATCTGGCTTAACTTTCTTTTTGTTTTAATATTAACATTTAATAATTGTACATATTAGTGGGGTATGCTATGTTATTTTAATACATTCAAATAACATGTATTATCCAATCAGGGTAATTAGCATTTCCCTCTCTTTTTAATTTCTTTATGCTTGAAATCTTTGAGCTTCTCTCTTCTAGATCTTCATAAAATATGTAATAGGTGTTGTGAACTGCAGTCACCTAGCTGTGTGTAGAACACCAGATCTTATTACTTCTGTCTGTGTCATGGTAACCCTTATCTAACTTCCTTTTTGTCTCTTCCTCACACCCTTCCTAGCCTCTAGTAATCAGTATTCCACATTCAGATTGATTCTTTTAGCCTCCACATATGGGAATGAAAGTGCTCCTGTACACAACGAAAAGATTCAATAAAGAGAAGAATCAAAGAAAACATTTTTCAAACTATTCATCTGACAAAGAACTAACAGCCAGAATACATATGGAGCTCAAAAGACTTAACAAAAACCAAATAATCCATTACAGATGGATTTAATAATCTAAATAGACATTTCTCAAAATATGGAAAAATACTCAATAGCATTAGCCATTAGGGAAGTGCAACTCAAAAATTTGGGTGATATAATATCACCCAAATTGTGTCTTTTAAAAAATCAACTCTGATAATCTCTGCCTTTTAATTGAGGTGTCTAGATAATAATAGTCAATATTAAAATATTGAGTTGGTTAGGTAAAAAATTTTTGTTGTGTTACTTGTTTTAAATTTTTTCCATCTGTTCTTTCTTCTCTTTTTCTGTCTTCTTTTGGAATAATTGAGCATTTAAAAATTCTATCTTACCTTCTTTAGGTTATTAGCCATAATGATACTTTGTTTTATTTTTCTAAGGATTCTTATGGTCCACATTTTTAATTGATCATGGCTTACCTTCAGATAGTATTATACAATTTCACATATAGTATAAGATTCTTACAAGAATACCCTTTCATTTTGACTCTCCCAGGCTATGTGATATTGTTGTATATCTTTTGCTTTTATATATGTGATACATGCCATACTACATTATAATTTTTGCCAAAATTGCCTATTATCATGTAAAAATACCTAAAACAGTTAGAGATTAAATTTTATCTATTTATCCATGTGCCTACCATTTCCAGTGTCTTCATTTCTTTGTGTAGGTCCACCTTTCTATCTGGTATCATTTTTCTTTTGTCTGATGACTTCCTATAGGATTTCTTATAGTACAAGTCTTCTGCTGATGCCTTCTTTCAGTTTTTATATTTCTATTTCACATTTGATTTAGAATGTGTTTTGCAGTGTATAAAATTCTAGGCTGGAAGCTTTCATGTTTGTTTGTTATCATTTCAGTATTTTAAAGATATAGTTCCACTGTTTGCTTACTTGTACTGTTTCCAACAAGAAATCTGTTATCACTGTCTTCCATATCTACATTTGTCTTTATGGAATCTCTTCCCTCTCTAAATCTGGTGCTTCTAAGGTTTTCTGTTAAATACTGGCCTTGAATAATTTGGTTATGATGTGTCTTGCTTTAGTTTTCTTTATGTTACTTTGCTTATAGGTTTATTGGACTTATGGGCTTATAGTTTTCCTCAAATTTGGAGAAAGAGCAGCATTCTTTCTTTAAATATTTTTTCTCTCCCTCCCTTTTGACAATTCCAATGGCACATATCCTAGGCAACTTGAAAATCTCCCAGTTTTTTGTTGATTCAAACTTTTTATCTGTATTTAATTTTGAATAAATTCTAATGCTATATGTCCAAGGCCATCAATATTTCTTTTTGCGATGTCTAAACTTCCATTCATCTTGTCCAGTGTAATTTTCATCTTAGATATTAGAGTTCTCATTATAAAAGTTTGATTTGGATGTTTTAAAAATTTTAATTGGCATATATTTTCTTTTTATTAATAAGGTATAAAATGATAATTTGATACATATATACTATGTGTAATGATCAAATTAGGGTAATTAGTGTTTCTGTTTCATCAAAGATGCATCATTTCCATGTGTTGGGGAAACTTTAGACTCTTTTAATTATTTTGAAATACATCATGAATAGTGTAAATTGTTATTATCCTTCTAGGCTATAAAGCACTATATTTATCCTAGCTAATGGTTTTTCCTCATGGCTTTCATGCCTCCATTTAACTTTTTGAACATATGAAATGCAGTTAAAATAACTATGTGTGTTATCAGCTAATTCTAATATTTGTTCCATTTCAGTGTCAGTTACTATTGAACTATTCTCTTTATTATGGTTGTATTTTTTCTGTTCTTTACCTGCTTATACATTTTGACTGGATGGTTGTCATTACGAATTTTGTATTATTGGCTGTTGAATAATGACAGCTTCCAGTAGGGCAGTGTCAACAAACACTACTGTTCTCCCCCTCTAGGTATCCTACACTGTTGCATCTAATGTTTTAGGTAGTTATTTTCCCAGCTTCAGAAAGTTTGCTTATATACATGTGTTGATTAGAACTCTGTTGGATAGCTAAGCACGGTAATGATCAAATTTTCAAGTTTCTTGGTCTTCTCCAAGGAATTTAGAAGTCTTTATCTAGTTTATGATTTGACATAAATGCTAATGTATAATATGTTAAGAATAAAGTGCTAAGATTCTACTTCCTCCACCCCATGTCACTTGTGTTCACTAATTTATATTAGGATGAAAGATCTCATGGGATAAAATAAAAGACTTAGACTTGATCACCGATGAAGTTTAAGAGTGTACTCACATATAAAATAGACTACTGTGACTCTAATGGAGGCCTTTGCAGGAAAGCAAATAAGATTCAAGAGAGATTTCATGATGAAAGAAGAGTACTGGAATTTTGAGCTAGACAAAATAAACCAAAGAGGAAAAGAGAATATTGATTCTAGTGTAGCTAGGTGGCTAAAACTGGAAATCATCCCAACCTAGCCACACATGAGATTACAAGTAAAGTGGGGAAACAGACTTGGGATATATATAAACTTATTTATATATATAAATATATAAAAAACACTTTATATATATTTCTAAACATTTGTTTTATATTATATATATGTGTACATACATATCTATATATGTATATACATATATCTATATACAGATTTACATATATATACATACATACATTGAGCTCATTCTTCTTTGCTGGGAACATAGAATATAGACAAAAGTAATCATACAGTTCCTCATCATAAGATCTTTACCCAGGTGAATGTAGAGAGCTCCATTATAATGGTCTAGTAGGCAGCTTGATCAAATAGCACTTCATATCAAATGGACCTGGGAACTGTGAAATGTGTAGTTTGTGAAAATAACTAAGTCTGGGCTACAAAGCCATGGTTTCACAAGCTGTGATGGTAGTGGAAGTTACTAATATAAAGCTTTATCCTTTGGCCTTCTTGCCCTCAAGCCTAGTAAGGTGAAGAGATGGAACTGCCACCTCACACTAACAATAATAATTGGGCTATTGTCTGAATTTTTCCCCCAAAATTCATATGTGGAAACCTAATTGCCAGTGTGACAGCATTAATAGGTGAGGCCTTTGTGAGGCGATTAAATTGTGAGGGCAGAGTCCTTATGAATGGGATTGGAAACCTTATAAAGGTGCTGAAGGGAAATAGATGGGCCCTTTTTCTGTTCTGTCCCTTCCCCCATGTGAGAACACAGGTTGGAGAATGCAGTAACAAGGCACCATCTTGGAAAAAGAGCTCTAGCCATTACCAGACATGGAACCTGGTGGTTCCTCAATCTTGGACTTCTCCATCTCCAGAACTGTGAGAAAGAAATTTCTATTCTTTATAAATTATCTAATTTTAGGTGTTTTGTTATAGCAGTACAACTAGACTACAGTAAATAGCAACCACACTCTGAAATGTGTGCTAGCGCTTAGGTGAAGTTTGTGCATATATTGGTTTTCATTCTTAGAGCAACTCTATAAATTGGTGGTGGTATTGTGGAGAGATTGAGGCTTGGAGAGGGTAAATACCTTGTCGGAGGCCATAAAGGTGGTAAAAGTGAAGCTAGTAAGTTGCATAGCATGACATTATAGATGTAATTTAAAAATAAAACTGTCTTTATTAGAGACAGAGAAGAAGACCAAGGGATACAAGAAAGATGGAGGCAGAGAACAGAGGGATGCACACACAAACCAAGGAACACCAAGGATTGCTGGCACCACCCCCCCAGAAGCTGAAAGAGTGGCACAGGATGGTTTCTGTCTCAGAAGCTCCAGAAGGAATCAACCTGGGAATGCCTTGATTTTGGACTTCTGGATTCCTAATCTGTGAGACAATGTATTTCTGTTGCTTTAAGTTACTCAGTGTGGGGCAACTTGTTATGACAACCCAGGAAACTAATGTATTTGAAAAACTCCTCTTTATAGTTTCTAATTCTTTACTCCAGGACATTAATTATGATGATAATGATAGTAATAAGAGGTTTTTAGAGAAATCTAATTATGTGCCAAGAACTTTAATTAATTGCTACAAAGCCCCAAGAGGTGTGTACTATTATTACCCCTGTTTCATAGATTGTGGAGGTGAGGCACAGAAGGCTAAGAAACTTGCCCAGGGATACATGGAGACTCCGAGATCCAACCAGAACTTAACCCATGCAGTTGGAGTCTGCGGCTGCTTGACCCTGAGTTTCACCTCAAACCCTTCCAGATTTGTCCTTCTTGTCTCTCCTGTTGGCCTCTGGCTTCCCTTCTCTGGCACTGCATTTTCCTTTACATGGCAATGTGCACCTGGTATGGTTTGGGCCCCACAGAATTGACCAAGGAAGATCCAGTGTGGGGCTGCGTGGTTACCATGGCCACACGCTCAGCTTACCCACCTCCCAAAGGAACTTCCAGGAGGGTGTGTGAGGGTTGGAAGAGGAAGACAGGTAGAGATGGGGCTCACCTGCAGGATAGGCTGATAGAACTGAGGCCACCAATTGCTATTGTGGAGCCCTGTGGGATGTTCTGATGTTAGCTACTTGAAGGAAATATCAAGTAACATGTGTTATCAGGATTTTCGGTAGAGAATTCCAGAGAATGTTTTGTGCTGTCCTTCTAAACAGAAGGACTGCTTTCTTTCACCTGAACTCGAGAAGAGATACCTCTAGCAGTTCCATCTCATACCACAGAAAACTGGGGAATCCTGAGGGCACACAGGAAAGGCAGATCCCACAGCACTTGATGGCCTTTCTGCTCGAAAACAGCATAACCAACCGTAACATAACCTCAAATGTCCAAGCAGTTACACAGCAGGGTCCTTCAATTGTGAAGTCAATAGAAAACTGTTTTTCAGGTGTGTACTGTCACAATAACCACAAAAGTGACGGTACATTCACTGCTGTCGTTGGACTCGGGGACAACCCAAGTGAGTACAAGAGAGTTACTTCCTAGTCTAATGCTGTCTCAGCCCAATGAACTCCAAAAAGAGACTCTGTCTTTCCATTTCAGTTGGGGGAACAAGGATGGACAGAGGATGGGAGTCAGACACCAGTTGTATTATAGTGAAATGTGGCTTATTGAGTAGCTTTATTATAATACTTTATAATTTGATTATTCAAGGCACAAATTAAACAGTCCTACTTTTTATTTTTTGGTAAGTTTGGTTAGTGCAATAGCAAATGTATCTTTGATGGCATGTATTGAGTCAAGGGCTGAATTAGGGATTTTTCTTGTTAGTCCTTATTTCAAAGTCATGAAAATGAGGAAGATACTATCTTTTTCTTCATAAATATCTTGAGACACCTATTTTCTTTCTAGTCAAATAAGGTTAATAACACATTAAGGGTCTTTCTTATGTTTCCTAAAGGCTTAAAACCTATGAGTGTTAAACACCTCGGGCTAAATTTTTAGCTGGGGCCATATCTGTGCTGGGTTGATTCTGTGTGGCTGCCTGCCCTGGCATATGGGATATGTGAGTTATGGGAACATAAGCCTATGTGAGCAGCAATCTGCACAAAATCTTGTGACAAAAGGCAAAATGTCAATGGAATAAGGTGCTCCCCAAAGTCCTGTCCCCGTGGGCAATGTGTCTGGATATTGTCGGTTACCCCTGTGCGTGGGTCATGCTTAGCACAGGGAAGGAAAAGAAGTATAGAACACAATTCTTTATCTCTTTCCTTTGTTCTCTCTATCCTTCCTTCTATTTTTGTGATTTGGGGATTAAACACAGGACGTTGACCAGGTTAAGCAAGTGTTCTACCATTGAGCTATACTCCCAGTCCCGTTTCCTACTATTTATCACTCTTCTGGATTTATTTCTAGATATTTTTCTCTCCTGCATTTCAAAAAATCTAAATGAAAATTTGAAAACACCACTAGTTAAAATTGCTACTTTTTAGATGAATACGGCACAAACAATGTGTACACATGCATGTAAATGTAAAAATGATTCCTGTTGAAACTGTGCCAGGAATCAGGGAAGGGGACTTGGGGAAGAGCAGTGGAGGGATGAATCCAAGTATGATACATTTGATACATTTTAAGAACCTTTGTAAATGCCACATTGTACCCCCACCCAGCACAAAAACAACAACAATAATAATAAAACCTGATCCAATTTCCATAGTGCTCCATACAGCCAAATTGAGCAACCAAGCCACTAGCAAGAAGAAATGATCTTCTAGCCTATTTGCCCTAAGGGTGTTCCCTAGGAACCAGAGCCTCCTGAACGCTAGCCATGTCTCTACCATTGAGGTACATCCTCAGTTACTACTAACATGCACTCACTGGCAGAGTATTTGAAAAAACAGAAAAACTAATTGTTTTGAAGAAAAAAAAAAAGTCTTCCACAGTCACAGAAGTTAACGACAACCAGGACTGTGATCATGTTTCTTGCACTTAGAGTGTAAGGGGTGGAAGTCCGCAATGTATTTTATTTTAGCAATTTAACTGAAGCATGCAGAGACTGCCTCAATATGCTACAGGGAAATCCCATTACAACTTTGGGCCACTATTCATGGTGGTGATAACTGACTGGTTACACTCCGTCATGAATCATGAATTATCATTTATTTTCCCAGGGTTCCTTCCTTTGATGCTGATTGAATTTCAGTTGCTTCCCTACCCCCACCATGTTACAGCACCTTAAATATCAACCTAAATTTGGAAATTCCATTTTAGGCATGTGGTCTTCAAATGACAATTCTTTAATCTACCTAGAGTTTAGGGTAGGTGCTCAGGCCTGAATAGTAAGCTATTATTTCACTATATCTTTGGCTGGGCCCTTCTTTCTCTTCTGTGCTAGATGCTTCTAAGTCACCGAGAGACATACTGGGTTCCTCCAGCACTAACAAGGAATCTAAAAGATACTCTAGACAATATATTTTTTGTCATAGACTTTTCTTCTAATAACAATAATAATAGTAATGCATGCTTGTTGTAGAAACTGAAATTTGGAATTAAATTTTTTAATTCACTTTTTATTAATTTCATTTTTGATTGACCACATACTATTTGTACATTTTTGTGAGAAACAATGTGATGACTTGATTCATGTATACATTCAGTAATAAGCAGATTAAGGTGATCTGTATATCCAGCACCTGAAATTTTTAACATTTCTTTATAATAAATACAGCTCAAAATCATCTCTGCTACTTTGAGATATAAGGTGTGTTAATATCAACCCGCCTGTGCCACAGAACATCAGAACTCACTTCTACCTAACCTCAACCCTGCCTCTGTTGGCCCACCTCTCCTCATCCATCCTTTTGGAGTTTTAAACTAAATCATAAAGAGTGAGAAGGAATTTGCCCATGGTTCTAATGTTGAGCAAAATCCTATTACATTTTGGCATATTTCCTTTTAGTCTCATTACCTCTGCATCAGCTGACACTCAATGTCAAAGTCAATTTCCCAACACAGATTGAAGGTTAAACATCTCTGGTTGCCATGTGAGAAAAATTTATTCTGATAGCCCAGAAGTGCCTGTTGGGCTTAATTTTATTACAGCTATTCCACACAGGCTCCAGCCCCAACAAGCTACCAGCAGTAAGCACCCTCACTATTGGACACTCCACCCCACCCATCCTCTTTTCCTTTCCTTTTTGTTTGGCCGGCAGTCTCTGGGTGCTGAGTTTGCAGTGGGTAGGTTATCATGTGCACAGCGGCCCCTCCTGCCCGCGCCCAGTGGGGAGGATAAGCAGAATAGACTGTTTGAATTTCAGCATACAGGGAACTTGTGTGCCATGATTGTTGTGTGTATTTGAAAAAATTAATAAAAAACTGTGGTTATTTGAAAAAAGTCCAAGTATTCATACCTAAGGCAAATATTAGTTTCACAGTAAAATAACTTTTTGAGCTTTAACACAATATTCTAGGTAAAGAGCTAATTTTAATATTTTAAACAGGAAAATGCATTTCTCTGTATATTTTTTAACCAAAATAGACACAATTTAAATAGCAAATGATGTTTGCACAACTGAAGATTACAGATTGATAGAGAGTGTGTGACCTAGCTGGATTTACTATTTATTTTTTAATGTTATGAAATTCTTGACAAGGAACAGAAAATTAGGACCCAGAGTAAACAGTGCTAGTACCCTAAACCCGAGCTGAGGCACATTCAAATACATGAGCAGCATAAGTATGGCTTATTTTTCCCCCTGAAAAGAGTGAGAGCTAGAATTTCTTGTGAATACCATATTATGAAAAAAGGGGGGACAAAAATATCTTCTAAACTCTCTCGGATCCATGAGAGACTTTTTTGGTTTTTTTTTTTTGGCAGTACTGGGGTTTGAACTCAGGGCCTACACCTTGATCTACTCCAACAGCCTTTTTTTGTGATGGGTTTTTTTGAGATAGGGTCTCACAAACTATTTGCCTATGCTGGCTTTGAACTGTGATCCTCCTGATCGCTGCTTCCTGAGTAGTTAGGATTACAGGCATGAGCCACTAACACCTGGTCTGTGAGGAGACTTTTAAACTAAAGGGAAAATGTGATGAACTTGACTGCTTTTTTTTTAAATTTCCCTCCACAATAAGAAATGTCTTATGTTGTGATCCAGCACACACACACAAAGATGCACATATACAAAAATAACTAAGAAAGAATTTCCCTTCTTGGTGAAGATGGTGGATTGAATGTATACATCTAATCTTGCTCCCTCTGAAAAACTCATTAAAATATAGTGATGAGCTGCTTTTAAAAAGGCATAAGTGCATAAAAGCAGAGGAGAGGAGAGGAGCAGCAGTTGGTTAAGTTTGGAAGAGGGAAACAGATGGACAAGTTAGGACTAGCTGATAGCAGAGAGAAAACCCTGGGAAAAACTGAGAAGCAAGATTTACACTTTAGAAAATGCAAATGTCTCAGGAACTGGCAGCTTTGGATATCTCTGGATCCAAGGGGGAAGTGTAAAAGTGAGCTAAAGAAGATTGTGTGCAGCCTGCCCTAGACACCTGGCCCTGTGGTCCTCTCCTCTTCCAGGAGCAGATGGAAATCTTGGATGAGGGGTCATCAGGCACAGTCCACCGACAGCACTAAACCAGAAGCTGGAAGAGTCACTAAGCAGATGTACACTGAGGATTAAGAACTCACCACCACCTGCTCACCATTGTAGCAATGGCAGCAAGCCCTTTACCCTCTAGGTAGGAATTTAGGTCGGTACTCTCTGGGGAATCTGACCTAAAAAAAAAGTGAAAGAGACCAACACCAGGAAGTCTCCAAGAAGTGGTTGGGTTGGCTCAGATCAATCTACAGAGAAAAATCTAAGTTGGCCAGCTCCAGTGACATGCTCACTGTTCCAGTCACCCCTGGAGTCTTCCAAAACTCATTATGAAGAAATAACCAAGGTTTGCTAGATATCTGAGGAAATCTTCCAGTGCTGAAACAGAGATCAAAAGCAACTAGAAGGAAAGAGAAACTGAGGAAAGGAAAATTTCAACAGGCTATCATTGATATTGTCATAGATATAAAGCAAGATACTGTACCCATGCAACAAAAATAAACACGGGAAAATAACAGCAAAGTACCTTAGAAATGGTAGCAGAAATGGAAATTGTAATATGAAGTTTGGGTGATAAAGTTTGCAAAAATGCCCAGAAAATAGAGAAAAAAGACCAAAAGGTGGAAAATGGGAGAAGAAAGAAAAGAAAAGCAGGGCCACACCACAAGTCCAGACTCTAAATGACAGATTTCCATAAAGTGAGAATGGGGAAAATGAAGAGAAGAAATTACCTTCCCAAATCAATCAGAATGGAAAAAAGCCATTACAAGACATGCAAGGTCTCAAAATGCGTGCTTTTCACGTACTCTTTCTTATGAAAGTGTGGAAATCACCAATCCAGTCTAGAAGTGAAAAAAGAAAGGGAGTTCAAAAAAGAACAGCAGGCTCAGAGATCAGCCATCTAGATGAAAGCAGGATGGAGGCTCCTAGGATTGTCTTCACCCGGAAAAGTAGCAATGGAGCCCATCAGGTTCCTGAGGCAGCCGACCTTGAGCAAGATTTTACCAAAAGGTTATTAGAAGATGTAGGAAGAATTATGAAAACAACAACAAAGCACTGGTTATTTATGTGCTACTAAAGAAGCAAAAACTAAGACGTGATCATAGTGTAATGTAACAGAGACAAAATGGAGACACTGAGCAATCCTAGCTACTTGGGAGGTGGAGGTTAGGAGGACTGTGGTTTGAGGCCAGCCTGTGCAAAAAGTTTGTGAGACCCCCATCTCAACCAATTGCTGAGTATGGTGGCGTGTGCCTGTCATCTCAACTATGTGGGAGGCTGAGATAGGGAGGATTATGGTTCTAAGCCAGCCTAGGGAGGGGGAAGTTTTCAAGACCCCATCTCAATGGAAAAATCTGGGCATAGTGGCACATGCCTATCACTCCAGCTATGCAGAAAGTATAAATAGGAGGACTGTGGTCTAGGAGGCCCAGGCAGAAAGTGAGACCTGTGTCCAAAATACCAGAGCAAAAAGAGCTGGGTGTGTGGCTCCAGTGTAGAGGGCCTGCCTAGCAAGCATGAGGCCTTGAGTTCAAGTCCCATACTGCCAAAAAATAGAATTAATGTAACTTGTATTGGAAGGATGGATGAGTATGCAGAAGGGAAACAGTGAATAAAGAGCTAAATGTTCACCAAAAGAGTAAGAAGTAAATGTGCAGTTTTCAAATCTGATTAGTCAGGAATTAGCAGTAAACATGTTGCTGGAAAAACATGGATACTTACATGTTTCAGAAGAAATAGCTGAAAAATAAAAATGGTTGCTTCTGGAACAGCAGTCTTTGGGCAGGGTGGAAGAGGTGAGAAGCAAAGCCATTATGTTCTTTTCTAAAGGGCTTACTTATAGTCTTTGACTTTTTCTTTATTATTTTATTTTTCAAAAAAATTTCTTTTTATGGTACTGGGGTTTGAACTCAGGGCCTCATGCTTGTTAGTCAGCTTTACCTCATGCTCTACCACTTGAACCACTCCACCGGTCCTTATTTTTCCAAAATTTGACAGGTAATATTGTATGTGTTCACTGTGTACAGCATGATGTTTTGGGGAAATATGCATATATATATATATTGAGGAATAGTTAAATCTGGCTAATTAACAAATGTATCATCATTTTTGTGGTGAGAATACTTAGTATCTATTATCTGAATTTTTCAAGAATACAATATATTATCATTAACTATAGTTACCTTCTTGTAAATAGGTCTGCTGAATTTGTTCCTTCTATCTTTTGACCAACATCTTCCCATAGTTCTTTCTCCCAACCTGTCCCAGCCTTTGGTAGCCACTATTCAACTCTCTCTTCTATGGGCTCAATGTTTTTATTCCATATGTGAATGAGTTGTTTCTGTGTCTGACATTTCATTTAGCATAATATCCTCCAAGTTCGTCCATTTTGTCACAAATGCCTAAATAGCATTTCATTATGAATATATATACTACATTTTCTTCTTTTTCTTTTTTTTTTGGTGGGACTGGGGTTTGAACTCAGGGCTTTGAGCTTGTAAAGCAGGTTCTCTACCACTTGAGCCACACCTTCAGTTCATTTTTGCTCTGGTTATTTTGGAGATGGGGGTCTCGAGAACTATTTGCTCAAGCTGGTCTTGAACTGTGATCTTCCTGATCTCAGCCACAAGTGCCCAGTGAGAGCTAGGTTTTAATGGAGTCTGTGCTTTATCCTGTGTGTAGGGGAGAATTGCTGGAGAGTTGAGTCTGGAGTTACATGGTTGGATTTGGTGAACAGATTTTGGACAAGGGGCCACACTGGAAGCTGAGAGATACCTGATTTAGATAAGGGATGCTGGTGATCAGAGTTATAGCAATGGTAGTGGAGGTAGATGTGGATGGACTGGAGGAAGATTTAGGAAGCATATGGTTTTAGGTTTTTTTTTTGATGGTGTCTCAGCTATGTTGTTCAGACTTGCCTTGAACTACCGTCCTCCCAATTTTAGTCTCCCAAGTAGCTAGGATTACAGGCCTGAGCCACCTATGCTTGGTATGTTTTCTTTATTCATTCATCTATCTGTTGAGACTATTGTGACTAATGCTGCAATGAACATGGGAGTGAAAATATCTTTGTACACATTCATTTCATTTCCTTTGGGCATGTACCCAGGAGTGGGATTGCTGGATCTTATGGTAGTTGTGTTTTAATTTTTTAAGGAACCTTTGTAGTGTTTTCCATAACATCTGTGCTAATTTACATTCCCACCAACAGTATGTAAAGGGTCCCTTTTCTCCACATTCTTGCCAACACTTGTTATAATAATAGCCATTGTCACTGGAGAGAGGTGAAATCTTGGTTTGTATTTCATTGATTAGTGATGTTGATTGTTACTGTGTTTGTTCTCAGCCTTGGTAATTAGCAGCATTAGAAATACTAATTCATACTAGTGAGGGGTCTAGTACGGAAGATAATGCTGCATTTGTGCACTTTGTCTTAAAGATCAAAAATGCCATTTACGAATAATTCATGCATGCTCAGCATCTTAAATTATGTTAATTGTGATGTAAATTTCTCTAAGATTCTCTATTAAAGATTGCCAATTAACCTTACTGGCTAGCAGAAATGCTGGCAAAATTTCATGGAATAGTTCTAGACACTCAATTAAAATGAGTCTTTCTGTATTGAGTGATGATATGGAACACTACAGGGAGGTTCAAGAACAATTAATATGATCACTACCCTTAAAATTGCTGAGTACACTGTATTAATGGCTTAGTAACTGCCAATAAGGTAAAGGGAAAACTACAAAAATTTTATTTTCTTCTTTTTAATTTCATGTTGCTATATTCATTATCCTTATTCAAATGGGAACACTAGAGTATGTTTTATGTGTTCTTTAAAAATTATTGTAATTTAAAGCATTGTAAGAGTTTCATTATCTTCCTAAAATCACTCCAATACCACTTACTGAATATCTCAGCATTCTGTGATTCAGAAATAACACTTTTAATAATACATCCTCTGTCCCAGTGACACATCTCATTTGTCTATGTGCTTTCTAAAACCCCAAAGAAATTTTTATCAATAAGGTTTAACTAATTGGATCCTGAGTAAATATTATATCATTTGTTCATAACATGTTCATTGCTCATTCATTCAAAATAAATATTTTAAAGTAACTCTTATGTTCCATGCATTGTGTTGTCATTCATACAGTAAAGCAATGCTTATATAGAAGAGTGATTCCTAATAGCAACAGCACAGGCCATAATAAAGAGAATGTCATTCTTGCTGTGATTCTCAATATGAAAATTCTTAAAACTTACTGTAAGGAATGAAAGAAGAAAGTTTGTTTGTACATTAAATTTTAATTTTCCACTTATAACAGATAGGAACTGCAGTACTGGAAAAAGGGAAGAGGAGAAAATGTAAATTGATCAAGTCTAAGACTTCAATTCATCAATACCAATGCAGATATGAGCATTAATGAATTATTAAATGATAACCACACTCAACTTATTGAGCACCTGTACTATACTTGGTATTGTACAAGAATTCCACATGCATTGTATTTCATTATTACTCATAACTATACTGTTAGGTATTATTCCTAAAGAGAGGAAGGGAGAGAGAGAGAGAGAGGAGAGAGAGAGAGAGAGAGAGAGAGAACAATAGAGTGAGGGTAGGTCATTTGTCCCATCTCACTCAACTTAGTGAGGGTGCTAGGATTGAAACAAGCTCTGTTTTCCTCCATGATTCTAGCCATGGTGTCTGATTAATTCAATTTTCTTTTTTTTTTCCTTTTTCTTTTATTATTCATATGTGCATACAAGGCTTGGTTCATTTCTCCCCCCTGCCCCTTACCAACCACTCCGCCCCCTCCCTCTCTCCCCCTCAATACCCAGCAGAAACTATTTTGCCCTTATTTCTAATTTTGTTGTAGAGAGAGTATAAGCAATAATAGGAAGGAACAAGGGTTTTTGCTGGTTGAGATAAGGATAGCTGTACAGGGAGTTGACTCACATTGGTTTCCTGTGCGTGGGTGTTACCTTCTAGGTTAACTCTTCTTGATCTAACATGAAAGTTCCTTGAGATCTTCCTATACTCAAGGCACTAGGAGTGCCTTGAGTCTTCATTTCAATTTTGTCTTCATTTCAATTTTGAAATGAAGACATAAAACTCATAACATTTTTTTTTGTGTGTGTGTGGTACAGGGGCTTGAACTCAGGGTGCACACCTTGAGCTACTCCACCAGTCTTTTTTTTTGTTTTGGGTATTTTTGAGATTGGATCTCCTGAACTATTTGCCCAATATGGCAGTAGAAATACTATACATTAACTGGTAATTACATGTACAGTCAAATTGTCTGCAAATTTGTAAGGTAATCCTAAAAATAATAGATTGGGGTCAGATTAAGCAATAGCCCTGTCTTGTCAACCAAGATTCATAAGGTATAGCAATACCAAACTGGTAGCCCAAACTGAAGTCACTAGTTCTGGAAGGAAAAAAAAAGAGATGGGGTCTCCTGTTTTCTGAGTTTCACATCCTTCTTATGCTCAGTTTAGAAAGATGCATCTGAGCTTGTGCTGACTTGAATATTAAACTGAGGCAACATTTTACTGAAACCATCATTGATACTTTACCTTCCCACCCCAAGTCACTTAGACTTTGCTAAGAAAACTGAGAATGTTCAATGTTTGTCATTGAAATGCACAGATTTTTAAAATATTTTGAAAATATGTATCTGCCATAGAAATCCTTGCTATTTGTGGATTCACACTCTAGTATGACACCATAGGTTTTCTGAAATGGAATAGGAAATAGAAGAAAAGGTGTTAGACATATTAATGAGTGGAGTGCTGTGAATTCTCTTGGATTTCTCAACTTTGCTTTTAGAGTAAAGGCAATAATACTTCCAATTTTATTCTGGGCTTCACTACTCTGCATCTCTTGCCTCTTAACAGCATTGTACAGGAACATTAAAATAAGTGAGGATTAGCCTTTCAGATGGATTTTGTTACCAGGAAAACTGTGGACCTACCATCCCAGTATGTCTGTCTCTGGTAGAAGAGACAATTGTGCATGTACATAACAAAACAGAGCTGGAATACTGCCCTCAGAAATTTTATAGTTGCAAAGTCCTACAGAGAAGATGAGGTCTTTACAATCCAAACAAGACATCATATCCATCCTTCCTACATATTTTCCTATAGAGTAGCTCGGATCTATACAGTCTCTGCAGAGTAGGAGAGATGGGGAAAGAAACATGAACAGTAAGGACTGGCAAATTCTAAAAGGCCTCCATTGAGCATGGAAGCTGCCAAGTCTGTGTCCTACCTGGTGTTTTAAGTCATCTACTCAACCAAAGGGAATTTAAAGCAATCCTACTAGAGTGATAAAAATGATAGGAAGTTCTTTTGTACTTTCTCCCCATGTATAAGAAAAGAATTTTAATGAGGAATAATTGTTTCTTTTGTGGACTTTTCCCAAAGGGTTGCAAATAGACCAGAGACATCAGTAGACAGTTGGTATTTTTTCAAACATCTGGACTCACTTCCATCATTCAGGTCAATTTTCTGACATGTCCTCTCTGAATTATAGAAATACATTCTGGTCATTTTCCATCACATGTACCTGTTCTTGCTGCTCAATTTGAGAGAGCAATTAGAAATAAGAGAATGCTAAAAGCACTTGAGTTTGATGCTCTCCTTTGGCATTTTCTAGCTGTGGACTGAAGACCTCAATCCTTGCTTACTCTTACTTTCCTTATCTGTAAAATGAGTATGCTACGTTAGTTCCATAATGAAGGTATATATAATCATATGAATACTTATATGCAATCACAGACATGAGCATTTTTAAAATTGGACCTATTATTTTATTTTCAAAGTTGAAGATAAGTCTATCGAAATGAGTATTACAGGAATAATTGAGGTCCAAGGTTAACTGAATGAGGAAAGGAAACATATTTTAATAAACATTTTATGGAATTTTTCTTAATGCTGTTTACAACTGTAAGAGATGAGTTACTATTCTTACTTTACGGATGGAGAAACTAAGGCTTTGAAGGCTAAACACCTACCCCTAAGTAATATAACTAATGACTAGAAAAAAATCAATTTGAACCCAGGACTATCTCATGTATATTAGTTACTTTTGTTTCACCCTCACAGAAACAACTTAAGGAATGAAGGATTTATTGTGGCTCACAGTTTCATAGGGTTCAGTCCCCAATCACTTGATTAAGTGAATGGTGAAGCAGAACATCATGATGGTAAAAGTACGCAGTGGAGGAGAGCTATTCACCTCATGGTAGACAGGAAGCAGAAAGACAGGAGAAGAGGCCAGGGCAAAGATATCCCCAAGGACTTATCTCTAGTTTCCTACTGCCTCCAGCTAGGCCCTACCTTCTAAAATTTCCAGAACCTCCCCAAAAAAGCACCACCAGCTGAGGGCATAGACTTTAAGACATGATCTTTGGGGAGTCAGGGGGTGGTCATTTCATATTGAAATCCCAACATCATGCCAAGGCTATGTATTTTTCCCCAAGAAGAGAAAGTACCAACTAGATTTAAAACAAGAAAAATATGGCATCAGTCAGACAGGTCAGGAAATGGGTTAGAAATATTACAGTCACAAATGACAAAAAGCAGAACCTATAGTGGTTGAGTATAAAGAGAAATAAGATTTTCTTCAGGGATAGCAAATCTTACTATTTTTATCATTTGATAAAGGATCAAATGATGCCACTAGAAACATTTGTCTATCTCTTCTTTGTTTTCCCTGGAAGTACCTCCATTCTCAAATAAGATGTCCTCCTGTACTTAGTTGTGCCAACTAAAATGGCACCTACAACTACAGTCCTTATGTTCATCTCTCACAGTTCAGAGGCTGGGAAGTCTAAGATCAAAGTGCTCACAGATTCCATATCTGGTGAGAACACATTTCCTGCTTTGCAGAGAGCCTTTCCTTACTGTGTCTTCAAATGGAGAAGAGATGAGAGGGAAAGAGAAGGAGATTGAGTCCATATCTCTCCCTCTATTTGTTTGTTTGTTTACTTATTTGTTTATTTAGGTAGGAGATTGAGCCAAAGCCTCACACATGCTAAACACATACTCTACCACAGAGCTAAACCCCCAGACCCTCGTCTTTTTTTTGTAAGGACAACAATCCTCCTATTCATTAGGGTCACATCCTCAGACCTAATTACTTTGTTAGAACCATCACCTCCATATATCATCACAGTAGGCATTTGGATTTCAACATATGAAGTGAAAAGTCAAAACATTCAGTCCGTAATAGTCAAATAGTGCACACATTTAGAAAGTGTTAATAAGTCATTTAGTAGGTTATAAGCATCCCATGCTTGTATATTATGATTGAGAGCACAAATTATAAGACATTTATTTGAAAGAATGGAAGAATATTTGAGTTACTCTGAGGTGAGCCATGAAGACCCCTGAAACTCATCAGTAGTTAACAGCTCGTATGTTTTAGAATCATAGCCTAGATCACTAGGTTCATCACCAGAAATAGTAACCAAACCCAAAACAGAGAATCAGTTCATATTCTTTAGTCCACCCCACTAAAAAATTATAGAATGGAACTGATGTCTGAAATCCTACATACTTTTACATTTTGAGGTAAAGGACCCTCCAGACAGTGAATCAGCATCTCTAGGTCTCTCCTGACCTTCTACAATTTTCAATTTTTGGAATTTGTCCTTATC
This sequence comes from Castor canadensis, assembly GCF_047511655.1. Taxonomy (NCBI): domain Eukaryota; kingdom Metazoa; phylum Chordata; class Mammalia; order Rodentia; family Castoridae; genus Castor; species Castor canadensis. The sequence continues at coordinate 80,476,484 of NC_133388.1, read as the reverse complement.
TCATTTTTTCACTCATACCATCTCTTCTACTGCCCTTATGTAAAAGTATGCTACTTCTACTTTAAGAATTTTAAGGTTTGATGTAGAGATAAGAAGTAATTGCTTAGAGGCAAAAAAATTAAAGCATTTACAGTAGCTGCTTCCTACCTGCCTCCTTTTCTGGAAATGTGCTCTTGCCTGTGGTAACCTTCAAGATTACAACAGAATAGTATTCAAGATGAGATCTCCAACCCTCACACCATGAGTCATGACAACCCCCATCTCACCTGCCTGAGTCACCAGAGGGCGACACCTGCCTTTCTTCACTGACAGCTATAACATACCCTACTTCAAATTGTATCTTTGTTGACAGTGTGCTTGTTTAAACAAGCTTGGCCCAGCTTTGCGAACAAAACTGAATATAGTACTACTATTCTGAGGAATGTTTTAGTCTTCATTGTAAACGTGTGTATGTGTGTGTGTGCACATACACATGTGTTCATGTATGCTCACACTCTGATCAAGAAAAAGTCTCTGCTGTGTGGTCTACATCACTGCCTCAAGAGGCACAATCACAATCATTCCAGAAATTCCAACCCTTCTTGGCAAAGCTAAGGACTCTTCTGAGCAAAAGCCACATACACAAAACATTTAAGATAATTTCAAGAAATTGGGGGACCTTGGTTGGCAAATCCAGAGATTCTGGACTCCAGTTTAAAATCCTCTGTTCTATTCTGGGATCAAATCCCCCTTGCTGACTGAAGAAGACTGACTGAGGACACAGTCCACCTGGTAGAGAGAGAAAAGGTGTATCTTAAGTGGGGGTGATTTGTAGGGTATATTTGGCAATGTCTAAAGACAATTTTGATTGTCAAAACTGGAGAAATGTTAGTAGCTTAAAATGGAAGAGGCCAGAGATACTGCTACAACACACAGGACACAATTAACTGGTCCAATAACTCCAGAATATGGAAGTTGAGAAGCCCATTCAAAAGAAACAGAAGCCAAGCATGGTGGTGCACAGTGTAATCCGAACACTCAAGAGGTGGAAGCAGGAGGATGACAAGTTCAAGGTCAGCCTGAGTCACAGAACCAAGGGCTGAAGGTGTACAGCAGTGGTTGTCTAGCATGCACAGGCCCTGGGTTTGGACCCCAGCACTTTCTTTGGATGAGTGGGAAGGAAGGAAGGGGAGGGAAGGAGGGAAGGAAGAAAGGGAAGGGCAAAGGAAAAACAGAGAGGGGAAGAAGGAAGGAAGGGAGGGAGAGAGGGAAAGAGAAAGAGAAAAACAGATGAGTAGCAATTTGTCTTGAAAAAATCGTATTAGAACTTTACCTGGGCTATGATAATGAAAGACATACTTCAGGAGGACCCAAAGATGATAATTGGCCAAGGAGACATTTCTCCTTCCCAGGAAACTTCTGTCTGTACCTGAGAGACATCTCCACCCTTGGGCAATACAAAAAGGGCTATAAAAACCCAATTTCCAACCTGACCCAAGGGACCACCAGTTTCTGGGTCCCCCTGTATGCCCCTATGCAGTCTTTCTCTTCTGTTCTCTACAAATAAAATCTTTCCGACCCCTGCTGCTGGAGTCCATCTGTGTTTTCATTCTCAGTGTGGACCAAAGAACCCTGAGCACCAGAAAATTCCTGCGTGTATCATCCGTGCATCAGTAAGAGCACTGAAGAGGAGTGCATACTCCAGGCCTGGATGGACACTTCATCTATCTTTAGCTAAATTCAAATTGAATAATAGTAACAAAAGGTAAAAAATAAAACAAAACAAAACAAAAAAACCTCCCACTTGCTGCCAAGTCATAAAAAGGTTTATTCATTTCTAGACACTACTGTGTTAAAAGTACATTTAGCAACCCTATAGTTAACTATTTTTAGGAGACTTTAAGTCATTGTACTTCTAATGTCTTTGTATATTTCCATGGCCTGGATTATAATCCCTACTACATTAGAAGAGACAGAATGGAAAAACACTTAGGAACATGAACTCTGGAGCCCAAATGCTAAGGTCAAATCCCAGCTCTGCCACTCATTGCTTGGTCTCTAGCATAATATTCAACCTCTCTGTGTTTCAATCTCTCCATCTGCAAAATATGGGTAATAATAATACCAAACTCATGATGTTGCAAGGATTACAGAAATACGATGTATAAACCACTTACATTATGTTTAGGAATACTGGCTACCTGTATTATTATGGTCATCGTCATCACCATCTGCATATGAGACTTAAGACATTGCACCAAATAAAATCAATTTATTAGCTATTTGCCAGCCAAAGGGTAAGGTATCCATTTTTAAAGACATGTGTTTATAACCTAAATTTGAATCAAACATATGTTTGCTAATTATCATCTTTTATGTTAGTAGAAGCTAGCTCATATGTCAATATTATTTTAGAAATACAGCTCCTTCTGTTCACTCTAAATTGGGGGGAGAGGAGAATTAAAGCATCCATTAAAATGCCAGAATAGCAAAACAACATAATGGCATTTATTCAGAAAGTTTGAAGGAATAAAAGTGATTCCCAAGCTTGTCTTAACTGATTTAGTATTTTATTCTTCAAAAGGTTTTAATGGTTCCTTGCTGTCCACAGCAGAAAATTCAAACACTTTGCTTAAGCATTCTGCCATCTGGTCCACCTGCTGCAGTAAGTGTGTCACCCACTAGTTCCCTATCCAAAACTAAGTTTCTTGCCAAATTCTAAATGTACCATTTACCTTCCCTCAGCCATTACATTTAATCTAAATGTCGGATATACCTCCATTAATACCGTACTATTTTCGATAAAACGTCCTGTCTGCTAAAGTTTGGATTTACAATGTTCCTCAAAAGCACCTTAATTAAAGACCTGGTCCCCAGGCTGGGACTATTGGGAGGTGGTGAAAATTTTAAGAGGTGGGGACTGGTGGGAGGTACTTAGTTAATAGGAGACATGCCCTGGAAGGTGATTGTGGGACTCTGATCTCTTCCTCTTCCCCTCTTTCTTGTCCTAGCCACAAAGTTAATATCTTTTTGCTCAACCATGAGCTTGTGCTATGATGTGCTGCCCCCAATCCCGAGTCCGAAAAACAATGTGTCTGCCCATATCATGGACTGAAACTTCCAAAACGGTGAACTATGATAAACCTCTTCTCTTCCTAAGTTGATTTAGCTCAGGCATTTGCTATAGAAACAGAAAGCTGACTAATACACTGTCAAATGCCACCTCTACCATGAATAAGTTCTGTTTGCTCCACCTCCCCCTTCCCAAACCAAACACCATCATTCCTTCCATTGAGTTTCTGCAATCTTTGATTTACACCTTGCAGGTGCTTCTATACCAGTGAATCTAACAACACTATGCACAATATTAGAAACAGACATTTCCATCTGAGCTGGGAAAAGGATTCCTATAATTCTCACACTGTTATAATGTATAGAACTTGCAAGAGTAAGAAATCAGTTCTGAATTTGTAATCTGGGGCATTACATTTCTCTCTGGTTGGGGCAAAACATTGTTGAGACAAAGCATTTCCCTCCGTTTTAATCAATGACTGAATTACAGTGTTCATTTAAGAAACTAAGCATACAAGTCCTGTCCTCTTGCAATCAGAAATAGTCAAAATAAAATTCTGCTGGCAGCTTTAAGCCCATGGAATCAAAGACTCAGCAGGCTTAGAAAAATCATCAAATCCTTCCAATTATTTACACTAATTCTCATTATTTTCAACCCTTGGACCTTCTTTTTACCTTCAAGTAAGATAAACTCTTAGTACCTGGACTCTGTCTCTTTGTTTCTGTTTTTTGCTGGACCTTCGCAGGTCTGCATCATTACCCATTTTATCTTTCATGTCTCCCAGTACTCAGATTAAATATGAGTTTCTATGAAAGATCATTGGTAATTACATAAAATATAGTCCTGTTACTTTTCTTTTCTTTAAAAGGAGCAGGATAATTACAAGCTGCAACAAACGGAGCTGAAAATAACTCCCCAGGCAGTTGTGTATTAGGAATTAGATTAAAATGAGCCCAATTTATTTTTCAATGACCTGGTAATTTGTAGGAAAGATTTAAGCTACTTAAATTTTCATCAGTGGAAAACTAGGAGGCTCAGGAAAATCAACCATTGGTCACTGCAGTGGGAGACTAGACCCATTTCACAACAGCCAAAGAGGTGGTGTTGATAGACTGTTGTTTAAAGATTTACGTTTAAACAATAAGAGAAAAAGAAAGACCAAATTTAATATGAGTTTAATCTGCTTTAAAAGGCTAAAATAAAATAGTTCAATGTCAGTTCACAATTCTAGGTGAAAAAAATCTGTACTTATAGCTAATTTTCTGACTAGGGTTTGAAATCAAATCTCTAGTATTTTTCTTTTTCATTTAGGTATGTTGACTGCTTGCATTTATAGCATGAAGTATTCAGTTTTTCTGTAAAAAAAAGCAAGGTGACATTAAACTTCTCCTGTGCTCACTGCAAAATAGGAACTTGGTTGGGGCATTGAGGCAGGAGCCTCAATCTCTCTGCAGTCATACTCATTCCCACTGCCTCACACTACTGATTGTATAAGCATTTTTTAAAGGCAATCCCTATGAGGTTTCATCAAAGAATGATTCTGCTGACTCCCATCTCCCAAGGTTTAAACAATGAGCTATAGTAATAATGCTACATACTCTATAAGGTGATTGGCTGAATTTGATGAACTCTTAAGTTACTAAAAATTATTAATCCAAATTACCTTCCTTCCTCTCTTGGAAGGAAACTATTACAATTCCCCTAATCATGGTGCATATAGTTCAGTGTAAACATAAAAATCCTTCATATGAGCCATCTACGAGCAATACTTTGTATTCAGTATAGCAGTACAGTATTCAAACCTTTTCTAGACATAGATGACTACTGATCTTTCTCCTCTTAACTTCAACCATTTCTCTGGGGCTGAAAACACTGTTATAGACATATTGATGAATGTACATCAATAGCTATATACATATATACATATGTACATAGCCATATAGTCACATAGATATATACATATTTCATATAGCCCAAGGCAAAAGAACAGTTTGGTTGGTCACTGAGACATCACTCAAGTACTTAAACTTCCCACTTTAAGGAGGATTATTTGCTGAACCCAAAAGCATGAAATGTGTAAATATAGAGTACCTTAAACTTTTAATGGTGCCCAAAACAAACTAGGCTCAAGTAAGGCCAGATGTGTTCTATTGCTGTTTTCTACTCCAGAAATACTCTTTACTCTTGTTAGATTCCTTGGTATAGTTTATCTTTATTTTGTTGGAGTCTGTATCTGGGTATGTGTTTTCTTCATTTTGCTCTAAATACTGTACTCCATTTTTTTGGGGGGGAGAATGGTTTCCATCCCTTTTTCTTCTTCCCATATTTCCACTAGGTACTGTTTCTATCCCTAGACTATGTGTAACTTAGTATTAGCTGGGTTACAATATTAATACTAACAAAACCAAGAGAGAAGGATAAAAAAGAGAATGAGACAGAAAGATAAAAGGAAGAGAGAAGAGAGGGAAAAAAAATGAGAGAGATGATGGGTGATCAAACAGCAAACCAGGCAGCAAAACCCTTAAAGAAGGGGAAAAAAAGAAAAAACAAATCACCAGTTCTGGAAAAGTAGAATTAGAGTCTTAGTTGTTTTGACGTTACTTCTTTAGCATCCAGACCTGTGTGTGTGTCTCTTAGACAGGTTTGGAGCCCTCCTGTGGTGGGTAGCAGGTGGGTGTGGTCCCACGGGCCTGCAGGTGGAGGCCTTTTGTTGAGGCAAACTAGTGGGCCTTTGGAGTGTGGGCCTGGCATGCCTGAAGGGCATGGGCCTGGCAAAGTGGAGATCGTGTGTGTCTGTGGATTGCAAGCTTCGTAGGCTTCAGGGACATGGCCAGGCAGAGATTGTGAATGCCTGTGGATCGCCGGCTTGACAAGCCTTAGGAGCGCAAGCCGGTGGAGTGGAGATTGTGCAGGCCTTAGGGGTGCGGGCCTGGCAGAGTGGAGATCGTGAATGCCTATGGATCTCCAGCTTGGCAGGCCTTAAGGGCTCGGTCCATCCGAGATCCTGTGGGTCTGAGGGGTGGGAGTTTGGGGAGTGGCCCTGGCGAGGCTGAGGACCAGGCCCAAGGATCAGAGGTCCCATGGCCTGCAGAGCAGCGGCTCCGCGGGCCTATTTGGTGGGGCTTGGCATGCAGCGCCGAGTATTCTTTTAGTATACTGTGGCTTGGAGAAGCCTTCCACGAGCTAGGGGTTCAGAGTGCTGATGTTTCAGTTCTCCCTGGTGCTTTACCTCAGCCGAGGGTGTCTCCAGCCTCTCAGCAAAGTCCCTGGTCCACGGAACTCAGGAGGTCTGCGGCTGTGTCCCTATCTTGGATCTCTCTTCCCAGCTTTTAAAATCTGCTCAAGGAAAGGGATAGTTTCCACATAACCCTAACAGCTGCCATAAAGTAGATGCAAAGATATACATACAAATAAGAGGAAAAGGGTCACTTTGAATTGTTCAGATCTAGAAAGGTTGCATAAAGTCCATGTGGCATTTGAAACAGAGCTTCAAGGACTTTCAGGTAAGACTGGTGGAGACAAAGTCATCACTACAAGGTGAAGGAAAGATCAGGACCGCACCTAAACCTGAAAGACCGCAAAGTATTGGCAGCTTTCAGAGACAACTAGATGTTCCATGTGTACAAAGGAAGGATAAGGAACAACAATTAAAAAAAAAAAAAACTCTGAAAAGTGAATCTGGGGCCATACTTTAGAAAAGTTTGAACTTCAAGCAAATCCCAAAATTAGCAGGAGAGAAATAAGAAAAGTAAATGCTGAAATCAATGAAATAGAACCAAAAAAAGCATACAAAGAATCAACAAAACAAAAGCTGGTTCTTTGAAAAAATAAACAAGATTGACAGACCCCTGGCACACCAGACTAAAATGAGGAGAGAAAACACCCAAATCAGTAAAATCAGAAATGCAAAAGGGGAGATAACAACAAACACCACAGAAATCCAGGGAATCACATGGAAATCCAGAAAATCATAAGAGACTATTTTGAGAATGTATATTTTAATAAATTTGAACATCTTGAAGAAATGGACAAATTTCTAGATACTTACGACCATCCAAAATTTAACCAAGAGGGTATCAATCACCTGAATAGATCAGTAACACAAAATGAAATTGAAGAAGCAATAAAGCGTCTCCAAAAAAAGAAAAGTCCGGGACCTGATGGATTCTCTGGTGAATTCTATCAGACCTTTAAAGAAGAACTAATACCAACTCGCCTTAAACTTTTCGACAAAATAGAAAGGGAAGGAACACGGCCTAACTCATTTTATGAAGCCAGTATCACACTCATCCCAAAACCAGACAAAGACACCTCCAAAAAGGAGAACCACAGACTAATCTCCTTAATGGGCATCAATGCAAAAATCCTCAATAAAATAATGCAAACCAAATCCAACAACAAATCAGAAAGCTCATTCACCACAACCAAGTCAGTTTCGTCCTAAGGATACAAGGGTGGTTCAACATATGCAAATCTATAAATGTAATACAGCACATTAATAGAAGTAAATACAAAAACCACTTGATCATCTCAATAGGTGCAGAAAAACCCTGTGACAAAATCCAACACCACTTCATGATAAAAGCTCTAATAAAACTAGGAATAGAAGGAATGTACCTCAACATTGTAAAGGCTATTTATGAAAAACCTACAACCAACATCATACTTAATGGAGAAAAACTGAAACCATTTCCCCTAAAATCAGGAACAAGACAAGGGTGCCCACTATCTCCACTCCTATTAAACATAATAATGGAATTGCTAGCCAGAGCAATTAGGCAAGAAGAAGAAATAGGTAGCTACAAATAGGTAAAGAAACTGTCAAAATATCCCTATTTGCAGACGACATGATCCTAGATCTTTAAGACCCAAAAAACTACCCAAAAACTCCTAGACACCATAAACAGCTATAGCAAAGTGGCAGGATACAAAATCAACTTACAAAAATCATTAGCTTTTCTATACACCAACAATAAACAAATTAAGAAAGGATATTTGGAAACAATTCCATTTACAATAGCCTCAAAAAAAAAATCAAATACCTAGGAGTAAACTTAACAAAGGATGTGAATGACCTCTATAAGGAGAACGACAAACCCCTGAAGAAAGAGCTCGAGGAAGACTATAGAAGATGGAAAGATCTCCCGTGCTCATGGATTGGTAGAAGCAACATAGTGAAAATGGCTATACTACCAAAAGCAATCTACATGTTTAATGCAATTCCCATCAAAATCTCAATGACTTTCAGCATAGAGATTGACAAATCTACCCTAAAGTTCATTTGGAAACACAAGAGACCATGAATTGCTAAGGCAATACTCAGCAAAAAGAGCAATGCTGGCGGTATCACAATGCCTGACTTCAAACTATACTACAGAGCCATAGCAATAAAAACAGCATGGTACTGGCATAAAAACAGATATGAAGACTAGTGGAACAGAAGAGAGGACTCGGATGTGAATCCACACAGCTATGGCCACCTTATTTTTGACAAAGGAGCCAAAAACATACAATGGAGGAAAGACAGCCTCTTCAATAAATGTTGCTGAGAAAAGTGGTTATCCACCTGCAAAAAACTGAAGCTAGATCCATGTTTATCACCCTGTACTAGTATCAACTAAAAATGGATCAAGGACCTAAATATCAGACCCAAAACTCTGAAGTTAGCATAGGGAAGAGCAGGGAATACTCTGGAAGTAGTAAGTATAGGCAAGGACTTCCTCAATAGAACCCCAGCAGCCCAGCAACTAAGAGAATTAATTCAAAAGCTTCTGCACAATAAAAGAAATGGTCTCTAAACTGAAGAGACCACCCACAGAGTGGGAGAAAATATTTGCCAGCTGTACTTCAGACAAAGGACTGATAACCGGAATATACGGTGAAATTAAGAAACTAAACTCTCCCAAAATCAATGAACCAATAAAGAAATGGGCAACTGAACTAAACAGAGCTTTTTCAAAAGAAGAAATTCAAATGGCCAAAAAACACATGAAAAAATGCTCACCGTCTCTAGCCACAAAGGAAATGCAAATCAAAACCACACTAAGATTCCACCTCACTCCTGTTAGAATAGCCATCATCAAAAACACCACCAACAACAAATGCTGGCGAGGATGTGGGGAAAAAGGAACCCTCATGCACTGCTGGTGGGAATGCAAGCTGGTGCAACCACTGTGGAAAAAAATATGGAGGCTTCTTGAAAAATCTAAACATAGATCTGTCATATGATCCAGCAATCCCATTCCTAGGGATATACCCAAAGGAATTTGACTCAGGTTATTCCAGAGGCACTTGCACACCCATGTTTATTGCAGCACTATTCACAATAGCCAAGTTATGGAAACAGTCAAGATGCCCCACTACTGACGGGTGGATTAAGAAAATATGGTACTTGTACACAATAGAGTTTTACTCAGCCATGAAGAAGAATGAAATCTTATCATTCGCAAGTAAATGGATGGAACTGGAGAACATCATTCTGAGCAAGGTTAGCCAGTCTCAGAAGACCAAAAATCATATGTTCTCCATCATATGTGGACTTTAGATCTAGGGCAAAGGCAGTAATGTTGTTGGACATGGGTCACACACTAAGGGGAGAGCACATACGGGAAGTACGGGGATAGGTAGGAAACCAAAAACTTGAAAGTGTTTGATTTCCCCACTGCAGAGGAGCTAATACAGTAACCTTAAAATGACAGAGGTCAATTTGAGAAGGTGACTGGGAAGTAGTGAAGAGGTCAGTTAGAGATGAATCAATTTGGGTTGTAATACACTTGTGTCCAGAAGCAATGTTAGGAATCTCTCTGTATAGCTATCCTTATCTCAACTAGCAAAAATGCTATGTCTCTCTTATTATTGGCTTATGTCTACTGTTCAACAAAATTAGACAAAAGGGCAGAACAGGTTCAGCCTGGAAGCAATGGGGTTGGGGAGAGAGGGAGGGAGCAGGGGGCACGGGGGAGAAATGACCCAAACAATGTATGCACATATGAATAAATGAATTAAAAAAGAATCCAACAGCAAAATCAATAAGCAGAAGAAAGAATCTTCAAACTTAGACAAGTCTTTTGAAGTTATCCAGGCAAAAGACAGAATATGTAAAAACTAAAAAGGAATGAAGAAAGGACTTACAGGACATCTTTAAGTGAACTAATGTAAGCATTCTACGAGTTAACAACATAAGAAAAGGGAAAAAAGGACAGAGCTTATTTAAAGAAATAATGCCTAAAAACTTCCCAAAGTTGATAAAAGATTTAAATATCCAAGTGCAGGAAGCTCATAAGTCTCCAATCACTTTCAATCCAAAAAAGACTGAATCCAAACATACTATAATCAAAATGTCAAAAATCAAAGACAGAGAGTAAGCTTAACCTGATTTAATCATTACAGAATATATACATGTATCAAAACACCTCACAGAATCCCATTACTAAGTACAATTTTCATATTTTTGTGAATCAGTTAAAATGAATTCAATAGAAAAAGTATGTATTAAATAATAACAGTGGGAGGAAAAAGCAGAGTAATAAAAATATACAAATAATATTCTTTCAAAAGGAGAACTCCATTCTGGATAAAGATAGAGGAGTTAGCCACTTTGTTTGGAGATCCTGAAGACTCAGTTTTAGCAGAAGAGGAAACCCAGGTGACATTGAGGCTGGAATTTTGAAACCCAGGTAACCAGGAATTCTAGATATAATCAAATTCCTACAACCTCCACAAAGCAAATGCAAAGCTCTGGAAATTCATATCACTACAACTTCTTTGACTTATAAGATCCACTCCTTGATTCTTATGCAACCTTGGAAAAGGTCTTTAACCTTTCTAGACATGATGAGTGCCTTCATCTGCAGAAAAGGGCTCTAGGGACTTACTGCATAGTTTAAATGAAGTATCTTCTTGAAAAGATCTGATATATCGCAGTGAAGAATCAATGTCACTTTTCTCTTTTTTAATGGTAGGGTTTTAATCAAAGAATAACATGATTTTTATAGACATACATCATCTTTGAAGTTACTCACTCAATATCAGAGGATGCCAATGTATCAAATAGGGCTCTTGGGCACAAATAGTAGGGGAAAAAGCCCAGTTAACTAAACAAAACAGAAGAGTTTAATATAAGGATTATAGAGTCATCAAGAAGGAACTGAAACCACAGCCCAGAAAGCATCAAACATTCTCTCAATTTCTGATCTCACCCCTTATATATCCCTGCTTTCTCATTCTTGCTCACTTTTTTTTAGAGACAGGGTATTGCCATGAAGCCAAGGCTGGTCTCAGACTCACAATCCTCCTGCCTTAGCCTTTAGAATCCTGGGATTACAGACATTTACCACTTTGAACAGCTTCTTGCTCATTCTTTTAAGACTAACTTCATCCTGTCTGTGGGGGGGTAGTACCAGTGGGAGGGGGAGGATGTGGGGAAAGGGTATGGGAGCATGAATGTAGTGCAAATTCTGTGTATACATGTGTGTAAATGGAAAAATGAGACCTCTTGAAACTATTCCAAGAATGGGGCTACGGGGGATAAAGGAGAATGATGGAGGGGACAAATTCAAGTATGATATATTTGATAAATTGAAAGAACTTTTATAAATGTTACAATGTACCCCCAGCACAGCAATAAAAAAAGAGGAAAAAAAAGATCCATACAAGTGATAGGTACAAAATTAAAATAAAATCAATTAAAAAAAGACTTCCTTCTACTTCTCCTGCCTGTGGGATACACACTGTATGTCAATCACTGACAGACACTGAATCTCCCATTAGTTTCGAATCCAGATTCTCACAGGAGGCCTGTGAATGGCCCAGCTTGAATACAGGCCCAATGGGTTGAATCTAACAGTGTGGATTATATGCCAAAGGTTGCTGGACATATCTGCTGTGAGCTAAAAGCATCTTTTAAAGAGAATGAGGGTGTCATTATGAATTAGGCAGGTTCTCAATATAGTCATCCCAAACAGGTGGCCTATTCCTTAAGAATTCTACTGCCTTTACCACAGTCATGTTACTATGAGTAATTGCTTTAAAAGTGTTGACTAGTAGGTAGCAATTTAATATTAAGTCAGATTAGTGTTATTCCTTTTTATGAGTAATTTCTGTCAAGATAATATGCTCTAAGGAAATGTCACTGTAAGAAAAACCAAAGAAATGTATAGATGTTTCTATTGATATAAAGCAATGTTTGATAAATATCCAACCATAAAAGATGATTAAGTAATTTATGAAATGTCAATTTTCAGTGGAGTATCTTGAGTCATTAAAAATGATTTTGAGCTGGTGGAGTGGCTTAACTGGTAGAATGCCGGTGTAGCAAGCATGAGACCCTGAGTTCAAACCCCGGTTACCACCAAAACAAATTAACAACAATAGAAATAATCTTAATGGGGACCATAAAAATGCTTTTGAGAAAAAGCAGATTTTTTTTGTCTTGGTTTTGTTTCCAACTGACAATGGCCAACCTTATAAACTACCTCAAATACTTTTGAAAACAAAGTGCCTTATAAATTTTTAAAATAAATTTTAAAATATAAATTCATATAAACACACCAGTGATGAGCATGAAAATGAATCATTTTGTTAAAGGAATGGAATTAAGGATGTTTTTTCCACTTTTGTTTTGAAATTTGCTCAAGTAGTAAGAATACCTACGAAGCAAGCATGTGGCTGAGTTCAAAAGGCAGTAGCCACCCAAAAAAGTAAAATTTGTAACAACAATAACACTGGTTTTATAAAAGATAGCCTTGGGTTTGGTGGTTCATGCCTGTAATCCCAGCACTCAGAGGTCTGGAGCAGAAGGATGACAAGTTAATGAGTTTGAGGCCATCCAGGCAAACAGGAAACGACTCTATCTTTAAAAAGAAAGACTTCCATCATGAAGGCCAAGACTTTGGTCTGAGAGGTGACTGTGACAGATATATCAGCAGATGGTGAATCCTGGAAATGGTCTGGAATCCAAGTATCAAGGAATGTGCTACCCACACTTTTCCCTGCTGTCCCTGACGTGGCCATTAAGGATGCTCAGGTCACTGCAGCACAGGAAGGGGAATCCCCTCCTGCTAAAACTATCAACAAAAGTTTCAGGGAGCACTTACTTGAAATCCTTAAGAAAGCCTCCAATCCCAGAGAGCTGGTCTTCAGTGACAAGGGAAGGAAGTAAAGCCCAATGGTAACTTCTATACACCTGTCAGCAAGCTAGACCTCATCAGTGATGGGAGTCTGACCAGTGACTTGGGTTTCCCAGAACAGGACTTCTGATACCTCTCTCAGGTATGTTCTCAAATGGCAACCGTGCCTTGGAAGAAGAGATCTGGGATTTCCTGAATATGTTAAGGATCTCTGATGTGAGCAGTCATTTCATCTATGGGGATGGGGATGAAGAAACTCATTACTGATGATCTGGTGCAGTAAAATGACCTGAGTACTAGCAAGTACCAAGTTCATGCTATGAACTGCTGTGCGGTCCCCAAGTCTGTGTTGAAACCAACAAAATCAAAGTCCTGCAATTCTGGCCAAGGTCAGTGATGCCATCCCCAATGCCTTTCTATACCATTATGAATAGGTTTTGAGAATAAGAAAGAGAGTCCAAACTGAAATTGCAGCCAGTCATGGCACTTCTGCTAAAGCCAGTCCAAGTCAGAGGGCCAAGTCCATCTACTCTACCCCTAGTGAGATCTGAGGTAGATGGTTCACCTTGCAATTGAAAAGGCCTGCTAATCTTTGTTCTTGTTATGCATAAATAAGTTGTTCATAATATTTTTGTATTTTTCTTTTCTTTTTTTTTTTTGTGGTTCTGGGGTTTGAACTCAGGGTCTTCACCTTGAGCCACTCCACCAGCCCTATTTTTGTGAAAGGTTTTTGGAGACAGGGTCTCGCGGAACTATTTCCCATGCTGGCTTCAAATCGGATCCTCCTCATCTCTGCCTCCTGAGTAGCGAGGATTATAGGCATGAACCACCAGTGCCTGGCATTTTTGTATTTTTCAACTAGTCTTTTCAGCACAATATTTATTTATAATCTGAATGTAAATTGATGAATGTAGTGGATCACACAATTTTTGCCAGGCTTAATAGCAGGAGTCTCCTCTGTTTTGAAACTGAAATTGAGTTTCTTAAGCAATCTTGGTGACCTACAGCAGGATAACATGGCATGGAAATAGGGACATCCCTGGAAACATGAAAGATCCACACTGAAATGGGTGAGAACAGAAAAAAGAAAAAAAGTAAAAATTGGTCAGCTCTTGGTTTGCTTTATTTCATTTTTAGTCTTTGTTTTCAAACATGTAAAAGACATATACTGGGATTTGCGTATGTTATTCAAGAATATATGAGAAATTAAATAATAATGAATAAAAATGTAATCTAATTCACTATATATAGTGAAATATAACAGTGAAATAAATAGATAGATAGACAGACAGACAGATGGATGGATAGATAGCCATTATACAAGGCACTCTATTGTATGTTTTACATAACTTAGTTGATTTCATCCTCAAAGCAATTCTGTAAATTTACTGTTATAATAATTGGCACTTACAGAGAAGAATTTAAACCAAAATGATGCAAGCTTAAAGCCACACAGCAACGTTGTCATGATCAGACCTGAAGTCTAGATGATTCCATAATTGATCCTGCTTTCAAGTGCGTGCTTTAATACTGAGTGTGCATATGTACATGTTCATACATATGTACATACACTTAAAAATATAAATGAATTTTTCAAAATCAAGTGAAAATGAAATGATAGATCCACTTTTCATTGATAACCAACTGAAACTTTAATAAAAATGGAACAAAGCTCACCTATCCCAATATTACCTGGGGAAGGGTCAAAACATCAAGTGTTCAAAGTAGCTTAGTCAACAACATTTATAAGTTCCAAAACACTCAATGTCGATATTCTGTAACTCCCATTTCCAATAGTTCTTCAAAAGACACTTCTCTTTTCACAAACTATTCTCCATCAACTAATTAAGTTGATGCAAGGAGAAAACTCTCAGTATAATTTATATTTGCTAAGAGATTAATGGACACTTCCCTATCATGATTTCCACCCCCCCAGGCAAAGCACGGCAAGTACAACACATTTTAAAGTCATTTCACAGATCAAGTCACTCAGAGATATGATATAATTAGTCCTTTGACAGTATGCATTTATTAAATTAGGGAGGAACAACTAAATGAAAAAAGGATGAAAACATCAAAAATTAACACACCATTGACATTAAAATGTCAAAATGAGAATGTCATTATTGATACAAATATTTAAATTGGTAGGATTCTCACAAAGAATAAAAATTTGCTGCTGCAAGCGTTCTAACTATGGCAGAATTATAAAAGTCTTTTTAGGTTACAGGATAGAGCTATGTATTCCCCATAGTTTCTGTGAAACATGTTACAAGATAATTTTAAGAAGGAAATCTCTATAATTGTAACCTAGGGAGATTTTTTTGTTACGTTTTTCTATAGAATTTTTGTGTTCTGGGGAACTCATGTGCTTGAAAAGAGAGTGAATATTCTGAACTACAGTCTCAGCACAATAAAATCTCAGCTTCTCACACTGGATGAATTAATGCCTGCAAGCAACAAGTTTACCAACCATAATTAAATTCTGCTAGTTACTGTTGTTGAGGAGCACTAATGAACTAAGTTTACAGTGACCTAATAATACAGAGACCTAGCATGAATTATAAAGTACTGTGATATTCAAGAAGTAGAATGACTGCTGGCGGGAAGTGTGGCTCAACTGGCAGAACACCTGCCTCAAAAGCACAAAGCCCTAAGTTAAAATACCAGTAGAAAAAAGAAGAAGAAGAAGAAGAAGAAGAAGAAGAAGAAGAAGAAGAACAAGAACAAGAACAGAAAAAGACAAAGAAGTGGAACAAACCAGAAAGACAGAAAAGCTTCATCTTCTTTCACTTACAAATCAAAGATCTGACACCACTCCCTCAAGGGAGGCATTTTGAGAGTCCCAACACTGACAGTATTTTTGTTTTGGCTTAAACTCATTGCTTTAGAATGTCTCTAACATTTTTTTCTTCTGTGTTATTATCATTAGGTTCATTGAGAGGAACCAACCATATATTTCTCCTCAAGACAGGGTATTTCAGAAGAATAAAGAGGAAATCAAGACAAAAAGGTAAGAGAGCTACTAGAGGGTAAGGGTCTCAAGTAATAATAATGGTAAAATAACCATAACAATAGTGGTAATATAGTAGTAAAACACATTAAATATCATAATAATAGTGGTAACAGTAATAAAATACTTTAAGTATTATTTTCCAATGAATTATAGGATTAGGTGGCTGGAATTATATATGATCTAAAGAAAACAAATCCAAGAAACATCAATGCCACCTTAACCCCCAAACAAGTGATCCTAATGAAAAATTAAAACATGGGCAAAAGTATACCAGACAAATACAAATAAAAAGAAAGCAAAAATGCTGGTTTTAATAGCAAAAGGTAGACTGCAATCCAAAAGTATTAATCAGAGAATATATAGAAATTTACTGTATAAAAGATCAAAATTAATAAAATTATAGATATCTAAGAATTACAAAGCATGTATCAATATTCATAAACTAGAAGCTGTATGAATAAGAATCAATGAACAGAATACACACTAGATAATAAAATATAATTAACCTCTGCCAATGGCACATCAAGGATTCAAAAATGTAAGAATACAGAACACTTTAATAAAATAATTACTAAAGTGTACATTTGTTAAGTATCCAATGCTAAATTCTCAAAATATCAAAATACGACTTCTTTCCAAATATTAATATAATAAACACTAAAACTAATCATACATTATGCCATAGAGGATATCATATTAAATTCAGAAATTTCTCACAATACACTAAAACTAATTAATAACATCAGAATGGTCCCTTTCACCTAAAAATTAAATTGCTCTTGAACAACTCTTCATAAAAGAAGAGATGCTAACTAAATGACATAATTTCATTTTTAAAACAACAGACTACAGCTGAGGCAGTTCAGAGGAAAATCCAGTCTTAAATGCGTCTGTGATGGAGATTCAAGATGGAGTCGCCAGCTAGGAAGGGATCAACACACCATGGCAAAATCACATTTCCAGCTTCTCTTACCCACTCCAAGCCAGGCAGGAGGTGCTTCTCTTTCCTATTCAATTGCTCCCCAGTTTACATTGTTTTTCTGAATAAATCCTTGCTACACTTAAAAAGAGAAAGAAATAGCTAAAGAAAAATGATATATTAGACAAATGGTTCCAAAAAAACTTCCAAATACATGAAGAAAAATAAGAAGGAAAAACATAGAAAACAAAATTAAACAGATTTTCAAGACAGTAGAACTAATACGTGCCCCCCCAAATTGAAGAAAGTAATTATTTGAAAATAAAATAAAATACAGTACTAGCTACAATACTAGGAAAAATGAAAACTTCATAAAGCATGCAAATTAGAAATAATAAAAGGGATAGTAACTCATAGAGATAGAGAATTAAAAAAAATCATAAAAAGCTGATTTTGCTCAATTTTATCCAAGGAAGGTTGAAACAAAACTATCTAGTAAAAAAGATACCAAAACTAAAAGATATTTAAAAATCTAAAAAGATCCAGTCTCCTCCTCAAACAAATTCTGTTTAAGAAAGAGATAATGGTGTCATATTCCTACTATCCCTGCTTCTTCCTCCACTTGCCAAAAAAACATGAGCTTGTGGAAGAATTTTCAAAAGCTCTTAACAATTACTCCTAAATGCATTCATATTGTCCAAAGTGGAGAAGAGAAGAAGTCATCTAAAGTCTTATGAAGTAAATATTGGTTTCACACACACATCACATCACATCATATCACAAACACACATGAAACATACTAAACTCATATATTACCGATAGAAAAATCTTCATAAACTGTTTGATTTTTAAATTATTTTATTGTTGCACTGGGGATGCATTGTGACATTCACAAAAGTTCTTACATCATATCATAGTCCAATTGATTATATATATATTGATCTTACATCCTACAACTGTGCAAATTCTTTCACTAGTCCTAAAAGCTTTTTCGTGAATTTCTTATGATTTCCATATGTAAGATCATCCCATCTACAGACACAGTTTTATCTCTTTCTTTGTAATCTCGATGCCTTTTTTTCCTTTTTCTTGCCTAATTGCCCTGACTATGAGAACCTCTAGTACTACTCTGGATAGAAGTGGGGAGAGTGGCAATCCTTGTCTTAATTTCTTTTCTGTTTTATTTATTTGGTGTTACTGGGGTTTGAACTGAGGACCTTGCACTTGCTATGGCAAGTACTCTACCACTTGAGCCACATTAGTCTTGATCCTGACTTTAGGAGGAAAGCATTCAGTTTTTCACCATTAATTATTATGTTAGTTGTTTTTTTCTTTTTCTTTCTTTCTTTTTTTAAGTTTATCAAGTTAAGGAAGATCCTTTCTGTTCCAATTGGAGTGTTTTTTTTTTATCATGGTTTTTATGTCTGTTGAGATGATCATATTTTTTTTGGTCTTTTATTCTGTTCTTGTGTATTAGTTATATTTGGTTGATTTTCATGTGTAGAATCATTCTTTTATTCTGGGGATATTCCACTTGATCATGTATGATATTTGTATATGCTCCTGAGTTCGGTTTGTTAGATTTTGTTGGTGATTTTTTTTTTTTTTTGTAATTTAAGGGATATTGGTTTTAGTTTTCCTGTAATTTCCTTGGCTTCAGTTTCAAGATAATATTTACCTTATTGCATGAGTTGAGAAGTACTCCTCATCTGCATTTTACAGTGATTGGGAAGAATTGGTTTTAATACTTCTTTAAATGTTCAGTTGAATTCACCAATGAAGTCATCTGATCCTGGACTTTTCATTGTGGGCATTTTTTTCTTTTTGATTACTGATTAAATCCCTTTACTTATTGTAGGCATTTTCAGATCTTTGTTTTGTATTGTGTAGGTTTTAGTAGTTGTGCTTTCTATTTGTCCTTTCCATCTAGGTTATCAAATTTATTGGTGTACAGATGTATTCATAGTTCATAGCATTCTGATATCTTTTTTATTTTTAGAATGTTTGGTTATAAAGTTGCCTCTTTATTTCCATAATTTAGGTCTGCTCTTTTTTTATAAGAAAGATTCTAGCTAAAAGCTTGTCAGTTTTGATTATTTTCAAAGAACCAACTTTGACTTTTGTTGATTATCTTTATTTTTTCTAGTCATTTCTTTTATTCCCAGACTAATCTTTGTTTTTTTAAAAAGATTTTTATTATCATATTATTGTTCTACTGAGGGTACATTTTGACATATACAAAAGTGCTTACAAATATATCAGTCAAATTCATCATTCTCCTTTATCTCTCCTCCACTCTTCTTAGAATAGAAATCTTTGCTTAAAAAAAATTTTTTTTTTGCTTATTTTGGGTTCATTTTCTCTTCTTTTCTATAGGTGCTTAGAGTAATTTGAGATTTTTTTTTTCCTGTTTAGTCTGTCTTTTGTGTAAAATAGATAGTTCATGTGCTTTAAAAATTCCCTTGTAATTTCCTTTACCGTATTTTTAAAAGCTATTTTCTTAGTGTCTTCGTAGAGTATGATATTATAAAACAATCCTGTTTGTATTAATGCCAGCTTAATTTCAGCATTATTTTAAAAAGTATTGTTTCTTCATAGCTCTCTCTCCTCCCTACACTTTGTGCTATTGTCATTTACGTTGTATCTTTGTATATTGTATACCTCTCAACATAGATTTGTTTTGTTTCTGCTTCATGCAGTTGGAAAAGAAAGAGCTCTTAAGGAAAAAATACGTTCACACTTTATTTATTTATGTAGTTATCTTTGTTGGTGTTCTTATTTCTTGATGTGGATTTGAGTTAGTCAACTACCCTTTCATCTCGGCCTGAATTATTTCATTTTAGTATTTCTTTTTAGGGCAGGTTTCCTAATAACAAACTGTCTTTGTTGTGTTAATCTGAGAATGTCTTAATTTCTTTATTCTTAGAGGATAATTTTGCTAGAAAATAGAATTCTGGTTGACTATCTTTTCTCTGTTAGGACTGTGTTATCCCATTGCCTTCTGGCCTCCATGGTTTCTGTTGAAAAATTAAGGCCTGAGTCTTTTTTGAGGGCCCCTTGCATATGATTAGCGACTTTCTTACTTCCTGTCTCTCCAGATTCATTTCTTTACATTTCAACAATGTATGGTGTGTCTAGATGTGATTCTCTCTAAGTTTATGTAAATAGTTGTTTGTTGTGCATTTTGGATGTACAGATTGATGTTTTCCATCAAATTTGGTAAGTTTTTAGCCATTATTTCTTCATATATTCTTCTTTTATCCTTCCCATCCCACCCCCATTCTGGGACTTATGTGTCTTGATATGCTTCATGAGTCTTCTCTACTTTGTTTTTCTTCATTCTTTTTTGTTTTTGGTCTTTATATTAGATAATCTCAATTGACTTTAATTGCTGTTTTTTCAAAGATATTCTTAATTTTATGAAATATTATCTTCATCATTTTATTTTTCAGACATGGTTTCCTTTATTTTTTTAAAATAGCTAGTTTAAAGTCTTTATCTAGTGAGTCCAAATCTTGACTTCTTCCAGGACAGTTTCTCTTAGCTGCTTTTTTTCTTGTGTGTGGGTCATACTTACATCTTTCATTGCATCTCTGCATCTTTCATAATTTTTTTTCTGTTGGGATCTGGACATTTAAATGATAGTGTTACATCTCTAGAAATAAGATTCTTTCTCATCCTTAGGGTTTGCTGTTTTTTTTTTGTTTGTTTAATGACTTTTCTAAGCTAATTCTGTAAATTGTGACTTCTTTGTCATATTTGACTATTAACATCTACTTAGTTGGGCAGTAGTCAGTGAATACTTAAGCAATTTTCCATTAATGTCTAGAAGCAGTTTTTGCCTAGAGGATCTCCATGTGTTGGTGACATGCTGCCAGTGTTCAGATTGGCAGTTTATAGTGTGTCTTCACTTATGTTTCCTTCTTGTGCAGAATCTCAGCTTATGCCAGAGGTTTTAGCCTTCAAAAGTCTTTTCTGGGTATGTTCATTTGTGTGGCTACATTCACAGGACTATATTAGCAATTTTCAAAAATTCCTGCAGACATCTGCATTAGTCTGCTCCGGGTGCCATCACAAAAGTCTATAGATTAAGTGCCTTAATATCATAAGTTTATTTTCTCACAGTTCTGGAGGCTAGATGTCCTAGAGCATGCTCTGGAAGAGTTGATTTCTGGTGAAGGCTCTCTTCTAGGCTTGCACATGGCATCTTCATATGTTGTCACATGGCCTTAATGCATGTGTGTAAAAAGATTGTAAGCAAGGTCTCTAGGATCTCTTCTTAGAATAACACTAATCCTATTGGATTAGTGCCCACACTTAATGACCTCATTTAACTTTAGTTACTTCCTGAGAGGTCCCCTTTCCAAATATAGCCATACTGGGGAGTAGGACTTCAACAGCTGAATGTTAAGATTTTTTTTCCTTCTGTTGCTTATTTTTATTTTGTACAGTTAGCATCATCTCAGGCAGCCTCAATCAATGTTAAGCAATTATTGCTGATAATTTTTAGTAAATGCCCCTAGGGAAAAGCTTGTTTTCAACAAGCAAGCTTTGACACAGGTCAAATAAAGACATGCATTTCTAGTGGCATTTCCAGGAAAGAACCAGGTCATACAGTGGTAGTTCTTTGGTAATATTGCTCTGTGATTGTTCTTCCTCTCCCCAGTGTCTCCTAGGCTGCTCATTTTCATTGTGATTGTGGATCTGTTGATTTTGGTACAGGTTGATGATCCCTTATCCAAAGTACTTGGAACTTAGAAGTATTTTGGAGTTTGGATGTTTTTAAAAAAATTGGAATATTCATAAATACATAAGGAGATATCTTGAGGTAGAAAAAAACCTAAACATGAAATTCACTTATGTATCATATATACCTTATACACATACCCTGAAGGTAATTTTATTCAGTAGTTTTAGTGTGTTTGCATTTTGATTCTAACGTCACATGAGGTCAGCTGTGGAATTTTCCATTTCATGTCAACATTCAAAAAGGTTTGAATTTTGCAAATTAATATAACCATTATGGAAAGCAGTATGGAGATGTCTCAAAAAGCCAAAGATAGTACTGCTGTATGATCCAGTGATAACTGTCTTGGGCACATATGTAGGAACATAAAGTCAGGATACAATAGAGACACCTGTACACTGATGTTCATCGTAGCACTATTCACAATACTAAGTTCTGCAAATAACCCAGATGTCCTACGACTGATGAATGGATCAAGAAAATATGGTGTATATACACAATGGAGTTTTACTTAACCATAAGGAATAGTGATATGTGGGTGGAAAGTAAATGGATACAATTGGAGGACATTATGTTAAGTAAGTTAGTCTCAGAAAGACAAAGGCTGCATGTTTTCTCTCATGTGGAAGATAGATCTGAAAGATAAACATAAACAAAAACAAATGTGATCATATGCAAATGCATATGTAGAACATGTTTGTAATAGTGGAACTACTCTGTGGAACTCAGAAGGAGGGAAAGGAAAAGAGAGATGGAGCATCAGCAATAGCATAAAACAACATCTGAAGATAGAGGATGTAAGGATATGTATTGAAAGCTATTGAAAAATGGGGGGTCGGAGGTAAAAGGTAGGGGAGAGCAATTGAAGTAGTTGAAGGACTAGTGTAAAGTAGTCTTACAGTGGGGACACAGTGTGAAACCCCTTGGAACATTGACTTAAATATTAATAAGGAAAGACAGGACAGGACTGTATAACAGGTATAGAATGTGTGTGGGTGATACTAGTGGGAGGGGGAGAGTAAAGGAGATTAAGGTGAGGGTATATGGTGGATGGACTTCATTCATCTACTTTTATGAAATAGAACAAAGAAACCTTGCAATTGCTCTAAGTGGGGCAGGGAAGGAGTTGAGGGGTGAGACAGCAAGGGTGATCTAACCAATGTACAATATAAGCCTATTTGGAATTGTCACAGTGAATTCTCCCTGTACTATGAATATATCCTAACTTAAAATACCTCATAAAAACGTTTTGGATTTTGGGAATATTGAATTTTTTGGATTAGGGAAGCTTATAACTTTTAGCTGAAAATTAAAAGCTTCTGTGACCCAAGGCTTACTTGTTTTTTTTAAACCAAGATTCAGTCACTTTTCTTGAGTAAATACATACCAGATTAATGTAAGCCTTTGGCTGATTTCTGGAATTCTGAAAAAGTTGATTTCAATAATTTTTGCTAGACTTCAGATTGCATTTATGGAGGAAAGAATTTTCAGATGTTCTTGTCTGTCATTCCCATTGACCATCACTTTTTCATTTTTATAAAACATTTTCTGTTCTTTTTCTTTGGTAACCTCTTTTCTCCTTCCCTGTTATCTTCCTGTTTCTGTTATTTTGCTTAGGGGCAAGTGTTTAAGATCATTGGCAGTACTTAGGATCAAGAAGGCAATTTTATTTTCCAATTTTTTTGTTTAAGAGCATAAATATTCCATTTTCATACAGTCATACAATGTACATTCACCATATTAGCCCTCCTTCACCCTCTCCATTTATTTTCCCCCTTCTAATTGGTACCCACCCTAAAACAAAACCTGTTTTACCTTCTTGGTCTTCATTTATTTAAGTGAATGTTGACTGTTCAAGGGGATTTTGCCTTGATGTTTCACACATGTGTATATTGTACTTTAATCAGATTAACCCCCTCTAATACTCTCTCTTTCTTCGTGCCCCAGTTCCCTATTATTTAGCAGCTCTCAGTGCATTTTATTACACTATCTTCATACACAGATGCAATATATTTCAATAGTATTTGATTTCTATCATGCGCTTTACCTCTCCTGCCACCCCATAGTCACCTCAGACTCACTGTTATGATCATGCTATCTCTCTCTCCCTCTGTCTGTCTTTCTCTCTCTCTCTCGTGTATGTATATAGGTATATAAGATCATACCTGTATTGATGTAGTTCCTACAGGTCTAGCTTCAACGTAGGAAGGAAAAGATTGTGACCTTTGTCCTTCTGAGCCTGGCTTACTTGACTTAACGTGGATATCTCCAGTTCTATGCCCTTACCTGCAATTAACATAATTTCATTCTTCTTTGGCTGAATAATACTCCAGGATGTGTATGTACTGCAATTCTTTAATCCATGCATCAGTTGTGTGGCATCTAAGGTGTTTCTGAAGCTTGGCTATTGTGAATAGTGCTGGAATAAAGATGGGCGTGCAAGTGGCTCTGTTGTGTACTAGCTTATGAAGGTTATTTTAAATTAAGGAACTTCTATAGTGTTTAGTTTTTAAAGTGTTATTAGGAGAGGATGCACTGCTCCTGCTGCGGGTCCTCATCATGGACACCAAACGGGTGGAGATTCCCGGCAGCGTGCTGGACGATCTCTGCAGCCGATTTATTTTGCATATTCCCAGCGAGGAAAGAGACAATGCAATCCGAGTATGTTTTCAGATTGAACTTGCCCATTGGTTTTACTTGGATTTCTACATGCAGAACACACCAGGATTACCTCAGTGTGGGATAAGAGACTTTGCTAAAGCCGTCTTCAGTCATTGTCCGTTTTTGCTGCCACAAGGTGAAGATGTGGAAAAAATTTTGGATGAATGGAAGGAATATAAAATGGGAGTACCAACATATGGTGCGATTATTCTTGATGAGACACTTGAAAATGTACTACTGGTTCAGGGTTACCTAGCAAAGTCAGGCTGGGGATTTCCAAAAGGAAATGTAAATAAAGAAGAAGCTCCTCATGATTGTGCTGCTAGAGAGGTCTTTGAAGAAACTGGTTTTGATATCAAAGACTATATTTGTAAAGATGATTACATTGAACTTCGAATCAATGACCAGCTTGCTCGTTTGTACATCATTCCAGGAATTCCAAAAGACACAAAATTTAACCCAAAAACCAGAAGAGAAATTCGGAATATTGAATGGTTTTCCATTGAGAAATTGCCTTGTCATAGAAATGATATGACCCCAAAATCCAAGCTTGGTTTGGCACCAAACAAATTTCTTATGGCTATTCCCTTTATTAGACCACTAAGGGACTGGCTTTCTAGAAGATTTGGAGATTCCTCAGACAGTGACAATGGATTTTCCTCAGTTGGCAGCACACCAGCTAAACCCACTGTGGAAAAATTGAGTCGAACCAAATTCCGCCACAGTCAGCAGCTATTTCCTGAAGGTTCTCCTGGTGACCAGTGGGTAAAGCCCAGGCATCCACTGCAGCAAAAGCCATACAGTAACCATTCTGAAATGTCTGATATTTTAAAAGCAAAGAATCAAAATATCAGGGGAAATGGCAGAAAACAGTATCAAGACTCACCTAATCAAAAGAAAAGAACAAATGGAATCCATAGTCAACCAGCAAAGCAACAAAATTCCTCGATGAAATGTGAAAAGAAATTACATCCACGAAAACTTCAGGATAACTTTGAATCAGATGCTGTGTATGACTTTCCTTGTTCCGGTGAAGACGGATCACTAGAACTTGCCGAGGGACACTCTGGGCCATGTAATGGACACTGCAGGTTCCCTTTTTCATCCAGAGCCTTTTTGAGTTTCAAGTTTGACCATAATGCTATAATGAAGATCTTGGACCTTTATTAGCAACAGATGTATTGCAGAAGTCACAAGATCAGAATCCTGTTGCATTTGAGTGGGTGTCTCCTCAAGCCTTACCTTTCTCAGGTGTTTCAAAGAAATGCAGGGAGGCAATGTTTCTGAAGAGATTTTCTGTGCAGAAGAGAAAGTAGAAAGAAACACAAGTTTGCACTGTAAATGCAGTTAAACCTTTTATACAGATTTACCTTTTCAGTGTTTGGAACCAAGGTTTAAGTTGCTTCTTTTCTTTAGAGGGCATTTATTCTGTGTGACTGTGCGTATTATTTTGTATTCTGGTCAAGAAAATAGTGTTTTGAGTCATCAGCTAGTAGCCGAATGAGTGGAATTTCATCATCTCCCCATTTAGTGATTGCAATTATAGTTTATCTACATTGGAATTTTAAAAAGAAACTTAAGACACCAAGTTATCAGTGAGCATCAAAGCTGACAAGACACAGATGTCAAGATTTCAGGTCATCTGTTGTGGTGCCATTTTGCTCATTTTTCTTCTTCTAATCACTGAGACTACAGCACCTGCTCTGCTTGGAGTTGTATTGAGAGGATTCATTTAGAGCCAGCATCTGCAATGTAATATTCATGTGTAAAATGAACTCTTAGCACTTCAGAAGGACAAAGTTTGCAGCCTGGAGAGGAATCAAGTTGGTGGGGAGTTGGAGCTCTAATTTTGAGTTGTACCTCATGGCAGAGAGTTGAATGCTGGAGCAGGGAGCATAGAGGTCTAGACTTTGGGTCATGTGTTTACCATCCTGCCTCCAACCCTTTAGTATTATACAATAATTTTGGTCATGTGAAATTTTCGTACATATTCCAGTTGTGTAAATATGTGTGGAAAACTGACATTATTATTTGACATTGCCTCTCAGTGTTGATCTGTGGAAACTGGTGTTAAATTAGGTTCCAGTTTGCGGTAGTAGCAATGTGACATGCTTTTATCGGCATCCTGAAATCCCTGGATTATGGTGTCAGAAAGGTAGTGCTGTGCAGTTTAACCAAGTGCAAATAAAGCATTTCACTAGGAGAGGATCAGGCTCTAAGCGTAACATACTTAACTCATGCCTAGGAATGTATTTTGTTCCTTCAGGATTCTTAAGTTCAAATAAGGAAGGCAGTGCCCATTTTAAGAAGTATTTCACCTATAATTGAGGACAATCACTGGAGCTTTAAGGAGGCAATACTGTTTTGGCTGCATCTTACCTCATTGGAGCTATTTCTTAGAGGTGGGGATAGAGGAATGTTTGAGTATATGTGTGCATCTGCTTATGTCATGTGGATTTTGAAAGTCTTTTTTTTTTAAACAAGTGATAATCCACAAAGTATATCTCTGCTTATAAATGTTACTATAGAAATCTTTATTCTGTATAGGTAGCCTATTTAATAGGGGATCTACTTAACTCCATGGGACTTTTAAAAGAAGAGCTATTGTAAGGAATTTACTTGGTATTACTGCTTTGCTTTAGCTTTTAAATACCTTGATTTTAAAGGAGAAATTCTATTTATTAATGAAAGTGTCATTTGGTGCTAAGCAGAAGAATCCACAGTTACAGCTGGGTGTTTAGAATTAGGTTATCCAGAATCCTGCATCCTTTTTTTTTTTTTAATGTGACTAATTTGTGAATCCTTCTGTGATCTTTGCTTTTTGATGCATTATGTGATTGCATTTGGAAGCCCTTACTGTTCTTTTCAGAAATATAGCTGCTTGCTCAGGTCTCCTTGAGCCATATTTATAGTTGGTCCCAGCATTCCAGATTTCTCTTAAATGGTTAAGGGAGTAAAAACTTACTGTGCCAGGCAGATGAATCATTTTCACTCACTGTCATCTGGAAACCATTTAATTTTTAGCGTGTGTTTGTTCATTTTTTTCTTTTTAAACAAGTACTTTGGTCAGTCTTTCTGGTGCCTATGGAGGTAGATTTTCCAGCTCTCACTACTTAAGCAAAAGAGATTAGGGTTAGTTACAAGAAGGTATGACCTCTATTGTAGTTGACATTTTGAACAAACAAATTATCTTTTTAATTACAACAGTTATTGCTGTTGTGCTGCTTCATTTAATGCACTGTGGAACAAAACAAAGGTGTGGATGGGATGTGATTGTAATGTGAGGCTTTTAGCATTCAACAAGTTGAGGTTAAAAACATGAAAGGTGAGTTAAAATTTGTGTGTATGATGTGACTTAACTATGCAGAAAATGTTTAATTCGAATGTACCTGTTTTGTGTACTTCTGTTGTGTAACATCTCTCAGTGTTCAGGTTATCGAGAGTGAAGCCATGCTTTACCGCAGTACTAGATTGCTCCTTTGAAATACTCGAGCATGGTTTGAGGAAATCTGATGATAAAGAAGTATGCTGATATGCAATAATATACTTCCATTGCTGCATTTTTAAGAAGCTATGTGAGAACAGTAGTTGTGTTGTCTTCATTTTGTTTTATGTGTTTGAGAGGTTAGGTCTTAGAATTCACTTTTAAATGTTTTTATGTTCCAACCATGTGTGTTCCAAGGTGCAGTGCACTGTGAATCTTTTTTTTTTTAATTTTTTAGGTGCTTTTATGTATAACTTTAATGATTCATAGGATATTAAATGAATTGTTTTTTGTACTTAACCATTGTAGTCCAAAAGATATGGGTACAGTTTACATGCTTTTCATAAGTTTTTTTGTTAAGAAATAGCAAATGAATGAGTATAGAATTTCAAATAGTGATGCCCTCCTGAAACATGACCATTTGGAGAGGTCTGACAACCTAGTAAATCTCTGTTAGCTTGGGTGAAATTTGGTTAACCATGTTGGAAAATTTAAGTTCCATTTTTGTAGTAATATATAAAGAACAAGTCTCCCAGTACTGTCAAAAGGAATTGTGGTCACTACTTGCTGTTTTGAGCTTTGAATATCATTGTTTTTGTATTAAATATTAATTAGTAAATACAGATAATGAAGATATATAACATTAATTTTATGCTATAAGATTGGGTTGTACTTTTTCTTTTGAAGGCATTAATAATTTGTGGGTAATGTCAAAAAGAACTCAAATCTAAGTGAATGACATACTTTCACTATAGGAATTAAATTTAAATTCCTTTATGAAACAGTATACTGTGTTTTCTAGAAAAGTTAAGGTTTGAGTGCCTGTGTACATTAAAATCATTTAATTATCAATTCCCTTAATTATCCTCTCTCCCCCAATATCTAGTTGAATAGTACGAAAGCAAAAATCAATTAAAAATTAGCCTTTTTGCCAAGTTGTTTTTTTTGGCTTTTTATCTTTATCCCAGTGCACCTCCCTGCTCATAGATTTTGTTTTGATGTCTGTTATGTCTTTATATTCTCTGAAGCAGTATTTTCTTTATGTATTAATCATAGTTACAGTCATTAACACTCCTTCATGGTTTTGGCTTAGATAATTTTCTAGCCTTTGGGAAGGGGTTCGTATGTATTATTGTAAGTTTAAATTGATGTTAAGTAAAGCAAACCATTATTTTGTCTGATGATATCCTTTAACTTTATGTACCTGACTCTAGGTAAACAATGTTAGTAAAACAATAGTTTGTTAAACCTTATTCCTGAAAGCCTTGTAAAGCCTAGGTAGAGTTTCTAATTTTTTTTTGTCCTGAGACTGTAAAGTACATTTGTATAGTTGCCAAAAATTCTAAAAATGAGTTTATGATGAAAAAAAAATAAAGTGTTATTAGATGATAAATTGTGTTTTAAATAAGAACGTGTTAAGAGCTCCCATATATAAAGATGTATCTCTATATAAATATATCCCCCATGTGTGAAGAGAAATATTTCTCAAACTAATAAATAGAATGGAAAGTCAAATCTCAGCATCATACTTAAACACACACATATATAGATATTCTAATAGTCTTCTACACTGAAATCATCACCTCAGTTTGGCTTCCCATGTGAACCAAAGCATTTTTGCTTTCATTGTTGTGCTGGCTGGGGTACATTGTGGCATTTACTAAAGTTCTTACAATATATCAAACAGGTCATACTTAAATTCACCCCCTCCACCATTCTTCTTCATCTTGCTTTCCCCCTATTCCTGGAATAGTGTCAACCAATTCCATTTTTCCATTTACATACATGTATACACAGTGTTTGCACCATATTTTGGTATATATTTTTTTCAGTTTTCTAATGAAAAGATAGACATATTTTGATGTATTTAGTATTGGTCATAGTAGCCATTCCAACATGTAGAGCATAATCAGAATTTTCTCTTTCCTATCTTAACGTTTAATTTTTTTCCCCAGGTATAATGATTACAAAGTAATAGAGAGTAATATTTGTTTTCTTTTTCTTTCTGTTAGAATCTCAAAATGTGGATTTTATTTGTAGTGTTCTTGTAGTGGCTGATCAACTTCTCATAACTCGATTGAAAGAGATTTGTGAAGTAGCATTAACTGAAAAACGTGAGTAACTTTAAATTAGAGCATTAGCATGTTTTCAGATTGGTTCAGGATTACTGTATTATATTAGTGTTATTACTCATTATGGTAAAATACACCACTATTTGTACCACAGAAAATGTCAAAAAATTTAAATTATTGCATGCTATCATTTGTAAGCATATCCTTACCTCAGAAATGCAAAAGTATATACATCTTATACTTGAAAGATGGTGTTAACTTTTTATTGAAATGTCATAGAGCCATGAATAATAGTGATGATATGAAGTTTATTTGAGAACCTGCAGTTTGAAAGCAGAATTTTTTTACCCTTATTCTGTTCTTGATTGTGTCTCTGATTTTAGCTCTTGATTGTATCTCTGATTTTATCTACTATTTGCTGGAATTTTTCTCTAATTCTTCTGTGAATAATGTCAATAAACCATATCTATTATCTCTCAAAACATTCTGTTTTTTATTTTGGTTATTTCAAGGCTATTCTTAACACTCAACTTTGAAATCCAAAATTGCTCTTTTATTTGTCTTTTGTCCTTTATGCTCAAACTCTTTCAGGTATCAAAATTGATGTGTCTTCATGATAAAAGCGAGAGCACACAAGGGAGGGGTGAGGATAGGTAAGACACCTAAAAAACTAGCTAGCATTTGTTGCCCTTAACGGAGAGAAACTAAAGCAGATACCTTAAAAGCAACTGAGGCCAATAGGAAAAGGGGACCAGGAACTAGAGAAAAGGTTAGATCAAAAAGAATTAACCTAGAAGGTAACACACACGCTCAGGAAATTAATGTGAGTCAACTCCCTGTATAGCTATCCGTACCTCAACTAGCAAAAACCCTTATTCCTTCCTATTATTGCTTATACTGTCTCTTCAACAAAATTAGAAATAAGGGCAAAATAGTTTCTGCTGGGTATTGAGGGGGTAGGGGGGAGAGAGAGGGGGCGGAGTGGGTGGTAAGGGAGGGGGTGGGGGCAGGGGGGAGAAATGACCCAAGCCTTGTATGCACATATGAATAATAAAATTAAAAAAAATTGATGTCTTAACTGTAGGTCACATTTTCCCATCTTCTGATTCTCAGTTACTATGCTAGTTAGGTCTGGTATCCATTTCTTTTGTGCAGAATCACGGTAGTCTTTAAATGCTTTTCCTCCCTTCTACTTTCTTTAATCTTGCTATAGGAAGTAATTGTGTGTTCTTCATGTTTAGATATTTTTAGTTGCTTACTCTAGAATGAAAGTTAAATTTTCTTAGCCTTAACACGGAAGGTTTATGGTTTTCTAATTTTATATTTCTTTTGCTTCATTGTTACTTTAGGAAGCATGAAGGAAATTCCTGTCAAATTCTTCTGATTTGTACTTAGATGACTTTACTTAGCTCCATTATCTTTTTTTGAGCACTGTAGATCATCTTGTCCTTGGTTATCAGTGAGAGAAAAATACCCTGGATCTTTTATAGGCAAGAAAAAAACATATTAAAATAAAGGGCAGCATATAATACATATATTTACATATAATACTTTCACTTTTTTAACTGACTTTCCTGATCTCCCTTGGATATTCTTTCTTGGCACCTGCTGCATAGTTGCCTCTATTTATTAAGGAATTCCATGATCTTCCTAGAAACTAGAAAAAAAATTCCACAGAAGTTTGATCTCTGGTTATTGGGCAGTGTGTATATCTTTGTTCCCAACTGAAGAATTCTAGGAAGTTTTTTATATGATCCAATATTATTAATTCTGTGAGATGTGAGATGTTTTCATCA
The DNA here is from genome assembly GCF_047511655.1 of Castor canadensis. Taxonomy (NCBI): domain Eukaryota; kingdom Metazoa; phylum Chordata; class Mammalia; order Rodentia; family Castoridae; genus Castor; species Castor canadensis. The sequence continues at coordinate 80,444,610 of NC_133388.1, read as the reverse complement.
TCTGTTGAAACTAGGTTAGTCAGGGGTAAAGCAGAAACCATTATTGACTGCAATTGCAACTTTTGATAAAATACAAAAGAGAAGAAATAAAAAGATAAGTAGAAGCCAGGTTCAGAAAACAACTGTATTCCTCTGCTGACTGGGACTCAGAGTAAGACAAAGAACAGAGAGGTTCAAGAAGTTGCAGTTTTGTGCTACATAGGTAGAATGTTCTTGAAGGGTCTCTAGCAGAATCAGATACTTCACATCTAAAATTAATAGGATGGTTACTAAATTCACTCTTTTGTACAGTATATCAGATTCTGAGCTGGCATGGGTAATATTTTGGTAAGAGTTAGATGTGTATTCCAAACACACACACACACACACACACACACACACACACACACACACACACACACACAAATATATAATGCCTGATAGATTAATAAACATTCATTCATTTTATAGAATTATTTCATCTGTTTCTCTTAGTCTTAAGAATATCTCTTTTGGTTTTATGGAAGCGGGAATAGCTATAAATAAAAAGGAAAGTTTAATTAATGAAAGTTAAAAATATTAAATTGTTAGGAGTGTTGTTAGTACTTACATGTTTGCCCTTTCCATATTTGCTTTGCTTAAAATGTTTGTATATGCATGCCTTTTGAAAGTACTCTAGCGTACTGTAATGGCAAATGAATCCTTCATTTGTCCAGTATAAGTTGCTTTTGGTAACAAAATACTTTCAGTTTCCTTGTTCTAAGTGTTCAAATATGACAACTTTCAAAACCAATATATTTTATCTACTGTAATGTGCCTTTCATCTAATTTTGCAAATCTTTTCTTTCTTTGTAGTTACCCTTAAGAATGCTGCTATGCTGTTGGAATTTGCAGCAATGTATAGCGCTGAACAGCTGAAACTGTCTTGTTTACAGTTTATAGGACTGAATATGGCAGCTTTACTTGAAGCGAGGTTGGCTGAATACATCCATTATATGACTTCAGCAAAAGCAAAATAAAAGATATGCTATAATTTAAAAATGGATATTTACCTGGAAACAGTTTGATAAATGCTAATAATTTAGAATTCGTACAGATTTTAAAATTAGAGGAATGTTGGAAATGTCAGTTATTTTTATTACTGATTTTGGGTTTTTGAGACAGGATCATTATGTTGCCTGGGTTGGCCTCAAACTAATGATCCCCCTACCTCAGTCTTCTGAGTACTGGAATAGGTGTGTGCCAGCAGGCCTGGCTGGGAATGATTTGTTTTTTTAATGAAAAACTTCATACTTTACAATCACATATTAGGTCAAACTATTGCTTTTTTCTCACTAAAAAGTTAGTGGTAAGAGAAATGAGTCTATATTGGTGATTATAGATGTTTGATATTAAAATCCTAGTGTCAATTTGCATTGTAAGGATTTATCATCTAGTTCATTTCTTTATTTTGTTCAGTAATAATAATAATAACTAATACTTAGTGCTTACTTTGTACTTGCTTTTGTGTTTTGCTTCAATGATTATAACAATAATTATTGCTTACTATGTAGTGGGTATTTTTCCAAAATACGTTAGATTAATTTGTATAACTTTCATGAAAACTGTGTACAGTAGGCTCTGTTAATATCTTTTTATTACAAATGAGGAAACCAAGAGACCCTTTTTCTTTTGGAAAAGAACCAAGAAAATTTTGGTTTATATTGTTACTATGTTAACAGCTTTTTAATAACTCACTTTTCAAAGTCTTTAATCAAACTAATTCCAAAACATGATTGAAAAGTAATGTTCTGCTGTTTCTTGGAGATGAATCACTAATGTTCTTAAAATTGTCAGGTAGAACTCAATTAGGAGAAAATTCTTTTGCTATTTAAGCTCTATTATTTTGTGAAAAAAATGCTTTTAAGTGAAAATCAATGTTATGAAATATTAGACAGTGTTATTTTAAAATGCATTTGATACCTAGTCAGAACCCGGCTAGATTTTCAGACTAAATTTAATTTCATTGCTACATTGTTTTAGTGTTTCTGTTGAAAACATTTTTATTACTTTCTATTGCCAAATTAATATCATTTGGTTTGTCAAATAAGAATCAACCAAAAATAAAATAAACATCAACTCTACCTAAAATCATATATTGGAGGGCTGGCAGAGTGGCTCAAGTGGTAGAGCATCTGCCTAGCAAGGGTGAGGCCCAGAGTTCAAATCCTAGTACCACCGAAAGAGTAAATAAATACTATATTAGAAAGTGATGTGTCACTATTGTTCAACTATTATCTTGGGACAGGTGTTTCAGCTGAACCACTTAAGGATAGTACTTGTGGTGATGTCTCATATAGTTTTGCTTAAGTAGACATACAAGTTCAGTCAAAGATTTATACAAATTAAGTTCTTAATCACATATGAGTTTGCTAGAAATATAAATAATATGTGCAGAGCACTAAAATTGATGTAGCATCACAAGTTAATGTATCATTTATTATCAGTGTTGAAAACTGATTTAGTACAGATTTGAATATATAAGTAATTTCATACTAGGTGTAGAAATTGCTTTAAAAACATGTATACACATACACACAAAAATGTACATACACAAATATATATATTCATACACACATACAGAAATAGAGTATGAATTTTTACAATTTCCACTGATGCCTTATAATACCTGTATGGAACCTGAATGAAATGCAGCTGATACAGTCCAAACTTCATTTTGCACATGAAGATGGTAAACCCAGAAAAAAGTTGAGTTATTCAAAGTCATGCAGGTAGTGGTACAATGATAATTCTGGATAGAATTTGCTTATCCTGATACATAAGCCATTGTTAATTCAGTGTTGTAATTTATGGAAAATGAATACTTACTATTTTGTTAAAATAGAAAAGATTCTTTGTAAACTTATTTGTATAAGTACTTGAGTTTTTTTTCAAGATATTTGTCTCTTAGGTTTGCTGTTTACTTGAAATAACATAATTACTATGTATTTCCAAAAGGTTTTTATAGTAGACAGTATATATAAGCTTGAAAAATAATGTTGTTACTTATTTGGCAATTTGAAATATTTGTACATATTTGAAAATCTTGGCAGCTATTAAATTGAGTGTTATAATTTTATTTCTCATTTTTTAGGTCTCTTGATGTTTTAAGTGATGACGTTTTGAAGGATCTTTCTGTATTTTACCGAAAAGTGGTAAGGTTTGTGTTCTTCCAGTGAAGATTTAGTGGCCATAATATTATCATCTAAATAAATTAGATCAGATTTCACAGTGGAATAATTTCTTAAGGAGTGCATATACATTAGGATCTTTTAGAAATGAGAAAATGGAATTTCTTTTGGATACCAAGATGAGTATGGTAATCTAAATTGAAGATACTTAATGATAGGATTTGTATCTATATTAATTCACTTGTAAATAAAACTTACTGAAAATTTCAGAGTTTTTCTTACTTACCAAAGGTCAGGACAGTGCAGGAACAGGGATTCACATGACCTAACAAATGGACTAGTCTGTACTTAATAATAAAGTACAGCTTTTATGCAAGGTAGGTTTTTTTTTCACAGTTTTATGAAATACACTTTTTAATGAATCTAATCAAATTTTTCTTCCCTTGTGAATTTAGGAAGTTACTAGGCATTCTAGATCTTTTCTAGTTATTGTCACCATATACTAAAACAGATGGAATATTTTATCTATATTTTAAATCTTTAAAAATTTTGTATTTAAAAAGTGACATTTTTATTCTACAGATTCCAGCAATGGATAGAAGAGTCATTACACCATACCAAGAAGGACCAGATATCAGCCATTGGAAGTAGAGGATGGAGATGTCTTTTTGAAAGAAGAAATAAATATGGAACAAAGTTGTTTGTAAGCTCTGTTTCTTTCCTTCTCTCCTTTCTGTTCTTCCTTCTTTCTTCCCTGCATTCTGGGACCTGAAACTTTTGTCTTGATACTGAAATAAGAAATTGAGGAATTTTGACATAAGAAATACATATTTCTGTTCATTCAGAGTCTTGATATATTAAAGAAATAATTGATATTTACATATTTGATATTTTAGGTCTTAAGAAATTTAAAGTATAAAAAGAAATTTAAATATATTGGGTTAAATAAGTACATTTATCTTACCTACCTCTGCCAAACATTTTTAAAAGGTCTATTTCAGTAGAGCAGAGAAAATAGGAAAGGAACAGGCAATAATAATGGGATGTTAATAGTTTTGGAAGCTGCAAAGTAGTTGCTGAGCAAGACAATTTTAGAACAGAAAAAGCTAAAACAATTCTGAAAATGCTTAAGACATAGTAGTAGCAGGGTGATGAAGGCTAGAATGAATACTTGGATTTAGGGAGCATTAGATCCCTGGTCCCTCATGAAGCCCTTCAGTGAATGATTGATTGCCCCTCCTCTGTCTTGTCAGAGGAACTCTAGACACTTGTCCTTGAGAGAGGTTGAACTACAGAGGCTCCAACGAGGAGTGCATCAGCCACAGGTGAGGTATAGTTTTTCTAGTTTTGGATCTTTTAATGGCAGTTTTGAACCCTTTATAAATATTACTTCTAACCTTTCTAATCTTTAAAACTATGAAGACATATTGAGAAAAACATTTGTAGTTAAATTGCTGAAATATATTTTGGGAAATTCAGTTAATACCAGATAAAATTTGTCCAACGAAAATGATTTTGAAAGTAAGCCAAATTTCAAATTCTGCGAAGGGTCTTTCTTTCATGATGTTAACTGGAGCTGAATGAGGTAGAACGATTGAGTTCTTCTAGTCTAGCACAATTAACTTTAAGCTGTATGATTACTATTGTGGTTAACTCTGAGAGGGGCATCCTTAACATCTCATTCCACAGTTGTTAATCTAAAAGATAGGAAATTCTACAGTGTTCTAGGCTCCATGGTGTTTTTACTGTAAAGAAGTTTGGCGGCGGGGGGGGGGGGGCAATTGTTAATTCTCATAAGGTTGGTCTGGAAGACAATTGAGGCTTAAAGGAAGGTCGGAGGCATATTGTGAATGTTTTGCAATAATAGAATATGATCCTGACAGTGGAAATGCCATTTTAATAATGTTTTTGACCCATTATAACAGAAATAGTTTTAGGGTCCCCTTTGAATTGTCAGTATTACTTGACTTTAATTTTATTCAGAATACTTTAATTATATTCAGTGAATTATAGGACATTTATACCAAACTTCCATTTTGTGGTCTATCTGAAGTCATGAATATTAATTTAAAAATAACTGCATCATATCTTACATGTACAACTTTCATTTAAAACATTTTATTTAATATTTGTGTAAATATAAATTTAATATGCAAACTCATTTCCCATAATAATCCCTCTCCCTCATTCTCTGTACTTAAAGCAATAAACTATAGAAGAGCATGTATTGAAAATGCTAGGTGATTTTATCACCATAGGATTTTTAATATTTATTAAGTATCTACTGTATATTAGTGACTAAAGTATGCACCTACTATTGCTGACTCTTTAAATTTGTTTTTCCTTCCCACAGGGGAAAATTAAATCATATATTAATGGTACACCTCCGACGTATTCTAGGGAAGATTTTAAACCATGGGAAAAATCACCAACACATAAAATATCTGCTCCACAGCCCATTCCCAGCAACAGAATTGATAATACAAGCTCTTCCAGTTGGGTTGCTGGCTCTTTAAGGTAGGATTTGCATTTTGTTTTGTATCTCTCTTTCTAAGAAATTGCCATCTACTTTTAGTCAAATGAAAAATTTTAGTGAAGCACATTAAATATTAGTCTGATACACGGAAAATTATCTATACATATAAAAATTGCTGATCAATTATGATAGGCATGTTCCCCCTGGGGCAAAATTAATGTTTGTATTAACACCAGTAAATAGTAGCAAATATTTTATTTTTACTTACATGTAAGTATATATTTAAGTCTATATATATGTGACTTACAGCAGCAATTTTTTTGTAGTTGATACATTAGTTAAAACTCCCCCCTTGGTACAGGTGAGGATGGGGAAAGGTAGATTTATGTTAGGTACTAGGCTATAGTTACTTTGAAGAAAGACATTCTGGTGTTCTTAATGTACTGTTTATTTAAAAAATAAAAAGCTAGAACGAAAGGTTTTTAGTGTTTTCCCTATAAAGAAGTGGTACAAGCCAGGTGCCTGTGGCTCACCCTTGTAATATTACCTACTTGGAAGGCTGAGATGGGGAGGATTGCAGTTCAAGGTTAGTCCAGGCAGATAGTTTGTGAGACCCTGAAATAAGCAGAAGAGAATGGCTAGACATGCGGCTCAAGCTGTAGAGTGCCAGCTTTGCAAGTGTGCAGCTCTGAGTTCAAACCCCAGTCCCACCAAAATAAAGTGATACATATTTGAGGTTACAGGCTTGCTGCTAATTGAGTTGTTAACTGACTTGTTATTGTCATTTGGACTGTTTATGTAATTTATTTGAAAAATGCTGTCTTTTGCAGTTGGAACAAAGATTATGTTTCATAGTCTAAACGCTGTTCATAAGTTAGTCTCACTTTTGCTGTTCTAAGTAAACAAATTGGAACATACATAATTTGTGGGAACACTTAGAAACTGTCTTTTAATTGCTAATGTTAGAATAGCTTACTAAACATGTTTAAAGAATACCTTGGTATAAAGCCAACCAATATAGGTTGGCTATCAATTTCAGTACAGTGTCTACTAACAGTGTTTAGCAATATGATCGGTATTTTCAGTATATACACAAACATTTCTACATTCACTCTGAAGTATTACCTAGCAGGAGTAGTGATTAGAAGTTCTTATTGAAAGAAAATGAAGTAAACAGGTTGCCCTTTCATATGCAATAATATGATTTCTTTTTAGGTGTATCATAAATTTCACTTAGATAAACTATATCTAAAGATTGTAGGATTCTTTTCTTATGATGCAACTCCCTCTGGTGGGTATCCAATATTGTTCAGCACTCCTCAAATTTTCTGATAAATCTCTGGTTTTTGTTACTACTAGATAGTAGTAAGTTGTAAAAAAAAAATAGAAAGGAAAGAATTTTCAACTTTTATTCATTCCAAAGAATAAGAATTTAATTAGAACTTTAGTGAGTTCTTTTGCCTAATTTAGGCAACCTAAGAATCTACTATTGTTTGACTTTTTATTTATGTTTTAGAATTCCAGATTTATACTTTATGAATTTAGATGCACTTAAGTTGTAATTATGTATGCATATATAATAGCAGCTTTCACTTAAAATATCCTTTTTGTGTTGGCTGCAGCTGACAAATCTAAAGTATACTTTCATCATAAATCTTACATATCATGTACAGTTTCAGTTAAGTTTGAGGTTGGGCTTGATAGATAAACTGAATGCTTGGTAAAATTTTTTTTATGTCTTTTAGTCCTGTTAGTCCTCCTGTTGTGGATCTCAGAACCACCATGGAAACAGAAGAAAGTAGACAAAAATGTGGAGCTACACCAAAGTCAAATTTAGGGTTGGTTAAAAAAAATCAAAAAAGAAACGATCATATGGTATTATATTTCTGCCATGAAGAATTGGAAAGATCTGTTGTATCTTTGCTGTTATTTTTCTGCATTTTAATGTAATAGCTCTAAACCTTTTTATAGGATACTTAATCTTTATAATATTATTTTTAAATATGTGCTAAAGATTGAGTCGAGTTTGTAGATCAGTTCTTATTGAACACAGTATTACATGTTAGAAACTTACCTCTAAAATGATCATTGCTGGCTATTTCTAAAAAAAACCCTCAAGATTTAAGCCTTGTGGTGCACATTCCCCTGGAAAAGTATTATATGTAGGAGGGTTCATATATAGCAATTACTTGTTCACTTATAGTATAAACTGATAATTATCATTATTGAAACTTAACATTGTAATCCAAAAATTGTAAAATCACAATAAATAGAATATATCATCTGTAACCTTCATTAAGCATAAAATGATGTTAATTGGTTTAATTTTATTTATAGTAAAATGATTTTTCATAAAATAAACTTTCTCAGAATCAGTGAAACCAGTGAACTAATTGGTTTAATCTAATATAATTTTTAGAAAAATGATTTCCCATGGAGTTAAACTTTCTCAGAAGCAACGAAAAATGATTGCATTGCCTACCAAAGAAAGCAATTCAGGAATGAATAGCATGGAAACAGTTTTAACTACTCCTTCAAAGTTACCCAAACCAGCGAATGCATGGTATGCTCTTATTTTTATTAAATCATTGTAGGTCTTGATGTTAGCTTTTAAGGTTGTTTTAGGCTCCTGAGTTTCTCCCCTACCTAAAGTATTTTCAAATATTTCTTTCCCCCCTTTTCTTTTAAGTTAAACATTGGAATTTGAGGAACAAGAACTTTTTTTCCCTTAATTTTGGCTGTATTAACATTATAAACCACTGCTTCCAAATGTGGATTTTTCATATGTGGGTATAGTATCTTCTTCATATTCTGCAACTTCCCTTGCCAAAGTGGTTTAAAATAATTTTACCTTTTCACTTCTTAATAAGAAATAAAATGTGTTACAGTAAATTTCATAAAAGAACACTTTACTTTTAGTACATTAATCTCTTTATTTTTCTGCATGTACCGTAAGTATCTTCACATGGTTAAAATCAAACCTTTTTGTACTTTTTGAAGAGGTGTTACTTAACATTGTGTCACATAAGTTTTCTCCATCATAATTCACCCCACAGTGGCAGCATTAGTAGGAGTAACCTCCAGAGGGTAAGAAAACAGTTCCATTTTGTTTGCAACTCAGAATATCTGGAAACTGAGTCTAGAAGAGCAGTTGATGGATAGACTGAAGGGTAAGGAAGAAATAAAAAGAACCCTCTTTCTCTCACAAGGACTGAGGAGGGTATTTGTAGCTGTCCTTAGTTTGGTGAATTCCTTTGGTGTTTCTAATGTCACATTAATCTATTTGTAAGAAGGAATATTCTTCCCACTGAAAATGTAAATTATTTTGAAGAGAACAGCAACTCATTTTATTATCATGTTACCAGTGGAACTGAATCAGTACCTTTCAGAACCTCTAGTAAATTCGAAGCATGATCACTGAAAAAGAAAATGAAACAAGGAATGGGAAACCCCAATTAGAGGATAAAGAGGGTGCAACTTGAGAGAATGGGTTTAGTGGAAACTTTAAATTCATCAGTATTTGTTAAGTGCCTTCTACATGCAAGGTTCTCTGCTAATTTCTGGTGACAACTCATAAATCTTTGTAAGATTTATGGTGTATTGGTTGCAACACTGAGTTACTTTCTCTAAACACTGGACAAGATCAAGAAGAAAAAAATTTTTGAGACAGTTGTCAAGATATTAAATATTACTGTAATTTGAGAAAACTAACAGAACATGAGGATGCTTTGGGCTTAGTAATCAAATTTAGCTGTGCAGTTTCCTTATTTAAAGGCAAAAAGGTAAATGAGGAAGTTTCAGTTCTCCTGGAAGCATCTTTCTTAGAGCTCTGTGTTCTTTGGTCTCTTGTCAGTCTTTTCTAGGCCTGCTTGGGTATATGTCATCTTGAGGCTTTCCTTAATTATCACGTAGGAAATTTCCTTTGCTTTCCTCTGTTGTCAGGTCTTGTTTCCATGTCCTGTGTTTTTCTATTTAGTTTGCTCTTTGTTTTGATGTAGTATAACTTGAGTAGTTTTCTGGGAAAGAATGTACAGCACATACATTTTTGGAGTTCTTGAATCCATGCAAATGTTTTTATTCACTCTTGTCTTTATTCTTGACTAATAGTTACATTGAAACAGCATTCTAGATTCGAAACTATTTGGAGAATTTGTTCCATTTTCTTTCTGCTGGTGTGTTTGGGAATTCTAATACTGTTTGATTCCAAATTCTTTTTACATTACTCCTTATTTTCCTTTTTCTACCTTTGTTTTTTCCCCCTGGAAGCTTATACAGCCTTTTCTTTACCCCTAATGTTCAGAAATTTTGCACAATATAGGTCTGATTAGAATTCCACCTGTACCACAGACACCCATGACAGTGACTGAGACACCTGTCAGAGGTTCACTCCCTGCTTTATCTGATAGGGCAAGGTTGTTTAGGGAGTGTCCAGCAGCTCAACTAGTCCTGTCAGTATCCACAGATGCCTCTGGGGTGAAGAAGTGGGCAATAAGGGTTCCTGTCCTCTAAAAACAGCCAGGGTGAGGAAAAACTAAGAGGCCCTTTCCCCACCAACGCTATAGGTAAGTGCAGAGTGGAGAAGAACAGAAGAAAAGTAGAAACTGGTAAAATGGTAGCATTTATTTTGGCAACATGTTTCTCTTAAAGAAAACAAACCACCTGATTTTTTCCAAAGAGAAGGAAAGAGTAACAGGAATTTAGTGGTGTATTAGTGGGTGAAATTGATGAGACTTTACAAAAAAAGCAAGTTTCTTTGCAATAGTACTTCAATAGTTTTGATATTTGATTTTGATTTAGCATTCTGAATTGTGGTCACTTGAGAAAGAAAGGCATCTTAGTATTTAATCATCAAATAGGGCCATAGAGTCATAATGGAAATAATAGCAATTAGTCTTAATTTCCTGAAGGAACTATCTTACGGTGAAACCAAAAATGACAAAATTTAAAATTTGCAAGCCACTGTATGATGGTCAAGGTGCTTTTACTTAGTTTTATTTGATCCTCACAGCAGTTTATGAGCTAGGCAGCACAAATTCTTTCATCATTTTTCAGGTAGAAGATTCAAATCCAGATCAGTTTAGTGACTTGCCCTAGGTTATATGGCTGGAAAAACCAAAACTGAGACTAGAACTCTGGACTACTGCTTCTCAGTCCACTTTTGTTTCTCGTAGAAAGATATTCATAATTCTACAGATCTGTCATTGCAAATAGTCAATAGTTTCCAGAGATGAGTGAAACTTATCCACAGATAGTGTAATTCACAGTACTTATCTATGTGGGATTGATGTATTTTATTCTAGTCCATTTTCACGAACTGTAAAATAATATGCGAGTCAATCTAGTAAACTCAGCTCTCAACTTTTCTTTGGATTCTCCAAGAGACTTAATCGCAGCTTGGTTGGCAGATGTAACTTTTGAAGAGCATCACTTTTCCTGCTCCAGCCTTTGACCCAGTTTCTACCAAAAGTTGGCACCACAGCTGTCATATTGCACACACTGCAGAAGCTTTGCGCTTGCTTTAGATCTGTCTCAGCAACTTTCAATCAGATTATTTAATTCACTCTGGAAAGGGCAGAAGTAGAGAAACACATTTGCAGGGACACCATCAGGTTCATTCCCTTCCCCACCTATTTCCTAGATTCATCCATTTCCTTTCAGGCCAGGGAGAAAGCATACATGCCGGTGGTGTAATCTTGAGGCTCACAAAGACCTTGAGAGTCCATTAAAAACTGTCAGCTCTGAAGGACCCCCAGAAGCCATGGAAGTTTCGAATGGGATACGATTCCATGAAGAATATCGTGTTTATTGCATTTCTAGTCTCCTTGGGTTTCCTTTATGATCCGAAAAGGCAGACCCTTAACATTTGAGAGTTCCAGGGCAAGAGAACAAATAGAGGTCCACATTTTAAGTGTCAGCATAAATAGATGTAAAATAAAATATACTCTGTTCTCCTACTGCAAAAATGGTGCATCAATAATGAGAAATTAAGATGCATATTTAAAGTTACAGTTTTATGTTACTAATATTTGGCAAAATATAAGGCATTTGAATTTATTATTAGTTTATACTTTAGACATTTTTGTTATCATGCCACTGATATTTGCATGAATATCATATGCAAGTATATAATTTATAAGTTATAACTTGATTTATTGCATAGATTGTTCTTATTCTCATTAGAAAGAGATTACTTATTATGCTGCATTAATTAAGATTTTAGTAACTTGGTGTAGTGACACATACCTGTAATCCCAGCATTTGGGAGGCAGAGGTGGGTTTAAGGCCAGCCTGGGCTACTTAGTGAGACCCCATCTCAAACAAAAAAAATGTTAAAAACCACAACAAGCCAGGAGTGGAGGTTCATGCCCAACTACGTGGGAGGCTGAGATCAGGAGGATCTTGGTTTGAGGCCAGCCTCTGTAAAAGAAAGTTCACAAGACTCCATCTAAACCAGTAAAAAGCCGAGCATAGTGGTGCCTTCCTGCCATCCCCGCTACTCAGGAAGTGTAAATGGAAGAGTATTTGTCTAGGCTGGCCTGAGCATAAACTCGAGTCCCTACTTGAGAAATAAGTAAAGCCAAAAGTGGTAAAATAAAGCTCAAGTGGTAGAATGCCTGCCTAGGAAGCCCAAAGCTGTGAGTTCAAACTCCATTACCACCAAAAAACCCCCAAAACCAACAACAAAAACATTTTCACATAGTTTGTGCTCTATTAACAATAATGAGTTAAGAGATCAAAAATTGATTGTAATTATACAGAGTACAAAATTTGAATGTTTCAGCAATAATTAAAAGTAAACATAAAATTAATATCATTCTGCACATATATACATGTTTTTGGTACTGAGAAGTATGGGGAGGAACAAAAGGAACTAAGGCAAATTTTTCTTTTTTATGTGGCAGTGGTATTGCAAGCAGGATGGCCTCAAGCTTGCAAGGCAAGTGCTCTACCACTTGCCACAGCCCCACCCCAAAAGTGACTTGTCTTTTAAAATATTCAAAATGATCTATTAAAATTAAAAGTCTCTATTAATGTACATAAAACTATAATTAAAATTACCTAAACAAGTTAAAATTTTAAATTCACTTTTCAAAAATTTAATTAAGTCTTTAGATAATTTCCTAAAAATAAAATTCTTCACAATTTTATCATTGAATGTCCATTAGCTGTCAGTATAAAAATTAGGATCACATTTTATTTGTTATGTTTATATTGGCATTGTCCAGGAGAAATACAGAACAAACCACATATATGTTTTTATTTTTCCTATTAAAAGCTTGTCTATATTAGCAAAATTAAAAAGCAAACATTCCAAAAATTGAAATATATTTTAACATATTTTATTACAACATGATTAAAATATTTCAGCATGCAATCAATATAAATCAATAAAGCCTCTTACATTCTTTTTTCAAATCAGTGGCATATTTCAGATGTAACCCCAAAGACTGATACAGAGGTACCTTTGTTTTCCCTTAAAGTACAACGTTGCTGTCATGTCTGAATTTTGACGTTTGTCTTATATATTTTCTATTGTTAATACCTATGTGCCATATTTAGAGAGATAGTTTATTTAAAGATTTTTAAAAGTCATTCAGAATACAGCGATAAGTAACAGCTATTAGTTAAGTCAGATTATGTCAGGTTCAATTTTATTTTCAATACTGTTTCTAGATTGTTAATAGATGTGTACAAGTGTTGGCAGACTAAATGGTCCAAATCTAGTTTCTAGCCTGTTTGTGTAAAGTTTTATTGGAACTTTGGCACACCCATTGGTTTACTTATCCATGGCTGCTTTTGCACCGTAACAGCAGAGTTGAGTAGTTTGCAATGGAGACATGGCCGGCCTGTAATGCCTAAGGATATTGTCCTTTACTTAAAACTCTGTGTTGACCTCTGAACCAGTGCCATGCCATGCTGTCCCAAGCGTTTAACAGTTCTGTTCCCTACAGTCATGTTGATTGATAAAAACAGAAAAATGCTGACTACATAATGCCTTGAATTTGAGTGATCATGCTCAGTGGTCATTTTTAGAAGGAATGATGGGGTAGGCTACGGGAAGAGTCACACCTATGATCCATGGTCACACATTCCTCACCATTTCTTTTCAGTGGCTTGCTGTGAAGTCAGTAAAGGCCTTGCATTCTAGCTCAGTGAATCAGATATGTTGGTCTTGTGACCCTCTTTACACTCTTAATTAGTGAGGACTCTAAAGAACTTTTGCTTATGTGGATTATATTTGTTTCTGTTCACCACATTAGAAAATAAAGCGAGGACATATGAAGTATTTGTTAATTTATTTAAAAAATAGCTGGCAAGTGTATTACATATGAATATAAATATGCTTCTGAAAAATAAGTGTTTTTTTAAGCAAAATAATTATAGTGAGAAAAGTGATATTGTCTTACAATTTTTGAAAATCTCTTTAATGGTTGGCTTAACAGATGATTGGATTGTTGTATCCACTTTTATACTTACTATATTTTATTATATGTCATATAATATCTGGAAAACTTTAGCATATACTTATGAGAAAATAAAAGTGAGAAAAGCACATGCTATCTTGGGATTACTATGAAAATTCTTTACACCTCTCAGACCCCCTAAAATGGTCCTGTGGACATCTTTCTCATTTGCAGATTTTCCAGTGAGCTTAGTAACAGGTGTAGATAATAAATGGTAGATGGTGTGGATCCTGACAAGTTGGATCATGGATCAAATTAAATAAGTACCTCTTTGTCTTTTGGAATTTGAAAACCAATAGGCTGGCAAAGGGACTCAAAAAGCAAAGAGTGTGAAAGGATGGCTATAGTTAAAGAGACAATAACAACTGTGTTGGTTAAGATCTGGAGAATTTTAAAAGGCTTATTCACTGTTAGTGTGAGTGTAGTCATTTTGGAGCACAGCCTGGCAAATCCTCAAAAGGGTAAGCATAGTGTTTATATACGACCTACTAATTCCACTCCTAGATTTTTAGTCAAGAGAATTGAAAACATATGTCCACACATATTTGTGCTTGCTCAGTAATGTTCTAAAACATTTTCTTAATTACACGCTCACCACTAATTCCAAGGTATGCACATGAAGAAGTCTTAAAGGAAAATTATTCAGAAAGAGATTTATTAGCCATCTTCAATACTTAAAAGGACTTCAGTGTAGAAAGAGATTTATCCATTGTGGTTCTTGAGAGCATAGTGAGAATGCATGGGTTGAAATTATAATAGAGAAATCAATTTAATTTCATACTTTTTAATAACTAAAATTGTCCTCAAATTGAAGTGAACCTCTGTGGACAGTAGAGTGCTTATTTACTGAAAGTTTCCATGCAAGACACGGCTCTTTATTTGGTCATGATGCCGTAAGGCGTCGTGGTAAACTTTTTGGAAAGGCTTAGGCTTTGCAGTCCAGGGGATTTCTGTTGTAACTTTTCAACTCTGCCATTACAGTATGAAAGCAGCTATAGACCATATGTAAACAAATAGGCATGGCCTTATTCCAATAAAACTTCAAAAAAGTAGGCAACAGGCCAGATTCAGCCTGCAAACTCTAATCTGCTGATGCCTGCTATGGAGGATGTTCACCCATCATTTGGGATTTGTAAGAGAGAAATTTTTCAAGTTCTGTGTCTCTTATGAGAGAGAGGCACACAGATAGGCATTTGCATTTCAGTTTTTGCTAAGTAATTAGTATTTGGCTACATTTGAGGGGGGATGTAGTTTTATTGATTAAAGCAACTTTGTTGTTGCTGGGGATTGAACCCAGGTCCTCAATCATGTTAAGCATGTGTGCTACCACTGAGACAAACCCTTAGCCCCTGTTTTCCTAAGGTATAAAAACTTAATTCTGTTAAAATAGCCCTGATGGGTGGGGGGGATGGTAGGTCCTATTTTGTTATATAATTTTGTGGGCTTGTAATCAATTTGAGCAGAATGTGTTAGGTTTAAGAGTTTGGAGTAAAATGATTATACTAAAAAGTTATTGAAAGTCTAAAATAAATATGCCCACCTTTTTTAGTATGCTTTTGTTTTCATATTTCTATTAGTTTATTAGTTCTGAAAGGTTATGCTTATTAAATGTTACACAGATGACTAACTTAAAAATTCTTAAGTCATAACATCTTAAATTTTCTTTTAGCAGAAACACACCTCTGAGCAACCTGTCTTTTCAGTTTCAAAGCAGTCACCACCGACATCAGTACCTAAATGGATTGATCCCAAATCTATTTCTAAGACACCAAGTAGGAATACCTTGGATGATACATGAGCTGGTAATTGGCACCTAGCTCAGAACTCAGGGTGGGGAAATAGAAATAAGATGAGCTTTGGGACCAAATAGATCTGTGATTGAATCCTGTTGGGTTACTTTACAGACTTTGCAAGATACAATTTTTCTCATCATCAGTTTTATCTATAAAATGTGAAAGGGAAGGTGATTACAATAATAAATATTTTTAAGGATTGTTATGAATGTAGTCTGTCATATTGTAATCTATTAAAAACCTATAAATCATCTAAGAATGTGAGCCTTTATAACCATGTATTACCAAACGGATACCTCTCTACTTGAGAGAGATTTTAAAGGAAGGTTAACATTCTTAGAGTGAATAAATATTTTAGTATAGGAAGTGTTATTTGGAGCATGATAGTTTCTGGAAGAGGTTAGTTGTATGGTTTACATAGTTCTGAAGGTGTTCAAAGAAGACAGACTTGAGTGAATAAGAATGAGGGGGTGAGTGAGGAAATTAGTCAGCGCTGATTAAAAGAAAACACAAGGGGTGTTGCAAAAGCAAATGAATGACATGTCAACGAAAACAACTTAAAGGAATGTGATACACTGTGACCTTTAACTTGTGGCTATATTAATGGTTTAAGGTATAACTTAGTTCACGATGCCTTTGGCTTTTCATTTTCATAATGTAATTGATCTCTGTTAAAATTGACCTTCTTTTAAAACCTCTTTAATGCAATTTTGCTATATATCACCTCATTTTACTACATGTAGAAATTTTAAAGAATGGCTGTTAACTAAAATGATAACATAGATATTTCTTGTGATACTAGATTATTTATTGTTAATAAATATTTGTAGAGCTTTTGTGCCAAGTACTGTTCTAGATGTTGAAGCTATAATAGCAAATATGGTAAAGAAAGTATAAATGTGTGCTGAACAGATAATACGGGCTTAATGGCCTTACTCCTTTAATGATGTAACTGGCTTCTAGATATTTCTAGCAAGACCATTATAGAACATTATGGCTTAAAAGCACTCAAACTCAATGATAGTCATAAGCTGAATCTTGCCTTGGCTTCCTTCTTATAAAATTACTCTAACTTTCTATTTTAAATTCTGTCTTACTTATTTTGCTAGCACAGATTTCTTGTCTGGGGACAAAAAATTAATTTCGGAAAGAATTTCCCCAAATAAAATATCTGGTGAAACTAAAATAAACATCAACTATCAATTATGAAAACTAACTTAGGTTCTGTTTGATGTGGCACATGTTAAGTTAATAGCATTTAAAATACACACAAACTTGATCAGAATCTTGGGTTTTCTTTAATTTCAATATTTTGAATTAAGAAAAAAACTCTTTCCTAGTTTTAGGACTCCAGTTGTAAAGAATGACTTTCCACCTTCTTACCCGTCATCAACACCTTACCACCAGCTTGCCTGTTTCCAGCAGCAGCAAGTCCCTGTTACTCCTCTTCAAAACTTACAGGTTCGACAAGCTTTGTTTGTGGTGGGTTTGGTTTATATTTAGGTACACTCAGTTTTATAGATTTTCGTTTTATGGCAGCAAGTTGTCAGGGAGAGTCTTAACTTGTCCATTCTTATTCCCACTAGGCAAAACTTTTTTTGACATCCAAATAAGGGTGTGATTCTTAAATTTGAGAAGTTAGTTAATGAAGAAGACACTAACAAAACTGTTCTACTTAACAAGGTCTAAGGTTTTAGTTTGAGCACCTGAATAAAATTTCACATTACTTGAAGTTTCTTTCTAGTCTATTTAACTATCCACTTCAGCTGTTTGCAAACAGCTTCATTTCTTATGTTGATGAATCTGTAATGCGTTTGGAAAAGTAAATCTTCAAGATTATCAGCATAGCACGATGAGAATACTATTGGAGTATATTATAATTTTTATAAACTAATAGAAAAAGTTTTGCTTGTGAGGCTAATGCACTGCTGTCTAAAAAGAAAATTGATACTCTTGACACTAACAACTAAAACTAGTTTATAGTAACTGAGAGACAGCCGATACCGGTAGAAGACATGAGCCTTGTAGACAGACTCCCTGGGCTCACTACTGTGAGGTCAGTTGTGTGATCTTATGCAAGTTATTACACAATTCTTGTACCCATACCTACTTACCGAGTGGTTGCGAAGATAACATTAGTTAATATGTGGGTAACTCTTAAAACAGAGCATGGCACTGTTTAGATAATAAATGTTGAGAGTTATGGTTATTTAAATGAAATAGGAAAAATAACTACCTACAAAAACCAGTTGATGAAAAAATTGACAGAAAGTATAACAGTAGTTACTGCGCTGAAGAGGAGGGAATGAGGAGTTATCCTTCAGTGGGTATTTCAGTATTCAATGTTTCAGTATTCAGTGTTTCAATATTCAATGGCAAAAAAGTTCTGAAGATGGTGGTGGTGTTTGCACAATGATGTGAATGTACTTACACCAATGAATTGTATTTAACAATTGTTAAAATGGTAAAGCTTTTATTTAACAAATGGATAAAAAAATTAGCTGACAAGATAATTAACTATGGAGAGAGGTGATAGTGTTTTGAGGATTGGAGCAATATAATAAATTTTGAAGGAAAAAGAGAAAGATGATCAGGTTTGTCCATACATTCATTCAAAACACATTTAATGAGCTATTACTTGTATCAGACTCTGTTTGGGTCA
Source organism: Castor canadensis (assembly GCF_047511655.1). Lineage (NCBI taxonomy): Eukaryota > Metazoa > Chordata > Mammalia > Rodentia > Castoridae > Castor > Castor canadensis. Next base: position 80,426,065 of record NC_133388.1, on the reverse strand, counting down.
AAATCTAGAAGGTGACTCAGAGGTGACTAGAAGAGGGTCTTGGGGGCCTTCTAAGAGGAGGCCAGTGTCAGAGGGAACTGAAAAGAGGCCCGGGTGTACCTCTAGGTTAGGAAAGGGAAGGAGTGAACCCTGTAGATTTTACCCTTAATAGGGATAGGAAGCTGAGGAAGAGGTTGAAGGAAGCAGGAGAGTTAAAGTGTCTGATTTACACTTTGAAAACTCTGGCCTCAGTAAGAGAGTAGACTAAGGGGACTGTGAATGTCCTGGGCAGAAAACTACCCTCACATTGGTGTTGAATTAGAGTAAGTTGGAATTACTTTATTTTAAAACCCACCAGCAGCCCATGGGAAAGGACATCAGGCTGCTGCTCTCTTCCCTAAGAAGTGTTTGCAGTTTAAGGAAGAACATTTCATAACAATGTCTCTTACCCCAAAGACGAAAGAAATTAGAATTCTTCCAAAAGAAAGAAATCAAAAAAGAAAGAAAGAAAGGCTATCTTATTTAAACAGAAGGAGATTACATGAGAGATTCTACCATTTGGGATCTAAATCAGGACTTAGTTCAGTTGAGGTTTATTCAGACTGATTCAGTTTGACTAATTGGCTAATCAAAAATGCTTTGTTTCAACTTTTTTTTTCCCCTCCATACTGGCTTAGACTCAGGACCTTTCCCATACTAGTAAGCTCTTTGCCACTTGAGCCACATCAGGGCATGGCTCTTTGTTTCAAGTTTATCAGCTCAGCTTGAGTCTTCTCCGCATGCCATCTGTTCAGGCATTTATAAGTGCATGGAGAGATGATCCAGCATGAGGGAAGAAATGGAAGGGCAGCTTATGATAATAGTACATGTGTTGAAAGTTTGCTGGGGAAGATGCTGAAGTTCAGAGAAATCAAGCAACTTGCTGAGCATCACTCAGCACAAAGGAAATTTGTGTTGAAATTTGCATTTGTCTGACTCACAGCACCCAGTACAATAGTACATTGCTTCTTTTATAAAATAATGCTAAATGGGGAAAAAAGAACATAGATATAATTGTGTGTCTTTTTATGTAAGTAAGGAGGTGTAAGGAAAAAAAAGTGATAGCTTATTAGTGTGTTGTGCATTAAGTGGTATTTTCTTCTTAAGTTTTCTATTTGTGTTAAGAAATAGAACCAGTTAAAAGGAAGGAGAAGCTTGTGTATTAATTTAACACATTTTTAAAATGTTTTTGGTGATTTTCAGAAAGGGTCTTAGTATATAGCCCAGGCTGGCCTTGAACTCTCATTCTTTTTGCTTCAGCCTCCGAGGGCTGTGATTATAGACACAGACCACCATGCCTGGTAGTTTCTTTTATTAAAGTAAAGTATGCAATACAAGTTCCCCCTTTAAAATATTATAACATATCTCATTACTTAAGAATTAGGATAATTTCAAAACTGGCAGCGTTTTACTATACTCAATGCAAGCTAGTTTCTTAGGCATATTTTTTTTAACCTTTGTTTATATATATTATTTAGATTTCAGGATCCTCTTCAACAAATGAATGCATTTCAGTTAAAGGAAGAATTTATTTCATATTAAAGTAACTAGGCAGTGGAGGGTCAAGTAAGGTAGGTATTTTAAATACTTAAGAAATGAATAAAAATATTATAAACTTTCATTTGTCTTTTTAGCTATGGGGGCTCTTTTATCTTTTAGGGACCATGTTGCCCTTGAGCCAAAAAAGCTGCCTCATTTTCTGCCCTTCTCCCTTTTCGCTCTAAAAAGACCTACCTCTTGATAGCAGTCTTATGTCTTTCCCTCCAATGTCCTTTGCTTCCTAATTTCTTCATCTTACGTTAACGTTGGCTGTGGTGGCAAATGACCACTATGTATCATCACAGAAGACTCTAAAAATGAATCAGAATATGATGTGAATTACTTATATGCTTATTATTCATGTAGCTTATTCAGTAAAGGCTTTTTACTAATGGATTTCTTTTTTTGTTTTGAGTTTTTATCTAAAAAACATTGTAGTAATCTAAATTCATCGGAGTTCTATTTTTTTGTTGTTGTCATTCTGTGGATTGAACAGAGAACCCTGCACATGCTAGGCAAACTGTCTACCACTGAGCTAATATTCCTGGCCCCTGAGTTTTTAATTTATGTGAATCTAATTCTTTATGGCTGGGTAGCATCTTGAGCTAGTGCTCAATACATGCCATAATTAATTCTTGCTCTGTTAAATCTACAGAGTTTTGCCATTAACATTCACCATACAACTATAACGAAGAGCACCAAAAACTTCCATATTCTTGCTAAATTTAGTTCTTAGCTTTGAATTTTAGGTCACTTAGTATTTGGAACAGTTGATTTCTTTTTTCATTTTGCTTTCCTGTTGTCTCCTCTGTTTTCATTTTCTCACACTGGCCATTCCTTTTCAGTCTTCCTTATGTTCCAGGACTCAGTGCTGCAGTGCCTCTTTTCTTCTTTGTCTAAACTGCTAATTTTCTTGTAGTCTTATCTGTAGGTTTATGGCTCATAATTTCCAGACTTCTATTTCCAGTTCATACCTCTCCTTTTGATCCAGACTAGCATATCTAATTTGGCTCTACACATCTCTTTTTGGTTACCAGGCATTTAAAACTGTGTGTGCAAACACAACTCTTGCTCCATTGTCTTTGCAATTTCAGTAAATGGCAACTCTGTTCTTCTTATTGCTTGGCCAAAAGCCAGTCTGTACTCTTATTCTCACTTTCATATCCAACCAATCAACAAGTCTTATTTGTTCCACCTCAAAGTATCTCTAGAATTTATTTTTTACCAGCACTATAACTTTGGTTGAAGCAGCTGTCATCTTTTCACTTTTTATTTTATTTTATTTATATTATTTATATTTATTTTATATTTATATTATATATTAATTATATTTGATTATTATTTATATTGTATTTATATTTATATTTATATTTATATTTTATTTTATTTTATTATAGTGCCCTTCTCATGAGTCTCATTGAGTCAGTCCTTGTCCTCCTGATTTATTGGATGTGTGTTTTAACACAACAGTTGATTTTCCTCCAAGCACACTCATATCTTTGCCCTAGTATATTCTCAGTCAGGGTTCCATTGACCTCACTCTAAAACTGTAACTCCCAAATTTCCAATCACAGTGTTCTCCGTTTCCCTATCTGCTTTTTCTCTGTAGCATACCTTTTAACATGCTCTTATATTTATTTGATTTGCTTTTGTCCCTCTACACACGAATGTGAGCTCCATGAACATAGCAGTGTTTGATTTGCTCAGTGATCCTAGCCCTGGTATCCAGAATACAACAGAATAGTAGTTGAATGAATAAACTGCCTCCCTCAGCAATTGTGCTGTGGGTAACATGAAACAAAGGCTACTGGACTTATTTTAAGCTATGCTATAGTTTTCTAAGCCAGCTAATAATGACTAGACTTACTTGTGACTATCTTACTAATTTATTAAAAATAAGGAAGTGCCTGTAATCCTAGATATTTGGGAGGTGGAGATCAGGAGGATCAATGTTTGAGGCCATCCTGGGCAAAATGTATGTGAGATGCATTTCAACCAATAAAACCTGGGCATGGTGGCATACGCCTGTCATCCCAGGTGGGTAGGAAGTGTAAATAGGAGGATCTCAATCCAGACCAGCTCTGGCGAATAAATGTGAGACCCTATTCAAAAAATAAGTAAGGCAAAAAAGGGTGGGGATGTGATTTAAGTGATGGAGCACTGGCATAGCAAGCATAAGGCCCTGAGTTCACACCCCATACTGCCAAAATATAAGTAAGTGTCTGCCTGATGGCATGTATCTATAATCTCAGTACTTAGAAGGCTGAGGCAGGAGGAGTGCAAGTTTGAGGCTAGTCTGGGTTATATGAGGCATGTAGACTGTATGGATAGTGGTAGAACATGTGCTTAGCATGTGTGCAATTTGGGTATAATCTCTAGCACCACAAAAAACCCAATGAATACAAAAAAATAAATAAAGCCTGTACATTACCATGTAGAGCAATCTTCAATAAATATTTTATTTATACACTCCCTTTCTCCTCCTTGTATCAAATTTCAGTCATGGGAATAAAGGAATCATTTTACTTAAATACCGGATTTAATTGCTTTTGGAGACATTCTTTAGCTAATATTTATTAGTTATTTGATTATGTTCCGTAATGTGAGGGTGTTGACACTTGTTACTTAGTGGCATGTTTTCAGAGATGAAGAATTGTTTTAGTGGTGTTTTTTTTTCCTTGGAGTATATTGAAGCTGTAAGCTTACTTAAGTCAAGGGCCAAGTGATAAAGCTATACTGGCCCATATTTTCTGAGTCCAATTAAATTATGATTCAACTTAATAATTATGAAGGTAAAAAACCAGCATGCCTTAGAAGAGGGTGAGTTTAGGCTATTACCAACTTACACTATATTTATTAAGAACATCTAGAATGGTCATGGAGCTCATGAAGATGGTCAAGACACTGGTGTACCCAATCTATTTCTACTTTATTACTTCCCTGTGAAATTGACAGAGCATATTTCTGACACTAACTGGCCGCTGTCCTTGGGAGGCTGAGTCAGGATCATTTGAGCACAGGAGTTCAAGGTCAGGCAACATGAGACCCATCTCAAAAAAACCTCCAAAACCAAATAAACCAAAGTAACTGACATCTCTGTGGTGAGAAAAAAAGGCTACCCAGTCAAGACCATAGAGGTTATTTATTGCAAGAGTTTTGCCAAAGTTAGTGATATTTGAGGGGTAATATATGCATACAAAAAGTTGAAAGTTTTCATTTACTGAAAAATTTTAGATCATACGTATGTGTATTTCTATCTCTAGTATCCTTCAAGTTTTTCTGATATATCCAACTTTAAATGTTTAAAAATATCTATTCTGTCCTGAATGTTTTTAATGATGATAGCAAACATTTGCTATACTATGGACACACTGTAGAATACTGGGCAAATGTCAGTCATCTCTGTCATTTTTCAAACCCTGTGCAGTAGATATTACTAACAGTATTTTATTTTTGAGAATTAAGAAACGTGTCCAAAGTTAGATTGCTGATGGAGTGAGCCGGAATTCAAATGCAGGTGCTTTCCTCTAGCCTTTTGTAAGTTTTGTATGTTTTATTTGTATGTGTGTGTGTACTTGTGTAGTATTATCTATAATCTTTAAATTTTACTGTTAGGCTACAAAGCTGTTTCACTGAATGAATATACTACCTCACACCTTATTAAACAGCATACACATAAACTATAATCATTAGGTTTAGGGTTAGTAGTGTCGTATTGTACCACACAACAACGGTGCTCTCAATTCATTCAGCTTTGTGAGGCAATTTACCCTATACAAAATGGCTTTGTGCTGCTATTTTAAAATTCATTTTGTCCCTTTCATTGTTATTCTCTGCTATCTATTACCCTACCACTGTTTTACATTCCATCTCCTAATTTTCCTGTGTCCAAGTAAACTCAACAACATTCATTTTGAGTTTTATACTTGAAGATGAAATGTAACTGAGTTGTACTTAAGGGTCTGTGATAGACCTTATTTATTAGTTTAGTTCTAGCCCATGAGCCTCCTCCTTACTTCTTTCCTGTATCTGCTGGGTAGTCAAGGTTAAGTGACTCTTTGCTTCAATGTGTCAAAGGGTATAAATGAATACAGTATTTCTTGCATACATGGGCATTTTGTATTTGAATTTATGAAGTCTTGAAGGAGCACTGTTGTTCCATGTTTGGTGAAAGTTAGACACATTCTGATGTTTTGTTCTTAGAAATTGACTGTTCATTATAGCCAGAACTATTTCACCTTGACATTAGAGATCCTGACAATGTACTTATGAGAACATCTTGTTCTTGAAAATTGGACCTGTCCTTTTTTTCACAACCGAAATATACTGATAGCATATTATCTGTTACATGGATGAGCTTGTCAACATCAGGCACAGTGGGAAAACATCATCTATGAAGTGAATTTTCTGTTCATCACAGCCTTAGTCATCCTTAACATTTTTGAATGTGCTTTTCTGTATGTTAATTTTTCTGGTTAAGGCACCCAAAAGAGTATTATGAACATGTCAAATTTAAATTGTTTTTCTTTTGTGTTAACATAGAAAGTTTTGTGGTTTATATGTCTTTGAGTTACTGAATTTACATATGTGATTGGAAGTGGGCTGTTATTCTTGTATCATGATTATTTTTTTCCTTTTATATTCAAAGTAGGCCCAGGATTTGTTTCAGAATTTTCTCAGCCTAAAATTCTGTCTTAACAAGTTTAGAAGTATTGTGATAGTATACAGATAGTACATTCTAAACTTTCTTCTTTGTCGTACTGTATAGGTATTTCAGGTATTGAATGAGAAGAAACAGATATATGCCATAAAGTATGTGAACTTTAGCATAGGGGAGAAATGACCCAAGCCTTGTATGCACATACGAATAATAAAACAATAATAAAAAAAAAGAAATAGATGGAAGTACTTCTGCCCTTCTGTGGGGATTTACCTGCCCCGTATAGCCAATGGGCCACAATAGCAGAGCTTTTCTTCTTAGATTTCACTAAGTACAGGCAACGGATCAAAAAAAAAAAAAAGTATGTGAACTTAGAAGAAGCAGATAACCAAACTATCGATAGGTACCGGAATGAAGTAGCATATTTAAATAAACTACAACAACACAGTGATAAGATCATCCGACTTTATGATTAGTAAGAATTCTTTTTTCAATTAAAAAAATTTTTTTTGCTATAGTTCTTCAAGTAAGTGTTAAGTAAATCTTAATATAACCTAGCTATTTGTTGTTTTGTTTGGTTTTAATTGCAGTGAAATCATGGACCAGTATATCTACATGGTAATGGAATGTGGAAATACTGACTTGAATAGTTGGCTTAAAAAGAAAAAATCCATCAATCCATGGGAACGCAAGAGTTACTGGAAAAATATGTTGGAAGCAGTACACACAATCCATCAACATGGTATTAAAATCTCTTCCTGTGGGTAAAGTTAAAATATTTGTTAAGGGCTATAGGCTTGGCTTAAGCAGTAAAGCACCTGCCTAGCAAGCATGAAGCCCTGAGTTCAAAGCCTAGCACTACCAAAAAAAGTTGTTGTTAATGTCATCTTAGAAAAATACACTTATTATTTTATTGGTATCTTTAGCTAGGTGAACTAAATAATTGGAAGTATTTTTAAAGATGAGGAAACGAAGCCATTTCTTAATACTGTTAACCCAAAGGGTATAGTACATGAACTCAAATTCCTGCATTCGTAATGGAAAAAAGCATCTTTCTCAGTATTAATGTAGTCTGTGGTCCTTATCTTCAAATATTTTGGATTTTAGTATATCTGAGACTTTTGGGTTCAATTATCCTAAAAATATGAGATGTTTATTTCCCTCTTTCTCCTAATGATTTTGCATTATGTGCCCTTTGTGAAAGTTGGTTTATTTTTTTACCGTTAGCCTCAGGCTTTTATTTTAACATGTTCTTTTTTTCATTTTAGAGCTTTCTCTGCCTTTCCCCTATCTTTAGAACAAAACTCTTTAATCTAGATGATTGTAATTTATCTCCCCCTGAATAAGTTTTCTTTACAAGTTAAAAGATAATTTATTAGTGATTACCATTAGTGCTGTAGGAAGTGTCTTTACATCTGGCAGTATAATTTACAATGCTCTGTACTGGAGAGAGATCCACAGTGGTTAAAGATAGATTGAAGCCAGACTGCTTGCCCTCAACTCATGACATTGTCACTTAGGCCTTGTGACCTTGAATGGTTTACTTAAACTCTCATTGCCTTAGTTTCCTCACCTGAAAGTGGGGATGATAATAGTGGTATTTCCTTAGCATTGTTTTTGAGGATTAAATGACTCATTAAAAGCAGCAAACTTAGATTGTACCTTGCATGTAACACATGCTAAGAAAGTACAGACCTTATGAGAAAGGGATATTTAATTGGGTTGACTAACTGAAAGAACCAACTACAGATTGTAAATTTTACATTGTCTCATAATGGATTTTTTATTTTGAAGGCATTGTTCATAGTGATCTGAAGCCTGCTAACTTTTTAATAGTTGATGGAATGCTAAAACTAATTGATTTTGGGATTGCAAACCAAATGCAGCCAGATACGACAAGCATTGTTAAGGACTCTCAGGTAGGACATCTAGCGAATAGTTGGTTGTTTGCTACCTGGTATTATTTATATCACCTCATTCTCCAAAGAATTTAGAGTCTTTTTATAAGAATAGGTACTAAAACCATAAAAAATTTCAAAACCATGGTCAATATGATTTAGAAAAGTAAGACAAGATTGTATAGAAATATATCTAGCAATTTTGAGTAATTTTCCTACAACTGAGGTAAAGAAGCAGTAATACCTGTCTTGGTAATCATTTTGTTCATGTTCTAAAATTGACCTGACAGTTGACTTTGGGTTTCCTGGTAGCAATCAGAGAGAGAATTGGAGTAACATGTTTTCCATTGTCGTCCATGAGGTGAGGTCATTTCAATTTAAGAGGGCTTTCATATTGGAAATGCCATAATTACTATTGTTTCCAACAGCACTTTTGTAATAGGATATGCAATAGCAAATGTAATTAAGTTGTTCAATAAAAGCTAAAATAATGATAGCAAAGCATAACTAAAAGAATCTTGCTTGGAGATGACATGATGTGTCCATGTATGCTCATTTCTGTTGTAGATCTCCCTGAATTCTGGGAGCAGAACTGGGCTTTGATAAAAGGAATAGATGGGCAGCATGCCCGTAAAACAATTCTATCTGACAGTCATTACTTAATGTCAAAACTGGCTGAACATTGAGTTGTAAATCGGCTTGAAGATACCTTCTATAGCAAGCCCTAAGCTATGGGTAATTTGTGTTGAAGGCAGAGCCATTTATGTTAGAATCAAAGGTACAGTGCAATGTTGGCACCATCCAATTGTAGAGACTGTTGCATGACTTAGAAGTCCACTCTATCTCAGTTTGCACATGGGCCCTAGAGTCCCAGGATACCAAGCTAGATGTTTTTGTTGTTTGTTTACATATGAGTTTGTTGGTTTATTAAAGGGGAGTAACATGTTGAGTCTATTCAAGCATAGAAGAGAAAGTGATACTCCAATTCCTTAAAGCTTATTACCATTTATAGAATTTTAGCCTGGACAGTTTTTAAGGCAGATATGTTTTAAGGCACAGTACTCTGAAAGGAGTCAGTCTTCTGCTTCTGAACCCAATTCCTTTTGCTGAAGTTGGGAAGTTATTTGAATTTTTCAAGTTTATCGCTTAAATTTATAAGTATCCTAAGTCTCTAAGGATCTGGCATTTGTACTTTTAAAAAACCTGAAGCAGAATGAAATATTTTCATTGATTGACGTTTTCTGTGATTTGGCAAATAGGTTGGCACAGTTAATTACATGCCACCAGAAGCAATCAAAGATATGTCATCCCGAAGAGAGAATGGGAAATCCAAGTCAAAGGTACTGTATTGGGAATTTTACAAAAGTGACTTGGAGTAAAAACATCATTCTTTTGAGTGAATGTCTAGAATGGAACTTCTGTAATATGATGTGGTCTGGAAAGTATCAAAGAAAACCTGCTTTAAAAAAATTCATCATTATTTTTTATAGTGTTGTTTAATAAGGGACCCTAAACAGAGGATATCCATTCCTGAGCTCCTGGTACATCCATATGTCCAAATTCAAATTCATGCAGGTACTGCTTCTTTAAAAATTGCTCATTACTAGGTTCCTATGAACAGCCTATTAACTGTAACAAAACTAGAATCTAAATTGGCTACTCTTTTTGCTGCCTGCCCTCTTGCCAAACAGTAATGTAAATAAAAATGTCTGTCTTCATTGATGTCATTCAGTTTTAATTATCCTGCATAGGGGACAGTGATTGGTAGTAAATTATAAGAATGCCATTTATTGTGTTGTTAAGCAGAGTATATATTTTTGTTGCTTTATTTTTTGTTTTGAGACAGGATCTCACTTTTATGTATCCCAGGCTGGCCTCAACTCAAACTAATTATTTGCCTCTCTAAGTTGCTGGAGTATGTGCTTTTAATTGAATTTATATGTTTATTAGTATCACTGTGTTGATATTGTATATTTTATAGGTAACCAGATAGCTAAGGGAACCACTGATGAAATGAAATATGTCCTGGGTCAACTTGTTGGTCTGAATTCTCCTAACTCTATTTTTTTTTTTTTTAAAGGTACTGGGGTTTGAACTCAGGATCTTTTGCTTGCTAGGCAGGCACTCAAACCATTGAGCCATACCTCCAGCCCCTCTCCTAACTCTATTTTGAAAGCTGCTAAAGTAAGTATGTGTGTTCTCTGTGTTAATTAACTATTTTAATATAGCTTAATGAGTTACACCCTTAGAGAAACAGGTAACCCAAAGGAAAGTTGGGCCAGCGGTCTTGAAGTCTTTATTTCTGCACTTAGGTATTTAACACATCCTATTTGACAAGTACCTATCTTTTTTATTTATTTATTTTTTTGGCAGGAGATGGGGGACACACAGTCTGGGGTTTGAGCTTGAGGGCCTCACTCTTACTAGTTAGGCAATGAGCCATGCCCCCAGCCCTTTTTTGCTTTCTTTATCTTTCTAAGAAGTTCTTGTTTTTATGCCTGTGTGTGCCTGGACTGCTCTCCTCCTATTTATACTTCCCGAGTAACTGGAATGGCAGCATTGTGCCACCACACACAGCTTTTTATTGGTTGAGATGTGGTCTCGCTAGCCCACGCATGCTTCAAACCACAGACTTCCTGATCTCCACCTCCCAAGAAGCTAGGATTATAAGCGTGAGCCGCCATGCCTGGCTTGATTCCTGTTCTGTGCATATAGCACAGGCCAGAGTGGGTTTTCAAAACAGGTACATTCAAAGGATTACTGTCAGGCCTCAATTGAATAAATTTAGTATAGCACGTTATCTTTTAAATCATTCTCAACACGATTCTTAACACGGCTTTTGAATTCATTCCTTCTAGCCAATTTCTTATTAAACTTTAGAGATACAATAGTATTTGTAGCGCTTCTGTAAAGCTGTGCATAGCCATCAGCACAGGCCTCAGGCTTTCAGACTCCCATTACCTATTTGTGTCTGCACTATTCTTTTTGTCTTTCACTGTCTCAAATACCTAGTCATTTCTAGAATATTGTGAAAATTCATCGATCAACTGGTTTAGCTGCCAAGAGAGTACTAATGATATATTTCAGTTACAAGACTATTATAAAATTATGGAAGCATGAATTAACATTCTTATGTCTATGGCTCAGTCTACGTTACTAAGAGCCTGGACACACTTCTGAATGAAATATTACATTTGCATTCAAATAAGGTAAAATTTTTCTTAAACTTTCTCAAGTGCTTCTGGCTGAATCAGTGGCTTTAGGAATTAAGATTGGGCACATTGTGTTTTTTAATTGCTTTGTATTTTATATGTCCACGTTTAAAATTCATACTAATGTATTGCTCAAAACTTTTATAAATAAAATTGAGATGATTAGTCACCTTTATCACTGAAAGGCAAAAATGTCATTTTCATAAAGTAGATGTTAGCTAAGCCTTCAATCTTTTTTTAATACATTGACTTCAATATATAGTTGGCCTTTTGTATCCATGAGTTCCACATCCATAGATTAAATAAAGTGCAATTCAAAAATATGCATGAGTAAAGAACATATATAAACTTGCTTCTTATTACTCCATAAAAAATACAGCATAACAATGATTTATATCATGTTCACATCGTATTAGTTGTTATCAGTGATCTAGAGATAATTTAAAGTATACAGGAGGATATACATACGCACATGCAAATAGTGTGCACTTTACAGAAGAGACTAGAACATTTACATTTTGGAATCTGTGGGGTGAGGATTTTGCAACCAGTCCCCCAGAGATACCAAGAACGACTGTACCTAATTATACTTGTTTACATCATTATTTACTACTGGTTTGTGTGTGTGCGGGTGTGCGTGTACGTGTGCACGTGTGCATGTGTGTGTATTCTGTGATGTGTGTATGTGTGATGTGTGTGCATGTGTGTGACGGGTGTATATATGTATGTGTGTCTATGTATGTGTGTGGTGTATGTGTGTAATGTGTGTATGTGTATTGTGTGTGTGTGTATGTGTTTGTGATGTGTATGTTTGTATGTATGTGTGTGTATGTATGGGTGTGTCTGTGTGTGGTGTATGTATGTGTGGTGTGTGTCTGTGTATGTGTGTGTATTGTATGCGCATGTGTGGTGTGTGTATTGTGTGTATGTGTGTGTGTGTGGTGCATGTGTATTGTGTGTGGCGTGTGTACATGTGTGTATGTGTGTGTCTGGTGTGTGTATGTGTGGTGTGTGTGTGTAGTGTGTGTATGTGTGTGGTGTGTGTGTAGGTTTTTTGTGTAGTGTGTGGTGTGTGTATTGTGTGTATGTATGTGTGTGTGGTGTGTGGTGGGTGTATTGTGTGTGTGTGTGTATGTCTGTGTATGTGTGTTTATGTCTGTGTGGTGTGTGTGATTTGTGTGGATGTATGTGTGTGTGATTTTTGTGTGTATTGTGTGTAGGTGGTGCGTGTGTATTCTGTGTGGTGTGTATGTGTGTGGTGTATTTGTGTATGTGTTGGGGTGTGTGTATTGTATGTGTGTATATCTGTGTGGTGTGTATGTGTATAGGTGTGTGTATTGTATGAGTGGTGTGTATTGTGTGTACGTCTGTGGTTTGTATATATGTTTATGTGTGTGTATGTATGTGTCATGTATGTGTGTGGTGAGTGTATTGTGTGTTTGTGGTGTGTATGTACGTGTGTGATGTGTGTGTAGGTGGTGTGTGTATTGTATGTGTGGGTTGTGTGTGGTGTGTATGTGTGTATGTGGTGTGTGTATGTGTAGTGTGTGTATGTATCTGTTTGTGGTGTGTATGTGTGTATGTATGTATTTGTGTTGTATGTATGGGTGTGTGTGTGGCGTGTGTGTCTCTGTATGTTTATGTGTATGTGTTTGTGTGTGTGTGTGTGTGTGGTGTATGTATGCATATGTGTATGTATATGTGTGTGTGTGGTGTGCCTCGTGTGTGCTTTTGTGCAGTGTGTGTGTGTATGTGTGTGTGGGTGTATTAAGTGTGTATACTTCTGGGGTGTGTGTATGTGTGTACGTAGTGTGTGTTTGTATTGTGTGTATGTGTGTGTTGTGTGTGTATTGTGTGTATATGTGTGGGTGTGTGGATTGTGTGTATGTGTGTGTGGTGTTTGTATGTGTGGGGTGTGTGTGGTGTGCATGTATTGTATGTATGCGTGATGGTGTGTGTATTTTGTGTATGTATGTGTGTGGTGCGTTTGTATTGTGTGTATGTGTGAGGTGTATGTGTGGGGGTGTGTGGTGTGTGTATTTTGTGTATGTATGTGTGGTGTCTGTGTATTGTGTGTGTGGTGTGTGGATGTGTGTAGTGTGTGTGGTGTGTGTGGTATATGTGTGTGTGGTTGGTGTATGTGTGTGGTGGGTGTATTGTGTATGTGTGTGTATGTCCGTGTGGTGTGTGTGTGTTGTGTGTGTAGTGTGTCTGTGTGTTTGTACTTGTGCATGTGTGTGTATATTCATGTGTGTGTGAGGGTGAGTGTGTGTGTGTTTATGAGTGTGTGTATGGGTGTGTGTTGGCATCTGTGTATGTGTGTGTTTGTATGTGTGTATGCTTGTGAGTGTGTATTTGTGTGAGTCTATTTTCGAGTGAGAGTGAGTATGAATGTTGGTGAGAGTGAGAGTGGGTACATGTGTGATTGTATGTGCATATGTTTGTGAGTGTATATTTGTGTGTGTGAGTGTGTAAGAGGGTGTGTGTATGTGTGTTTGAGTGAGTGAGAGTGTGTGTAGGTGTGTGTGTTTGTGTATATGTGTGTGTGATTGCATGTGGTGTTGAGTGTGTGAGTGTGAGTGACTGTGTGTGAGTGTTTTGTTTGTGTGAGTTGGATTGTGAGTATGTGTTTAAATGTGTGTGTGAGTTGTGAGTGTGTGTATGTGTGTGATGTGTGTTAGTGGGTTGGCATCTGTGTTTGAGTATGGAATCAAATGCGTGTGAGTGTGTGTTTGTGTGTGACTGCGAGAAAGAGTAAATGTGTAAATGTGTGTAGGTGTATGAGTGTGAGTGTATATGTATGTGTAGGTGAGTGGGTGAGACTAAATGTGTGAGTGTGCGAGCGTGTGTGTTTCGTGTAGATGTGCATGTGTGGTTGTATGTGAGTGCATGTGTAGCTGAGTGTGAGTGTGTGTGTGTGTGTGTATGTGTGTGAATGTGTGAGTGCATCTGTGTGTACATGTGTATTTGAAGATGAGGTTCTATGTTCACGGGTGCGAGAGTTATTGTGAGTGTGTTAGAGTGTGACAGTGTGTATGTTGGTGTGTGCAGGTGTGTATGTGCAGGTGTGTGTAAGTGAGTGTGTGAGTGTGTTTGCATTTGAATGTGAGTGGGTATTTGGGTGCAGGTGTGTGAATGAGTGTGTATGTTAGTGTGTTCAGGTGTGTGTGTGTTTATGTGTGTGAGCGTATGTAGTGGGGGATATGTGGGTGAGTATGAGAGTGAATGTGTGTGTGTATTTGTATGTTATTGTGTTGGCTTGGGTGTATTGACGTTTGTGTGAGTATGCGTCTGTAAGTGTGAGTGTGATTTTGGGTGAGTGTGTGAATGTGAGTGTAGAGTCTGTGTGTGTTGATTGTGAGTTCACATGTGTGCATTAGTGTTTGTGTATATCTATGTGTTTGTGTGTTTGTATGTGTATGAATGTGTTTTTGTGTATGTGTCTGTGTACGTGTGTGTGAATTTGTGAATGTGTGCATGAGAGTGTGCATGTAGGTCTGTGTTTCTGTAGGTTTGTGTGTGTATATGTATATATGTGAATGTGTATGGGTGTGAGTGTATATGGGTACGTGTTGTGAGTGTGTGTGTATGAAAGTGTGTGGGAATGTGTACGTGTGAGTGTACGGGAGGGTGTCAGTCTGTAAAGGTGTGCACAAATGTATGATTGCTGATGACTGTGAGTGTGACTGTGTATGTGCGTGTTTGTATGAGTGTGAAAGTGTGTAGGTGTGTATAGATGACAGTGTGTATATGTGTGAGTGTGTGACTGCATGTGTGTGTGTATGTACGTGAATGTGTGGTGTCTCAGTGTGAGTGAATGTGTGAGTCTGTGTGTGTGTATGTGTGTCTGAGTGTGTGAGTGTGAGTCTGTGTGTGCATGTGAGTGTGTTGGCTTGCATGTTGGTGTGTGTGTGCGATGTGGGTGAGTGGGTTGGCTTGTGTGTTAAGAGTATGGATTCAAATGTGTGAGTGTGTGCTTCTCTGTGTGTGTGTGTGAATGTATGTGTTTGAGTTTGAGTGTGAATGTGTGCATGTGTGTGTGAGTGAGTGTGTGTGTGTCTTAGGGTCCTGGTCAACCAATTCTCTTCTCTGTTCCACTCATGGTTGTGTTTTAACTTACTGACCCATTTCTCTTCGTTTAGAGTTGCATTCATTTTTCTGGTTTGAATGTCCGGTAATTTTTTACATTAGATGCCAGATATTTTACTTCTAAAAATTCATTATTACTAGTGGTACTGGGGATTGAATTCAGGGTCTCAAACTTACTAGGCTAGTGCTCTACAACTCGAGCCACGCCCCCAGCCCCACGTATTTTAAATTTGACCCTGTTGAATCTTCTTGTACTTCTATAAATATTCCTGAGCTGTGTTCCGGCCTGTAGGTAAGTTGTGTAGAAACAGTCTGATTCTTTAAAGGTTTGCTTTCAGGTTTGTTAGTTTAGACCAGTGAAGGCTTTGGTCTTGCTTTAATTTTGCCTCACTACACTCAGTCCTCTGTATCTATGGGTACATATCCATGGATTCAATCCTCTGTGGATCTAAAATTTTTTAAAAATTACATTTATAGTACACAGATTTTTTGTCATTATTCCCTAAATAATACAGTATAACTATATCCCGTTTGCATTGAATTAGGTAATCTATGGATGATTAAAAATAACAGGAGAACGTACAGAGATCACATGTAATTCTACGGCATTTTATGTAAAGCAGTTGCGCCACCAAGATCTGGGATCCTTGCTGATATCCAAAGCGGAGAGGACAGGGTCTCATGTTAGCTGGGGATGACAGGGTTCTAACGGAAGCCTGCAAGTTCACAGGTGACAGCTGTAGTTTCCTACACATATCCCCAAACCAACCGGTCTTACCATACAGCATGTCACAGATCATCTCCTCTCCTCTCGCAGATGAAGAGAAACCGCTGCTCTGCACTACAAAGCCACTTAGCAGCGCCGCCCTCCCTCCCCACCCGGACACCTGTCCCCTTCACTGGGACCCCCGGAGGGAGAGGGGCTGATAGAGCGAACTACGGCAGAGCAATCCCGGCGGAACCTGAGAATTTTGACACAGGGTAAGTAAGGTCTTGGCTTGACGAGGCAAGGAAGACTCAAGGGTGGTGCTTCCAGACAACAATGGGAGCCCAATGACAAAAGCACCGAGATTCCTGCGCGGACTGCAGGGCTGAGCCGCGAAACGTCTTTTCTCGCCACGCCCTCCCTAAGGCCCGCAGTGAGGGCGCTGGGGACCCAGCCGCGGGGTGGCGTGGGGGTGAAGGACCCACCACGCACTTGATGTGGTGAGCGGCTGTTCCCGCCCCGATGTTCATCTCCGCCGGGAGTGGCCACCCTCCTGGCAGAAATTGGGCCTGCTTAAACTGGAGGAGCAGGAAAGACAGTCGACTCGCGTCCGGGAAGCAGCTGCCGCGCTCCACCCAGCACCCTACCAGGGGCTACAGACATGGGGTCAGGCTCCCGAACGCAGGAGGCGGGGAGGCGCCGACGCAAGGAACCAATCACCACAGACGCTCCCACGTGATTAACCTTGACCAATAGGAGGCCGCGGCAATAGCGGCGGAGCAACTCAAACGCGCTTACGAAGAGAGATGGGGGTTCCGTCTTTTCTTCTCTTCCGCTCGGCTTCCTGGAGGCGAGTATTGGCTCGCGGGCGCATCGAGGAGCGGCGGCGGCCGGTATGTGGGCTCTTTAGCAGCGAAGACCGGAGAGGGGTGGGGGCGAAGCGGGGCAGCACAGAGCTGCGTAGCCGACAGGGCGCGTCTACATGACCTGGCGGGGGAGGGAAGGTTCGCGGCTTCTGCGATCTAGAGGGTGGGGTGATGCCGCAGTAAGAAGCGCGTGTGGACCTCGCTGGAAAGAAGGCGCGGCGGGCACTGGCGCAGAAGATTTGTCTCCTAGGACAGACCCTCCTCTGCTGGCTTAAAATTGGGACAGGCGGTGGTGTCCTGACATTGGACTTTCAAACCTGATTTAAGGGGTGGGTGATAACTTGCTGCCTACTTTATCGCCCCTTTTTATTGTCAAGTTCCAGAACAGGTGACAGTGCAGGCAGTGATCCCGAGTGAATCTGTTGATGTTTGAGAATCACAAAGATGAGATGGACAGGAAGAAAGATTGTAGACACTTCGTTTACCTAACACCACCCACCATTATGCAGATGAGCACGTGCTCAGTACTGTAGTTGAGTTCTGTAGTAGAATGACTGAGGCAGTAGTTCGTTGATTCTGCCAAATCCACACAAGAACAAAGCTGCTGAATCTCAAGCATCAGTATACGTTCTGCTTTGAAAGTATTCATTGTGAAGCTTTACGCACATAAAGCAGATGACTAGAGCAGCAGTTAATTTCATTCCCAAAGGGATTCTTCCTGTCTATATGTTACTACCAGAATCCAGGCAAACACTGTATATATTTTAAATGATAAAATTTGCAGATGGCCCACAGGACATAATTCTGGAAAAAAGTGAAAGGAAGTTTAAAATGAGGGAGAAATTTTTGTGTTGTGCAGTGACTTCAGGATTGCAACTTTACAGAGGCCATTGGGAAGAAAAGGTAATTTTACCTATTGAAACCTTCCCGGACAGATTACAAAGCCATATAGATCCATTATGTTAGTCCACGTAGCTCCACTAAGACTTTTTAAGAAAGAGTTGCATTTAGATATGTTCCCCAAACTAATGCTTTATCTTCCAGAAAACTAGTTGCAACTTAGAAATGGAGGCTGAGGAGTTAAGTGGCAGAGAATTGACAATCGATTCCATAATGAGCAAAGTGAGAGATTTTAAAAATGAAGATCTTACTGATGAGCTAAGCTTGAATAAAGTCTCTGCTGATACTACAGGTAAGCTTTTTCTTTTTTCCTTTTATAATTCATTGCGATGCTGGGTATTGAACTCACGACCTCACACATGCTAAGCAAATGTTGTACTACTGCGCTATATCTCTAGCCTCTTGTTTTTAAAGAAGCAAAAACAAAAAAAGCAATTAACTTAAAGTGTCCTGTAAGGTATAAGGAAGTAGATGTTAACCTCTGTGTTAATATAATGTACATTTCTCAGTCGTTGATGCTTATCTACCAGAGTGCACTTTATTTGAACCTGTTTGTCTGGAACTAGTCCACAACTGTCTGCTTGTTTTAAAAAGATGAAACATCATCTGGACTTGGTGGCTCCCATCTGTCATCTCAGCACTTAGGATGCTGAGGCAGGAGGATCTCTAGTTCTCTTATTCAGCTGGGGCTGTACAGCAAGGTGAAGGCCAGCATGAGCACATAGTGAAACCCTGTCTCAAAACACAAAGAAAGAGAGAGAGGTAGGAAGGGAAAGGGCTGGGGAAGGGGGGTGGAGAAAGAGAGGGAAGAGGGCAGGGAAAGAAAGAAATGATCTTTCTTATTAGTGTGCTTACAGGTACTTTTCTTAGTACTTTCATTATTGTTAGCTATTTCCGCTGATATGCCTGCCATCAGTAGATACGCCTTCTTTTCCATTCCTTTTTTACTCTGAATGAGCACATGTTATCAATGTTAATATTACATATAAATTTAGCATCAAACACTGGATTTTTGATTTGAAGAATTGGTCTCTTTCTCCCCTGGCCCTTTTTTTTCTATCCTTTCTTACTCTCTGTTCCAGTTACAGTGGCTTTCCTGATGTCTCTTCTGTATCCTAGAGCAGCGCATGTCCCAATGCCTTTGCTGTTGACCTATGCCTTTATTTGTTTTGTTTTTAGCAGTACTGGGGTTTGAACTCTACATCTTGAGCCACTCCACAAGCCCTTTTCTGTGATGGGTTTTTTTTCAAGATAGGGTCTCACAAAGTGTTTGCCCTGGCTGGCTTCAAACCGCAATCTTCCTGATCTCTGACTCCTGACTAGCCAAGATTACAGGTGGGAGCTACTGGTGCCTGGCTTGAAGGGTTATTCTTGATGTTTCTACGGGTTGGGATTCCACAGAGAGAAAACTGACAGCTGCAAAAAGTCCTATAAATTCTGAAGGTCTAGATCAGGCTAGCTATGTGTTGGTGAGACCAGGAAATTATCAGGGCCTTTCAGAGAAATGTAGGTAACTTGGAGGAAGAAGAAAATAACTATCAGCTTCTAATCTTTTGTAAAGCTGGTTTTCTGTGGTGGTTTTGTAAGTAAATTTGAGGTATGCTGAAAGAATGTTGACTGGGTAAGGCTGTAAAGAAAGTTAGGACCAGAGCAAGAAGTTTTTGAGTTTTTCATGAAATAAATGATAGATGGAGGATTTTCTAGTATGAATTGTTACTGTCTTAAAAATTATTACTGATATTATAACTGTTTAACTATAACTTGAAGGAAAAAATGCAGTTTGGAATTGTTTTATGTTTATCTCTGTTGTGATATATTTTGTTGTCCTTATTCAGCTAACTCAGGAACTGCTAACCAAATTATGATGATGGCGAACAACCCAGAGGACTGGTTGAATTTCTTGCTTAAGTTAGAGAAAAATAGTGTCCCCCTGAATGATGCTCTTTTAAATAAATTAATTGGTCGTTATAGTCAAGCAATCGAAACACTTCCTCCAGATAAATATGGCCAAAATGAGAGTTTTGCTCGAATTCAAGTGAGATTTGCTGAATTAAAAGCGTAAGTATTAGCATTTTAACTTCGCTTGACTATGTTATATAATATGTAACTATATCGTAAAGAGGGAAAACAAAAGCATATCAAATTAATATTTTTTGGCCAAATACTTTTGCCTTTAGTGTAAATTAGTTTACATGAAAAGGGACTAGTGTAAACTGTTTTCTATGTACATGTTTCAAAAAGACCTACAAATTTTAGACTCTGCCTAAAAAGATTTTTTAAAAATAACTTGTTTTATTTTATACACAGGAGAAATCAAATTCCATGTCTTTTGGAAAATAAAGTGAAGCACTACCAAATTTAGGTAGCTATGTCTTTTTTTGAAAAAAAACCAAAAAGTGTGGACTGACTCTGAGTTTTTATTACAGTATGCAAGAGCCCGATGATGCACGTGACTACTTTCAAATGGCCAGAGCCAACTGCAAAAAGTGTGCTTTTGTGCATATATCTTTTGCACAATTTGAACTGTCTCAAGGTAATCGAAAGGTGTCAAATGCACATTTGAAGTAAAAGAGCATCCTAAACTAACACGTCCTAATATCAAATCATATTCGAAGTGGAAATTTAAGGCAAAAGTTGATCAGATGAGAAAATGGAGGTGCTACTTAAACATAAAAACAATATTCATTATAGTAGCTCTTTTAATTAATGAACATCAGCATGAACATAGTGTTTGTGCTATAAGAGTCAGGATACATCTAAAGAAGAGTTGCTTCTTCACTGAGTATCGTAAAATGAAAGACACATAACTTTTAGAATTTAAACTGTTGTTTTATAGCAGTGAAATGTACATCTTTGGAATACATAAAGTGAGTTAGCTATAAAAAAGAAATTTTAAGCCACTGCAATGTGGCAGTAGCCTTAAGGTCAAAATTATGATTATTTTGAACAGACTTGATAGGCTCTCAGGAAATAGGCAACATCCCTGAAATCTTCTGCTCAGTCTGGTGTGTGTGTGTGTGTTTTGTAGAGGTGGAGGGTATTCCATAGTTTTTATTAGATTTTCAAAGGGAGTCTTAAAATACCAAACTCTCAAATTACTAGTTCTTATCTAAGTTGTTCATTTGCTGTCTAAAAATTCTTTATTATGTGAACTTTTACTGCTGTTCTCAATAAATGTGTGGATTTAACCACTATCAAATATGTTCATGTTCTTTAAAATTTGTAAACCTTGTAAACTGACAGAAACTAGAAATAGAAGTCATCTCTTAATCGTCTTTTTTACTCTGAGTGCCAGTGTGTGGCATTATAGCTCATGGGTCCTGTAATTGTTGATAACACTCCATATTTGCATGATGTGTACATTTAAAATTTATAAATCAAGTACAAAGGATAAATTTTGCATTTCAAAGAAAATTTGTTTGGCAGTCTGTCATCAGAAAGGTAATTATCGTTCAGTCATTTTGTATTTAGGGAATGGAATAGCTAAGTCTGACAGCTAAAGTTGATCACTTTTTTTTTTTTTTAAACACAAATCCTTTTAGCCAAAGATGTCAACCTTGCCTTGATGACTAAATGTTTCTGTGAATGATATTTCTTACAGTGTGTTCTAAGAGACTGTTGCTCTTAGGACTACTTTAATATCTAGAATTGCCTGTTTCTAACTGCTGTAATTAGATTTTGCTTTTTCTTTTGTATTGCTCTGTTAAACTTCTGTTGCTTCTGAAAGTGAACAATTTATAAATGAATACAAAATAGTAAATTGCATATTACACAATGAAACTCTTTGAATACGTAGTGTTATCAGAAGAGAGTTGATTATATGCATGAGAAATGAGACATTGCTTATTTGCCTATGAAATCTTATGCATAAGTCTTGGGACAATTATCTTTGCTTAAGTGTTCTAAATTTTTTCTTAGGCTCTGATGAAATAAATACGTATTTGGAGTTTGGGCTGAAGAGTGCTTTATAAAATGACAATTATCCTTTTTTGCTTCTTCATAAAGCTGTAGAAAGTGGAGCAGTACCGTTAGAAATGCTGGAAATTGCCATATGTAATTTAAACCTACAAAAGAAACAGCTGCTTTCAGAGGAGGAAAAGAAGGGTTTATCAGGTAACTATTAACGTGTGCTAATATTTTTCCACGGTAGATAGTACTGCAGAAAGGATTCAGAATAACTTTTTGTAGGACTAATATTTACATGGAATACTCAAAATCTGTTTAGTTGCAAATGGAAATGAGATAAGACTATTAGAAGTAAAAAGATCTTACCTACCTTGTTGATACTTATCTTTTGTGCCTAATCAAAATTTCATTGGTAACATTAAAAACAACTCAATCAAAGCAAGAGAATGGCTTTGTGCTTATAGAAACAGAGTGTGCTGTTTATCCCAGGGAGACAATTATATAAAGAGAATTGAAGAGGTAATTAGAATTGCCTGATAACATCTTCATGTCTTCTTACAGGAGGGCAATTATTTATTATAAATTGATTTTT
The DNA here is from genome assembly GCF_047511655.1 of Castor canadensis. Lineage (NCBI taxonomy): Eukaryota > Metazoa > Chordata > Mammalia > Rodentia > Castoridae > Castor > Castor canadensis. Next base: position 80,403,679 of record NC_133388.1, on the reverse strand, counting down.
AAAATTTTCTTACGTGTAAGATTACTTTTTCTTTTTGATGGAAGTGGGGTTTGAACTCAGGGCTTTGCACTTGCAAAGCATGCGCTCTTATGGCTTGAGCCACACCTCCAGCCCTGTAAGATTACTTTTTGTGTACTTTTTATGTCCTTACAAATTTAACCACAGTTTTGAAATTTTTACAGCATCTACAATGTTTACTGTTCAAGAATCATTCTCCAGTTCAGTTGGACATTTACAAAAGTAAGGACATGGGTTGTGATTCCAGAGGACAGGCTACCAAAGCCAGGTTTTTGTATGGGTAAGAAAACTCATCATTTATGTAAGTATGTCTACATAAGAGTTTTTTTGTAAGTGTAACCATGTTTAACAGTAAATGGAAATACACATGAATATTATTCTTTGAAAAACTGGGTACTTTCTTTTTGTTTAGAGAGAACATACCACCACAAGATGCCGAAATAAGTCATCGAAATCCCCTGAAACAAACTAACAAAACTAAACGGGTGAGTCACTTTCAGTCTGCTTTGATGAAGGTGGTGGTAGTGAAGTCTTTGCATTTCCCAGTTGATTACTCAGTCTTTCAAATCATTTCAGTCGTGCCCATTTGGAAGAGTCCCAGTTAACCTGCTAAATAGCCCAGATTGTCATGTGAAGACAGATGGTTCTGCTGTGCCAACTTTTACAAAAAGGTATGGTTGAGTTTTAATTTTTAAATTTGTGTATATTTAAAGATTGATGGCAGAATGGTTTTAAACTCTTTTTCACTGAGTAACAGTAATTATGATTAAAGTTTTTGGTATTTTTGTTCTTTTTGTTCCAGACTGGCCTGGAACTCACTATCTTCCTGCCTCCAGTTCCCAAAGGTTGGGATTATAGGTGTGCACTACCATACCGGGCTGAAGTTACTGAGTTCCTAAATGCTCTCAGGAACAAAAAAATGAATAGAGAAAGTGACTTTTCAGGTTTTTCACTCATTAAAAATATTTATTAAAAAATTAGGAACATGTTAGAGTGAAGCTTAAAAGGCTGTCAACATCCTTGGAGTTAAAACTCCTGATGTTTGGGTATTTCTTCCTATGGGTCACCTCTTGGATAAGATTCTCTTCCTAGTGCATTTGAGAGTCTCCACAGCAGGGTGGAAGGTAAGGGGGAAGAATAGCTATCAGTGGGAAAAAAGGATGAATTCAATCATTTACTTTAGAGTTACGGACTTTAAGAAATGGGAGAGGGATTGGGGTGTACCTCTGATAGAGTGTGTACTTAACATGTGCAAGGTCCTGGGTTCAATCCCCAGCACCAAAAACAGCAACAGATGAGTTAATTAGCTGCTGGGGAAGATGGTGCATGCCTCCACAACCCCAGGTAATAGGGAGGTGGAGCCCTTTGAATCTAGCTACTTAGGGCCAGCCTGGGCAATATAGCAAGACTCCATGTCTTTAAAAAGAGAAAAAGCAAGGCTAGGTAGTGAAACATTGTTCCTCACATACAATATATTTCCCCTCAATTTGGGTGCTTATTCCCTTATAAGAAATAAGAATATGCCAGGCTTGGTGTCTCATGCCTGTAATCCCAGTACTTGGGAGTCTGAGGTAGGATGATCGTGAGTTTGAGGCCAGCCTGGGCTACATAGTGAGACCCTATATTAAAAAGCCAAAAAAGAAAAAAAGAAATGGGGTATAGTTCAGCTAAAGAAGAGAGTTTTTCTTACTTGTTCTTATTTCTAATTATGCGTATATCAATCATTTCACAAATACACCTGAGAAGCACAGCTTATTTTTAACTTGTATCTTCAATAATTAGTCCTGTTATATTTAAAACTTGAATAAATACTAATTATAAAGGGGCATTTTGTTTATGTGTATGTGTGTGTTGGTGTATGAGTGTGTACAATTGTGTGTTTTGTTTTGTCTGTGTAAGTGTGTGTGTGTCCTTGTGAATGTGGGTGTGTGTGAGTGTGTGTATGTACATATGTGTGAGTGTGTGAGGATGAGGGAGTCCTTGTGTTTCGGAGTGTGTATGGGTGTGTGTGTGTGTGTGTTGGCATCTATGTGTGTTGTTTGTATATGTGTATGTTTGTGAGTGTGTTTGTGTGTGAGTCTATTTTTGAGTATGAGTGAGTATGAATGAGTGTGTGAGTGAGTGTGAGAGTGGGTGCATATGTGATTTTGTTTGTGTGTGAGTGTAAGTGTTGGAGTGTATGTGTGTGGTAGTGTAAGTGTTGTGAATGTGTGTGTGTGTGAGTGTATGTGTGTGAGGGTGTGCATGTGTAGGTGAATATATGTGTGAGAACGTGAACTTGTTTTTGTGTGAGGGTGTATGAGTCTCTGAGTGTGTGAAGGTGTGTGTATCTGTGTGTGTGAGTCAATGTGTGTATGTGTGTTTGCATGTAGGTGTGTATGTTGAGTGTTTATGTGTGGGTTAGTGTGAGAGTGAGTGACTTAGTCTCTGTCAGTGTATTTGTATGTTAGTATGTTGGTAGTGTGTGACTGTCACTCAAGCCACTTGGGAGGTCTTCGGGAGAGGGCAGGGTGGAGAGAGGTGTTTCCTCAGCACCCTTCAGGGGTGGGGACTGTGTCTCTTATACCTGGGTCTTTGAGTTTTGACGGCTGTGTGAGAGGCAGGAGTTCCCAGAAGCTGCATGGGGCCCAGCGTGGGGCAGGCCCTGCTTCCCAGAGGGTCCTGATTATCCTGCTGGAGACCAGCAGCTTCAAGAAAGGAGGTTGAAGTAGGACTCCTTTGTCCTCTTACTGGCTTTGGCTCCCCCACTAAACTGTCTGTGGGAACCTAGCTCAGTGTTTCTGTCTTGTTCTTTTTCCTATCTGAAGTCTTATGTTTTCTTACTTCAAGAAAATAGTTTCACCAAAGTCTTCAGCTATCCTACTCTATAGAAGAAAACATCCCTTTGATGCCCCAAGATGAAAAAAATATATTAAAATTATTTTCTAACCAAGTCTTGAGACAGGCCCTCCCCCACCAGCCTCAGAAACTTAGCATCAGAGTAGACGTGGAGATAGCAGAAGATAAGCATGTTTTCTGATAGAACCTAAGAGTATCTGCGTTAGCTCTACTCTGGAGCTATTTCAGACTTTAGAAGAGGTGGCCCATGAATGCAGAACCAGAGAAACTGGCAGACACTGACGCCTCCCACTCAGAACCCCAGGCTTCAGACAAACTAAAAGTCAGGCGGATGGAGTTCACATCACTATATCTAGATCTTTCTCCACAACATGTCATGCATGCTTTCTAAACGTACTTCCAGGGGTGCTGATGGACTTACCACAAGAGGTAAAAGGGGTACCTATTTCACAAACAGGGACTTTTTTGTTTTGAGGTAGAGTCTTACTGTGTTGTCCAGACTCAACTAGTCCTCCTGCCTTAGCTGGAGTAGGTATATACCACCACATCTGGCCCAAATAGGTGATATTAAAAGAGTAACTCTGCTGGGCTCCAGTGGTTTACACCTGTAACCCTAGCTACTCAGTAGGCAAAGATCCTGAGGATTGTGGTTCAATGCCAGCCCTGGGCAAATAGTTCACAAGACACTATTTTGGAAAAAAAACTCTCACAGAAAAGGGCTGATGGAGTGGCTCAAGCAGGAAGAACACCTACCTAGCAAGTGTGAGGTCTTGAGTTCAAACCCCAGTACTGCCAAAAAAAAGAGTAACTGTCCAGATCCCCAGCCTCTGTGTTCTCTTTCCTCAAAAAAGCTTTACTGTGAAGTTGTCATGCCGGATCTCCTTCCCATTTTATCAGCTCACATAGAACTTGTATTACTTCCAGGGTGCCAAACTAAGAGGGAATTTATAAAACTGAGCCTCATCTGATCAAGGGTCCATGGACTATCCATTCGCCTCAGTAGGAAACATTTCCAATACAGTCATCAAAATGTAAGCGATTGTCCTAATCATATATTTAGTACTACTAATAATTATGGAAATTTGATGTAAAATAAAAAAATTAACTTGTAGGGCTTTATGATCACAGGAATTTTTTTTTTGGTAGTACTGGGGTTTGATCTCAGGGTCTACACTTTGAATCACTCCACCAACCCTTTTTTGTAATGGAGTTTTTCAAGATAGGGTCTCGCAAATTATTTGTCTGGGCTGACATCAAACCATGATCCTTCTGATCTCTGCCTGCTGAGTAGCTAGGATTACAACTTGAGCCACCAGCACCCATTCACAGGAAATTCCCCGCCCTCCCCCCCCCCAGGTGCTGGGGTTTGAACTCAGTGGTTTGTGCTTGCTAAGCAGGCGCTCTACCACTTAAGTTATACCTCCAGCCCAGGAAAATTTTTTTTCATTATTGTACTGGAAGTACATTGCAACATTTACAAAAGTACTGACAAGTTATCATAGTTGAATTCACCCCCTCCTTCATCTTTCCTCCCAGGAAGTTTTTTAAAATGAATTTTATTTATTATTTTGGTAGAACTGGGGTTTTAACTCAGGACTTTGCACTTGAAAAGCAGATGCCCTGTCACTTGAGCTACACCTCCATTCTTTAATTTTGAATTACATCCTTTTTTTACAAAGTGTGATACATGATCAATGAAAAAACCTTGGGTTGGGAGGCACAGCTCAAGTGGTAGAGCGCCTGCTTAGCAAGTGCAAGGGCCTGAGTTAAACCCCATCATAAACACAAACAGTGCCCCATTTGATATGATGCCTGACATATTCATCTAGTTTGCACAACCACCAGTTCGCACAGCTGTCTTCAACCAAACTAGCCCCTTAGAGCCCCTCCTCCATCCAGACAGGAGTTGGAGCTTGGGCAAGCTGCTGGCTTCATAGCACTGGAAAGGACATCCCAGCTAATAGGCTTTCCAGGGCCTGAGGTGGACACAATGTTGTAGACACTCACCTTGCTGCTCAGAACCCAGGGAGAACAACCAGACCACTTTGGTGATAAGACACAGATTTGTTTTAATGACTTCCAAGGTTTAGTTTTATCTTCATGGCCTGTGATTTTTCTATGGAGTAAAATCATGCTAGAATTTAGGTAGCGGTAGAGGGACTTTGACCAAACTGAGGCAGGCGACTCAAGCAGGCTGTGGACAAGAATAGTCTTGAACAGCAGGCCTAACCCTGAGCTATGAATTAGAACGTGGCTGGAGCTGAGGACACAGAGCTAACAGGAAAGGGCCCAGGCTGCTGTCAGAACACACTTCCACACACCCAAGGCCAGGACCCTGCTGACGTGGCAGCACGCCATCCTGGCCCCTGACTGCCCCCCACCTCTCTCCGTGGCTTGCCAGCTGCCATCAGGCCTCTGGCCTGTATCTGCCACACCTGTCACTGTCTGTTCTTGTCCGCAGAGTGTTGGGGGGATCAGCCCCTCCTCTGCTGCCCAGCAGAGCAGGCAGTTAGTGGGGAGGGGAGGGAACATGGAGCGGGGGCGGTGGTGGGGGCTAGGGCCCAAATCCAGGCACTGCTGGGTTGCCTGGTCAAGGTGCTGCTCTGGGTGGCCTCTGCCTTGCTGTATTTTGGAAGTGAACAGGCTGCCCGCCTCCTGGGCAGCCCCTGCTTACGGCGCCTCTACCATGCCTGGTTGGCAGCTGTGGTCATCTTCGGATCCCTTCTGCAGTTCCATGTCAACTCTCGGACTATCTTCGCTAGCCACGGCAACTTCTTCAACATGTGAGTTCACTCAAAGCCCTGGGAGCAGGCTCCCTGCACTCTGAGAGCCCAGCTCCCTTCTTCGGGCTTCTGTTCTCCTGCCAGTCGGAACACTAAAAATAGGCTAGGTGGTTGAGAAGGTCAGGGGAGGGGGAGGGGAACAGAGCCTGGGGGTACAGGGCAAGTCAGGAATAGGGCTGAAGAGGAAATGTGGGCCCTAGAAGGCCAAGTTTAGGCATGAGATGGACTAGTTTAAATGACTGGGGCTGTCAAGGGTGTGGGAAGGAGAAGCGCTGCTGATGTGCAGAACTGGACAGAGTAATCCAGGGTGGAGGATGGGTTGGGGGTCTTAGCAGCCTTTCCTCTTCTCTGCCCACAGAAAGTTTGTGAATTCCGCATGGGACTGGACCTGCACCTTCCTGGGGGGCTTTGTGTTGCTGGTGGTGTTCCTGGCTACACGGCGCGTGGCAGTGACCGCCAGACACCTGAGCCGACTGGTGGTGGGGGCAGCTTGTGGCGAGGGGCCGGCCAGGCCTTCTTCCTCATTGAGGACCTGACTGGTTCTTGCTTTGAGCCTCTACCCCAGGGCCTGCTGCTCCATGAGCTGCCTGACCGCTGCAGCTGTCTGGCTGCTGGCCACCAGTGGCGGGGCTACACAGTCTCCTCCCACACCTTCCTGCTCACCTTCTGCTGCCTGCTCATGGCCGAAGAAGCAGCAGTGTTCGCCAAGTACCTGGCCCATGGGCTGCCGGCTGGCACACCCCTGCGCCTTGTCTTCCTGCTCAATGTGCTGCTGCTGGGCCTCTGGAACTTCTTGCTGCTCTGTACTGTCATCTGTTTCCACCAGTACACTCACAAGGTGGTGGGTGCTGCAGTGGGCACCTTTGCTTGGTTCCTCACCTATGGCAGCTGGTATCATCAGCCCTGGTCACCAGGGAGCCCAGGTCATGGGCTCTTCCCCCACCCCCACTCCAGCCGCAAGCATAACTGAAAGAAATAAAGGCACATCAGGCCTAGCTCTGGCTCCTGTCATCATTTATTTGGGGCCTGGAAAGAGTGGGTAGGGTAAGAATAAGGTCTAGTGCCGGGCCACAGTGGTTCACCTCTGTAATCCTACCTACTCAGGAGGCAGAGACCAGGAGGACTGTGGTTTGAAGCCAGCCTAGGCAAATAGTTCTCCAGACCTTATTGAAAAAAAAACCATCACAAAAATAGAAGTGGTAGAGTGGCTCAAGGTGAAGGCCTTGAGCTCAAACATCAGTACTGCAAAAAAAAAAAAAAAAAGAAAAATGAAAAATGATGTTGCTGGCATTCCTTAGCTATCCCTGATGTCATCAACTTTGTCCTTTTTTTTACATGATCTCTGTCTCCCCTGCTGTTCCCCTCCTTTCAGTCTCCTGGTCTGCAGACCTCTAGCAATCTGGGACTGTGATATCAAAGAATGGTACTACTAAGGCAGATAACAGTGCCCTTTGTTATATATATATATATTCTATGAAATATATTCATAGAATTCTATGAAAATAGAAGAATGAGGTGGGTCATGCCTGTAATTCTAGCTACTCAGGAGGAGAGGTCAGGAGGATTGTGGTTCAAAGCCACAAGCCAAAGTTTTATATATATATATATATATATTTTTTTTTTTTTTTTTTTTGAGGTACTGGGGATTATACCCAGGGCCTGGTATGTGCTAGACAAGTGATCCGCACTGAGCTATGCCCCCAGCCCTTGCTTTTTAAAAAAAACTTATCAGTATATAATATTTGTACAGGGGGATACATTGTAATATTTACATCTGTGCTTGCAATATATCTTAGTTAGATTACCGCCTCCATGTTTCTCCCTCTTTCCTCCTCCCCCATTCTTAGAGAACAATTTCAACAGGTTTCATTCTTCTATTTGTGTGTGGGGGTGGGGGTGGTGGTACTGGGGGGTTGAATTCAGGTCCTACAAACTACATATTGAGCCACTCAACCAGCCCTTTTTTGTGAAGGGTTTTTTCAAAATTGGGTCTCGTGAACTATTTCCCCAGGCTGGCTTTGAACCACAATCCTGATCTCTGCCTCCTGAGTAGCTAGAATTACAGGCATGACCCACCGGTGCCTGCTCATTCTTCTATTTTCATAGTTCTTTTGTTTTTATTTTGTTTTCGAGACAGGATCTCACTGCTACCTTTACCTGGGCTGGCCTTAAACTTGAGATCCTTACGCCTCCTCTTCCTGAGTAGGTGAGATTACAGACAAGCACTACCACACTCAGCTTATTTTTCTTGCTCTACTGAATCTCTCCTCTGCCTTCCTCAGAGGCCTGCCTACCTGGGCACCCCACACAGGAACCCTTTTCTACCTCAGTCTTCCTCATAGCAGGTGTGTGTACTCCTTAACAGATACTTACTGAGCTAAGCGTAGTTCCGTGTAATGTGAATAAGACAGACATGGTTTCTGCTGTTAGGAGGCAACTGAGAAACACAAGTAGTAATAGCAAACATGTGCACTGTGCTTTCTCTCTTCCAGGCACTGTTCTACATGTCTATAAATTCCTCCTATAAATTAACATTCAGTCCTTACCACACATGAGGTAAGGACTATTCTATTCTGCATCTATTCTTTGATAGATGCAGAAATCAAGTCTGGGTGTTCTGTAATTAGGAACTTCTTTACTTGCTACCAGGATTACCGATACGCTTTTTGACTTTTAGAAGCTCTACTCTCTTCCTCCACAGATGGATGAAAACGTCTTCAAGTACACATAGATGTACACACTTCTGGGTATGCAAAGAAAAATAAAGATGCCTTTGACGAGAAATGCCTCTTCTGGATAGACCCTTCATAATGAGAAAGAAGCTTCCTGTGCAGTAGGGTCATTTCCTGAGAAAGTCCAACCCACATCCTTGTAGATTTTATAACGAACATTTGCTTAAAGTCTCTTCTACGGTCTTGTCTCTTCCGTCCTCTTCTTGACCATTTGCTGTTGCATAGTTATTAGGTGTGCATTTTCTAAGATGAAATACTGGAAAATAAATAAATCAGCTACTTCTCAATTCAAAGTGCTTCTTTGGGTATGTTACATAATTTTACATGGTGCGTGGAGAATTTAACTCATTGTGAATTATTGCTTCATCTAATATTGTTGTTCTTACATGCTTTACACACTTTACACTTTTTATTTTGTATGTTTCTGTATTTCCTTCTCATCTGGCTTTTCCTACCTGGATTATGTTATTTTTCTTTTGTTTTCTCCAGAGGTTTGGATGATATGTGTGTCCCATTTATAATTCTGCCATTTTAAATAGAAAACATAAAGAGTATTTCCAGAATTATCAGAGCATGAGCTGATATTTCAGTGCCTTTTCTATTTAGTCCACCCTTACTCCACATAATTTTTACTACCTGCGCACTTATCCTGTTAATGATTTTCTTTCACGCGTAAAGAGTGACTTAATTCCAAGTTATTGAATCTTTTGCTCTGTACAATACATTGTTGTCATTTTTAAATTGTACATACTTTTTCAATGACTGAGATCAGTGGTGAAAGGCAAATATATGCTACATTTAATAATGCCTTTCCATTTTCTTGCAGCATCTCAACCCCTTTGCAAAGCAGAGCATTTTACAGAGAAGTAACTAACCGTATTGAACGCTTCCTCATCAAATGTCTATTTGAGCAGTACTGCAACTCGCAATTTACATTTTGGAGACCTCAAGACTTCGATTTTCTTTTCTTTTTCAGTAAAAAGGTTTTTTTCAAATAGCTTATTTCAGGAAAATAAACTAGGTGCTATATTTTAAGTCTGGGCATCTTATTAAATTTTTTTATGAACTATTTAACTTTATATGAATGACATTTTAAAACATTTTCAGTATTTTGCTTTGAGGTAACATTTACATAAAATAATTTGAAACCCTTTTAAGTGGATGAGTTTTAACAAAAGTCAAAGCATCACCAACATCACAACTACAATGTTATCTCAAAGGTTTGCAGTCAATCCTATCCCTTCTTTTGACCCCAATCAACCTACTTTAGTTTATTTCTGTCACTATAGATTAGTTTTACCTGTTCAGGAAAAACATAGCAAGATGTAAGCTCTTATGCCTGGCATCTTTTATTCTGTCTGCTTTTGAGATTGGCTATTTTTCTATGAATTAGGAGTTTGTTCCTATGGTTTGTTGGGTAGTAGTCTATTGGATAGATGAACCCAAAAAATTTTTTTAAGCCAGTCACTTGTTGATAAGCACTTAGGTGGCTTCCAGGTTGGGACAATAATAAGTAAAGTAAGTGAACATTCATGTACAAGGCTCTGTGGACATATGTTTTCATCTGGGAGTAGATGAAGAGTAGAGTTACTCAGTTATATGGTAACTGAATGTTTAACTTCACAAGAAACTTGCAAATTGTTTTCCAAAATGGTTCTACCATACTGCATTGCTACCAGCAGCTCATAGGCTTTCTGCCTGTCCTACCTGTGCAGGAGTAGTAGCTTTGGTTTTGGTTTTCAATTGTTTATTAGCCATTCTACTAATTATGTAAAAGAATGTCATTAAGATTCAACTTGTATAGATTGTTTGTGTTAAATAACTTTCATATTTATTATTCATACCAGTATTTTATTTTGTGAAATATCTATTTAAATCATTTACTCATTGTTATTGGGCTCTTTGGTTTTTATGTTAGGGGGTTCTTTATATATTATAAATGTAAATATTTTGTCAAATATATAGATTACATATTATTTTCAGTTAGTCTTTGGTTTTCTTTTTTGCTTTTTTAATGGATTATTTTACAGAACATAATCTTTAATTCTGATGAAATCCAAGATACCAAATTTCTCATCTATAGCTAGTGGTTTTTGTTGTAAAAAATTTTATTAAAAAATTATTATAAAGTATAATTATATTATATAATTATATTTTTAAAAATACTTATTGTCTCAACCTGGAAAGCCACCTAAGTGCTTATCAACAGGTGACTTGTTTAAAATTTTTTTTTTTGGTTCATCTATCCAATAAAATACTACTAAGCAAACCCTAGGAACAAACTCCTAATTCATAGAACAAATAGCCAGTCTCAAAGGAGGCATAATAACAGATGCCAGTGTACCCCCCAAACTAGGAAAACTGTCTTTTAAGTACATAAATTCACTCCCTTGGGCCTCACGTTTGATTTTTTTTAGATATCTTTTTTGTTTTGTTTTGCTGAGTCAGGGTTTTGTTATGCGATGCAGGTTCATCTTAAAAAAACTTCTATGTAGCTCACGCTTGCCTCACACTTGCAGTTCTCCTGCCTCAGCCTTCAAGTGTGAGGAATACAGCTGTGAACCACCATTCCCAGCAAGCCTTTTGCAATTCTTTCAAACTATCAAAGATAATATTTATCAAATATTTATCTAATTCACCACACATTTATAAACAAATTCTTACATAAACTCAAAACAATTGAAATGAATTGTTGTCTTCATTTTGGATAAAAAATGTGAAAGATAGCTTAAATAAGCTAAAGTCCAGATTTCAAAACAAGTAGTCTTTTTCCAAGGCCATTTTATGTGACCCCATATTTCATTTTATCCAATAAGATATCCAGTGCATTGCTTTTTTAAAATTTATCTTTTGTCTTCATCCAAGTTTGTCTATCTTTATATCTGCACCTGACTTATAGTTCTTTAAACCCACTGAAAACTTCATGAAATTTTCTTTTTTATTCCATAGTGTACTTTTTAGGGCTAGTTTATTTTCCTTCACTAATTCTTTACCACTCTTTCCTCCATTCATGTCATTAGAAACCAGATTTCAAATAATTATTGCATTTCCTTGTTCAAGCAAGCTAAAATAAATTCAAATTTAATTTCTCAATACAAAGCACATAATGTCCTTGTAAGATTTTTATATACCTCATAAACATTGTATTAATCTATTTTGTGGTACTGTAACAGAAAACCTGATGCTGGATAATTTATAAGTAAAAGAGGTTTATTTGGCTTATAATTTTGGAGGGAAAAAGTCCAAAATTAGGCTGCCTCATCTACTTGGCTTTCATTACCTGCTCCCCTGGCTATTTCACAGCATGGAAAAGAAGCAGAAAAGTGTTAAAAAAAAAAAAAACTTGGGTCATCAGAAAAGAATTTAAGGATAGACACAGAGAAGACTTAAATAAGAGTAGGTTTATCAATTAAAAACAAAGTGAAAGCAAAATATAGGGAAAGTACACCCTTCAGATGGCGGGGCAGGCAGAAGGCGTGTTATATCACCACTAAAAAACAAGGTGAATGATCTTGCATAAGGGCCAGGGACGGTGGCTCACTTGTATAATCCCAGCTACTCAAGAGGCAGAGAGTGAGAGATCAAAGTTCAAGGCTAGTCTGAACAAAATGTTAATGGAACCCCATCTCAACAAATAACCAGGCCATGGTAGTGCATACAGTAATCTCAGCTACATAGGAGGCATATGGTAGGAGAATGATGGTCTGAGATTAGCTCTGGGCAAAAACAGAAGACTCTAATCCAAACAATAATAACTAAAGCCAAAAAGGACTGGGGAAGTGGCTCAAGTGATAGAATGCCTGCTTAGCACGCATGAGATCCTGAGTTGAAACCCCAGTCCCAGAGAGAGAGAGAGAGAATGAGAGAAAAAGGAGAGATTTCTCGTCATTCACCTCTTAATGGACACTTAAGCTGACTCCATGTATTGTATTATTTATCTGTGCATCATAGATTTGTGTCATAAAATACATGACATGCAGAAACCTGTTACCTGTGCAAGTGACGCGCTGACGGTTAAGCCGTCGGTTGATTATCCAACACTTCTAAATTCCAGCAGAGAGCCTTACCGTACTTGCACAGCTCCCCGGGGCATGCTACCGAAGCATTCGTGACCGCAGATTTGTGTTTTGTCAGAGACATGCAGGACAATTAAACACAGGAAACCTTTCTGATTTAGGATTTCAAATATGCGCCATGTGCGACAACCAATGACAAAGGCGAAACTTTGCGTCACCATTGCCACCACCTCTTCACTGGCGCTATGCAGCTGCAGTGCCTGTCAGGTTGCCCTTCCTTCCCTGTGACGTCATGCTCCAGGACTGCACGCACCACTGTGGGCTATGATTTCACCAGATCAGTCCTCTCAGCGCAAAGGAGCACGTTCCAGTCATACTAGTCTTACAACAAACGCTTAAAAGTTTTTCCCTAGGACGTTGTAAAAAGTAGCATAAGATTTTAGAAATTAAAATTTTCTGCTTTTTCTCTTTCTTTACAATAATTAGATGCTAAAATTTCAAGCTAGAACATTTTCCCTCCAAAATGACATTCCATGATGGTGCTTAATCACTACTGAAAGAAAATTACAAAAAAGAAATATAATTTACTCCAATGACAAAAATGTGAAACATTTTTATTATTTATTTATTTTTATTAAATTAATGTTTAATGTTGAATTAAAATTTGAGAAATTAATATTACATTAGTAAAACACATCTAAAAGTTTAACATGACTATTAAAATAAATTAACACAGAAAACTAGACCATTCCTTTCATAAATTTCTAAAATTACATGCTAACACATATTAACTCTACAAATGGAAGTTTTCTCTGACATTCCCATACACACCTACACCATGCACTAACCATTTCCACCCTCCCTTCTCCCCTCTGTCTTACTTTCCCCTCTAATGGCATTTTTTAGCTTTTCATGACTCTAGATTTATAAATAAATTTAGTTTATTTAACTCATGCTATTCTAATTTTAAATTTAAATGAAACACAATACATATTTAATGTTTTTTCATGGCCTATATAACTTATGACCTTTTTGGAATACATTAAAAATAGTATGTGGACCGACTCAGTCCAGGGGAAAAATGTTATTTTCTAAAACATCAGTTTTCTGGTTGTAGGAAAGCTTATGATGATGTAAGAGCATACAGAGATTCACACAGAGATGGTTATACTTACATTAAAATATTTTTCCTGGCAGTGGACTTGTTATACATTTATATATATACATATATATGCACACACATATATATACACATATGTATATAATGTAAGAATCAGTACAAGCACATATTAACAAAAAGGGGCAAAACATACAATATTCAGGAACCCTAATACACTTATGAGAGCAGTTTAATGAAAATAAGGGTTATTATACTTGTTTTCCTAGTGTGAGCTGTGCCACCTACCTTAGGATGTAATTAACGTCCAGATTCTCTCCATTGGATTGACGATTTTTCCAAGGAAGAAATAGCAAATGCTTCCCAGAAATATACGGATCCTTTAACGAAGTTCCTTAAGTTTCACACAATAGCTATCTCCACATGGGGACTACAAAGATACCTTAAAAGACAGGCCTCCACATCAGTGCCTGAGCCCACACAAAGACTACGAAAACAACTCTGGGTGAAAGAAATACTCTCATAGTTTAGAAGTAAGCATATACACACCCGCTGAGAATTGTCTAACAAACACCTTTCCTTTAAATTTTTTGTGTAAACTTATTTTTAACTGATACATAGAAAAACAAAAGGTAAACATTATTTAAAGAGTGTCATATGTTTTGATGCATCTACATTTTGTATAATGTTTAAATCAGGGTAAACATTTTTATGTCACGAAACATTTATCATTTCTTTGTCATGAAAACATTCAAAATTCTTTCTTCTAACCTTTTGAAATGCATGGTACATTAGTATTACCTGTAGCCATCCTACTGTGTAAATCACCCTGGAAATTTTCCCTGTTAAGTACGACTTTTTGTGGTACCGGGGTTTGAACTCCTGGCCTCATGCTCGCTAGGCAGGTGCTCTACTACTTAAACCACTCCACCAGCCATTTTTGGTGTTTGGCGGTTTCAAGATAGGGTCTCACAAATTATTTTCCTGGACTGGCTTTAAATCTCAATTCTCCTGAACTCTGCCTCCTGAGTAGTTAGGACTACAGGTGTGGGCACCAGTGCTCGGTTTCTATTAAGTATTACTTCCTACTCACTGATCAACTTTTCGCCATACCTGCCTGCCACCTAGCACCCCCATGTCTGGTAATCACTATTCTACTCTCACCTTTTCTGAGGTCAACTTTTTTAGAGTCCACTCTCTTGATTTAATTAAAAAAATAATTAAATTTAACAAAACCAAAATATTATATATTTTCTACATTAAAAATCTCAACCTGATTTCTACTTGGATAATTTCATCCGTGGCTTCCCCATCTTGTTATTTCATTGCTTAAGTTTCATTTTATCTTTCACATTCTGAATTTCAATTGGTTCTTCATGATTGCATCTTGCCTTATGCTATTTTATGCATAGTTTAAATTATGGATTTGTGTATTTTATTAACTTTTACTTGTGTGATGAGATTATCCATTTTGTCTTTATATTTTTTGCTTCCTCAACCCTACTGAATGCTCCTGGAGTTGTATTTTCACCAGAATAGTTGACACAATGCATCCATTAACTTCAGTAAAATAGAGAAATTTTCAGAGGAACCACGCATAGAAAATGGACCAAAATTAAACTAGGCAAACCTGGACTAAAGAGCTGCTTTTCCATACATGGAGTTAACACTGTTTCCCCTTGACTTTGGAGAATACATTCAAGTCAGACTCTGAGACCACAGGGTCAGAAAACAACCATCTTACTGGGGGTGAGAATTTCCTTCTGAAAAGATTAGAAATTTCCATAGCCAGTTGTCAGTACTGGAAATTGGATTAAAATTTTGGAAGCAAATATTAAAAAGGAGAGGGGAAAAATATCACTCCTTTCTAAAAGGAGGATATGTTTAGTAAGGATAAGACAAACTCAACTAGACCTGGCCTTGACAGTCTAATGTCAAGTTTTAGGCAATTGTTTTAGGAGTTGCCCTCCAATTTCAACACATACACACAATGATGGAGTGTCATATCACGGTTTTGCTTTCCCCAGAAATAGACATTGTACAGTCCAGACATAGAGCTTGGGTCAGGTACAAGCAAATCACCAAATCCATGATAGTCAACAATAGAAACTTTTCACTTTTAACCATAACAGAGATATATGCTTATTTCTGGGGAACATTTTCAGGATGATGTAAGCCTAGTGATCTTTCAGTAAGTGTAAGTTGGGAAAGCTGGCCTGAGAGTTAAAGTAATCCAGAAGCAAGTAAGCAAAAGAAAAGGGGAGAGACAGAAAAATGAAAAAAGGAGAAAGAATTGGTAAAATTATTAACATATCTGCATCCATCTGTGCCTTAAACTGTAAAAGTTTGTTGGTTTGCATGTGTGCTTTTGACTTAAACAAGTTTGACTTGTAAACAAACAACGTAATAAAGAATAAAGTAATCCTGGCTACTAATCGTGGCTAACATAAAATTGGTACCAGTAGTGAAATCCTTAAAATAATGAACTGGCTCATGTTAAACTCACTGGAAAAAGTGCACAAAAATGTAACTATGCTTAACACTGATGAATCATTGCATAAAATGGCTAACATGGTAACATTTGCATTATTTTATCATATTTTCTTTAATTTTCAAAAAGACAGTATGTTGCTATTGACCAACCAAAGGGAAACTTCAGCAGAAATTTTTCTTATGCCTGGGCCACCAGTTCTTTTAAAAGTTCTTCTTCTGCTTGGAAAATATCCCATGCTCTGAGTCCATGCCAGGGACTTATTTTCTCAATTCTTCGTGTAGTCAGAGAGCAAACATACAGGTGACTTAAAAGCAACACAAGATTCACCCTTGCCAAGCTTCAGTTCCAATGCAATGTGTCGAAGAAGTCACCTCCTAGGATTTGTTCCACTAAAGGCGAGGCATATAAATCAGCTTTCAGAAGCAGAAATCCAGTGGTGTGCCTCTCACTGCCTGTGCCTGGTAATAGCCATGAGATCTCTAAAAGGGCACCCCAGGGTATGATAGGTGTTTTCTTCTCAATGCTGCAGGGTCTACACCTGACCCTCTGCCTCTCCAGGGTATTCTGTGAGATTCCTACTACCTTCAATAAATTATTTTTCTGGTTAAATTGACTCTACATCTTTACACTGGGCTTCCCAAAACACAGCCTGAGGCAAACATTAAGGTATATGCTACTAATTTGTTATTTATGCCTATGTGAAGTTAACATGATTATAACTTTTAAAATTGATTACAAAGGTTAGAGAGAAAAAAATAGCAAACTGGCTGTATTAAGGTAATGTAAACAGTAGTGAATGTTTCTCCTTTCCTGTAGGAAAAATTGGAATCTTTGTTAGATAATAACAAACAAGTTGGGGAAACTTGCAGTAGTTCTGTGGGATTCAAACTCTGCCTAACAAGATTGAAACACAAAAAAATATTTAAGTGTATTGGTTAATTCTTGCAATCATCTTTCAAGTTCTACCAAAAAGTGACATATTTGTCTCAGGCCAGCCCCATAAGAAACAAAACAATGGAAAAGACATAGTCAGGCCAAGAGATGTGCTTTCTGATTAAGATGTTTCAGGGAATTTCCATTAGACTTTAATTAATATCTACATTAATATTCACTATTTGATCTGATTCTTTGTAGCATTTGTCACTTCAAAATTCTACCAATACATTTTCGCTTATTGTTGTTATTACTTCCTCTTTTAGAATATACTCAATTTTTTGCTATTTAATACATCCTCTGAGCCAAGAGTGTCTGATAGAATAGTTTCTCAACAAATGTATTGGGTTAATATTAATTTCATAAAATAAATTATATATGTATAATGTATACAATTATGCAATTGTGGATATAATTTGTGATTCTCCAATTTCCAAGTTACCAATGACTTGTTTAATATTTAAAATCAAATTTTAGTTTCTGTAAGAATTCTGTCAGGTATGTATTTTTCTTCTTTCATAAAAAGAAACTACAGCTCAAGATTTAGGAATCATGATACAGGTCATGTGTTTAAAAAGCCATAGAGATTTGACAGAAAGATTGGACTGACTACAAAGTTCATTCATAATACATCATTTTGAATTTAACATGTGACAAGACACACAAATAGTCACTTCCCTGTGTTGTATCTCAATCCTTCCCATACGTTTTAGGATTTTTTTTACAGGTTTTATTCTTCTGTTTTCATCTATACATCAAAATACACCCACCATATTCACACTCATTTACCCTTTCCTTATGCTCATCCCCTCCCACTGGGACCCACCCCCTGAAAAGACCTGATTTTACCTTTCTGTCTTTCATGTTTTTTGAAAGTGTATATTGATATCCAAGGGGGTGGGGGTTGCCGTGACATTTCAGATCTGTATATTTTGTATTTTAATCAGATTAACCTCCCATTACTTACTCTTTCTCTACCACCATACTCCCCTATTATTCAACAGCTTACAGCGCACTATATTATATTATATTATATTATGTTATATTCACATATAAATGAGATGTTTCAATATGTTTTCATTCTCTACCATTTTGTTTCCCACCTCCTTAGCCCCCTCAGACAGGTGCCCAATGTGTCACTATCTATTACCATAGAATTATATATAGGAAAAGTTTCAGTTTAGTACCAATTATAATACTATGCCACTAAGTTCATGGTAATTCTTGCTGGTTTTAGTACATATAGTTATGACTTCTTATCTTTTTCTTTTTTTTTTTAATTTTGGTTTTGGTGGCACTGGGTCTGAACTTAGGGAGGGCCTGACACTTGCTAGTCATTTGCTCTTTTCACTCAAGCAATTCCATTTAAGGAAAAATATAAACTCTGAAACTATAAAGAGTATCCGTCTTTTCACTAGTGTATAATGATATAGATTTTCTCATTATAAATTTCCCCATTGTTAATTTAGCCATGAAATAATATTGCTATATTAATAAAAATGTGAACTGTCATTATTATCAAAATTTACCATTTCATTTATTACTATTTTTTTTGGGTGGTGATTGTGTTCAAACTCAGGGCCTCATGCTCGCTGGGTAGACGCTATTACCACTTGAGCCACTCTGCCAGCCTGAAATTTAGCACTTTCCAAAGCAAAATTATGCAGATTTTTTTCCAAACACATCCTAGATATCTCCAGCTGTTTTAATTGGAGTCGTGGCAGACAACAGCTAGACAGAGGGTCACATGAAAGTGGCACCTGATGTATAGAAAGGGCTGTCTCAGTCAGTGGTCCCTGACAGAGGGTCTGTGGGGCTGAGATCGTCTCAGAGAATACTGTTTGCCTTGCTTTTTAATTTATTTTCTTAACCAATAAAGTATTTGTCTACATGATAGTTTAGCAAGGCCCATAATCCCAGAACATTTCTTAAACAAAAAGTCTTTTTGCCTAGCATAGGAAGAAAGAGCAAGTATATCTGAGTCTTAAACAAGGTGGCTCAACAATTTTGAATATTCTTTATTGTGAATTATGAAAATACTTTTTCTTTTGAAGACTTCTTAGGTTTTTTTCTCCCTAATTCAGGTATTGTGCTATCAGTATAAAATCAATTGAACTGATTATTTTTAATCAAAAGTAAAACCTACCAAAAACTGTTCAACATGGAGAAATGAGGTAGGTTAAGAAAGAGGAATATAAATGGGGTGAATTTGATTGAAGTACATTGTATACATGTCATAAATATCACAATGAAAAGCTTTGTACAATTAACATATGCTAATAAAAAATTAAGAAAAATAAAATATTATTTGGGATTGAAGAGATGCCTCACTTCTCTGAAAAGCTCACCTGTGATCTTGCACCTAACTTATTGCACTCTTTTTTTTGTTGAAAAATTAATGACTTCCTTGGGGAAAATCCTGGCAATAAGAATCAGAATTAGATTTGTTTCTTTAAAATTACCTGTTAGGATCTGATATGCTTGTTCTCCATACAAACACATTTGGACTTTTCACTTTCAAAATTACTAGACTGAAATTAGGCAAAAGGTTCATATCTCATCCCATCCTGTTTTTCTCCCATCCCACTCTCTTTGCAAAATGACTGAGTTCTATGCCTAAGAAAATAACTTACACTCCCAAGGCATAAAGAAGTTACTGCTCAAGATGTAATTCATTTGCCAAACACAGTTCATAATTTGAACCAGCCACAGAGTGATACAGTTTTACTTATGTGCTCATAAGGACAATTTACAAAAGCCTGAGGTTTCTTGAGTAAATTCTCTGTAAAGTGCTACTTGCAGTTGGCAGATGAGCTGTACCACCTTTTACTTCCATGCCTTTCGATGGGCTGCTCGCTGTATCAGGAAAACCTTTTTTCACATACTTAGCTCCTGTTAGAACTTAAACTCACAGCTCAGGTCTATTTTCCCAGAAAAATCTTTTTTTTTTTTTTTCAGTACTGCAGTTTGAATTCAAGGCCTCACACTTGCTTGGCAGGCGATGTACCACTTAAGCCACTCCACCAGTCCTAGAAAACCATCATTGTTTAGTCCTGGTTAGATGTCTCTTCATTTCTCCCCAGGGACTCCTACATTAATATTTATTATATAACATTATAATTATTAGTTTCTCTGCCTCTTGTAATAGAACTTAAGATCCCTGAAGAAGAGGGTTGGTTTGGGTCATATATTAAACCCATAACACCATGCCCAAAGTATTGTAGAGTCAATAAATTTTTGCTGCGTAAATATACTGACATGGAAATTATGAGTGCTTATGTACATTCAGGCAGAAGTTATATATTCCAGATGAAATTGTCATTTCTGGTTGACTGCAGCATCCATTCCCCACCACTTACTCCATGGTCTCCTTCTTAGGCTAACAGATTTTCCTAGGAAAATAACTGCTCCTGTATTTTTTGCCATGTGGATTTTGGAAAATTGATCCCTTGGTCCTTAAGGAAAGGTTTAAACCAATCTATACATCTTGCCCCTGGCCAACAGAGGCTTCATGGATATGAGGGTGACCTAATCAGAGCTAGGGAGAGCTAGCCAATCAGATCCTTTTGCAGGTCCTATGGAAAGGGATCACCTCTGTTCTGAAATGTACAATCAAAAAGAATGAGTACAGCCTCAAAATCTACTGAAGATCATCTTATAATTGAAAGAAGGAGATACGTGGAGAAGGAGAGTCAAAAGTTAGCAAGAGAAAATGTTTCCTGTTCATATTACTTAGGGAAGAAGAAGTTCCTAATTTAGTCCCTGGAATATTCAGTTAAGAGAATTGATATTATTGTTATTAAACACATTTTGAATTAAGTTTTATGCTTCTTCAAAATAACTAATATGTTTTACTTAATGGTTCACTTTTTTCTATCCTCATCTGAGGATAACTTGACCTTCCAGTTGTCTCATACTGTCATAGCGGAGACAGCATGTATCCAAATAAAGACACATTTGAATTTAAACTGTCTCTTTCTTTTTAACCTCCATACTGGGCAAGTTATTTTACCACTGTGTCTCATTTTCCTCAACTACCCCTATCTTAGAAGTTGCTGGAGGATTTAATGAGATAAATACAGTTACCATTCCTAATTGCATGCCTAAGCTATACAAGTTAATAAGATAATCAAAACCTTGGTTTCTTTCTCTTACAATTATCCTCACTAACTTGAACTGCTTTGTGGAATGACACATCTCACGTTCTGTTACCTCAAGCATCAACATGCTCTATTCTGCTTCTACAAGGTAACATATTGGAGCTCCCTCATCTCATTTGCATCTGGGGCATCTTTCCTGGAATTAGTCCCTTTCTGTTATGCCAGCCTCTTTGATTCTCCTACCACTCATATCTTCGCACCACAGTTTTGCATTTGTGTTGAAGACCAGACTGCCAGCTTTCCCAAGTCTGCACTCCCCATTCATCTTTTTTGATCACCTGACTCTGTTTAGTTTCATTGGCACTGAGTGAACACCCTCTGTATGGCAGCTCTAGAGATAATAGGTGAATTACAAAGGGGTTCCTGCCCAGAGGATCTGTAATCTAAAAAAGACATGCAAGTTCTCAACCAGATAAATTCAATATAAAGCAGTATTTAAGTCAGTGCACTTGAATAAGGTTAAGAAGGAAACAGGTATAGATAGAAAATAAAGGAAACCCAAAGATAGGTTTGGACTCCAAAATTAAAACTTTGAGAAATATAAGTACATATACACAGAGAAAATTACTAGAATTATGAGTACCAAAATTTTATGTGATTAACAATGGAAAGAAAGATCTTTTTTCTTCTCATTTGATATTTTAATAATGAAAATGTATTCCTTGCATAATAAAGACTGATAAAAATTAAAATGAGGCATTTGCTAGTCATACATAGGTTCTGTGGGTAAAAAAAAAAAGGCAAATGATTGATTACTCAATCTAAGATTTTCTTTCAAGAGCTTTTAAGTAACTCCAGAACTTGGTATTTTCTGCAGCAGATGAATCCCAGATGGTACAATTCTCATCTGCATCAGATTTTTGCCCCAGCCACTGATAAGACAAGCTTTGTATGATCAATTTGGAAATAATCCTGGTGTTCCTTAAACAAATACAGCCCTAAATCACTACCCTATCTGTTACTGTGATGGAATAATTGGGCTACACTGAGGCCTAAGCGTCACTTGTTGTCCTTTGGAAAAACTAAACTTCTCTCTCACTGTTTGCATATATAGACTTTCTTTTCCTTACCCATCTGGCATTGGATATACTTCAAGATGTTTTAGTCCCAAATGAAACAAGTATTCAGACTATGCCTAAGCTACTGTTTTATTTAACATAATAGAATATTCTCCTTAAATACTACCTTCTTTATAGACAAAATAATACCTTTTGAAATTTGTAATTTTCCAGATGTCATGTGGATAAGAGAAAAAGTTCACGAAGGTCAACATTATAGGTATAGAGAAAAAGACCATGTTTAAGTTGTCATTTAATTAACAAGATATTTGTTATAATTGCTTATCTTGAACCTACTTGTTTTATAACAAGCTGAAAATTTATCAAATGTTACTCACAATGAAAATGTTTAATGGATATATCTTGAAAGCACGCAAAACTAAAGTTGCTTATCACCGTTGTATTCAGTGAAATTTTTCTGAGGTCATCTACGTCTCTGAAAAACAGATTGAGGTGTGTGTGTGTGTGTGTGTGTGTGTGTGTGTGTGTGTGTGTGTGTAAGAGTTTTGAGAAATTATCCAGAGGAAACAAATTTAGAAAAATGTCATAACTGATAACTGAAGTTTCTTGTATTGGGAATTGAGAGAAAAACAACAGACAGACAGCTTATGTAAGGAGGTGTTTGGAGCATATATTCGGGTGTGTATATCCAAATAGTGAATCTACTTAGCTAGTAAAATTTTGAGAAAGGAATTACTATGCTGAAATTCACAACACAGAGGTTGGATTAAAAATTATGTTTCGGCATGGGATATAACTCAGGGATAGACTGCTTGGTTAGTATGAATGAGATCCTGAGTTCAACACCCAGAACCACAAAGAAACCCCACAAACTTTGCATTCACCACATATTCAAAAATATTGACAGAACACTTTCTATGTGTCCAGGATGGAGATGGGAGTGAAATGAACAGGAAGGTCCTCTGAAGACATACTTACCGAATAGACCCATACATATTTAATCACTGTAAAACAACAGAAATTCAGAACTTGCTCTTAGAGCATATTAGAGTTTGTCAGCAGAACAAACTCATGTCAGCCAACTCTCCATTGTAACAAAATAACCTGAGAGAAATCAATTTAAAAGATAAAAGGGTTTTGGGGGTTCATACTTTCTGTACTTTCAAATCATGGTCACTTAGCCTTGTTGCTTTCAGTCCTTTGTGAGGCAGTAAATCCTGATGGATGCATATACAAGAGGGCAGCTTGTCACCTACTGGTGGCCAGGAGCAAAGAGATGGAGAGGAAGAGACCAGCACCCCAGGTATCCTTCAGAGACACACCCTAAGGATGTATTTCATCTAACTTATAAAAGTTTCTACTACTCCCTAATAGCACTATCAGCTGGGGACCAAGACAGTAACAATGAGCTTTTAATGGACATTTAATATGCAGACCATAGCAAGTCCTCATCCCACGTTACTTCACAAATAAAGTGAACGGGGCTATGCTACCTTTAATATATCGCTTGTACAAACACACTGGCTATAATGAATTCCAGCTGGCTATAATGAATTTTTAAACCATGAGAGGAAGGGCAGGGACATTTCATGGGCCAGTTTTGAAAGTTGCCCAAGTCTTTTCTCTTTACCTTTCACTAGATAGGACTGGTCACAAAATCCAAGCTAGATGCAATAGGGCATGGGAAATTTTGCTTTGTGATTCTCATGAAAAATTCCATAATACAGAAGAGTAAATGTGTATTTTGGGTTGACAGTTAACATGTCTTTGCATTCTACCTGTATCACCCTCTCATCATCCCATCCCCAAGATGATCACTCAATGTTTGATCCACTCACCTCATTCAAAACAGTCCAGGATATCTCAGAGGTGAATGCTATTCTTTATCAGGCCCAGAAGTAACTTGTCACAATCTAATGACCCATTCATTATAAGGTCAATTGTTTTCATCCCCTGAACCCACATGCCCATTTTACAAAGGGAGCAAGGATAGCAACAAAACAACCAAACAAAATTTTGAAAAATACAATTTTTGCAACAATCATAAATCCACAGCAGTCAGAGAATTTTCATTGACAGTCATTTGGAAGGTTCTCATCCTGCCAGTGAGGGAAGGTCATTCATGTACACAAATTGTGTCACTTGAAAGAAGATCTATTGTTTGCATATTATCCTTCAAAGCCACATCTAAAGGAGAGTATTGAAGAGTATGTCCTCTTTGAGAGCTATACCGATTTTCAGCTCCTTACACCTTACATATAGCAATTTGGTAGCTAGGCAGTGGTTTTAAGGCTTAAATAGCCAAAAGACCTTTGGTTGAGTCTCAAATTTCTTTGGAACCATAATTCTTTCAAAAACAGTAGATTTAGTCAGTACTAGGTGCCTCCATTCAGAACTAGATGCCAATAACTACAACTTAAATTTTCTTCTAATTCTCAACTCTGACTTATTGCCTTGCATCTGCATCCCTTCTCTCTATGCAAGCTACATTATGGCCAAATAAAGCAATATCCTTGAGTGGAAGAGAAGAATCTTTAACTTAAACCTTTCAAACCTGAATTCCTCTCTTTAAAAGAACCCCTGATAAACATTTGTTATTGTGTCTTTGTAAACCTAATTTCTTATAATTTAAGTTTCTATACTTATTTCTATTTCAGTTCATGAGTCAACAATTCTTGCCCAAAATCATTGTTTCTGTGTAATAGTTTGAACAGATGGAGTAAATATCTAACAACCCATACTACTAGCATTCTGATCTCCAACTTCTTCCAAGCTACCAACTTGTACACGCTCAATCCTCCTTTTCAGTTGCTGAAGGCAGCAATTCTGTGTTTTGGTAAAGGTAAACCCTGAAATGAAGATAAATTCCAAAATTTTGGTTTAAAAATAATAGAACTTTTATTCATGTAAAAGTAGATGAACAAATCCACATGGTTATCAAGAACCCATTCTAGTGGAGTCTCTGACATCTCCAGCATGATGCATCGTGATAGGTACCCCAATTCCACCCATCCAGAAAATGTAAAGAGCATGAGGGATTGTGGGGAAGGATTTTAAAAGCTGGACCTTCAGGTAGTACATGGTAGGTCTGCTCACATCCTTTTAGCTGAAATAGGCACATGGCTCTATTTAGCTGAAATTCAGATGCATACTTCACTTTGATGACTGTGTGTTTCTTTTTTTTAAATAAAGAAATTTTTTTATATTGAAAAAAATGGAAATATATATATATATATTAAAAATTACAAATGAAACTAAGAGAACCGAGGCAGTGCCCCTTAAACTAAGGAAAGTTTAGAAAACATAGCCACCAAATTCCTCATGGCTTTGCACTGGCTCTTGCACCTGCGCTGCTTGTGGGCCTGGTTCTGCCCAGAATCGGACAATGAGGGAGCAGCAAATGCTGCTGGCATGGTATTCCCCTTCTTCTGTTTCCTTGGGCCACCATTTGTGGGCTGTGATTTGGGTCCCATATTGGGTGGGGGAACGGGATGGGTGTTGGAGGTGGGCTTGTTGGTGTCCCCGACTCTAAGCGTCCCCAGGCTGGTAGTGGTGGAGGTAGAGATAGTGAGTCCGTGGTTACCGCCACTGATGGCAGGGGTGCTGGGATTGGTACTGGGTACGGGCAGGCCAAAGGAGGTGAGTGGTGCAGATGTGGACAGGGCAGAGGGCTGGGGGAACTGGATGGAGCTCAGGGCCACTGGGTTGTGGGCAACTGAGGTAGTGGAAGCCCCAAGGAGGAATCCCTGAGAGGTCAAGCTGGTGGCAGAGCTGGTGGTGGAGATGGTGGTGGTGGTTGAGCTGGGGCTGGCTATGTTGTTTACCCCAAAACCACTCACAGGCTTTGAGGAAGATAGGCTGGCTGGACCAGTGATGGTGCGTGTGGCCGGACTGGTGGTCATGGAGGTAGTACTAAGCGGAGCAGTTGTCTGCATTAAAGGCTGGGTTGCAATGTGCACGAAAGTAGGGGGTCTAATGAGGCCAATTCCGGCCTTGAAGGGCAGAGTGGTGGTGTTGGTTTTGGAGGGGATGGTTTGGTTGGAAGAGACTGGCAATGTGCCTACCTGTGTGGATTTGCTTCCCTGGCTTTTAGTCGGGGTCACCAAAAGGCTCTTCATCATGAAACCAGCAGAGGCCGGTCCAGGACCTGTTGGGGAGGAATGGGTGGTAAGTGTGCTACCAAGTGGCTTTGGTTTTACGAGGTCAGGCCAAAGGAGACTTTGTAGTCTGGCTGATACTACAATATCCAGACGTAGAGAGGATGTTGTATCCATAGGTGAAACTGGGGAGAAGGGATGTGCCTGCCCCTGGGAGGGTGCTGAAGATGTGGGGAGGCCTTGTGTGGCCGATGCCGCAGCTTGCAGTGGGGGAGGCTGGGAGATATCCATTGGTGTAACAGCGGAATAAGTAGATGCCTGCCCCTGGGAGGGTGCTGAAGATGTGGGGAGGCCTTGTGTGGCCGATGCCGCAGCTTGCAGTGGGGGAGGCTGGGAGATATCCATTGGTGTAACAGCGGAATAAGTAGATGCCTGCCCCTGGGAGGGTGCTGAAGATGTGGGGAGGCCTTGTGTGGCCGATGCCGCAGCTTGCAGTGGGGGAGGCTGGGAGATATCCATTGGTGTAACAGCGGAATAAGTAGATGCCTGCCCCTGGGAGGGTGCTGAAGATGTGGGGAGGCCTTGTGTGGCCGATGCCGCAGCTTGCAGTGGGGGAGGCTGGGAGATATCCATTGGTGTAGCAGCGGAATAAGTAGGTGCCTGCCCCTGGGAGGGTGCTGAAGATGTGGGGAGGCCTTGTGTGGCCGATGCCGCAGCTTGCAGTGGGGGAGGCTGGGAGATATCCATTGGTGTAGCAGCGGAAGAAGTAGGTGCCTGCCCCTGGGACGCTGTTGCAGGTTGGCCTGCAAAGAGCCCTGGCTGTGAAGACCTAAGAACAGCTGGGAGGCTGGCTGTCTTGGCAGTTGCAGGAGCTACACTGGTAAGTACTGCAATGGGCACTGCAAGTGATGGTGGGGCCTGAAGATTCTGCAGCTTGTTCAATTGCCCACGGGGTGAAAGAGTGCTTATGGCTGGGGCAGGGGTGGGGAGGGGGGCAGGGGTGGGGAGGGAGGCAGGCAAAGAAGCTGGCCCTGATGAAGGCAGGGTCAATGCAGGTGGAGGTGGCTTGGCAGGTGCAGGTTTTGCAGTGCTGACCACACCAGCAGGTCCTGGTAATGATGGAACAAAGTCAGGGTGCATGGACTTTAGGCTGGCCAGCCGCAGGGTAGCACCTGGGTCAGGGGCAGGGGTGGGGAAGGAGGCTGGCAAGGAAGCTGGCCTTGCTGTAGGGAGGGTCAGTGGAGGTCGAGGTGGCTTGGAAAGTCCAGGGGCTGCAGTGCTCACTGCATCAGAAGGTCCTGATAATGATGGGGCACCGTCAGCATTCTTCATGGTCCTTAGGCTGGCCAGCAGCGGGGTAGCACCTGGGTCAGGGGCAGGGGTGGGGAAGGAGGCTGGCCAGGAAACTTTCCCTGATGCAGGCAGAGTTAAAGTGAGACGAGGCTCCTTGGTGACACAGTTAGAGACCTCATCAGTCTTGTCCTCCCGGGCTTCGTTAAACCACTCCAATCTGGCCTTCTTTGCTCTGTGGGCTTCAGGAGGGCTGGCACAGGCAAGCAGGGGTGGTAAAGGCAAGGTCAGTGGGTCCTCAAGTCGCTTCCGTTTCCTGCTCCCAGAGCTGCCAGATGTTGATAGTGAAGTGGAGGACTTGGGCTCCTCCCTTGTGCTATCATCTTCAGCCCTTTCTCCATGGGAGTCCTTGTCCACCACCCCAGGAGCAGGAGCGGGAGTACTCGATCCTTGGCCCAGCTCCTCTTCCCTTGTGTTCTCTGCTGGCTTTTCTGGCTTCTGGGAGCCAGGGGACTCCTTCTCCGTCATCTGAGGAGCAGGAGCGGGAGTACTCGATCCATGACCCAGCTCCTCTTCCCTTGTGTTCTCTGCTGGCTTTTCTGGCTTCTGGGAGCCAGGGGACTCCTTCTCCGTCATCTGAGGAGCAGGAGCGGGAGTACTCGATCCATGACCCAGCTCCTCTTCCCTTGTGTTCTCTGCTGGCTTTTCTGGCTTCTGGGAGCCAGGGGACTCCTTCTCCGTCATCTGAGGAGCAGGAGCGGGAGTACTCGATCCATGACCCAGCTCCTCTTCCCTTGTGTTCTCTGCTGGCTTTTCTGGCTTCTGGGAGCCAGGGGACTCCTTCTCCGTCATCTGAGGAGCAGGAGCGGGAGTACTCGATCCATGACCCAGCTCCTCTTCCCTTGTGTTCTCTGCTGGCTTTTCTGGCTTCTGGGAGCCAGGGGACTCCTTCTCCGTCATCTGAGGAGCAGGAGCGGGAGTACTCGATCCATGACCCAGCTCCTCTTCCCTTGTGTTCTCTGCTGGCTTCTGTGGCTGCTGGGAGTCTGAGGAAGCTGGTCTAGCAAAGAGGGATGAGGTAGGACCCCTCTTCTTCCCCAGCTGGGAGATGCCTCGAGTGGACCTGTGGGAACTCCCGATGGAGTTATGCTTGGGCACTGGGCTGCCACTCGTGAGCTTGCTTGGTGGGGACCGCCTTGAATGCATGCGTGCTTTCTTATTCAAGATGTCATCTGAGGTCTCAGAAGAAAGACTTCTCTTCAGTGACACAGGTTTCTGTGGAAGACTCACAGAACATCCATGGAGCAGGAGGGGTGCAGATGTTGAACAGCTGCTCCCACTGCTCTCGTGGCGCTTTTTCTTCATTTCCTGGCCATCCCTGTGTATTTGGGACTCTCCCTCCATTCTCCTTTTCATTGTCTCTTTGCGAGCAGTGTCCTTTGCACCTGGCTGCTGGGCATTTCTTGCTGGCAATGCCAGCGTGGAGTTGGTCATCTGCCCTGGTGCTTTTTTCTTCACTATTCCTTTATTCATGTCTTTCCGGGCACTCACTGTGCTCTCCGTTACACGCGGCTCCTGGGCAACTCTTCCCCTGGAGGACTGTGTGGAGGTGACCACCTGTCCTGGCACTGGAGGAGGACTTTGATTGCTCCTGGAGGGGTGAATCCGCTGGGCCCCTGTGTTGCTGCCCTTCCTGCAGTTCTGAGAAGTTACCGTGGCCTCTTGGTGGCGACTGGTCCAGCAAGAGGTAGGCATCGCCCGCTGGATCCTGTACCGTCTTCCAGTCGGTGCCTGGAACCGCGGCGTGAAATCCCCAGGTGGGCGGGACCAAGGCCTCCTATGGGCCCTGTGTCTGTCCATAGTGAACGATTCAGTAGGGTAGTTCTCCTGAGCAGAGTCACGGAGAGTCGCTCAAGGAGCTCTCTGTCTCCAGGGAACTTGCCCTTAGAGACCAACAACATTCCGTTCTATGACGTTGCGGTTCCAAGTCCACGAGGACGGCGCGCGAGAGCCTCAAGCTCGCGGTTTCAGCAGGAACGAGGATCAGGTGCGCAAATCTTGGTTTTGAGCCTCAGACTCCACAGTTTCTCTGGTGGCCCCACTGGTGAGCAAATCCCTGGGGGCACTGGGGAGAGCATGAGGCCCAGCAGGGACTGGACATGCACCCCTAACCTGCTGTCCCTACCAACGCCTCCCTCACTCTTAGCGGATGCCTGAAGTCCCTGGACATGTTAGAACCTTGCCTCATTTTTATTGTTAGTTGCTTTTTATTATTATTATTTTATCGTTTTTACCTTTACTTTCATGTGTACACATTGTTTGTGCCACCTCCCCCTCTCTCACCTCACTTCCAGGCAGAAAGTGTCAGGGCCCTCTTCTCTGATTTTGTTGATGAGTAAACATAGGAGATAATAAGAAGGATATCGTTTTTGCTAGTTTGATATAAAGACAGTTTATATAGCTTTTATAATTTGATATAGTTATAAAGATAGCTATACAGAGAGATTCCTAGCATTGCTTCTGTGTACTTGTGAATTGCAACCCACATTGGTTGTCTCTTCCAGAGCTCTTCACTACTTCCTGGTTCCCTTCCCATTGTGGCTTCTGCCAGTTTAAGATTACTTTATTTGCTTGTCTACAGCAAGCACATCAAGTACATTCCAGTTTTAGGTTTCCTTCTCTTTCGTTATTTCTCCCTTGTGTTCCCCCCTTAGTTTGTGACCCATGTCTAGTAATATTACTGCATTTGTTCTGGGTCTATAAGCTGCATATGAGGGAGAACATGCAAATTTGGGCCTTCTATGCCTGGTTAACTTCATTTAAGATGTTGTTCTCCAGTTCTATCTATTTACTTGTGAATGACAAAAGTCCATTCTTCTTCGTGGCTCAGTAAAATTCCATTGCATGTAAATACCACATTTTCTTGATCCATTCGTTGGTAGTGGGGCATGTTGGCTGTTTCCATAGCTTGGCTATTGTGAATAGTGCTGCAATAAACATGGGTACACAGGTGCTTTTGTAATAACTTAAGTCACATTCCTTCAGGTATGTCCCTAGGAGTGGTGTTGCTGGATCATATGGCAGATCTATGTTTAGTTGTTTTTAAGACACCTCCACATTGTTTTCTAGAATGGTTGTACTAGCTTACTTTCCCACCAGCAGTGTATGAAGGTTCATTTTTCCCTGCATTCTTGCCAATATTAATTGTTGGTGGTGTTCTCGATGTTCTATTCTAAAGAGGTGAGGAGGAATCTTCGTGTGCATTTGATTGGCATTTCCTTTATGAGCAGGGATGGTGAGCATTTTTTCACATGTTTTTTGCCATTCAGATTTATTCTTTAGAAAAAGTTCTGTTTAGTTTGGTTGCCCACTTCTTTACTGGATCATTGAACTTGGGGGATTTTAGTTTTTTGAGCTTCCTGTATATTCTGGTTATCAGTTATTTGATGTGTAACTAGCAAATCTTTTCTCCCACTTTGTGGGTGGTCTCTTCAATTTAGAGACCATTTCTTTTGTTGTGCAGAGCTTTTTAATTTCATGTACTCCCATTTGTCTTTCCTTTCTCTTAGTTGCTGGGCAGCTGGGGTTCTATTGAGGAAGTCCTTGCCTATACCTATTGCTTCCAGAGTATTCCCTGCTCTTTTGTGTACTAACCGCAAGGTTTTGGGTCTGATATTAAGGTCCTTAATCCATTTTCAGTTGATACTAGTACAGGGTGACAGGCAGGGATCTAGTTTTCTTCAGGGAGATAGCCACTTTTCCCAGAAACATGTTTTAAAGAGGCTGTTTTATCTCCATGGTATGTTTTTGGTGCCTTTGTCAAAAATAAGGTAGGCATAGCTGTATGAATTCATATCTGGGTCCTCTATTCGGTTCCACTGGTCTTCATATCTGTTTTTGTGCCAGTACCTTCTGTTTTTATTGCTGTAGCTTTGTAGGATAATTTGAAATTGGGTATTGTGATACCTCCAGCATTGCTCTTTTTGTTGAGTATTGCCGTGGCTATTTGCGGTCTCTTGTGTTTCCAAATGAACTTTAGGACAGATTTTTCAATCTCTGTGATGATTTGTCTTTGGAATTTTAATGGGAATTGCATTGAACATGTAGATTGCTTTTGGTAGGATAACCATTTTTACTGTGTTGATTCTGCCAATCCATGAGCACGGGAGATCTTTCCATCTTCTGTAGTCTTCCTCGATTTCTTTCTTCAGTGTTTGTAATTCTCCTTGTAGAGGTCGTTTATGTCCTTCATTAAGTTTACTCCTAGGTATTTGATTTTTTTTTAAGGCTATCGTAATGGAATTGTTTTCCTATGTTCTTTCTCAATTTGTTCATCGTTAGTGTATAGTAAGGCTTCTGATGTTTGTGACTTGATTTTTGTGAGCTGTGTTTTCAAAATGAGAATGTTTTGGATTGCTAGATATTTAACCAAATCTGTTACAAGTTGTGACTTGTGATAGATGAGAAGTGGAAGCTATTTGGAGGGCCAAACTCTCATTGAAATTCACATTCTAGTAAAATCAAAATGACTTGAGAAGCTTTAAAAGGAAACATTATTGTTGTGATATTATTTTCATTTTAAATGCTTCAAAGAAGTCCATTGTGGCTAATGTATCAGGAGCAAAGGGAAAACAAGGAAAAACAAGGATAGAAATGTAGATAGGAACTAAGTTGAGTGGGGAGAGTTAGTAAATTTGAATTACACTCCTAATGCAATAGTTTAGAGTTTGTTTAAAATTGAAAAATAAATTATTAAATATTTTGAAGATCGATCTTATAAAAATTTAATTATCTAATAATAATAATTAAGCATTGTTTATATTGTGTGGTGAATGGTGGTAGATATAAAACTAAAGGAGCAGCACTGCTGCTTTAACAACATCCTGTGGGAATTAGAAGAGTAGTGGAAAAGTGTTCCACCCTGTCTGTCTCATGAAGCCGTTAATTAATTAATTAATTAGTCACCACATGGATCAACCAGAGAAGTCATTTTGTGAGACTCAAGAATCAGGTATCTGAAAAATCCGAGATCCTTAATTCTACACAATGTATACACATTATAAAAATACCATGTTATACACCACAAACATAGTTTTATTTGTCAATTGAAATACATATTTAAAAATAAACTCAAGTTATACAGACCTAGAAGAAAAAAGTAAAATAAATTAGTTTACAATACCTCCTACTCAGTTTTCTATTATTTTCTTTAAACAAATATGAAATAATTTTTCTCTGTTCAATATTTGAAAAACTTGGAAAAATAGAACTGGGATTAGACAATATTGTGAGGATACAGAAAAACATAAAATTTCATGATTTGCATGGAAATAGCTATTTTATTAGATATTAAATACACTTGTGAAATATGTAAAATAAAATCTGCTGCATGCAGTTTTACATAATTTTGAAACTAACTTCTAGTAAATGATGAAATAAGCTATAATTATTAAAATGTAATTGTTTAAATGATGATTTCTTTCTTTCAATTGTAGATGCCTACCTTATTCAATAGGCCTACTTTTCTACCGTTTTAGAATTTTATTTTTATATTTTAGAAATAAATCTTTAAGTTATATGTTGATAATACAAGAGTTGAATTGTATCATTAACATTCCCGTATGTTTGGATTTATTTCCTGGTTCATAACTTCTCAAAGTCAAAAGCAGCAGCCACCACCTTTCATATTAATTTTAAGTTTGTGTGTGTCTCAGAAGTATCCAGGGTAACTAATCACTTGAAATTCTCACTTATTTGCTTTAAAGAATTCATTTAATGTAATTTATTGATAACATCCATATGTCCACAAGTATAATCTATACCATTCCTTTGTCCCATAAGCTCACCTACTACTTCTTAGAAATAGTTCTCTGCTCTGAAACTATTACACTATCAGTTAACAAAAACTTTTAAGTCAATCTGAGGACTGGAAGTAATCTTTACAGTTTGTTTATGCATTGCAGCCTAGTGTCTATTTTTCTGAGCTCTAGGATTTTGTTGTTACCGTAGGCTGTTCAGGATTCTTGCCAAATTTCTTTAATTTTGGACATCTTGAAATCTCTCATTTGTTGAAAATACAATGTCAGTCTCATTCATGCTTCCATGGGAGGATGTCACTGATCTGAGCCTAAACAACTGAACTTAATACCATGACCATTTATTCTTTCATATTCTACATTCTGAACTCATCTAGCTGCATCTCTTCATGTTCAGCATGACAGAGTAAAATAGCAGTCAAAGAGCACTGGCGTCTATGAATGGGATGATGAACTCTTCAGACACTGGCATTGCTTGGTTCTTGCTTGTCTTTTCGTGTGCTATCCAGCATTTTATGAGGCATGTGGTCCTCTGAATTTGGTTATGAAAGTTAGCTTATCATGAGCCCTAACTCTCACAACATTCTACCTATACAATTGTGTATGCCATTCTTGATGGGAGCACTTTACTTCATATTACTTTAAAACATTCCCCATTTACAGTGTTGATGTGAGGCTGCTGTGCCTTGGTCACTTGTACTAGTGGACTGTGGATTTTGTTGCAGTTGATATGTCCATGTTATGTTGATTGTTCAGTGTTTTGAGTATAATCTATCTCTTTAAAATCATTAGCTTATGAATCAGTTTGTTCAGTAGCTGTATTATTCTCCATGGTGGGCATATTCTTTCCTCCCAGGCCAATAGCCACAGTTTTATTTTGTAGAAATTCATATCTAAGACCATCTTAAATTTTATTAAAAACATCTTATATTCAAAACAGTGTGCTAGGAATTAAGGAGGAACCCTACAGGTCTCTTTCTTTTAAAATCCTTGAGGGTTAGAACATATTTATTTATATCTCAACTTTCTAAAATAAAGATATAAAGTAAACTTACATATGTATCTCTGAGCCTAGGTTTTATTCTGTTTCTTTTTAAAATTTTGATTGTACTGGGGTTTAAACTAAGAGCTGGATTTTTTTCATTTTTTAAATGATTTTTAATTTTTTTTAAGGTTATAGTGTAAGTATTTTAATAAGATAAATACCTTAAAATTTAGATTCACTACTGTGGATAAACTCATGAGAGTGAAATTGTGTGATAAAGTTTTTGAGCTGTCTTTTTTTTTTTTTTTCACTCTTGGTTGGATCTTTTTTTAAAATTATTTCATTATTCATATGTGCATACAAGGCTTGGGTTATTTCTCCCCCCTGCCCCCACCCCCTCACCCCCACCCACTCCGCCCCCTCCCTCTCCCCCCATCCCCTCAATACCCAGCAGAAACTATTTTGCCCTTATCTCTAATTTTGTTGAAGAGAGAGTATAAGCAATAATAGGAAGGAACAAGTGTTTTTGTTGGTTGAGATAAGGATAGCTATACGGGGAGTTGACTCACATTAATTTCCTGTGTGTGTATGTTACCTTCTAGGTTAATTCTTTTTGATCTCACCTTTTTTCTAGTTCCTGGTCCCCTTTTCCTATTGGCCTCAGTTGCTTTTAAGGTATCTGCTTTAGTTTCTCTGCGTTAAGGGCAACACATGCTAGCTAATTTTTTAGGTGTCTTACCTATCCTCACCCCTCCCTTGGGTGCTCTCGCTTTTATCATGTGCTCAAAGTCCAGTCCCCTTGTTGTGTTTGCCCTTGATCTACTGTCCACATATGAGAGAGAACATATGATTTTTGGTCTTTTGGGCCAGGCTAACCTCACTCAGAATGATGTTCTCCAATTCCATCCATTTACCAGCGAATGATAACATTTCGTTCTTCTTCATGGCTGCATAAAATTCCATTGTGTATAGATACCACATTTTCTTAATCCATTTGTCAGTGGTGGGGCATCTTGGCTGTTTCTGTAACTTGGCTATTGTGAATAGTGCTGCAATAAACATGGGTGTGCAGGTGCCTCTGGAGTAACCTGTGTCACAGTCTTTTGGGTATATCCCCAAGAGTGGTATTGCTGGATCAAATGGTAGATGAATGTTTAGTGTTTTAAGTAGCCTCCAAATTTTTTTCCAGAGTGGTTGTACTAGTTTACATTTCCACCAGCAGTGTAAGAGGGTTCCTTTTCCCCCCGCATCCTTGCCAACACCTGTTGTTGTTGGTGTTGCTAATCATGGCTATTCTAACGGGGTGGGGTGGAATCTTAGTGTGGTTTTAATTTGCATTTCCTTTATTGCTAGAGATGGCGAGCATTTTTTCATGTGTTTTTGGGTCACAAATGGGTGTTTTTGAACATTTCTTCTTGCTGCATCTTACTAAGAACATTCCATGTAAGTTATATATAATGAAGCACTTATAACCTTTCCTTTTCCAAACTTCTGAGGCAGTTCTCTTATTACTAGCTAAATGTATTCTGCCATAGTTAATTGATTCATCAAGTATTTATAAATATCAGACAATACTAAGATCCTTAATTTAAAAATGAACTAAATACCATCACTGTGTCTAATCCCACTCTTTATTATTTATGGTTTGATTTTTCCAATCATGTAGCTTCTAGACATTTTTTCTGTTGCTACTGCTTTTATTTATTCTTTTTTGAACTAAGTAACATCATTAATACACTTCATTACATAAAAATCCAATTTAATATAAAATTTCTATCTGAAATTAAGATTTTATGATTTTTTGATGTACTTATAGTTAAACATTGGATGGCCATTAAAACCTTTTGAAGAAGGCTGGGTGTGCTGGCTCATGCCTGTAATCCCAGCTAGTCAGTAGGCAGATTGGGAGGATTGCTGATCCAGGCCAGCCCAGGCAAAAGCTGTGCAAAATTTCATCTCACTCAAGTTTTTGGCAGTACTGGAGTTTGAACTCTGGGCCTCAAGCTTGCTATGCAGGTGTTCAGCTGCTTAAGCCACAATTCTAGTCCATGAGGCCTCATCTTAACCAATGGCTGAGCTCAGTGGCTCAAGCCTGTCATCACAATTATTCAGGGAAGCAAAAATAAGATGATCATAGTCTAGGTCTGCCTGGGCAAAAAGCAAGACCCTATTAAAAAAAGACAATGCAAAAAGTTCTGGGACATAGCCCAAGTGGTAGAGCACCAGCCCAGCAAGTTTGAGGCCCTAAGTTCAAACCCCAGTACTGCCCACTGTAAAACAGAATTTTTGAAGAGACTTATTTTATTGTTTTTACATTGTAGATGACACATATTGAATAAAAATATGTAAGATAGATGTCCAGCAATTCATAACTCTTTAAAAGCTGTGCAGCTGATTCTCCTAAGTACCCAGGGTAGAGAGTCATTGCACACCCATTGTGGAAAATTCTAAACTTTATGCATTACTGACCTCCTTCTCTGTTATTTTGTTCAAGGAATTATTATGTACATTATTAATATCCTACTTCTTATATGTTGTCATCTAGAGTATCTGGATTTACTTCTTCTGCTCTCTACATTTCTTCTACTCTCAAGATTTCTGACTGTTGTGCATGAAAACCTTTCAAGATACCTCTAAGCATTTCAATAATCTTGAATCACTCTTCTTCCTTATGATGGTTTCTACAAGCATTTACTTAAAATTGTAACCAAAGAAAATTATTAACGTGATGTCATTCTTTGACTAGTTTAATATCTAGTTCATGCAGTATCCTTTGTATTTTTGGTAGATAAATGACTACTAAAATATAACAAACATGAAGAAATCAGTATGTTAAATTCTTTAAAAGTGGTTAAAATTCCTGAAGTATTAAAATGTATGTTCCTTTATATTGTGATAAAAATAGCATATGTATTTTTAGAATTTCCACTACAAATTATGAGTAGAGTATCTGGACAACATAGAGGATACTGATGATAATAAGTGGCTTCTTTTTCTTAAATTCATTTTCATATTTATTAGTAGATGTGAAATACAGTAGTTTCAGAATAATGTCTATTTTCAAGTTAGATCTTCTGAGAAGTAGAGAATCAAACTTGATTCTAAGTACTTACTTATATGAATTAAATGTTCAAAGTATTATCTTCATGACTAGAATAATAACAGTAATAGCAATATCACTGGTTTTTAAGGAGTTTCTGTGAGATTACATATATTATTAATATATTAATGCAGATATTTCTGGGCAAGTGTCAGGTAACATTTTAAAAAAATCTACTTAGTACGTTACTTATCATTGTCACTATTAGTTTAATGAATAAATCCTCATAATATTTTAGGGGACAGGGTATATAAATGATCTGTTCATTTTATATCCAAGGGGGAGAAGGTATATATATATATTTGATTAATATATCATAGTATGAGAGACTCACAACCTTCAAATATTGTGCTATTGTATGAAATGACCTTTCAAGTCATTTAGTAAATGGTACTTGAAGTATGCCTGGTTTGCAAGGAGTAAAATGGTGACATTAGTCTGGCACAGCATATCCTGTAGAATCAGGGTGTAAGATTATGCTGCTGGTAAGTGGAGGTACTGGGATTTGACAAGTAGGACACAGAAGATAGTAACAGCTTGTTTAATGTCTGCCTGTGAGATACAGGTCTCATGGGGAAAAAAAACTTATTTCTCCATCATTGTATTATAACCCCCTAGCACTGAATCTGTACATGCACATAGTAAGCCTATCCAACAAAATGTGGAGCATATACAATTAGAAATAAGGACAAATGTAACAGAACCACAGTTGAAAATTTTAAAGGAAAAAGCTTAAAATTAAGAAAGTGTAGCCATTTAGTTTTTGACCTATATATTAAATTTAAATTGTCATTGTTCACTTTTAGTGATGAAACACTTGGCTTAACTCACAAAACACTGATTTTCTTTGATAGAGACAACAGTCTAGCTGAAATCTGAAATGCTCAGAGTCTATGTACCTGATCTGCCTGTCTATATTATCTTCAATTATTTATCCTATAGAATGGAAGAACACAAAAGGCCTCATGAACCTCTACCAGAACTTCCCATGGTATTCCCTATGCTGTTTCTATACCAATAAGACGGTGCCAGGGTACAAAGCACTAATTTTGTCAGTTCTTTAGGCTGCTGGTGACAAATTCCTACCAGTACAAACACTTGGATTAAGCAGTCCATTTCCTCCCTCGCCTATTTCCTGCAACAGAAACAGCTCTAAACTGAACTTGGACACATTTTTCCATTTTAATTCATTCTGGATTCTTTAGAACCTATAATCAAAGGCAATCCTCTTAAACCTATGGCATAGGTCAGGGGCCAGCAAACTTTTTCTTCAAAGGATGACATAGACATTTTAGACTTGCAGGCCATATGTTCTCCATTGTGACTATTCTATTCAACTCCAACATTTTGGTCAGCAAAAAACCACAGAGAATATGTAAACAAGTGAATGTTGCTCTGTTCCAATAAAACTTTATAAAAACAGCCTGACTTATTTGATTAATGATTGGCCTAGTTAAATTTTTATCTTATTAGGGTTAATTTCTATCTCACCTTGGTTAAATTTTTGTCCTGATCTATCTTCTTTGGAACGCCCCAGAAAAAGTATAGATAAAACAGACTTGGGTAGGTGCAGATAAGGAAATCACATTTGCATGAAAAATGTAACTATTTCTATGGCTTGCTCTTTGCCTGTCAAATAAAACAATGCATGTGTTATTTTCTGAAAAAGTCTAAGAATTTTCTCAATTACTTTAAATAAAATATGGAATGCTCATTATTGAATTTCTTTCCTTGCTAAGCACATTGAACACCAAAGAAATGAAGTGAATTACTATCAATTCTGCTAAATCAAACTCTGAATTCACTAAAGATAAATTAATAGTGTAAGTCTTTTGATTTACTATTATGCAAAAAACTATTTTATAATCAATGAAACTGAGAGGTCATTTTAATTATGTGTTATTTACTATGATTTTTTCTTTTAAGTACTTTAAGAAGTTGAAGGAAACGGTCAGAGGATATAATTCTGCTTATCTAGAAAAGCAGTAGCCTCATGGTCTGATTACTATAGGATGGTGCCAACTGCTGAGAGAAGCTTCAGATTGATATAGTGATAACCTATTTTACTTTCAAATACTTTTTTGACATTTCAAAGGGATTACCATTCTGTCCTTTTTACAGCCTTCCTGTACCAGTCTTTTAAAAAAGATCCAGTATAAGACATCTTTCAAAGAACTTACAGAATCCACCTAACAGATCTTACATAAATGTCATCCTCAACCACCAGGGTCCCTCAAGTCCAAGGCTGAATCCACTGTAGGATTCCAGGTGTGTAGAGCAGTAGTGAAGGAAGTGAATTAATATCCAGAAAACAGCATATACTAGCAGGCACTGTGCCACAGCTTTAAAACCATGTCACCACTAAGGCAAGAGAGAATAAAATCGCAACCTCAGCTTGCCTCAGGCAAATAACTGGTTGCCATATTTTCCTTAATCTGTTTTTATAAAAATCTTTTCTTTGATGTCCAAAAATACATAGTTGGTTGGTCTGTACTGTGCATATATGTGTATGTGCAATATACATATACACATACATATAGATAGATGAACACAACAGTTGGATTCCCAGGCTAACTGATGAAACCATGATAGAATGCCTATAAATGAAGATTTTCAGTGACAGCATTAGATAACTGACTATTACAAAGAATGTGTTCTGTGCTGAACTCTACGTCACATTTCTCTACTTCCCTCTACATTTCTGTCCCTAAAATAAGCACACTTGCAAAGATTTGGGACTTACAATGGCTGTATGTGTTTAGTGTTATGTTGCAATGGCTTTCCCAATATCCTAATCCCTCCGTTCTTAAACATGGGACGACAGTTTCCACTTCTTGGATTATCTCCTGTGCTTCAGAGAAACCATTATGAAATGTGCCCCATTTACCTGCAGTTAGAGTGGAACTTGTCTCTCTTTGCCCGCAGTTATCTCTGCTTATAGACAGAGCCTGCTTAAAGACAAGGAAATCTCTTAATTATTATTTTGTGTACCATCAGGTATCTGATATTATGGGAATCACTGGCTTTATCATTAAAAAAAAAAAACTTCTAGTTGAAATCAAGGTCTAACTTTGAAAGGCTCATAATACTAGTGCAATTGTCCTGGCCTCAAACCTAACTCAAAACCCATAAATGGCTGACTTCAAGGGGTGAACCACTAACTCCATGCAGTAATTTGAACAGTGAGCTTTCTCTTTGCATCTTCCCAGGCTGCCAACATTCCCTAAAGAAGTTATTAACAGAGAATTACACTGGATTACTGACCCTGAGTTCCTGTCTGGGCAAAGTCAATGATTGAGGACACCAGACCAGGAATTAAGAGTAAAGCGAGCTCAAGGTTAATTGAAAAGACAACAAAGTTCCCAGCATGGGAGGAACTTAGGAAAGCTAAGTCTTAGTATAGCTGGAGTCTAGGAGTAATGTAGGGCTCTGCCTGGCTTAGGTCCAATTATTCTACCTTGAAACTATATTTATGAATGGTTGGCACCTAGTCAACCTCTTGTTGAACCTGGCCACCTGCCTATCCCCATCCCTATCAAAAAAAAAAAAAAATTCTGAGAAGGTCTGATCAGCACATCCTGACCTTGGGGCCCACCACCCACATCTTGCAGCTGCATTCTGTTATTTTGGTGAGAAGCTTGTTATTTCTCTGAGAAGTCTGTTGTTTCTCACACCCCTCCAGATGTCTGCTTCTAAAGTGTCTCCCTCATTCAAAATGTATCACCACAGTCATTCATTCCCCTCACAAGACCACAGCTGTGATTCAGTGTTTCCAACTTTCCCCAAGTGAAGTTACACCCACTGGTGATTCCCCACAATGACTTTAGTCAGCTTACAGATAACCATCGTTTCCCCATTTGAGCAGAGATTTGTGTTAGTGTTTACTATAATATGAGGATCTAAAAATGTGTAAAATCTCAAATTCATAATTAATTTTGAAATCCATAATTTTCATGATATTAAGAAAAACTTTAAAAAGTTAATTACTCTGTTAGGAAGCTAATAATAAAGATGCACACAGATAGAGCGAAACTCACAAAGGGTATGTGGAGGTGACTCAAGTAAGAGAAGCTTGATGTAGCATAAGTAAGATTAGTCATAAATAGAAGACCTAAATTCCAGTGCTATGACAAAAATAAAAGGCCATATTACCAACTCATGTAATGAAACTTATGTGAGTTTCATTTTTCTCTTCAATAAGATAAAGCTTTGATAGTTGAAATTTCTAAATCCCTGGTAAATGTAAATGTCTTGCCTGGGTTGGAGACGCAACTCCCCTTATAACCAGTTTCATTTTAGTACAAAAGGAGTTTATCAGATTTGTTCCAGCATTCATCTGGGTCATGGGAAACTCCCAGGAAGGCCAGATTAGTTTGGATGTGGAGAGCTGAAAACAAGAAAAATTTAGAACCCAATAGTGAGGTGGAAGGGAGTCAGACAGTCTAAATACAATCAAAGTCCTAGGTAGAGATAGGGATGAAAAAAACATATAAAAGGATCAAAATGACTCTCATCTAATTTTCAATTTGAATAAAAACCACCAGAGCTATGGGTCACTCTGTATTTCCCTTGATAGCAAAACTGATCCTTTAAGCTAGTAAAGTAAATCTTAGGGAAGAGATAAAGGCTGAATTTTAAAAAAAGAAAATGGAAAGAAATTTTCATAGGAATACAAATTTGTATTTTGAAAATATTATGACTAATCTTCTGAAAACTGGGAGGTACTTTTGCATATTCCATCTTAGAAGCTTACTTCTCTCAGATTGTATTTCACAACAAAAGACTTGGAATCTACCATTCTGGATTCTCAGTGCTGTGACTGGTAAACCAAGACTAGCTGTGAGCTTCTCTAAGGAGGATATACCC
Organism: Castor canadensis; assembly: GCF_047511655.1. Classification (NCBI taxonomy): domain Eukaryota; kingdom Metazoa; phylum Chordata; class Mammalia; order Rodentia; family Castoridae; genus Castor; species Castor canadensis. Next base: position 80,361,415 of record NC_133388.1, on the reverse strand, counting down.
TGGAGTCCCAGTTGTGGAATCATGGCGACTTAGTATAATCGAGCCACACTCCCTCATCAGAGGCCACCACCACCAGCCCTTCTGCACTTGCTTTTAGGTGCCACCTGCCCAAAATTATGATATCCCCATCAAATGAAATAAATGGACTTAAAAAGAAATAAAAACCCAAGGCCTCCCCTTCATCAGCATCGTTCTGAACAAGCAAGCTCAGGGGTCAGAGAAATGCTAAGTAAAATGAAAATAAATCATGTATCTTCAGCTGGAGGATCAAATTCTACTGGGGAGAGGGAAGGAGGGAAAGAGAAAGGGACACAGAGAGAGAGAGAGAGAGAGAGAGAGAGAGAGAGAGAGAGAGAGAGAGAGAGAATGAATGAGAGACAGAGAGAGCACCCTAAGTTTATTTAAAGCCATGGTCTAGTTACTACAGAACAAGATTCAGTTTACCACATATCAGAGAGGTGTTCCCATCACCTGGCAAACATTTTAGAGAAGCAACAGGAATGTTCTAAAAGAAATTTAAAATGCAACTTCTAAGGCTCACAACTAAAGAAAACCACCCTGTTCATTTCAGATACACAGATTTCTCAAGAAAATGTCAAGTTCAAATCACAAGAGAGGGGTTTCTATGATTTCCCCAAAGACATGAGGAGTAGGTGTGAACCTTTGTGCAAATATCGTGATGAAGCTAGAGAATTACTGGTTTCCTGGATTTACACAGTGTCTCCCTAAATTCTGAAGACTAGGGGAAAGAAAATTAGGTTAGCTAAATAGCAGGGAGTTGCTGCTCCCCAAGGGACCCACTGCCACTTTCCCTGCTAGTACCTTCAGTTCAGAGAACTGTGATTAGTTATGTATGCAACTAATCACAGCAATTAAGGACAAAAAGAACTCATAACTACTGCAGGTGGAAGGCAAAAAACTCATTGTCTGAAACAGCTGTATTAAATATCTTCATACCATCCTTACTATGAAAAGATTGGGTCTTTGCCCTTACCATGATATGATGCTTACTCCCTGATATATCAGACAAACAGTTCTTCTGTCCATTAAATGCAAGTAGAAGTGGCATATTAAACTCAAACACATGTTACTTAAAATAGATATCCAAGGTATAGGTGGACTTAAAGTTGCTTTCCTACATATTCCTATGAAGACATAAAAGACTTTTTTATATAATGGAGAATGAATTACAGGAAGAAAAGTAAATGGAGTTCTAGAATTAGAGAAAAAGAGCAATTTTTTTAAAAGTAGAAAGTACTAAGTTTCATAGTTATCTCCCTATAAACATTTTACATCCAAAATTCAATTTGTCTTATTCCATATATTTCTGTTGACCTTTTTAAATTCAAAGATATTTTTATTATCCCCACTATAAAAATATGAATCATAGCAGCTGGACTGCAACTTGAGTCATTTACATAGAGTAAGTCTGTTTATTATTTTGCCTCAACAACCCATGCTGGGTATGTCTGACTTTTTGCATGGTTCACATCTCTTTAAGTAGTATTTCAAAAATATCTTTACTTGCCACCTCTGACTTATCAACTAAATCCACCTTGTAAAACACTGTCAACATTATCATGTACTGAAACCTCTGAAACCATGAGTCAATATAAATATTTCCTCCTGTAAGTTATTTTTCTCATGTATTTGTCACAGCAATGAAACACTAACACAGTGCAAAGATTAAGATTACTGTTTTTAATAGTAGGAAAATGTTCTCTCCTATTATACTCACACTTTCAATGTTTTACTTCTGACACCACACCAAGCAATTCTCCATCATGAAATTGTTGTTAATAAAATGGAGTCATGGTATTCAGGACCATGTAAAACAGAGTCAAGAAGCCATTCTGAGAGGGAACTCTCAATATCTCTTACCTGGAATGAAGTATGAACTTTTGAACTAAGCCAAGTCTCCAAAAACCACAAACCCCTTAAATGACAGTTCTATCTGTCACAAATGAACTATTTACCCAGAAAGAGCCCAAGCATGCCGCCACAAACAACTTAATATCAAGGTAGCACCAATCACCTTCCTTGGAAAACTTATACAAGCTTCCTACAAATTCCTTGCTTTCATTTTCCCCTCCCTTGAAAAGCCCTGAACAATCTGACTTTCTTTGTAATGCAATCTGGTTTTTCTAACTAGATTTACATTCCTGAACTGCAATTCTTTTAAAACCCTGAATAAATGCTTTCTTTGCTACTACTCTGTTGATTTTTATTTTATTTCAGCACTGTGAACACCAATTGGGTATCCCAAAATTGAACTGAATTCTGGCACTGACCAGAATTAGCACAGACTTCACAGTTATGGACTCAGTCTCACAACACCGCCTCCCACCTCGAAACAATCACAGGTTGTTACCTGTGCTTCTGACAGACTGGCTATAAATCAGAGCTGTCCATAATCCCCTTTTTGGGTTATAGTATTTGCTGAAGCTTCTCACACTTTACTTACTATTATGTATTTAATATGAAAAGATGTGGCTTTCATATTATGCATACGGGTAGGAATGTGAGAAGGGCGGCAGAGCTGCTATGTACTGAATGAGGCAATGGGTGCAGACTGTTCCATGCCTTCTCCAAGTGTTCCATGCTCCATGGCATCAGCAACCAAGAAGCTCTTCAAATCCAGCCATTTTGGATTTTTATGGAAGCTTCATTACAAAGTCATAAATAAGTAAACCTTTTCTCATTGATGATCAACTTAACCTTCAGGCCCTGTTCCCTCTTGCAGACTTTAAGGGTAAGGCTGAAAACTTTAACACTCTAATTACAGAGTCAGTTCCCCATAGCAACTATCCTCCTTCCTGGGGCTATTTAAGATCCATGCTCCCCCATACCATCAGTCATCACATTACCGTACAAAAGGACACTTAACACTTCAAAAATTCCAAGGGTTAAGGGAACCGGATGAAGACCAAAATACAGTTTTCTTATATCATCACAGTTTCTGAAGATGAGAACAAAAATTATGAATCTGAGGATATTTGCTATCTTTACAATCTTCCTTCATCTTCAAATAAGAATGTTCGATTTTCCATTTTGATTTCTTGGCTTTCATGATGTACAGTCAGAACAAATGTGTAAGGAGAAAGGTCTTGGAGATTAAGATATTAATCAGATCAGTAAGTGATGAGATTTTCTGGGAAGAAAGGAGTAAGAATAGAGAAGGGAGATAAGCAGAAGGTAGGAAAGAATGGCAAGGACTTAGTTTTACAACTATTTATTTATTTATTTATTTTTGTGGTACTGGGCACCAGCCCTATTTTTGTGATGGGTTTTTTCAAGATAGGGTCTTGCAAACTATTTATGTGGGCTGGCTTTGAACCACGATCCTCCTGATCGCCGCCTCCTCAGTAGCTAGGATTATAGGTGTGAGCCCCCAGCTAAACCTTTATTCTTTGTTCTGCAATGTTGGGTTAGTAAGATATAGACATTTTGTTTTCCAAGCAAATGACATTGAAAGTGACAGCTATAGCACAGATTTTTAAGATGTTTTGATGAATATAGAGATGTATTTTCCTTCCATTGATGAGTTTTAGAAGAGATATCAGTAAAGAGTCTAACTACTTTTACCTAAGTATATTTCTTTGAAAGTGATACCACACAGACTTGGCCTTATAAAATTGCATTCTGTATTAGGGTTATACACAGACTCATACATTGTGGGCTGTCAGTAAACTGGATGGGATTCTCCCCTATCCTGCAGTCAACCCATGTCCTTATATATCTCCTCAAGTTTGTAGCTTTTACCATGAATTTGAGACTCTGTGAAAGCAAAAGAAAACATGTTTCTCCAGGAGGAAAAAAATCATCATTTTAAAAGCATGTTTAGGACAAAATAATAACTCATAAAATGCCAATGATTAAGAAAGAAATGTGAGCTGGGTGCCTGTACCTATAATCCTAGCTACTCAGAAGGCAGAGATCAGGTGGTTCACTGTTTAAAGTCAGCCCCAGGCAAATAGCTTGAGAGACCTTATCTCAAAAAAAATCTATCCCAGAAAAGGACTGGTGGAGTGATTCCATGGTAAGAGCACCTGCCTAGCAAGCTTGAGGCCCTTAGTTCAAACCCCAGTAGGTAGGTAGGTAGGTAGGTAGGTAGGAAGGAAGAAAAGAAGGTAGGAAGGAAAGAAGTTATTTGAAAAACACCTTTCTTTCTGCCACCTTCCTTCCCATTCCTCTCTATCAAGTGGGCCAGATTTAGGACAAAGTTCCACCTCACTTATTCCCTTATGGGCTTCAGGTTCATTGTCAAGATGTTAATTAAACTGGTGTGGTATGAGGTAGTCATAAATAGGACTTTTTAAAAATGACATTTGTGATATTTACATATGCACTCTAGCATCAGCATTCCTGTTCTAAACTCATGATATGAAGTAAATAGCTGTAAACTACCAAAGGTATATATGAAAAATCCTGCAATGACTGCCTTCAATCCAGCTCTGTATAGTGGCAGCTAGAAGAGGTGAAGCTAGAGGGAGAGAAAAGGAAGAGGTAAAGCTAGAGGGAAAGAAAAGGAAGGATGTCAGTTAGCATCCCTCTGCACTTGCCTTGATGTAGGGCCACTTCCCAGTTTACTGTGGACCTGCATCAGGGCATAGGCAAGAGAGACTAGAGCAAATGAAGAGTCAGAGAAGAGGAGAACCCAAGGAATGTTGTCATACTTCCTCATTCTGATAACTGTGTCCTCCAACTGACAAAGTTTCATAGAATTGAATGGGGAAAATTTTTTATTTTTTTTAAATTTCAAGGTTGATTTTTCCTTTTAAAAAATCAAAACATACCACATATAGAGTTTTAAAAATAAACTATTCTAACACTTTAAGTGCCATTAATATTAACCACTGTATTGATCTATTTTTTAGCACTGTATACCTGCTAGCAGGGCAAGAAAAAGTTAGCTTTAGAGCTGGAGGAATATGGAGTAATACAAAAACAACTATACAGTCAACAGATATGATCATTTCAGGAATAATTAGAACTATGTGAAAACTAACCTTGACACAGGTAAGATTGCAAATATTTCAGTAAGTTAGAAACAGTTCATACTTTTTCATGTCAATTATTTGTCAACACTATTTCCAGTTCCTATTGACCTCTTGTAAAGTAAAGGTGAATCCTTCTGCCAGACACACTTTACATATTGGGTTCTCAAATGTACAGAAAAAAGAGGAATGGAGAAAAATGAAAAAGGCAGAAATGAGGCCACGGAAGAAAAAACCCCAAGTCTACAAATGAGTCAAAATGAGCCAGAAATGAGGTGGGAAGTTAGTTGCTGGGCAAAAAATGATCATTATAGTCCTGATAAAAATAGAAATAGGAGGCAAGGTTTTCAGATATGAAGTTCAAAGTGAATTATAAATAGCTGAACAATATTATTAAATTCAGATTACCCTCAAAAGAAAGCAGAGTACTCTATCTATAAAAGCCATATCTGGAGGTATTTAAAGAAGTAAAATGTTTAAGAGAAACTTTAGCTATGAGAGAAACCTATAGTATCTTTCTATGTTTAGTCCCTAATTCCTGGTCATTATCTGTGTACCAGTGTCTTTTCTGAGCTTCCTTTGAATGGTATGACATACTTTAGGGAACAGAATCATGGTATGCATTCATCACATGTGCCTCTCCTAGGAGCAATCACCACTCTCCAATTAGACTTCCCCCCATGTCTGAGGCCATCCTTGGATTCCTCTGGCCGGGCCTTACCTCCCTGTGTCCAGGAATTCTCTTTCCTTCTTGCTCAAAACTTCTATGTTTGGTACCTTGTTCCCACAAGACACTTATGAAACCTGCACACAAGACAGGGACTGTTAATGGGTTACAGGGTTATTACCTATCCTGGCTTACACTGGCATGGTAAAATGCCTTCAGAAGTCCTGGCAGTATCAGTTTTTGGGGCTGGGAGGTGGTTGCAGAACATTTGCTGGCATTACAAAAATCCACAGTGTGGATGAATACAAATTCCACCTTATAAAAGAAGGTTTATGTTTAGGGATGTCTCCATGAGGCTCAGGGCAATAGTCCCACATGGAATTATTACTATATACTCAGTTGATTTTACTCCAGGATCTTTTCCAGAAACCCAGTGGTTTAAAATTGTCAAGCTTTGGCCACTTGTAGTAAAGCCTGCATGCTTCAAATAAGGCCAAGTGAACAAAATTATATCCTTCTCTGTCTGAGCATTTCTCTAACATTAAACTAATAACTGGAGCCTCTTTCCACAGTTATTCTTTCTGTCCTTTCCTTCTCTCCTTCCATCTTTCATCCATCCATATATCCAAGAAAACCATGAGGCACTGACAGCCTGCCAGTCCTTTCGGGTGGAACTAAACAAGCCAGGCAAGGTTGCTATCCTCATGGGGTTTACAGTCTGACAGCAGGGAACAGAATTGTTATAGAGTATATGAAGCAAATACGTAAGACAGGATGATGGGAAGGGAACTGGAAGAAGAGTGAAGAAGACACAAAGGGAGAAGAGCAGGCCATCAATAAAAAAGTGAAAAAAAAGAACATTTGAGAGGATACCTCATTTGTGGAAAAGTACTGAAGTGGAAATGGTTTTACAAGTGCAAGCACTGGAGCAAATAAAAATAAGCCTGGAGCAGCGTAAGACAGAGAATGGCACATGGTAAAGTGGGAGAGGATGCAGGCTTGTGTCAGAGCACTGGAAAGGACATAAACAGAAGTAAGTGGATTTCAAATATACTCTAGATATAGAAGCAAGAACAATGACACATTAATCAGATATAGAGAATGAGGGAAAATAAGAAATCAAGGTCTTTGACTTGAATAACTAGAAAATAAGTAGAAAATGCAAGATTGAGAGGAAAAAATCATGAAGCTAGTTTGGACATGTAATTCAGAGATGTCTGAGATGTGTCCCTGAAGAACAGAGAATCTGACAGTTGAATGCATGATTCTGAAGTACAGGTAGGGCTTCATGCTAAAGAGACTCCTATGAGGTGACCAATATCTATGGGAATCTCTCCTTATGTCTTAGGACTTCAGTGACTACATTTCTGAAATATCTACACACCACAGAACAGATACTGTAGAGGATAGAAATGCTGAAAAGCCAAGAATATATAACATTGTTCTCAGAGAGCATACACACAGGAAAAAAATATGATATGATTAATGCTAAGGAAATGAAAGGGGAAAAAAACCTTAAGGGAAGCAGGGTTGGGAGGCCACAGTGCCACAGGGCAAGATACAGCACACATAAAACTTGTAGACCTGAGTTTCACTTCTAGCCTCTTCAGGCTATAAAAAGTTGAGCTGCTCTTTTAGGCTTTCCAAGTCTTCTCTCTTCATCCTAAAATAGGCACCCTACTGCCAACCTCAAGGTATTGATATAATGTATAATAGGAAATGTTGCTAGTGGTAAAACTGGCATCCACCATGAATAGTATCAAGCTAGTAGGGTCCCAGAAGAGGGGGCATTTGGGATGGACCTTGAAGAACAGTTGCAACTGAGAAAAAAGTCAGCAGATGAAGGCAGGGTGTGTCAGCTGAGGAGAATCCTGTGGAGATTAAGAAACAGTGCCATCCTCCCCACAGACATCAAAGATTCTACCACATCTCCCGTCACCCCAGTTTTCCCCACTACACCATCCTATCTGTGACACTTAAAATATGAACCTTTGTAAGGGAAATAAATAATTGAACCTGTTCAGAATAAAAGAAAATTTCAGAATAAAAGAAAAATTCAAATACCTTCATTTTCATCTTGCATAACAGGGGCCACTGTGGAACTTGCAGCACACTAAGGATCAGTATACAAGTTATATGCTTATGTATAGAAAACTAATATACACATACACAAAGGGAGAGACAGACAGAAAAGAGAAAATGTTAGAGGGAAAACAGAGAGCTAGAGAGAGGATATATATGATATGTATATATACCAATCATATATATGACATATATACATAAATGTACATGAAGACAGAAAAACATATGTGTAGAGAGAAACAATATGTATATACACATATACACATACTTGCAAATAGATCATAGGGAGAAGAGAGAAAATATAGAAAGTACACCTAGTTTTATACACACAGAGAGAAAGAGAGAGAGAGGGAGGAAGAGAAGAAGGGAGGGAAGGAGGGAAGAAAGGAGGGAGGGAGGGAGAGAGAGAGAAAGAGAGAAAAAGAGAGAGACAGAGAGAGAGAATAGGTCTAGTTAAATATATAGAGAGCATATGCCTAGCTATATAGAAAGAGAACGTAGCTAGTTATAGATACACACAGAATATATAGCTGCATACAGAAGATATGTTTTAATATGCATTGAATATATCATTATATAATTTACCAACAAAACTCTACTGAAAACACAAAGAGAATAAAAACTTTTTTGGCATACTGGGGTTTGAACTTGGGCTTTGTGCTTGCTGGGAGAGCGCTTTACCAGTTGAGACACTTGAGCCATGCCTATCCCTAACTGTGTTTCTTGGGAGTCACCGTAAACCTGTCCATTTGAACTTGGTAAAACTGCAGGTTGTAAAATACAAGTGTACCTTGTTCAGGACCATCCCTATAGCATACGGTTTTGATTTGCCAGCCCTCTCTTACATGCATTTTCATGAATTTACAACTTCAAGGTAATTGATCTTCCCAAGAAAGAAGTCCCCATCTGGATGCTCTACACCGAACAGCACGAAAGTCGTGTCTTTGGGGCTATTGAGAAGGGAATATCATTATAATACTCCATGGCTTTGTGAGAACAATATTTTCCTAGGTACAATAACAAAACACTGTGTATTTGGAACCAATCTATAGAAAATGCACAGAAGACTTAATTAAAGTTACAGAATAGAATGTAAAATCAGCATGAACAACAATTAAACATCAAAACAAACAAGTGCAACTGACAGAGACTGGGAGGAGGGAAAGATGGAGGAAAGACTGAGGAGAAAGTAAGGATAGGTGAATGTAGGGAACTGTTCTGTTCCATTAGGGCTTCTTAATACTATTTGATTTTTAATCATGTGATACTATTTTGGTCATGTTTTAGAATTAAGTGTAATAGAAAAATAAATCTTTGGCAAAGTAAATAACAGCTTTGTACAGTCAGTGGCCATACTTCCTAACTAATCCAATCATACATCTACTCCCTTAGAAATCACTGGCACTGGCATATCTGACATATTTATAAATCTGTTGTTTGATATCACTGAGACAGACTCTTCAAATGCCAGTAAACCACATTTTAAAATGTGATCGATGGACCACCTGCCACAGAATTGCCCTCGCTTATTAAAAAATAACAACACATTCTTAGACACCATGTAAGACTAACATGTTTCTAATAGTGGAATTCAGAATCTATACCTTTAACAAACACTCCAAGTAATATTTATAAGCATTACAGGACTAAGAATCATTGATCTAGAGTTCCATTTCTTCCAAAGTACTCTCTCCTTGGGATCAAAAACACCCAATTCCCATTCCTAATAACATGAAACTTCTACTGACTCTTTAATAACTCATTTCACACATCACCCCCACCATGAAACCTTCACTATGATCCTTTGATCACATGCTATTAGTATTTGATCTTCTATACATCCATAAAATTCTGTAAATATCATAGGATATTTGTGATTATTGGTTAGAATGTCATTATCTTTAGTTTTTCAGTGGTACTAGGGTTTGAACCCAGTGCTTCCTACTTGCTAGGCAAGTATTCTGCCACTTGAGCCACACCCCCAACTCCTTAGAGTTGCAAGCTTGAACCTTTATACCCTACAATTTAGAGGTAAGCAGTATATTGCTTAAGATCTCCAATTACTAGTACCTAATGAAATATGGCTGGAATCAATGCCTTCCCACATGGCCTGCCATCTTCCCTGGTTATATGCTGGAGACCACATAAGGGTAACTGCTTTGTCTTTATTCCTATTTGGCAGCTCTTGCTCTCAGGAGAAGGGCTGCATTGTACTTACTAGTTGAGAATTGGCATACATAAAACAAAATACCTGGTGCCAGGAAATTTATAAGGAAAAGACATTTATTTCTCATGGTTCTGGAGACTGAGACACCTCAAGATTTAGAGTCTGGTAAAGTTTCACTCTCTGCTTCCAAGATATAGCCTTGTGCTACATCTCCCATGGTGGAAAGGCATCACAATCTTGTGACAGTCATCTCCTAGATGCTTCATCTCCTAATCACAGTAGTTCTTAGGTCCCAACATGTGAATTTTAGAGAGACTCATAGACTCAATTCATAGCAAAGAACATAAAGCAGTTTAAGACTTATCCTCTGCCCACAAGAAAGCTGTAAGCTAGAAGATCTAGAATGTATGCATATATATGTGTGTGTAATTTTTATATAATAATTAAATATAAATTATGTATTTAACATTATTAATAAAAATAAATAGAATAATCCCATATTTAATACATTCAATTTCTAAATTTTATAATTATCAGCCAAAAATAAAAAGAAACAGTAAAACTTCAACCAAAAATCTGCAGAAGACATATATGAACAGTTAATTTTTAGGAAAACCCAAGTGACAAACAAATAGTGTCATTATCAAAGTTTTCCAATGATTAGCACTGTTAGGAATGGCAAGGTGATACAGTAATGTGGCTGATAGTTACTGAGTGTTCCCTGTGTGGCAGACATGTTTCATCCATCTCACCTACTTTCCCCAGATACCTCATTACTCTACTGTCAGGTAAGAAAACAAACTCCACAGCACATGTGGGCACATATGTAGCATGATGGTTCATTTTGTGCCAGTTGACTGCTCTACAGCATCCAGATATTTGGTCAAATATCACTCCAGTTATTTCTGTGAAGGGTTTTGGTTTTTTTCAATGAGATTAAAATCAATGAACTTTGAGTGTAGCAGATTACCCTTCATAACATGAAAGGGCCTCTGCCAATAAACTGAAGGTGCAAATAGAACAAAACCTGAACTCTCCCAAGCAAGAAGGAAATCTACCCACTGACTATGTTCAGACTTGAACTGCAACTCTTTCCTAGATTTCCAGTCTGTCAGCTCACCTGCAAGACCTGGGACTCACCAACACTTTTTTATCTCCACTACTGCATGAAACAATTCCTTAACACCTTGACCTCCCTCCTCCTCCTCTCTCTGCATGCTTGTCTTTACACACACACACACACACACACACACACACACACACACACACATGTTTGTGCATTCATATCCTGTTGGTTTTGTTTCTTCAGGGAACTCTGACAATAAATACATTATATACTTAGCATATGGTCGAGCCAGGTTGTATTTTCACATTTTCAAAATCTTACCCTACTCCATGACGCATTATAGCCTCCCTATAAATGCTCTGTTGCTAGGAAACATTTGTGCAAATGTTAGAGATAACAATTTGGCTATACATATTAATGTCCTTTTAAAAGTTCATATATCTAGGAGTTTCTTCAAAGTAAGTAGTCACATTTAAATGACAGTTTATATGTACAGAACTTGTCTTAAACTATGAAACTTACTGGTCACCTGTGACTCATGCCAGTAAACCTAGCTACTCAGGAGGTAGAGATTAGGAGAATCTCAGTTCAAAGCCAACCCAGGGCAAATAGTTCATGAGACCCTATCTCAAAAATGCCCAACAAAAAAAGGACTGGTGGAGTGGCTGAAGATGAAGGCCCTGAGTTCTAACCCCAGTACTGCCAAAAAATGATTTTTTAAGAAAACTTGAACCTATTTGAATGTCCAATAGTGAAGCATTAAGTAAATCATGATGTATAAGAGTAAATGTTAGGCAGCTATTAAATTGTGTTTCTGAACAATGCCATAAGGAATTACTCAGGAGATAATATCAGAATATTAAAATAAGCCAAATCATTATCATGTGAATTATGCTAAAAATGAAAATGAATTCATAGATTCATGAAGGAAGAGGAAAAAGTAGAGATAATTGTGTTAAAATATTCAGATTTTTATTTCTGGGTGATATTATTCAGGCTCATTTTCTTCTTTACAATTTTCTATATTTTTCCAAGGACTTTATAAAAACTTTTTTTCTGGTGTGTGTGTGTGTGTGTGTTTGTGCTGGGTCGAGGCAACAGAAGGTAGCAATGAGACCCTCAAGCCTTCTTGAAACAAATGTGTGACACATCAGGAGAACAAGGTTCCTTTGTCTGAAATCACAGGCATGTAGTTTCCTCAATGGGAAACTGGAGGAGTTTTCCTCCCTGCCCAGTTACTACCCAGTAAGCACAGATAGAGCTGTGAGTCTACTCATTGCTTACAAAAAGGATAAAGCAGGATTTACACAGCTCTACAAAGGTGTAATTTATATGCCATACACTTAAACTCAATGCTTGCAGCTATACTCTGTAGTTGACAAACCATTCACGCAATAGAATTTTGGAATATTTTTCTCACTCCATAAAGAAATTCATGCCCAAGGGCATAACTCCCCTCTCCTTCCTCTTCTCAGTCTCTGGAAACCATTAATCTACTTTCTTTCTTTACTGGAGTTGCCTATTGTGGACATTTCATATAAAGAGTTATACAGTGTGTCCTTTTTTGTCTAGTTTCTTTCACTTAGCATAATATTTCCAAGGTTCATTTATGTTGTAGCATATGTCAGTATTTCATTCCTTTTGTTGCCAAATAATACTCTGTAATTAGTAATATGTCACATTTTGTTTATTCTTTAATCAGTTAACAGGCATTTGAGCCATTTTAAATTTTTTAGCTATTAGGAATGTTCCTATGAACATTAATGTACAAGTTTTCTTGTGGGCATACATCTGATTTCCCTTGGGTAGATTCCTAGTAGTGAAATATCTAGGCTGTGGTAACTTGTGTTTTATATCTAGAGATATTGCCAAAGTATTTTCCAAAGTGGCCAGCAAGGTACGAGGGTTCCAATTCTCTTTAATTATTTTATCTACATATTTTTAATTAACAGATAATGTATGTTTTTATCATGAACAACATGATGTTTTGAAGTACACACATATGCAATGATCAAATCTGGCTAATAATCAAATGTATCACTTCGCACAGTCATTATTTTTGTGGTGACAACAGTCACTCTTCACATTTTTCAAGAATACAATATATCATCAATTATGAGAGTCACACTGTTATACAATGTATCTCTTGGAATGCATTCTTCCTATCTAAGTGCAGTTATGTATCCATTGATCAATGTCTACTGTCTCTCTCTCCCCTTAACCACTCTAGTCACTGGTAATCATCACTACACTCTAACTTCTATGATACCAACTTTTTTAGATTCCACATGTAAGTAGAGCCTTGCAGTATATGTCTGACTTATTTTACTTAATATATGTCCTCTACATTCATCCATTTTGCCATAAAAAGCAGGATTATTCTTTTACCATTGCCTATTTATATCCCATCTTTTTAACCATTCATCCACTGGCGAATCAATAATCCAATTTGAAAATGAGCAAAAGATGTGGATAGACATCTCCCTAAAGGAAACAGACAAAGGGACAACAGGTGTAAGAAAAAAATGTTCATTATCACTTAGACATCAGGGAAATGAAAATGAAAACTTCAATGAGCTATCACCTCATCTTGATCATAAATTTTAAGAAAAGACAAAAGATAACATGAGTGGGTAAGGTTATGAAGATCAAAGAACCCTTAAATGTTTTGGCTGGAAGGTAAATTAATGTAATCATTATGGAAAACACTATGGAGTTTCTTCAAAAAATTTAAGAGAACTACTATAATACCGAATGGAGGCTCACGCCTATAATCTCAACTACTTGGATAGGAAGATTGTAGTTTGAGGCCAGCCCAGGCAAAAAGAAATAGTGAGACACCATCTTAAAAAATAAGCATATGTCTGTAATCCAGCAGGGGCAGAGGTAATTGGGTCACCATCCAAGGCCTGCCTGAGCAAAACCACAAGACCCTATCTGAAAATTAAACCAAAGCAAAAAGGGCTGGGGGCATGGCTGTAGTAGTAGCGTACTTGCCTAGTGAGCCCAAGGCCCTGAGTTCAATCCCAGTACCACAAAATAATAATAATAATCCACCACTGGGTATATATCCAAAGGAAATAAAATCAGTCTGTCGAAGAGATATTTGCACTTATGTATTTATTGTAGCCTTATTGAAAATAGCCAGTGTATGGAATCAACCTGTGTCCATCAACAGATCAATGTATATAATAATTTCATGTTAATTATATTAATTAATTGTAGTTAATTCACTACACAATGTTTGATCATATTCACCTCCTCTATTACTTTTTTTATCTCCCCTCCCCCATCCCTTTTAAAATTTCTTGCAATGTTTAAAAATGTTTTCATTATGACCTTTTCATAAAGGCATACAATGTACTTCTATCATATTCTCCCCCACCTTTTGTTTCCCTCCCACCTCCCACTTGTTTCTACCCCTAACATCCCCCCATTTATGTTCATGTCCATTATTTTTCTTTAGATCTAGTTTCAACAATGAGGGAAAATATGCAGCATTTCTCTTTCTGAGTCTGGCTTTTTTTGTTTTACATGATTATCTCCAGTTCTACCCATTTTCCTGCAAATGGTGTAATTTCATTCTTCTTTATGGATGAATAATACTTCCTAGAGCATATATACCACATATTCTTTATCCATTTATCTGTTGATGGGCACCTAGGCTGATCACATAACTTGATTATTGTGAATAGTGTTACAATAAACATCAGCACACAGGTGTCGCTAATATATGCTAACTTGTACTCTTTTGGGCATTTGTCCAAGTGTGGTACCACAGGGTCATGTCGTCATTCTGTTTTAGTTAGTTAGTTAGCTAGTTAGTTACTCAGTCAGTCAGTTTTTTTGTTTTGGCGATACTGGGGTCTGAACTCAGGGTCTCATGCTTGTTAGGCAGGCACTCTTACCACTTGAATCACTTCACCAGCCCTTTTTTTTGTGTGTAAGTTTAGTTTTTTGTTTTGTTTTGTTTTTTTCAAGATAGGGCCTCATGAACATTTTGCCAAGGGCTGGCTTCGAACTGTGATCCTCCTGATCACTGCCTCCTGAACACCTAGGGTTACAAGCATGAGTCAAAGGCATCTGGTTCTATTTTAGTTTTTTTAAGGAACCTCCAGGCTGATTTCCATAGTGGCTGTACAAATTTACATTCTCACTTCACTCTTCTTTATTTGCTGGTACTACGGTTTGAACTCAGAGCCTCACACTTGCTAGGGAGGTGCATTAGCACTTGACCATTCTGTCAGTCCTTTTTTGTGTTGAGTATTTTCAAGATGGGGGGAGGTCTCATGAACTATTTGCCTGGGCTGGCTTTGAATCGTGGTCCTCCTGACCTCTGCCTCCCAAGTAGCTAGGATTATAGGTATGAGCCACAAGTGCCCAGCCCCACTTCACTCCTATGTTGCTCTATCCCCTTCTATTTATGCTATTCTATATATCATGTATACATTGCTAGAGCCTAACAATACACAGCCATATTCACTTTACATAACTTTATTAGTCTGTTGAGTTCTGTAAGGAATGAAAAGTCATGGACCCCTTAAAGCCCACAGAACTCTGAAAGTACTTAACTTCAGACTTGTCCAGATGAAGACTGAATACATTTACGGGGAAAGTCACACTATTGACAGCTTTTTATATTGTTGGCACACATGGCCAGTCTCGCTCATCAACTTGAAACACCAGCCAAAAGAAAGAATGTCACTGAAATGCAGCTAGGAGTCAATCCAGAATGCTCTCCTGCTTTGGAAATGAAATTCTCGATACTTAACAACGGGATTTAGTCTCTCTGATTATAAGCACCTGCTAGAGGCTGAAGAAAAGAATACAAACAATTCCATTTAAACAACTCAATCTGAGTGCTATAACTCTTAAACGCCTAACAAATCCACTTAGAAATCCAGCAATTGAAAAACCCATGTAAAAATATACCTTTTATGGAAGCCCCTCCAGGCAACAATAAAAGGCCCACAGAGAAAAAAAGGTAAAAATCTTTTAGGAAAAAAATATTTTAGTAAGTTACTTTAGTAAGCAAGTAACTTAAATATCATGCAGAAAATGCAAGGTTAGGCCATTTGGAAGCTTATAATTTATTTAACATCAAGATCTCAAAATCAATTTAATACTTTACCTCATGTTAGAGAAGTTATCACAGCACAGGGGGAAAATATTGGAAAAACTTCTTCATTCTCTAAGTACTGTAATTTAGTTTACAGAATACTTAACTAATGACTGATGAACAGCAAGGAGTAGTGCAAAGAATTAGACTAATAAAGGTATGGAGGACTGAAAATGCAGGAAAAGATTTTCAGAGCTACTGCTAAGAGAGCAGGGGTTTGGGGGTGGGGGGACTGAAAAAGCACTGGCATCACATCAATGTCTGATTCAGAAGCATTTCCAGAAGACCCTGAAACATCACCAGCCCTTAGTAGTTGGCTCTAAGAAGTACATCAGCTTAAGATGCCACAAGAGCAAGATCTCTCCCCTGCTCCACCAAAGTAAGAACCATCCAGACAATACCTGGAGACAAAAATCCCTCTGCTCTAACATGAGCCATCACCACAATGTCAGGAATGTGGGGCTGAGGACAGAGATGTCCTCCCTCTCTCTGATTCTCTCTCACTCTGTGTTCTTCCTCCAGTTGAAATCACTAAGAGTTCAGCTATAATCTTTTTTGAGGGTGTTACATCAACAGCTGCTTAGGTGACATTTAAAGGTCATAACATCTACCCACCTCCCCACCTTCATCCTGAGAGTCCATAGACACCAACGTTGCAGCTCCAGGGTGTCACCTGCAGTTAGTCTCTGGCCTCCACAGATAGGAAGACTCCTGTGCCTTTTCTTCCTCCACCAGGTTCATTGCTGCTATTCCTAAGTCTCAGGCAGCCCATGATCTTGGGCTACCTCCTGCAGGCTCTAGCACCTGGGGCTTCCTATTGGCACATAGGCTCAAGTGTTACCTTCTCAGTAAGGCCTTCCCAGACCCCATTTAAAAAACTGCACACCTCCCCCAACACGCTGGCTGTCCTTACTTGCTTTATCTTCTCCATAGCACTCATCACTATTTGCATGATAAATATTTTTGTTCCTTCATTTAATATGTCTCCACCACTACTATGTAAAGTATATAAGGGTAACAATTTTCACCTATTTTATTCCCTGACATACCTAGAAGTGCCTAGAGAAGATCTTGACACATAGTAGGTACATATGGTAGACATCCAGACAAGTACCATCTAGAACCTCCTTCAAGTACTCACTTGCTGCCCACTGTGGGGAATATGATTGACTAAAGTCTTCCAGCTCCTTCAAAGTCAGCCTTCACTGCAGAGATCTTCTTGCCCAGGGTCACACCCATCCCAGGGCAGATCACCACAGTGCTCTGCCTAATGGATGCTGGCACAGGTTACTTTGACAGGCAATGTTTGCCCACACCTTGGGGTGGTTAGAATTAGTTGGTGCCTCTATCATTGTTTGACTTCTCCTTCCACCCAAATATTCTTCTTCCTCTTCTTTTCACAACTACTGATTTCTAATATACAACTGTACCCTAACTCTGACTCAGTATCTGCTTCCAGAGACCACCAACCTATAACATCACTAAATACATACTTGTTAAATGAATTAAGGAAGGAATGAATATGCCCTCCTAGCCGGAGTGGCCCCACCATGATTCAAGCATGGTATACCTAGCACAATTCCCAAGAACAGGGGTAACTGAACTTCAGAGAAATTGATAGTCAAAGTGAGGTCTGCAGGCTGAAGAGGAATTAAGCAGGTAAGGACAGCATGGCATTTGAGCTCCAGGGTCTGAGTCCGTCCACAAGGAAGCCTTGAAGAAGGCACGAGTGTCGGAGCAGCTCTGAAGGGCAGCATGATAAAAGAAGAGGAGGGAAGCTATCTTCTTTTCCCCATTTCATTACAGTTTTTAATGGCCCAATGAAGAGCCCATACCTCCATTAGAACCAGAAAGCCTAAATAACTACCAGCAAGAGTGCTTGCCTTGCATGCGTATGGCCCTGGGTTCTATCCCCAGCACCACTCTCCAAAAGAATATTGGTTCCCCATTTCTCTATGAAAAGAAAGACCCTACAGCACACAGAATGTTTTCCCTACTCCAACATATCCCCATCCTAATCCCTAGAACCTGTGACTATGTTACTTTACATAGCAGAATAGGCTTTGCAGACATGATTAAGGATTTTGAGATGGGTATATTTTCTTAGAGTATTCAGATAGACCCAATGTAATCACAGGGTCCTCATAAAAGGGAGAGAGAAGGGTCAGAGAAAGGCTGGAATATACTACACTGTTGACTTTGAAGACGGAGGAAGGACCACAAGCTTCTACAAGCTAGAAAAGACAAGAGAGTGGATTCTCCTCTGTATCCTCCAGAAGGAACACAGCCCTGCTGACAGGTTAATTTTAGCTCAGGGAAACCCTTTTTGGACTTATAACCGCCAGAACAGTAAGGTAATACATGGGTGATGTTTTAAGTCATTACCTTTCTGGTAATTTATTACAGCAGCAATTGGAAACTAATGCAGATCCTCCTCTATAAGAAACTCCCTGCTCCCCATTTTTGCCTGGTGTACTCGTTCCTATCTTTCAAGTCTTGGCATGAACATATGAACATGAATTCTTCCTAGAAGTTTCTCCCAAGTACAAGTACCAAACTGACTACATGCTCTTATTAAATACTTTCATTGTATTCTTTTGTTCCCCAATCACTGAACCTATCATATTTTATAAGCTACTGCTTAATAGTTAGTGTCTGCTCCTATTTCATTGTCCCCAAGATATAGCTTCCATGAGGTCAAGGATCACTTTGAATTTGTCCACTACTGTATGTGTGATGCATATTTCAAAATCATGATAAAAACATTATATTGATTATGTCATTAGATAGCTAAAATACTCTGTATTTAGCTCTTAGAATATAGATGCATTAAGTTACATGACAATTGGATCTTAGAGCTCCCAAAGATTGACTAAAAGAAAAATATCTCTTTAGGCTGGGCATAGTGGTACATGTCCATAATTCCAGCTACTTCTGAGGTAGAGATTTGGAGGATAGTGTTTTAAGACTGGCTCAGGAAAAAAGTTAATGACAGCCCATATCAACCAATAAGCTGGGTATGGTAGCACAGGCCTGTGTTGCCCTGGGCAAAAAAAAAAAAAAACCAAATGGGAGACCCTATCCAAAAAATAACTACAGCAAAAAAGGAGCTAGAGGTTTGGCTCAACTAGTAAAGGGCCTCACTAGCAAGTACAAGGCCCTACGTTCAAACTCTAGCACCACCAAAAAAAAAAAAAAAAAGGAGGAGGAAGAAGAGAAGAAAAAGAAAAGAAAATATTCCTTTATTATTATCCTTGTTATCCTTTTCATGATAAATCCCCAAAGGTGACTTTGGGCTTGATCCCAGGCTATATTATATCATTTACTGAGAACTCTGAGTCATGTCAACTGATCATGGGGGCATGCATGAAGTTTTCTCATTTCCCAAAGCAATCGGTGATAAAGAAGACTTTTTAACTTCCATTCTGTTTTGCTAGGGTTAAAACCTGAGGAAATGGTCTTTTACACCCCACTCAGTTGTCACCCCATGATCCAGAGGCATAAGGAACAAGATTCATAGAAACTATTCTGTGAACATAGAAGGAAAATTCTTGTTCCAGGAATCAAAGATCCTGCTACAGTAACAGCATAAACCGTGGTATATGTGCCAATCAGTGCCTCACGGTCTTAAGGACATGGAGGTAAACTTTCAAAGACTGGCCTTCTGAATGGCTGGCCAAGATGAATGATGAACACAGCAAAAACAAAAGTGATGACACACCATGATTATTTGAGTGCTAGGTGCTGTGCAATGCCTGCATTATATTAAGTACTCCTCACGATAGCTATAACAAGCAGATTCTATTGTTACCACCATTTCACAGATTGAACCTGAGTTCAGGCAAGATAGAGAAACTTTAAATCTAGGTAGTTCTGACTCCAAATCTTGTGTTCTCAACCATTATAATTCTTCCTGTTGATCAGAAGTTTCTTATCTGCTCCCTAGAGCATCAATTTTGGAATGTGAGCCCTGACTTCCTCTTAGACAGTGACTACCCTAAGAAAGATGTGCTTTGTGGTATCTACCTGCATGCATATTAATATGAGTAGTTTTAGACTATGATTTTGAAAAAGTTAAGATATTCAAGGAATTATGGAAAGAAATAATAAAGCAGGGTTGAAAAGAGTCCACACATATTTTAGTAACAATGAAGATTTATCCTCAAAAGTAGTGCAGACCCCTCACCTAGAATAACTGGGTTTTCTCACAATGTACAAGATTGCTGTGGCAATGTATGAAAATCACTAGACCTAGAACCAGAGGATCTGGGTTTATATTCTCTCTCTCCCCTACATATTGTACAAACCTAGGAAGATGGGAAAAAAACATTTACCTTAGTCTTTGAAAATAAATTAAAAATATCATTGTATAAAAGCATATGACTCAGTAAAAATTAATTTACTCTAACTCCAAATTGTATCTAAGAAATGACATATTCCAAAGAGAAATAAGTCTGGCACCTGTTTGTTGCACAACCACATCACTGCTCTCAGCTGAAGTATTTTCCTGTAAGATGTTAGCAGGTGCCTAACAGCATGGAAAAATAACATTTTTCATTTAGAGCAATGACACCAAGATAGCCCCTTGTTTGATAGGTGGATTATCAAATAGCCTTTGGTATTTTCAAAACATAACATCATCACTGTAAAATTTAATACATATTAGTCTAGATTTAAATTTTAATTAGCAATTGACATTTTCAAATGTCCTGCCTTGTATCACTGTTAATAAAATTGTATCTAAAAACAAGCATGTCCTTAGGAAAACATTTCAGCTGACTTTAAAAATAAAATTTAACATGGGAGCTAATTAATCCCTGTACATTTGCATCATGAACTTTCTTTTCTAATTCAGCATTTACTACCTCATTTTAGTATACAGCTAGTCACATTGACATAAGTGTTTCTTTACAAGACATTTATATGCCTCATTAGATGAAAACACTTTTCCAGTGAACAAAAAGGTATCATTTGCTCAATATATAAAAGATTCTCAGGTGCTGGATGGTAGAGGAGCAGTAAAATAATTCACAAGTAGCATGTTGGAATTAGGAAAGTCCATATAGTGTAAGTTACCCTAAACACATCCAATATACAACTATATGTGAAGTTGCCTGTACAGCAACCATGAGTAACCTCTAGTCCCTTACAGACAGAAGGAGATGTTTTCATTCAGATTGATCAGAGAATAGATGTCTACAAAAGAAGCTGAAAATAACTGTTGGTGCTAGAGCCCATGCTATCTGAAAAAAGAAGTAACTGGCAGACATCTCAGATAAAGGAAAACAAGTTTTCCTTGAATCCTCAATGAAATTGCTAAGAATTCTACATCAACTCATTTGCTTCAGAAGAACCAGATTAAACAGGGGAAATGACAAAGGAGTAGTAAATGACTTTAAAATATCAGAAACAGAGCCTGTGGTGGCCAAAAGTCAGATGTTTTAAGTCCTCTGGGATATTTTAGGGTATCTTGGAGGACTGTAAGCCACAAGTTTCCTGGTTAATTGATGCTTATTTCTTTGTAATTTTGTATTTACATTTTGCTCTAAGCCTAGGCTAAGAGAATTGACAAGACCAAGCATATGGCCAAACAGCATAATTCAATAAATACTCAATGGATATAACACCACAGAAATGTGTTTTTCTATGTGCAAGATATTATAATTCATAAAGATTAAGATTCCATCAATGAGGTTTTCTGAGACTTGCGTTAGAAGTATTTAGGCTACTTTCAAATATCAAATATTCTTTGCCTATAATAAGCAGCATAAGGCTTCTTAACACTTCTAATTTCCAGAGGATTATGTTACCCTTAAGACACTAATTCATTGCTCTGGCTCTGTAGTGTAGTTTGAGGTATTGTGATATTTCCAGCATTGTTCTTTTGCTCAGTATTGTTTTGGCTATTCACAGTCTTCTTTTGTGTTTCCAAATTAACTTTCAGGTAGATTTTTCAATCTCTGTGATGAATGTCATTGGGATTTTGATGAGAATTGGATTGAACATACGGATTGCTTTTGGTAGTATAGCCATTTGTACTATGTTAATTCTGCCAATCCATGGGCATGGGAGATCTTTCCATCTTCTGCAGTCTTCCTTGGTCTCTTTCTACAGTGGTTTGTAGTTCTCCTTCTGGAGGTCATTTAAATCCTTTGTTAAGTTTATGCCTAGGTATTCTATTTCTTGAGGCTATTATAAATGTGATTCTTTTTCTATATTCTTTCTCAATTTGTTCACTGTTGGTGTATAGAAAGGCTACTAATTTTTGTAAATTCATCTTGTATCCTGTTACATTTCTGAAGCTGTTTATGATGTCTAGGAGTTTTAGGGCAGAGTTTTTTGGGTCTTTGAGGTAGAAGATGTTGTCTGTAAATAGGGATACTTTGACTGTTTCTTTACCTATTTGTATTCCTTTTATTTCTTCTTCTTGCCTTATTGCTCTGGCTAGGAATTCCAGGGGTACATTGAATAGGAATGGGAAGAATGGGCAGTCTTATCTCACTCTTGACTTTAGGGGGAAATGATTTCAGATTTTCCCATTAAGTATGATGTCAGCTACAGGTTTGTCATATATAGTCTTTACAATGTTGAGGTACATTCTTTCTACTCCTAGTTTTCTGAGAGCTTTTATCATGAAATGGTGTTGAATCTTATCAAAGGCTTTTTCTGCATTTATTGAGATAATCAAGTGTTTTTTGTCTTTGTTTCTATTAATGTGCCATAGCAATAAAAACAGCATGGTACTGGCACAAAATAGACATGAAAAGCAGTGGAACAAAATAGAGGACCTGGATATGAATCCTCACAGCTATGCCCACCTTATTTTTGACAAAAGTGCTAAAAACATACAATGGAGAAAAGACAACCTCTTCAACAAATGTTGCTGGGAAAAGTGGTTATCTGCCTGCAAAAAACTAAAACTAGATCCATGCCTGTCATCCTGTACTAGTATCAACTCAAAGTGGATTAAGGACCTTAAAACCAGACCTGAAACCTTGCAGTTAGTACAGGGAATACTCTGGAAGCAATAGGTATAGGCAAGGACTTCCTCAGTAGAGCTCAAGCAGTCCAGCAACTAATAGAAAGGATGGACAAATGGGACTTCATGAAATAAAAAAGCTTCTGTACAACAAAAGAAAAGGTCTCTAAATGAAGAGAACACCCACACAGTGGGAGAAAATATTTGCCAGCTATGCATCAGACAAAGGACTGATAACCAGAATATACAGCGAGCTAAACTTCCCCAAAATCAATGAACCAAGAAAGAAGTGGACAACTGAACTAAACAGAACCTTTTCAAAGGAAGAAATCCAAATGGCAAAAAAAAAAAAAAAAAAAAAACCACAAGAAAAAATGTTCACCATCCCTGGCCATAAAGGAAATGCAATTCAAAACCACACTAAGATTTCACCTCACCCCTGTTAGAATGGCTGTCTTCAAGAACACCATTAACATCAAATGTTGGCAAGGATGTGGGGAAAAAGGAACCCTCATACACTGCTTGTGGGAATACAAACTAGTACAACCACTTTGGAGAACAATATGCAGGCTTCTTAAAAAACTAAACATAGATCTGCCATATGATCCAGCAATCCCACTCCTAGGGATATACCTGAAGGAATGTGACTCAGGTTACTCCAGAGGCACCTTCATACCCATGTTTATTGCAGCACTATTCATAATAGCCAAGCTATGGAAACAGTCAAGATGCCCCATAACTGATGAGTAGATTAAGCAAATGTGGTATTTATACACAATGGAATTTTATTTAACCACAAAAAAGAGTGAAATTTTGTCATTCACAAGTAAATGGATGGAATTGGAGAACATCATTTTAAGTGAAGTTAGCCAGGCTCAGAAAGCCAAAAATCACATGTTCTCCTTCATATGCAGATTATAGACCTAAAACAAATGCAGTAATATTATTGAACATGGGTCACACACTAAGGGAGAACACACACGAGAGGAATAGGGAAAGGGAAGGAAATGTAAAACTTGAATGTGGTTGATGTGCTCAATGTAGAAGAGTGAATCTTAACCTGGCAGAGGCCACTATGGGAAAGGGACCCAGAAGTAGCAAAGAGGTCTGTTAGAGATGATCCAATGTGGATTGCAATACACATGTTCATGGAAGCAATGCTAGGAATTTCTCTGTATACCTATCTTTATCTCAAGGTAGTAAAAATGCTATGTCTTTCTTCCTACCTATTATGTTTTCTCTTCAAAAAAATTGGAGAGAGAGATTCCAAGATGCTGGCTAGAGGGAGGAAGCAGAAAGCATGCCTCCTAAAGTAAAATCTTGGAGAGACACTGGAGATACACTTATAGGAAAAACCACAGAGAAGAGGCAAAACTTTAACTCCTCCACACCTCCAGCCTGTGCATAGCATTCCCACTTCATGTTAAACAGAGAAACCAGGAGGGCTCCAGTGCTGCAGCCAGACACCAGCATCCAGGCCACTTGGGAAGAAGACCACAAGGTGAGATAAGCGGCATGCGGTACTCCCACAGATAACCCTGGGCCAGATCAGCATAGCCCCCTGGACAGACCAACCCCCACCCAGGGAAAAAGGGGAAAAAAACTGAATAATATAAGCAATAACAACAGAAAAGACACATAGCAAAGAGGGTGGGGTGCTCTGAGCACCGAAGGGTGGGGAGAGGGGAAATCCCTCACAACAAGCTGGCCAGAGAAGGCAGAAGCAGTGGCACACGCATAGCAACCAGGAGTGGGAAAGCTTGTAAAAGTGGCAGTGAGAGGAAAACTCCACAGGAGAGGGGGGAAGGCCCACTTCCCATGTGAACTGTAAATAAACAAGCAGGCCTGAGAAAGCAGGTGCAGTGCCAGCTTCCCCAGTGTGCTTGGAAAGGGGAAAGCTTGCAGCAGTGGCTCACGCCCAGGAGAACTCTCAGTAAACAAAGTCTGAGGGGCTAGGTGAGTGTTAAGCTCACTCCTGAGATCTGCATAAATAACACCTCCAGCAACACCAGGCTGACAGCAGCAGGCAGCTGAGCCAAAGACTCAGATAGTCATTCACAGAACTGTCTCTGGACTCTTTTTTTTTTCTCCCTACCTTTGATGAGACAGCAACCGAACTACACCTGCATGCTGAAAAACTTACTGAAACTGTATTGCATTTGAACTTGGGACACTTTGTGGTGTTTTTTTTAGTTTAGGTTTGCTTTGTTTGGTTTGGTTTTTTTCCCCTTTGACGAGACCAATGACAGAACTACTTCTGAGACACCATCTCCAGGATTGGTGGCTGAGGGACAAACACCAAAACTGTTAAGACTGAAACTTTATTGCATTTGAACTTGGAGATTTATTTTATTTTATTATTATTATTTTTTAATTTTATTTTATTTTCTCAATCCGCTCTCTGTCTCTCTAATGCCTTTTCAGCTTACTGTTGATTAGTACACTATCTCTCCCTGTTTATATCTTTGAAACTTTGTTTGTTTGTTTTGGGTTTTTTGTTTGTTTACTTGTTTTTCCCTCTTTCTTTAACTTCTTTGCTTTCTCTCTCCTCTCACCCTTCCATTCTAAATATCACCATTGTTATTAGTACAAGCTAGAAAATGCTTAATTGCACACAGTACAGGGACAATAACAACACCAAGGGCAATGACAGGAAGACAGAAAAAAACAGGGAAACCAGTTTCCCCACAGCAAAAAATTAGTACAGGAACCAGAGGGAAATGAAGAAAACAGATACTCAGATCTAGACTCCAACAAAATGAAGATAAACTATGCCAAAGAACCCAATGAGGCCCATAAGAATAATCTAAAAGAAGACATACTACAGGTAATCAATGAGAATTTTATAGAGATGATACTGGATATGGTCAACCAAAATGTACAGGAGACACTCAAGAAATTCTAAGACAACAAAAATAGAGAATTTGAAAAGGCACAAGAAGAAATAAAAGAAACCATAGAAGCACTGTATAAACACCAAAGTGAAACAAAGAACATGATAAATAAAGAGATAAGGGAACTCAGGATGAAAATAGACAACATTAAAGAGGAAGAGGTTTTATGGAAAACCTCAGAAAAAAGAACAAAACAGAATTACAAAACAAAATGGAAGGCTAATCCAGCAGAATAGAACAAACAGAAGACAGAATCTCAGAATTTGAAGATGAAATGGTAATTAAAGGAAAAATTGAGGAACTATTAATTAAACAACTCAAGACCTGTGAAAAGAAAATGGAAGAACTCACTAACTCCATCAAAAGACCAAACCTGAGAATCATGGGCATTGAAGAAGGAGAAGAGGTGCAAGCAAAGGGAATGCACAATATATTCAACAAAATAATAACTGAAAATTTCCCAAATCTAGAGAAATCTATTCCCATAAAGATGCAAGGGGCCTCCAGAACACCAAACAGACCAGACCAAAATAGATCTACCCCACAGCTTATTATCATTAAAACAACAAATACAGAGAACTGAGAAAGAATATTGAAGGCCGTAAGAGAGAAAACACAAATAACATACAAAGGTAAACCTATCAAAATCACAGCAGACTTCTCAACAGAAACATAAAAAGGAAGAAGAGCTTGGGGTGAGATCTTCCGGACACTGAATGAAAATAACTTCAACCCTAGGATACTCTACCCAGCAAAACTATCATTCAGAATAGATGGAGCAATAAAAGTCTTCCATGATCAGCAGAAACTAAAACAATATGTGATCACAAAGCCACTACTACAAAAGATGCTTCAAGGGATTCTGCACACAGAAAGTGAAACCCAACATAACCATGAAAGGGCAGGCAGCACCAAACTACAGGAAAAGAAAAATGAAGAAAGTAGACAGTAACCTCAACTTAGGTACATACAATCAAACCTTCAAACAACTAAGAACTAAATGACAGGAATCACCACATACCTATCACTACTAACACTTAACGTGAATAGACTTAATTCCTCCATCAAAAGGCATCGTCTGACAAACTGGATTAAAAGGAAGATAAAACAATTTGTTGCTTACAGGAGACCCATCTCACTGACAGAAATAAGCATAGGCTTAGGATGAAAGGCTGGAAGAAGATTTACCAAGCCAATGGCCCCCGAAAACAGGCAGGAGTAGCAATACTTATCTCTGACAAAGTAGACTTCAAATCTACATTGATCAAACAAGATAAAGAAGGAAATTCCATACTAATAAAAGGGGAAATAGACCAAAAGGAAATAACAATTATCAACCTATATGCACCCAGTGTCAATGCACCCAATTTCATCAAACATACCCTGAAAGACCTAAAAGCATATATTAACTCCAACACCGTGGTCGTGGGAGTCTTTAACACCCCATTATCATCAATAGATAGGTCATCCAAACAAAAAATCAATAAAGAAATCCTAGATCTAAAATATACCATAGATCAAATGGACCTAGTCGATGTCTACAGAACATTTCATCCAACTTCTACACAGTATACATTCTTCTCAGCAGTCCATGGAACCTTCTCCAAAATAGATCATATCCTAGGGCACAAAGAAAGCCTCAGCAAATATAAGAAAATAGAAATTATACCATGCATTCTATCTGATCACAATGCAATAAAACTAGAGCTCAACAACAAAAGTAAGGACAAAAAACATGCAAACAGCTGGAAACTGAATAAATCATTGCTTAATGAACAATGGGTCATTGATGAAATAAAAGAGGAAATTAAAAAGTTTCCTGGAAGACTATGAAAATGAAAACACAACCTACCAAAACCTATGGGACACAGCAAAGGCAGTCCTGAGAGGAAAGTTTATAGCCATGAGTGCATATTTTAAAAAGACTGAAAGATCCCAAATCAATGACCTATTGATACATCTCAAACTCCTAGAAAAACAAGAACAAGCAAATCCCAAAATAAATAGAAGGACAGAATTAATAAAAATAAGAGCTGAAATCAATGAAATAGAAACCAAAAAAACCATACAAAGAATTAATGAAACAAAAAGTTGGTTCTTTGAAAAAATAAACAAGATCGACAGACCCCTGGCAAACCTGACTAAAATGAGGAGAGAAAAAGCCCAAATTAGTAGAATCAGGAATGCAAAAAAGGAGATAACAACAAACACCATGGAAGTCCAGGAAATCATCAGAGACTACTTTGAGAACCTATATTCAAATAAATTAAAAAATCTTAAAGAAATGGACCAATTTCTAGATACATATGATCATCCAAAACTGAACCAAGAGGATATTAATCACTTGAATAGATCAAAAACACAAAATGAAATTGAAGGAGCAATCAAGAGTCTCCCCAAAAAGAAAAGTCCAGGACCTGATGGATTCTCTGCTGAATACTATCAGACTTTTAAAGAAGAACTGATACTAACCCTCCTTAAACTGTTCCACAAAATAGAAAGGGAAGGAAAACTGCCTAACACATTTTATGAAGCCAGTATTACACTTATCCCAAAACCAGGCAAAGACACCTCCAAAAAGGAGAACTATAGGCCAATCTCCTTAATGAACATTGATGCAAAAATCCTCAATAAAATAATGGCAAACCGAATTCAACAACACATCAAAAAGATCATTCACCACGACCAAGTAGGCTTCATCTCAGGCATGTAGGGATGGTTCAACATATGAAAATCACCTCTGTTAGAATAGCCATCATTAGCAACACCACCAACAACAGGTGTTAGTGAGGATGTGGGGAAAAAGGAACCCTCTTACACTGTTGGTGGGAATGTAAACTAGTACAACCACTCTGGAAAAAAATTTGGAGGCTACTTAAAAATCTAAACATTGATCTACCATATGATCCAGCAATCCTACTCTTGGGGATATACCCAAAAGACTGTGACACAGGTTACTCCAGAGGCACCTGTTATGGAAACAGCCAAGATGCCCCACCACTGATGGATGGACTACTGACGGATGGATCAAGAAAATGTAGTATCTATACACAATGGAATTTTATGCAGACATGAAGAATGAAATGTTATCATTCTCTGGTAAATGGATGGAATTGGAGAACTTCATTCTGAGTGAGGTTAGCCTGGCCCAGAAGACCAAAAATTGTATGTTCTCCCTTATATGCGGACATTAGATCAAGGGCAAACACAACAAGGGAATTGGACTTTGATCACATGATAAAGCGAGAGCACACAATGGAGGGGTGAGGATAGGTAAGACACCTAAAAAATTAGCTAGCATTTGTTGCTCTTAACACAGAGAAACTAAAGCAGATACTTTAAAGCAACTGAGGCCAATAGGAGAAGGGGACCAGGAACTAGAGAAAAGGTGAGATCAAGAAGAATTAACCTAGAAGGTAACACACATGCACAGGAAATCAATGCGAGTCAACTCCCTGTACAGCTATCCTTATCTCAACCTGCAAAAACCCTTGGTCCTTCCTATTATTGCTTATACTCTCTCTTCAACAAAATTAGAGATAAGGATAGAATAGTTTTTGCCGGGTAGCAAGGGGGTCGGGGGGAGGGAGGGTAAAGGAGGGTGTGGGGGAAGGGGGGGAGAAATGATCCAAATATTGTATGCACATATGAATAAAATAAAAATTAAAAAATAATAAAAAATAAACAACTTTTGTTTTTTTAAAAAAATTAGAGAACAAGAGGCTGGAATCAGGGGTGACAGGGGTAAGGGGATCAGTGTGGGGGTGGGGGTGTGTGGCCCAAACAATGTACACACATGTGAATAAATGTAAAAATGATAAAATAAAATAAACATGCACTAATTCATCCTGATTTCCCTGGTTGGATCCAATGTGACATAATCTTCTTCTTCCATAGGTTAACTCATTAAGTTAAAATTGTATATCAATTTGTTGTAAACCTTTGTTAAACTTTTCAGGTAACTCATGCAATAGAAAATAAATGAGCCCCAAACTATGCTCATCTTAAAAATGTGAAGACATTACAAGATATAAAGTAGTTAATTAAATGATGCTTGGAAACATAGCTCTAAGGTTCCATAACTCTGCAGCCCAGATTCAACAGGCATTTGGAAACTGCTCCAAGAATCTGTTTTCTTCTCATTTTCCAGGGGTGAAAACTCATAGGCATAACAAAAATAATCACAACTTGGAGCAAAATCTACCTGAAATTGCAGGTTTCACAGAGCAAGAGAGAATAAAGTCAATAGCCAGAAAGAGAGAGGAAAGGTCTTGTAATGACAGCTGAGAATTTAATCCCCTAAGAAGTTAACCAGTTAAGTCAAGATTTGTGGTTCAATGTTATCACCACCAGCCACCATTCCCTTGATGACTCCAGGGATTTGCCAACATACAGGATGAGAGCTCTGTCTGCCCCCAAAATAAATGCCTGCCCTCATTCCTGTCAGATATACAATCATCTTATTTGGAAAATGTTTCTCAAAAGAAGCAAGCACTCTCCATAGAGAGCATCCCTTGGGAAGCCAGAACGTGTCCATATTAAGGGATTATCTGTTTAAATAAAGTTTACATGATTCATAGAAAAACTGCAAACGATGAAGTAAGGCCAGCCTCTCGACAAAAGCTTTGCATATTCACAATAATGTTTCTTGGAAAGACACAAAGTGATGCCACTGAAAAGCAGGTTTATGGAGCAGATACACTCAATGAGTAATTTGCGCATGTGGGAATAGTTGTAGGCAACAAAGATCAAAGAGGTACACAGTGAGGCGCCGTGGTGCTCCCAAGTGACACAATTGGGACAAATCCCCCACTTCTCTCCCTCTCTCACTCCTCACTATAGTCAGAGAGTTGTTTTTTGAGAAGAGACACCAAGGCCAGATAAAGAAGAAAAGGTCACCATGCTTCTCAATGAGCCTCAGTTAGGTCCTACCACCCCAATCTTATCAACTGACCTGGTGACCTAGCAGTGGGATGATCTATAAACACACAAATGTTTGTGCACCATCCACTGCAGCATAACTGGAAAATGTCATTAAGCACAGCTCCAATGACAGTCCTCATCTTCATCAGAACCCAAGCACATACTAAACCTCAGGGATCCTGTAAGCTGCCAGTGTTAATGAGCTCACTTAGAGACAGCTTAACATAAATCCATATGAAAGCTCAGCAAAGCTTAGTAAATATTCTCAGGGAAAATGAAATAAGTCAGAATATAAAATGTTGTCTGGAAAGACTGACAGAGGACAGCTCACTCAACACCTTGAAGGCCATATGAAAGGTTTTGTTCTTTACCCTAAATAGGTAAGAAATTATTGACGGGTTTCAAGTAGGGCTGTAACAAGATCCCCTTTGCCAATTTCAGAGATGCCTCCAGCTTAGTGTCAAGAATGAATTAGAGATTGAAGTGCCTCATGCCTGTGGTGTCATCCCTTCATTTTGAAGCTCATATGAAAAAGAGAAAGATGCACTTTTTTTCTGAGGACCTTTGCACCTTGCCTGGATGTTCCATGAGGACAGGAACTCAAATCAATCTTAACCTCTTCCATGGCCACCCAAATGAATAAAACTTGGTTAATGTACTGATGAGCTGTTTATACAAAATCTTCAAAAGGGGCAAAAGAAGACTGAATGTTTTCTCTTATTGGAGCCAGACCCACTGGACTTTTGAGAGGTCCTAAATTAAGTTACAGGCCAGAGGATGGAGGGAGGAAAGAGATAAGGGAAATTTAACTGACAGTTTCAAGCTAAATCAACAAAGAAAAAGAGAAAACCTATTCCACACTCCTTTCTAGTGTGTTGAAGATTAGTCACCAAGGCAATATCATATTCTACTTTTAGAATCAACCAACCTAAAAGTAGCAAAAACTTCATTCTACTGGTAATCCTTCCTTCAATCCCAGGACCTTGCCTGCTTCACAATGCCCAGCTCCTCTTAGCTACAGCCAATTAGGTTGAGTATAAATATGTTTTCTTCTTCCCCAGTTTTTCTTCTAAAATACTTTGGCTCTTTAGGTCCAGTGGACATTTTCCCAACTGCTATCTGGCCTGGGAATTTGTCCCAGGACTGATCATTTTATTTTTAGCTACTTTTATTTGAGAGAACTCTTGGTTTCAAAATCTGGGAACTGGAACACCTTCAACCATCACAGATAATGTATATTTCACATGAAAATGTATTCATGTTTTATTTTCATGGGCAATGAGGAGAGCTGACATTTTACAGTGAGTTTTCCCACAAGAATTTAAAAGCAAACAAAGGGTTTCTGGTTGCATGTGAGGTAACTGAACATTTCAGCTCTCAAAAACATCCCATTGACTATAAAACTTCTGGCTTATATACATTTTTTTCTATCCAGAAACAACCTTATTTTTCTACTAGATACAAATGTATTCTGTAAGAATACACTTTTTAAAACATGTTATAGACATAAAAAATAAGGCAGAAAGAGAAAGATAAGACTAAAAGAAAATAAAATTGGAAGAAAAAAAAGCCACACTTGGACCAGAGAGACATTACCATAAACTTAAAGATTTATCAGACTGATGTTGTGTTAAATATAGGAGAGCCCAAGGCTCTTATGTTCTGAAAAGAATTGTGAGGCTCAATGTCTGACTCACTACAACATTTTATTTTGAAATTTTATTTAGCAGAAACCTTTGTAAGATATAAAAATTCTTTCATATTTCATTTTCCCCATGGCAACCAAAAGTATTCTAATGAAAATGTCTAAAACAGTTTCAGTAAAAGTAGACTTAGGTATCTTCAGTGTGTTAAAATGTTAACTGAAGATCTATCACAAAGTCAATTTGATTTCCTGTCATTTTGATACGTGATTTTCCAAAAACATTGCACCAAAAACTAACCATTCCATTCACAGAGTTTATAATCTGGGAGAAATTTTACTGACACTCTTTGATTATGCATTTTGACATAATAATTTAGAAGAAAAAAGACTTAGAGACTATTGCAAAGACAGTCTAGAAGAACGAAGTGATAAGCTTGAGGATTTTTTTTTTTTTGGAAACAGCTTTATTGGTATATAATTCTCACATGATTATAATTGACCCACTTAAAGTGTGCATATTCAATGGCTTTTTAGCATCCTTGCAGTTATGTGATCACCCCTAAAGAAAAGCTTATATTACTTTATCTGCCCCCCCTTCATCTATCCTCTATCAACTAATTGTTTCTATAAATTTGTCTATACTGGATATTTCATATCCACAAAATCATACAATATATGGTCCTTTCTAACCAGCATTTCTCTTTAGCATTATATTTACAAGGGTTTTCCATAATTTAACATGTGTCAGGGCTTCCTTTTTTGCCAAACAGTATCCCAGTATTCCACTGTACCACATTTCATGTCTATTCATCAGTTGATGGACATGAGTTGGTTTCTTCTTCAGAACTATTTTGGAGAATGCATCTAAGAACATTTGTATGCAAGATAATCTGAGTACGTATATTTTCTTTTCTCTGAGGTAAATACCTAGGAGTGGAAGGGCAGGGTCATCCGGTAACCATGCTAATCATTCTGAGAAACTGCCAGACTATTTTCCAAAATGGCCCCAGCATTTCACATTCCCACCAGCAGTGTCCAAGAGTACCAATTTCAATCAGAGACATTTTGAATTTATGGATTCATATCATGTCTTAAGATTGACTCAAATAGAGTTTTAAACAGATACTGAATATTTTTAGGAAATAACCTGTCTGTCTAAAAATTTTTCTGGGAATTTTGCAGATCACATTTCTCCACCAAATCCTAAGTTTGCCTTTCTCTTTTAATGCAAGATTTATTAAATTGTAGAGAAAAGTATTTGACTAAAACACAAGCTATAAAAAGAAGTATCAAACAGGTTTCATTTTTCAAACAAATACTTCTGCTAAATCAGGCTCAAAATCAACCACATCAAAGTGATTCTCCAGAGTTCAGCTCTTTTACTTCCATATTATGCTTAGGTTAGCAATTACAATTTTGAGACTTGATAGTTAGTAACCATG
This sequence comes from Castor canadensis, assembly GCF_047511655.1. NCBI lineage: Eukaryota > Metazoa > Chordata > Mammalia > Rodentia > Castoridae > Castor > Castor canadensis. The sequence continues at coordinate 80,327,434 of NC_133388.1, read as the reverse complement.
TCATTTATTATTATCCACTTTGATTTAAATATACTTTCATACACAAATATGTACAACATGTTGCAAGGTCTGTTCTTCACCTGTTTCCCTTCCATATTTTTTCTACCTTAAGGTTTCTATACTGTGATGCATTTGTTTGGTTACAATATTTTTAAAAATAAATTACTTAGAGTATGAATCAAGTGCCTAAATCCTTCCATATCTAAAATATCTTTCATTTGGCCTGGAAAGGATACTTTTTCTTTAGTAAATTATAAGTGATGTTTTTTCCTTCTTTTAATGTCCAGTGTAGCAAAAGATTTCTTTCTCAAGCTCACATTTAATGAATTTTACCAATTCATGAAATTCTTGTTAATTCTGTCTAGAAATCTAGAAGCCATTACAGTCTCTGATTCAAGTCTTTTTTAGCAAAAGGAGATTTTTATCTGTTATTTATTTAATATGACTCTCCTATCATTTCCTTCTCCCTCTGAATGGGCTAGTATTCACGTGGAAGAGCCCCTGGGTCTGACTTCCAAGTATCTGATCTTTTCCCTCATAATTTTCACGTGTTCCTAATGTAATTCTGCATTCTGTTTTGCTTCACTCCCTCAATCATCAAGGGTATTAAGTCTCTATAGTATCTGTTATCTTTTGATTACTATTTCCATTTGAGAGCCATGCTAATGCATACATATATGAATTTTATATACATGAGTTATATATATGTATGAATTATGTACATATGAGTTATACATATATGAATTATATATATACTAATACATTATATATATATATATTAATCTGCTATTATGGAATCCGCACAAGTGCCCTATCAGTTGCATGTTCAAGTTGTTATCTGTCTCTTACAGCAGTTTTGTTTTGTGAAAGGCCCTTTTATTCCTTAGTATTTTGCTTATTCTTTTCCTGGATGCAATGTTCAAGTTGGCTATGCATTCTTCTCTCTTGCCTGCTCATTGACAATGGGAAGTAACTCCACCCAGGGGACATGTGATATCCCAACTCATTGCCAGCCCCAGTTGAATGTATCAGGAGGAAAACTCTTTACTCTCTGGTTTTCTCAGATACAAAATAGTGATCTTCATGCTTCAGCAATAAATCCATCTCATCCTACCTATATCATGATCAGTAGCCCAAATAGGAATGGGGGGAGCCTTTCTGAAATCCATCCTGAGGGGGCAATCCATCCATTTTGAGGGGGTCCCCAGAATTCCACTTGCTGAGTTCTCAGGTCCCAATTTTTTTCTTGGGGCTCTAGAAGCTGGTCCTCAAGCTTCTAGATAAAACCAGATAAGAACTGTATGTCCTTTTACATCTAGAGCCTAAAGCCTATTTTTTCTCCTTTTAGTCCCTCTTACCTGCTGACTGTTAATTTCTTGACTCAGGATGGGTAAAAGTAACAGTAATGTCAATACCTAACATTTCTGGGACACTTACTAAATAATATAGGAGTTAACTAGAAGAAGGTTCTTTCTGCAGTGCCTATTATTATTCATTAGTCAGCTCAAATGCATACAATGGAAATTCTAGGGCTGGGCATGGTGGTGTACATCTGTAAACCCAGCTGTGCAGGCATAGGAAGATCACCAGCCCAGGCAAAACCATGAGAGCCTATCTGAAAAATAACTAAGCACAAAAGGACTGGGGGAGTAGCTAAAGTGGTAGAGTACCTTCTTAGCAAGTGCAAGGCCCTGTATGTATTCAAACCCCAGTTCAACTATTGCTAAAAAAAAAAAAAAGGAAGGAAGGGAAGGAGGGAGGGAGGGGACAAAGGCGAGGAACGGAGGGAGAGAGGGAAGCTCCAAGGCAAATGAAATGTCTCTACAAACAAAATCAAGCAGAGTTTAAGAAACCATAAAGTGACATAGATACAGTTTAGCAGTTCAATATTACAAGAATTAGAAAAATTTCATACTTAAGGATAAGACACAAATGCAAAGATTTTGAGGCTTGAGAGCACATGGTAATCTGTCTCACAGCCAAACTTTGTTATCAGAGAAACATGGAATTAAATCCATAGTATAAATTGAGTATTCCTTATCCAAAATGCTTGAGACTAAAGGCCCTCTCCCTCCCCGTTCTGATTCACACCATATGCTATGGTTTGAATGTGTCTTCTCAAAAATTCTTGCATTGAAACATAATGTCCAACATAATAGTACTAAGAGGGGAGGCCTTTGAGAGGTGGTTAGCACATGAGGGTTCCTCCCATCATGAATGGGATTAAGGCCTTTGTAAGAGGCTTCACTCAACATTGGGCCCTTCTCCCCTTCCAGCTCTTCCATCATGAAGGACACAACATTCCTCTTCTCTGGAGGATGTAATATAAAAGGGGTTATCATAAAAAGACACACTGGGTCCTTCACAAGACACTGAGCCTGCTGGTTCCTTGACCTTGAACTTGTCAGCCTTCAGCACTGTGACAAATAAATTTCTGTTATTTATAAATAACCCAGTGTGTAGTATATGGTTAAAGCAGCACAAACCAACTAAGATAACATGTCATTGGCTAGAGAAAAAAATTATTTCAACACTTGTTACAATGGTAAGGAGGAGTTTGTTCAGATTATTACAGTACTTGTCAAGATAAGCAAAAAGGAGATATAAGCTCAACCTTGAATACAGCAAGGAGGAATTTATAGCCAATGAACCCAATGAAGTCAGTGAATGGAACACTAAGAGAAGATATCAAGTGTAGAGAGATGCTTGTTTGACTGATTTTATAGTATTCTTGCTGAAGATAAGGCAGGATGATCAAATATCAAGAAATATCAGGATAGGAAATTCTCACTAAACTGATTTAGCAGTATTCTTGCTACAAATGGAGGATACTTACTTAAGTCAAGGCCCAGGAATGAGGCCTGCTTAAAGAGAGGACTCAAGGAGCCTGGTCAAAAGTGTGGTCAGAAGGAAAGTCTTTGTTCCATCCATGTAGCTATTTGTCCCCCCACTTCTCACAGAGTCCCTTATAAAAACCACTCTATTGATTCTCCTTAAAATCCTGTCTGCTGGGCCAAACACAGAACAGTTCTCATAGGACAATGAGATACTATGCCTTCAACAAACCTCTCCCCCTGTTCTTTCAATCAAAACCAAAAGCTTAATGCAAAATGACTTCTCAAAACCTGCCCCATAGTTTACCACACACTTCTAAATTTCTTTCAGGACCCAAGATAATGTAGCAGGAAGGAGGGCTTAAAAAAAAAAAAGTCTGTGTCCTGATAATGTTGCAGTGGGGAGGAGAGGGCATAGCAGGGAGATAAAACAACCTAAATGTTCAGCAATATAGAAAGGCTAAATAAATGACCTTTCATCCATACCATTGAAAAATTGGCAGCTGTTCAAAAGAAGGAGGGCTAGGTGGCTACAGAAACAGAAAATTCTCTGAGATATATAATTACCCTTCAAGGACTAGGGAAAGACACTGTTTAGAGCATAAAGTATATATACTGTATCCTATGAAATTGTACATTCTTGAATACATCCAGAATGTTTTCTAAATACAAATGTACAATAAGTCATCAAAATAGTTATTTCTAGGAAAGTGAAACAAGAAGCTCAGAGTCCAGGTTTAAATACAAATTATGAATAACTTTGTTTTTTCCTGCATTTTCTTAGCTTTTTATATTAATTATGTATATTTCATAAACAGTACAAATTTTATAAGCAAGTTAATTTTTTATTGCTACCATTAAGATACTAGGATGGAGAAAACATACCATGTTTTCTTTTTTCTAAAGAAAGTGATAAGTACTGGGCATGAGTGTAGCTCAGTGTGCCAGAGCACTTGCCTAGCATGCCAGAGGCCCTAAGTGTGATATGCCCTAAGCACTTAAAAAAAAAAAGAAGAACAGAAAGCCAAACTAACTGTATCAATTTCAGACAGAACAGAATTCTGACAAAGGAAACTTAGGAGGAATAAGAAAGGCATTACATAATAATATATTTAATATGCATACAATTTTTAGATTGGTATACCAATTTTAATGTATATGCAACCAACAACAGAATATTAAAATACATGAAACAGAAAGAGTCTACAAAGTGAAATACAAGAATCTGCTTTTATAGGTGGACATGTCAACAGTCTACTTTTAGTAATTGATAGATCAAGAAGACAGAAAATCAGTAACAATAGAAACAACCCAAACTACACAAGCATTCGACTGATCTAACTGACATCCTTGGAATACTGCATTCAATAACAGCAGAATATACATTCTTCTCAGGCTCCCATGGAGTAGTCACAAAGACAGACCACATTCTGGACCACAGCACACACTTTAGAAGATTTAAAATAACAGATATTCTACAAAGTATGTTCACAATCCACAATGGAATTAAATTGGAAATTCAATAGCAGAAAGGGAAATGAATAATTCTTCACTATTTGATTAAACATATTTTTAAAAAACACAAAAAAGTCTCAAAATAAATTTTTAAATATTTTTAACTAAATAAAAACAGGATACATATTACCAAAATGTATTGGATATATCCGAAGTGGTGTGCAGAGGGATATCTACAGCAAATACATATACTAGAAAACACTGAAGAATAAAAATCACCAATCTCACCTTCCATCATGGAAAACTAGAAAGGAGACCAATGTAAACCTGAGGCAAGAAGAATAAAGAAATGATTAAAAAAAAAGAAAAACATAGTGGGGAAGCAATGAGTTTGAAAACAAGAAAACAACAGAAAAATATCAGTGAAATCAAAACCGTGCCCTTTGAAAAGAGCAGTCAAATTAATAAACCTCAATTGACACAGCCAAGACAAGCAAGAAAAAGACAAAGGAGTCATATTATTGATATGAAAAACAAAAAGAGATTTCAAGGAAATTGAAATCTCAACAAAGGGCTGAAGGTGTGACTCAAGCGAGAGAGCACCTGCTCCCTCCCAACAGTGAAACCCTCAATTCAAATCCCAGTAATGCTTCCCCCACCAAAAAATGACAAAGAGGAAATTCTGTGAGGGCTGCACATGGTGGTATACACCTATAGTCAATTCCAGCTACTTTGGAAGCACAGACAGGAAGACTGCAATCTCAGTCCTGGGCAAAAACTGAGACCCTATCTGAAAAATAGCTAAAGCAGCAAGAGCTAGGGGCATGGCCCAAGTGCTAGAGCACTTTGCCAGCACAAGGCCCTGAGTTCTAAAGCCAGTACTACGAGGGAAAGAAAGAAATTCTATGAAAAATCCAATAGCTACAAACATGATAACTGAGATAAAACGGGCAAATTACTTGAAAGATATAAACTACCAAAACACAAAAACAGAAACAGACAATCTGAATAATCTGAAGCCTAAAAAAGAAACTGAATCAATAATAACCTAACAAAAAAAGTATCAAGTCCAAGAAAACTCACTGGTGAATCTTGCCAAATGCTTAAGAAAGAAGTTGTGCCAATTACCCACAACCTCTTTCCAAAAGTAGATGTTGAGGAACACCTTTTAAACTGTTCTATGAGAACAGCATTACTGGAACACAATTAAACACATTACAAGAAGGTAAAACTACACATTGTTTTCTCTCGTGCCACAGTATACCAAATGCAAAATTTGACAAATGAGATCAGAGTCATCCCTGGCTATCCATAGGGGATGGGTTCCAGGCCCCTTTGCAGATGCTCAAGTCCCTGAAATAAAATGGCATAGTACATGCCTATGTCCTACAGGTATCTTCCTGCATACTTTGTCTCTACATACTCAGTTCCAAATAAATGCTACCTAGTCACTACACTTTAGAGATTAATAATGGGAAATTCTGTACATGTCAAGTATTTTTATGAATATTTTCTTTTTTCTAATTTTCTTCTTAAGTAGCATGTTACTTATACACATGCGGGTTTCATGTTCTATGTCCAGGTGCATAGAACACACTTTGATCACATTCACCCCCTCAATTACTCTTTCTTGGTTCATTGAATTCACGGATGCAGAATTCCCACCTATGGATGGTTGACTGTACACCAGACCAAAAAGTTTCTGCACAGCAGAGGAATGAACCGTGAAGAGACAACCTAACCTATAGAATGGGAGAAAATACTTGCAAACTATACATCTGAAAAAGTAGTAAGAACCAAAACATATAAGAAAACTCAATAGCAGGAAAACAACTTGGATTTTAAAGAGTGGACAAAAGAACTAAAGAAACACTTCTCCAAAGAAAATGTACAGGCCAGACATGGTGGCTCAGACCAAAATCATGGTTCAAGGCCAGCCCACAGAAAATGTTTGCAAGACCTCATCTCAACCAAATGCCTGGACATGGTGGTGCATGTCTGCAATCCTAGCCAGGAAGAAGCTATTTAAGGAGGACTGAGGTCAAGGCCAGCATGGGCAAAAAAGCAAGGCTACCACCAAAATAGGCAAGATGCTATCAGCAGAGCAAAAGGAGTTGGAGATGTGGTTCAAGCAGGAGATCACCTGCCTAGCAAGCCTGAGGTCCTGAGTTCAATCCCAAGTACTGCAAAAAATACAAAAGAAAAAATGTACAAAAGAGAAATATGAAAAAATGCTTATCACTAATCTGGGAAATGCAAATTAAAAACCACAATGAAATATCACTTCATACCTGTCAGAATGGCTATTATGAAAAACAGAAATGATAACAAGCATAAAGGGAACCCTTGCACATTGGAATATAAATGTAGCTTAGCACACACGATGGAAAACAATTTACAGATTCCTCAGAAGTTTACAAATAGAGCTACCATATGATCTCACTACTGTACATGTATCCAAAGGAAATGAAATCTGAACGCCAAGAAGACACCTGTAACTCCATGTCCACTGCAGCATAACAGCCAGCATGCAGAATCACCCTAAATGTCCATCAGTCGCTGGATGGGGAAAGAAAGCATACTATATACACACACAGTGGAATACTAGCAAGCCTTTACAAAGAAGGAAATCCTATCGTTTGTGACAGTATGGATGAACCCAGAGGACATGGTAAAGAAAATAAACCAGCCTCAGGAAGAAACACTGCACGCTCTCATTTATATGTAATATCTGAAAAATAGTTGAACTCAACAAAGCAGAGAGGAAAACAGGTTACTAGGGGCTGGGAGAAAGCAGGGAGCTGGCGAGCTGTTAGTCAAAGCATACAAAATTTCAATTTGATAGGAAGAATAAGCTCAAGAGATCCAGTCTACAACATGGTAACTATGGTTAATAACAACGTACGTATACTTGAAAATTGCCCACAAAGTAGATTTTTGTTCTTCTATGACAAAAAATGGTATGTGATGTAAGGCACATGCTAGTGGACTCGATTTAGCCATTCCACAAAGTGTGGCTACTTCAGAACATCATGTTGTACATGATAAATAAATCCAGTTTTTACTTGTCAGTTAAATTTAATCAGTCAAACAATCAAAAAATCTCTCAAACAATAGATGCAAAAATAATCAACAAATTATCAGAAAATTGAATCCAACAATGCATAATGATTAAGTGGGATTTATCTGAGGTGTGTAAGACAGCTTCAATATTTAAATGTCAGTCAGAAAACCCACCACATCGACAGACTAACGGAAGAAAAGTCACACGATAATGTTCATTTGTACAAAAAAAGCACTTGATGAAATCTAACCAAAGCATTATGAAAACTCTAAGAAAATTAGAAGGGACTTTCTTGACTTGAAAAAAGAACATCTCCAAAGAACCAACAGCTAATACTACAGTTAAGTGATGAGAAACTGAACACATTTTCCTAAGGTAAGGAACTAAATGTCTATTCCATTTGGTCAGCTACTACAGAGTACCATAGACAGGGTGGTTTATACACAACAGAAATTTATTTTTCACAATTCTGGCTTCTGGGAAGTCTAAGATCAAGAACCTGGCAAATTCAGTGTCTGGTGAGGGCCTGCTTCCTGGCATGGATAGCCATTTTCTGACTATATCCTTACATGAATGATGGGGTGAAGGAGTTCCCTGAGTGTGTTTTATAAGGGCACTGATCCCACTTGTGAGGGCTCTACCTTCATGACTTAAGCTCCTCTCAAAGACCCTACCTTCAAATATCACAGTGGGGATAACACTTCAATATAAATTTCAGGGAGACATATTCAGTTTGTAACACAAGGCAAAAGTGTCCTCTCTAAAAACAATTATTCAACATCATACTAGAAGTCATACATAAATAGTACAGGTAAGACAAGAAAAGGAAATAAAAGACAAAGTGGTGGGAATAGAAGGCAAAAGTGTCTTTTTTCCACAAATGATATTGTCTATGTAGAAAAATCTCAAAAAATTTTGGAATTAATAAACAAATATAGCAAAGGTGCAACACACAAAGTTAATATGTAAGCATCAATTGCTTTCTTATATACCAGCACAATGAACAATTGGAACTTGAAACTGAAAACAGTGTAACAGTTTCCCACAAAGCTAAACATACTCTCACCATACAATCACACTTCTATGTTATTTATAAAATTGATCTGAAAATGTATATAGACACCAAATTGTGCATGTCAACATATTTAGCACTTTTATTCATAATTACCCCAAACTAGAAACAACCAAGCTATCCCTCAAAAGGCAAGTGTACAAATTAAAGTATATCCATACAAAGGATTATTTGAAAACCAGTAAGGAAACAAGCTATTAAGCCATGAATGAATCTTATTATTAAGTGAAAGCAGTGAGTTTTAAACCATAACATACTGGATTATTAATTAAATGATATACTGGAAAGGCAAAGCTGTAGAGATAATAAACTCAGTTATCGCAAGAGGAGCAGAGGAACAAGAGAGGAGCTGAAGAGCTGTGGCACAAGGACATTTTTAAGTCAGTGAAACAAAGCTGTGTGTCTAATTCTGTGGACCTGTGGCATTATGCATTTGTCAAATCCCATTTAACTATACAGCACACCAAAATGATGACCTTTCTGTTTGGATGCATTTTAAAAATCATATAGGAAATTGGAAATGACAAAGATGCCTTCCATCGAGCTACTCTGAGTTCTCTACTTGCTGACAGCCAAGCGTCTGCTCTTGTTGAGACTGCCTTTAGCAAAGAATGATGCTCGGTTAGAATTTCCCCACCCCTGATCTCTAGCCTTGTTTCTCATTCGTCCACTCCTCGATATCTAAGTCATTGGCCTGTCTTTAGCCAGAATCCTACTAGGACAACTTAGCAAGAATTAATTTTTAATAAGAAATGCTTAATAACAAATTATAAATGCAGATCTACAAGACAGAAAATTGGAACTGGGGGAGGTAGCTTAGTGGTGAAGTGTTTGCCACTTGGTGATATGTTCAAACCCATGGGGTTAATCCCCCAAAACAAAACAAAATAAAAAACCCCAGAAAATAAAAACAGAGAAAAATAAATATATACAGAAAAGTGACAATTTCCTGGTTAGGTGTAGGAATCTGGATTATTGGTGTTCCTGAATAATCAATAAATACAGCTCAAGAAATATAATACAATAATGGAAATCTCTCTGTGAAGGGGAGAGGAGACTACGACTCCTCAAAAGGATACACTTCATTACATGGAAATGTGACACAGAATGCTCAACACAGAACTCTGTCTTGGTTTAATATAGTACATGGAAAGCATAAAAAAGCATTAAGTTATACAAGAAGAACAGGCAAATAATGAATTGGAAAAGACAGGCTGGCTTCACAATTTCCCACAAGCAAGATGGGACAGTGTGACTTGTGGTCTTTTAACTAAACATTAGTATTCTACCTGGAAAATGTAAAAATAAACCTAACAAAGAGTGGGAGGCTAGAGAAAAGAGACTGAAGAATGCCCTCATTTTTTTATTGCATAATATCTAAAAGAGAATTCTGCCGTGCACTCTAACCACTTAAAGTTTTTTACAAGTTCCAAGTCTCAGAAAAAACTGTTTAGGAATAAATCAACTATTTCTGAATATGAATGTGTATGAGATACAAATTGAAGATTGCCTCTAGCTGTTCCATTGCTTTTGAGTTCAAGTATATGCTTCCGGGATATGTATTTAGACAAATTTTCATGGAAAATAAGCTATCGCATGAGAATAAATTAATTTATTAAAGTTGCTTTAATTTATTACTCTATAACAGAGATTGACATATGAAAAGGGACCGTGGTAAACATTTTAGGCTTTCCGTTCACAAATACTTAATCCTGTCATTAGAATGCAAAGGCAATCATAGACAATAGGTAGGTGAATGGGCATAGTACCTGTGTTACAATAAAACTTTTACAAAATAGACAGCAGGATAGGTAGGACCCATAGGTGGTAATTTGTACACATGTGCTCCAGTCACAATTTTTGTGCATATTATGCTAGGAAAAAAATAAAATTTTCTTAAGACACTCTAACCTCTTGTCTATATTTTGTGATATTTTAAAAATAAATATCATTGAAAACTCAGAAGAGTAGAGAATATTTTGAAGAGAATAAAAATTATCTCTAGTTGCACTATTCAAAAGTAAAAGCTAAGAAATTAACATATTTCTTTCTTTGTATGTGTATCTTTTTTCAGATTTTATTGCAGTAATGGGCTTATATCCTGCTTGTTTATACTTAATGTTATATACCATAAAGAACTTTCATAAAATTAAAACTTCTGTAAACATGAGTTTTAATAGCTATATAAAATTCTATCATATAGTTAGCTATCTCAAGATTTAGTTATTTATCCCTTTTACTTGGGCATTTGGATATTCTACTTTATCCCTTATATAATGCTGGGTTGGTCATCTTTGTACATAAATCTTCTTTCATATATCTGGTAATGTTTTAGTATAGACTCAAGTGAAATTACAGAGTGTGAACATTTTTGAGACTTACAATATACTTTTCTAAATTCCTTAAACTCCCATCAAATCGTATCTAAGATATGTCCTAAAATAGTTATACATGCTCATTTCAAAATTAGGAACCACCCTCCTTCTCAATGATAGAAAATCCGGATTACAAATAAATTTCTAAAATACTCTGTCCAACACAAACTGGTATCACTTGGTTATAAGAAAGTTTAGCTGTTTGTCTACGACAAGGCATAACACATTTATTTGTTTCAGAGTTGGGGCCACAGAGGTAAGCACCACAGCAAAATCTTAGAGCTGTGCAATTAATCATCATAGACATTTCACTGTCAGTGAAAATACATCAAAAGCAAGCACTTTTCCTCCCTGAGTGATACAAAACCAGCATAAAAATGGAGGGAGGAATCTGATGCTTGTCGGTACCTTATATGTATTTTCACTTCTCCCACAAATAAGTAGTAGAATGCTGTGCATGCATGCCTTCTATGCTGTGATTTATTTTCTCTACCAAGTATTACTCAGATATAGGAAAACTGCAACAGAACCTAGCTGTCAGCATCCTGGCATAAAAGATGCCAAAAGATAACATCACCCAAATGCAATATAAATCTCCCAAAAATACATCAGGCTTAAAATGATCATGGTACAAGTATTCAATTCAAGTGCTTAAAAACATTGGCCATCTCAAACTAGATGTGGGGAAAGACAATGCTTTCCACATTATCGATACGTGATTTGGGGCAATTTATGTCTAGAAGCTTGTTTTCATCTTTGCAGCATGGAGAAAATAATACCAATCTCATAGGTTGTAATTCAGAATAAGCAAGATAATATTTATCAAGTGACTACTATGGATTCTGGAAAGTAAGTGATTCCCAATCAATACTGAGTGAATCAGGAGCTCTCCCTATATTCAAATTACCAAAAATTTTCATTATATCCATCTTAACAAATTAGTATCTCTCTTAGTAACAGCAAAGGTAAACTTTACATTTCACCAGCTTAAAACCTTATTCCAAAATCACTGCAGTCCTAACTGTGATGCATCAATAACTCTGTTTAATTGCACTGAACACAGAACCAGATAAAGAACTTTAAAGCCTCATAAGCAAATTCATGGTCCGGGAGAACCCTGATCAAAGTGAATTTTCATATGAACTGCCAAGCCTCACGTTTTTCAACCTCGTGTTTGTATAAAATCCAGACATCATTTTACTGTATATGCTTTATATACACTGTTACAGTTTCCTTCACTTTTATTACAGAAATTATTGAAATCCCCATAAAGTGCATATTAAGAACTCCCTAGAGTGAGTAGATACAATATTGTATGAGACACTGATTGAATTCATCAAAATCGGGTATAAAGTACATTTATTATGAGATTCTTAAGAATGCATGTTGTTGACTAGAATGCAATGTGCTAGTGGAAAAATTCCATTTGGACCCTTTAAATATAGATAAGTACAAAATCTTCCTGATGGCTAAGCAAGATGATAAGGAATCTGTTAAAGTCCTTTATGCACATTCACTGAGTTTTTGATGCTGTGAGCTGAAAGTACTGCAGGTGGCTGCAGAACATTGGAGAAGACAGTTCCAACCTCTCCAAAAACCCTTTGGTCATTATGGTAAGGAAGGGGAATCTGTGAACTCACTGTGACTTCTATTTATAACTGTGGGGTCATCTAGGGAAGAAGCCCTCCTGAGCCAATCATTGGAACATAATGATGTTAAAAACCTGTTACCAGAAGAATCCAGTAGGGGCATGGCTTCTGGTAAAGGTCTATACTCAGCTCAATCCTTCTGGGAGCTCTGGAGTGTTAACTTGCCCTCAGAATCTATTTCTGTGCTGTACATGGAGCTGGGCTTTTGCATTAATGCACCAGAATGCCATTTGGTCATAGGTAGCATATGGGAGGCAAATGAGGAAGCATCTCTGAATTTCACTAATGGGCAAAGAGGCTCCAGTATAAAAGAGCCATTCTTTGAAGAAGGTCTCAGGGACCTGCTTTTAGCAGCAAAATGTGCAGAGGGTAAGGGAGAGATCAGATCTAGACGGACACCAATCAGGCCCTCTACAGGAGACATAGTTGGTATTCAAACCTGCAAGGAACAAATGCATGTAAGTGCTTACATTTCAGTCATCTGACTTTTAAATCTGAACATAATAATTTAGAAATATACAGGTGTTTCGATTACAAGAATGTGGATTGTTCAACAGTATAGGAAGTTTCTCTTCAGTATAGAAAGTTTCTCTTCATTATGCAGTTATTTCCCATAACATTCTACCATCAAGTTCCCCTACTCATTTGATATGTTTTTGTAAATACCTATTGCTTATTATCAGGGACACCAGTAATAATGAACTCAGATGACTGAAGCAAAGGAATTAACTTCTCATTGATGAAACACCGTTTCATGGCCACAAGTACACTGAAGTTGACCTGAATTCCCCACAAATGAAGGTGCAGAGCTCCCAAGAGAATGTGAACAACTCATGTCAAAGCCATCCACTCCATAGCAAGTAACTCAAATGCGTTTCCTACTAGTAATCAATCCTGGCTTTAGGCTCCATTCGTGAGAGAACAACTTACCGACAGGAACTTCAAAAGTGGAAAAAAATGGGGTACAGAGATGTAGCTCAGGGGTATGCTCTCAGCTCAATCCCAAGCCCCCCAAAATTAGAAGATGAAACACTCTGAAAACCTTCCTAAATGTGTATGTAACGACTCTTCCTCACCACTCCACTAGCGCACTTGTACATCTCCAGTATCTACAAGCCTCCTCAACTGATGACCTGCTGGGGCTCACGTTACTTATTTAATGGTTCTCGGTTGAACTGGAGAAGTGACTCACCAAGCCACTCTGAAAAGCTTGTTTACTTAACAAGTGAGATAGTGACCCTGTCTTTTATTTTATGCACTCTATGATTAAGTACCAGCATATATTATTTTCATACATAATTTTTCATGTCCTTAACAGCACAGACACTCCAGGTAAGTGGGGAAAATTTTATTGTATCTCACAAACATCAAAAATGTGGACCATCTGGGCACTGGTGCTCACGCCTGTAATCCCAGCTACTCAGGTGGATCACAGTTCAAAGCTAGCCCAGACAAATAGTTCACAAGACCCTATCTCAAAAATACTCAATACAATAAAAAAGGGCTGGTAGAGTGGCTTACGGTGTAGCCCTGAGTTCAAACCCAGTACTGCAAAACAAAGAAATAAAAATTTTTAAAAAGTGTGAGCCAAAATTGATGGAGTACATCTATTCCCTCATTCAACCATTTTTTAGGACCTTCTTAAATTCCGATTTTAAGTAATATTATTTCTGTTTGATTAATATTTAGCTTTATTAATGCTTAATAATTTTTCATATTACAATCCCTCCTTTCATACATCTTCACTAGTATGCTTTTCCCCAACTCTCCTGCCTATTATCAATCTTGCATAATATGTCTAATATTTTAACAAATCCAGAACTGTCCTCTGACACAAAAATAACCTTATATTTCCTGCAGATTCATGGTCAAAAAGTGTTGCTTTTGATGATTTCCAAATGTGCTCATTATTTTCCAAAGTCCTGTAGGAAGAGAATATGAAGTGAACAGAAATAAACCTAGAACACTTCGCTGACAGACTTAACACTAACAACTTTAGCCGTGAGTGTAATGAGACCACCAGAAAAGCACCGGGATCAGGTTAAACTATGACTGAGCCATGCTTTGGGGATGTGTTTTTAACACGTTCCTGTTATATGTATGTCTCCGTGAAATGCAGACTTTTAATGAAATAAAGCAAAACATTTCAGAAAAAGTTAGAGAACCAATATCTAAAGTATGCAATTTTCTAAATTACTGTAACTGAAGTTACTGTTGGGTTCTGAGAGGAATGACTTCAAGAGTTCCCTAATTGGTCCCCAGGCGTGCCAAGATTTCACCAGATAATGAAGCGCTCCCATTAACCCAGGCTCCCTAAAAGTCTCCAGAGAATAACGTTCGTTTCCAGGTTGGTAAGGATGCCAAGCCTTCCAATGCTCCATGTTTAAGATTTGTGAGTAGATGCAGGGAAGAGAAAAAAAGGTTTACAAGCAATCACTTGTTCTCAACCCCAGTCCCTGCTGGTGAGTGAGTAGGTGAGCTACTAATCCTTATGTATACAAACACCTACATTGCGAAGTTCTATTTCTCTACTCACGTAAATCCATACATTTGTTTGCTGAGAAGCTATGGCAGCTTGAATAAACTTAACGAACAATTGCGATGGCATTAAGAGGTTGGGTCTTTAAATGCAGATTAGTCCATGAGGGTTCCTAAAAGGGATTAAAGCTTTTATGAAAGAGGCTCCATGTTGCTTTCCGCTCTCACTTGTTCTACTTTCACCATTGCTCTTTGCTTTAGAAGCAGAGAGCAGCTTGCACCAGACAGGACCTTGATCTTGGATTTCGCAGCCTCCAGATCCACGAGAAACAAACTTCTATTCTTTATAAATTCCCTAGTCATGAGGATTTTTTTTTTTTTACAGCAGTATAAACAAAGACAAGCACTGAGAAGAGAAGTCTGGTTGCACATGATATCCTGCTCAGTTAATGACTTTATTGAATAGTGATTGAGCTGACCTCTGGGATCTAACCTGAATATGCATGACCAAAGATTTCTACATGGAAAGTCACCTTATCATCCACATCCCACTCGCCAGGTCCCACGCCCCAGTAATGAGGCAGAAATAGCTAGATAGGGAAAACTCAGAAATAAAATGGGTGAGAAAGATGCAATTGAGAAAAGCCCACTGATTTTTCTTCATTTCTAGGATATATCTTAATGTAAAGCAAATGTCCAGGTATTTAGAAGAAGAAAAAAAGGAAAGAAATGAAGGATCTAAAAAAGGTAAAAGAGAGGAATGGCTCATGCTGATGTCATAAAATTAGCAGAAATATTCTTTCTGCCTGTATTTCTTCAAAGTTTGTATAGAATTGGTGTTATTTATTTCTTAAATGTTTGGTAAAATTAACCAGTGAAGCAAGCTGAATCTGGAGTTTGCAGGAAGCATTTTTCAAATAAAGCTTTTTTATTTTAGAATAATTCTAAATGTATAGAAAAGTTGCAAAGATTGTCCACCATCCTCATTTACCCCTCACCCAGTTTTCCTGAATGTGGGTTTTTTCCACCTTGGTGCAACCAATATTCAGGGTGTCATTCTTTGTTGTTGGGGACTGTCCCATGCACTGAGAATGCTTACTGATCTCTTTAGCTTCTACCTTAGATGATGAAGCACTGTTACCCCAAGAGCGATAGCAAAAGAGTCTCTAGACATTATCAAACATCTCCTGGGGGGGATTATCTTTGATGGTGAACCACTGTTTTCATGTTAACATATTACATAACCATAGTCAAAACTAAGAAATTAATACTGCCACAATACTATTAAGGAAACTATAAACTATGGAGACTTCACCAATTTTTATATTAACATCTTTTTTTTTTACATGTGAGGAGCCAACCCAGGACACCACATTTCATTTAAGAAGATAATCATTTTAATTACAAATCTAACTCTTTTAATAGGCTATTCAGCCTATTTTGATCAAAATAGGCTCCTCAGAGATTTTTTTTTGATTTCATCTAAGTTGTTAAATTTATGTACGTACAATTGATTTGTCAAAATATTATACTTCCACTATCTATAGAACATATGGCAATATCCCCAGTTCATTCTTGATACTGGTAATGTGCACTTTCTCTCTTATTTTTCTGTCACTGTGGCTAGAGATTTGTTGTCAATTTTATTGATCTTTTCAGGGACCAAGCTTTGAGTTTCATTTATTTTCCCAATTAGTCTGGTTTCTAGGCTAATGATTTTTCCTCCTATTTTTATTATTTTCTTCCTTCTAGTTTAAGTTTAATTTGGTCTTGTTTACTCTAGATTTTTGTATTGTTTTGTCTGTTTGTTTGGGAGGGTTTTTGGGGGGTTGAGGGGGAGCAGTATTGGAGTTTGAGTTCAGGACCTTGCACTTGCTAGGCAAGTGTTCTGCCACTTGAGCCATACCTGCATCCCTTTTTGCTTTAGGTTAGTTTTCAAATAGAGTCATGCTTTTTACCCGAGGCTAGCCTCAGACTGTGATCCTCC
Organism: Castor canadensis; assembly: GCF_047511655.1. NCBI lineage: Eukaryota > Metazoa > Chordata > Mammalia > Rodentia > Castoridae > Castor > Castor canadensis. The sequence goes on along the minus strand of NC_133388.1, from coordinate 80,310,520 downwards.
TACCTGTGGCCTCTTGCATAGCTGGGATGACAGTCACATGCCACCACTCCCAGTTTGTTTTGCTGAGATGAGATCTAACTTTTTGTCCAGGTTGACTTTGAACATGACCCTCCTAATTTCCACCTCCTGAGTTGCTGAGATTACAGTTATGAGCCACCACACCTGGCTAGATATTTTTTGAGATTGGGGTCTCACTGTGTTACCCAGGTTGTTCTTAAACTCCCAGACTCAAACAATTCTAATACAATTAATTCTATACACATATTTTTATGCTCTGGTTTGAATGCATTCCACAAGCTTTGGTATTCTGCATTTTCATATTTACTTAGTTCAAATGTTTTTTAATTTTCTATTGTGCTTGTTCTTTGACCCACAGGTTACTTAGTAGTATATTGTTTAATGTCCAAATGCTCGGGGATACTCCAGATAGTTTCCATGGACAACTTCCAATTTAATTGAATTTTTTGTTAGAGAAAATAACTCTACATGATTTTCGTCCTCAAATGTACTGAGCTGCTTTGTGGTCTAGAATATAATTAGCTTGGTGCCTATTCCACATGTACATTAAAAGAACACTTTCTACTATTATTGGGGTAATTATGTAAACATCAATGTGGACGGGTTCGTACAGTTGGTCAAACCTTCAAGGTCCTTACTGATTTTTGCTCTACATGTTTCATCAGTCACAGAGAAAAGAGGGTTGAAATTCGTATATTTTTCTTTTCAGGTCTGTTTTATTTCAGGCATCTTAGAGCTGTTATTAGGTGCACAAGCATTCCAGATTCTAAGTCTTTTAGATGAATTTGATAAAATATTTTTTGATGAAAAATATTTCATTAGGAAACATTTTTATCCCCAGCATTATTCCTTGTTCTGAGATCTACTTGTAGAATATTAATATTGCATTTCCCAATTTCTGGTGATTAGTTTTCCGTGGTGCACAGTTTTCCATTATTTTACTTTTTACATATTTGTGTGTGTGTGTGTGTATAGTGGGATTCCTGTATAAAGCATATAGCTGGGCTGTGCTTTTACATCCAGTGTGACAAAATTTTCATTTGACAGTTTTGGTTTTGATTTTCCTTTCAATACATTAAAAATATTATTCCTGTATCTTCTGGTTGATATAATTTCTGATAAGACGTCTGTAGTCATTCATAATTTTGTTCCTCTGTACATGTATTTTTTCTGGTTGCTTTGAGATTTTCTTCTCATCACTGGTTTTCAGAGGTTTGAATTATAACGAGGCTGCATATGGATTGTGAATGTGTGTGTATTAATTTCACTTGTGTTAAGCTTCTATATGAGGCTTTGCAGTGCTGAACACTGTATTATTAAAATACTTGAAAATCTTTGTTAAAAATTGTTGATGAATTTAGCATTTTTCAGCTATCATTTCTTCAGATGTAATTTTTTTTAATCTCCCTTTTGTGACTTAAACGTTATACTGTGGGGCTGCTTGCATTGCCCCACAGGTTACTGAGACTGTAGCCTCTTTTGAGTCTTTTTCCTTCTGTGTTTTACATTGATATTTTTTATTTCTGTGTTTTTAAGTTCATTCATCCTTTCTTCTGCAGTGTAGTCTACCATTGACTCAGCAAAAGTCTTATTTCAGGTATTGTGTTTTAAAATTTTTCTGAAGTTTCTCTTGATCTATTTTTATATCTTCTCTTGCTCTCCTACATTTGTCATATTTTCTCTTAAATGTTTTCCTTTGTCCTATCAACCACACTTACAATAGTTGACTCAGGTCCTTTTCTGCTATTTCTATCACAGCTCTCATTTCTGGATCTATTCCTAGTAAGTGATTTTTCTCTGTATTTTACTTATAATGTCTTCTTTATTTATGTTTTTATTTTTGGTAGATGAATTTCCTGAAAGGGAGTTGGCATTTTTCTGTTGGGCAGTTCAACAGTTATTTTAAGTCCAGATAATTATTTCCAGGTTTGTTTATAAATTGACTCTAGGGGACAATATTGTATAGCTTTCACTTTAGGGATAATTTAGTTCCACTATTAAAGTGTTACTAAATGCCACGTTTGTTCTGTGATGTCTTTCTATTCTTCCTAGAGGAAACTCAAAAGGCTCCTTCTATATGAACTTGGGCTGACAGCTCCCCAGTAATTGTTTCTTCCTTTCCAGTTGGCCTTTGCCAAGTCTCATGGGAAAGAACAATGTGTACCTACTGGTATTGGTCAAAGATTTAAGAGGATTCTTCTACAAATCGCCAGAGTGTGCTCTTCCCCTCAAATATATCTCTTCCTCTGTGCAGCCACCTTCTATTCAATGTCCTGTACCTCAAATTCTAGTTGTCTCAGCATCCCTGAATGCTGAGCTATACCTTCAGAGCTGAGAGATCAGGCTTTTTTGGGGTTCTTCCTCTACCACATTGGAAAAGGTGCTTCCAGGAAGAAAGACTGGATGTACCCACAGGGATCACCTAATTTCTTTGCCTTCTCTTATGAATCACAGTCCTATATTTCCTACCATTCAATATTCAAAAATCATTGTCATGTGCATTTTACCCAGTTTTCTGCTTACTTATGGATGGAAGACAGGTCCCATAAGAGATGTTTCTATATAGACAGAAGCAGAAATTTCTAGATACCTTGAGCCATCACTGTCTGCCTCCACATTGTTTTTAATAATGACACAAAAAAATGTGCTGGATACAGTACCATGTGCTTTCTTGTGATAAATCAATTAGTTTTAATCAATCCTTGAGGCTGTTTTTCTTCCCAAACATTGAGGGCCCAAAGGTCACAGTGGTAGTAACTATCTGATTTGAACTTAGGTCCTTCTAACTCTTAAGTATACTTCAAGAAGCAGTGTCTTATTTATACAACCTTCTGAATTAATTCTCTGAAAATCAGTTCCTTCATTCATTTCCCATTTTTGTGGTTTTTATCAAGGAATCCCTGGGTCTTTGCTCTGTGTTTTGAGACGCTCTAGATATGAATATGCTTGTTTAATAGATAAGTCAACTGACCAGAGGGTTCTGTGATTTTCTCAACATTCTGCAAATAGTAGACTACAGCAAGAAATAGGAAAACAAGATTAGCTCTTATATACCTGAATACCTACAAGATCATTCCTTCCATTACAACCCACAGGAAAGAGGAGGATATTTAACTGATTGCAACTGTTTTTTTTTTAATGAAGCAACCCTCAAAACAGCAAAGCCTTAATTTAAACTAACTTCTTTAATCTATTCTTCCAGTTCACCCTCTCCTATCTGCTCTCCAGACAATGAACTGTGGTTTAAATGCACTGACATTCTGTCAACCATGTCCTGAAGAAACACGGATTCCAAGGTCTTCTTTGTTTGCAATGACTGTCATGAGTTGACTTGTAAGAAGTAATTGGTTCTATAATTTAATACACATCAAATCTACTACACACTGTTTCCTAATTCGTGTTTTGTGTGTGCATACAGGTGTAAAATGAATTTAGCTGCTTGGATAGGTCTTTAGCATTGCCTATAAGCCACAAAATAGTGAATTGTAATGATGGTTCCTAGCTTGAGCCTCAAGGGTTCCTCTCATCTAAAAGATGATGTCAAGGTCACAAAGCCACAAGGACTTTAGTTTCCACAACTGGAAAATAGTCCCTATAGATAAGTTACCTAAGTAACTCTAAGCTTTCTTCCATTTCTAACATTTTAGAGTTTCTTTTTTCTATGTTTTTTTCTCCTTATAATTTATCATTTTTATATTTATTTACATGTGTATACATTGTTTGTGCTATCCCCCCACACACACCTCCCGCCCAACCCCTGGCTTCCAGGCAGAACCTGTTCTGCCCTCATCTTCTCCAATTTTGTTGAAGAGAAAACAAGAGATAATAAGAAAGACACAGTGTTTTTCCTAGTTTGGGATAAAGACAGCTATACAGAGAGATTCCTAGTGTTACTTCCATGTACTTGTGTATTGCAACCCACATTGGTTCATTTCTATCAGAACTCTTCACTACTTTTTGGTCCCCTTCCCATAGTGGCCTCTGCCAGTTTAAGATTACTTTATTCTCTCCTCTACAGTGAGCACATCAACCACATTCAAGTTTTAGGTTTCCTTCCCTTTCCCTATTCCTCTCATGCACATTCTCCCCTTAGTGTGTGACCCATGCCCAATAATGTTACTGCATTTGCAAAGACACCTGGTAGGTACCAATTATTGTAATTTATGTTCCTTTATTACCCATTGATAGAGATAAGATCAGCTAACATCTGGGGACAGAGTGAGCCAGGAAAAGATCTTAGAGACAGCCTGTGTGAGGCACTATGGAAATGTCAGTGCTGCCATATGCCAGGCCTGTGTGGATGGGGATGCTCACTTACCTGCTTCAGCACTGACGGGCAGGAGAGCCACCATGAAGAGCAGGAGAGGGACCATGTTCCACAGAAGTCTGTCCAGGTGTAGAATGGTACTTGCTTACTCCTTCTAACTTTTTATCCCTGATGTGAGGTAGGGAGGGCTATATCAAGTGACCACTAATTTCCTCCTGACTCTAATTTTCAAGATGGGATCTTTTGTTATATGTCTTCCCTCCCACATAGATCTGTGTGGTGAGTGTTGCAAGAAGCACCTTGTCAGGCAGTTGCCAGTGAGCATGACCATAGTCGCCAGGAGGAATACTGGACTCTCAGAAGGGAGGTAGAGACTTTGGGGGTTTGTCATGAAACAGAAATGTTATCCTCTTCCCCTTGGTCATATCCTCTGGAACTGCAATATAATCATCTTAAATCTTGAATTTATGGTCAGGTAACTGTCTCCTTCCTAAAATAAGGATTCTATCCTTTGTAGAGCTTACGAGTTCAAGAATCTTTTTTTTTTTTTTAATATCAAACTGAGTGCTTCAGAGGAAAAAGTAGCCCCAGCAAAGCCTTCCCAGGGACCTGGCTTTTCATGTTCTACAGACAACATCTTAATTCCATCCGAGTTTTTTCCCAGAGAAATTTAACATTAAAGTTAATTAAATTGTGGTGATATGATATACCAGATTAAAACCATTTTAGCTCTTTTTACATTTGTAGTTCAGTAGCCTTGTTGTGCAACTTAGTTATTTTTCACTTTCACGGTGAAATTCTGACCTTTCTTTCAAGTCTTTCCACCATCCTCCAACCCTACCTTCTAAACACCGGTATATTTTGTGTCTTTTTGGATTTGCCAGAAATTGTTACCTAAATATGAGAGTCTTGAGCATGATGACATCTCATGTGTCTCACCTGGTCATTACTGCATTTATAAACCAGATTCTATTACACAGTAGGACAACTCTGTGCCCTTCAAGGCTGTGGTGTAGCATAGAAATTGGAGGGCAAGTGTAAAATCAGGCTGGGGAAGTGGCAAGGTGATGACTCCCAAGCCTAGTCACTTAATCCTATCTGGTGACTAGGATGAGTCTACTACAAGGTAATTTTCTCACACATTCTTCTTCATGCTTTCAGGATGGGGAGAGAGGCCTTGATACCCATGCTTTTAGATGTTTTTGGAAGACAAAGAAAGGGGTGAGAAGCAAATTTCTTCTTCATGGAGAGGCTGGATCCTTGTGAGGGAATCTTCTCTTATTCCCAGGACAGAACAGTTAAGGGTGAGCTCTCAGACGGGTGTTTCCCTCTGTCTTTTCTACAAAGATCACTATCTTTGGCTCAAGCCTATGCAATAGAAATATCTGTGGTATAGCTTCCAGAAGCCAAACCTATAGGCCTGAGCATCTACTGAGCTGCCCCTAGGTTGAAGGGCAGGATCTTCTTGCCCTGGTCTGATTTTCTATTACGTGCCAGGTTAGCTCAGCTTGAGGCTGTATCTAGGAGGCCTTGCTTCAGGCTATAACATGAATTCCAACAGAGGATCAAGGCTGGGAGATGAATGGATTCCCTAGCACACAAAGAGAGCCAACCAAGACCTGGAGATGATTCGCTTGGAGGAGAGTAGAGTAGTACTAGAAGGACTGTAATTTTAATTGAGGACTATCAGGATGTCCAATGGGAATCTCTCTTTATGGTTCCAGAGCTGGGACAGAAGAGGTAAAAGAACAAGGATAACAAGCATTTATTGTTGCCTTTTTAATACTTGATTTCTTATAAGGAACTTCACTCATTCTTCTGTATTACTTTAGTCCAGAGATGCAATATGAACTCTCATAAACATTCATCCACTTGAAGAGTCAAATTGCCACAGGGAATCCTGTGTGAAAGACACTGAGGCTTTCTGTAGGTGACTGGTCCCCCACAAAGGTGGATTTCAGGCCAGAGGGAATGGATTAATTGTATCACATGAAACATTTCCAGATGAATTGGAGAGCAACCAGTTGCATAGCCATGTGTCTAGAGGATCTGGGAAAGAAGAGTGTAAGGAAAGCCCTCTGATTAAAGGAGCACTAGCTGGAAGTTGGTCCAGTTTTGCTTTTGTTGTGAATTCACAAAGAGGTGTGTGGACACTTTCTTTCCAGGCCTTCCTCCTTTTATGGAGGTGGTTTCTGTCTCCTAGCACCTTTAAATTTTTCCTTTCTTAAGCAGTGATTATTTTCTTTAAGTAAACATGGAACCTAAGAAAAATTTTAACCAGACGTGCATCTTTGATAAGCTGGTGTGGAGTAGGCTTTCTGGTTCCTTTCTTCTTTACCTGGTCTAGGCAGTTCCACAATTTAAATGCCCTTGGACATGATGGCACCCAGAGAAAAAGAGCTGGTGTCTGCAGGATTGCAGACACCATGTGACGGAAACTACTGGAGAGCTGGAAACTAGGGCCTGGCAGTCACACAAGCTGCTGTTGCTCAGAAATGGAACCCTAAGCACTGCATTCTCAGATGCTTGTGTGGAAAGGATGTTTAGGGTGAGGACACCAGGATTAGAGTGTGTGGGCTTGGTGAGAGCAGAGCTTCAAGTGCGAGTGAATGCAAAGTTTGACTGTAATCTTTACTGATTATATTAGAGAAAAAACATGTTCTGAAGAGGCTGGCAGTTTGTCTAAATATTCTGGCAAAAAGGATAAAGAAGTGATAATATTTTATTTTCATAAAACAGAGAAAGAAGATATGCTGTTTTAATTAAATACAGGTAATGTCCACTTAACATTTGCATGTTTCCATATTTTAAATCGTATTGTATGTATGCAAGAGTTTGATTTCTTTGTCTATTAAAAGAACCCAATAAGGTGTCCAAAAATCTAAATTTCTATGAAAAGATAAGAAAGAAATTAAAGTGATACATAAATGAGAAAGAGAAAAGAGATATTTTTAAAATTTTATCATACATGTTAATAGTTATTTAGTCCTAAAGTTAATTACTTCATACCACACTAATTAATGATGCAATTGCTTAATATGCATATAAGAGAAAAGGTAACAAATAGAGAGGGATACAACATCAATTACATTCCTATTTAGTTTTTTGAGACAGGATTTCAAGCTGACCTTGAGGTCAGGACCCTCCTGCCTCAGCTTTACAGGTGCTGGGTCACAGTTGTGCTCCACCACACCACCTAAAAAAGTTCCCATTTTAAATGTTTACGTTAAAATCATAACATGCATGTGTATAATTGTTTAAGATACTTTTTGTTATTATGTTAGGTTTCCTTGCCTATTTGGTTACCTTCAAAGTTAAATCTCTCTATATATGAGGTTTCTAATACTAAGAGTAGTATTACTGTGAATTCTGAATTTCTAAACCTGTCAAGTATGCAGCATAACGTTTTATTCTAAGGTTTGTTCGCTAAAGGGGGGCGTAGAGTTAAAGGCCCTGTTAGAGCAGGAGAGCAAGTGCAAAAGTGTATGATGTGTACTGATGAGAGTTACAGGCCTTGTGGTATCAACATCTTCAGCGTCATCCACCTCAGCCCTCTGCTTTTTTGGAGAAATGCTAATGAACCATATTACACTTTATCTCAAGCCTGGGAGAGCCCAGGTCCTTTGCATTCTGGTTCCATTTGTTCAGTGGCTCCCAACTGACCTCTCAACTGAAACAACTTTAAGTTCTTTCTTTCCCATTCTGAATCAGGTACATAGTAAGTTTCCACATTGGCATGTTAGATACACAAGGAACAGTTCTTAAATGTTGTGTCCAGTTATAGGGCATAGGGGAAGAGAAAGAGTTCCTAATAAATCTGGATCTCAGCTCATACTTGTCTCCCTAAGTCATTTAGCCCTAGGGATAAAGAGGGAAGAGCACAGAGGAGTGTAAGTGGTTCTCTGTAATTTCTTTGCACTGATTATCCAGTGATAGATCTGGAGATCTGTTAACTTCTGGGGATGAGTGAGCCAAGGATGGGACCTTAGAGACAGTCTGAGAGGAGCACTGTGGGAAGGTCAGCTCTGTATGCCAGGCCTCTGGGGATGGGGATAGTCACTGGCCTGATTCAGTAGATTCTGTAGTTGCAGCAGAGCAACTACCAAAAAACAGGAGTGGGAACATCTGCCCATGCTCAAGTGGCACTTGCCACTTCCAACTTTTAACACTCCTGACTTTAACTTTCAAGACCAGCTTTTGTCATATGTCTTCCCTCCCACATAGCTCTGTGTGGTGAGTGTTGCAAGAAGCATATTGTCAGGCAGTTGCCGGTGAGCGTGACCACAGTCACCAGGAGGAATACTGGACTCTCAGCAAGGAGGAAGAGACTATTGGGGGACTTTAGCATCAGCAAATGTGCAGTCTGTTCACCCTACAATACGACTAGGCAGTTGCCTACTGCTAATGTAGCTCCTCTCCATCCAGTCTTAACCTTTGTAGAGCTAAATTTTTTCAAAAGTCCAAGAATCTTTTTTTGTAAATTTAAGAGTGCCAAGCTCTAGCCTCTCCAAAGAACACTATAGAAAAGCCTGATCATAGCTCAACTTCTTTTATTTAATTATTTTTTAAAGAGCATTTTTATTGGTGCATCTTACTTGTGTGTAGTTGAGTTTCATTATGCTTACCTACTTGCACACAGTGTACTCTCATCATATTGACCCTGCCATTATTCCCCTCACCTTCCCCCTGCCTTCCTTCTCTAGTTTCCTTCCACCTGTCTAGTAATCTCTTCTTTTTCTTTTTTTACTCCTGAACTTCCACAAATGAGAGATAACATGTACTATGTTTGTTTGTGGGAATGGCTCATTTCACTTATTGTGATGATCTCCAGCTCCATCCATTTTCCAGCAAAGGAAAAGAATTTCATTCTTTTAAATGTATGCTATATTTTCTTTATATACTGATCCATTGATGGCTTCTGTTTTTCTTTTTTTCTTGATACTGGTGTTTGAACCAAGGGCCTCTTACTCGCACCACACCCAGTGGTCTTTTTGCTTTAGTTCATTTTTTCAGATGGGATCTCCTGTTATTACCTTTTAATTTTCTTACCCCTCTGGAGTAGTTGTGATTATAAGCTTGTTTATTTACTTATTTATTTTACACAAAAAATAATATTTATTGTGTTGATGTTTGACTGATTTTAGTGATCAGAATATTAAAATTTGCTGACAAGTTTTCTTTGTACATAAAAAGTCAAAAAGATAAAACACTTGTCTTATCAAACTTGATTGAATTGGAAACTTGACTGGAGGCTGTTGGTGGGATGTAGGGTACACACACACACACACACACACACACACACACACAGAATTTGCAATGTAAATATTGCTATAACTTGGGGAAGTAATAAATCTTCACTAACAAAACAAAGAACAAACCCCAAAACCAATACCCACGTGAAGGGTTGTCTCATGCTCTGCTTTTTCCGTGGCAACATCAGTGAGATGCGTTGCTTCCAGTTACATTCTTTTTTTAGATTTTAAAAACTAGCCTATAATAATTACAAAAAGGGGATTCATAGTGATAGTTCCACACATGCATATATGGTGTCTTAATCAAATTCCCATTAGTTGTGGGCATGAATGCAGTGGTGGAGAGAGGAGAAACAAAGCTTTGGCACTCGTTCTGAGTTTCCTCCATCACGCTTGTCCCATGGGTCCAGGGAATCTGGTTTCCCCAGAGAAGCTGTGATGTAGGCAAAGCTCTTCATGCATCTGGAAAGGATCCAGCCTTCATTTCTTTGAAGTTCTCCGTACACAGGTGCTTGTGGACTGTTGGCTTTTTTTTTTAATTTTCATATATTAAATTTACAAGGTGAGAAGTTTCATTATGATATTTTAATAATTCATTTAATGTTCTGTGATCATATTCATCCATTCTATTATCCTCTTATTCTTCACCCCACACCCCTTTTTAACTTTCTTCACAATTTTTTAGAAAAATGGATTTTATTATGAACTGTTCACATGAGCATACTATGCACTTCAATCATATGACTATTAGCTTTTGAATGTTAAGTTTTAACATATCTTTCTGTGTAGAACCCAAACAGTCAACCTGACATTTTAGATTACTTCTTTCAGTTCTTTTTTGGGGGTGGTATTCTGTGGTTTAAACTCAGACTTTGCATTTGCTAGGCAGGCGCTCTACTGCGTGAATCCTCTTGGTTCTTTTTTAATTCATAGAGATAGCAAATCACTTCTGAAATCTCGTATCAAACTGACACAATGCTTATGCTGATTTTGCATCTGTTTAACCAGTCGTTACACCAAACCTTGAAAACATCAAATTTGTTCTCAGTTTCATTCTCTGCCCCAGGAATGAGTGTTCCCTCTGGAGGATATTATTGCCTTATAACCTTTGTTAATTTATGCCTGTTATCTCTCATCAATTTACAAACCATGATTGTACTCACCAATGTTGGAATGATTAATCAAATAACTGTAGGTTATCACATTGAGTTACTATATATCTGCTAACATAAAATGTATGCACTTTTGTAACCATAGAAAATCAAAGATAATAGATTATAATATCATCCTTAAAGCAATTGGTTACCAGTTAAGTGCATCCTGTCGCACAGAATCATGAGCACTTTCACAATTTTTGAAGCTGATTGCTTACATCTTTAGCAGTAATATCACATTTTTGTGGTAGATAATTGTCCTTTGAGTTATTGGGACATCCTCTAGGGTTAAACTATCACCTACACGAGGATCAGGCCCCCACTCTCCCAGAGATTCCTGAGGACCACTTAATTTTGGCAGGTAGTTGCCCCTGTGAGCTCCCCAGTGCTCCCCTCTGGGCCCTGTCTCAGTGGACCACACCGAGCTGATCATAACTTTTCTGTCATGGCCAAGAGCAAAAACATCTGTGTCTGAGCTGAGCCACCGTGCAGGGAGGGTCGTTGGGCTGTTCTTGTGAAGTTTTCACTGATAAATGTGAAATTGCCTCAGTACTTTGTGTATAAAAAAGAGGAAGGAAGGAAAATAAATAGGCCTGGACTTGTATAACTCTAGGTCCATAAGGTGAAAACAGGATTGACAACTACAACAAAAATGTGTTTGAAGAAATATTGGGTGATGGGAAAAGTCCTTCATGTTCACCCGTGAAGCCCACTGAACTCCCAGTAGGATAAACTCAGGAGAATGGTCACTGTGCCCCATGCCCTCTTCCCTGTGCCTGCACTCATCCTCTCCTTTCCTGCCCAGCCCCCTCTTCAGATGGTGTCTCTGGGTCTCTCTCACCACAGCTGCTGTTTTGCTGTCACATTCACAGGGGAGAAAGCTGGATTGAGGCTGCTGTGGATGTGTAGGATCAGCCAGACCTGGTGCCTCTCCTTATGGGCCTGGAAAGCTGAGTGCTTTAGAGGAAAAAGGAGCTCAGCAATGCCTTCCATGTGCAGAGGGGCTGAGTGCTCAGGATCTCCAGACAGTGCCTTACTCCATTAGAGCTTTATTCCTTTTATATTTTCAGAGGTTGTTTAAAAGTTTTAAAATGCAATTGTGTTGCAATATCCGAACATTTTCATTTGTGTATTTCAGTAACATTAAGTATATGCACATTGTACAACAGTCATCACCATCTGCCTTAGATATTTTTTTCCCTTTCCCAAATTGAAACTGTGAACCTGTGTGACAATATGTCACAGTGACACCATTTTACTTTGTGTCTTTTTGGATTTACAAGAGATTGTTACATAAATGCATGAGGTGAGTATGATGTTACCTCATGTTTCATAATTGGCCATTATCTTCTATAGCAAGCAACCCTAAGAGGTTGAAGGAAAACTCTGTGCACAGTGGGGACTGTGTGAAGCATAGAAACCAGAGGGAAAGTAGGAAAAACAAGGGAGAGCTGGGGAAGTGGCAAAGCGATGACTCACAGTCTACTGAATCCATCCTTCTAATCTAACACAGGATGAGTCCACCAGGAGGTAGTTTTCTCATACGTTCTCCTGAGTCCTTTCCAATCCGTTAGAGAAGCTTGGGTCCCACACTTTTGGAAGTTTTTGGAAGATAAGAAAGAGATGAGAGCAAATTTCTTCTTCATGGGGGGAAGGGACTTCCTAAGGTGGCCTGAAAGAGGCTGGAGCCTTCTGAGGGCCTCAGTTCTTGTTCCCAAGAATGAACAACTCCGTTTAGGGGAGATTTCCTCACATGGGTGTTCTCCTCTCTCTTTTCTACAGAACTCACTATCCTTAGCTCAAGCCTATGCAATGGAAATACCTGTGGCATTGCTTCCAGCAGCCAAACCCATAGGCCTGACATCTACTGAACTGCTCAGTAGGTCAGAGGACAAGATCTACTTGTCTGGTTTTCTTAATACCTGACAGGTTAAGTTCAGCTTGAGGCTGTGTCTAGGAAGTCTTGTCTCAGGCTGCAAGGTGACGTCTCACAAAAGAAGATATTTTGAGATAAATAAACTCTCAAATATATAGACGGAGCCAATGAAGAGTTGAAGGGCATTGACTTGGAGGAAAGTAGAGTGGTACTGAAAGGACAGTGAATATGACAGCTGTATTAAAAAGGTTGCTTGGTGTAAGTTTCTCCTTTATTTCCAGAGCTGGGACAGAAGTAAGAAGACAAATAAGAGAGTCAATATTTACTGTTGCCCCCCCCTTTTTTTCTTTTATTCATATGTGCATATAATGTTTGGGTCATTTCTCCTCCCTTCCCCCTGCTCCCCCTTTCTCTCTCTCTCCCATCCCCTTGCTTCTGAGCAGGAACTGTTATCCCCTTATCTCTAATTTTGTTGAAGAGAGAGTATAAACATTAATAAGGAGGACCAAGAGTTTTTTCTAGTTGAGGTAAGGATAACTATACAGGGAAATTCCTCTCATTGCTTTCCTGTGCATATGTGTTCCATTCTAAATTGGAATGGGGGGGGGGAGGGAAATAAAGGAGAAAGGTGGAGGAGGTGAATCTTATTAAGATACATTGTAAGCACTTTGTAAATGTCACAATGTACCTGTGGTACAACTATAATATACTAATAAATCAATAAAAAGAGAAAGCAAATTGCTACACAAGAGAAAGAAATGAAATATTGTTATACTTCTGTCACACATCTCAACAATTTGTTATAATTATTTACATTAGGCCACAGAAAACAATACAATTATTTATTTGTTTCAACAATTGCATAATATACTTGTCAAAAGGAAATAATAGGGCTGGGTTTGCTGGTGCAAGCCTATAATGACAGTTACTCTGGAGGCAGAGGTAGAAGGATAATGGTTTGAGTTCTGCCCTGGGAAGGAAAATAAACTGAATGCATATAGAGCCGGGGGTGTTATTCAAGTGGTAGGGCAAGTCCTTGAGCTCCAACTCCAGTATTACCTCCCATAAAACCCCAAAAGGAAATAATACAGAAGAGTGCAACCATTTAAACGCATGCCTATTTTAAATGCTTATGTTAAAGTGATAACATGCACGTGCATAATTATCACTATTTCCGTTATTTTATCTAGTGTTTCTTGTCTATTTTGGCTAAGTTTAAGGTTAAATCTCTATATAAGCAGGTCTCTAATAGGAAAAATGTTACAATGATTTTGAATTTCTATATGTCAAGTGTGAAACATAATATTTTGTTTCAAGTTTTGTTTACTAGGGTGGTGTAGCATTCAAGGTGTTGGGTGAGCAGGAAGCAAGTGCAGAAGTGGGTGATGTGCAGTGGTGAGAGCCTGTGGTGCTGACATCTTCAATGTCCTCTCCCTCTCAGCACTCTGTTTTTTGGAGAAGCACTAATGAGCCATATAACTGTTTCTCTCAAGCTTGGGGAAGCCCAGGTCCTTTGCATTCTGGTTCCATTTGTTCAATGGCTCCCTACTGACCTCAAGGTTAGTACTGTCTTGATGTCCCTTGTAGAAGTGATAGATGCCTTCCTTTGTCACACATCCCCAGCCTTCAATATCCCTGTCTTATGTTCAACTATCCACACCCACACAACTGCTCTCAGATGGATTCTACATGACTCCCTGGGCCCTGGGCAACCAGAGGCATAAGTTGCTCCCTGACTCCATAGCTTTAGTGAGGGAATGTGAGGAATGGATGCCCTGTGCATGGAGCCAGTGGGTTGGGAATCTGAACTTTCTTCCCCAGGTGCAAAGTTACATCTGCAGGAAGTTGGTAGCCACCACACACCTGCACTATCATTTGATACACCCCTGGTTATGAAGAAAGCTGCATTAGGTATGAGTGAAGTTTGTCATGCTCACAGGACAAGGTTGGCCTTAGAAACAAAGTCTGTGGTTTCTGATCTTCCTGTGTTACTTGGGCAGGGATGTATACAGTGGCCAAAGTGGAGGATGGAGACTTTCAGATGGTACAGGGAGTTAGGTCCCGAAGAACCTGTCCCAGTTGCTTAGGGACTAGTCATGTTTGTTTTCCCTGCTGTGTCTCAAGACTTTCATTTAAAAAGTGGTTAATGATTGTGGCAATCAGCTTCAATCCTGTTCCACAGGCTTCATCTTTGGCACAGGAGGCCACCATTGATAGTGACCAGTGGTGAGAATGGGACTTTATTCAATTCTTGGATACTAGCTATGACCAAGTGCACTGAATGAATGAGGTGGAAGCCACTGAAGTGATGGCAGTGTGACTCAGAACCCACAGCAGGACTCTTGAGTAAACTGTGATGGATGAGAAATGCTGAGATGGCCCTGTTGCGGTGGAAGTGTGTCAAACATACAGTAGAAATGAAACACACATGTTACTGCTGCTCTAACATTTCTGATTGGGTTTGGCCTGTTCTCTGACATCTCTTATGACCCCTGCATGATAGATAAGGGAATATGGTAGTCAGGACTCTGGTAGGAAAGCAGCCTAGAGGAGAAGCCTTTCTGGAACTGGGAGCAGCAGAGTAGGGTGAGGTGAAGACTGGTCCTCCAGGGACCTTGCCAATTCCTTGCAGCAGAAGTGAAATGGGAAGTGAGAGTTTTGATCTTTTTCTCTTTCTCAACCTGTTGGTTTGGAATGAGAATTTAGAAAGGAGAGAAAAACATCTTTCAGAGACCCCCCCCCCCCCGGACAAAGACCCAGACCAAAGGATCAGTCAGAGAGTCCTGCCCTTTATACATGTTGGTAGGACGATGTCAGTACACAGACGTGAACTGGAGGCTCTGTGAGATGTGTTTGGAGATAGTAACCAGAATGGGAGGAGAAGGGAGTGGAGAAAGTGCTGGTGCACAGAGCTTGTCAAGAGAATATATGCAAGGAGAAAGCAAGAGAGAGAAGTCAGTTTTCTCCTGAAGATTGGTTTCTCTATTAGGAGTCATAAAACTGTACCACAGGATGTGGACACTGGCCCAGAACACAGGGTCTGTCTTCTAGAGATGCTTAAGCTGTTTGATTGTTTTCTTAATCCAGAGCATAAAGCTTGAGATCCTTGTGAAGACCTGAGGAAGTTTCCCACTGTGACATTTATAACTGACAATACCCTGGCTCACATTGTTACACACAAACAGTCCCCTGGAATCACCCTTTGTGTTTCAGCACAGACCCCTCTTTTCTTCCCCACAACAGGCTAATTTTCTACCTGTCCTCCTCTGTCCTCATTAAGAGCATGGACTTTCAGAGGGGAAGTGTTGAGTGGCTGCCATTAATCTAGGACCTGAGTTGGAGGCAAGTTCTGTGATCCAGCTGGACTTAGGGCCTTCATCTGGCTGCAGGTCCTCTCTCCACTCAACTCATACCTGAGCTCTCCTCTCATTTCTTCATGGACAATGACCAAGAGATTAGCTGGAGGATAAAGCCCATTCTCATAGGCTAGGAACATTATGTTCCCTCTCTCAAGTACATTCTAGATTAGCAGTAGCTATGGGGTGGAAGAAGGCCTATCTGTCTTCACCATCACTCTGTTAATTACCAAACATTTGGTTAGGGTTGTGTCTTACACTATCAGTAGCCTTCTTGTCCTTAGGGTTTCCCACACACAGTTGGATGGACTTGTTGTAGTTTGGAAAGATGTTTCTGCACTTCTGCTCATTCTGAACTTTTAAGTTCACTTCCTGAAGAGTTTCAGCAAGTTGACCATTAGACAGTTTCCCCCATCCTGCCACACTGCACACCTGCCCAGGTATCACCCAGTCTTGGCTGTTTGGCAGGGCGATGGTGTTCACATATGCATTGAGTTGAGCCTTGTATTTTAGCTGGTGAGAAAGATGAAACATAGCAATTGAGGCCTGGCCTTCTATTCAATGCTCAAACCAGGGCTGAGGTTGTGTTTACTGCCCCTGCCTGGAACACCTCCCAAGCTCCATTCTATTGCACTGGGACCAATAAATCAGCCACTCAGAGGAGAGGATTGAGACCATGAGTAAGCTGAGTGCTTCCCAGTGACCTGTGTAGGTAAATTAGAAGTCAGCAAGATGTTACCTTCATTAGCATTATGTTATTGACCTTTGTTTTAATATTATAGTTCTGGTGAGGGATGGCTTTGACAACAGGAATGACCTGCTGGGTGTTTTCTTTTTGTTTGATATCATGAGCACCCAAGGTGACATTTATTTTGCTGTGAAGATAAAATGGATAGCATCTGTTTTAGGAGCTAAAACAGTCTCTGAAAGTCAGATAGAAAGCTCAGCCTAAGCTAGAGCAGCAGCTGAGTCAAATTGCCAGGAAGTCCCAGAAAAAAGTGTGTCCTGCCTTGGACCAAATGTAGACTGTGTGACTCTTCTTTGCTGTGCAGCAATGAGCCAATGCTGTGTCTCCAGAAGCTTCCCCTGCACTCAGTCCCTTCTCCCACACCCTCCAGTCCTGTATCCCACATTCATTTTGGGCCAACTAGGGCAATAGTGGGTGGATCTTCATTTGCCCTTGATCCTATGTGGTCACAGACATTCCTGAGCTATTGTCACTTCGCTAGTCCCAGAATAACAAAGACCAATTTCCTTCCTCTCACCTTCCATTACAGTGAGCAGCTGTCATTATTACTATGTTGTCTTGCACCAGGAAAGCACCGCAGCGCTTCTTGGCTAACTGGAGATCGTAGAACTTTACAAATGCCATGTAAGGCTGAGAGTGGGGTGTGACCTCCCTACCCCATTTGATTTTTCCTGAAAGAGAAAGTTTGTTCTTGATTTCTATATTCTTAGAAACCAGAGGAAAAAGATGATAGCTGGGTGACAGATTGTTTCAAGCTGGTAGAGTCCGTGGACTTGGACAGGGATTGGAAAAAGAGTCTTAATAGGAACTGCCGCACACTGAGAAAGGGTCCTGGCTTTTGTGGCAGATGGTGGGCTTGCAGCATGGTTGAACTCTATCAGGGTTTTTCAATTTCTTCTAGCAGAGATAGGAAGCTCAACTTTTGTTCTGAATCAAATAAGCTCCACATACATGTTAAGGGAAATTATCTGAAATCAGTACAAACTTCCAGAAGTCCTGGAATATACATGCTGACTGACCATAGTTGCTTCTTTGCCTAGTGCTTCTCAGACACCGGGGGGACCTGCTGACTTCCAGAATTGGGCTGCTTTTGAAGAAGTGAAGGTGATATCCTCTTGGGGCAGAATAGTTTGGCTTCTTTCTCTCCAATTCTGAGTAAGAGTACATAGTAAATATCCACAAAACTTTGTTAGATACAGGGATCACTTTTCAAATGTGCTGTGGCCTGTAGCTGGGGAGGAAAATTCCTAATGTAATCTGAACCATGGCTCAGACTTAACTCCCTAAGGCATTGAGCCCTCAGGATAAAGAGTGTAGAGCACAGAAGGAATAGGCAATCAGAGTGAGATGGGGAAATGGGCTTTGGGTTCTGGATGGGAGCTCATCCCCATTAGGCTGTGGAGCAGAGATGAGGTCACATTCTGATGGCTTACTTAAGTTTGGGGTCAATGTTCTGGCAGAGCTGAGTGACTCAGCAGTGTGGGAGAAGGTGAAGGTGAAGGAAGCTGAGTAGAGACAGCTTGAGAGGGACACTGTGGAAGTGTCAGTGCTGCCATATGCCAGACCTCTGGTGATGGGGATCACTTACCTGCTTCAGGACTGAAGGGCAGGACAACCATCACAAAGAACAGGAGCTGGTACATGTTCTCCAGGAGTCTGACCAGGTATAGAGTGGTCCTTGCCACTCTTCTCCTAATTTTTTTTCCTTTTTCTTTTATTATTCATATGTGCATACAAGGCTTGGGTCATTTCTCCCCCCTGCCCCCACCCCCTCCCTTACCACGCACTCCACCCCCTCCCTCTCTCCCCACCTCAATACCCAGCAGAAACTATTTTGCCCTTATTTCTAATTTTGTTGTAGAGAGAGTATAAGCAATAATAGGAAGGAACAAGGGTTTTTGCTGGTTGAGATAAGGATAGCTATACAGGGAGTTGACTCACAATGATTTCCTGTGCGTGGGTGTTACCTTCTAGGTTAGTTCTTTTTGATCTAACCTTTTCTCTAGTATCTGTTCCCCTTTTCCTATTGGCCTCAGTTGCTTTTAAGGTATCTGCTTTAATTTCTCTGCGTTAAGGGCAACAAATGCTAGCTAGTTTTTTAGGTGTCTTACCTATCCTCACCCCTTCCTTGTGTGCTCTCGCTTTTATCATGTGCTTATAGTCCAATCCCCTTGTTGTGTTTGCCCTTGATCTAATGTCCACATATGAGGGAGAACATACGATTTTTGGTCTTCTGGGCCAGGCTAATCTCACTCAGAATGATGTTCTCCAATTCCATCCATTTACCAGCGAATGATAACATTTTGTTCTTCTTCATGGCTGCATAAAATTCCATTGTGTATAGATACCACATTTTCTTAATTCATTTGTCAGTGGTGGGGCATCTTGGCTGTTTCCATAACTTGGCTAGTATTCCTTCTAATTTTTTATCCCTAATGTGAAGGTGGCAGGGGTAGTGTCAGTGACCATTAATTTCCTCCTGAGTTTGTAATGTTCAAGATGGTAGCTTTTGTCATATGTCTTCCCTCCCACATTGGTCTATGTGATGAGTGTTGTAAGAAGAACATTGCTAGGCAGTTGGTGGTGAGCATGACCACATTCACCAGGGAGGAGCAATGGACTCCCAGAAGGGAGGAAGAGATTATTGGGTGGGCCTTGGTATTTAGTAGAAATGATGCCCTCTTCTCCTTGATCAGTCCTCCAACAGTTTTGATATGGTCCCGCCTCAAATCTGGTCTTGAATTTGTAATTAGATAATTGCCTATTTCCAAAAATAGTATCTCTCCTTCCAGTCTTAACTTTTATAGAACATATTTTCACTGAAGAGCCCATAATATTTTTGTTTTGTTTTTACTTCAAATGTGGCAAGCACTAGTCTCTCTTAGGAGACAACTAACCATTTGGTGATCATCATCAAAACTGCCTGATAATTTTAAGCAATATCAAATTATTGGGATTGAATGAAGGATAGATTGAGGATGATGTCATACTGGGATGGTGGTGACAGTGTTAGTATATAAAGAAATAACAGAATAGGGGAGTTTCAGAGGATGGATCCACAGAAGAAAGGATTTGAGTTCTCTGTGTGATTAAAGGTCATTCTGATAAAGCCAGTGCTTTCTAAACTTCTTGAAATTTCAAAAGTTCAAAACACCTGATTATGAAGGTTGTTAGGTGCATGAAAAAAAGGACGGAGGGAGGAAAGAAAGCTTTGCTACTCATCTGAGTCCCCCTCTCCTCACTCTTGTCTCATGTGTCCTGGCAATCTGGTCCCATAGTGAAGACCATGATACAGGCAAAGCTCTTCCACTCCTGGCATCCAACCCCTGAAGAATTCCATCCTTAGTTTGTTTGTCTGGCAGTTCTCTGTATGCAGGTCTTGGAGAGTGTTAGCTTTAACTGTAAATCTTTGAATATGTTTCTGCTTAGTATACAGTCATCCTGACATTTTAGATTACCTCTCTAGGCTCTTTTATAATTTAATATAGATGTGAGGAGACTTCTGGAATCTTATTTCAAACTGGACATTCTGATTTTGCATCTGTTGGATCAGTCATTACATACACCAAATGTGGACTTTGTCAAGTATGTTTTTATTTTTATTTTCTGCTCCAGGAACGGGTGATCATCATGGAAGATCTTATTGCCTGGCAATAATATTATCCCTATCCTGTTATCTCCAGCTGGTAAAATATAATTATATTCAGCAATGTTGTAGTGATTAATTAAATAGCTGAATGCTAGCATGTTTGGTTAAATAAAATGTATAAAGTTATTTAACAAAAAAAAGCAAAGATGATAGATCACAATGCTACCCCTAAAGCAGTTGGTTATTTTTATGTGCATCCTGCACAGATGATTTCTTATCTCTTTAACAGTAATATCATATTTTTGTGGTAGATAATTGTCCTTTTACCTATTAAGACATTCTCTAGGGCTAGACTATCACCTGCACAAGGCTCAGGTCCTCACTCTCCCAGGAATTCCTGAGGACTACTTAATTTTGGCAGGCATTTCCTCCATGAGCTCCCTGGTGCTCCCCTCTGGCCCCTGTCTCAGTGGACCACACCAAGCTGATCATAGCTTTGCTGTCATGGCCAAGAGCAGAAGCATCTGTGTCTGAGCTGAGCCACTGTGCAGGGAGGGTTGTTGGGCTGGTCTTGTGAAGTTTTTACTGATAAATGTGCAATTGCCTCAGTACTTTGTGTACAAAAAAAAAGAAGGAAGAAAAAGAAATGGGTCTGGACTTGTGGGACTCTATGTGTATGTAAAGAGAGGTCCATAAGGTGAGGATAGGACTGTCAACAGTTACAAAAATGTATTTGAAGAAATATTGGGTGAAGCTGACTCAGATTTGATGAAAAAGTCCTTCATGTCCACCCGTGAAGCCCACTGAACTCCCAGTAGGATAAAGTCAGGAGAATGGTCACTGTGCCCCATGCCCTCTTCCCTGTGCCTGCACTCATCCTCTCCTTTCCTGCTCAGCCCACTCTTCAGATGGCGCCTCTGGGTCTCTCTCACCACAGCTGCTGTTTTGCTGTCACATTCACAGGGGAGAAAGCTGGATTGAGGCCGCTGTGGATGTGTAGGATCAGCCAGACCTGGTGCCTCTCCTTATGGGCCTGGAAAGCTGAGTGCTTTAGAGGAAAAAGGAGCTCAGCAGTGCCTTCCATGTGCAGAGGGGCTGAGTGCTCAGGATCTCCAGACAGTGCCTTACTCCATTAGAGCTTTATTCCTTTTATATTTTCAGAGGTTGTTTAAAAGTTTTAAAATGCAATTGTATTGCAATATCCGAACATTTTCATTTGTGTATTTCAGTAACATTAAGTATATGCACATTGTACAACAGTCATCACCATCTGCCTTAGATATTTTTTTCCCTTTCCCAAATTGAAACTGTGAACCTGTGTGACAATATGTCACAGTGACACCATTTTACTTTGTGTCTTTTTGGATTTACAAGAGATTGTTACATAAATGCATGAGGTGAGTATGATGTTACCTCATGTTTCATAATTGGCCATTATCTTCTATAGCAAGCAACCCTAAGAGGTTGAAGGAAAACTCTGTGCACAGTGGGGACTGTGTGAAGCATAGAAACCAGAGGGAAAGTAGGAAAAACAAGGGAGAGCTGGGGAAGTGGCAAAGCGATGACTCACAGTCTACTGAATCCATCCTTCTAATTTAACACAGGATGAGTCCACCAGGAGGTAGTTTTCTCATACGTTCTCCTGAGTCCTTTCCAATCCGTTAGAGAAGCTTGGGTCCCACACTTTTGGAAGTTTTTGGAAGATAAGAAAGAGATGAGAGCAAATTTCTTCTTCATGGGGGGAAGGGACTTCCTAAGGTGGCCTGAAAGAGGCTGGAGCCTTCTGAGGGCCTCAGTTCTTGTTCCCAAGAATGAACAACTCCGTTTAGGGGAGATTTCCTCACATGGGTGTTCTCCTCTCTCTTTTCTACAGAACTCACTATCCTTAGCTCAAGCCTATGCAATGGAAATACCTGTGGCATTGCTTCCAGCAGCCAAACCCATAGGCCTGACATCTACTGAACTGCTCAGTAGGTCAGAGGACAAGATCTACTTGTCTGGTTTTCTTAATACCTGACAGGTTAAGTTCAGCTTGAGGCTGTGTCTAGGAAGTCTTGTCTCAGGCTGCAAGGTGACGTCTCACAAAAGAAGATATTTTGAGATAAATAAACTCTCAAATATATAGACGGAGCCAATGAAGAGTTGAAGGGCATTGACTTGGAGGAAAGTAGAGTGGTACTGAAAGGACAGTGAATATGACAGCTGTATTAAAAAGGTTGCTTGGTGTAAGTTTCTCCTTTATTTCCAGAGCTGGGACAGAAGTAAGAAGACAAATAAGAGAGTCAATATTTACTGTTGCCCCCCCCTTTTTTTCTTTTATTCATATGTGCATATAATGTTTGGGTCATTTCTCCTCCCTTCCCCCTGCTCCCCCTTTCTCTCTCTCTCCCATCCCCTTGCTTCTGAGCAGGAACTGTTATCCCCTTATCTCTAATTTTGTTGAAGAGAGAGTATAAACATTAATAAGGAGGACCAAGAGTTTTTTCTAGTTGAGGTAAGGATAACTATACAGGGAAATTCCTCTCATTGCTTTCCTGTGCATATGTGTTCCATTCTAAATTGGAATGGGGGGGGGGAGGGAAATAAAGGAGAAAGGTGGAGGAGGTGAATCTTATTAAGATACATTGTAAGCACTTTGTAAATGTCACAATGTACCTGTGGTACAACTATAATATACTAATAAATCAATAAAAAGAGAAAGCAAATTGCTACACAAGAGAAAGAAATGAAATATTGTTATACTTCTGTCACACATCTCAACAATTTGTTATAATTATTTACATTAGGCCACAGAAAACAATACAATTATTTATTTGTTTCAACAATTGCATAATATACTTGTCAAAAGGAAATAATAGGGCTGGGTTTGCTGGTGCAAGCCTATAATGACAGTTACTCTGGAGGCAGAGGTAGAAGGATAATGGTTTGAGTTCTGCCCTGGGAAGGAAAATAAACTGAATGCATATAGAGCCGGGGGTGTTATTCAAGTGGTAGGGCAAGTCCTTGAGCTCCAACTCCAGTATTACCTCCCATAAAACCCCAAAAGGAAATAATACAGAAGAGTGCAACCATTTAAACGCATGCCTATTTTAAATGCTTATGTTAAAGTGATAACATGCACGTGCATAATTATCACTATTTCCGTTATTTTATCTAGTGTTTCTTGTCTATTTTGGCTAAGTTTAAGGTTAAATCTCTATATAAGCAGGTCTCTAATAGGAAAAATGTTACAATGATTTTGAATTTCTATATGTCAAGTGTGAAACATAATATTTTGTTTCAAGTTTTGTTTACTAGGGTGGTGTAGCATTCAAGGTGTTGGGTGAGCAGGAAGCAAGTGCAGAAGTGGGTGATGTGCAGTGGTGAGAGCCTGTGGTGCTGACATCTTCAATGTCCTCTCCCTCTCAGCACTCTGTTTTTTGGAGAAGCACTAATGAGCCATATAACTGTTTCTCTCAAGCTTGGGGAAGCCCAGGTCCTTTGCATTCTGGTTCCATTTGTTCAATGGCTCCCTACTGACCTCAAGGTTAGTACTGTCTTGATGTCCCTTGTAGAAGTGATAGATGCCTTCCTTTGTCACACATCCCCAGCCTTCAATATCCCTGTCTTATGTTCAACTATCCACACCCACACAACTGCTCTCAGATGGATTCTACATGACTCCCTGGGCCCTGGGCAACCAGAGGCATAAGTTGCTCCCTGACTCCATAGCTTTAGTGAGGGAATGTGAGGAATGGATGCCCTGTGCATGGAGCCAGTGGGTTGGGAATCTGAACTTTCTTCCCCAGGTGCAAAGTTACATCTGCAGGAAGTTGGTAGCCACCACACACCTGCACTATCATTTGATACACCCCTGGTTATGAAGAAAGCTGCATTAGGTATGAGTGAAGTTTGTCATGCTCACAGGACAAGGTTGGCCTTAGAAACAAAGTCTGTGGTTTCTGATCTTCCTGTGTTACTTGGGCAGGGATGTATACAGTGGCCAAAGTGGAGGATGGAGACTTTCAGATGGTACAGGGAGTTAGGTCCCGAAGAACCTGTCCCAGTTGCTTAGGGACTAGTCATGTTTGTTTTCCCTGCTGTGTCTCAAGACTTTCATTTAAAAAGTGGTTAATGATTGTGGCAATCAGCTTCAATCCTGTTCCACAGGCTTCATCTTTGGCACAGGAGGCCACCATTGATAGTGACCAGTGGTGAGAATGGGACTTTATTCAATTCTTGGATACTAGCTATGACCAAGTGCACTGAATGAATGAGGTGGAAGCCACTGAAGTGATGGCAGTGTGACTCAGAACCCACAGCAGGACTCTTGAGTAAACTGTGATGGATGAGAAATGCTGAGATGGCCCTGTTGCGGCGGAAGTGTGTCAAACATACAGTAGAAATGAAACACACATGTTACTGCTGCTCTAACATTTCTGATTGGGTTTGGCCTGTTCTCTGACATCTCTTATGACCCCTGCATGATAGATAAGGGAATATGGTAGTCAGGACTCTGGTAGGAAAGCAGCCTAGAGGAGAAGCCTTTCTGGAACTGGGAGCAGCAGAGTAGGGTGAGGTGAAGACTGGTCCTCCAGGGACCTTGCCAATTCCTTGCAGCAGAAGTGAAATGGGAAGTGAGAGTTTTGATCTTTTTCTCTTTCTCAACCTGTTGGTTTGGAATGAGAATTTAGAAAGGAGAGAAAAACATCTTTCAGAGACCCCCCCCCCCGGACAAAGACCCAGACCAAAGGATCAGTCAGAGAGTCCTGCCCTTTATACATGTTGGTAGGACGGTGTCAGTACACAGACGTGAACTGGAGGCTCTGTGAGATGTGTTTGGAGATAGTAACCAGAATGGGAGGAGAAGGGAGTGGAGAAAGTGCTGGTGCACAGAGCTTGTCAAGAGAATATATGCAAGGAGAAAGCAAGAGAGAGAAGTCAGTTTTCTCCTGAAGATTGGTTTCTCTATTAGGAGTCATAAAACTGTACCACAGGATGTGGACACTGGCCCAGAACACAGGGTCTGTCTTCTAGAGATGCTTAAGCTGTTTGATTGTTTTCTTAATCCAGAGCATAAAGCTTGAGATCCTTGTGAAGACCTGAGGAAGTTTCCCACTGTGACATTTATAACTGACAATACCCTGGCTCACATTGTTACACACAAACAGTCCCCTGGAATCACCCTTTGTGTTTCAGCACAGACCCCTCTTTTCTTCCCCACAACAGGCTAATTTTCTACCTGTCCTCCTCTGTCCTCATTAAGAGCATGGACTTTCAGAGGGGAAGTGTTGAGTGGCTGCCATTAATCTAGGACCTGAGTTGGAGGCAAGTTCTGTGATCCAGCTGGACTTAGGGCCTTCATCTGGCTGCAGGTCCTCTCTCCACTCAACTCATACCTGAGCTCTCCTCTCATTTCTTCATGGACAATGACCAAGAGATTAGCTGGAGGATAAAGCCCATTCTCATAGGCTAGGAACATTATGTTCCCTCTCTCAAGTACATTCTAGATTAGCAGTAGCTATGGGGTGGAAGAAGGCCTATCTGTCTTCACCATCACTCTGTTAATTACCAAACATTTGGTTAGGGTTGTGTCTTACACTATCAGTAGCCTTCTTGTCCTTAGGGTTTCCCACACACAGTTGGATGGACTTGTTGTAGTTTGGAAAGATGTTTCTGCACTTCTGCTCATTCTGAACTTTTAAGTTCACTTCCTGAAGAGTTTCAGCAAGTTGACCATTAGACAGTTTCCCCCATCCTGCCACACTGCACACCTGCCCAGGTATCACCCAGTCTTGGCTGTTTGGCAGGGCGATGGTGTTCACATATGCATTGAGTTGAGCCTTGTATTTTAGCTGGTGAGAAAGATGAAACATAGCAATTGAGGCCTGGCCTTCTATTCAATGCTCAAACCAGGGCTGAGGTTGTGTTTACTGCCCCTGCCTGGAACACCTCCCAAGCTCCATTCTATTGCACTGGGACCAATAAATCAGCCACTCAGAGGAGAGGATTGAGACCATGAGTAAGCTGAGTGCTTCCCAGTGACCTGTGTAGGTAAATTAGAAGTCAGCAAGATGTTACCTTCATTAGCATTATGTTATTGACCTTTGTTTTAATATTATAGTTCTGGTGAGGGATGGCTTTGACAACAGGAATGACCTGCTGGGTGTTTTCTTTTTGTTTGATATCATGAGCACCCAAGGTGACATTTATTTTGCTGTGAAGATAAAATGGATAGCATCTGTTTTAGGAGCTAAAACAGTCTCTGAAAGTCAGATAGAAAGCTCAGCCTAAGCTAGAGCAGCAGCTGAGTCAAATTGCCAGGAAGTCCCAGAAAAAAGTGTGTCCTGCCTTGGACCAAATGTAGACTGTGTGACTCTTCTTTGCTGTGCAGCAATGAGCCAATGCTGTGTCTCCAGAAGCTTCCCCTGCACTCAGTCCCTTCTCCCACACCCTCCAGTCCTGTATCCCACATTCATTTTGGGCCAACTAGGGCAATAGTGGGTGGATCTTCATTTGCCCTTGATCCTATGTGGTCACAGACATTCCTGAGCTATTGTCACTTCGCTAGTCCCAGAATAACAAAGACCAATTTCCTTCCTCTCACCTTCCATTACAGTGAGCAGCTGTCATTATTACTATGTTGTCTTGCACCAGGAAAGCACCGCAGCGCTTCTTGGCTAACTGGAGATCGTAGAACTTTACAAATGCCATGTAAGGCTGAGAGTGGGGTGTGACCTCCCTACCCCATTTGATTTTTCCTGAAAGAGAAAGTTTGTTCTTGATTTCTATATTCTTAGAAACCAGAGGAAAAAGATGATAGCTGGGTGACAGATTGTTTCAAGCTGGTAGAGTCCGTGGACTTGGACAGGGATTGGAAAAAGAGTCTTAATAGGAACTGCCGCACACTGAGAAAGGGTCCTGGCTTTTGTGGCAGATGGTGGGCTTGCAGCATGGTTGAACTCTATCAGGGTTTTTCAATTTCTTCTAGCAGAGATAGGAAGCTCAACTTTTGTTCTGAATCAAATAAGCTCCACATACATGTTAAGGGAAATTATCTGAAATCAGTACAAACTTCCAGAAGTCCTGGAATATACATGCTGACTGACCATAGTTGCTTCTTTGCCTAGTGCTTCTCAGACACCGGGGGGACCTGCTGACTTCCAGAATTGGGCTGCTTTTGAAGAAGTGAAGGTGATATCCTCTTGGGGCAGAATAGTTTGGCTTCTTTCTCTCCAATTCTGAGTAAGAGTACATAGTAAATATCCACAAAACTTTGTTAGATACAGGGATCACTTTTCAAATGTGCTGTGGCCTGTAGCTGGGGAGGAAAATTCCTAATGTAATCTGAACCATGGCTCAGACTTAACTCCCTAAGGCATTGAGCCCTCAGGATAAAGAGTGTAGAGCACAGAAGGAATAGGCAATCAGAGTGAGATGGGGAAATGGGCTTTGGGTTCTGGATGGGAGCTCATCCCCATTAGGCTGTGGAGCAGAGATGAGGTCACATTCTGATGGCTTACTTAAGTTTGGGGTCAATGTTCTGGCAGAGCTGAGTGACTCAGCAGTGTGGGAGAAGGTGAAGGTGAAGGAAGCTGAGTAGAGACAGCTTGAGAGGGACACTGTGGAAGTGTCAGTGCTGCCATATGCCAGACCTCTGGTGATGGGGATCACTTACCTGCTTCAGGACTGAAGGGCAGGACAACCATCACAAAGAACAGGAGCTGGTACATGTTCTCCAGGAGTCTGACCAGGTATAGAGTGGTCCTTGCCACTCTTCTCCTAATTTTTTTTCCTTTTTCTTTTATTATTCATATGTGCATACAAGGCTTGGGTCATTTCTCCCCCCTGCCCCCACCCCCTCCCTTACCACGCACTCCACCCCCTCCCTCTCTCCCCACCTCAATACCCAGCAGAAACTATTTTGCCCTTATTTCTAATTTTGTTGTAGAGAGAGTATAAGCAATAATAGGAAGGAACAAGGGTTTTTGCTGGTTGAGATAAGGATAGCTATACAGGGAGTTGACTCACAATGATTTCCTGTGCGTGGGTGTTACCTTCTAGGTTAGTTCTTTTTGATCTAACCTTTTCTCTAGTATCTGTTCCCCTTTTCCTATTGGCCTCAGTTGCTTTTAAGGTATCTGCTTTAATTTCTCTGCGTTAAGGGCAACAAATGCTAGCTAGTTTTTTAGGTGTCTTACCTATCCTCACCCCTTCCTTGTGTGCTCTCGCTTTTATCATGTGCTTATAGTCCAATCCCCTTGTTGTGTTTGCCCTTGATCTAATGTCCACATATGAGGGAGAACATACGATTTTTGGTCTTCTGGGCCAGGCTAATCTCACTCAGAATGATGTTCTCCAATTCCATCCATTTACCAGCGAATGATAACATTTTGTTCTTCTTCATGGCTGCATAAAATTCCATTGTGTATAGATACCACATTTTCTTAATTCATTTGTCAGTGGTGGGGCATCTTGGCTGTTTCCATAACTTGGCTAGTATTCCTTCTAATTTTTTATCCCTAATGTGAAGGTGGCAGGGGTAGTGTCAGTGACCATTAATTTCCTCCTGAGTTTGTAATGTTCAAGATGGTAGCTTTTGTCATATGTCTTCCCTCCCACATTGGTCTATGTGATGAGTGTTGTAAGAAGAACATTGCTAGGCAGTTGGTGGTGAGCATGACCACATTCACCAGGGAGGAGCAATGGACTCCCAGAAGGGAGGAAGAGATTATTGGGTGGGCCTTGGTATTTAGTAGAAATGATGCCCTCTTCTCCTTGATCAGTCCTCCAACAGTTTTGATATGGTCCCGCCTCAAATCTGGTCTTGAATTTGTAATTAGATAATTGCCTATTTCCAAAAATAGTATCTCTCCTTCCAGTCTTAACTTTTATAGAACATATTTTCACTGAAGAGCCCATAATATTTTTGTTTTGTTTTTACTTCAAATGTGGCAAGCACTAGTCTCTCTTAGGAGACAACTAACCATTTGGTGATCATCATCAAAACTGCCTGATAATTTTAAGCAATATCAAATTATTGGGATTGAATGAAGGATAGATTGAGGATGATGTCATACTGGGATGGTGGTGACAGTGTTAGTATATAAAGAAATAACAGAATAGGGGAGTTTCAGAGGATGGATCCACAGAAGAAAGGATTTGAGTTCTCTGTGTGATTAAAGGTCATTCTGATAAAGCCAGTGCTTTCTAAACTTCTTGAAATTTCAAAAGTTCAAAACACCTGATTATGAAGGTTGTTAGGTGCATGAAAAAAAGGACGGAGGGAGGAAAGAAAGCTTTGCTACTCATCTGAGTCCCCCTCTCCTCACTCTTGTCTCATGTGTCCTGGCAATCTGGTCCCATAGTGAAGACCATGATACAGGCAAAGCTCTTCCACTCCTGGCATCCAACCCCTGAAGAATTCCATCCTTAGTTTGTTTGTCTGGCAGTTCTCTGTATGCAGGTCTTGGAGAGTGTTAGCTTTAACTGTAAATCTTTGAATATGTTTCTGCTTAGTATACAGTCATCCTGACATTTTAGATTACCTCTCTAGGCTCTTTTATAATTTAATATAGATGTGAGGAGACTTCTGGAATCTTATTTCAAACTGGACATTCTGATTTTGCATCTGTTGGATCAGTCATTACATACACCAAATGTGGACTTTGTCAAGTATGTTTTTATTTTTATTTTCTGCTCCAGGAACGGGTGATCATCATGGAAGATCTTATTGCCTGGCAATAATATTATCCCTATCCTGTTATCTCCAGCTGGTAAAATATAATTATATTCAGCAATGTTGTAGTGATTAATTAAATAGCTGAATGCTAGCATGTTTGGTTAAATAAAATGTATAAAGTTATTTAACAAAAAAAAGCAAAGATGATAGATCACAATGCTACCCCTAAAGCAGTTGGTTATTTTTATGTGCATCCTGCACAGATGATTTCTTATCTCTTTAACAGTAATATCATATTTTTGTGGTAGATAATTGTCCTTTTACCTATTAAGACATTCTCTAGGGCTAGACTATCACCTGCACAAGGCTCAGGTCCTCACTCTCCCAGGAATTCCTGAGGACTACTTAATTTTGGCAGGCATTTCCTCCATGAGCTCCCTGGTGCTCCCCTCTGGCCCCTGTCTCAGTGGACCACACCAAGCTGATCATAGCTTTGCTGTCATGGCCAAGAGCAGAAGCATCTGTGTCTGAGCTGAGCCACTGTGCAGGGAGGGTTGTTGGGCTGGTCTTGTGAAGTTTTTACTGATAAATGTGCAATTGCCTCAGTACTTTGTGTACAAAAAAAAAGAAGGAAGAAAAAGAAATGGGTCTGGACTTGTGGGACTCTATGTGTATGTAAAGAGAGGTCCATAAGGTGAGGATAGGACTGTCAACAGTTACAAAAATGTATTTGAAGAAATATTGGGTGAAGCTGACTCAGATTTGATGAAAAAGTCCTTCATGTCCACCCGTGAAGCCCACTGAACTCCCAGTAGGATAAAGTCAGGAGAATGGTCACTGTGCCCCATGCCCTCTTCCCTGTGCCTGCACTCATCCTCTCCTTTCCTGCTCAGCCCACTCTTCAGATGGCGCCTCTGGGTCTCTCTCACCACAGCTGCTGTTTTGCTGTCACATTCACAGGGGAGAAAGCTGGATTGAGGCCGCTGTGGATGTGTAGGATCAGCCAGACCTGGTGCCTCTCCTTATGGGCCTGGAAAGCTGAGTGCTTTAGAGGAAAAAGGAGCTCAGCAGTGCCTTCCATGTGCAGAAGGGTTGACTGCTCAGGATCTCCAGACAGTGCCTTACTCCATTAGAACTTTGTTCTTTTTATGTTCCAGAGAACGTTTAAAAATTTAAAAATTGCAGTTGTACTGATTCATACAAAACATGAGGTTTATCATTTTTTTTCCTTCGCTTTCTTGTGCTGGGAGTACATTGTGGCATTTACAAAAGTTTTTATAATATATCAAATATATCATAGCTCAGTTCACCCCTTCCATCATTCTCCTTTATCCCCCCTCCCCCATTCCTGGAATAGTTTCAACAGGTCTCATTTTTTCATTTACATACATGTGTATACAATATTTGCACCATATTCACCCTTCTACACCCTTTCTCTAAGGTACCAACCACTCATACAGGACCTGTTGTCCCCATAGCCTCACCTGCTGCTGTGGCAGCTGCCACCACCACCATGGCAGCTGCTGCCTCATGCCCCAGATAACTTCTTTGTCCTGGTACAAAGAATCTGTGGGTGTTCTGGGTTGGGTACTGAGCTCCATAACTTCTCCTGGAGTTGACAGCTGCTGTTCTTCCCCCAACCCCAGTCTTACTTTGGCATTTATGAGCATGCTCTTGAGACACTGATTATTTCAAAGGCTGATGTCTCCTGCATCAACCTTTTCCTCAGTTCTTAGAATTGAGGTTTTGGTTTCTCCTACCCCAGGGGGAGCTGGGGCTGGAGTTGCAAATTGTTTCTTAATTTGTTCTGTCACTTTTCTGTTTTGCTGCAGTTTTCCACCATCCTGTCCCTCTTTTGTGGTCCTCAGTGCTCTTCCTTTCTTTTGTTCTCCTGAAGGTAGACCTTTCTTATCCAGACTTTTATTCATGGGGTCTGATGGTGAAAACTTTCATTCTGCCATCTTGCCTTGTACCCCTCGGCGACGAACATTTACTGTTGCCTTATTTTGTGTCTAGTATTTTGTAAGGAATTTCATTCATTCTGTATCATTTTATGCTGAAACTCTTTTACAGATTCTTTAGTGTAGAGATGGAAAATGAACTCTCAATAGTAGTTCATTCACTTGAAGAGCCAAACTGTCACAGGGAATCCTGTGAAAGACACTGAGGTTCTTCTACCAGTACCACTTAACCGAGATGTGCAGGTGGCTGGACTCCTGTAGAGGCAGATTTCAGGCCAGATGAGAGGGGATGGGTCAGTGGGTGTCACATCAGACATTTCCAGATGCTTTTGAGAGTAGCAGGCTGCATGAGGCCAAGGAAGTGGAAGCCAAGCAAGGTACAGAAGGCTGTCTGATTGGCGCAGCACTGGCTGGAGTTTTGGCATCAGAGATTTCATCTCCCATGGTGAACTTAACAAGTGGTTTGAGGCCACTTCCTTTCTGGGTCTTCCATTTTCATGTAGGTCATTTGCATCTATTAGTGCCATTAACATCTCTCCCCTTTTAATCAGTGAATATTGTCCTTAAGTATACATGGATTCCATAACAATTATTTAAAACAGATGTGCATTTCTGATTGTATGATGTTTGGTGTGCATTCCAATTTGGTTCTTCTCCAACCCTTCCAGGTAGTGCCAGGATTTGAATGCCCTGGGACATGAAGGCACCTGAGAGACATACAGCTAGTATACCATGGCAATCCTGCAGACACCATGTGACTGGAAGCACTGGAGAGCTGGAAACTAGGGCCTGGCAGTCACAAAAGCTGCTGTTGCTCAGAAATGGAACCCTAAGCACTGCATGCTCAGATGCTTGTGTGGAAAGGATGTTTAGGGTGAGGACACCAGATGAACCATATGTGAGATAGAGAGAGACAGAGAATGTGTTTGGTGAGACCACAGCTTCAAGTGAGAGTGAATGTGAAGTTTGACTATAATCCATTTTACTGATGATATCCCTTTTGCAAAAGGAAATAAGCAGGCGACAATTTTTTTAGTCTCATCAAACATGGAAAGCATGATATTCTATCTTAACTGTAGGTAATATGTACTTGATTTGTGTAATTATATATTTTTATTTAAAAAATTTAATTGTTATATTTATTATACAGGAGGGGATTTGTAGTGACAATTTTGATTAGACTTACATTGTACATTATTTACATTGTCCCCATCGCCTCTCCCCCTCAACTCCCTCCCCACCCCACCTGAAGCACTTGCAAGAGGTTTTTTAGTTCTGTTTCATGTAGGTATATGAAGTCCATTTGCCATATACCCTCACCTTCATCTCCTTCTTTCACTCTCCCCTTCCACTAGTAACCCCCTCACACTGTACCTATTTTACAGTCCTGGTTTTCATTATTAATACTTAAGTTGATGTTCAAAGGGGTGTCTCAATGTATGCCCACTGTGGGTATGCTTTACTTTGATCTGTTCAACCCCTTCCGTTACTTTCCCTTACCTCTTTATCTCCCACCCCCCCCATTTTTCTACAGCTTTCAATGCACATCCTTATATCCTCTACCTTCACATTTTATGCTATGCTATATTACTGATGCTCTGTCATTTTCTTTTCCTTTCCCTCTTTCCCCGAGTTCCATAGAGTAGTTCCACTGTTACAAACATGTTCTAGATATGAATTTGTATATGGTCATGCTTGTTTCTGTGTATATGTTTATCATTGGATCTATCTTCCACATAGGAGAGAAAACATGCGGCTTTGTGTTAAGTGATCCTGGCTTATTTCACTTAACATCGTGTCCTCCAATTGCATCCATTTTCCTTCAAACCACATGTCTATTCCTCATGGATAAGTAATACTCCACTGTGTATATATACCACAATTTCTTGATCCATTCATCAGTTGTAGGGCATCTTGGTTGTTTCCAAAGCTTGGCTATTGTGAATAGTGCTGCAATGAACATTGGTGTACAGGTGTCTCTACTGTATCCTGTCTTACGTTTCTTTGGGTAGATGCCCAGGAGTGGTATCACTGGATTTATCGCTGGTTTTTTGAGGAATCTCTATACTATTTTCCATAGTGGTTGTACTAATTTGCATTCCCACCAGCAAAGATTTTCTCCCATTCTGTAGGCAATCTCTTGAGTATGGTGACTGTTGCCTTTGCTGTGCAGAAGCTCTTTAGTTTCATGCAGTCTCATTTGTTCATTGTTTCTCTTAGATGCTGAGCCTTTTGAGTTCTTTTTAAGAAGTTGTTCCCTATACCTATCTGTTCTAGAGTATTTCTTACTGCTTCTTGGAGTTGTTTCAAAGTTTCAGGCCTTATATTAAGGTCTTTGATTCACTTTGAGTTGATTTTGGTACAGGGTGAAAGATAGGGTTCTAGTTTCAGTTTCTACATGTGGATATCCAGTTATCCCAGCAGCATTTGTTGAAGAAGCTGCCTTTTCTCCACCGTGTTATGGGCTCCTTTGTTGAAGATCAGTTGGCCATAGATGCCTGGGTTTATGTCTGGATCTTCTGTTCTGATCTGTTGGGTCTTCCTGTCTTTTTTTGTGCCAATATAATGCTGTTATAGTTATCACTGTGTAGTATAGTTTGAAGTCGGGTATTGTGATGCCCCCAGCACTGGACATTTTGCTCAGAATTGCTTTGGATATTTGAGATCTTTTGTGTTTTTATATGTATTTCACTACTGCTTTTTCTATTTCTGTGCAGAATGTCATTGGAATTTTGGTAGGGATTGCATTGAACATGTAGATTGCTTTTGGTAGTATGGCCATTTTCACAATGATGATTCTACCAATCCGTGAGTATGGTATGGTCTTTCCATCTTTTGGTGTCTTCTTCAAGTTCTCTCTTCAGTGGTTTATAGTTTTCATTTAAAAGATTTTTGGTTTCTTTAGTGCTAGGTACTTTATTGTTTTTGAGGCTATTGTAAATGAGATTATTTCCCTGATTTCTTTCTCAGCCTGTTTCTTGTTGGTATATAGAAAAGCTACTGATTTCTGAATGTAAATTTTGTATCCTGCTACTTTGCCCAAAGAGTTTATGGTTTCTAACATTTTTTTGTAGAGTTTTTGGGGTCTCTCAGGTATAGGATCATGTCATCTGCAAATTGGGGTAATCTGACTTCTTTCTTCCCTACTAAACCCATTTTATTTCTTGCTCTTGTCATATTGCTCTAGCTAAGAATTCTAAAACTTATTGAATAGGAGTGGAGTAAGTGGACATCCCTGTCTTGTTTCTGACTTTTATGGGAATGGTTTCAGTTGTTCTCCATTTAGTAGGATGTTGGCTCTAGGTTTGTCATAAACAGCCTTTATTATGTAGGGGAACATTCCTTCCATTCCTAGTTTCTTCAAAGCTTTTATCATGAAAGGATGTTGGATTTTGTCAAAGGCTTTCTCTGCATCTGAGAGGATAATATGGTTTTTGTCCTTGCTTCTGTTTATATGCTGTATTACATTTATGGATTTATGTATGTTGAACCATCCTTGCATCCCTAGAATGAAATCTACTTGGTCATGGTGTATGATTTTTTTGATGTGTTGTTGAATTCTGTTTTCCAGTATTTTGTTGAGAATCTTTGCATCTATATTTATTAAAGATATTGGTCTATAATTCTGTTTTCTGGTTATATCTTTATTAGGTTTTAGAACAAGTGTGATGCTGGCTTCATAGAATGAGTTTGGTAGTGTTCCTTAACTTTCTATGTCCTGGAAAAGTTTGAGGAGTATTGGTGCTAGTTCTTCCTTAAAGGTTTGGTAAAATTTAGGTGTGGATCCATCAGGTTCTGGGCTCTTCTTTGTAGGGAGACTATTACTGCTTCAATTTCATTGCATATAATAGGACAATTTAGGTGGTTAATATCTTCTTGCTTCAATTTTGGGTTGGTTATATGCTTCTAGGAATTTATCCATTTCATCTAGATTTTCCAGTTTCATCTAGATGTTTTCAAAGTACTCTCGAGTGATTCTCTGGATTTTGTTAGTATTTGTGGTTATGTTCCCTTTTTCATCTCTGATTTTATTAATTTGGGTCTTTTTCCTCCTCCATTCTGGCATGTTGGCTAAGAGCTTGTTGAGCTTGTTAAGTTTTTCAAAGAACCAACTTTTTGTTTTGTTGAATCTTTGTATAGTTTGTTTGGTTTTGATCTCATTGATCTTGGCCCTGATCTTTATTTTTCCTCTCTGTCTGCTGGTTTTGGGTTTGGTTTGTTCTTGTTTTTCTAGGAGCTCAAGGTGCATCATTAGGTTGTTTATTTGAGAGGTCTGTTTTTTTTTTAATGTTGGCATTTATAGCTATAAACTATAGCTTTGGTGTGTCTCACAGATTCTGGTAGGCTATATTTTCATTTTCATTGGATTATAGGAACTTTTTTATTTCTTCCCTTGTTACTTCAGTAATCCATTGGTTTTTCAGCAGTGTGTTGTTCAGTCTCCGTGTGTTTGAATATTTTCTGTGATTTCTTTTGTTGTTGAGGTCTAGTTTTATTCTGTTGTGATCTGATATGATGCAGGTGGTTATTTCAATTTTCTTGAATTTATTGAGACTTGCTTTATGTCCTAAAACATGATCTATTTTGGAGAAAGTTCCATGAGCTTCAGAAAAGAATGTGCATTGCCTAGTTTTTGGGTGAAATATTCTGTAGATATCAACCATGTCTATTTGGTCTAATGTGTGGAGTAGCTCTAAAGTTTCTTTGTTGATCTTTTGCCTGGATGACCTATCTATTGGTGACAGTGGGGTAATGCAGGTCTCTCACTATTATGGTATAGGGTCTATCTGTGCTCTTAGAGCAATTAGAGTTTTTTTTTTAAATGTAGATGGGTACCCCTGTGTTTGGTGCATATATGTTAAGGATTGGTATTTCCTCTTGATGAATTGTTCCTTTAATTAATATGAAGTGACCTTCATTGTCTGAAGTCTACTTTGCCAGATATGAGCATAACAGCTCCTCCCTGTTTATGGGGTCCATTTGCTTCGCAAACTTTTTTCCACCCTTTGACTCTAAGCCAGTGTTTATTTTTTAGTGAGATGAGTCTTGTGTAAGCAACATATGGTTGGGTCTTTTATTTTTTAATTCAGTTTGCTATTCTATGTCTTTTGATTGGGGCACTGAAGCCATTTACATTCAGTGTTAATATTGAGAGGTACCTGTTGTTTCCAGCCATTTTTATTCCCCTGTTGTTTAGTTTTACCTATTCCTTATTTACTGGACTGCTTGCTCCAAAGGGTTTATTCTTTCTTGAGTCTTCCTGTCTCACTTTAGTTTCTTCTTCTATATGTAAAAGTCCTTTAAATATCTTCTGTAGTGCTGGATTGGTAGTTGTGAATTCCTGCAGTTTTTTTTTTATTTTAATTTCTCCTTCAATTAAGAAGGATAGTTTTGTTGAATAGACTAGTCTAGGTTCACAGTTGCTTTCTTTCAGGGCCTAAATTATGGCTTTCCATGACCTTCTTGTGTTTAGACTTTGCATTTGAGAAATCTGCTGTTATTCTAATGGGTCTGCCTTTATGTGTAACTGTTTTTTTTTTTCTTTTGCAGCTTTCAGAATTCTTTCTTTGTTCTGTGTGCTGAGTGTTTTGAATATGATGTGTCTGGGGAGTGTTTAGTTTTTGGTTCTGACAGTTTGGTGTTCTGTAAGCTTCCTTCACCTGGGTAACTCTGTTTCTCAAGGTTAGGGAAGTTTTCAGCTATTATTCTATTGAATAGATTGTCAATGCCTTTAGTTTGTATCTCCTCTCCTTCTTCTATACCATGATTCATAGGTTTTGTCTTTTCATGTTGTCCCAGACATCTTGTGTTCCATTTGTATTTTCTTAGTGTTCTTTCATGATCTTTTACTGTTTGGTTTAATTCCTCTACTTTGTATTGCATTCCTGATAACTCTATTTTCCACTTGCTCCACTCTGTTTGCCAAGCTTTCAATTGAGGTTTTTGTTTGGGATATTGAGTTGTTTACTGCAGATTAATTATTTTTCAGGGATTTCATATCCTTATTGATTTCTTCTTTCATATCCTGGATAGTCTTCTTAATTTCATTCATCTCTTTGTTTGTTTAATTGTTTATTCATGTCCTCTTTAAGCTAAAATACTAGCTTTTGTGTTTCTTCTTTCTTACTATCATTTCTTGGAATTTATTATTTGATATCTCCTCCTCTATGCAGGTGTTTAGATCCTTAGTGATGGAATTGGCTTTTGAGAGAGAGCAGTTGTCTTGTTGTTTCATTCTGCATTGAGATTTATGCATCTGGAGTTGTTTTTGATTAGGGTTTTAATCCCTTGTGCCTCTGTAGTCAGGTTTTGAGTTTTTTTCTCCTGGAGCTCCAGCAGTTTTCTTCAGAGAGGGGTTTGCTGGAAATGCTACCCCTTGCAGGGTTCTTGTTGTGGTATAGATTACCTCTTTTCTCCCCTTAGCGAGAGAGCTGGAGTTCCCACTCTTTGATTGGGGTGCAGGGTCCTGCTGTCATAGTGGGGTGTTCTGGGTCTCTGTGTACTTGGTGGGTGGGGGGGGAGGGGCAGGCCTCCTAGCACCTGCAGAGTAGCAGATTGCCATTCAGTGGAAGAGCTGAGATTCCAGCTCTTGGACAGGAGAGATGGGATGCTCCTGCAGGGAGGGGAGGTGTGAAGCACTGGGCTTCTATGCACCTATGCACCTTGGGGAAGCAGGTCTTCTGGTGCTGCCTGCAGAGTAGCAAGTTATAGCTTTCATCCCCTCAGTGGGGAATCTATTGTTCTTGTCCTTTGATGGGGGTGCTGGGGCTCTCCAGTTGTCAGGAACAGTGAGGGGTACTAGGCCTTTGTGTACTTTGGAAGGCAGGCCTTCTGGTGCCACTCACTGAGCAGTAGGTTACAGCTTTCCTCCCCTCAGTGGGAATCTAACATTTTTGGTCTTTAATGGACAAATGGGGGCTCTCCCATGGTTGGGCACAGTGGGAAGCACTGGGCCTTTTTTGTGCCTTAGGAAAGCAGTTCTCCTGGCCAAAATAGACTAGAAACACTAAACATAATAACATAAGTAACTTTGGCTAAGTTCAAGATTAAATCTCTATATAGGTGTCATCTCAAATATCAGGAAAAATATTAGTGAATTTTGAATTTCCAGATCTGTCAACTTTATTATCAGATTTCTATAATAGATATTGGTGCAGAGCATCTGGGCTTGGAAGGGCTGGTCAGCAAGTGGAAAAGTACTTGTGTGGAGTTGAGAGAGATGTGGAGACAATGGTGCTGGTATCTTCAGTGTCTCTCCCTCAACACCCTGCTTTTCCCAGAAGCTCTGATGAGTCATATTATAGTTTCTGTCAGGCCTGTGAAGGCGTATGGCCTTTGCATTCTGGTTCTATTTCTTCAACGGATCCCTACTGACCTACAGGTCAGTGCTGTCTTTGGTCCCTGTAGAGGTGACGGATGCCCACCCTCTCACTGTACAATTCCATTCTCTAATATCCCTATTCTATGTTGAGCTCTCAGCACCTGCACATCCTGCTCTCAGATGGATCCTGGGTCCTGTGGGAGTGAGGGAGCAAGTAGTTAATTGATTGCAGCTCCTTAGCAGGAAATGGTTGCCCAGTATAGTGTCTACAGTTAGTTGGAGATCTACTCTTCCTTCCCCAAGAGCAAGCTGCCATTTGCAAGAAGTCCCTGCCAAGGAGACACCTGCAGTGTCACCTGATACCATCTCTGGTCATGTGAATGGGTTGAATTGGGAACGAGTGAAGTTTGTTTTGTTTACAAGTGAAGGTCTGCTTTGGAGAGAATGTCCCTGGTTTCTGATTGGGCAGAGATGTACATAGTGGCCAGAGACTGGGATAGTGACCTTCAAATGGACCAGAGAGTTAGGTCAAAGAAATCTGGTCCCAGTACACAGGAGATGACCATGTTTGTAGCAGTGTCACATGGCTACCACATAGAAGGTGGTCAATGAATGTTATGGAGGTTATGAGTAGCAAACTCCAATCCTGTTGCAGAGGCTTTTCACAGTATAGAAGGCACTTACTATGGACACTTGGCCAGTGATGGGAATGGAGCTTAAGACACTTGGCTTCTAGCTATGGCCAAGTGCTTTGGCTGAATGTGGTAGATGCTCCTAAATGAGTAGGTAGTGGGTGATTCTGAATCCACACCAAGACTCTTGGGTTAGCTGTGCTTGATGAGATATGTGGAGCTGGCCCTCCTATAGGGGGAGTATGTCTGCAGGTCTGGGGACACAACCTGTCTGTCATGTATTCAGGCTAGGATTAGGGTGTGGGAGGTTACATCCTGATAATTCCTGACACCCTACATGAAGGATATGAGAATCTGGTAGGACTAATGTGGGGCAACCACGTGAAAGAGAGCCCCTGCTGGAGACCTGTGAGAAAACACAGTGGAAGATGGACCTTATGGGACCATAGTAATTCCTTGGAATAGAGGAGGGGTGGTGGAGGTGAGGGCTTATCATCTTCCTCCCATTTCTCAGCCTGTTGAGTCTGAAGAGGATTTAGAAAAGTGAGAAAGCAATACTTCAGAGACATCCACAGACAAAGACCCTAACCAATAGGGCCAGGCAGATTCCTGGCCTTTATGCACACAGCTAAGATGGGGTCTGTGTACAGCTGTTGTGTTAGGTAGCATTTCATCACTGTGACAAATGCCAATTTAAAGGAGGAAAGACTTATTTTACCTTATGGTTTCAGAGGTTTTAGTCCCTGCTTGGGTGGCTCCATGTTTCTAGGCCTGAGGTGAGAGAGACAACATGGAGGTATGGCAAGGTAGATCCAAAGATCTCACATCATGACAGCTGAGAAGCAAAGAAAAGTAACATGAATACCTAAGGCCAAGGTGTACCTTTCAAAGGCATCCACCACATACCTACGTCCTCCAACATGTCCTCATCTTTTACATTTCCACCATCTCCCAATAATCTGCTCAAATTTTGAACCCATCAATTTATTAAACAACTTATCAGGTCAAAGCCCTCATGATCCAATCATCAATGAAAATACCCTTAGTGACACACCCAGAGGTGTGCTTTACTAATCTCCTAGGTGTCTCTCAATCCAATCAAGTTGATAATAAAGATTATCATCACAAGTGTGAAGTAAACACTTTGTGAGGAGGGTTTGGAGATAACTACAAGAAGGAAAGGAGAGAGAAGTGGATCATAGAGGTAGTAAAGATAGTATATTCAAAGCAGAAAGAGAAGGCAGCTCCTTCCTGGAGAGAGATTTCTTAGGAGCCAGACTGTTGTACCCCAGGGTGTATACACTGGTTCCTAACACAGGAATGTTTTCTAGGGATGTTCCAGGAGTTTTGCTATTCTCTCAATCCCAGAAATAAAACTTGAAATTCTGGTGAAGATCTAAGACCATTTCCTAGTACAATGGTCATAGTTGATAAGACCCAGGTCACACTGTTATATGTAAGGTGCCCCCCAATAACTCCCATAGACAGAAAAAGGAGAAGTCTCAGTATGGATTCCTTCTTTTTATTGCCTTTCCGGCTCATTTTCTTCTACCTGTCCTCCTCTGTCCTCACTAAGGGCCTGGGTTTTTAAGTGGCCTGGTTGAATGGCCACCATTGGCCTTTGCCCTGGGTGGGAGGGAGGGGCAGGCTCTGAGATCCACCTGAACTTAGGAGCTCAACCTGGTTGTGTCTTCTCAAGCACTACCCAGATTCAAGCTCTCCTTTTGTTTCCTCATGGGGAAAGGCCGAGAAATTGGTTGGGGGAAGATGCCAAATCCCCATAGACTGGGAATATCTTGTTCCTTCCCACAGATAGACCCTAGACTAGCAGTGTCTATGTGTCTTCAGCATATCTAAGTCCATCACCAAACATTTGAAGAGTGCTATGTTCTTAAACTATCAGTAGCCTTCTTGTCCTAGGGTTCCCCACACTCAGCTGAATGAACTTGTTTTAGTTTGGAAAGATGTTTCTGCACTTCTGCTCATTCTGAACTTGCAAGTCCACTTCTTGGAGTGTTTTATCAAGTTGACCATTAACAAGTTTCCCCCATTTGGCCACACTGCCCTTCTATTCAATGCTCAAACCAAGGCTGAAGCTGCATTTACTTCCCCTGCCCGGAACACCTCCCAAACCCCATTCTGTTGCTCTGGGACCAATAGATCAGTCACCCAGAAGATAGGAAGGAACTAAGGCTGTTAATAAGCTGAGTGCTACCTAGTAACCTATTTGGGTAGACCAGAAGTCAGAAGATGGTACCTTCAGTAGTTGACCTTTGTTGTAATGTTATAGTGTTTTGAGGAAGGGCTTTGAGAACAGGAATGATCTATGGGTGTTTTCCTTTTCATTGATATTGTAAACACCCAAGGTGATATTTTGCTATAAAGATAAGATAGATATATCCTTAGTTTTTGAAAGTCAGGTTAAAAACTCAGCCTATGGCACAGATCAGCAGCTGAATCAAATTGCCAGGAAGCTCTGAGCAAAAGTATGTCCTGCCTTGATCCAAATGTGGACTGTGTAGCTCTTCTTTGCTGTGCAACAGTAAGTGAAGATCGGGTCTCCAACAGCCTTCCCTTCTACTCAGCCCCTTCTCAGCCCCTTCTCCCACACCCTCCAGTCCTGTATCCTACACTCATTTTGGACCAAGTAGGACAATATCAGGTGGATTTTCATTTGCTCTTGGTTCTTTTTGGTCATAGACATTCCTGAGCTATTGTTATTTGGTCAATTCCAGGACAATGAAGGTCTACTTTCTTTTACAGTATGTGGATGTCATTACAACATTATCTTGCAACATGAATTCACTGCACTGATTCCTGACATTGATTCTTAAGTAAGTAATCATTGATGTCATAGAACCTTACAAAAACCACGTAGGGCTGGGAGTGGGGTGTGACCTCTTTACTCCATTTGATGTCTCAGGGAGAAAGTTCATTCTGGGTCTCTATGTCCTTAGAAACAGAGGTCAAAGCTGGTTGATAAATTACAAAATGTTTCATGCTGGGAGAGCCTGTGGACCTACAGATGGGAAAGGGAGTTTTAGTAGGAATATCACACACTGAGAAGGGGTCCTGGCTTCTGTGGGCTGCATGGTAGACTTATAACATGGCCCTACTCTTTCCTTATTTTTCATTTTTTTCTTGGAGAAGTGAAGGTGTTCTTAATCTAAATTTCAAAATACATTAAATAAAAAGATCTGAACTGACTATGATTGCTTCAATGTCTAGTGATTCCTAGAGATCTGGTAACGTGTTCACTTCTAGCATTGGGTTGCTTTTGAGGAAGTGAACTTAATGTGCTCTTGGGGTAGAATACCTTGGCTTCTTTCTCTTCTATTATGGTAAGGTTTTGTTTTCAATACATGGAAAAGAGTGTTCCCAGAGTAATCCAAACCTCAGCTCAGACTTACCTTGCAGGCATGGAGCCCCAGAATAAAGAGTGAAGAGCACAGAGCAGTAGAGATAAGAGTGAGTGAGCTGAGGAAAAGGAATGGGGGAGTCCTGGTGGGAGCTCATTCCAATCAGGCTGTGGAGGAGAGGTGGATCCACACTCTCCTGACTCATTAGGCTCTGGGTCAGTATCGTGGAAGAGATGAGTAGCTCACCAACATGGGAGAAGTTGGAGGCGACATTTGTAATGTGAGTAAAAGAAAACCCTTACAGTCCCAGATGATTGCTTCTGGCTGCCGGTGTTAGGTTTGGGTATGGGAATTTATATTCCTCATTTTTCATCTTTACACTTCCACAATCTACTCTTCCATCTTATATTTTTCTAATGAAAATTAGTTTTCTAGGACAGGTGAGCAGGTTATCAAAATCAATTTATTATTTTTTTAAATTTGTTTTTCTTTCAGTGAGTCTTTTATTTTATTTATTTCTTTTATTCATATGTGCATACAATGTTTGGGTCATTTCACCCCCTTCACCCCACCTCCTCCCTTTCCCCTACCCCCTCCCTCTCCCCCTCATCCCCTCGATACCCGGCAGAAACTATTCTGCCCTTATCTCTAATTTTGTTGAAGAGAGAGCATAAGCAATAGTAGGAAGGACCAAGGGTTTTTGCTAGTTGAAATAAGGATAGCAATACAGGGACTTGACTCGCATTGATTTCCTATACATATGTGTTACATTCTATTTTTTTTGTTCATTTATTCACATGTGCATACATTGTTTGGGTCATTTCTCCACCCTTCCCCCCTC
The DNA here is from genome assembly GCF_047511655.1 of Castor canadensis. Taxonomy (NCBI): domain Eukaryota; kingdom Metazoa; phylum Chordata; class Mammalia; order Rodentia; family Castoridae; genus Castor; species Castor canadensis. The sequence continues at coordinate 80,266,485 of NC_133388.1, read as the reverse complement.
CCCGACCCTTCCCCCCCTTTTCTCCTCAGTTTCAGGCAGGTCCCATTCTGCCCTTGTGACTGATTTTGTTGAAAAGACATAAGCATAATAAGAAAGACAAAGCATTTTTGCTAGCTGAGTTAAGGATAGCTATACAGAAAGATTCGTACTATTCCTGTCACGTACCCATGTGTTACGTCCCATGTTGATTCATCTCTAATTGATCTTTACATTGGTTCCTGATCCCCTGCTAGTGATAACTTGTCTTCTTAAGGTTTCTGTATTAGCTCCTCTGGAGTGGGGACATCAAACGCTTTCATGTTTTGGGTTTTCAACCTATTCCTATATCTCCCGTATGTGCTCTCCTCTTTTCTTGTGATCCAAGTCCAACCACATTGCTGCATTTGCCCTAGATTTAAAGACTGCATATGAGGGAGAACGTATGATTTTTTGGTCTTCTGAATCTGGCTGAGCTCGCTCAGAATGATGTTCTCCAGTTCCATCCATTTACCTGCAAATGATAAGACTTCATTTTTCTTCATGGCTTCATTCCATTGTGTACAAGTACCACATTTTCTTGATCCATTCTTCAGTAGTGGGACATCTTGGCTGTTTCCATAACTTGGCTATTGTGAATAGTGTTGCAATAAACATGGGTGTGCAGGTGCCTCTGGAGTAACCTGTGTCACATTCCTTTGGGTATATCCCCAGGAGTGGGATTGCTGGATCATATGGTAGGTCTATGTTTAGATTTTTAAGAAGTCTCCAAATATTTTTCCAAAGTGGTTGCACCAGCTTGTATTCCTACCAGCAGTGGATTAGGGTTCCTTTTTTCCCACATCCTCACCAGCACTTGTTGTTGTTGGTGTTTTGGATGATGGCTATTCTAACAAGGGTGAGGCGGAATTTTAGTGTGGTTTTGACTTGCATTTCCTTTATGGCCAGAGACGGTGAGCATTTTTTCATGTGTTTTTTGGCCATTTGAATTTCTTCTTTTGAAGAAGTTCTGTTTAGTTCAGTTGCCCATTTCTTAATTGGTTCATTGATTTTAGGAGAGTTTAGTTTCTTAAGTTCCCTGCATATTGTAGTTATCAGTCTCTTGTCTGATGTATAGCAGGCAAATATTTTCTCCCACTCTTTGGGTGGTCTTTTCAGTTTAGAGACCATTTCTTTTGTTGTGCAGAAGCTTTTTAATTTTATGAAGTCCCATTTATTCATCCTTTCTCTTAGTTGCTGGGCTGCTGGGTTCTATTGAGGAAGTCTTTGCCTATACCTATTTGTTTCAGAGTGTTTCTTGGTCCTTCCTGTAGTAAGTTCAGAGTTTCAGGCCTGATATTTAGGTCCTTGTTCCATTTTGAGTTGATATTAGTACAGGGTTATAGACATGGATCTAGTTTCGTTTTCTTGCAGATGGGTAACCACTTTTCCCAGCAATATTTGTTGAAGAGGCTGTCTTTTCTCCATCGCATATTTTTGGCACCTTTTTAAAAATGAGGTGGGTATAGTTGTGTGGATTCATATCTGGATCTTCTATTCTGTTCCACTAGTCTTCATGTCTGTTTTTGTGCCAGTACCATGCTGTATTTATTGCTATTGCTTTGTAATATAGTTTGACGTCAGGTATTGTGATACCTCCAGCATTGCTCTTTTTGCTGAGTATTGCCTTGGCTATTCATGGTCTCTTGTGTTTCCAAATGAACTTTAGGGTAGATTTTTCAATCTCTGTGAGAAAAGTCATAGGGATTTTGATGGAAATTGCATTAAACATGTAGATTGCTTTTGGTAGTTTAGCTATTTTTACTATGTTGATTCTACTGATCCATGAGCATGGGCGGTCTTTCCATCTTCTGTAGTCTTCCTCGATCTCTTCCTTCAGTTGTTTGTAATTTTCCTTGTAGAGTTCATTCACATCCTTTGTTAAATTTACTCCTAGGTATTTGATTTTTTTTGAGGATGTTGTGAAGAATTTTTTCCATGTGTTCCTTCTCAGTTTGTTCATTGATGGTGTATAGAAAAGCTAATAATTTTTGTAGGTTGATTTTGTATCCTGCCACCTTACTGTAGCTGTTTATGGTGTCTAAGAGTTTTTGGGTAGAGTTTTTTGGGTCTTTAAGGTATAGGATCATATTATCTGCAAATAAGGATATTTTGACAGTTTCTTTACCCATTTGTATTCCTTTTATTCCTTCTTCTTGCCTAATTGCTCTGGCTAGGAATTCCAATATTATGTTGAATAGGAGTGGGGATAGTGGGCATCTTTGTCTCATTCCTGATTTTAGGGGGAATGGTTTCAGTTTTTCACTGTTAAGTATGATGTTGGCAGTAGGTTTGTCATAAATAGCCTTTACAATGTTGAGGTACTTTCCTTTTATTCCTAGTTTTCTTAGAGTTTTATCATGAAATGGTGTTGGATCTTGTCAAAGGCTTTTTTTGCATCTATTGAGATGATCAAGTGGTTTTTGTCTTTGCTTCTATTAATATGCTGTATCACATTTATAGATTTGTGTATGTTGAATCATCCCTGCATCCCTGGGATGAAGCAGACTTGGTCATGGTGAATGATCTTTCTGATGTATTGTTGGGTTTGGTTTGCCATTATTTTATTGAGGATTTTTGCATCGATGTTCATTAGGGAAATTGGCCTGTAGTTCTCCTTTTTGGAGGTGTCTTTGTGTGGTTTTGGGATGAGAGTAATATTGGCTTCATAAAATGAGTTAGGCAGTGTTCCTTCCCATTCTATTTCATGGAACAGTTTAAGGAGAGTTGGTATTAGTTCTTCTTTAAACATCTGATAGAATTCAGCAGTGAATCCATCAGGTCCTGGACTTTTCTTTTTTGGGAGGCTCTTGATGGCAGCTTCAATTTCTTTTTGTGTTACAGATCTATTCAGGTGATTAATATCCTCTTGGTTCAGTTTTGGTGGTTCTAAGTTTCTAGAAATCTGTCCATTTCTTCGAGATTTTCAAATTTATTAGAGTAGAGGCTCTCAAAGTAGTCTCTGATGATTTCCTGGATTTCCATGGTGTTTGTTGATATCTCTCCTTTTGAATTTCTGATTTTATTGGTTTGGGTTTTTCTCTCCTCATTTCAGTTAGGTTTGCCAGGGGTCTCTCAATCTTATTTATTTTTTCAAAGAACCAGCTTTTTGTTTCGCTGATTCTTTGTATGGTTTTATTTTGTTTCTATTTCATTGATTTCAGCCCTTATCTTAACTATTCCTTTCCTTCTGCCTGTTTTGGGGTTTATTTGTTATTGTTTGTCTAGGAGTTTCAGCTGTACCATTAGACATTGATTAGAGATCTTTCTTTCCTTTTGATATATGCACTCATGGCTATAAATTTTCCTCTTAGGACTACCTTTGCGGTGTCCCATAGGTTCCGGTAGGTCATGTTTTCATTTTCATTAACTTCCAGGAACATTTTAACTTCCTCTTTTATTTCATTAGTGACCCATTCATTGTTGAGTAATGTGTTGTTCAGCTTCCAATTGTTTGTGTGTTTTTTACTCTTGTTTTTATTGTTGATTTCTAGTTTTAATGCATTGTGGTCAGACAGAATACATGGGATTATTTCTATTTTCTTATATTTGCTAAGGCTTGCTTTGTGCCCTAAGATATGATCAATTTTGGAAAAGGTTCCATGGGCTGCTGAGAAGAATGTATATTGTGCAGAAGTTGGGTGAAATATTCTGTAGACATCAACTAGGTCCATTTGATCTATGGTGTGATTTAGTTCTAGGATTTCTTTATTGATTTTTTGTTTGGATGACCTATCTATTGGTGATAGCAGAGTATTAAATTCTCCCACAACCACTGTGTTGGGGTCTATATATGTTTTTAGGCCATCAGAGTATGATTGGTGAAATGGGGTGCATTGATGTTGGGTGAATATAGGTTGACAATTGTTATTTCCTTTTGGTGTATTTCTCCTTTTATTAGTATGGAGTATCCTTCTTTATCTCATTTGATCAAAGTAGGTTTTAAGTCTACTTTGTCCAAGGTAAGTATTGCTACCCCTGCCTGTTTTCAGGGACCATTAGCTTGGTAAATCTTCCAGTTTTCACTCTCAGCCAGTGCTTTTTCTGTCGATGAGGTGGGTGTCCTTCCTTTTTAATCCAGTTTGCCAGTCGGTGTCTTTTGATGGGGGAATTTAGTCCATTAACATTCAGTGTTAGTATTGATAAGTATGTGGTGATCTCTGTCATGTAGTTGTCTTTGTTGAGTAAGGGTTTGATTATGTGTAGCTGAACCAATGTTACTCTTTGCTTTCTTGCCTTTTCTTTTCCTGTGGTTTGGTATTGCCTTCCCTTTCATGGCTTTGTTTGCTTTCATTTCTGTGTGCAGAATTCCTTGGAGAATCTTTTGTGGTGGTGGCTTGGTGGTCATATATTGTTTTTTTTTTTATCATGAAAGACTTATTGTTCTGTCTATTTTGAATGATAGTTTTGCTGGGTAAAGTATCCTAGGATTGAAGTTATTTTCATTCAGTGTCTGGAAGACCTCACTCCAATCTCTTCTTGCTCTTAACGTTTCTGTTGAGAAGTCTGCTGTAATTTTCATGGGTTTGCCTTTATATGTTATTTGTTTTTTCTCTCTTACAGCCTTCAATATTCTTTCTCTAGTCTCTGTACTTGTTTTTTAATGATAATATGTCGTGGGGTAGCTCTATTTTGATCTGGTCTGTTCGGTGTTCTGGAGGCTTTCTGCACCTGAATGGGTATAGCTTTCTTTAGATTTGGGAAGTTTTCTGTTATTATTTTGTTGAATATATTATGCATTCCTGTTGCTTGTACCTCTTCTCCTTCTTCAATGCCCATGATTCTCAGGTTTGGTATTTTGATGGAGTCAGTGAGTTCTTGCATTTTCTTTTCACAGGTCTTGAGTTGTTTAACTAATAGTTCTTCAGTTTTTCCTTTAATTGCCACTTCATCTTCGAGTTCTGAGATTCTGTTTTCTGTTTGTTCTATTCTGCTGGATTGGCCTTCTGTTTTGCTTTGTATTTCTGTTTCATTCTTTTTTCTGAGGTTTTCCTTATCATGGGTTACTTCCTCTTTAATATTGTCAATTTTTGACCTTAATTCGTTCATCTTTCTGTTTGTGGTGGTCTCAGTTTCAGTTTGGCATTTATTTAGGGATTCTATGATTTCATTTATTTGTTTTTGTGTTTTCTCATATTCTTTATTTTTGTCTTCTTGGAATTTCTTGAGTGCCTCATGTACGTTTTGGTTGACCATGTCTTGTAACATCTCTATTACATTCTCATTAATTACTTGTAGGATATCTTCTTTCAGAGTGTTCTTGTGGGCTTCCTTGGGTTCCTTGGTATAGTTTATCTTTGTTTTGTTGGAGTCTGGGTCTGGGTATCCATTTTCTTCATTTCACTCTAAATCCTGCAATACTTTATTTTTTTGGGGGGAATAGTTTCCTTCCCTTTTTTGTCTTCCCATATTTCCACTGGGTAACGTTTCTATCCCTGAACTATGTGTAATTTAGTATTAGCTGGGTAGCAATATTAATACTAACAAAACCAAGAGAGGAGGATAAAAAGAAGAGAGTTGGAAAGATAAAAGGAATAGAGTAGAGAGGAAAAGAGAAAAAAATGGTAGAGATGGTGGATGATCAAACAGTAAACCAGGCAGCAAATTCCTTAAAGAAGGGAAAAAAATAAAAATTAAAAATTAAAAAAAAACCCACCAGTTCTGGAGCAGTAGAATTGCAGTCTTAGTTGTTCTGATGTTAGTTCTTTAGCATTCAGACCTGTCTGAGTGTGTCTCTTAGGTAGGTTTGGAGCCTTCCTGTGGCAAGTGGTTGGTGAGTGGGGTCCCATGGGCCTTCGGTGGGGGCCTTTAGCTGAGGTGAAGTAGCGGGCCTTTGGAGCATGGGCTTGGCATGCCTGAAGGGCACAGGCCAGCAGAGTGGAGGTCCTGTATGTCTATGGATACCTGGGTTGACAGGCTTGGGGGGCACAATCGAGCAGAATGGAGATCGTGTGTGTGTGTCAGTCCCCAGTTTGACAGGCCTTAGGGGCACAGCTTTGTAGAGTGAATATTGTGCAGTGCTGTGCAGGCTTTGGGGGTGTGGCTGGCAAAGCAGAGATCGTGCAGAGATTGTGCAGGGCTTGGGAGTGCAGCCCAGTGAGACAGAGCTCCTGCAGGGCTGTGCAATCATTGGGGGCATGGCCGGGAAAGCAGAGATTGTGCAGGGCTGGGGAGCACAGACCACCAAGACGGAGCTCCTGCTGGGCTTTGCAGGCCTGGAGGGGGCATGGCCTGGCAGAGACCATAAATGTCTGTGGATCCCTGGCCTTAAGGGCTCATCCCATGGAGGTCCTGCGGGCCTGAGGGGTGGGAGTTTGTGGTAGCACAGCCCTGGTGGGGTAAAGAAGCAGGAACAGAGGATCGGAGAGCCCATGGTGTATGGAGCAGTGGCTCTACAGGCCTATGGGGTGGGGCTTAGCATGCAGCACCTGCTATTCTTTTAGTATATGGTGGCATGGAGAGGCCTCCCAGGAGCTAGGGGTTCAGAGTGCTGATGTTTCAGCTCTCCCTGGTGCTTTACCTCAATCAAGCAAGTCTCCAGCTTCTTATCAAAGTCCCTGGATCACAGAGGTCAGAAGGTCTGTGGCTGTGTTGCAATTGCCATCTTGGATCCCCTTCCACGTGTTACATTCTAAATTAATTCTTCTTGAACTAACCACTTCTCTAGTTCCTGGTCCCCTTCTCCTGTTTGCCTCTGTCACTTTAAAGTTTCTGCATTATTTCCTTTGCATTGAGGACATCAAATGCTATCTTGTTTTTTTTTTTTTTTGGGGGGGTTCCTTGCCTATCCTTATACCTCCCTTGTGTGCTTTCGCTTTATCATGTGATCAAAGTCCAAGCCCCTTGTTGTATTTGCCCTTGATCTAATGTCCATATATGAGGGAGAACATATGATTTTGGTCTTCTGGGTCAGGCTAACCTCACTCAGAATGATTTTCTCCAATTTCATCTATTTACCTGCAAATGATAAGATTTCATTCTTCTTCATGGCTGAGTAGTATTCCATCGTGTATAAATACCACATTTTCTTAATCCATTCATCAGTAGTGGGCATCTTGGTTGTTTCCATAACTTGGCTATTGTGAATAGTGCTGCAATAAACATGGGTGTGCAGTTGCCTCTGGAGTAACCTGTGTCACAGTCTTTTGGGTATATCCCCAAGAGTGGTATTGCTGGATCAAATGGTAGATCAATGTTTAGCTTTTTAAGTAGCCTCCAAATTTTTTTCCAGAGTGGTTGTACTAGTTTACATTCCCACCAACAGTGTAAGAGGGTTCCTTTTTCCCCGCATCCTCGCCAACACTTGTTGTTGGTGGTGTTGCTAATGATGGCTATTCTAACAGGGGTGAGGTGGAATCTTAGTGTGGTTTTAATTTGCATTTCCTTTATGGCTAGGAATGGTGAGCACTTTTTCATCTGTTTTTTGGCCATTTGAATTTCTTCTTTTGAGATAGTTCTGTTTAGTTCACTTGCCCGTTGCTTTATTGGTTCATTAATTTTTGGGAGAGTTTAGTTTTTTGAGTTCCCTATATATTCTGGTTATCAGTCCTTTGTCTGATGTGTAGCTGGCAAATATTTTCTCCCACTCTGTGGGTGGTCTCTTCAGTTTAGAGACCATTTTTTTTGTTGAGCACAAGTTTTTTAGTTTTATGAAGTCCCATTTATCTATGCTCTCTCTTAGTTGCTGTTCTGCTGGGGTTCCATTGAGGAAGTCTTTGCCTATACCTTTTAGTTCCAGAATATTTCCTACTCTTTCCTGTACCAACTTTAGATTTTGGTGTCTGATATTAAGGTCCTTGATCCATTTTGAGTTAATACTGGTAGAGGGTGATAAACATGGATCTAGTTTCAGTGTTTTGCAGACTGCTAACCAGTTTTCCCAGCAGTTTTTGTTGAAGAGCTGTCTTTTCTCCATCATATATTTTTAGCACCTTTGTCAAAGATAAGTTTGTTATAGTTGTATGGCTTCATATCTGGGTCCTCTATTCTGTTCCACTGGTCTTCATGTCTGTTTTTGTGCCAGTACCATGCTGTTTTTATTGTTACTTCTTTGTAATATAGTTTGAAGTCGGGTATCGTGATACCTCCAGCGTTGTTCTTTTTGCTGAGTATTGCCTTGGCTATTCATGTTCTCTTGTGTTTCCAAATAAATTTAATGGTAGATTTTTCAATCTCTTTGATGAATGTCAGTGGGATTTTGATGGGAATTGCATTAAACATGTAGATTACTTTTGGGAGTATCGACATTTTTACTATGTTGATTCTACCAATCCATGAGCATGGGAGATCTCTCCACTTTCTATAGTCTTCCTCAATCTCTTTCTTCAGGAGTTTATGGTTTTCCTTATAGAGGTCATTCACATCCTTTGTTAAATTGAGTCCTAGATATTTGATTTTTTGAGGCTATTGTAAATGGAATTGTTTTATATATTTTTTCTCAGTTTGTTCATTATTAGTGTATAGAAATGCTAATGATTTTTCTATGTTGATTTTATATCCTGCTACCTTGCTATAGCTGTTGATGGTGTCTAGGAGCTTTTGAGAAGAGTTTTTTGGGTCTTTAAGGTATAGGATCATTTTGTGCAAATAAGGATATTTTGACAGTTTCTTTACCTATTTGTATTCCTTTTATTCTTTCTTCTTACCTAATTGTTCTGGCTAGGAATTTCAGTACTATGTTGAATAGGAGTGGAGATAGTGGGCATCCTTGTTTAGTTCCTGATCTTAGAGGAAATGGTTTCTGTTTTTCTCCATTAAGTATAATGCTAGCTGTAGGCTTGTCATATATAGCTTTTATAATGTTGAGGTACTTTCCTTCTATTCCTAGTTTTCTTAGAGCTTTTATCATGAAATGGTGTTGGATCTTATCAAAGGCTTTTTCTGCATCTATTGAGATGACCAAGGGGTTTTTGTCTTTGCTTCTGTTAATGTGGTATATTACATTTATTGTTTTCATAATTTGAACCACCTCTGCATTCCTGGAATGAAGCCTACTTGGTTGTGGTGAATGATCTCTTTGAAGTGTTTTTGAATTTGGTTTGCCATTATTTTGTTGAGGATTTTTGCATCAATGTTCATTAAGGAGATTGGCCTATAGTTCTCCTTTTTGGAGATTTCTTTGACTGGTTTGGGGATAAGTATTACTGGCTTTATAAAATGTGTGAAGCAGTTTTCCTTCCCTTTGTATTTCATGGAACAGTTTAAGAAGGGTTGGTATCAGTTCTTCTTTAAAGTTGTGATAGAATTCAGCAGAGAATCTACCAGGTACTGGACTTTTCTTTTTTTGGGAGACTCTTGATTGCTGCTTCAATTTCATTTTCTGTTGTAGATCTATTCAGGTGATTAATATCCTCTTGGTTCAGTTTTGGATGATCATAAGTTTCTAGAAATCTGTCCATTTCTTCAAGATTTTCAAATTTATTTGAATATAGGTTCTCAAAGTAGTCTCTGATGATTTCCTGGACTTCCATGGTATTTGTTGTTATCTCTCCTTTTGCATTCCTGATTCTACTAATTTGGTTTTTTTCTCTCCTCATTTTAGTTATGTTTGCCAGGGGTCTGTTGATCTTGTTTGTTTTTTTCAAAGAACGAACTTTTTGTTTCATTAATTCTTTGTATGGTTTTTTGTTTCTATTTCATTGATTTCAGCTCTTATTTTTATTATTTCTCTCCTTCTATTTGTTTTGGGATTTGCTTGTTCTTGTTTTTCTAGGAGTTTGAGATGTATCATTATGTCATTGATTTGAGATCTTTCATTCTTTTTAATATATGCACTCATGGCTATAAACTTTCCTCTTACGTCTGCCTTTGCTGTGTCCCATAGGTTTTGGTAGATTGTGTTTTCATTTTTATTGACTTCCAGGAACCTTTTAATTCCTCTTTTATTTCATCAATGACCCATTATTCATTAAGCAATGAATTGTTCAGTTTCCAGCTGTTTGCATTTTTTTCCCTTTTATTTTTGTTGTTGAGTTCTAGTTTTATTGCATTGTGATCAGATAGAATGCATGGTATAGTATCTATTTTCTTATATTTGCTGAGGCTTGCTTTGTGCCCTAGGATATGATCTATTTTGTAGAAGTCTGTGGGCTGCTGAGAAGAATGTATATTGTGTAGAAGTGTGTTGAAGTGTTCTGTAGACATCAAATAGGTCCATTTGATATATAGTATGTTTTAGATCTAGGATTTCTGTATTGATTTTTTGTTTTGATGACGTATCTATCGATGATAGTGGGGTGTTAAAGTCTCCCACGACCACTGTTTTGGAGTTAATATATGCTTTTAGGTCCTTCAGGGTATGTTTGATGAAGTTGGGTGCATTGACATAGGGTGAATACAGATTAATGATTATTATTTCCTTTTGGTCTATTTCCCCTTTTATTAGTATGGAATGTCCTTCTTTATCTCGTTTGATCAATGTAGGTTTGAAGTCTACTTTGTCCAAGATAAGTATTTCTACTCCTGCCTGTTTTGGGGGGCCATTGGCTTGGTAAATCTTCTTCCAGCCTTTCATCCTAAGCCTATGCTTATTTCTGTCAGTGAGATGAGTCTCCTATAAGCAACAAATTGTTGGATCTTCCTTTTTTTTTGATTTTTTTTTTTTTATTGTTTTATTATTCATATGTGCATACAAGGCTTGGGTCATTTCTCCCCCCTGCCCCCACCCCCTCCCTTACCACTCTGGATCTTCCTTTTCAATCCAGTTTGTCAAACAGTGCATTTTGATGGAGTTTAGTCTGTTAACATTTAGTTTTAGTATTGATAGATATGTGGTGATTCCTGTCATTTAGTTTTCTTAGTTGTTTGAGGGTTTGATTGTGTGTAGCTAAATTGATGTTACTCTCTACTTCTTGCTTTTTCTTTTCCTGTAGTTTGGTGCTGCCTGCCCTTTCATGGTTTTGTTGAGTTTCACTTTCTGTGTGGAGAATCCCTTGAAGAATCTTTTGTAGTGGTGGCCTTGTGGTCGTATATTGTTTTAGTTTCTGCTGATCATGGTAGACTTTTATTGCTCCATCTATTTTGAATGATAGTTTTGCGTGGTAGAGTATCCTAGGGTTGAAGTTATTTTCATGCAGTGCCAGGAAGATCTCACCCCAAGCTCTTCTAGCTTTAATGTTTCTGTTGAGAAGTCTGCTGTGATTTTGATTGGTTTACTTTGTATGTTTTTTGTTTTTTCTCTCTTACAGCCTTCAATATTCTTTCTCTAGTCTCTGTACTTGTTTTTTTAATGACAATATGTCATGGAGTTTTTCTATTTTGGTTAGGTGTATTCGGTGTTCTGGAGGCCTCTTGTAGTTGCATGGGCATAGTTTTCTGTAGATTTGGGAAATTTTCTGTTATTATTTTGTTGAATATATTGTGCATTCCCTTTGCTTGTACCTTTTCTCCTTATTCAGTGCCCATGATTCTCATGTTTGATCTTTTGATGGAGTCAGTGAGTTCTTGCATTTTCTTTTCACAGGTCTTGAGTTGTTTAACTAATAGTTCTTCAGTTTTTCCTTTAATTTCCATTTCATCTTTGAGTTCTGAGATTCTATCTTCTGCTTGTTCTAGTCTGCTGGATTGGCCTCCCATTTTGTTTTGCATTTCTGTTTCATTCTTTTTTCTGAGGTTTTCCATATCCTGAGTCACTTCCTCTTTAATATTGTCTGTTTTTGTCCTGAGTTCATTTATCTCTTTATTTATTGTGTTCTTTGTTTTACTTTGGTGTTTACGCGGTGCTTCTATTGTTTCTTTTACTTGTTCTTGGGCTTTCTCAAATTCTTTGTTTTTGTTGTCTTGGAATTTCTTCAATGTCTACTGCACATTTTGGTTAAACTTATCCAGTATCATCTCTATAAAATTCTCATTGATTATTTGTAGGATTTATTCTTTCAGAAAGCTCTTGTGGGCTTCATTGAGTTCTTTTGCATAGTTTATCTTCATTTTGTTGGCGTGTGGCTCTGGGCATCTGTTTTCTTCATTTCCCTCTGCTTCCTGTACTAATTTATTATTGGGGTGAAATTGGTTTTCCTCTTTTTCATCTTCCCATCATTGCCCTTGCTACTGTTACTTTCCCTGTACTGTGTGTAATTCGGTATTTTCTCACTTGTAATAGTAACTGTGATGATATCTAGAATGGAAGGATGTGAGGAGAGGGAAAGCAGAGAAGGTGAAGAAAAAGGGAAACAAAACAAAATAAAGCAAAACAAAAAACAGAGCCAAAGAAATAAACAGGGGGAGATAGTGTACTAATCAACAGTGAGCTAAACAGGCATTAGAGAGACATAGAGAGGATAAAAAATAAAATAAAATAAAATTTCCCAAGTTCAAATGCAATAGTTTCAGTCTTAATAGATTTGTTGTTAGTCCTTCAGCATCCAGTCCTAGTGTTGGTGTTTGAGTAATAGTTTTGTTGTTGACTCATTAAAGAGGAAAAAAAAGTCTGGAGACAGCTTTGTGAATGTCTATCTGAGGCTGTGGCTCACTTGCCACCTACTGTTGGCCAGCTGCTGCTGGAGGCTTTATTTATGCAGATCCCAGGAATGAGCTTTACACTCACCTAACCCCACAGGCTTTGTTTATTTAGAGTTGTCCTGGATGCTTGCTCCTTTTGTTTTCTCCAGTACACAGCCTTACCCACCTGTTGCAATTGCAGTCCTTTTTTGTTTAGAGTTCACGTGGAGTTGTGCCCCTCCCCCACTCTCCAGTGGAGCATGCCACACTTTAGTCACTGTTGGATGCCGTCTTCTCTCCAAGCCCACTGGGGGAAGTGGTGCCACACCTGCCTTCTCTGGCCAGCTTGTTTATTTAAAGTTTGCCTGAGGGATTGCCCCTTCCCCACTCTTTGGAGCTCAGGGTGCCCGGCCTTCTTTGTTACGTCTTTTTTTTTTTTTTCAGCTGCTTGTTTATTATTCAGTTTTTTTTCTTTTTTCCCTGGGCTGGGGTCAGTTTGTCCAGGGGGCTATGCTGACTTGTCCCAGGGTTTTTTGTGGAAGTACTACATGTCACTTAGCTCACCTGGTGGTCTGCTTCTCTCATGCTGGTAAGGAGCTGGGATCTGGCAGTGCAGGAGCCCTCCTGGTTTCTCTGTTTAACATGGAGTAGGGATGGTGTGCATGGGCTGGGGGTGTGGAGGTGTTGGAGTTTTGTCTCTTCTTGGTAGTTTTTTTGTGCCAGGTGTATCTCCAGCGTCTCTCCGAGAGTTTACTTTAGGAAGCACACTTTCTGCTTCCTCCCTCTAGTCACCATTCTATCAAAATCAATTTAATCCACTGTTGCATTTTAGGAGTAATTTCATTTTTTCTCCTGTGGTATTGTCTCCACAACAGAATAGGCATCCAGCAACTTACTGGCTGAGACTGAGGCAAGGTGGGATTGTAGACATAGCCTAAAAAGGATACTGTAACAGTGCCAATCTCCCATCAATTTTCCTTGTAAGGCTGGAGAGGGTCATTTACCTGCATCATCTCTGCAGGGCAGTAGAAAGGCTAAGGCTCAGGAGCATCTCTCCTGAAACTACTCAGATGCTTTCTTCCTGTGTGCTTTTCTAACCTACTATTGAAGTGAGGAGTTTAAGAGTAACTGACCACCACTTTCCTACCTATTGATTTGCAAGGTGTGTGCTTTCTTTGCATCCCTCCTCCCTTCCACTGGAATGTCTGTGTGGTGAGAACATTGAAAGGACCACCTTCCCAGGCACATGCTGCATCTGTTTAACTGCATTCATCACAAGGATATCCTAGACTTTTGGAAGGGCTAAATAGGGATTTGGGGTATGAAATTACCTGGCATTATTCAGATGTGATGTTTCTTTTCTGTGTTATATTCTGGGTCTTCAGGCTAAGGCATACTCAAGTAATAGAACAACTGCATGTAAGCACAAGGCCTGAGTTCAATCCCCAGTACTACAAAAAGGGGGGCATCCTGAAAACAGGCAGAAGTAACAATACTTATCTCTGACAAAGTAGACTTCAAACCTACATTGATCAGACAAGATAAAGAAGGACATTCCATACTAACAAAAGGGGAAATAGACCAAAAGGAAATAATTATCAACCTATATGCACCCAATGTCAATGCACCCAATTTCATCAAACATACCCTGAAGGACCTAAAAGCATATATTAACTCCAACACAGTGGTTGTGGGAGACTTTAACACCCCATTATCATCAATAGATAGGTCATCCAAATAAAAAATCAATAAAGAAATCCTAGATCTAAAATATACCATAGATCAAATGGACCTACTTGATGTCTACAGAACATTTCATCCAACTTCTACACAATATACATTCTTCTCAGCAGCCCACGGAACCTTCTCCAATATAGATCATATCCTAGGGCACAAAGCAAGCCTCAGCAAATATAAGAAAATAGATACTATACCATGCATTCTATCTGATCACAATGCAATAAAACTAGAACTCAACAATAAAAATAAAGACAAAAACCATGCAAACAGCTGAAAACTGAATAACTCAATGCTTAATGAAAAATGGGTCATTGATGAAATAAAAGAGGAAATTAAAAAGTTCCTGGAAGTCAATGAAAATGAAAACACAACCGACTGGAACCTATGGGACACAGCAAAGGCAGTCCTGAGAGGAAAGTTTATAGCCATGACAAATTACCAAGCTTCATTTGAAGGAACCAACCAGAATCTATCAACTCCTGGTAGCTTCAAGTAAGTGCATTGTTTTGCAGGTTGGGGTGCATAGATAGGAGCTTAAGAGACACTGAAGAGTGTACTAGAAAAACACAGAGATGCCAGAAGAAGAAAACTTTGAGAAGGAATTAATCCTTACTATAATTGTCCCCAGATTCATCTGAGTAATGCTTTTTGTTCTCAACATCATGATATATGAAGCTGTCATGGTTTTGAGTACCAAACTACTTGGAGATATTTGGAGAATTAGAAAGAAGTAACAGGAGAATTGCTACTCTTCACCTCCCTGATCTCTCTTGGTCAATAACATATAGAAACCTTTACACCTCAACAACCTCTGAACTTAGTTGGGGGCCTCTGTGTTTATTTCCTTGGAAGTAAGATACAATTAAGTATGGGAGACTATTGCCTCTGGGTTGTTTTTTGTTCTTTCTCCAAATTCTCAATGATCTGAGAGAGGAGGGTGAGTATAGTAATAAAGTGTCAATAATAGCCACTTTCCTTCCTGGAAGCACTTTCCTAGGCTTGTGCCTCATTGGAGGAGTTACTTATGTTGATAAATGTATGTCCTGAAAACCAGCTAATTTTCTTCATGATCTGAACAGTTACCTGTGCATAGATAAAAAACCAGAGAATCTGTAATCAGGGGTCACAGCTTTGTCCTCTGGGGAGAATTTCCACAATGGAGCATGCTGTGGTTGAAAAGTCTCCCAAGCTCCGTGGAAGAATGGATGAAGAACTGGAGGTATTTATTGTGGAAGGGAGTATAGGTGGGTTAAGGGGCTGCCAGGTAATAGGTGTCTAAAATTATGGACTGTCAGGGATGTCTGGATGAGATTTTCTCTTTTCAATTCCAGAAATGGGTGGTTTTATAGGCAGTTCAGTTGCACTAATAGAGGGACTCCTGTAGACATTTAAGAAACTGTGCTCCTTATTTGAACTCTCTGGATTTCTGGAAGTCCAAAGGAACCCATTCTAACTCAGACACAGGAGGCAGAATAGATCAGAATTTCTTACATGAAGCATTTTCTCCAACAGGTATCAGAGTAGCTTGGATGTCCATGTGGTTACAGAATTTTTAAAAGAAGAGTGTAGAACAAAATCTACTCAGTGGTAGAGTACTGCTTGGAAGTGGAGACCACATAGCTCCGTTCCTATGGAGTGGTTGCTGAAGGGCTATGGGGGGGTGGGGAGGTCACTATCTTTTTGGAGTCTTGTAGGTGAAAGAAGTAGGTCATTCAATATCACTTTTGTCTTTATTTTTTGTTTTTAATACTACTTTTTAGAAATAAGTTTTCCCATGCCAAATATTTATTTAAAACCCATGAGCAACTGTCATTCCATGTGGTGGGATCAGTCCTTGATATTTTTCTTCCTTGGTGATCCCAGAATTGATTCTCTAGGAATAATTACCAACAAGCTTCCATAAGCTCTAATCTGTATTTTCTAAGATCATATGAAATGATGTCAGTAAAATGTATGTGATAAATACATGAGGCTCTGGTATTTATGTTAGAATTGGATATTATTACCTTTATTTTGATTTTCACTCTAACCTAGGCCACAGAGGATTCAGAGAACAAAGCCCAGGGATCTGTGGAATGCAGACTGAGATCACCCAACAGTAGCTTATTAAGCATTTTTTTCAGTCCTAGAACTTGAACTCAGGGCTTTCACCTTGAGCCACTCCATCAGCCCTTTTTTGTGAAGGGGTTTTCAAGACAGGGTCTTGCAAACTGTTTGCCTTGGCTGGTTATGAACCACGATCCTCCGCATCTCTGCCTCCTGAGTAGCTAGGTGTGAGCCACCAGAGCCTGGCTTATTAAGCATCTTCCATGCTCACTATTGTATCTCCAGAGCCCAGAACTACCCTAGCAGTTGACTGAACTTCACAACCATTTATGTTTTGATGGATAGGGGAGCAGAGCACTCCAGGCTCATCTCACACAAAGGGCAGCTAAATCTCAGATAGTCAGTAGTGGTAGGTATGGCCCAGAAGCAAGGCTGCCAGATGTGAGCAGAATGAATGGGCTTGAATATGATGAGGCTGATGAGTTCTGAACTTGGAACAGATGTACAAGACTCAGCCCAGAATTTAGCCCAGTGTCTTTTTTGCCAGTACTTAAGATAGACTGGCTCCACAAGAAGATCCTGGCTGTCATCACGGGTGTAAGAGATGGTTAACAGATGGATGTGGGAATCTGGGCCAGGGTGGTGAGAGAGACTCTTTAAGACTGGTTTCTGGTGTGGAGAGTGGTCAGTTGGTCTCAGGTGTCTCTCAGCACCTGTTTACATTAGTTTGGTCATGAAGAAAGTACCATACTTTCCACTTAAAAGGAGATCACTTTGAAGCCCAGACTTGCCAATGTCAGAGGGTCAGGACCCTGGTGAGACAGTGAAATGTGCAAGTCCTGGGCATGTGTGTGAGTGTGCATGGGTGTGTGGAGTGGGCTTCCAGAGGCCACAGAAAAGCAAGAGGGAACAAAGGCGATGTCAGAGCCTGCTGGACCTCATGGCAGCAGGGGCAGCTAGAGGCAAGGAGTTACCTAGGAAGTGCTGACTGGGACAGAAATTTGTGAAATGAGATGTGTCTGCCCTTGGGTTTCCTCAGGTTCGAGTCTAAGACTAGAAAGTGCTGTGCGGCTCTTTGTAAATGCCATGGAAGAAAGGGCAGAAGGGGACTTTTCCACTGATCTTCCCTCCTTCTTCCCAGCTAGCAAGTGTTCTTTCCATTTGCCAATGCAAACATTTAATAATGGGAGTGTCATCTCCCACAGCATGCAAGTAGCAGGCAGGCAGTTAGCAAATACAGAGAAGGATTGAAGATTATCAGAGATGTATTGTTGGTAAAAATTTTGTTGATAAATGGCCTACACTTGATGTTAGACTGGATAAGAGGTACACTTCAAATAATGATCAAACTCACCAAAGCATTTCTGTATATAGTCAGTTGGATTTGATAAAACATGTTTAGTGATTATTCCACTTAAGGCTATAGAAACTGCAAAAGTTAAGTTGGTAAATGTCATGCTGCAATGAATAATTAACATTTTGATGTACGTTTTCTATGTAAACACCTCTCAGCTGATTCTGTGCAGTTATTTTAAGATGTTTAGAGCCTAATTTTAAATTATGTGATTTAGTATTTGAACATAATATTGATACAGAGAATCATGGCATAATCTTTGGGACAAACATTGTTATTTTAGTCAACATTTTGTTTATACTTTCTTATTACTTAGAGTATAAAAGCATGAAGCAGACCTTCAGCATATTGGCAATGAAAACATTGTTTTGTATCACAGTGAGGCTGCTGTGGTGTAAGGTTTTAGGGAAAGAACTTTGCTCCCTGATTGACACTTGACTTGCTTCCATCTTTTGGCTTTTGTGGGTTGTGTTTCCAAGTGCATGGGCATTTGCTTAAACACTCAAATCCTTTCATTTTTTCTTTCTTCTTATACTTGTATAATTTAATTTTTTTTGCATTTAGCTCTCTGATCTACTTGAAATTTATTTTTGAAGTATGATATGAGGAAGTGATTCAGTTTTTTCTTTTTTTTCCGAAATCTAGTTTTTCTAATACCATTTTTAAAAAGTTCATTGTTTTCCAGTGATTTGAGGTGCCACCTTTATCATATATTAATTTAAGCCATAATGGAATGTCAATTCTTCTCTTTTAGTCTGCCTCAATGGTACACAGTTTTAATTAGGGCATACTTCAATATTGAACAGGAGGGATTCTCCCAGAAGACCCTGAGGAGAGATATGTCCTTCTGGTGCTTGCCAAGTTGGTGGGGAAAGTTAACTGAGGGATACAGGGCAGAAGAAAGGAGGAGGAATCTCATCCTGACCCCCAGGCTGAGGGTGTGGTGGTTCATTGGTCTTGGGGAAGAGGCCCCATTTTCCTGGAGGAGCTCAACTCAATCCTAGCACATTTGTAGTGTACTTGCTATAGACTGAATGTCTGTATTCCTTCAAAATTTATATGTTGAAAACTAATCTTCATATGATGGTATTTAGAGAGCGGCCCTTGGCAGGTGATTAGATCAAGGGGGCGGATCCCTGCTTAGTGGGATGGATGCCCTTATAAAAGAATCTAGAGAACTCTCTTGCCTTTTCTGCCTTATGAGGACACAGCAAGTGGAAGACTATCTCTGAAACAGTAAGAAGGCCCTCACTGGATATGGAATTTTCTGGTAACTTGACTTTGGGCTTCCCAGACTCTAGAACTGGGAGAAATAAACTTGTTGTTTATAAGCTACCCAGTGTGTGGCATTTTGTTATAGCAGTTCAAACAGACTAAGACAGTGCCAAATGATGTTTAATGAATAAATATTTACACTCTAGATGAGACATTTATTAGGGCTCTGGCAACCCCCCTGGAGCTGGCCTGTGCCTCAGAGGAAAAGAGTCCTTCACACAGGTGTGTGTCTCAGTCTGATCCCATGGTTGGAAGTGTCTCATTGTTTTCTTTATCCAGGGCAGGAAGCTTGAGATCCTGGTGAAGACTGCTGGAGGGGTCCCATTCCTATCTCCATAGGAGACAATGCCTTGGGCCACATTGTTACAGACCAAGGGGCCACCTGAGTCCCCCTGTGAGCAGAGAGGGAAAAGGATGCTAAGCCAGGCTTCTATGCTTCTGCTGCCCTAACCCATGGCTCTCAGCAAAGGCAGAGGTGGTGAGCACTGTCAGTTGCTGGTGTGTAGGGGATGGCAAGCTGGTGTGTGTGGGTGTTGGGGGTGGGGGGCTGTGGGTAAGGAAAGGCTGGAATCCAGCCTCTGTGTCTTTCAGTTTCTGGCTTTTCAGCTTCCTGACTTCAGCCTCTGGCTGAAGTTACTGTCTCCAGTTCAGTCTGAGTCAAGGTACTTCCACCTTCCCCAGGAAAATGCTGCATTTATATGGGTTGTGAATCTTCCTCTCATTCTTCTAGAGATGGGATTGATGGGGCAAACATATACATCCTGCCCTGATCTGGCCCCTAGGCTAAGGCTGTGGGAATGGAGTCTGTTCCCACTGCTCAGTTCTACCCAGGGCTCTCTGCCCCAGGAAATATTGGTAGATGTCCGCGCCCTTACCCTGAAGGCAGACTTCCTTTCCCTTGGGCTCCCCACACAAATTTGAGTCTGGGCAGTGTAGATACTGAAGCGACGGCTGCAGTCCCGGTCCCTCTGCACTCTTAGCTGCACCTCCTGGAGCACATCCGTTCTTCTGTTGAGGCTGAGCAGGCCCCAGCCAGCCACTGTGCACAAGGCTCCAGGCCTCAGCCTCTTCCCAGCCTGAGGCAGAGCCACTGGCCTCACAAACCGATTCTTCCTGACTCTACTCCTCAGCTGTCAGAAAGAGGGTAGGCATTCCCACTCGACTGCGATCCCCAACAACCCTCAGGGACTGCCAGGATATTACTTACTCCATGCTCCCAGCACCAACCTGGAGCCTTCCCTTGCTTCCTCCTCCACAATACCAGAACATAACCAAGCTACCATACCAAGATGGAGCCAGCTAGGCTGGACAACCAGAGGGTCAGGCAGGCAGTACCTGCAGTAACATGATGTCATTCCGTGTGATTTGCTGATCATAACCAGGGTGGCGGATGGCTCTGCGCACAGTGATGTGTTGCTGGGTCCTTTCTTGCCTGTGGATATTGTGGGCTCCCAGGGTGACGATTATAGAACTGCAAGGGAAAAATTGGCCTGGAGGGAGGTAGGAGCAGCAAGGGCTACAATCTAGCAACTCTGAGTGCTGATGAACAGCTGAGGACTAGGCAAGACTGCAGCTGGAGAGAGTGGGTCTCAACACTGCCTGTTTCTCAGCAGCCCTGAGCCAGAGATGGCAAAGGACAGTGACCTTAAGATTTGCTCCTCTAGATTAAATTGAGAAATGGGCTTGAACCCCAGTATGTGTTTCCCATCTCCTTCTGTTCACATTTTTTTTCTTTTTTAAATCAAGGCCTCCTTTTCATCTCCCCTCCTCCCAGGCCTACCTGGTCTCTTTTTTGACCCTTTGATTGCTACAGCATTGCTTTCAGATACTCCTCTGAGGAGGTCTTCTGGCTACTGGCTTCCTCACCTTCCCCAGCAATGAGCTGCGGTCATCACAAAGTCTTCTCGTACCAGGAAACCCCCACAAACTCTCAGTCCTTCCGGAGTCTGGATCTGAAGATATGCCATGTAGGGGTGGGAGTGAGGCCTGGCCTCTCGGCCTCCAATGATCTTCCCTGGAAGGAAGCATTTGTTGCTTACCTCTGTGCTTGAGATTCTGCAGTGTAGCACCAGGTTGGTGGCAACAGAAAGGCTGGAAGATGGGGAGGGTGGGAGAGTTGAAGCAAGAGTTTGGAGGAGCTGTTGGTGAGGGTTGGGTTCTGTAAGGCATCAGATGCTGGGAGAGGGTTCTGAGGCTCTCAGGAATCACACTGCACACTTGAAGGGAGACCCATTCCCTTTTCAGACCTCAGCATGCTGTCCCTCCCCAAAAGGGAAGAACGAGGCTTGCTCCAGGCAACACCAGCATCAGTCTCAGGTACTGAAGAAAGATACTCTGTATACCAACGAACTTTCCTTGAAGTTCTCTGTGCTTTCTTCCACAGGGAGCTTCCCATAGCCCTTGAATTCAGCTCACGGGCAGCACAGGATTGGTGTTGAAGGATCTAGATACGAGCTGATGGGATTTATTGCTGTGTCTTTATCTCCTGTGTTTTGACACATGCGCTATAGAATGAATCTATATAGAATCTATATAGTGTATTTACAGCACTTATTATGCATCAAAGCAAATTCCAATGCTCTTATATACATTAAATAATTTAACTTTCTTAGCCACTCCATAAGCTTGGTGTTAATCTTCTCATTTTATAAACGAAGAAACTGAGAAATGTGAATTTAAATAACCTACAGAGTTAGGATATACTACGGTAGTCTGGCTCCAGACCAGACCTTTGAGGATGGGATTGATCACTCACCTGTGTCAGCCCCAGGAGGTAGGATAAAAGCTAGCAGAAGCAGGAGTGCCTGCATCTTTCCTGAAATGCTGCCCAGGCAGTTGCTACTTGTGTCTCCTCCTGCCAGACTTTTAGCCCCTGAGAGAGGAAGGAAGGGGTGGGTAGGGGGTTTGAGAATTCAGTCCCATTTTCCTCCTAGTGTGATAGATTTCATCATCCAAGGCTGCCCGGGAGGTTTGCCCACCAACTGCCAGTGATCTGGAAGAAGAGGGAGTCATTCAAGCCAACGTCCTGATCTCCCATGCTGCTGCTGATTCAGTGCTGAAAGCAGAAGTAGGAACTTGGGACAACAAGGAGGAGGCCTTTGAGCAATGTGCCCTAAAATCCTCAGTCTACCAAAGTCCACAATACCCTCAATAAGGCATGAAAATGGCAGCTGCCTACTTCCTGTTCCTCTGAGATCAGAGCTTCAGACCTTTGAAATTTCAAGGTTTGTCTGAATGAATGCAGTTTCCCTGGATTTCTTTTTAGTGTATTTTTAGTAAGGCAAGGTGAATAACAGATGCTGGGTGTGGTGGAGATGGGAGTGAGTTCGCCAGGAAAAAGTCCAAGGGGGCAGAAGAGGAAAGGTGATGCCTGCCTGCCTTCACCCTTTGGCTCAAGGCCACTCCGCTGAGATCCCTGTTGCTGCCACTTTTTTCTAAGAAGTCATCATGGTGGATCGAGGATCCACCGTCCTCTGGGTTGGTGGAGGGTGCTGCCAGAGAAAGAAAAGGGGAAAACAAGGCCGTGACATTGATAGCTGCTTTCTCAGCTCACTTGAGTCCTGACCAACTCTCACTGAAAATTATGACATAGTTGAAGACTTCTACTCACTGGCTCCTACTCAAGATGAAGGTTTTCATGTTCTTAAAGGTTCCCTGCATGCAGATAAGAATTAGTGGCCAGGTGTTGTTGAGAGCTGTCAGACTCTAGCCAGAAAACATGTAGGATCTCATTTCATTGGCGGCATAAGAATGCCAATCAACCTAGTTCCCATTCTCGGTTCAGGGGCAATAGCTTCAAAAGGAGGTACATTCATTACTTTGCTACCTATAAGACAGAAGGAATTGGAGCCAAATAGTCAGCATTGGGAGAAAAGCACAGGTAATCACTGCAGAGTCACACAGTGGATCATTAAACACACTTAAAAATATTTAGGAGATTCTATGTATGCATAGAAGCCATCATAATTCCATGTAATTTCTGTGAAAGTAACAGAAGTGAAGATGAGCAACTTCCAATCTTTCATGAAGTATCATGGGACCACTTAAAAATCTTACTAAAGCTAGGATTCTCCGTTGACATTCAAATATATATAGCTTTTAACTTATTTTTAGGGCTACACAGAGCTCAATCCTTCTTTAATACATGATCTATGGAATTCCTCCATGTATCTGAAAAATATTGTGAAGAAAAAGTAAAAATAATGTGACAGCTTTATTACTGCCTTAGAATTTGGGATAATTTTAATTGAGTGATTGTTTTTCAATGTTTTAGTTTAAAAAAAGTTTAATTGAAAAATAAAAGAAAAAGATAGAAAATAGCCTGCACATGTGAAAAAAGACGAGTAAAAATAAATACCCAAGATGTGAATAAAGATGTGCATAGGGCATTTTATTAACAGTAACCTCAGACTTCATGTTCACATCCCACAAGAAGCAATTAGAAACAAAGCTGTTTGAACGGCCCCAAAACCTTAAATGCCTCAAAGAACTGCCCCGTTACAGGAGTGATCCTTTGAGGGGCTACTCTTGCTCTGAGGGAAGCTATTGAACTCATACAATATGAACTTTTGTTCTGATAACCAAACTAAATAAAAACCTCTAGGAAAGATTCAAAGACTGCTATATGATTTTGTCTGGAGAACTGATACTACCCATCCCTTTCACGGGACTAGCATAACCTTGATGCCACAACCAATAGACAGTATAAGAAAGGAACATTATAGGCCGGTATCATTTCCGAATATTGATGTAAATCAAATCAGTCAATAAGTAAAAAGATATATCACAAGAAATAAGCAACACATAGTTGAGTTTTCATTTGAAAACCAATCACTGTAGCGTATCACATTAATTGATGAAGAAGAAACACATTATTATTCAGTTGGAACAAAAACAAGAAACAAGCATTTGCTTAAATTCACCTCATTCATTAAAAAACACTTTTAGCAAACTAAAAATAAAAAGAAATATTTTTAATGCTATCAAAGTTGTCCATAAAAATTCCACAACAATTACTATACTTAATGGTGAAGTGTTGAAAACTTTGTCTTTCAGAGATAAACAATACAAGAATGTGTGGGAACACATTCCCATCCATTCTGCTCAACATTATACTAGCAGTTTTAGCCAGTGAAGTTAGGCAGGAAATAGAAGTGGGAGGTATAAGGATAGGAGGAGAACCATTTGTAATGATTTGAAGAGATGATCGAATGTACAGAGAATTCAGAGGAACCTACAAGTAAGTTACCATAATTAATAAGAGTTAACAAATTTGTTAGATAAAATTCAATGAAAAATTATCATAGTTATACACACACATCAATAATGTTAGAAAATGAAAAATTACAAATGTTAATATTTAAATGGCATATGCATGGTCAAATAACTAATCATAAATCAAAAAGAATATGTGCAATAACTCTGGTGAAAAGTATAAAACTGAATTAAGAGACATTTAAGAAGAAATGTAGAGAGATTCCATGTTTATGAATCCAAAGACTAAATATTATTAAAATGTCAGTTTTCCTCAAATTGATATATAACTTTATTGCACCTGAGAAGCATTTTGTTGAACTTATCTAATTCTAATATGTTCAGAAAAACAAATGGCGAGCAATATCCAGGACACTGCTGAATAAGATGAGAGAACTTGCTTTAGTAAATGAAGCTATGGTAATGAAGATATTATCAGATTTATGAAATACAGAAACATAGACTGATGGGCCAGAAGTAAAGACCTGCCACACACATGGACATTGACACATACATGTATGAATACTTAATTCCATCACAGTAGAGAAAAGAGTATTTTTTTCTTTTGTCTCCAAATAGGCATTCAGAAAATACGAAGCTTTACAGTGTGTTATAGTGACACATATTTCCAATGTAGAAAAATTTTTTGGACCTTATCTCACACCATATCTAAATATCCATTCTAAATCTATTATGGGTCCTAGTGTGAATAAATCTTTGAAAATATACTGTAACAATGTCTTAATGATAAAGAAAGATTTTTAGATACTACATATACCAGTATTTATCATAAGGGAAAGGATCAATATAGTAAAATTGAGAGAAACAAAGATAATTCATAGAGGGTGCAATGACACTTGTAACACATATAACCAGCAAGGGACATGTTCAAATTATGAAAAGAACTTCTATAAATCAGGATGAAAAGACAAGCAATTAAATAAAATAATAGGCAAAAGACTTTAATAGCACATTTCCACCAGATCCATGTCCAAGAAGGTCATAGCACTGTTATTCATAGCAGTATTTTTAGGATAGCCCCACACGGGGACACCTGGAAGGTCACCAAGAGCAACATGCATAACCAAATGATGGTACATCAATATAGCAGAATACTGTGACTGTGAAAGTTAATGCCTCATGCAGCCACACAAATAGGTCTTACAAACATGTGGGAAGAACCCAAGGGCACTACATTTACCATGATTTTATTTATATAAAGTTCAAAACTAGGGAAAGAAACTACATTAAGTAGAAATGCATGCATACATGAGAAATGTATAATAAAAGGCAAGAAAATGGTTACCAAAGTCAGAATAGTGAGTTCTGGGATTGAAGGGCAGAAAGGGTTTTTTGACCAGGTGGAGATTCATAAGGGGGATTTCTGGAGTGTGGAATTCCTGGAATGCTTTATTTCTTGACAAAATGTAGCACTTGCCTTATAATTATTCTTTAAACTGTGTGTTTGTGTCTTATGGACTTTTTGTGTGTGTATATTTTGCAATACATTTTTTTTAAAAGTCTGTTTGCCACAGCAGGGGGTGGGTCATAGAGAACATGGTGTGGAGAGGGGAATGTATGAAATAGATTGAAGTACATACCTTTTTAAAAAATATTTTTATGTTCTACTTTAATAAAAATTGTGATATTTGAACAAGTAAGCTGTGATATGTTTCACAGTACCCATAGCTGGTTACATCTATTTTTGACTGTTTTCTTACATTTCCTTCGGTTACAGTTTTTTCTCCTTTGGGATGTTAGGACATTAACAGCAGATGTTTCCCGACTCCTCCCTGGGTTTCATAAACCCCAACAATGCAAATCTTCTCAGCAGGCAGTGGCTGGATTGAATCCCCTCCCTCCCTCTGCTGCTTCTCTAATTAGTGACCAGTCTAATTCCTCTTGGCTTTGTGGAAGACCAGAGTTCTATTGAACACTACAGATCCTCACGGCCTGTGGAGCAGAGATGCTTACTTTATGGCAGCCAGGAAGCAGAGAAATGGACAGGAAAGGGCCAGGGACAAGATACATCCTTCAACGCATGCCCCCAGTGATCTACTTCCTCCAACCACTTTCTAATAGACTGTTCCACATGAACTCATCAATGGATTGACCTATTGATGAAGTTAGGGTACTCATGACCCAATAGTGCCACCAGCTGGGGACCAATCCTTCACACATGAGCCTTTTTGGGGGACACTTCATCAAGCATGGGATAAAGTCCTAGAACCAAAAATTACTAGATCAAGAGAGGAAAATATATGTAAACTTATGTAGAAATCATTGTGAGTGCCTAATGCATCTCATACTCAGCATTTTTATCTGGTGTCGGGGGGAAGTGCCCATTAGGCACTGTCCTATAAAGCTATGCCTACTTGCTTTTGGTGGCGGAATGCTTGATCACTCTGCCCCTGCCTCTGGCTTATACCCTGGGACTCTGTGGAATGCTTCATTACTGATCTTCTCTGGTCTCTGCATTGATTTTGAGTGATCGCTGTCTGGCCCTGCACCCTCTATTGTTCACTGACTTACCTCTGTGCATGCAGTTAGTTCCTTTCTCACATGTGCTGTGATTTGCAGGGCAAGACTTGGAAGATGGACATTGGGACAACAATGTGAGAAATATAAGTCTATTTGCCTTTCCCTTGTTTTTCAATGTGCTGAATTATGATTTTTCATATCTATGGATTGTTATTAGTTTTGATAAACTTGCTTTGTTTTTGGATGTTGGTCTCTCTTGATTCAGTGTTTGCCAGCTATTGTGAATTTATTGTGTTCTGCCATGTATCATGCACCAGTGGTGCTGTTTGAGGGACTTAAATGAGGTCACCTGGGTCACAACTATTTCCCTCTTGAACTGTAGCATTTTGGGGATTAAGGTTCATGATTTCTATATGAAAAATTAACAAAGCTAAGTCTTCTCTGGTGTCTCCTTTCTTCCCACACCTCTGGACATGGACTCCACTGAGCATAGACTGGATATCTTAGGACCTCAGGATCTCCAAGTCTTTTCCAATTCCACATATACTCTTCTGGAACCAAAGAAGATCATGCATGTGACGTCGTGCACAATGCTGTTAGAATACAAAGAATTTAGTTATTTTCAAAGCATATTTTATTGATTCTAAATACAGATTTGTGTCAAACTTATCTTTCTGAAGGAAGGAGAGGAACTAGGAGAATTTAGAGGAAATTTCTCATTAGTGTAAGTTTTTCAAAGGTGGGACAGATCCTATGAGAGTGAAAGATAGAGGGTGAGAGAGAGAGAGAGAGAGAGAGAGAGAGAGAGAGAGAGAGAGAGAGATTGAGAGAGATCAACAAGTGTTAGCTAATCTATGGCAAAGTGATACTTCAGCCCAACAGCCCTGGGGCTGGAGGGCTCATAGGCTACCATAACCCCAGTAGGGTGAGTCTGGGTTCCCAGGTCAGGAAGAGGCTGAGGCTACTGAGTGACTTCATAGGAGGTGATGCCTGGGCTCCTGGAGGACTCTGGGCTGGAACAAGGATCTCAGGCCTGCACAGGTGGGAGGTGTGAGCATCAGGTGGGCTGGCAGCCCAAGTTTAACAGGAACAAGCAATGGAGAATCCTCACAGAGTTGGGAATTCTGTTAGGGAGACAAGAGAAAAGCTGCCTCAAATTAGGGAAGACTGGAAGGGAAAGGGAGGGGATGGAGTCCAGAGGCACTGGGAAGGAAAAAAGGGACTGATGTAAGAAGGCCTGCCAGAGAGAATGGATGTTGACTGGGCCCAGGGCAGGCAGGGATATAGGATCTGGGTGAGTGTGAGGACCATCTCAACCTCCACCAGAAATATCGAGGCCTTGGAAACAGGAAAGTGAGTGCTTATGGAGTGGCCCCTGACTTCCTGGATCCCTAGAGTTAGTTAATATGCCTCTCTTCACTGCCCTGCTCCAAATTGTTGGGGCCTGATGAAAGTAGTTGGCTTAGAGATGCTGAGAAATTCCTAAGGCTCAAAGAGATTCATTTTTGCAGGACTAAGTATCAAAGATGTGTGTTTGACTGTATGATAACACCACAATAACACTGCAGACTCCCATTGTGCAGTGAGGAAGACAACTTTGGAGAGATAAGCATAAAAGAAACTATGTGTGATTGAGAAATTTTACAACATAGAATTTATGGAGGAGGAAGTGGCTGCAGGAGAAAAGAGGAAGCAAAATCCAGATTTGACAGCAGAGGGCTGCTTGGAGCAGCATAGTTGCACACTGAGAGTGATTGGAAGAATAAAGGACTTCAACCACATTCACACTAGAGATCTATTTATTATGATATTGCAGTCGTCACTGCCTACCCCCATGGGATTCTTGCCTCTGACTCAGAAATGATGACCGGGCACAGAGGAAGGTCAGCTTCCGTCTGATGTTAGAGGTGCTTCATGTTCTCTTTATCCAGGGAAGGAAGTGGGAGACTGATGAAAACTCCTGGAGGGGTTCCCCTTTTTTTTCCATAGGAGAAAATGCCCTGGGCTTTGCTGTTGCACACGAGGGGGCTCCCAGAATCTCCCTGTGGGCAGAAAGGGAAGGTACTGAGCTGGCCTCCTTCTGGTCACATTCTCCCACCTCTGTTAGGGAACTGTGACTATGAGATCAGGGCTAGGGCAGGCCTTGCTGCCTCCCTCAGCTCTAGCCTGACCCCCCTTTTCTTTCCAGCACAAACCAGGTAAAGCATTTCTGTGCAATCCTCATGGATACTCTGGTGATAATGGTGCTTTGGCATGACTGGTGCTTCCTGATCTACCCAGGGAGTGAACTAAAGACTGAATTCCTGAGGACTCCAGGCTGACCAAGTTGTAGATTGAGGACATGAGGCTATGACCAGACTTTCCCCAAGTTCCTCTTTCCCTGGGTCCTATTTGCATTGATGTGCAAAACCCTACCTGGAAACTGGTCTGTATTATCTTTAGGTTTCCCACACAAGTCTCGGTGGCCTTGTTGAAATAGGTATGGAAGAGTGATTCACACTCCTTGTCCTTCTGCACGGTCAGCTACACCTCCTGCAGTGTAGTTGCTAAAGTGCCTGTTGGGGCCATCTTTCCCTAGCCGGCCACACTACACACTGTCCCTGGCTTCACCTGGGAATTGCCTGTGGGCAGCCTGAGGAGCTGCACAGCTGCTTTTCAGCTGATGGGGAAGAAGCAAGACAGTTCAGTTCAGCCAGTGGCCTTCTGGGACTGGATACCTGTGATAGCCAGAATGGAAAGGAGGGAAGGGGCAGGGTCAAAGGGGAGAGGAAGTTCCTGCACCAAGGAGAGCAAGGGCAGCAGGGAGGTGACCCTTACTTGCAGTAACATGATGTCCCTGGAGAAATCCTTAGGATTATAGTCTCGGTGGGAGATGGCTCTTTTCACAGGGATGACCTCCTGAGTCTTCTCCTGTTCTTTGATGTTGTGGGCACCCAGGGTGACATTTATAAAGCTGCACAGAGAGCAGAGTGAGAGTGGGGGTGGGTGTGTTGGGTTTCAGAGGGGAGACAGTATAGAAGGTGAAGAGCAGGCTACAGCCTGGCAGGATGGGCTGAACCTGATGGGAAAGTGAGGGGACAAGAGTGACTGTATTCTCTGCTTCTGGAGGACTTCTAGGGGCTCCCTACTACTTTTAGGCAATGTTATGAAATTGCTCCAGTTGGTGTTTTGACCCTTACTGAATGTTTTTCTCTTCCACCACGGCTTTAATTGGCCAATGTGGTCACTTTCTATGTTACTGTGCTGCTTGCTCTGACACCAAAACTTACCCATCCTAATTCATATGCTTTCATTTTCCCAGTCCTGCTTTCTGATATGCTCTCTTGGGCTTGTGTTATCACAATCCTGGGAGTTCCTGAAGACTATACTCCCTCTAGAGGACAGGGTCCCTGTTGGGGGTCTCAGGAAGTATGGGTTGTCTGAGCTTCTCACCTTCCCCAGCAATGAGCAGCTGTCAGCACAAAGTCCTCTAGCACCAGGATGCCACCGCACCTGTGCTTACTCTCCCCAATTTGAAACTGCACAAATGCCACATAGTGGTGGGGGTGGGGCATGGCCTCATGCCCCCCGATGATGTCTGAAAGAAATGCTGGTGTGCGGGGTGACTGTGCACTGTGCTTTTCCTCCACCTCCTGCTTTACACGCTTCACGATGGTATAACCCTGAGGATCCTGTACAGCATGTCTTGCTCTTTTTTTTCATAGTGAGTCTCCCCAAGCTCTCTGAGTCTCCCCAACACTCTGATTGGTTTTATTTTCTGTTAATTTACCCATGAGAATATGGAGTTGGATTTTCAAAAATTCCCCTGTTCTCGTGCCTGACACATTTGGGTACTCAGTACATTTTTCTTTTTTCTATATGAATGAATGATCTCCAATTAGCATTTGGTTGGGGCTTGGTGCTGATGGGATTGAAGGCCATAAGGATGATGGAGGAGGGGACTGCCAGAGACAGAGATGCAGCTTGGGGCATTGGAAAGGTGAAAAGAAGTGGACAAGGGAACTAGGCAAAGGCAAAGATGGAGTCGAGGCAACAGAAAAGTTGGTTGCAGTCATCTTACCATCCCTGAGGTTGGTTGCATGCTGGACCTCTTTCCTCAGCAGGACTGAGGGATGGAGGACACTGACTAATGCAAGGAGTTCCAAAATAGGTTCCAGTGACCCTCCACCCTCCACACTGCAGAATTGTGGTCTGAGTTTCCCTTTTCTGGGTTGGAGTGAGGGATTTAGTTGTTCATCCTTTGTAGCATCACATCATCTGCTTAATCTTTCTAAGGACACCCCAGTCTCCAAGTGCTGAAGTAATGTCTGAGGAGATGCTAGCACCTCCTAAGCCTTCTGGAGAACAGCCTCCTTTGTCTGTCCTTGTTCATCACCAGGCTGCATTACATTTAGAAGCCTGGGCTTGGGATGGGAGCTATGGTTCAGATAATTCCTGAGTTCAGAAGAAAAGAATGATAGGGAGAATAATATTGAAATACATTATGTCTATGTGGGAATAAGACACACTGAAATGCAGTAAAACCTGTTGAACAATACAGGGTAGGGGGAAAAGAATAAAGAAGAGTAGTAGAGGGGGTTGGACTGATGAAAGTGCAATATATTTACAGATAAATAGCAAGGCAAAATCCCCCTAAACAAAGAACAGATAATTAAACAAGGAAGGACAGGATGTAAAACAGGTCATGCTAAGGGAGGCACTGGTGGGAGGGGGAGGGGAAAGGACACACACATGTATGAATATGGAACATTGAAACCTGTGGACATCATTTTAAAAAGAGGGTGGGAGAAGAGGGAGAATAATGGAGGGGGTGAACCAAAGGGAGGTATACTGAGTGCACATGTGGAAATGTCATAATGAAACCCCTAAGAATTATTATATACTAAAAAATTGTTAAAAACTAAAGGGCTTAGAAGAGTATCTGGTGCAAAGAAAAAAAGCCATAAAAACAAAACAAATACCTGTTTAATTTTAAATTAACATGTATTAATTGTACATATTAATGGCTTCAGTGTGATATTTTCACCCATGTACAGAGCATGTGCTAATCAATTCAAGCTCCCTTTATTTATCCCCCAACACTTTCCAATATCTAGTAACCACTGTTCTACCTTCAGGACAACTTTCTTTAGCTTCCATGTAAGAGAAAGACTAGACACTTCTTTTCTTTCTGTGTCTGGCTCCTTTCACTTAACAAAATGTCTTTCAGTTCTGTCCATTTTGCTGCTAATGACAGGATTTCATTCTCTTTTAAGGCTGAATAATATTTCATTAGATATATAATATAAAATGTTTTATTATATGTATGTATATATAAAATCACATTTTGTTTATCCATTCAGTAGTTGATAGGCCTGAGGTTGGTTCTATATCTTTGCTATTGTATACACCTAAAACACGGATGTGCAAGTATACCTTTGGTATTCTGATCTGATTTCCTTTGGTTATATACCAAGAAGTAGCATAACTGGATCATATGATAAATCTATTTTCAGTTTTTTGAGGCTTCTCCACACTGTTCTCCATAATGGCTGAAGTGATTTACATTCCCACCAACAGTGTGCAAGGGCTCCTCACCACTCTATGTTAGTTTTTTGACAGTACATTCTAACTGGGGTGAGATGGTGTCTCATTGTGTTTTTTATTTGCTTCTCCCTGATAGCTAATGATAGAGTAACCTTTTCATATACTTGATGGCCATTTGATTTTCCTTCTTTTCAGAAGTTGTATTCAGATCATTTTTCTATCTTTTGATCAGATTTTTTTTGTTGTTGTTAAGGTTTTTCTTTTTGATTTTTGTGGTGCTGGGAATCAAACCCAGGGCCTTACACATGCTTGGAAAGCATTTTATCATTCAGAGACACCTGAGCCCCGTTGTTACGGTTTTCTGAAAAGACTGTCCTTTCTGCAATGTATGCTTTTGACATCTTTGTCAACAATCAGCTGGCTGTGGGTGCATGGATTTATTTCTGGAATTTCTATTATGTTCATTTAGTCTATGTGTCTGTTTTATATCCAGTACCATTCTGGTTTAGTTACTATCACTCTGTGTAGAATTTCTTGAAAAAAGGTATTGTGTCACTTCTACCTTTTTTTTCCTTTTAAAAATTTATTTATAATTTTAGTTTTATTTTTGAATTAGCATATGCTAATAATATGAGGGGATTTTATTGTGGTAATTCCATATATACACACAGTGTAGCTTTGGCAAGTTCATCCGCTCTATTATATTTCCATTTCCCTCCTTCCTTCCCTCTTTTTCAAACAGTGTTTGGTGGTTTAATTACATGAGCTGCATATGTATGTATGTGCTGTACTTTCATCCTCTTTATCCCTCAGTGTCCTTTCCTTTCCCTCTCCTCCTTCCTGGGACTCTCCCCTCCCAGACAGTCCCCCATATACACTCATGTCCCATCATCATCATCTCCATCATCATCACTTTAGGTCTCAGTTCCACAAATAGTGAGAACATGCAATATTTGGCTTTTTGTGCATGGTTTATTTTGCTAAGCATAATATTTCCAGTTCCACCCATTTTCCTGCAAATTACATAATTTCACTCTTTATGGCTAAGTAATATTTCATTATATATATATATATATATATACACACACACATATATCTTTATCCATTCGTAGTTTTGTACTTTTTTGCCAAGACTGCACTGGATATTCAGGAAAATTTAAAACTAGAGGTATCATGCTATCTATTTCAAGCTATATTAATATTCCATAGTAATTAAAACATGTTGCTGGAAGAAAAGAAACACGACAACCATTTGAATAGATGGATATTCCAGAAATGAAACCATGCATTTATAGTCAAATGATTTTCAACAAAGTTTGCAAGAACATATATTAGAAGAGGACAAGCTCTTCAACTGGATATCCAAATGCAGAAGAATACAATTGGACCTTATCTCATCCATGTGCAAAAATCAACTAAAATGGATTAAAGACTTAAATGTAAAATCTAAAACTGTATAGTGGGTAGAAAAAACCTAGGGGGAAAGCTACATTTGTCTCAGACATAAGCTTGGATTTTATCCCAAAAACTCAGATATAAAAATTAAAATTAGATAAATAGGATCTCATCAAGCTAAAAATCTTTTACACAGAGAAGGAAACAACAGAGTGAAGAAACAGTGTATGAATTGGGACAAAATGTTTGAAAGCTACATTTGATAAGGATAATATGCACAATCTCTGGAATGTGAACATCCTAGTAACAAGAAAACGAATAAACCTTTTTTAATGAGCCAAAGATTTTCTTAAAAGAAGACACAGCTGGGCACTGTGGCTCACACCTGCTACTTGAGAGGCAAAGATAGAAAGGATCATGGTTTGAGGCCAGCTGGGGCAATAATGAGGCTCCAACTCAACCAATAAGCCTGGCATGGTGGCTAGAAGGAGAATCATAGTGTGAGGCCAGCCCCAGGGCAAAAATGCAAAACCTCATCTGAAAAATAACTAAAGCCAAAAGTGCTGGGGGTGTGGCTCAAGGGACAGAGCTCCTGCCTAGCAAATATGAGGCTCTGAGTTCAAACACCTGTACCACAAGAAAGAAGAAGACAACCACGTCACTAATCATCAGAAATATGTGAACTAAAACCACAGTAAGATATCACCTTCCACCAGCTGAATGCTTATTATCAAAAAGATGAAAGATAGCAACTGTTGGTGGCAATGTAGAGAAGAAGGAACCCTTGTACACGGTTGGTGAGAATTTCATTTCGTATAGTTATGAAAAACTGAATGAAGATTCTTTGAAAAACTAAAACTAGGACCACCATATAGTCCAGTAATCCCACTTCTCAGTAAATACTCAAAGTATTTAATATCAGAATGTTGAAGAAATAACTGCAACATTTATCTGCAAAAGAGATCATTTGTTCTTTGTAGCACTATTCATCATAGCCAGGTAAAAGCTTGTGTCTATCAATGAATGGTGGATAAAGAAAACGTGGCATATTGTAACATTGTAATAAAATCAGCCATAAAAAATGAATTCCTGTCACTGGGAACAATATGGATCAACCTGGAGTATATTATGCTAAGCAAAACCAGCCTGGCACAGATGGACACTACTGCACGATTTCTCATACAACCTAAACTATTGAACCTGTAGACTCAGAGAGTAGAGTAATGGTTTCCAAGACTGGAGAGTTAGGGAGAACTGGGAAATGTTGATCAAAGTGTACAAAACTTCAGTTAGACAGGAGGAATACGTTTTCTGAGATCGAATGCATCATAGAATGCCGACTATAATTTATAATATATTGTATATTTAAAAAATGTTAAGAGAATAAATTTCAAATGTTCTTACTACAAAAATGAGGTGGTTAATTAGCTTAGTTTAATCATTCCACATTGCAAGCATACATAACAATATCATTTTGTATGCCATAAATATATGCAATTAAAGAACTTTCAAACAATTTAAAGCTGTCATTTGATAGGGGAATTTGCTTTTTAAAATGTTCATGACACTCAGTAACTGCTCAATGAGTATGTGTTTCCTGAGTGATGAAAAAGTTGTGCTTTCTGCTCTTTTGAACTTGAAACACTGATATCACCTTCGTGAGCAACGGGGAGACTTAGCCTAGAGTCCAGCAGTGGCTAGGAGAGACAGGCTGAAGGGGATCAGGCTCTGAGGGACCAGGTGGCCATGGACCCTGAGTGTATTGGAGGGAACTGAGCTCAATGTGGGGAGTAGTCCTGGCTGGCTAAGTGAAAGATGGGGTCCACTGTGCTGGAGAGAAACCCTGCCAGCATCAACCTTCATGAGTCCTGTATGGTGGCAGCACTGGCCTGGTCCTCAGAGGTCATTCTCTCTTAGAGCTTGAGCAGGGCAGGCACTCTACTAGTGGGCCCCTGATGGAACCACAGGGAGCTGTGGGTGGCATAGGTTGGGGGATAAAAGAAAGGGACCTGCTCAGATCAGCATGGTCTAGAGAGGACAGGGGTTGGCAGATTTTGAGAACTCTGAACAGGGATGGAGCAAGAGAGGCACTGGGGAGGCTGGAGGCCAAGCATGGCCCTGATTTCAGAGGAGGATGGGAAAGGGAACTAATTCCTGATGAGAATGAGGAGCTATTCAAGGAATCTCCATCCCACTCTTCCTCTTTACTACAAGGAAATGTCCCACTTAGGAAGGCCCATCCCCTGCCCAGTGTGGTGGGGCTATGTCTCCAAGCAGTGAACTCAGATATGTCTGCTTGGCCACTATGATCAATGGTGTTATTCCCTCCCTCTGCTTCATTACACAGAGGAGGTAAGAAATCCACCCTGAGCACCAGGACAAGAGCCGTCCAAGTTTCTCTTGATGGTACTCAGCTTCAGTCCTGTCAGAAGGGCAGGTCCTGGAGAGAGCAGAGCAGATAAGGAGGAGCTGGGTAATAGCTTTGAATAGGGCTTTGAGGAGGTGGGGAGGGGAGAAGGAAATAGAGAATGCAGAAAACAGCAGAATTGTGTCATTGGTCTGCCTAGCACAGAGTTGGTCACCATGAATAAAATTCAAGGAATAAACAATAAACATGAAACCAGTCTTCTCACAGAGCATAAGGACATTTATTCAGCTTTGGCACTTCCCGTCTTCCTGGACCTAGTTCCAGGAAAGAGAGTCAAAGAGGATGTTAAGTCTGCGTCCTGTAGTTAGCGGTGGTTCATGGTGTTCTCTATCCATTGTAGGAAATGTGAGACCTTGGTGAAGACTTGTGGAGCTGTCCCATCTATTGGTCCATAGGAGACAATGCCCTGGGCTACATTGTGGCATACCAGGGGGCCTCCAGAATGCCCCTGTGAATACAGAGAGAGGAGGAATGAGTCATTGCTCCACCTGGCCCTGTCCTCCATGCTATCCTTTGCCCTCTCTTAGAGAAGGACGACTTGAACAGCCTTCTTGGGGGATATCAGAAGGCAGAGCACCCTGGGGACCCGCAGCTGCCATGCTCTGTCCACCAGGTACATTTTTGCTTGTTCACCTCGCCTGTGGACCAGCCTCTATCCTCTCTGCCAGGTTCTGAGATTTTCTCCCCTGAAAAGGTGTGTGGCTCAATTGTTTCCAGGACAACAAGACAGGTGAGTGGGGCTGATATTGAACATGGAGAATGAACCCAGTGACAAGGGTAGGTGCTATCTGTGAAGAGCCACCTGGCTATAATTTCTGCACACTCAGAGAGCACAGTTTTCTAAAGCCTGTCATCTGAACTCAGGTGGCATGTTACAGACTCGTGGTTCTATGGAATGGTATTCGACAGAGACCCCTTGGTAAGTGGCAGGGGTCCTAGTTTTTTCCTACCCCAGGTAGTCTGAGGGAGAAATCACAGCTTGGTGGGCAAAAGAGTCCCGTGATGCTTGGGTCTCAGGGTTCTGTCTTTTCCCCAAATCCTCTCCCCAGAACCAAAAGAGGCAGATGCTCAACTCACGTGAAAGGAAGCACGTCTTATCTTTGGGTCTCCCGCGCACATAGCATAAGTACTGTTGTAATTAGTAAAGCTGGTCTTGCACACCTGGTCCTCCATCACTTTCAGCTGCACCTCCCGCAGTTTGTCTGAAGGTTTGCCTGTTGGGGTCATCCACCCCCAGCCGGCCACACTGCACACTGTCCCTGGCTTCACCTGGGAAGTGACTCTGGGCAGCCTGAGGAGCTGCACAGCTGGAGTCAGCTTGACCTTTCTCTCCAGCTGATGGGAAAAGATTGAGAGAGTTAAGTTCAGCCAATGGCCTCTGAGCCTGGACATCTGTGTTAGTCAGGATGGAAAAGAGGGAAGAGCAAGGTCCCAGAGGGAGGGGCAGACCCTGCACCAAGGATGGCAAGGGCAGCTGGAAGGTGTGCCTTACCTGCAATAACATGATGTCATTTGATTTGACTTCATGATTAAAGTCTGGGTGGGGGATGGCTCTTTTCACAGGGATGACCTCCTGGGTCTTCTCCTGTTCCTTGATGTTGTGGGCGCCCAGGGTGACTGTTATTGAGCTGCACAGAGAGCAGTGCGTGTTTGGGGAGGGAAGTGGGGAGTTAGAGGGAACACAGCTCAGAAGATGTGAAGAGCAGGCTACAGCCTGGTGAGGTGGGGCTGCAACTGAGGGAAAATGAGGGGACAGGAGTGACTGTACCCTCTGCTTCCTAGCTATTGAGGTAAAATTCTGGAGCCATCAGGGACTATGTCAGAGATTCTCCGGAGTCAGTTAGTCCCAGGGAAACATATGAAATTGCTTTAGTTTTCATTGCAAGGCCAACCTAGGTCTAAATAAAATTACAGCCTCCTTAACCACTCAGCAATGCCTATGGGACCAATGTGCCTATCTTTCCAATGAGGCTTGGCTGGTCCCCTATCTTATCCTGCATATATGTTCCTAGAAGCCCAGGTTGCTCCTTGGGAGGAAACTGGTGTCTCTGTGGAGTGTTTCCAGGAGGTTGGGCTGTCTCCTGCTCCTTACCTCCCTGAACAGTGAGCAGCTGTCATCACAAAGTCCTCCTGTATTAGGAAGCCACCACACGTCTTCTAAAAACCATTATCCAATCTTTGAAGATAGGCCATGTAGGGGTGGGAGTGGGGCTTGGCCTTATGTCCCCTGATGATCTCCCCTGAAAAAAAAGTCTGTTGGCTTGTTGGCACACATGGGGTGCACCAGTTGGGTTTTGCTTGGTGGCCAAACCTGCTGGGAGTTTGGGAACTTTGAATGGCCTGGAATTGGGAAGGGGTTAGGGAAGAGGACTCAATTTCCCCCTCTGGAAAATGAGAGAAAAGCAGGTCTTGGTATATAAATATTTCTTCCAAGCATAGTTGGAGGTGAGCATAGCTCTCTGTGGACAATGAATTCCACAAGATTCCTCTGCTGACTTTTTTGTTTCTAGTAAGTTTCTAAGACACTCCTGAGTTCTGTATCTAGAATGGTGCTGCTTTCTAGCTTCCAGGAATTCAATTTAAACATAGATGTCATTACATCCAGTTTCCCGAAGCCTGACATGTAGTGGTACCCAGTAAATGTGCAGAGGCTTCATGGGGATGACTCCAGGTAGTCTCTGATCGAGGGTTTACAGTGCTGTGCAGGTCGGACTCAGGAAAACAGAGTCATTGGGGCCTGCCAGATGGATTCTACTTGAAAATAGGTGATCTACCAAATGCCTGGGAAGAAGACAGGGTTGGAGAGAGGAACCAAGTGGGTTGGAACTGGCAAAGACAAAACAGTGCCCTGAGGACAGTGATTCACCAATACTGGGGTCGCTGAGCTCTGGAGTTGTCTGCTAAGCAGTAGAAGAGGGGAGCATGTGTCTCATCCCAGACACAGAGTCAGATACATTTTTCCTCTCCAGTATCTTAATATTTTCTCTCTTCCAGATTCCCACTACCTACTGTGTCCTTCTGGGAAAGCCCAGTTTTGAGATGAGAAGGGTGAGGATTCGGGGGTTATCAACTGTCTCTTCTTGAGTCTCTGCCCTCCTACTCCTGCTGTCCAGTATCACATTTGGGTAGATAATTAGGGGTGTACAGCAGGGACAGGAGATCTGTGCTGGCTGAGGGATAGGATTGGGCCTCTGAGGGTGGGGTGCTCACTCACCTGCCTTTGCCATGGGTGGCAGAAAGAAGGCCAACAGGAGCAGAAGCAGCTGCATCTTCCCAGGAAGACTGCTTAGGTCTTCTGGAGCCTTGTTCTTGCTCTCTCTTAGCCCCAACCGGAGGATGGAGGGGGAGTGGACTAAGTGACCACGGTTTTCCTTTGGTTTTATGGTGAGTCATCATAGAAGGTTTTTGATGAAATCTACCCACCCGCACTGCATTTGCCGGATGATGTCTTCTGTGTAATTGTGTGAGACTCATGCAGTGACCACCTCAGTACCCACAGCTGATGACTCAGTGAGAACCACATGTCTCAGCTCTGACAGGAACACAAGGGTACAAGGTGTGCTCTGTGGGACATGGTATTGACAAATAGAGGTCCTGGATCTCCAGAAACTTGAGTTCTCAGTGATAGATATCAGAGTCTTCCATGCCATGCTGCTAAGTTCATCAGGACAGTTTCTGTAACAGAAGTAGAAATGCCATCTCTTGTGCCAAGATCAAGCATGACTGAGATGTGTCTCCTTCTCTTAGAGAGCTGACCATTAGGTGTGGAAGAAAGAAAAACCAGTTACCAGAGTTCAGGTTGGGGAGGGTCATGGTGCAGAGATGTGCAAGGCAGTAACAAAGCATGATCTTCATCTACTAAACCTGCCTGGCAACTCATTTATCACCACAGCTTCCTTCCAAGGGAATTTTATACATCTCTTATTTAAGTACAAGTGTCCAGTATGACAGAGTCCACCTCTCTTTTCAATGTTGTTAACAAAAGTCCTACACTTGACATTTATTGGCCTAAATTAATGAATTGCTGTTGGCCCTAGAAGTTGAATCTACTGATTGGCTTAAGCTAGGTCACACTGACTTCTTTGGAAATGCCAGTGTCTTGCCTTGCACAAACCCCTTGAACTAAGGATGGGAAATGGCTGGTTTCCCAAAGCATAGTCAATTCACTAAATAGCTGATATCACTTGACATGAGAAAGTATGCCAGGCAGCCAAAGCTCAACAATTGTCTTTCAGCATTCTTGCGTCCTGTCTAGAGAGCCACATTTCTGACACCAGGCTCAGCACACTAAAGATTGCTTGATGCTCCTTCTAGAATGGAAGTGAAAGATTTTTTCTAAACAATCTCTACTTACAAAAGAACAACTAAATACACTTGACCATAGAAAGCATGGGATTTCCTCCCCAGCCCTGTACCATTGAAAAATCCAAGTATAATTTTTAAGTCTTCCAGAAGTTAAATTTGAATAGCTTGCTGTTGACCAAAAGACTTACCCATGCCACAAACCATTGATAACTTATGTTATATGCATGCGTATGGTAAAATACACAAGCACTGAGAGAAACTTTATATTGCAATATGCAACTTACTGCCGAGAGAAATGGGCCACATGGAGACCATCAGTGACACAGGGAGTTTTAAGCAGATGCTTGCAACACTTGAGCTCACTGCTGAAGCAACAGGAGAGGACTATGAAATTATTACAGTAGTATAGGATGTACTACAGTTAATTTTTGCAGCTATGATATAATACTAAGCATAGGATTATGACCCACTATTAAAAACTGAGGTAAAATTTACATAACATGCCTTTAACTGTTACAAAGTGCATAATTTGGTGGCATTCAGTGCATTCAAAATGTGCAATCACAGTGTGGGTGGTAGTGCCTGCCTGTAATCCCAGCACTCAGGAATTCGTGGCGGGAGGATCCTGAGTTTGAGGCTAGCCTGGGCTACATAGTGAGAGCCTGTCTGAAAAATTAAAGAAAAGTACAACCACTACCTCTCTGTAATTCAAAAAATTTCAGCTCCCCAGAACACAGTGTAACTATTAAATTATATGGACAAAAAGATCACACAATCATTTCCATATATGCAGAAAACCATTGAAAAAATTGAACATCTTTTCATGATAAAACCTTTGAAGAAATTAGGAATATAAGGACCGTGACTCAGCATAATAAAAACT
Source organism: Castor canadensis (assembly GCF_047511655.1). Lineage (NCBI taxonomy): Eukaryota > Metazoa > Chordata > Mammalia > Rodentia > Castoridae > Castor > Castor canadensis. Next base: position 80,225,349 of record NC_133388.1, on the reverse strand, counting down.
ACATATGATGGACTTTTACCCAGCATTACACTGAACGTGGAAAAGCTGATCGCATTTAGGTTCAGGAGCAAGAAAAGAGTGTTCATTCTCACCATTCTTATTCAATTTAGTTATTGAAACCTTAGCCAGAGCAAAAGGCAAAGGAAAGAAGCAAAAAAAGAATACAAATAGGAAAGGAAGAAGTCAAATTTTCCTTATTTACACGTGATATGATCCTATACTTAATAGACCCTAAAGACTCCATCAGATGACTCTTAGATTCCATAAACACTTTCAGTAAAGTAGCAGGAGACAAAATCAATATACAAAAGTCAGTGGCAAATTCTACAATGAAAACTATGAAATACTAAAGAAGGAACTTAAAGAAGACACCAGGAGACAGTAAGACATCCCATGTTTGTGAATCAGCAGAATTGACATTGTCCATATTACCAAAACTCATAAAGATTAAATGCAATTCCCATCCAAATTTCAATGACAGTTTTCACAGAAGTGGAAAAGCAACTCCAAAATTAATAAGGAAACCCAAAAGACCCTGAATAGAAAAAGCAATCCTGGGTAAAAAGAGCTATACTGGAAGTATCACAGTATCTGACTTCAAACCACATGACAGAGTCATAACAGTTAAAGCAGCATGATAGAAGCACACAAAAAGAGATACATAGGACAAATGAATAGAAAAGAAGACCCAGAAATAAAGTCATACAGCTACACCATCTAATTCTTCACAAAGGTGCCAAAAACATCAATGGAGAAAAGAGAGTTTGTTTAACAAGTAGTGCTGGGAAAACTGGATATGAGCAAGTAGAAGATTGAAACATAACCCAGTTTCTCACTCTGTATAAAAATGAACTCAAAGGGGATCAAAGACCTTCATGTAAGAAACTTTGAAACTACTAGAGGGAAGCATGGGGAAAACCCTTCAAGATAAAGGCATAGGCAATGACTTTTTGAATTCTGAAAAGGACTCCAGTAGCTCAGGAAATAATACAATTGACTTTGAAGAGACAGCTTACAGAAGGGGAGAAAATCTTTGCCATCTATTCATTGGACAGGGATTACTATTCAGAATACATAAAGAACTAAAAAAGTGAAACACCAAAAAGAACAATTATTCCAATCAATAAATGAGAAAAAGAACTGAACAACCAGTTCTTAAATGAAGAAATTCAAATGGTCAATAAGGACATGAAAAATGTTCAACATTTTAGCCTCAAGGGAAATGCAAATAAAAACTACATTCGGATTCTATTTCACCCCCCCATGAAAACAAAAAAACAAATGTTGGTGATGATGTGAGGAAAAAGGAGCCCTTTTATGTTTTTGGTGGAATGTAAATTAGTGCAGCCACAATGGAAATTAGCATGGAGAGTCCTCAAAAAATCAAAATTGGAACTACTATATGATCCTACTATACCACTTCTGGATAAAAACCTGAAAGGATCAAACTGAACTTAATATAGAGATACATGCACACCCATGTTTACTGTAGCACTATTCACAATAGCCAAGCCATGGAATCAACCTAGGTTACCATCAGTACATGAATGGATAAATAAAATGTGATTTATATACACAAAAGAGATTTATTCAGATATAACAAAGAAGAAATTCACATAATTTACAGGAAAGTGGCAGAACCTTGAGAGAATCTTATCAAGGCAAACAAGTTGTTGTCACCAGGACAAGTATTGCATGTGTTCCCTCTTGTAAAGGTTGAGGGCTGGAAAAGGACAGGAATGTAAAAGAGGGACTGTTAGGAACATGTAGAAGGGGGATGAAAAATGTAATAGAGTTATGAATCCATTCCAAGTATATTTATATATGTATTGAGATGTAATGAATCTAACTATTTTTGCTCAATTAATATATACTAATAAAAATTGACAAAAGAAAAGTAGACAGAGACAACCTTAAGAAAATGAAAAGGATTATTAAATAATACTATCAACATTTGTACAACTAATTTGATAATCCAAATGAAATGAGCAAATTCCTAGAAACATAAAAATTACCAAACTGAGTCAAGAACAAATAGAAAAAGGAGCAGACCTATACATTAAAGAGATTGAAACAGTAATCAAAAATCTCCCAATAATGATGATCTTAGGATCAGATAGCTTCACCAGTAAGAATTAACATCAAACACTTCTTTTAAAAAGAAGAGGGATGACTTCCTAACACATACTACGAGGCCAGCAATTATTTGATTCAAAAGCCAGATAATGACATCAAAAGAAAAGAAAATACAGACCAACAGATTTTAACAATATAAGTGTAAAAATTCTAGCAAAATTCAATCAAATCAAATCTGACAGCCTAATAAAAAGTTTATACCTCTATGACTTAAGTGATATCATCCTAGGAATAAAGGGGGTCACCCAACATAAGGGAAAACACATAATGGGCCATATTAATAAAATGAAAGGACAAAACCATTTGATCATGTCAATAGATGCAAAAACACCATTTGACAAAATTTAAAGTGTTTAAAAACTCAGCATACTAGGAATAAAAGAGAAATTCCTTAACATCATAAAGGATGTTTACCAAAACCCTAAAGCTATCATCAAACACACTGCTGGAAGCCAGAATGTTCTTCCCTACCTCTAACATCAGGAACTAAATTAGGATATCTGCTTTCATTAAATGTGCACTACTATTCAACCTTGTATTAGAATCCCTAGACAAGCAATTAGGCAAAATAGTGAAATAATGGGCAAACTAGAAATGAATTATAGATGATGTGATAAATAAAATCCCAGGGAATCCAAACAAAAGCCTAGCACACCTAATAAATGAATTCAGCAATTTCCAGAATACAAGAAATGTATTTCTATGTACCAGCAATGGATCCAAAAAGGAAATTAAGAAGACAAGTCCATTTCTGAGATTAAAGAAAAGAAGCAAATACCTAGGACTAAATTGAACCAAGGAAGTGAATGAAATTTGCCCTGCAAACTGAAAAAATGTTGTAATAAATGAAAGAATCCTCAACTAACTAGAAAGGCAATCCATATTCCTTGATTGGGAGACCTCATAATGTTAAACGGCAGGAGTTTCCAGATGGTCTATAGTTTCATCATAACCACTGCCAAAATGTCAATGGCTTTTCTTTGTTAAAATGGAAAAGTCAATTTTAAAATTTACATGGAATTTAAAGGGGCTCAAAAGAAAAAAATTGAAATAGAAAGAGTTGGAAATCTTGTTCTTCTTAATTTAAATTCACTAAAAATGACAGTAACGAAAAGAATGTGGTGCTGACATAAGGATAGATATATGGACTAATAAAATAGAGTTCAGACTCCAAAGTCCAGAAATAAATCCAACACTTATGGACAGGTGATATTTTTTGCAGAGCTTGAACTCAGGGCCTGATGCTTGCTAGGCAAGTACTATACTACTTATGCCACAGACTCATCCTAGCCAATTGCTTTTTCATAAAAGTAGTCAAGGAAATCATGAGTATTCAGTGGAGTAAGACTAACATCTTCAACGAATGGTGCTGAGAAACCTGAATCCCATATGCAAAAGAATGAGTAAACACCTCTGCCTCAGTCCAAATACAATGAACCAAAAATGGATCAGCAACCTAAGATAATAGCTAAAAGCATAAAAGTATTAAATTTACCCTTACCACTACCCTTTCTTACCCAGGCCCCTCCTCCTGCTTCTCCCGTCCTCATTCCCTAATCGGCCCCTTTACTTTCATGTTTTTTCTTAGATTCTACATGAGAGAAAGCATGTGATACTTGTCGCTGTGGGAATGACTTATTTTGCTTAGCACAATAATCTCCAGTTCCATCCACTCTCCTGTGAATGACATGGCTTTGTTCTTCTCTATGGCTGAAGAATACTATTTTGTGTATTTATACCACAGTTTCCTTATCTATTCATCCACTGATGGATACCTCAGCTGATTTTGTGATTGACAATATTGCGGGGTGTGTGAGGGTAAGCATGGGTGTCTCTCTATTATGTTGATTTTGATTCTTTTGGGTATATACTCTGAAATGGCACACTTATTTTATAAAATTAATATTTATATTTAAATTTTTTGAGGAGCCTCAATATTAATTTCCATAGTGGCTACACTGATTTACATTCCCACAACAGTGTATAAGCATTCATTTTCTTCCATATCGTCACATACATTTTTTGTTTTTGTTTTCTTTTTTGTTTGTTTGTTTTTGTTGTGCTTTTTGGATACTGGGGTTTGAACTCAGGGCCTCATGTTTGCTAGGCAGGCGCTCTACCCACTTAGCCATTCCAGCCGTCCTTGATTTCTTCATGGTAGCTATTCTGACTAGAATGAGGTGGAATCTCAATGTTGGTTTTTTCTTTCCTATCCTTTTTTTTGAGATAAGAGTCTCACTATGTAGCCCAGGCTGATCTGAAACTCACAATCCTTCTGCCTGCATTAGGAGTTAGGATTAATGGAGTTTCAGTTCACATTTCCATGATGGTTTAAGATGTTGATGATTTTTTTTCATGTACTTATTGGGCAGTTAGACTTCTTTTGGAAAATTGTGTGTTCAGTTCATTTGCCCACTTAGTCATTGGATTATTCGTTCATCACCAGGCTGCATTACATTTATAAGCCTGGGGTTGGGATGGGAGCCATGGTTCAGAAAATTTCTGAGTTCAGTTTGAGAAAAATTGCTTACCAAGACTGAACAGCAAAGTCAGGAGCACAGGAGATTTTGTGAGATGGGCTCAGCCCAGGGACCAGAAAAAAAGTCAGTAGGAACAGCAGTGACCACATCTTCCCAGGAAAATTGCCAAGGTCAGAACTGTCCAGGTGAGAGCAAACAAAGCCTTTGGAGGCAGTCGAAGTAGGCTTGGGTTCAGTGTTCTCACAGACATATGCTCCTTTGGTTTTGATAAGCATCACCATACATGGTAGTTTGTAGAAATTCTCTGGTTTAGGTGAAAATCACACTGCCACCACATTGACATCTTGATGCCAAGTCACAGTTGAAAATAAGAGTAGAAGCAAGAAGGTGGAGGGTGTTGTGTGAAACTCTGCAGTGACTGTACTGATCCAAAATGTCTTCTTTTTTCAACTCTTGGGTCTTTTTATAGTCTAGTAAGACCCCAACTAGTTATATGGTAGTCTAGATCTAGCGATAAGGAAGCTATGGATCTTTCCCTCAAAAAGCTGATAATTGACTGAAGCAGATGGAAATCTGTGCATAGAGAACAAGACAGGAAGGGCTAATCCAGCATGATCTTGTTTTAACTTGACTATATCTGCAAAGGTTCTACTTTCAAATAACCTCATATTCACAATCTCTGGGTGGGCTCAAATTGTGGGATTACACTAGTCAATGCAATGACTTAGATTGAGTTTTCCACTCAAAAAGCCAATCCTGAGAGAAGGCTTTACTTAGAGGCAATTCATTTGAGTAGGTTGATGGGACTGGAGGGAAAGAAAAGGAAGAATGAGACAGGGGAAGGAGAGCTAACTGAGAGTACATCACTGGGCAGTTTATTACTGTGGGCATCAGAAAGTTAGCCCTCCTGGGAGTTGGTGCTTTTTGAGGGTCACATAGAATGGGTGTCATTATTGTTTTTTGCAGTTTAGGAGGTTGGGTCATTTGCCCAAGGATTCCATCCCCAGTTGGATGAATGTTGTCTCTGAATTCATTTGTTCTTCTGCCTTTCTGGGCTGAGCCTGCTCTTGGCCACAGTAAATGCCTTTAATTTTAGAAAATATCTTGAATCAGAAAAGCTGAGAAATGCTTGGATGCCTGGACACACAGGTGCTGCTCAAGCCACAGGTGGACAGCATAATGTGGTAGAGGGAAAATAACATCTACACAAGGGGTGTCTTTGACCACCCTTGTGCTCCAGGCCTGGATCCTGTGTCTCTAATTATGAGATCCTAATCAATTTACTCAGACCTCTCCTTTTCTTTCATCATTGCTTCACCATTCTGAGGGGAGCGGTCCCTTCTGTGGGGCTCCAATCCTCCTGGTTTACTCTTTCCCTCCCATCTTGTTTATCTGCACTTTTACCTTCTGTAATGATGGAAGGAACCCTGAACTCATTGGCTCTGAAGGAAAGTTAAAAACAGATCACATTTGGTGTTTCTTTCCTCTTTCTCTTTTTAGTTTTGCAGATTTACTCCTGCAAGTCCATATTATTTGTTTGGTGAGTTTGGTCTTGATGATCCTTCTCTCATCTGATGCAGGATTTGCTTGACTATCTCAGCTTAGTGGTTTCATGTCTGGTCCAGCTGCCCTCTTGTGCTGGCTGATGTAAATGACAACCTAAGAAAACTGGTTTGGGTCACCAAGAATGATGTCACCATGAGTTACGTGTGGTGTGGTAGACACATTTGCTAAGCCAGCTCACTTCACATCTTTGAAGTTAGGAGCTAGGAAATACCACAATCCAGTTTGTCATTTTGGGTCAGGTCAAGGATCTGATGGTGGCCAGAGCTGAGGTCACAGGGTCAGAAAAGCAGTTCCCCAGATCTGCTTTTCCCCAGATCTGTGTGGAGACATTTTTTACCTAATATTTTAGATGAACCCTTGCTGGGGAACATGTTAAGTAACTCACCCAATTAGTGCCAAAGTGAGGGAGAATGGGATCGTGACAAGCTTGGAACTTCTCAGTATGCCATGAAGCTCACCAGAAACCATTGCCAGAGGGCAGATTGCTGGTGAGCCTGGGAGTACCCTCTCCAGGGAGCTTCCTGAGCACATCCAGGAGGCTGAACACTCACAGTGGGGTGAATGTCAGATGTCCTTGAAGACCTCCAGCCCTGAGGAAGAGGACAGGGAGATTGCTGCCTGTCTGAAAAGGAGCTGACTCAGATATTGGGAGGTCTGGGCCCAGTGCTGCCTCTGTGGCAGTATGCCATCGTGTCTGACATTCAGTTTTTTACATTAAAGGTGACTTTGAGTCTATGACACATGTTCTTTTCATACATTGTAGCCACAAAGTCTGTTTCCTATAAATAAATGCAACACCTAAGCCAAAAATGTGTGTAATAAACTTGTAACCCTTTAAAATACATGATTGTTTTCTCTTTTCATTTTGTTCTGTCTGTTCTATGCAGAAAATAAAGTTCCTATATTTCTGCCTTATTGGTTTGCTTTCAGGTTCAGATCTGGAACTGTGTGCTTTCAGGTGTTCCTCCCTCATTGCCTTTTAAGGGAAAAAAGTTGATGAGACAGTCTTTTGAGGATACCATGATCACCGCACACACACACACACACACACACACACACACACACACACACACACACACTTCTCCTGTTAAAAAGCTGTGATGACAAGGAAGATGGAAGGTTTGACTCCTGCCTAAAGTTCAGGCCTAACTCTGCAACAGGATCCGGATTGGCTGACTTCTCCCAGGGGTGTGTCTTTGTATGTGTCTGGCTAGGCTGGCACCGCACTTAGCAATCTATACAGGCATTGAACTTGATTTTCCTCCATTTTTCAGGTACCGTGTAAGCTACCTAACTTGGTTTGATTTTGGGTATGGCCAAGCCTCAGCACTAACTGTGATCAAATTGCAGACCAGCCTAGGCTTACAGTTGGACCCAGTTAGATTTTAGGAATATGTGGCATTTTTTTGGTATCTGAGTTTGTGTGCCAAACACACAAGTCAAATCAAGATGAGCCTGCTCACATATCTGCCTTGCTCACCATCTTCCACCTGCCTTCCAGGAGGGAGCTCTCCTAAGCACCAGCAGGACTAGGAGGTCTTGATTCATATGGGAGTGCATAACTTCCTATTCTCAGGTCTGCTGTGCTAACACATTTGAAAGATGATTTTGATTTTTGTGGATCTCAAAAACAGATCCAGGGCCTCCTCCCTACTCCATGTTCTTTTGGCCTCTGCACCAGTGAAGATGAAGGCAGGCTGGATGAAGGGCGGATCCTGGAGGCACCTCAGTTGAATCCCTGCAGTTTGAAGGATCTCATTTTTAAAAATTCCATGTAGATCTTGGGGTAGACACATGGAGGTTTGCCACCTTTTCTTCCAAAGGCGATAATGCTCTGGACCATGTTTTTGCACATGGGGGCACCCGCAGTGCCCTGGTAGGCCGAGAGAGGAAGGAACAAGCTGGCCTTCTCCTGGTCCTGCTCTCTGTCCTCCTGCCCTAGGGTTAGATGTTCTCTAATAGGTAGCTGTGTGTTTGTGTGTGTGTGTGTGTGTGTGTGTGCGTGTGCGAGCAGTTAGGGACAGCGCAGACCTTACTGCTTCCCTGAGACCTTCACACCTGGAGCTCCAGCCAGGCTCTGACTATTCCCTCCCGTTGATCAAGGCTGGACCTGCCTCTCTTCCCCCTGGGAAATCCCTGGCCATAAAGTCATTGCAGGGCATTCACTCTCCATCTCCATCTCCCAGGGAGAGAAGACCTGACTCAGAATTTCTGGAAAGGCTGAGAACACAGGCTTCTGCCTCCTTTTCAAGCTCTGAATCTCCTCAAAGCTCACTGAGCCCCCAGCAGGGCATGCAAAATGCTGGTGATCTAACCTTAAAAAGAGTCTTCCTCCCTTTTGAGTCCCCCACTCCATATCTGGGGGTGGTGTTCTATTAGTTTTTATATCAAGAGATGACCCCTTGGATATCCAGCTCTACTTCACGCGGTTTCAGTGTGAAGCTGTTCATTTTGATGCATACACAGCCAGCCATGCTGCACACCTGGTATAATCTGGGCTTTTCCTGTGGACAACTTGAGAGGACTCACCTCATCAGTGCAGTTGGTCTTCCCTTTCAGCTCAAAGCAGAGGAAGGGAAGCCTATCCAACTAATGGCCCACAAAAGACTAGATAGTCACGGGTTTGCCTTCTTCATGGCTCTGGAAGTGAAAGAAAGGATAGAAATAAGGTTTTGGAGGTGCAGAAAACCCCTGACCTAAAGCATAAGAATCACAGGAAGGATATGCCTTAACTAGGTTATATGATGTCATCAGAAAGGGTTTTAGGAAAGTAATCTGTTCGGTCCTCTTCTGTTTCTTAATGCTGTGGGCCCTTAGGATGACATTATTGCTGAAAGAGGGAGGTGGAGGCACAGGGAATACAGCCCTAGAGCTGTGAAGATAAACAGCCTAAGGCAGAGCAGGGAAGGGCTGGGAGGAGTTGAAGGGGATCTGGGAATGAGCATCTCTGTCCTTTGCTTCTTGGCAGCTAGAGCAGCTCCTTTAGGGTGCTCAACCATGCACAGAGCTTGACTGTCTCCAAGCAAGTCTCTGAATTTTTCACATTTTCACTGTGTGCTCCAAGGCACAACTTCAACCTCTTTCTCATCCTTCCCAGTGTCAGCGAGCTCTTTCTGTCTCTAACAGGCTACTTGCATTGATTTGCTTCCCCTGCACTGCCCTGAGCTCAACTGTCCTCCAAAGAGCTCTTCTGTGTTACTAGGTGTTTCAGATTTGCAGCTCCCAAGAAGGGGATTCTCCATGGGTGTCTTGGAAGGCTGGGGACACAGGTGAGAACTCACATTCACCAGCAGTGAGCTGCTGTCAGCACAAGGGCCGCAAGCATAAGGAAACTTCCACAACTTATCATGCTCCCTGAAGTCTGGATACAAAGAAATCCATGCAGGGATGAGAAAGAGGCACTGGCTCCTGGTGCCTAGTGATTTTCCCTAAAAGAAAAGCCTGAATTGGTGGTCATGGAACTAAAGATTGAGAAGAGGAGACTGGGATTCATCACAGGGAGAGAAGGTGTTGGGTGGGGTTATGGGTTCCACATTAGTTAGCAGTAACCAAGAAAGAAGTCCTAACAGTCCTTTGGGCTGCATTCCTGGCTTGAAAAGTGGCCCAGAAGACTCATACTCTCTGATGGCTTTAGAACCCCTGCTGAGACATTTATGTTGCCAGACAGGATTTAAACTTGGAACAAGCAATGAAGTTCCTAGAAATCCTGGAAAATTCTTTCCCTGAAGTTCTCAAGTCTCTCTCTCCCCCCTCTTGTTTTCCCCTGAGATTCCAGTGAGTTGCTACTGGTTTTTGAATAAGCTGAGACAACAGCCATGTTTGTTCTTTGTCTGCTAGAGCCGGACACAAAGTAGGTGTCCAGTAAATGTCTTGCCTGCATGAAGAAAGGTCCCCAAATTAGATGGGTGGGATAGGGCTGATAGGGTTGTGAGTTGCAGGAAAGGTGGGGTATGATAAAGCCATTGTACCAAAGTGTAACCCCAATATAACCAGGTAGAACTAGAGGCTGAAGCAAGGCAAAAGTAAGTGTTGTAGAGGAGTATAGACCAAAGATAAATTTTAATACCTTGAGTTAGTAAATGTGCAGGTCTTAGGTCAATTGCAGAAGCCAGCACCTTTTTTCTTAAATGCCCCTTCCTGGGCATTTATTTCTTCTTCTTTTTTGATGTTCCACACCTTTATTCTTTTAGGATATGTAAATGATAACTGCAGTCAACTACTACTGTATACTTACTAAAATAACCTACTGAGTATTGATTAGGATTTAGAGTCTGTTTCTCATGCATTGCTGATAGTAGTGAAAAATTAAACAGTCGATTTCATCCATAAAATCAATGCATGATATTTACCCAAGTGATAGATTTTGACAAACCTGTACAACCACAAAACACTTTCTCTGTTTAGAATTATAAGCATGTCCATCTGTTTTCCAAATTCCTTAGCTCCAGTAATCTACCTTCTCATCTCAAGAACTCACTTTGCAAGCCGAGGACTAGTGACTTATGCCTGTAATCCTAGGTATTCAGAGGCAGAAATCAGGAGGATTGCAGTTTGAAGTTAGCTTTGGTAAATAGTTCACGAGTCCCTATCTCTAAATACCCCATCACAAAAAATGGGGCTGGAGAAGTGGCTCAAGGTGAAGGCCCTGAATTGATCCGCAGTACAACAGATACCAAACCAAACCAAACTAAACCACCCCCGCACATTTTCCAATTTATTTTATACTACTGAAATGTTGGGAACAGGTATTCTTTTTTACAAAAGTTGAATCTTTGTGGATGTGTGATTTTCTTCTCCTTGCTAATTATTCATCCTAAATACTTCTCTATACATCTGTTATGGATTGAAGAGCTCATTCCTGTTTATCTCTAAAGATGTTAATGTGGACATATTATATTTTATGCAGTTAAATATTGACAGGTAGGTCATTCTAGGACTGTCTTATTTGAATGAAAATGGAACATTCATGCACATGACTGCAAAAAACTGCATTGTTATATGCCTTGAGAAGTAGTTATTTCTTATTCCTAGCTTCCAACGTTCTTCCAAGTGTCATTATAAAAGAATCCACTTTCTAGATGATAAGGAATATGCTTTGTGAGGGGAGGACAGTATTCATTAGTTCTTATGGAGAACAGTCTTCTGCCCTAGTCCTAATGTGTTCCTACCTGGTCTCAGATTTGCCAATCTGTGGGTAGATTAGATGGGGTGTTCAGAAAGATTTGAAGATGGCCCTGGGCCAGGATGTGTCTCAGTGAGGCATCTGAGCAGGCTGTTGCATGGGGTTGGGACTGTGTTGCTGAGGATGGTCATTCACCTTCCTCATCCTTTGGACACAAGGGAATGGCCAATGGGAGCAGGAATGGTTGCTCTTCCTAGGAAGGTTGCCCATGTCAGAGCTTCTGGTGCATTCTCCTTGTCCTTTAACCCCCAATATTCTTTTTCTGGTTTTGTGGCATTTTATCATAGAAGGGTATCTGGGATAAAAGGGGTCTTAGGCCTTTGGCTAGGTTGTGATCTTCCTTGTCTAAACCACGTGTACTGAAAATAGAAGAGAGCTGGTTCTGCCAAAGACATTCTCTTTAATGAATTAGTGATACTATGTGAAGTGGGAGCAAATACCAGAGAGCCAAAGCAGTAATCTCAGAGCACTGCCCATGAACTGTATGACAATACTTCTGCTATCCCTGAACTATTTGCTAAACCAATTATCCTGATGACCCGTCCATTGGAAGAAAAAAATCATGGGCTTGAGAATATTGTTTTTGAACATCTTGACAGAGTTCTCTTAAAATCAACCAAATCTTAGTTAAAGAAACACAGCATGCTGTCAACAGTGACCCTGGTAGCGTGGAGAGCCACAGCAATTAAGAATGGTGTGTCCATGCCTGTGTGGGTTGATGAAGGCACCCACACCAGGCCTCCTCCTAGGGTGGATACTCTCCTCCCCACACATGGGCTCAGACATCACGTGCTGGGCAGCCCCACTTGGGAATCAGAACTCATGTGAGGTGAGGAGAGTGTCCTTGCAGAAGGGCAGCCCAGAAAGAAAGTGGAAGCTCAATCATGATGAAGAAGATGTTCATGCAAGAGGCTGGTCTGTAAGTGGAAACAGAGCTCTAGTAGTGTGACAGGAGCCTCTATGGAGTGGACACTTTGTTGTAACTTGTCAGGCAGTGTGGATAAGGCGAGGCAGGTTTGGGCATGAATTTGGTGCCTGCTATGGAGGGTCAGGATAGGAAACCAGGGCTGGTAGTGATGAAAGACTTACTATATGAACCTCTGTTGCAATGAATAAATCAATTAAATATTAAGGGTAATTAACCAGGTTTCTCACTGTCTGAGGATTAAAGCGTAGTGACAGTAGTGATATTAATTTCCTGAGTTTGATGGGAGATACTGTGCTTATGTATGAGTATCCTTGTTTGTTAGAATTAAACACTGAATTATTTGGCAAAACATGGAACAGTTTTTTTATTTTTGTAATTTTTATCTTTTATTATTGTTTTACTGAGGATACATTGTGACATTTACAAAAGTTCTTACAATATATCATAGCTGAATTCACCTTCTCCATCATTCTTGCTTATCTCTCCTCCCCCAGTTCCTGGCATAGTTTCAACATGTCTCATTTTTCCATTTTCATACATGAGTACGTAATGTTTCTACCATCTTCACCTTCCTAAACCCTCTCGTTATGCCCTCCTCCCTCCCACTGGAGCCAACCCCCGAGACAGGAACTGTTTTTACCTTCCTGCTCTTGGTTTTTGAAAATAAAAGGTTTTTTTGTTCGTTTATTTTTTTAAAAGGAACTTTATTTTATTATTTTTGTTATTGTTATACTGTGGGTACATTGTGACATTTCCAAAAGTGCTTATATATATCATAGCTGAATTCACACCCTTCATCATTATCCTTTATCCCTCCTTCCACCATTCCTGAAAGAGTTTCAGTAGGTCTCATTTTTTCATTTTCATACATGAGTACATAATATTTCCACAATATTCACCCCGTAAATGTTTTCCTTATATTTCCCCCTTACTGCTACCAACCATAGACAGGACCTGTTTTACCTTCCTGTTCTCCGCTTTTGAAAAAGACATTTTTGTTTGTTGAAGATAGCTATACAGTGAGTTTTCATAATGACAGTTCCATATATATGCATTATAACTTGAATTGGTTCATCCTTTCTATTTTCTCCCTTCCATCTTAATACTCTTGTGGTGATTTCAGTAAGTTTAAAAATTCTGTTTATTCTTATGTCACCTGCAGCTTGCCTGTAAGATTGAGAATATTTCAAAATTAAAAGAAATTCCATACTCATCACATATACAAAAACCAAACTAGTTTGAAGATATATTCAAAACGAACATCTGTTACAACAGCTAAAAAAGATAAGATGCTTAGCAAAAGCTCATCTAGAATTGTGAAAAACCTATTAAGAAAAACTTTACAATACTTCTCAAAACAAATAAGTAGACTTGATAAATAGAAAGAAATTAAGAATTATTGGATAGGATGGATCAATACCATTAAGGTACAATCTAATATACAAACATAATGTAATTTCAATAAAAAGACCAGCAAGTTTTCCACCTCGTGTTACACAAGTTTTAGACAATTTCTAAGATTCATGTTGAAAACAGGCATGCAAGAATAGTAGGAAAATAATTATATACATACAGGAGGAGAAAAAAGGGAGAGGATTAGCACTGTCAGATATTAAACATATCCTACAAAACTTCTTTCCTGAAAACAAGGTGGTGCAACATATCTGTCTTCAAATAAAGTTACTAAATGACCAGAAAAAAATACCAAATGGCAGTCATAAGTCCTTTCCTATCAACATTTGCTTTAAATGGATGAAACTCTTCAGTTAAAAAGATGAAGGATGAATGAATGGATGAATAATAAAACAGATTGAACTGTATGCTATCTGTAAGAGACTAACTTTACATTTTTTTGGCAATACTGGGATTTGAACACAGGTTCTACACCTTGAGCCACTCCACCAGCCCTATTTTTGTGTTGGGTTTTTTTGAGAGAGGGTCTCACAAAACTATTTCCCTGGGCTGGCTTCAAACTGAGATCCTCCTGATCTCTACCTCCTGAGTAGCTAGGAATTTAGGTGTGCGCCACTGACAACTGCCCAAATATTACTTTTAAGAACACTCAGACTGAAAGTGAAGGAAGGTGAAAAGATATCCCATGCAAATGGGAACCAAAAGAAAATGGTGGATCTATGTTTTATCAGACAAAATAGTCTTTTAGTAAAGATCTGTACACAGACAAAGAGTGTATATATACACAAAATACTATTACAGGAAACTAGGAGAGGAGGAAAAGAAGAATCTAAAATTGTATAATGGGTAGAAAAAACCTAGGGGGAAGCTATATGACATTGGTCTTAGCCATGAGTGTTTGGATTTTATCCCAAAAGCTCAGATATAAAAAGTAAAAATAGATAAACAGGATCTTATCAAGTTAAAGAACTTTTACACAGAAAAGGAAACAACGAAGTGAAGAAACAGTGTATGAATTGGGACAAAATGTTTGAAAGCTACATTTGATAAGGATAATATGCACAATCTCTTGAACTTAAACAATCTAGTAATAAGAATATGAACAACCCTTTTAAAAATGAGCCAAGGGTTTTCTTAAAAGAAGACACAGCAGGGCACTGTGGCTCATATCTGCTACTTGAGATGCAAAGATAGAAAGGATCATGGTTTGAGGCCAGCTAGGGCAAAATAATGAGGCTCCAACTCAACCAATAAGCCTGGCATGGGGGCATGTGCCTGTGGTCTTGGCTAGAAGGAGACTCATAGTCTGATCCAGCCCCAGGGCAAAAATGCAAAACCTCATCTGAAAAATAACTAAATCCAAAAGTGCTGGGGGTGTGGCTCAAGGGACAGAGATCCTGCCTAGCAAATATGAGGCTCTGAGTTCAAACAGCTGTACCACAAGAAAGAAGAGACAACCATGTCACTAATCATCAGAAATATGTGAACTACAACCACAGAGATATCACTTTCCACCAGCTGAATGCTTGTTGTCAAATGATGAAAGATAGCAACTGTTGGTTGCAATGTAGGGAAGTAGGAACCCGTGTACACTGTTGGTGGGAATTGAAGTTGGTATACTCATGGAAAACTGAATGAAGGTTCTTTGCAAAACTAAAAACAGGTCTAATATATAGTCCAGTAACCCCACCTCTGGGTAAATACTCAAAGTATTTGATATCAGAATGATGAATATGTAACTAGACTCCCATGTTCCTTCTAGCACTATTCATCATAGCCAGGTAACAGCCTGTGTCTGTCAATGAATGGTGGATAAAGAAAATGTGGCATGTTGTCACGTTATAATACAATCACCTGTAAAAAATGAATTTCTGTCACTGGGAACAACATGGATCAACCTGGAGTATACTATGCTAAGCAGAACCAGCCTCGCACAGATGGACACTACTGCACGATTTCTCATACAATCTAAACTATTGAAATGTAGACGCAGAGAGTAGAATAATGGTTTCCAAGACTGGAGAGTTAGGGAGAATTGGCAAATGTTGATCAAAGTGTACAAAATTTCAGTTATACAGGAGGAGTAAGTTTTCTGAGATCGAATGCATCATAGCATGCTGATTATAATTTATAATACATTGTCTATTTGAAATTGCTAAGAGAATAAATTTCAAATGTTCTTACTACAAAAATGAGGTGATTAATTAGCTTAATCATTCCACATTGCAAGCATACATTAGATTATCATTTTGTACACCATAAATACATGCAATTAAAGAACATTCAATTAATTTAAAGCTGTCTTTTGATAGGGGAATTCAACTCCCTGTATAGCTATCCATATCTCTACTAGCAAAAACCCTTGTTCCTTCCTATTATTGCTTATACTCTCTCATCAACAAAATTAGAGATAAGGGCAAAATAGTTTCGGCTGGGTATTGAGGGGGTTGGGGGGAGAGAGAGGGGGTGGACTGGGTGGTGCGGGAGGGGGTGGGGGCAGCGGGGAGAAATGACTCAAGCCTTGTATGCACATTATGAATAATAAAACAATAAAAAAAATAAGAAAAAAAACTATATTGAAAGAAAACAGATCAGTGTTTTCTTGGGCTTAGGTAGGATAGGGTTTTGCGTACTGATCATACAAGGAGATTTTGGACTGAAGGAACCATTGCCTAAAGTTAACCTGACTGTAGCTGTAAGACTGTATGCATTTGTCAAAACTCAGTAAATATTATACTTAAATTTGGTGAACTTTATTGTATTGAATAATACCTCAATAAAAATGAAAATCAGGAAAAAAATAAAAAACATAAAATGTTCATAACACTCAGTAACTGCTCAATGAGTATGTATTTCCTCAGTGATGAAAAAGTTGTGCTTTCTGCTCTTTTGAACTTGAAAGATTGATATCACCTTTGTGAGCAGCAGGGAGTCTTATCCTAGAGTCCAAGAGTGGCTAGGAGAGACAGGCTGAAGGGGATCAGGCTCTGAGGGACCAGGTGGTCATGGACCCTGAGTGTATTGGAGGGCACTGAGCTCAATGTGGGGAGTAGTCCTGTCCTGACAAGTGAAAGATGGGGTCCAGTGTGCTGGAGAGAAATCCTGCCAGCATCATCCTCCATGGGTCCTGCATGGTGGCAGCACTGGCCTGGTCCTCAGAGGTCATTCTCTCCCAGAGCTTGAGCAGGGCAGGCACTCTACTGGTGGGACCCTGAAGGAACCACACAGAGCTGTGTGTGGCATAGGTTGGGGGATAAAAGAAAGGGACCTGCTCAGATCAGCATGGTCTAGAGAAGACAGGGGTTGGCAGATTTTGAGAACTCTGAACAGGGATGGAGCAGGAGGGGCACTGGGGAAGCTGGAGGCCAAGCTTGACCCTGATTTCAGAGGAGGATGGGAAAGAGAACTAATTCCCAATGAGAATGAGGAGCTATTCAAGGAATCTCCATCCCACTCTTCTCTTTACTACAAGGAAATGTCCCACTTAGGAAGGCCCTTCCCCTGCCCAGTGTGGTGGGGCTATGTCCCCAAGCAGTGACCTCAGCTATGTTGCTTGGTCACTATGACCAATGGTGTTATTCCCTCCCTCTGCTTCATTACACAGAGGAGGTAAGAAATCCACCCTGAGCACCAGGACAAGAGCCGCCAAAGTTTCTCTTGATGGTACTCAGCTTCAGTCCTGTCAGAAGGGCAGGCCCTGGAGAGAACAGAACATATAAGGAGGAGCTGGGTAATAGCTTTGAATTGGGCTTTGAGGAGGTGGGGAGGGGAGAAGGAAATGGGCAACACAGAAAACAGCAGAATTGTATCATTGGTCTGCCTAGCACAGAGTTGGTCCCCATGAATAAAATCAAGAAATAAACAATAATCAAGAAGCCGGTGTTTCAGAAGCTAATGGATCTTTATTCAGTTTTTGGCACCTCCCATCTTCCCTGGACCTAGTTCCAGGGAAGGTAGTCTAAGAGGGTGTTAAGTCTGTCTCCTGTAGTTAGCGTTGTTCATGGTGTTCTTTATCCATTTTAGGAAATGTGAGACCTTGGTGAAGACTCATGGAGCTCTCCCATCATTGCGTCCATAGGAGACAATGCCCTGTGCTACCTTGTTGCACACCAGGGGGCCTCCAGAATCCCCCTGTGAATAGAGAGAGAGAGGAGGAATGAGTCATTGTTCCACCTGGCCCTGTCCTCCATGCTATCTTTTTCCCTCTCTAAGAGTAGGATGACTTGAACAACTTTCTTGGAGGAGAGCAGAAGGCAGAGCACCCTGGGGACCCGCAGCTGCCTAATCTGTCTACTGTGTACATTGTTACTGATCCATCTCACCCATGAGACCAGCCTCTGTCTTCTCCACCAGGTTCTGGGATTCTCTTCCCTATAAAGGTGTGGGCACAATTTCTTCCAGAATATGGATACAGGTTAGTGGGGCTGATATCGAACATGAAGAATAAATCCAGTGATGTGTAGATACTATGTCTGAAGAGCCACCTGGCTACAATTTCTACAACTAAAGAAGCATCTGAGGTCATTTAGCATGTTGCAGACTCATGGTTCTATGGGATGGTAGTCAACAGAGACCCTTTGGTAAGGGGCAGGGGTCCTAGTTTTTTCCACTCCAGCTAGTCAGAGAGAGAATCACAGCTTTGTGGGGAAAAGAGTGCTCTGATGCTTGGGTCTCCAGGTTCTTTATTTTCACAAAACCCTTTCCCCAGAGCCAAGAGCGGCTGATGCTCAGTCTCACTGAAAGGAAGCACGTCTTATCTTTGGGTCTCCCGTGCACATAGCATAAGCACTGTTGTAATTAGGAAAGTGGGTCTTGCACATCTGGTCCTCCATCACTTTCTGCTGCACCTCCTGTAGTTTTCTGAAGGTTTGCCTGTTGGGGTCATCGACCCCAAGCTGGCCACACTGCACACTGTCCCTGGCTTCACCTGGGAAGTGACTCTGGGCAGGCTGAGGAGCTGCACAGCTGGAGTCAGCTTGACCTTTCTCTCCAGCTGACAGGAAAAGATTGAGAGAGTTGAGTTCAGCCAATGGCCTCTGAGCCTGGACATCTGTGTTAGTCAGGATGGAAAAGAGGGAAGAGCAGGGTCCCAGAGAGAGGGGCAGACCCTGACTAAGGACAGCAAGGGCAGCAGGAAGGAGTGCTTTACCTGCAATAACATGATGTCCTTTGTGAGGCGCTGAAGATTAAAGTCTGGGTGGGGGATGGCTCTTTTCACAGGGATGACCTCCTGAGTCTTCTCCTGTTCTTTGATTAGTGGGCACCCAGGGTGACATTTATTGAGCTGCACAGAGAGCAGAGTGTGTTTGGGGAGGGAAGTGGGGAGTTACAGGGGACACAGCTCAGGAGGTGTGAAGAGCAGGATACAGCCTGGTGAGGTTGGGCTACAAGTGAAGGAAAATTGAGGGGACAGGAGTTGACTGTACCCTCTACTTCTTAGCTATTGAGGTAAAATTCTGGAGCCATCAGGGACTGTGTCAGAGGTTCTCTAGGGTCAGTTAGTCCCAGGGAAACATATGAAATTGCTTAGTTTTAATTGCAATGCCAACCTAATCTAAATAAAATTACAACCTCCTTAACCACTCAGCAATGCCTCTGGGACCAATGTGCCTATCTTCCCAACGAGGCTTGGCTCTCTTATCCTGCACATATGTTCCTAGAAGCCCAGGTTGCTCCTTGGGAAGAAACTGGTATCTCTTTGAAGTGTTTCCAAGAAGTTGTGGGGTGTTTCCAGGAGGTTGTGGGCTATCTCCTGTTCCTTACCTCCATAAACAGTGAGCAGCTGTCATCACAAAGTCCTCTTTGTCAGGAAGCCACCACACATCCTCAAAGAACCATTATCCAAGGTTTGAAGATAGGCCATGTAGGGTCGGGAGCGGGGCTTGGCCTTATGTCCCCCGATGATCTCCCCTGAAAGAAAAGTGTGATGGCTTGTGTGCACCCATGGGGTTTGCCAGTTAGGTTCTGCTTGGTGGCACAGACCTACTGGGAATCTGGGACATTGAATGGCCTGGAATTGGGAGAGGGTTAGGGAAGAGGACTCAATTTCCCCCTCTGGAAAATGAGAGAAAAGAGGGTCTTGGTTTATAAATATTTCTTCCATGCATAGTTGGAGGTGAGCATAGCTCTCTGTGGACAATGAATTCCCCAAGACTCCTCATAATTCCTCTGCTGACTTTTGTGTTTCTAGTAAGTTTCTAAGACCCTCCTGAGTTCTAGAATGGTGCTGCTTTCTAGCTACCAGGACTTCAATTTAAATACAGATTTTGTTACATTCTGTTTCCTGAGGCCTGACATGTAGTAGGTTACCCAGTCAATGTTCAGTGGCTTCATGGTGAATGACTTCAGTTAGACTCTCTTTGAGGGTTGATAGGACTGTGTTAGTGGGATTCTGGAAAACAAGACATTAGGGGCTGCCACAATGGCTTCTACTTGAAAACATGTGATCTCCCAAATGCCTGGGAAGAATAAGGTTGGAGAAAGGACCCAAGTGGGTTGGGACTAGGCAGAGGCAAAAACAGTGTCCTGAGCACACTGGTGATCCACCAATTCTGGGGTTGCTGAGCTATGGAGTTGACTGCTAAGCAGTATAGGTGAGGGGAACACGTGTCTCATCCCAGACTCAGAGTCAGATGCATTTTGCCCTCTCCAGTAATTCAGTATTTTCTCTCTTCCAGTTCCCACCACCTACTGTGTCCTTCAGGGAAAGCCCAGTTTTGAGATGAGAAGGGTGAGGGTTGGAGGGGGTTATCCACTGTCTCTTCTAGAGTCTCTGCCCTCCTATTCCTGCTGACAACATATCCAGTATCACATTTGGATAGATGATTAGGGGTGTACAGCAGGGACAGGAGATCTGCGCTGGCTGAGGGACGGGATTGGGCCTCTGAGGGTGGGGTGCTCACTCACCTGCCTTTGCCATGGGTGGCAGAAAGAAGGCCAACAGGAGCAGAAGCAGCTGCATCTTCCCAGGAAGGCTGCTTAGGTCTTCTGGAGCCTTGTTCTTGCTTTCTTTTAGCACCCACCGGAGGAAGAAGGGGGAGTGGGCTCAGTGACCACAGTTTTCCTTTGGTTTTATGGTGAGTCATCATAGAAGGCTTTCTATGAAATCTACCCACACGCACTGCCTTTGACGAATGACGTCTTCTGTGTAGTTGTGTGAGACTCATGCAGTGACCACCTCAGTACCCACAGCTGATGACTCAGTGAGAACCACATGTCTCAGCTCTGACAGGAACACAAGGGTACAAGGTGTGCTCTGTGGGACATGGTATTGACCAGTACAGGTCCTGGATCTCCAGAAACTTGAGTTCTCAGTGATAGATATCAGAGTCTTCCATGCCATGCTGCTAAGTCCATCAAGACAGTTTCTGTAACAGAAGTAGAAATGCCATCTCTTGTGCCAGGACCAAGCACGTTGGAGATGTGTCTCCTTCTCTAAGAGAGCTGACCATTAGGTGTGGGAGAAAGAAAAACCAGTTACCAGAGTTCAGGTTGGGGAGAGTCATGGTGCAGAGATGTGCAAAGCAGTAACAAAGCATGATCTTCATCTACTAAACCTGCCTGGCACCCATTTATCACAACAGCTTCCTTCCAAGGGAATTTTATACACCTCTTATTTAAGTACAAGTGTCCAGTATGATAGAGTCCACCAATCTTTTCAATATTGTTAACAAAAGTCCTACACTTGACATTTATTGGACTAAATTAATGAACTTCTGTTGGCCCTAGGAGTTGAATCTACTGATTGTCTTAAGCTAGGTCACACACACTTCTTTGGAAATGCCACTGTCTTCCCTTGCACAAACCCCTTGAACTAAGGATGGGAAATGGCTGGTTTCCCAAAGCATAGTCAAGTCACTAAATTGCTGATACCATTTGACATGAGAAAGTATGCCAGGCAGCCAAAGCTCAACAATTGTCCTTTCAGCATTCCTGTGTCCTGTCTAGAGAGCCACATTTCTGACACCAGGCTCAGCACACTAAGCGTTGC
Source organism: Castor canadensis (assembly GCF_047511655.1). Classification (NCBI taxonomy): domain Eukaryota; kingdom Metazoa; phylum Chordata; class Mammalia; order Rodentia; family Castoridae; genus Castor; species Castor canadensis. Next base: position 80,203,654 of record NC_133388.1, on the reverse strand, counting down.
TTGATGCTCCTACTATAATGGAAATGAAAGATTTTATTCTAAACAATCTCCGCTTACAAAAGAACAACTAAATACACTTGACCATTGAAAGCATGGGTATTCCTCCCCAGCCTTGTACCATCGAAAATCCAAGTATAATTTTTAAGTCCTCCAGAACTTATATGAATAGCTTGCTGTTGACCGAAAGACTTACCTATGCCAGAAACCATTGATAACTTATATAATACGCAGTGCATATGGTAAAATATGCAAGCACTGAGAGAAACTTTATATTGCTATATGCAACTTACTGCAGAGAGAAATGGGCCACATGGAGACCATCAGTGACACTGGGAATTTTAAGCAGATGCTTGCAACACTTGAGCTCACTGCAGAAGCAACAGGAGAGGGCTATGAAATTATTACAGTGTTATAGGATGTACTACAGTTAATTTATACAGCTATGATTTAATACTAAGCATAGGGTAATGACCCATTTTTAAAAATTGAGGTAAAATTTACATAACATACCTTTAACTGTTACAAGGTGCTTAATTTGGTGGCATTCAGTGCATTCAAAATGTGAAATTACACTGTGGGTGGTAGTGCCTGCCTATAATCCCAGCACTCAGGAAGTAATGGCAGGAGGATCCTGAGTTTGAGGCTAGCCTGGGCTACATAGTGAGAGCCTGTCTGAAAAATTAAAGAAAAGAAAAGAAGACCCAGAAATAAAGTCATACAGCTATACCATCTAATTCTTCACAAAGGTGCCAAAAACATCAATGGAGAAAAGAGATTTTGTTTAACAAGTGGTACTGGGAAAACTGGATATGAGCAAATAGAAGATTGAAACATAACCCATTTTTTCACTCTGTATAAAAATCAACTCAAAGGGGATCAAAGACCTTCATGTAAGAAACTTTGAAACTACTAGAGGGAAGCATGGGGGAAATCCTTCAAGATAAAGGCATAGGCAATGACTTTTTGAATTCTGAATAGGATTCCAGTAGCTCATAAAATAATACTATTGATGTTGAAGAGACAGCTTACAGAAGGGGAGAAAATTTGCCAGTTATTAATTGGACAGGGATTCATATTCAGAATATAAAAAGAACTAAAAATGTCAAACACCAAAAAGAACATTTATTCCAATCAATAAATGGGAAAAAGAACTGAACAGGCAGTTCTCAAATGAAGAAATACAAATGGTCAACAAGGGCATGAAAAATGTTCAACATTTTTAGCCTCAAGGGAAAAGCAAATAAAAACCACATTTGGATTCTTTTTCACCCCCTCAAGATAACAAAAAACAAGAAATGTTGGTGAGGATGTGAGGAAAAAGGAGCCCTTTTATGCTGTTGGTGGAATGTAAATTAGTGCAGCCACAATGGAAATTAGTATGGAGAGTCCTCAAAAAATTAAAATTGGAACTACCATATTATTCTATTATGCTCCCTCTTGATATAAACCCCAAAGGAGCAAACTCATCTTAATATAGAGATACATGCACACCCATGTTTACTGTAGCACTATTCACAATAGCCAAGCCATGGAATCAACATAGGTGCCCATCAGTACATGAATGGATAAATATAATGTGATTTATACACACAAAAGAGATTTATTCAGTTATAAGAAAGAAGAAATTCACATAATTTGCAGGAAAGTGTCGGAAACTTGAGAGAATCTTATCAAACCAAACAACCTGTTGTTACCAGGACAAGTATTGCATGTGTTCCCTCTTATAAAGGTTGAGGGCTGGAAAAGGACAAGAAGGTAAAAGAGGGACTGTTAGGAGTATGTAGAGGAGAAGGGGGGTGAAAAATGTATTAGAGTTACGAATCCATTCCAAGTATATTTATATATGTATTGAGATGCAATGAATGTAACTATTTTTGCTCAATTAATATATACTAATAAAAATTGACAAAAGAAAAACAGACACAGACAACCTTAGGGTAATGAAAAGGATTATTAAATGATACTATCAACATTTGTGCAGCTAATTTGATAATCCAAATGAAATGAGCAAATTCCTAGAAACATAAAAATTACCAAACTGAGTCAAGAAAAATTGGAAAAGGAGCAGACCTATACATTAGAGAGATTGAAACAGTAATCAAAAATCTCCTAAGAATGATGATCTTAGGATCAGATAGCTTCACCAGTAAGAATTAACATCAAACACTTCTTAAAAAAGAAGAAGAGGGATGACTTCCTAACACATTCTATGAGGCCAGTAATTATTTGATTCAAAAGCCAGATAATGACATCAAAAGAAAAGAAAATACAGACCAACATTTTTTATAAATATAAGTGTAAAAATTCTAGCAAAATTCAATCAAATCAAATATGACAGTGTAATGAAAGGATTATACCCCTACGACTTAAGTGATATTCATCCCAGGAATAAAGGGGGACACCCAACATAAGGGAAAACATAATGTGCCATATTAATAGAATGAAGGGGCAAAACCATGTGATCATGTCAATAGATGCAAAAATACCATTTGACAAAATTCAAAGTGTTTAAAATCTCAGCATACCAGGAATAGAAGAAATTCCTTAACATCATAAAGGATGTTTACCAAAACCCTAAAGCTACATCAAACACAATGCTGGAAGCCTGAATGTTCTTCCCTACCTCTAACATCAGGAACTAAATTAGTATGTCTGCTTTCATTGAATATCCACTGCTATTCCACCTTGTACTAGAATCCCTAGACAAGCAATTAGGCAAAATAGTGAAATAAAGGGCAAACTAGAAATGAATTATAGACGATGTGATAAATAAAATCCCAGGGAATCCAAACAAAAGCCTAGCACACCTAATAAATGAATATTCAGCAATTTCCAGAATACAAGAAATGTATATCTATGTACCAGCAATGGATGATCCAAAAAGGAAATTAAGAAGACAAGTCCATTTCTGAGATTAAAGAAAAGAAGCAAATACCTAGGACTAAATTGAACCAAGGAAGTGAAAGAAATTTGCACTGAAAACTGAAAAAATGTTGAAATAAATGAAAGAATCCTCAACTAACTGGAATGGTAGTCCATATTCCTTGATTGGGAGACCTCATAATGTTAAATGGCAGGAGTTTCCAGATGGTCTATAGATTCACCATGACCACTGCCAAAATGTCAAAGGCCTTTCTTTGCTGAAATGGAAAAGTCAATTCTAATATTTGCATGGAATTTAAAGGGGATCAAAAGAAAAAAAATTGAAATAGAAAAAGTTGGAAATCTTGTTCTTCTTAATTTAAATTCACTAAAAATGACAGTAATGAAAAGAATGTGGTGCTGACATAAGGATAGATATATGGACCAATAAAATAGAGTTCAGAGTCCAAAGTCCAGAAATAAATCCAACACTTATGGACAGGTGATATTTTTTGCAGAGCTTGAACTCAGGGCCTGATGCTTGCTAGGCAAGTACTATACTACTTATGCCACAGACTCATCCTAGCCAATTGCTTTTTCATAAAAGTAGTCAAGGAAATCATGAGTATTCAGTGGAGTAAGACTAACATCTTCAACGAATGGTGCTGAGAAACCTGAATCCCATATGCAAAAGAATGAGTAAACACCTCTGCCTCAGTCCAAATATAATGAACCAAAAATGGATCAGCAGCCTAAGATAATAGCTAAAGGCATAAAAGTATTATATTTACACTTACCACTACCCTTTCCTACCCAGGCCCCTCCTCCTGCTTCTCCCCTTCTTATTCCCTAATCGGCCCCTTTACTTTCATGTTTTTTCTTAGATTCTATATGAGAGAAAGCATGTGATACTTGTCGCTGTGGGAATGACTTATTTGGCTTAGCACAATAATCTCCAATTCCATCCATTCTCCTGTGAATTACATGGTTTTGTTCTTCTCTATGGCTGAAGAATACTATTTTGTGTATTTATACCACAGTTTCCTTATCTATTCATCCACTGATAGATACCTCAGCTGATTTTGTGATTGACAATATTGTGGGCTGTGTGAGGGCAAGTATGGGTGTCTCTCTCTTATGTTGATTTTGATTCTTTTGTGTATATACTCTGAATTGGCACACTTATTTTTTAAAATTAATATTTATATTTAAATTTTTTGAGGAGCCTCAATATTAATTTCCATAGTGGCTACACTAATTTACATTCCCCAAACAGTGTATAAGCATTCATTTTCTTCTATATCATCACATCCATTTTTTTTGTTTGTTTGTTTTTGTTGTGTTTTTTGGTGTAGTGGGGTTTGAACTCAGGGCCTTATGTTTGCTAGGCAGGCGCTCTACCCTTTTGGCCATTCCAGCTGCCCTTGATTTCTTCATGGTAGCTATTCTGACTAGAATGAGATGGAATCTCAGTATTGTTTTTTTCTTTCCTTTCCTTTTTTTTTGAGATAAGAGTCTCACTATGTAGCCCAGGCTGACCTCAAACTCACAATCCTTCTGCCTTTATGAAGCGTTAGGATCATTTCAATTTGCATTTCCCTGATAGCTTAAGATGTTGATGATTTTTTTTTCATGTACTTATTGGGCAGTTAAACTTCTTCATTGGAAAATTGTGTGTTCAGTTCATTTGCCCATTTAGTCATTGGATTATTTGTTTCCTTGGTGTTTACATTTTTGAATTCTTTACATATTCTGGATATTAATCCCTGTGCAGTGAATAGTGGGGCAAGGACTTTCTCCCCATCTATGTTCATCAAAGACATTGGTCTAAGTTTTTTTTCTTGTGTGTGTCCTTCTCAGCAAAAGCATTTTGAGGTGTATGTGTTAGTTCTTTAAATTTCTGGTTGAATTCAGTAACTCTGTGTGGTCTTCGAGTTTTCTTTGTTGGGAGATTAATTATTACTGTTCAATCTCATTGATTAATGTATACTTATTTTTTTCTAATATCCTCTTGGTTCAGTTTTGGTAGGTCATATGTATCTAAAAATTAATACACTTTTCCAGATTTTTGATTTATTGGAGTATAAATTTTTAAGATATTCCCTAATGGTCCTATGGATTTCAATGTATCTTTTATAATATCCCCTTTTTTTGTCTCTCATTTAATTGATTTGGGTCTTCTCCTTCTATTTTGGTTAGTTTGGTAAGAGTCTGTCAGTCTTGTTTATCTTTTCAAAGACCCAGTTCTTTGTCTCATTGATCCTTTGTATTGTTTTTTCATTTCCATTCATTAATTTCAACTCTGATCTTTATATTCTTCCCTTCTACTGATTTTTGGTTTGGCTTGCTCTTGCTTTTCCAAGGCCTGTGGTGCATCATTAGGTTATTTACTTGAGGTCTTTGATTTTTAAATGTCAGAACTCATAAGTGTAAACTTCCTGTTAGAACTACTTTTTCTTTGTCCCACATAATCAAGTAAGTTTTCATTTAATTCTAGGAAGTTTTTAATCTCTCTCATGTTTATAATTTCCTTCCATTTTCTGGCTTGAGCTATTCCATCTTCTTTCTCCAATTCTTTAAGTGTAAAGTTATGTTATTTACCTGAGATCATTCTTTCTTGTGTAGTTGTAGATTTCCCTCTGAGTACTGATTTTGCCATATTCCATCAATTTTCTTTCAGTATGTTTCATTTTCATTCATCCTGAAGAATTTTGTAATTTTCCCTGTGATTTCTCTTTGACCTACTGGTTATTTAAATGTTTTGTTAGGTTTCCATGCATTCCCATGTTTGTGAATTTTTTTCCTATGTTATTGATATCTAGCTCTATTCCATTGTGTTTAGTGATCATATTGAAAATCATTTCATGTTTTAACATATAGTCTATCCTGGACAATGTTTCATATGTACCTGATAGGATGTGCTTTCTATTGCTGTCAGTGATCTGTGCCTCTGACCTGTGTGGGTATGCTGCGTGAACCTGGCAAAGAGCGATGGGCAATGAGAAATAAGACACACACAGACATACATTAATCAGAAAGCTGGGATCACGTTTCCTGATAGGAAACGTGAGTGCCTACCTGAGCCAGAGTCTTTATTTTATAAGTCCATACAAGGAAAAGACTCAGTTAAAATTAAGCTTCAACAACTGTTTGATCTAAGGTAAAAGGAATGGGGTTTGGTGGGCTGCTTTTCCTAAGGCTATAGAAGCTTAATTACAACACATCAGTTCTGGAATCATCAAGGCATGCAGGACACCTTATCTAAGGTGTTGATTAATCTGGCATCAGTGAGGAGTCTCCTAACAGTTCTGGAACTTTATCTAGTTTTGCATCAGGGGGCTGGTATGCAGACACAGCAGGTTGTATTCTTCAAGGAGATGTGAGAACAAAGGTCAAGACACCAGGTCCTTAATGAATAGGAATAAAGTACTTTGTAACTCTGATATGCTATGCAAATGTTACTTATTGTTTTATATAGCTTAATATACCCAACAGAGAGACTTCTTCATATTTTGGGGCCCTCATTTAAATTACTGAGCTAAATTACTTTTACTATTGGAATATTGTCCATTCCAAAGCTACCAGCTTTTAAATCTTGAATGTCCCCCCAAAGCCCATATGATAAAGACATGGGCCCCAAGCTGGTGGTATTGGAGGTACTGGAACCTTTAACAAATGGGGTTAAGTGAGAGCTGTCTTTGTGTTACCAGAGGCATGCTCTCAGGGAGACTGTAGGACCCTGGCACTTTCATCTACTGCTGTTTCTCACTTCCAGGCCATGAAGTGAGTGGCTGTACTTTACATCTGTTATGATGGGCCTGCCATAGTCCAAAAGCAACAGGCCTACCAATCATGGACTGAAACCTCTTAAACTGTGAGAAAAAAAATGAACCTTTTCTCTTTATAAGTGCTCATTATCTCACACATCTGTTACAGTGACTGAAGGTCACCAACACACAGGCACTACTGTAATAATTTGCATTGAGTTCTAGTTGTACTCAACTAGAACTATTTCTTCATTCTGATAAAGATGTTGGAGAACAAAGAGCTTAAGTAACCCTCCCAAGGTTGTTCAGCTGGTAGCTGGGAGTGCAAAGATTGAAATGAAGGAAAATTGCTCCCTAAGTCCTCACTTTTTAACCATGACTTTTTCCACATTCAACTAGTGATAAATTCCTTATGCTTATAGCACTATGCAAATACTTACAAAATACTAAACTATATATTCAATTTAAGCCAAACAATAAAACCAATAAGCTTTCAATTAAATGTATTAATGAGCCAGGCATGGTGGTACAACCTGTGATCCCAGCTACTTGGGAGGCAGAGATCAACCAACAAGCCAGGCATGGTGACATGCACCTGTGATCCCAATGAAAGAGGCATAGGTAGGAGGATCATGGTAGAAATCTGGCTCTAGGCAAAAATGTGAGGACCTATCTAAAATATAGCTAAAGTAAAAGGGACTGTGGGTGTGGCTCAAGTGGTAGAGTGCCTGTTGTGCAAGCACAGAACCCTAAGTTCAAATCCCAGTACCGCCAGAAGAAAAAAATATTAAAGACATGTGACATTCAATACTGTTTCCTCATCACTGACTGTAGCATTAATTTGATATAATTAAGGTCAGGTTACTATCAGATACTATGAGATGACAATTCCCTACCACTTTTTTTTCCAGTACTGGGATTTGAACTCAGGGCCTACATATTGAGTCACTCCACCAGCTCTTTTTATCAAGATAGGGTCTTGTGAACTACTTGCTCCAGCTGACTTTCTGATCTCTGCCTCCTGAGAAACTAGGATTGCCAGCATGAGGCACTTAGCACCAGGCCCACTTTTTTTTTTTTTGATTCAGGTATTGTAAACCATTTGTTCATATATTTGTTGAGATATTATGTGACCTTCACTTACTATAAAGGCATTATTATATATTAAAAAAAAAGACACCAGGTCCTGGGAAAACATGGTAGGAGAGGCTGTGCAGCTTCTACCATGGAGAGACCATGCAAGCTCCATTATTTTCCAGTCCAGGGTTCATGCCTGGTCCCTAACAGTTCTGTGTATGTCTCGCATGTCTAGTTGGTTTAGTGCTATCTAAGTCCTCCATTTCCTTACTGATCTTCTGTATAGATGGTTTATACAGTATTAAAGTGAGGTATTGTCACTTCCAACTATTTTTATAGAACTGTCAATTCCTTTCATTTATTCTGCCAGTGCTTGGTTCATTTATTTGGAGCTCTGGTGTTTGGTGCATACACAGTTGTAATTATATCACACACACACACACACACACACACACACACGCAAACACAGAGACACACACGGCCCTCTTGATATATTGATCTTTATGTCAATATTGAGTGTCCTATACTTCTTTTAATATTATTTCACTTGGAGTCTATTTTGTCTGATATTAATATATCCATCCCAGTGTTCTTTTGACTACTATATGCATGGAATATCTTTCTCTAATCTTTTATTTTCACCCTATTTATAGAGTGAGGTCTATGTAAATCTGTTGAAAGCAGACACAGTTGGATCATATTATCAATCCATTCTTCTAATCTCTGACTTTAATTGATGAGTTTAGTCCATTTACATTTAGTGTGATTACTGAAAATGAGGGACTTAACTCTGTCATTTTGCTCCTCAATTTCTCCAGTACTGTCTTCTTTTGGTTTTGTTTTCTTTTCTGGTGTACTATTTGGAATCCTGCCTCATTTTCTTTTCCATATGTCTTTAAAGTTAATTCCTTAATGGTTACTATCCTAAATGACATGGTTACATACTAAATTTATGTCAACTTAATTTAAATTAATGTCAGTTCCTATCCAACTCCATCCCCCTCCTTAAGTTGTTATTGTCACAAGTTGTAGAAATACATTGCATGCTAATCAATTAATTCAGTTTTTCTAATTATCTTATAATTATAAAATAATTTTAAAATTATTGCTTTATGCATTATTCTTTAAAATAATATAGGAAACAAAAGAGGAGTTGCACACACATATAAATATAAATACATAAAAATACTAGCACCTGCACTTATCTATGCAGTTCTCTTATTGGAAATCTTTATTTCCTCATTTAACCTCTTGTTACCATTTAGCATATTTTTGTTTCAATATACCGGACTGCCATAGTCTGGTCCCTTAGCTTTGTTGTTTATTTGTTTAAATTCTTGGTATATTATTATTTACCAATCAAATTTGAAGGGCTTTTTTCCAGATATGGAATTTTTGGTTGACATTTTTTCTTCCTGAACATTAAATATATCATGTAACTGCGTTTTGGTCTCCATGGTTTCTGATGAGAAATCAATTATGAATCTTCCTGAGGATCATTGTCTGTGATGAGTACCTTTTCTTTTGCTGTTTTAAATATCTCTACTTTGTCTTTTAACAGTTTTATTAGTGTGCTCATTTTAAGTTTATCTTGCTTGGAGTTTTGATTGTTCTTGAATGTGTATGTTCTTGTATTTAATCATACTTGGGAAGTTTGGGGTCATTATTTATTAAAAATGGTTTTGAACCTTTCTTCTCTGTCTAGGACTCACCTAATACATATTTGGTCCTCTAGTGTCCTAATGGTCCCTTAGGCTCTGTTTATTTTTCTTCATCCTTTTTTTTTTTTTCTGCTCCTCAGATTGAGTTATGTCATTTACCCTTTAACTTCAATGATTCTGTCCTATGCCTGGTTCCTAAATGTGGTGTCAAATCCTAGCCTAGAGTCCAGAATGGCTAGGAGAGACAGGCTAAAGGGGATCAGGCTCTGAGTGACTAGGTGGCCAAGGACCTTGAGCACTGGTGACTGGTGGCTGAGGGCACTGAGCTAAATGTGAGGAGTTGTCCTGACCTGCCAAGTGAAAGATGGGGTCAAGTGCCCTGGAGAGAACCTTGCAAGCATCATCCTCCAGGGCTCCTGCAAGATGGCAGCACTGGCAGGTCCTTGTGAGATCATTCTCTGCCAGAGCATGAGCGGGGCTGGCACTCCACTGGTGGGGCCCTGATTGAACCACAGGGAGCTATGGGTGGTGTAGGTTGGGAGATAAATGAAAGGGACCTGCTCAGATCAACATGGTCTAGATAGGACAGGGGTTGGAAGATTTTGAGAACTCTGAACAGGGATGGAGCAGGAGGGGTGCTTGGGAGGCTGGAGGCCAAGATTGGCCCTGATCTCAGAGGAGGATGGGAAAGGGAACTAATTCCCGATGAGAATGAGGAGCTATTCAAGGAATCTCCATCCCACTCACCTCTTTACCACAAGGAACAGTCCTGCCTAGGAAGGCCCTTTCTCTGTGTGGTGGAGCTATGTCCCTGAGCAGTGACCTCAGTTATATCAGGTTGGCCACTACGATCAATGGTATTATTTTCTCCTCTGCTTCATTACACAGAGGAGGTAAGAAATCCACCCTGAGCACCAGGACAAGAGCCATCCAAGTTTCTCTTGATGGTACTCAGCTTCAGTCCTGTCAGAAGGGCTGGCCCTGGAGAGACCAGAACAGATAAGGGGGAGCTGGGTAATAGCTTTGAATAGGGCTTTGAGGAGGTAAGGAGGGGAGAAAGAAATGGGGAATGCAGAAAAGAGCAGAATTATGTCATTAGTCTGCTTAGCACAGAGTCGGTCCCCATGAATAAAAGTCAAGCAATAAACAATAAACAAGAAATCAGTCTTCAGAGAGCTATGGATGTTTATTCAGCTGTGGGCACTTCCCGTCTTCCCTGGACCTAGTTCCAGGAAAGATAGTGGAAGAGGGTGTTAAGTCTGCGTCCTGTAGTTAGCGGTGGTTCATGGTGTTCTTTATCCATTTTAGGAAATGTGAGACCTTGGTGAAGACTTGTGGAGCTGTCCCATCGTTGCCTCCATAGGAGACAATGCCCTGGGCTACATAGTGGCACACCAGGGGGCCTCCAGAATCCCCCTGTGAATACAGAGAGGAGGAATGAGTCATTGCTCCACCTGGCCCTGTCTTCCATGCTATCTTTTGCCCTCTCTCAGAGAAGGACGACTTGAACAGCCTTCTTGGGGGATATCAGAAGGCAGAGCACCCTGGGGACCCGCAGCTGCCATGCTCTGTCCACCAGGTACATTTTTGCTTGTTCACCTCGCCTGTGGACCGCCTCTATCCTCTCCGCCAGGTTCTGGGATTTTCTCCCCTAAAAAGGTGTGTGGCTCAATTGTTTCCAGGACAACAAGACAGGTGAGTGGGGCTGATATTGAACATGGAGAATGAACCCAGTGACAAGGGTAGGTGCTATCTCTGAAGAGCCACCTGGGTATAATTTCTGCACACTCAGGGAGCACAGTTTTCTTAATCCTGTCATCTGAACTCTGGTGGCATGTTACAGACTCATGGTTCTATAGAATGGTATTCAACAGAGACCCCTTAATAAGTGGCAGGGGTCCTAGTTTTTTCCTACTCCAGCTGGTCTGAGGGAGAAATCACAGCCAGGTAGACAAAAGAGTCTCATGATGCTTGGGTCTCCAGGTTCTGTCTTTTCCCCAAGGCCTCTTTCCAGAGTCAAGAGAGGCAGACACTCAGTCTCACCTGGAAGAAAGCACGTCTTATCTTTGGGTCTCCCACACACATCTCATAAGCACTGTTGTAGAAATCTCTAAAGTAGGACTTGCACACCTGGTTTTCTGTACTGTCAGCTGTACCTCCCACAGTTTGTTTGAAGGTTTGCCTGTTGGGGCCATCTTCCCCCAGCCGGCCACACTGCACACTGTCCTTGGCTTCACCTGCGAATTGCCTGTGGGCAGCCTGAGTAGCTGCACAGCTGCACAGCTGCAGTGATCTTGACCTTTCTTTCCAGCTGATGGAGAAGAAGCAAGAGAGTTAGTTCAGTTCAGCCAGTGGCCTTTGGGCCTGGACACCTGTGATATCCAGAATGGAAAGGAGGGAAGGGGCAGGGTCAAAGGGGCAGAGGAAGTTCCTGCACCAAGGAGAGCAAGGGCAACAGGGAGGTGACCGTTATTTGCAGTAACATGATGTCCCTGCAGAAATCATTAGGATTATAGTCTCAGTGGGAGATGGCTCTTTTCACAGGGATGACCTCCTAGGTCTTCTCCTATGCTTTGATGTTGTGGGTGCCCAGGGTTAATTTATTGAGCTGCACAGAGAGCAAAGTGAGCAGACAAGAGTGACTGTATCCGCTGCCTCTGAAGGACTTCTAGGGGCTCCATACTGCTTCTAAGCAATGTCATGAAATTGCTCCAGTTGGCATTTTGACCCTTACTGCATGTTTTTCACTTCCACCACTGCTTTAATTGACTGACATGGTCACTTTCTATGTAACTGTGCTGCTTGCTCTGACACCAAAACTTACCCATCCTATTTCATAGGCTTTCATTTTCCCAATCCTGCTTTCTGATATGCTCTCTTGAGCTTGTGTTTTCATAACCCTGGGAGTTTCTGAAGGCTAAACTATCCCTAGAGGATAGGGTCCCTGTTGGGGGTTTCAGGAAGTATGGGCTGTCTGAGGTCCTCACCTTCCCAGCAATGAGCAGCTGTCAGCACAAAGTCCTCTTGCACCAGGACGCCAACGCACCTGTGCTTACTCTCCCCAATTTGAAACTGCAGAAGTGTCATGTAGGGGCTGGAGTGGCACTTGGCTTCATCCCCCTCATGGTCTCTGAAAGAAATGCTGGGGTGCAGGGTGACTGTGACTGTGCTTGTCCTCTGCCTCCTTCTTTACACACACGGAAGAGATACAGTCTGTCTTCACAATGGTATAGCCACTGAGGATCCTGTACCACATGTCTTGCTCTCTTTCTTCTTAGTGAGTCTCCCCAAACTCTCTGAATCTCCCCAGCACCATTATTGGTTTCTTTTTGTATTAATTTACCCATGAGAATATGGAGTTGGATTTTCAAAAATTCTCCTGTTCTCATGCTTGACACATTTGGGTATTCAGTTTATTTTTCTTTTTTCTATATGAATGAATGACCTCCAATTAGCATTTGGTTGGGGCTTGGTGCTGATGGGATTGAAGGCCATAGGGATGATGGAGGAGGGGACTGCCAGAGACAGAGATGCAGCTTGGGGCATTGGAAAGGTGAAAATAAGAGGACAAGTGAACTAGGCAAAGGCAAAGAGAAGTGGAGTCAAGGCAACAGAAGAGTTGGAGGCAGTCATCTTACCATCCCTGAGGTTGGTTGCATGCTGGGCCTCTTTCCTCAGCAGGACTGAGGGATGGAGGACACTGACTAATGCAGGGAGTTCTGAAATTGGGTCCAGTGAACCTCCACCCTCCACACTGCTTAATTGTGGTCTGAGTTTCCCTTTTCTGGGTTGGAGTGAGGGATTTAGTTGTCCATCCTTTGTAGCATCACATCATCTGCTTAATGTTTCTAAGGTCTCCAAGTGCTGAAGAAAAGTCTGAGGAGAGGCAAGAACCTCCTAACCTTCTGGGGAACAGCCTCCCTTGTCCTGTCCTTGTTCGTCACCAGGTTGGGGTTGGGATGGGAGCCATGGTTCAGAAAAATTATGAGTTCAATTTGAGGAAAATTCCTGACAAAGGCTGAACAGCAAATTGAGGAGCACAGGGGATTTTGTGAGATGGGCTCAGCCCAGCGGTCAGAAGAAAGTCAGTAGGAGCAGCAGTGACCACATCTTCCCAGGAAGATTGCCGAGGTCAGAACTGTCCAGGTGAGAGCAGACAAAGCCTTTGGAGGCAGATGAAGGAGGCGTGGGCTCAGTGATCTCACAGACATACGCTCTTTTGGTTTTGATAAGCATCACCATACATGGTAGTTTGTATATATTCTATGGTTAGGTGAAAATCACACTGCCACCACATTGACATCTTGATGCCAAGTCACAAGTTGAAAATAAGAGTAGAAACAAGAAGGTGGAGGGTGTTGTGTGAAACTCTGCAGTGACAGTACTGATCCAAAATGTCTTCTTTTTTCAACTCTTGGGTCTTTTTATAGTCTAATAAGATCCCAACTAATTATATGGTAGTCTAGATCTAGAGATAAGGAAGCTATGGATCTTTCCCTCAAAAAGCTGATAATTGACTGAAGCAGATGAAAATCTATGCTTAGAGCACAAGACAGGAAGGGCTAATCCAGCATGATCTTGTTTTAACTTGACTATATCTGCAAAGGCTCTACTTTCAAATAATCTCATAGTCACGAGTTCTAGGTGGGCTCAAATTGTGGGATTACACTAGTCAACACAATCCAAAAATGACTTAGATTGAGTTTTCCACTCAAAAAGCCAATCCTAAGAGAAGGCTTTAGTTAGAGGCAATTCATTTGAGTAGGTTGATGGGACTGGAGGGAAAGAGAAGGAAGAATGAGGCAGGGGAAGGAGAGCTAACTGAGAGTACATCACTGGGCAGTTTATTACTGTGGGCATCAGAAAGTTAGTCCCCCTGGGAGTTGGTGCTTTTTGAGGGTCACATAGAATGGGTGTCAGTATTGTCTTTTTGCAGTTCAGGAGGCTGGGTTATTTGCCCAAGGATTCCATCCCCAGTTGGATGAATGTTGTCTCTGAATTCATTTGTTCTCTGCCTTTCAGGGCTGAGCCTGCTCTTGGCCACAGTAAATGCCTTTAGTTTCAGAAAATATCTTGAATCAGAAAAACTGAGAAATGCTTGGATGCCTGGACAACAGGTATAGCTCAAGCCACAGGTGGACAGCATAATGTGGTAGAGGGAAAATAACATCTACACAAGGGGTGTCTTTGACCACCCTTGTGCTCCAGGCTTGGATCCTGTGTCTCTAATTAGGTAGATCCTTAATCAATTTACTCAGACCTCTCCTTTTCTTTCATCATTGCTTCACCATTCTGAGGGGAGCGGTCCCTTCTGTGGGGCTCCAATCCTCCTGGTTTACTCTTTCCCTCTCATCTTGTTTATCTGCACTTCTACCTTCTGTAATGATGGAAGGAACCCTAAACTCATTGGCTCTGAAGGAAAGTTAAAACAGATCACATTTGATGTTTCTTTCCTCTTTCTCTTTTTAGTTTTACAGATTTACTCCTGCAAGTCCATATTATTTGTTTGGTGAGTTTAGTCTTGATGATCCCTCTCTCATCTGATGCAGGATTTGCTTGACTATCTTAGCTTAGTGTTTCGTGTCTGGTCCAGCTGCCCTCTTGTGCTGGCTGATGTAAATGACATCCTAAGATAACTGGTTTGGGTCACCAAGAATGATGTCACCATGAGTTACATGTGGTGTGGTAGACACATTTGCTAAGCCAGCTCACTTCACATCTTTGAAGTTAGGAGCTAGGAAATACCACAATCCAGTTTGTCATTTTGGGTCAGGTCAAGGATCTGATGGTGGCCAGAGCTGAGGTCACAGGGTCAGAAAAGCAGTTCCCCAGATCATGTGGGTGGGGAGACATTTTTTACCTAATATTTTAGATGAACCCTTGCCTGTGAGCTGGGGAACATGTTAAGTAACTCACCCAATTAGTGCCAAAGTGAGGGAGAATGGGATCCTGACAAGCTTGGAACTTCTCAGTATGCCATGAAGGTCACCAGAAACCATTGCCAGAGGGCAGATTACTGGTGAGCCTGGGAGTATCCTCTCTAGGGAGTTTCCTGAGCACATCCAGGAGGCTGAACACCCACAGTGGGGTGGATGTCAGATGTCCTTGAAGACCTCCAGCCCTGAGGAAAAGGACAGGGAGATTGGTGCCTGTCTGAAAAGGAGCTGACTCAGGTATTGGGAGGTCTGGGTCCAGTGCTGCCTCTGTGGCAGTATGACATTGGGTCAGAATTCCAGCTTTTTACATTAAAGGTGACTTTGAGTCTATGATACTTGTTCTTTTCATACATTGTAGCCACAAAGTCTTTTTCCTATAAATAAATGCAACACCTAAGCTGAAAATGTGTGTAATAAACTTGTAACCCTTTAAAATACATGATTGTTTTCTCTTTTCATCTTGTTCTGTCTGTTCTATGCAGAAAATAAAGTTCTTATATTTCTGCCTCATTGGTTGTTTCAGAGTCAGATCCGGAAGTGTGTGCTTTCAGGTATTCCTCCCTCATTGCCTTTTAAGGGAAAAAAGATGATGAGACAGTCTTCTGAGGATACCATGATCACCACACACACACACACACACACACACACACACACACACACACACTTCTCCTGTTAAAAAGCTGTGATAACAAGGAAGATGGAAGGTTTGACTCTTGCCTAAAGTTCAGGCCTAACTCTGCAACAGGATCCGGATTGGCTGACTTCTCCCAGGGCTGTGTTTTTGTATGTGTCTGGCTAGGCTGGCACCGCAATTAGCAATCTATACAGACATTGAACTTGATTTTCCTCCATTTTTCTGGTACCGTGTAAGCTACCTAACTTGGTTTGATTTTGGGTATGGCCAATCCTCAGCACTAACTGTGATCAAATTGCAGACCAGCCTAGGCTTACAGTTGGACCCAGTTAGATTTTAGGAATATGTGGCATTATTTTGGTATCTGAGTTTGTGTGCCAAACAGACAAGTCAAATCAAGATGAGCCTGCTCACACTGCCTACCTTGCTAACCATCTTCCAACTGCCTTCCAGGAGGGAGCTCTCCTAAGCACCAGCAGGACTAGGAAGTCTTGGTTCATTTGGGAGCCTGTAACTTCCTATTCTCAGGTCTGCTGTGCTAACGCACTTGAAAGATGATTTTGATTTTTGTGGATCTCAAACCCAGATCCAGGGCATCCTCCCTACTCCATGTTCTTTTGGCCTCTGCACCAGTGAAGATGAAGGCAGGCTGGATGAAGGGCAGATCCTGGAGGCACCTCAGTTGAATCCCTGCAGTTTGAGGGATCTCATTTAAAAAAATTCCATGTAGATCTTGGGGTAGACACATGGAGGTTTCCCACCCTTTCTTCCAAAGGCGATAATGCTCTGGAGCATGTTTTTGCACATGGGGGAGCCCACAGTGCCCTGGTAGGCCAAGAGAGGAAGAAACAAGCTGGCCATCTCCTGGTCCTGCTTTCTGCCCTCCTACCCTAAGGTTATATGTTCTCTGATAGGGAGCTGTGTGTGTGTGTGTGTGTGTGTGTGTGTGTGTGTGTGCAGTTAGGGACAGCACAGGCCTTGCTGCTTCCCTGAGACCTTCACACCTGGAGCTCCAGCCAGGCTCTGACTATTCCCTCCCATTGATCAAGGCTGGACCTGCCTCTCTTCCCCCTGGGAAATCCCTGGCCATAAAGTCATTGTAGGGCATTTAGTCTCCATCTCCCTCCCCCAGGGAGAGAAGACCAGACTCGGAATTTCTGGAAAGGCTGAGTACACAGGCTTCTGTCTCCTTCCCACTTCTCTGAATCTCCTCAAAGCTTGCTGAGCCCCCAGCAGGGCATGCAAAATGCTGGTGATCTAACCTTAAAAAGAGGCTTCTCGCTTTTGAGTCTCCCACCCATATCTGGGGGTGGTGTTCTATTAGTTTTTATATCAAGAGATGACCCCTTGGATTTCCAGCTCTACTTCATGTGGATTCAGTGTGAAGCTGTTCATGTTGATGCATACACAGCCAGCCATGCTGCACACCTGGTATAATCTGGGCTTTTCCTGTGGACAACGTGGGAAGACTCACCTCATCAGTGAAGTTGGTCTTCCCTTTCAGCTCAAAGCAGAGGAAGGGAAGCCTAACTAACCAATGGCCCACAAAAGACTAGATAGTCATGGGTTTGACTTCTTCATGGCTCTGGAAGTGAAAGAAAGGATAGAAATAAGGTTTTGGAGGTGCAGAAAACCCCTGACCTAAAGCATAAGAATCACAGGAAGGATATGCCTTAACTAGGTTATATGATGTCATCAGAAAGGGTTTTAGGAAAGTAATCTGTTCGGTCCTCTTCTGTTTCTTAATGCTGTGGGCCCTTAGGATGACATTATTGCTGAAAGAGGGAGGTGGAGGCACAGGGAATACAGCCCTAGAGCTGTGAAGATAAACAGCCTAAGGCAGAGCAGGGAAGGGCTGGGAGGAGTTGAAGGGGATCTGGGAATGAGCATCTCTGTCCTTTGCTTCTTGGCAGCTAGAGCAGCTCCTTTAGGGTGCTCAACCATGCACAGAGCTTGACTGTCTCCAAGCAAGTCTCTGAATTCTTCATATTTTCGCTGTGTGCTCCAAGGCACAACCTCAACCTCTTTCTCATCCTTCCCAGGATCAGCGAGCTCTTTCTGTCTCTAACAGGCTACTTGCAATGACTTGTCTCCACTGCACTGCACTGAGCTCAACTGTCCTCCAAAGAGCTCTTCTGTGTTACTAGGTGTTTCAGATTTGCAGCTCCCAAGAAGAGGATTCTCTATGGGTGTCTTGGAAGGCTGGGGACACAGGTGAGAACTCACATTCACCAGCAGTGAGCTGCTGTCAGCACAAGGGCTACATGCATAAAGAAACTTCCACAACTTATCATGCTCCCTGAAGTCTGGATACAAAGAAATCCATGCAGGGATGAGAAAGAGGCACTGGCTCCTGGTGCCTAGTGATTTTCCCTAAAAGAAAAGCCTGACTTTGGTGGTCATGGAACTAAGAATTGAGAAGAGGAGACTGGGATTCATCACAGGGAGGGAAGCGGTTGGGTGGGGTTATGCGTTCCACATTTGTTAGCAGTAACCAAGAAAGAAGTCCTAACAGTCCTTTGGGCAGCATTCCTGGCTTGAAAAGTGGCCCAGAAGACTCATACTCTCTGATGGCTTCAGAATCCCTGCTGAGACATTTATGTTGCCAGACAGGATTTAAATTTGGAACAAGCAATGAAGTTCCTAGAAATCCTGGAAAATTCTTTCTCTGAAGTTCTCAAGTGCTCTCTCTCCTCTTGTTTTCCCCTGAGATTCTAGTGAGTTGCTACTGGTTTTTGAATAAACTGAGACAACAGCCATGTTTGTTCTTTGTCTGCTAGAGCCGGACACAAAGTAGGTGTCCAGTAAATGTCTTGCCTGCATGAAGAAAGGTCCCCAAATTAGATGGGTGGGATAGGGCTGGTAGGGTTGTGAGTTGCAGGAAAGGTGGGGTATGATAAAGCCATTGTACCAAAGTGTAACCCCAATATAACCAGGTAGAACTAGAGGCTGAAGCAAGGCAAAAGTAAGTGTTGTAGAAGGAGTATAGACCAAAGATAAATTTTAATACCTTGAGTTAGTAAATGTGCAGGTCTTAGGTCGATTGCAGAAGCCAGCACCTTTTCTCTTAAATGCCCTTTCCTGGGCAGTTATTTCTTCTTCTATTTTGATGTTCCACACCTTTATTCTTTTAGGATATGTAAATGGTAACTGCAGTCAACTACTACTGTATCCTTACTAAAATAACCTACTGAGTATTGATTAGGATTTAGAGTCAGTTTCTCATGCATTACTGATGGGAGTGAAAAATTGAACAGTCAATTTCATCTATAAAATCAATGCATGATATTTACCCAAGTGATAGATTTTGACATATGTGTACAACCATGAAACATTTTCTCCATTTACCATTATAAGCATGTCCATCTGTTTTCCAAATTCCTTAGCTTCAGTAATCCTACTTTCTCATCTCAAGAACACACTCTGCAAGCTGGGCACCAGTGGCTTATGCCTGTAATCCCAGCTATTCAGAGGCAAAGATCAGGAGGATCACAGTTTGAAGCCAGCCTGGGTAAATAGTTCATGAGTCCATATCTGTAAATACCCCATGACAAAAAATTGGGCTGGAGGAATGGCTCAAGGTGAAGGCCATGATTTGAGCCACAGTACAACAGATACCAAACCAAACCAAACCAAACCACCCCCGCACACATTCCAATTTATTTTATACTACTGAAATGTTGGGAACATGTATTCTTTTTTACAAAAGTTGAATCTTTGTGGATCTGTGATTTTCTTCTCCTTGCTAATTATTCATCCTAAATACTTCTCTATACAACTACATTGTAGATTGAAGAGCTCATTCCTGTTTACCTCTGAAGACATTAATGTGGACATACTATATTTTATGCAGTGAAATATTGACAGGTAGGTCATTCTAGGACTGTCTTATTTGAATGAAAATGGAACATTCATGCACATGACTGCAAAGAACTACATTTTTATATGCCTTGAGAAGTAGTTATTTCTTACTCACAGCTTCTAACCTTCTTCCAAGTGTCATTATAAAAGAATACACTTTCCAGATGATAAGAATATGCTTTGTGGGGGGAGGACAGTACTCATTAGTTCTTATGGAGAACAGCCTTCTGCCCTAGTCCTAATGTGTTCTTACCCAGTCTCAGATTTGCCAGTCTGTGGGTAGATTAGATGGGGTGTTCAGAAAGACTTTGAAGATGGCTACAGGCCAGGATGTTTCTCGGTGTGGCATCTGAGCAGGGCTGTTGCATGGGGTTGGGGCTGTGTTGCTGAGGATGGTCATTCACCTTCCTCATCCTTTGGACACAAGGGAATGGCCAATGGGAGCAGGAATGGTTGTTCTTCCTAGGAAGGTTGCCCAGGTCAGAGCTTCTGGTGCATTCTCCTTGTCCTTTAACCCCCAATATTCTTTTTCTGGTTTTGTGGCATTTTATCATAGAAGGGTATCTGGGATAAAAGGGGTCTTAGGCCTTTGGCTAGGTTGTGATCTTCCTTGTCTAAACCACGTGTACTGAAAATAGAAGAGAGCTGGTTCTGCCAAAGACATTCTCTTTAGTGAATAAGTGATACTATGTGAAGTGGGAGCACATAACAGAGAGACAAAGCTGTAATCTCAGAGCAATGCCCATGAACTGTATGACAATACTTCTGCTATCCCTGAACTATTTGCTAAACCAATTATTGTGACAACATGTCCATTGGAAGAAAAAAATCATGGGCTTGAGAATATTGTTTTTGAACATCTTGACCTCAGTTCTACTAAAACCAACCAAATCTTAGTTAAAGAAACACAGCATGCTGTCAACAGTGACCCTGGTAGCATGGAGAGCCACAGCAATTAAGAATGGTGTGTCCATGCCTGTGTGGGTTGATGAAGGCACCCACACCAGGCCTCCTCCTAGGGTGGATACTCTCCTCCCCATACATGGGCTCAGACATCACGTGCTGGGCAGCCCCACTTGGGCATCAGAACTCATGTGAGGTGAGGAGAGTGTCCTTGCAGAAGGGCAGCCCAGAAAGAAAGTGGAAGCTCAATCATGATGAAGAAGATGTTCATGCAAGAGGCTGGTCTGTAAGTGGAAACAGAGCTCTAGTAGTGTGACAGGAGCCTCTATGGAGTGGACACTTTGTTGTAACTTGTCAGGCAGTGTGGATAAGGCGAGGCAGGTTTGGGCATGAATTTGGTGCCTGCTATGGAGGGTCAGAATAGGAAACCAGGGCTGGTAGTGATGAAAGACTTACTATATGAACCTCTGTTGCAATGAATAAATCAATTAAATATTAAGGGTAATTAACCAGGTTTCTCACTGTCTGAGGATTAAAGGGTAGTGACAGTAGTGATATTAATTTCCTGAGTTTGATGGAGATATTGTGCTTCTGTATATTGTTCTTATGTATGAGTATCCTTGTTTGTTAGAATTAAACATTGAATTATTTGGGAAATGATGGAACAGTTTTTTTATTTTTGTAATTTTTATTTTTTATTATTATTTTACTGAGGATACATTGTGACATTTACAAAAGTTCTTAAAATATATCATAGCAGAATTCACCTTCTTCATCATTCTTGCTTATCTCTCCTCCCCCAGTTCCTGGCATAGTTTCAACATGTCTCATTTTTCCATTTTCATACATGAGTACGTAATGTTTCTACCATCTTCACCTTCCTAAACCCTTTCGTTATGCCCTCCTCCCTCCCACTGGTGCCAACCACCCAGACAGGAACTGTTTTTACCTTTCTGCTCTCTGTTTTTGAAAATAAAAGATATTTTTTAAAGGAACTTTATTTTATCTTTTTTTGTTTTGTTATACTGGGGTACATTGTGACATTTACAAAAGTTCTTATATATATCATAGCTGAATTCACTCCCTTCATATTATCCTTTATACCTCCTTCCACCATTCCTGAAAGAGTTTCAGCATGTCTCATTTTTTCATTTTCATACATGAGTACATAATATTTCCACAATATTCACCCCCTACTTGCTTTCCTTATATTTCCCTTTACTGCTACCAACCATAGACAGGACCTGTTTTACCTTCCTGTTCTCCACTTTTTGTTTGTTGAAGATAGCTATACAGTGAGGTTTCATTATGACCTTTGCATATATATGTATTATAACTTGAATTGGTTCATCCCTTCTATTTTTCTCCTTTCCACTTTAATACTATTCTTGTGGTTATGTCAATAAGTTTAAAAATTCTATTTTCATTCTTATTTCACCTGCAACTTGTCTGTAAGATTGAGAATGTCTCAAAATTAAAAGAAAATCCATAGTCATCACATACACAAAATACCAAACTAGTTTGAAGATATATTTAAAAAGAAAAATCTGTTACAACAGCAAAAAAAAGATAAGATGCTTATCAAAAGCTCATCTAGAATTGTGAAAAACTCATTTAAGAAAATGTTTAAAATACTTCTCAAAACAAGTAGACTTGATAAATAGAAAGATATTAAGAATTCTTGGATAGGATGGATCTATACCTTAAGCCACAATCTAATATACAAACAATGTAACTGCAATAAAAAACTAACAAGTTTTCCTCCTAGTGTTACACAAGTTTTAGACAATTTCTAAGATTCATGTTGAAAACAGGCATGCAAGAATAGTAGGAAGAAGGGGATTCCAAGATGGCGGTTAGAGGGAGGAAGAAGAAAGCGAGCCTCCTATAGTGAAATCTTGGAGAGACGCCAGAGACACACTTTGCAGGCATAATCAGTGAGAAAAGGCATAACTTTGACCCCTCCACACCTCCAGCCAGCACAGAGAATCTCCACTTCACGTTAAACGGAGAAACAAGGAGGGCCCTGCGCCGCCAGTCACCGGCGCCCACACAGCTTGGGAAGACGTGGAGCAGGTGAGCTTCATGGTACCATGGTACTCCCACAGACAAGCCTGGGCCAGAGCAGCATAGCCCCCTGGACAGACTGACCTCCACCCGGGGATAAAAGACAAACTGAGTAATAAGCAATAAGAGCAATAAAGACACACTGGAAAGAGGGTTGGGCGCCCAGAACACTGAAGATTGGGGGAAGGGAACCCTTCCAAGGACTGTAAATAAACAATCTGGGCAGGCCGGAGAGGCTCTGGCGGGAGTGGGGGCTGGCCGCGCACCCAGCAACCAGGAGCGGGGAAGCTTGTGAGAGTGGCGGACGGAGGAAAACTCCACAGGAGAGGAGGGAAGACCCACTTCCCACGTGAGCTTTAAACAAACATGGCGGCTGGCAGGAGCAGCAGCACCACCCAGTAATCAGGAGCAGGAAAGCTTGTGAAAGTGGCAGTGGGAGTAAAACTTCACAGGAGAGGGGGGAGGACCCACCTCCCACATGAACTGTAAATAAACATGCAGGCCTGACAACGCAGGTGCAGTGGCACCTTTCCCAGTGCTTGGGACCAAACTTGAGAATCATGGGCATCAAAGAAGGAGAAGAGGTGCAAGCGAGGGGAATGTGTAATATATTCAACAAAATAATAATGGAAAATTTCCCAAATCTAGAGAAAGATATTCCCATACAGATGCAAGAGGCCTCCAGGACACCAAACAGACCAGATGAAAATAGAACTATTCCACGACAAATCATCATTAAAACAACAAGTTCAGAAACTAAGGAAAGAATATTGAAGGCTGTTAGAGAGAAAAAACAAGTAACATACAAAGGTAAACCCATCAAAATCACAGCAGACTTCTCAACAGAAACATTAAAAGCAAGAAGAGCGTGGGGTGAGATCTTCCGGGCACTGAATGAAAATAACTTCAACCCCAGGATACTCTACCCAGCAAAACTATCATTCAAAATAGATGGAGCAATAAAAGTCTTCCATGATAAGCAGAAACTAAAACAATATGTGACCACAAAGCCACCACTACAAAAGATTCTGCAAGGGATTCTGCACACACAAAGTGAAACCCAACTTTTTAACCAAGAAAAGACAGGCAGCACCAAACCACAGGAAAAGAAAAAGCAAGACAGTAGAGAGTAATCTCAACTTAGGTACACACAATCAAACCTTCAAACAACTAAGACAACTAAATGACAGGAATCATCACATACCTATCATTACTAATGCTTAATGTTAACGGACTTAATTCACCCATCAAAAGGCACCGCTTGACGAAATGGATTAAAAAGGAAGATCCAACAATTTGTTGCTTACAGGAGACCCATCTCACCGACAGAAATAAGCATAGGCTTAGGATGAAAGGCTGGAAGAAGATTTACCAAGCCAATGGCCCTGAAAACTAGGAAGGAGTAGCAATACTTATCTCTGACAAAGTAGACTTCAAACCTACATTGATCAAATGAGATAAAGAAGGAAATTACATACTAATAAAAGGGGAAATAGACCAAAGGAAATAATAATCATCAATCTGTATGCACCCAATGTCAATGCACCCAGTTTCAAAAAACATACCCTGAAAGACCTAAAAGCATATATAAACGCCAACACAGTGGTTGTGGGAGACTTTAACACCCCATTATCATCAATAGATAGGTCATCGAAACAAAAAATCAATAAAGAAATCCAAGATCTAAAATATACAATAGATCAAATGGACCTAGTAGATGTCTACAGAACATTTCATCCAACTTCTACACAATATACATTCTTCTCAGCAGCCCATGGAACCTTCTCTAAAATAGATCATATCCTAGGGCACAAAGCAAGTCTCAGCAAATATAAGAAAATAGAAATTATACCATGCATACTATCTGATCACAATGCAGTAAAAGTAGAACTCAACAAAAAAAGTAAAGACAAAAAACATGCAAACAGCTGGAAACTAAATAACTCATTACTTAATGAAGAATGGATCATCAATGAAATAAAAGAGGAAATTAAAAAGTTCCTGGAAGTCAATGAAAATGAAAACACAACCTACTGGAACCTATGGGACACAGCTAAGGCAGTCCTGAGGGGAAAGTTTATAGCAATGAGTGCATATATTAAAAAGACTGAAAGATCCCAAATCAATGACCTAATGATACATCTCAAATTCCTAGAAAAACAAGAACAAGCAAATCCCAAAACAAATAGAAGGAGAGAAATAATAAAAATAAGTGCTGAAATCAATGAAATAGAAATCAAAAAAACCATACAAAGAATTAATGAAACAAAAAGTTGGTTCTTTGAAAAAATAAACAAGATCGATAGACCCCTGGCAAACCTGACTAAAATGAGGAGAGAAAAAACCCAAATTAGTAGAATCAGGAATGCAAAAGGAGAGATAACAACAAACACCATGGAAGTCCAGGAAATCATCAGAGACTACTTTAAGAACCTATATTCAAATAAAATTGAAAATCTTAAAGAAATGGACAGATTTCTAGATACATATGATCATCCAAAACTGAAGCAAGAGGAAATTAATCACCTGAATAGACCTATAACACAAAATGAAATTGAAGGAGCAATCAAGAGTCTCCCCAAAAAGAAAAGTCCAGGATCTGATGGATTCTCTGCTGAATTCTATCAGACCTTTAAAGAAGAACTGATACCAACCCTCCTTAAACTGTTCCACGAAATAGAAAGGGAAGGAAAACTGCCAAACACATTTTATGAAGGCAGTATTACACTTATCCCAAAACCAGGCAAAGACACCTTTGAAAAAGGAGAACTATAGGCCAATCTCCTTAATGAACATTGATGCAAAAATCCTCAACAAAATAATGGCAATACGAATTTAACAACACATCAAAAAGATTATTCACCACGACCAAGTAGGCTTCATCCCAGGATGCAGGGGTGGTTCAACATACGAAAATCAATAAATGTAATAAACCACATTAACAGAAGCAAAGACAAAAACCACTTGATCATCTCAATAGATGCAGAAAAAGTCTTTGATAAGATCCAACATCATTTCATGATAAAGCTCTAAGAAAACTAGGAATAGAAGGAAAGTACCTCAACATTATAAAAGCTATATATGACAAACCTACAGCCAGCATTATACTTAACAGAGAAAAACTGAAACCATTCCCTCTAAAGTCAGGAACCAGACAAGGATTCCCACTATCTCCACTGCTATTCAACATAGTACTGGAATTCCTAGCCAGAGCAATTTGGCAAGAAGAAGGAATAAAAGGAATACAAATAGGTAAAGAAACTGTCAAAATATCCCTATTTGCAGACGACATGATCCTATACCTTAAAGACCCAAAAAACTCTACTCAGAAGCTTCTAGACATCATCAATAGCTATAGCAAGGTAGCAGGATATAAAATCAACATAGAAAAATCATTAGCATTTCTATACACTAACAATGAGCAAACTGAAAAAGAATGTATGAAAACAATTCCATTTACAATAGCCTCAAAAAAAAAATCAAATACCTAGGTATAAACCTAACAAAAGATGTGAAAGACCTCTACAAGGAAAACTATAAACTTCTGAAGAAAGAGATTGAGGAAGACTATAGAAAGTGGAGAGATCTCCCATGCTCATGGATTGGTAGAATTAACAGTAAAAATGTCGATACTCCCAAAAGTAATCTACATGTTTAATGCAATTCCCATCAAAATTCCAATGACATTCATTAAAGAGATTGAAAAATCTACCGTTAAATTTATAAGGGAACAAGAGGCCACGAATAGCCAAGGCAATACTCAGTCAAAAGAACAACGCAGGAGGTATCACAAACTATATTACAAAGCAATAACAATAAAAACAACATGGTTCTGGCACAAAAACAGACATGAAGACCAGTGGAACAGAATAGAGGACCCAGAAATGAAGCCACACAACTATAACCAACTTGTCTTTGACAAAGGAGCTAAAAGTATACGATGGAGAAATAGCAGCCTCTTCAACAAAAACTGCTGGGAAAACTGGTTAGCAGTCTGCAAAAAACTGAAAATAGATCCATGTATATCATCCTATACCAATATTAACTCAAAATGGATCAAGGATCTTAATATGAGACCCCAAACTCTAAAGTTGATACAGGAAAGACTAGGAAATGCTCTGGAGTTAGTAGGTATAGGTAAGAACTTTCTCAACGAAACCCCAGCAGCACAGCAACTAAGAGATAGCATAGATAAATGGGACTTCATAAAGCTAAAAAGCTTCTGCTCATCAAAAGAAATGGTCTCTAAAATGAAGAGAACACCCACAGAGTGGGAGAAAATATTTGCCACTATACATCAGACAAAGGACTGATAACCAGAATATATAGGGAACTTAAAAAACTAAATTCTCCCAAAACTAATGAACCAATAAAGAAATGGGCATGTGAACTAAACAAAACTTTCTCAAAAGAAGAAATTCAAATGGCCAAAAAACACATGAAAAAATGCTCACCATCCCTAGCAATAAAGGAAATGCAAATTAAAACCACACTAAGATTCCACCTCACCCCTGTTAGAATAGCCATCATCAGCAACACCACCAACAACAGGTGTTGGCAAAGATGTGGGGAAAAAGGAACCTCATACACTGTTGGTGGGAATGTAAACTAGTACAACTACTCTGGGAAAAAATTTGGAGGCTACTTAAAAAGCTAGACATTGATCTACCATTTGATCCAGCAATACCACTCTTGGGGATATACCCAAAAGACTGTGATACAGGTTACTCCAGAGGCACCTGCACACCCATGTTTACTGCGGCACTATTCACAATAGCCAAGTTATGGAAACAGCCAAGATGCCCCACCACTGACGAATGGATTAAGAAAATGTGGTATCTTTACACAATGGGATTTTACGCAGCCATGAAGAAGAACGAAATGTTATCATTCGCTGGTAAATGGATGGAATTGGAGAACATCATTCTGAGTGAGGTTAGCCTGGCCCAAAACACCAAAAATCGTATGTTCTCCCTCATATGTGGACATTATATCAAGGGCAAACACAACAATGGGATTGGACTTTGAGCACATGATAAAAGCGAGAGCACACAAGGAAGGGATGAGGATAGGTAAGACACCTAATTATTAGCTAGCATTTGTTGCCCTTAATGCAGAGAAACTAAAGCGGATACCTTAAAAGCAACTGAGGCCAATAAGAAAGGGGACCAGGAACTAGAGAAAAGGTGAGATCAAAAAGAATTAACCTAGAAGGTAACACCCACGCACAGGAAATCAATGTGAGTCAATGCCCTGTATATCTATCCTTATCTCAACCAGCAAAAACCCTTGTTCCTTCCTATTATTGCTTACACTCTCTCTACAACAAAATTAGAAATAAGGGCAAAATAGTTTCTGCTGGGTATTGGGGGGGGAGAGGGAGGGGGTGGAGTGGGTGGTAAGGGATGGGTGGGGACGGGGGGGAGAAATGACCCAAGCCTTGTATGCACATATGAGTAATAAAAGAAAAAAAAAAGAATAGTAGGAAAATAATTATATACACATAAGAGGAGAAATAAGGGAGAGGATAAGCATTGTGAGATTTTAAACATATCCTACAAAACTTCTTTCCTCAAAACAGGGTGGTGTAACATATCTGTCTTCAAATAAAGTTAAAAAATAACCAGAAAATATTCCCAAATGGCAGTCATAAGTCCTTTCCTATCAACATTTGCTTTAAATGGATGAAACTCTTCAGTTAAAAAGATGAAGGATGAATGAATGGATGAATAATAAAACAGATTGAACTGTATGCTATCTGTAAGAGACTAGCTTTACATTTTTTTGCA
Source organism: Castor canadensis (assembly GCF_047511655.1). Lineage (NCBI taxonomy): Eukaryota > Metazoa > Chordata > Mammalia > Rodentia > Castoridae > Castor > Castor canadensis. Next base: position 80,175,097 of record NC_133388.1, on the reverse strand, counting down.
GTACTGGGATTTGGGCTCAGGTTCTATACCTTGAGCCACTCCACAAGCCCTATTTTTGTGATGGAGTTTTTTGAGAGAGGGTCTCACAAAACTATTTTCCTGGGCTGGCTTCAAACTGAGATCCTCCTGATCTCTACCTCCTGAGTAGCTAGGAATTTAGGCGTGAGCCACTGACACCTGTCCAAACATTACTTTTAAGAACACTCAGACTGAAAGTAAAGGAAGGTAAAAAGATATTCCATGCAAATGGAAACCAAAAGAAAATGGTGGAGCTATGTTTTATCAGACAAAATAGTCTTTTAGTAAAGACCTGTGCAGAGACAAACAGTGTATATATACACAAAATACTATTACAGGAAACTAGGAGAGGAGGAAAAGAAGAATCTAAAATTGTATAATGGGTAGAAAAAACCTAGGGGGAAGCTACATGACATTGGTCTTAGCCATGAGTGTTTGGATTTTATCACAAAAGCTCAAATATAAAAAGTAAAAATAGATAAATAGGATCTCATCAAGTTAAAAAACTTTTACACAGAAAAGGAAACAATAGAGTGAAGAAACAGTGTATGAATTGGGACAAAATGTTTGAAAGCTACATTTGATAAGGATAATATGCACAATCTCTTGAACTTAAACACCTAGTAATAAGAATGTGAACAACCCTTTTAAAAATGAGCCAAGGGTTTTCTTAAAAGAAGACACAGCAGAGCACTGTGGCTCATACCTGCTACTTGAGATGCAAAGATACAAAGGATCATGGTTTGAGGACAGTTAGGGCAAAATAATGAGGCTCCAAATCAACCAATAAGCCTGGCATGGGGGCATGTGCCTGTGGTCTTGGCTAGAAGGAGAATCATAGTCTGAGGCCAGCCCCAGGGCAAAAATGCAAAACCTCATCTGAAAAATAACTAAATCCAAAAGTGCTGGGGTTATGGCTCAAGGGACAGAGCTCCTGCCTAGCAAATATGAGGCTCTGAGTTCAAACAGCTGTACCACAAGAAAGAAGAGACAACCATGTCACTAATCATCAGAAATATGTGAACAAAAACCACAGAGAGATATCACCTTCCACCAGCTGAATGCTTATTATCAAAAGATGAAAGATAGCAACTGTTGGTGGCAATGTAGAGAAGAAGGAACCCGTGTTCACTGTTGGTGGGAATTGAAGTTGGTATACTCATGGAAAACTGAATGAAGGTTCTTTGAAAAACAAAAACAGGACTAACATATAGTCCAGTAATCCCACCTCTGGGTAAATACTCAAAGTATTTGATATCAGAATGTTGAATAGGTAACTAGACTCCCATGTTCCTTTAGCACTATTCATCTTAGCCAGGTAACAGCCTGTGTCTATCAGTGAAAGGTGGATAAAGAAAATGTGGCATGTTGTCACATTGTAATACAATCACCTGTAAAAAATGAATTTCTGTCACTGGGAACAACATGGATCAACCTGGAGTATATTATGCTAAGCAAAACCAGCCTGGCACAGATGGACACTACTGCATGATTTTTCATACAATCTAAACTATTGAACCTGTAGATGCAGAGAGTAGAATAATGGTTTCCAAGACTGGAGAGTTAGGGAGAACTGGGAAATGTTGATCAAACTGTACAAACTTCAGTTAGACAGGAGGAATACGTTTTCTGAGATCTAATGCATCATAGCATGCTGACTATAATTTACAATACATTGTCTATTTGAAAATTGCTAAGAGAATTAATTTCAGATGTTGTTACTACAAAAATGAGGTAATTAATTAGCTTAATCATTCCACATTACAAGCATACATCAGATTATCGTTTTTTACACCATAAATACATGCAATTAAAGAACTTTCAAATAATTTAAAGCTGTCATTTGATAGGGAAATTCTTTTTTTAAAATTTTCATGACACTCAGTAACTGCTCAATGAGTATGTGTTTCCTGAGTGATGAAAAAGTTGTGCTTTCTGCTCTTTTGAACTTGAAACACTGATATCACCTTCGTGAGCATCAGGGAGTCTTAGCCTAGAGTCCAGCAGTGGCTAGGAGAGACAGGCTGAAGGGGATCAGGCTCTGAGGGACCAGGTGGCCATGGACCCTGAGCATACTGGAGGGCTCTGAGCTCAATGTGGAGAGTGTTCCTGGCTAGCCAAGTGAAAGATGGGGTCCATTGTGCTGGAGAGAAACCCTGCCAGCATCATCCTCCATGGGTCCTGCATGGTGGCATCACTGGCCTGGTCCTCAGAGGTCATTCTCTCCCAGAGCTTGAGCAGGGCAGGCACTCTACTGGTGGGACCCTGAAGGAACCACACAGAGCTGTGTGTGGCATAGGTTGGGGGATAAAAAAAGGGACCTGCTCAGATCAGCATGGTCTAGAGAGGACAGGGGTTGGCAGATTTTGAGAACTCTGAACAGGGATGGAGCAGGAGGGGCACTGGAGAGGCCAGAGGCCAATCTTGGCCGTGATTTCAGAGGAGGACGGGAAAGGGAACTAATTCCCTATGAGAATGAGGAACTATTCAAGGAATCTCCATCCCACTCATCTCTTTACTACGAAGAAATGTCCCACTTAGGAAGGCCCTTTCCCTGCTCAGTGTGGTGGGGCTATGTCCCCAAGCAGTGACCTCAGGTATGTCTGCTTGGTCACTACGATCAATGGTGTTATTCTTTCCCTCTGCTTCATTACACAGAGGAGGTAAGAAATCCACCCTGAGGACCAGGAAAAGAGCCGTCAAAGTTTCTCTTGATGGTACTCAGCTTCAGTCCTGTCAGAAGGGCAGGCCCTGGAGAGAACAGAACATATAAGGAGGAGCTGGGTAATAGCTTTGAATTGGGCTTTGAGGAGGTGGGGAGGGGAGAAGGAAATGGGCAACACAGAAAACAGCAGAATTGTATCATTGGTCTGCCTAGCACAGAGTTGGTCCCCATGAATAAAATCAAGAAATAAACAATAATCAAGAAGCCGGTGTTTCAGAAGCTAATGCATCTTTATTCAGTTTTTGGCACCTCCCATCTTCCCTGGACCTACTTCCAGGGAAGGTAGTCAAAGAGGGTGTTAAGTCTGTCTCCTGTAGTTAGCGGTGGTTCATGGTGTTCTTTATCCATTTTAGGAAATGTGAGACCTTGGTGAAGACTTGTGGAGCTGTCCCATCATTGCGTGCATAGGAGACAATGCCCTGTGCTACCTTGTTGCACACCAGGGGGCCTCCGGAATCCCCCTGTGAATAGAGAGAGAGAGGAGGAATGAGCCATTACTCCAACTGGCCCTGTCTTCCATGCTATCTTTTGCCATCTCTAAGAGAAGGATGACTTGAGCAACCTTCTTGGGGGAAAAGAGCACCCTGGGGACCAGCAGCTGCCCTGCTCTGTCCACCGTGTACATTGTTACTGGTTCACCTCACCCATGAGACCAGCCTCTGTCTTCTCCACCAGGTTCTGGGATTCTCTTCCCTATAAAGGTGTGTGGCACAATTTCTTCCAAATATGGAGACAGGTGAGTGGGGCTGATATTGAACATGGAGAATGAACCCAGTGATAAGGGTAGGTGCTATCTGTGAAGAGCCACTTGGCTATAATTTCTGCCCCTTAAGAAACATCTAAGGTAGGGTGGCATGTTGCAGACTCATGGTTCTATGGAATGGTAGTCAACAGAGACCCCTTGGTAAGTGGCAGGGCTCCTAGTTTTTTCCTTCTCCAGCTAGTCAGAGGGAGACTCACAGCTTTGTGGGCAAAAGAGTCCTCTGATGCTTGGGTCTCCATGTTCCCTAACTTCCCAAAACCCTTTCCCAGAGCCAAGAGAGGCAGATGCTCAGTTTTACCTGAAAAGGACCATGTCTTATCTTTGGGTCTCCCACGCACATCTGAGAAGTATTGTTGTATTTGCTAAAGTGGGTCTTGCACTCCTGGTCCTTTTGCACTGTCAGCTTCACCTCCTGCAGTTCATCTGAAGGTTTGCCTGTTGGGGTCATCTGCCCCCAGCCGGCCACACTGCACACTGTCCCTGGCTTCACCTGGGAATTGCTTCTGGGCAGTCTGAGGAGCTGCACAGCTGGAGTCAGCTTGACCTTTCTCTCCAGCTGACAGGAAAAGATTGAGAGAGTTGAGTTCAGCCAGTGGCCTCTGGGCCTGGACATCTGTGTTAGTCAGGATGGAAAAGAGGAAAGAGCAGGGTCCCAGAGGGACGGGGAGACCCTGCACCAAGGACAGCAAGGGCAGCAGGAAGGTGTGCTTTACCTGCAATAACATGATGTCATTTGTGAGGTGCTGATAGTCTGGGTGGCGGATGGCTCTTTTCACAGGGATGACCTCCTGAGTCTTCTCCTGTTCCTTGATGTTGTGGGCACCCAGGGTGACATTTATTGAGCTGCACAGAGAGCAGAGTGTGTTTGGGGAGGGAAGTGGGGAGTTAGAGGGGACACAGCTCAGGAGGTGTTAAGAGCAGGATACAGCCTGGCGAGGTGGGGCTACAACTGAAGGAAAATTGAGGGGACAGGAGTGACTGTACCCTCTGCTTCTTAGCTATTGAGGTAAAATTCTGGAGCCATCAGGGACTGTGTCAGAGGTTCTCTAGGGTCATTTAGTCCCAGGGAAACATGAAATTGCTTTAGTTTTCATTGCAATGCCAACCTAGGTCTAAATAAAAATAGAGCCTCCTTATCCACTCAGCAATGCCTCTGGGACCAATGTGCCTATCTTTCCAATGAGGCTTGGCTGGTCCTCTCTCTTATCCTGCACATAAGTTCCTAGAAGCCCAGGTTGTTCCTTGGGAAGAAACTGGTGTCGCTGTGGAGTGATTCCAGGAGGTTGGGCTGTCTCCCGCTCCTTACCTCCCTGAACAGTGAGCAGCTGTCATCACAAAGTCCTCTTGTATCAGGAAGCCACCACACATCTTCCAAAAACCATTATCCAACCTTTGAAGATAGGCCATGTAGGGGTGGGAGTGGGGCTTGGCCTTTTGTCCCCCAATGATCTCTCCTGAAAGAAAAGTCTGTTGGCTTGTGTGCACCCATCAGATGCACCAGTTGGGTTCTGCTTGGTGGCACAGACCTACTGGGAGTCTGGGAACTTTGAATGCCCTGGAATTGGGAGCAATTAGGGAAGAGGACTCACTTTCCCCCTCTGGAAAATGAGAGAAAAGCAGGTCTTGATTTATAAATATTTCTTCCAAGCATAGTTGGAGGTGAGCATAGCTCTCTGTGAACAATGAATTCCCCAAGACTCCTCATAATTCCTCTGGTGACTTTTGTGTTTCTAGTGAGTTTCTAAGACCCTCCTGAGATCTGGGATGGTGCTGCATTTTAGCTACCAAGACTTCAATTTAAATATAGATTTTGTTACATCCTGTTTCTTGAGGCCTGACATGTAGTAGGTACCCAGTCAATGTTCAGTGGCTTCATGGCGAATGACTTCAGTTAGTCTCTCTTTGAGGGTTGATAGGACTGTGTTAGAGGGATTCTGGAAAACAGAGACATTAGGGCCTGCTACACCTGCCACAATGGCTTCTACTTGAAAACATGTGATCTCCCAAATGCCTTGGAAGAACAGGGTTAGAGATAGGAGCCAGGTGGGTTGGGACTAGGCAGAGGCAAAAACAGTGTCCTGAGGACAGTGATCCACCAATTCTGGGGTTGCTGAGCTCTGGAGTTGTCTGCTAAGCCGCAGGTAAGGGGAACACGTGTCTCATCCCAGACACAGAGTCAGATGCATTTTGCCCTCTCCAGTAATTCAGTATTTTCTCTCTTCCATATTCCCACCACCTACTGTGTCCTTCAGGGAAAGCCCAGTTTTGAGATGAGAAGGGTGAGGGTTGGAGGGGGTTATCCACTGTCTCTTCTAGAGTCTCTGCCCTCCTATTCCTGCTGACAACATATCCAGTATCACATTTGGATAGATGATTAGGGGTGTACAGCAGGGACAGGAGATCTGCGCTGGCTGAGGGACGGGATTGGGCCTCTGAGGGTGGGGTGCTCACTCACCTGCCTTTGCCATGGGTGGCAGAAAGAAGGCCAACAGGAGCAGAAGCAGCTGCATCTTCCCAGGAAGGCTGCTTAGGTCTTCTGGAGCCTTGTTCTTGCTTTCTTTTAGCACCCACCAGAGGAAGAAGGGGGAGTGGGCTCAGTGACCACAGTTTTCCTTTGGTTTTATGGTGAGTCATCATAGAAGGCTTTCTATGAAATCTACCCACACGCACTGCCTTTGTCAGATGACGTCTTCTGTGTAGTTGTGTGAGACTCATGCAGTGACTACCTCAGTACCTACAGCTGATGACTCAGTGAGAACCACATGTCTCAGCTCAGACAGGAACACAAGGGTACAAGGTGTGCTCTGTGGGACATGGTATTGACAAGTAGAGGTCCTGGATCTCCAGAAAATTGAGTTCTCAGTGATAGATATCATAGTCTTCCATGCCATGCTGCTAAGTCCATCAGGATAGTTTCTGTAACAGAAGTAGAAATGCCATCTCTTGTGCTAGGACCAAGCACAATGGAGATGTGTCTTGTTCTCTTAGACAGCTGACAATTTGGTGTGGGAGAAAGAAAAACCAGTTACCAGAGTTCAGGTTGGGGAGGGTCATGGTGCAGAGATGTGTAAGGCAGTAACAAAGCACGATTGCCATCTACTAAACCTGCCTGGCACCCATTTATCACCATAGCTTCCTTCCAAAGGAATTTTATACAACTCTTATTTTAGTACAAGTGTCCAGTAATAGATTCCACCTCTCTTTTCAATGTTGTTAACAAAAGTCCTACATTTGACATTTATTGGCTTAAGCTAGGTCACACTGACTTCTTTGGAAATGCCAGTGTCTTGCCTTGCACAAAACCCTTGAACTAAGGATGGGAAATGGCTGGTTTCCCAAAGCATAGTCAAGTCACTAAATTGCTGATATCATTTGACATGAGAAAGTATGCCAGGCAGCCAAAGCTCAACAATTGTCTTTCAGCATTCTTGCGTCCTGTCTAGAGAGCCACATTTCTGACAGCAGGCTCAGCACACTAAAGATTGCTTGATGCTCCTTCTAGAATGGAAGTGAAAGATTTTTTCTCAACAATCTCTGTTTACAAAAGAACAACTAAATACACTTGACCATTTGAAAGCATGGGTTTTCCTCTCCAGCCCTGTGCCATTGAAAATTCATGTATAATTTTTAAGTCCCCCAGAATTTAAACATGAATAGTTTTCTGTTGACCAAAAGACTTACCTATGGCACAAACCATTGATAACTTTTCTTATACGCATTGTGTATGGTAAAATATGCAAGCATTGAGAGAAACTTTATATTGCTATATGCAACTTACTGCAGAGAAAAATGGGCCACATGGAGACCATCAGTGACACAGGGAATTTTAAGCAGATGCTTGCAACACTTGAGCTCACTGCAAGAGCAACATGAGAGGGCTATGAAATTATTACAGTGGTATAGGATGTACTACAGTTATTATTTATGCAGCTATGATTTAATACTAAGCATAGGATTATGACCCATTTTTAAATTGAAGTGAAATTTACATAACATACCTTTAACTGTTACAAAGTGCATAATTTGGTGGCATTCAGTGCATTCAAAATGTGCAATCACAGTGTGGGTGGTAGTGCCTTCCTGTAATCCCAGCACTCAGGAATTCGTGGCGGGAGGATCCTGAGTTTGAGGCTAGCCTGGGCTACATAGTGAGAGCCTGTCTGAAAAATTAAAGAAAAGTACAACCACTACCTCTCTGTAATTCAAAAAATTTCAGCTCCCCAGAACACAGTGTAACTATTAAATTATATGGAGAAAAATATGACACCATCATCTCCATATATGCAGAAAAACCACTGAAAAAATTCAACATCTTATCATGATAAAATCTTTGAAGAAACTAGGAATATAAGGATCATGATTTAGCATAATAAAAGCTAAATATGATGGACTTTTACCCAACATTACACTGAACGTGGAAAAGCTGTAAGCATTTAAGTTTCAGGAGCAAGAAAAGAGTGTTCATTCTTACCACTCTCATTCGATGTAGTACTTGAAATCTTAGCCAGAGCAATAGGCAAAGGAAAGAAGCAAAAGGAATACAAATAGGAAAGGAAGAAGTCAAAATTTCCTTATTTACACATGATATGATCCCATACTTAGTAGACCCTAAATTCTCCATCAGATGACTCTTAGATTCCATAAACGTTTTAGTAAAGTAGCAGGAGGCAAAATCAATATACAAAAGTCAGTGGCAAATTCAACTATGGTATGTAGTAAGAACTTTTGTAACTATCACAATGTACCACAGTATAACAATAATAAAAAAGAAAGAGAAGACAAAAAAATCAATACCTTTTCTATGCACTGAAAGTGCATAGAAAAAGAAGTCAAGAAAACAACCAAACAATAGCCTAAACACCTTGGCACAAGTTTAATCAAATATATTGAAGAACTCTACAGTGAAAACTATGAAGCACTAAAGAAAGAACTTAAAGAAGACACCAGGAGATGATAAGACATCCCTTATTCATGAATCAGGAGAATTAACATTGTCCATATTACCAGAAGTCATTGACGATTAAATGCAATTCCCATCAAAATTTCAATCATAGTTTTCACAGAAGTGGGAAAGCAACCCTCAAATTAATTTAGAAACCCAAAAGACCCTGAATAGCCAAAGCAATCCTGGGTAAAAAGAGCTATGCTGGAAGTATCACAGTATCTGATTTCAAACCATATGACAGAGCCATAACAATTAAAGCAGCATGATAGAAGCACACAAAAAGAGTTGCAAAGGTCAAATGAATAGAAAGAAGACCCAGAAATAAACTCACACAGCTACATCATCTAATTCTTCACAAAAGTGCCAAAAACATCAGTGGAGAAAAGAGAGTTTTGTTTAACAAGTAGTGCTGGGAAAACTGGATATGAGCAAGTAGAAGATTGAAACATGACCTAGTCTCTCACCCTGCACAAAAATCAACTCAAAGGGGATCAAAGACCTTCATGTAAGAAACTTTGAAACTGCTAGAGGGATGCATGGGCGAAACCCTTCAAGATAAAGGCAGAGGCAATGACTTTTTGAATTCTGAATAGGATTCCAGTAGCTCAGGAAATAATACAATTGACAGTGAAGAGACAGCTTACAGAAGGGGAGAAAATCTTTGCCAGCTATTCATTGGACAGGTATTAATATTCTGAATATATAAAGAACTAAAAAAATGAAACACCAAAAAGAACAAATAGTCCAATCAATAAATGGGAAAAAGAACTGAACAGGCAGTTCTCAAATGAAGAAATACAAATGGTCAATAAGGACAGGAAAAATGTTCAACATTTTTTGCCTCAAGGGAAATGCAAATAAAAACCACATTTGGATTCTATTTCACCCCTCAAGAAAAAAAAAAAAGAAGAAATGTTGATGAGGATGTGAGGAAAGGATTCCTTTTATGCTGTTGGGGGGATGTAAATTAGTGCAGCCACAATGGAAATTAGCATGGAGAGTCCTCAAAAAATCAAAATTGGAACTACCATATGATCTTACTATACTATTTCTAGATATAAACCCCAAAGGATCAAACTCAACTTAATATAGAGATACATGCACACCCATGTTTATTGTAGCACAATTCACAATAGCCAAGCCTGGAATCAACCTAGGTGCCCATCAGTACATGAATGGATAAATAAAATGTGATTTATATACACAAAGGAGATTTATTCAGTTATAACAAAAAAGAAATTCATATAATTTGCAGGAAAGTGGCAGGACCTTGAGAGAATCTTATCAAGCCACAGAAGCTGTTGTCACCAGGGCAAGTATTGCATGTGTTCCCTTATGTGTAAAGTTAGTAGGGCAGGAAAATGACAGGAATGTAAAAGAGGGACTGTTAGGAATATGTAGAGGAGAAGGGGAATGAAAAATGTAATAGAGTTACGAATCCATTCCAAGTATATTTATGTATGTATTGAGATGTAAAAATCTAACTATTTTGGCTCAATTAATATATACTAATAAAAATTGACAACAGAAAAGTAGACACGACAATCTTATGGAAATGAAAAGGATTATTAAATAATACTATCAACATTTGTACAACTAATTTGATAATCTGAATGAAATGAGCAAATTCCTAGAAACATAAAAATTACCAAACTGAGTCAAGAACAAATAGAAAAAGGAGCAGACCTATACATTAAAGAGATTGAAACAGTAATCAAAAATCTCCCAATAATGATGATCTTAGGATCAGATAGCTTCACCAGTAAGAATTAACATCAAACACTTCTTTTAAAAAGAAGAGGAAGGAAGACTTCCAAACACATTATATAAGGCTAGAAATTATTTGATTCAAAATCTAGATAATGACATCAAAAGAAAACTACAGACCAACATTTTTTATAAATATAAATGTAAAAGTTCTAGCAAAATTCAAATCAAATCAAATATGACAGAGTAAGGAAAGGATTATACCCCTATGACTTAAGTGATATTCATCCCAGGAATAAAGGGGTTGACCCAACATAAGGGAAAAAACCTAATGTGCCATATTAATAGAATGAAGGGGCAAAACCATATGATCATGTCAATAGATGCAAAAACACCATGTGACAAAATTCAAAGTGTTTAAAAAGTCAGCATACTAGGAATAGAAGAGAAATTCCTTAACATTATAAAGGATGTTTACCAAAACCCTAAAGCTATCATCAAATACAGTGCTAGAAACCTGAATGTTCTTCCTACCTCTAACATCAGGAACTAAATTAGGATATCTGCTTTCATTAAATGTGCACTGCTATTCAACCTTGTACTAGAATACTTAGATAACCAATTAGGCAAAACAGTGAAATAAAGGGCAAACTAGAAATGAATTATAGATGATGTGATAAATAAAATCCCAGGGAATCCAAACAAAAACCTAGAGGATCTAATAAATGAATTCAGCAATTTCCAGAATACAAGAAATATATTTCTATATACCAGCATTGAATGATCCAAAAAGGAAATTAAGAAGACAAATCCATTTCTGAGATCACAGAAAAGAAGTAAATATGTAGGACTAAATTGAACCAAGGAAGTGAAAGAAATTTGCACTGAAAACTGAAAAAAATGTTGAAATAAATGAAAGAATCCTCAATCAACTGGAAAGGCGGTCCATACTCCTTGATTTGGAGACCTCATAATGTTAAATGGTAGGAGTTACCTGATGGTCTATAGTTTCACCATAATCACTGCCAAAACGTCAATGGCCTTTCTCTGCTGAAATGGAAAAGTCAATTCTAAATTTGCTTGGAATTTTAAGGGGATCTAAAGAAAAAAAATTAAAACAGATAAAGTTGGAAATCTTGTTCTTCTTAATTTCAAAATTCACTAAAATGACAGTAATGAAAAGAATGTGGTACTGACATAAGGATAGATATCTGGACCAATAAAATAGAGTTCAGAGTCCAGAGTCCAGAAATAAATCCAACACTTATGGTCAGTTGATATGCTATCCCATTTGTCAATTTTAGTTATTATTTCCTGAGTTACTGGAGTCCTATCCAGAAAGTCATTGTCTATGCCTACATCTTGAAGTACCCTATGTTTTCCCCTAGTAGTTTCAATGTTTCAGGTCTTAGTAGTAAGATCTTTGATCCATCTTGACTTGATTTTTGTACAGGGTGACAAGTTTCAGTCTTCCACTTGTGAATATTCAGCTTTCCCAGCACTATTAGATAAAAAACCTGTCTTTTCTGCAATGTACGTTTTTTTTGGTCCTTGCTTCTATGTATGTGCTCTGTTACATTTATTGATTTTCATATGAGCTACCCTTTTCTTGTGGAATGAAACTAATTTGGTCATGATGTATGATGTATGTGTTGTTGAATTTGGTTTGAAAGTTATTTTATTGGCAATTTTTTTCCATCTATGTTCATCAAAGAGATTGGTCTAAGTTTTCTTTTCTTGTGTGTGTTCTTATCAGCAAAAGCATTTTGGAAATCATTCCTTTCCTTTCTATATTATGGGACAATTTGTGTTTTGTGTTAGTTCTTTAACTATCTGGTTGAATTCAGTAATTCTGTGTGGTCTTGGAATTTTCTTTGTTGGGATATTACTTATTACTGTTCAATCTCATTGCTTAATGTATACTTATTTAATTTTTTCTAATATCCTCTTGGTTCAGTTTTGGTAGGTCACATGTATCTAGAAATTAATACATTTTTCCAGATTTTCTGATTTATTGGAGTATAAATTTTCAAGATATTCCCTATTGATCCTATGGATTTCAATAATATCTTTTATAATATCCACCTTTTTGTCTCTCATTTTATTGATTTGGGTCTTCTCCCTGGTTTTTGGTTAGTTTGGTAAGAGTTTGTCAATCTTGTTTATCTTTTCAAAGACCCAGTTCTTTGTTTAATTGATCCTTTGTTTTGTTCTTTCATTTCCATTCATTAGTTTCAACTCTGATCTTTATATTCTTCCCTTCTATTGATTTTTGGTTTGGCTTGCTCTTGCTTTTCCAAGGCCTGTGGTGCATCTTAGGTTATTTACTTGAGGTCTTTGATTTTTTTTTTTTTTTTCTTTTATTATTCATATGTGCATACAAGGCTTGGTTCATTTCTCCCCCCTGCCCCCACCCCCTCCCTTACCACCCACTCCACCCCCTCCCGCTCCCCCCCTCAATACCCAGCAGAAACTATTTTGCCCTTAGGTCTTTGATTTTTAAATGTCAGAACTCATAAGTGTAAAATACCTGTTAGAACTGCTTTTCCTGTGTCCCACAGAATCAAATAAGTTTTCATTTAATTCTAGGTAGTTTTTAATCTCTCTCTCTCTCTCTCTCTCTCTCTCTCTCATCTCTATAATTTCCTTCCATTTTCTGGCTTGAGTTATTTCATCTTCTTTCTCCAGTTCTTTAAGTGTAAAGTTTGTTGTTTACTTGAGATCATTCTTTCTTTTGTAGTTCTAGATTTCCCTCTGAGTACTGATTTTGCCGTATTCCATTAATTTTCTTACAATATGTTTTCATTTTCATTCATCTTGAAGAATTTTGTAATTTCCATGTGATTTCTCTTTGACCTACTGGTTATTTAAATGTTTTGTTAAATTTCTTTGCATTCCCATGTTTGTGAATTTTTATTTTACTATGTTATTGATTTATAGCTTTATTCCACTGCATTTGGAGAGTGCAATTTGTATTATATCAGTCTTTTTGATCATACTGAAAATCATTTCATGTTTTAACATATAGTCTATCCTGGACAATGTTTCATATGTATCTGATAGAATGTGCTTTCTATTGCTGTAAGTGTTCTCTGTGTGTCTCTCATGTCTAGTTGATTTGGTGCTACCTAAGTCTTCCATTTCCTTACTGATCTTCTGTATAGATGGTTTATACAGTATTAAAGTGAGGTATTGTCGCTTCCAACTATTTTTGTAGAACTGTCAATTCTTTTCATTTATTCTGCCAGTGTTTACTTCATCTTTCTGGAGCTCTCATGTTTGGTGCATACACAGTTGTAATTTTATCACACACACACACTGAGACACACACACACACACACACACACACACACACACACTCTATATTGACCTTTATGTCAATATAGAGTGTCCTATACTTCTTTTAATATTATTTCACTCGGAGTCTATTTTGTCTGATATTAATATATCCATCCCAGTGTTCTTTTGACTACTATATGCATGGAATATCTTTCTCTAATCTTTTATTTTCACCCTATTTACAGAGTGAGATCTATGTAAATCTGTTGAAAGCAGCAGATAGTTGGATCACATTATCAATCCATTCTTCCAATCTCTGACTTTAATTGATGAGTTTAGTCCATTTAATTTAAAGTGATTACTGATAATGAGGGACTTAACTCTGTCATTTTGCTCCTCAATTTCCCAGTACTGTCTTCATTTGGTTTTGATTTTTATCTGGTGTACTATTTTGAATCCTGCTTCATTTTCTTTTCCATATGTCTTTAAGTTAATTTCTTAATGGTTACTATCCTAAATGACATGGTTACATACTAAATTTATGTCAACTTAATTTAAATTAATGTCAGTTCCTATCCAACTCCATCCCCCTCCTTAAGTTGTTATTGTCACAAGTTGTAGAAATACATTGCATGCTAATCAATTAATTCAGTTTTTCTAATTATCTTATAATTATAAAATAATTTTAAAATTATTGCTTTATGCATTATTCTTTAAAATAATATAGTAAACAAAAAGAGGAGTTGCACACACATATAAATCTAAATACATAAAAATACTAGCTCCTGCATTTATCTATGCAGTTCTCTTATTGGAAATCTTTTTTTATTATTATTCATTTATTCAGATGTACATACATTGTTTGGGTCATTTCTCCCACATGCCCTCACCCCCACTTTCTTCCCCTCCCCCCTCCCTTTCAGGCAGACCCTGTTCTGTGCTTTTCTCCAGTTCCCTTGAAGAGTAGAAATAAGCAATAATAAGAAAGACATAGCATTTTTGCAGTTGAGATAAGGACAGCTATACAGAGAGATTAATAGCATTCTTGTAGCATGGATTATATTAAAAAGAGCTTTACATTTGTTTAGTTTTCTGTTTTGTTTATTTGTCAACTGCAGTATATGAGTATTTCTTCTTTATTGGAAATCTGTATTTCCTCATTTAACCTCATGTTACCATTTAGCATATTTTTGTTTCAATATACTGAACTGCCATAGTCTGGTTCCTTAGATATTTTTGTTTATTTGTTTAAATTCTTGGTATATTATTATTTATCAATCAAATATGAAGGACTTTTTCCCTGATATCAAATTTTTGGTTGACATTTTTTCTTCCTGAACATTAAATATATCATGTAACTGCCTTTTGGTCTCCATGGTTTCTGATGAGAAGTCAATTATGAATCTTCCTGAGGATCTTTGTCTGTGATGAGTACCTTCTCTTTTGCTGTTTTAAATATTTCTACTTTGTCTTTTAACAGTTTTATTAGTGTGTCTCATTTGAGCTTATCCTGCTTGGAGTTTTTGTGGTTCTTGAATGTGTATGTTCTTGTATTTAATTGTACTTGGGAAGTTTGGGCTCATTATTTATGAAAAATAGTTTTGATCCTTTCTTCTCTGTCTAGGACTCACCTAATACATATTTGGTCCTCTAGTGTCCTAATGGTCCCTTAGGCTCTGTTTATTTTTCTTCATTCTTTTTTTTTCTGCTCCTCAGATTGAGTTATTTCATTTACCCTTTAACTTCACTGATTCTGTCCTATTCTTGGTTCCTAAATGTGGTGTTGAATCCTGTTAGTAAATCTTTCAATTTAGGTATCATACTTTTCAGTGCCACAAAATATCTCTGTTTATGAATATTCTCTACTTTTTCATACATTGCTACTGATTGCTTTGGCTCCTTACCAGTTTCTGCCAGCGCTGAGCATTTTCAAGACAACCCATTAAAAATATTTGTATAGTATAGCCATTGTCTGGTATTCCTCACAAAAATCTTTCTTGAAATTTTCTCTTTTTTGAGTGAGCTGCATTTTATTGTTCCTTTGTATTATTTGAAGTGTGTTTGTTGTAAACTGGACATTGCACATATCGTACTGTGGTTACTTTAGGAACTCTGCCCACCAAGGCCACTTCACTTCCCCAGAGCATTCGGCTTCCATAGGCTCTGAAGCTCACACCTTAGCTTCTAGCGTGCTGAGCTCTTTCTCTTACTGTCTTTCTCAAGGGCTCATGCTGTGACTTTTCTTACCATGTCTTCATAGGATGTGGCAAACGGTTTGGTTTGGGGTTGGTCAGAGGTTTGCTGCTGAATCATTTACCAGAACCTCCAGTGTATGACTGCAAAACTGGTGATTCTTTCTCTTTCTATTTCTCCATATCTCTCCAATTCATGCCTAATAATTCTTGAGTCACAACCCCTGTCTATCATCTAGTCTTGGTATGATCTCCCAATTATAGAGATCCTTCTGCTATTTAGTTTCTTTGTTTTTGACCAATAACTCAGGAACAACATGAGAAATACTTGTGAACAGAATAGGGGCTCTGGTTCCAGGCAGACCATCAAAGTCTTCCCTATGGGAAATCAGGTATTATAGAAACCTGCTGGGTCACTGAGAGCATTGTTCCAGTGGCACATGCCAGGGTGACTTATGGGGTAACTGATGACAATATTCTCTCTGTGTTTACTGTGCTGAATCATTTACCAACACATGACTGGGAACTCCAGACATTTTCTATGTTTTCCTGTCTCAGGTTTCTAAACTTAGAAGACTGAGGATTAGTTGCTGAGCCATGTTAAGTTCATCAAAGCATTGAGTATTCCCTGAGGCCTTGACAAGACAGATACCCATCCTTGTGGCATCATATGCTAGAACTTTAGCTCTGCAGATGCAAACATCTCAAACATCTGCACATTGGTCATAAATGGTACTCAGCAGTTCTTGAAGACATGGTGAGGACTGGAATCAGGGGATTAGTATCTGCTCATGTCCTTTGGTTTATCTCTCTTTTTTCCAGAAATCTCACCTTTGCCCCAGTTCTCACAGATGCCAGGAGAGCATGAATTTTTCTTGTCCCCATAGAGATTACAACAGATAAGAAGGGGAAAGAAAGCCTTGTCCTTGTCCCAAGAGGATGCTAAGCTTCGCTTCTGCTGAGTGTCCCAGAGGAAAGGATCCTGATTGTGGAATTAACTCCCAGCTTGGCTAGGGGCACTTCAGAGTTATCTTGAAATAGTTTGAGACTTTCATTTGGTAGCAGCATTACCTATTTATAAATACAAATGCAATAAAGGGGAAACCAGGGAAGAGGAAAGGCAAAGGGCATTAATGTCAATCCATGTCTTCCTATGTTTCAAAGCATGTATTAGGAGATTTATAAATATACTATCTCATTGAATTCTTCACATTATGTTATCATAATCACATTATGAAAGTTATCATTTGTCACATTTACAAATGAAACAGACTCAGAGATGATAAGCAATGTGCCCAAGGTCACGTGGTTTCCAAAAGTGTGTATGCACACACATACAAGGTGCATGTCTGTCACAATGAAAACTTTCCTCTCTACCACTCTAAGAAGTGGTAGAAGCCACAGTGGGTAGATTTCAGCTCAGCAAAGGAAAGTGATCTCATAATTAGAGCTCTCTTAGGAATGGCTGCTCTGTTAGGTCCATGTGCTTTCTTTCCAGGGAGATGTTGCAACAGAAACTGGAGAGCATCTTAGTCTTGGGACTGGGAGATTATGAGTGTGTGCATAAGGTCAGTTTTAAGACCTCTTGCAGTTTTCAGTCTTTATAGCTCAGCTGGAAGACACTGGATATGGTGGTTTGAAGCCATGACTTCTTCTTTAGTTTCACAGCTCAACTGCCAGTTTCTAGGTTTTGTAATCCTTATCTGTCAAAAGGAAATGTGGGCTATAATAGAGGTTTTTAATGTTTCTTAACTGTAGGATCTTTTCCTCAAATGAGTTATATGTGTTCAGGTAGCTTTTGAAATTCTTTATTTCTGTCTTTTTATCTCTATATTTTATACCTAAATCTATAGCTGTGTGTTTTACATATGTATTTATAAACATCTATTTAAAGTACATGTTGTTTTACATATGATTAAACAAGCATATTGACACACATATATTTGGTGTGTTCATGTGTACATTGTTGAATGTTTTTGTTTGTGTGAATCCCTTCATTTTGCTTTCCAAACATGATCTTGGCATATCTTTGTCATAGGAGTAATTTTAACACTCAAATGGAAGGTCTAAAGTCATCTGCTTTCTCTTCATTGTGAGGGTGGACAAGATCATTAAGGCAGTCTGTTACAGAAGTCTTTGTGGACAAAAAGATATAAAGAGGCATAGCTTTGAGGGGGACAGAAAACTACAGGAACTTATTTTCCCTGTGTAAGAATGAGTTGGCATTGTTGGTGTTTGTGTATTTTGGTCAAGGGGCATTCATCCACAGTTGTGACTAGACTTAATTCTGAAGTAGCTTGATTGGTATCAAGCTTGGTAGAGAATGGCTTCTGGTAATGTCTGGGTAAACTAATCCAGGAATGTGGGATGAAATGTCAACAAAATGTCTCATACCACAGATATGCTCTCTAAAATAAGAGCTGGCTAACTTTGAAGGATCATGGTGGGCTTGGAAACTAAAGATGTAGCATGATGTCTTGTGAGTAAGAGGCTGTTTTCTATTTTTCTGATTCCAAAATAATTCTCATTGAATCTGCTATTATTTAAGGAAGATAAATATATGCAGGATCTCTTCAATGTCAGAGTTTGTACTTTACTTTATACCCCATAGAGTACCCTAGAAATGGCTGTCTTGGTTGTGTTTTTCCTCCCTACATCACTCCAGGTTGAGGCTCCACTGAGTACAAAATTAGAAACCTTCAGATCCAAAGGGCTCCATGTCATTTATATCTCTTATCCTGATGTCCTAGGTTCACATGTGGCAATGCACATGGAAATAGTAAGTTGTAATACAAATGAATGTTCTTATCTCAAGGAATATGATTTTCATATATATGGATTCCCCAGACAGATTCAAGTCAGCCTCATGGGCCAAAAACCAAGACTAATGGATATTCTTATGGAAGTCCCTACAACTATAAGTTTCATGAGGTCATGGATGGTGCCTACCATCTTTGCTTTTGAACATTTAACACATGGCACATAGTGGATATTCAAAATCTACTTGTTTGCTGATTAATGGCAAAAGTAGTACTTTCCAATCCTAGTACAGAAAATGCCTTTCCTTCTCAACTGGTAACTAGACACTGGGTGTGTAGCAAGGGCCTTAGATCAGAGGCCACTTTGCTTATTAGTAACTAAGAGACTGGTCAAGAGGGGCTGAGGCTACTGAGTGAGTGGTCTGTCCATTGAACTCTGACCTCATGGGGATGTAGGGCTAGATGTAAGGTCCTCAGCTGCACAACTGTGAGGTGGGCTGAGAGCTCACCTCTGGAGAAAGGTGGGGAAAGGTCTTCCTGTGCACTCTCTAAGATCATGTTCTGAAACCAGCAGACATTTGCTGCTCAGAATTGCTCTATGGAAAGGCACAAGAGAGGTAGAAGTCATGATTTAATGAAAGTCCCTGGTAGTCCATTAGAAAACACCTGCTGTAAACAAATACCAGATCAGGAGCTCAGGTAGAAACAGATAGAAAAGGGGTAGGAGGCATTGGCTCACAGAAAGGTCATATGCAGAGGCAGGAGTGAGGGCTGGGGACATTTTAAGTGATCTTCTAAGGATTAAGAGTGCTGAAAAAGAGAACAGGAATCTAGGAGAACAGAGATCTAGGAGACTATGGGTTGACTTGGCCCAGAGATGTCTGAGCATGGGTGAGACTAGGCAGCCCCTCAAATTCCAAGCCTTCCAACATTCCTGGCTGTGCTCACCAGATGAAAAATGTCCACCTTGCCTGGCTTATACTCCTTACCTTGCAGAGGAGCTAGAAAAGTAAAAGTGGGATTATGCTTACACATAAGATCCTAACTTTTTTTTACTTAATTATATATGACACAGGAAATATTAATCTGCATCATCATTTTTTAACTCATTATTTTTATTTATTTATTTATTATTCATTTATTCACATTTGCATACATTGTTTGGGTCATTTTTCCCCCCGTCCCCCTCTCCCCTCACTTCCAGGCAAAACTTGTTCTGCCCTTATCTCTAATTTTGTTGAAGAAAAGATATAAGCATAATAAGGAAGACAGAGTTTTTGCCAAGTTAAGGAAACAACCAAGATGCCCCACTACTGATGAATGGATAAAGAAAATGTGGTACTTGTACACAGTGGAACTTTACTCAGCCATGAAGAAGAATGAAATCTTATCATTTGTAGGTAAATGGATGGAACTGGAGAACATCACTCTGAGCGAGGTCAGCCAGGCTCAGAAGACCAAAAGTCATATGTGCTCCCTTATATGTGGACTTTAGATCTATGGCAAATGCAGCAATGTGGTTGGACTTGGATCACATGACAATGGGAGAGTACATACAGGAGACATAGGAATAGGTAGAAAACCCAAAACATGAAAGATTTTGATGTCCCCACTCCAGAGGAACTAATACAGAAACCTTAAAGTGACAGAGGTCAACATGAGAAGGGGATCAGGAACCAGTGTAAAGATCAGTTAGAGATGAATCAACGTGGGTTAAAACACATTTGCACATGAAAGCAACATTAGGAATTTTTCTGTATAGCTATCCTTAACTCAACTTGCATCATCATTTTTAATGGCTGCTTTTAATTTTTCATTTACACCTAACATGTGAACCTAACAGAATTTAATTAACAATTTCCCTGTTTGCTTTAAATCAAGGTTGCTCACATTTTTTAATATATTCAAAATTTTCTAATGTAATGAATACCTTTATACTTGTCCCATTTTCCTGAGGATTAGAACATAAAATAAGGTTTGTTAGTTCAAAGCATACATGCGTTTTTAAACTAACTGCATGTATTAGCAATTTCCATCCAAAAATATTATAGCAGTTTAGATACTCAATTACATATTTGAAATTTGGATAGGAGTTTCTCCACACCAAATCCTTTACTGAGTATTTGTCATTCTTTTAAGTGTTTGCTGGTCTAATAGGCTAAAGTGTTGTCTTTATATTTTAATGGTTTTCTTTCTGGGAAGTGATGAGATGTAAACAGCCAGTTAATGTTTTTAGCCTGGTTTTCTCTAGGGCCCCTAAAGTCATACTTTATGTTTGTATATTACTCCATTATGCAGATATTCCACAGTTAATTTTTCACAGTTTGTTATATGAAGAGTTTCTAAGTTTTGAAAAATTTCAAATGATGGTGAGAAGAACATGTTTATACTAAAAGTTTAGCAAGTATGTTTCTCTTTTTAGGATATACTCCAATAGTTGAATTATTGTATCATATAATATCAACATTATATATTGATAATCAACTACTAGGTATCTCTTCTTATTGTTGTGAGTCTTCCCGAGGAAAAAAGATGTCCAGGAGACCTGGACACCAAGCACTATTTGGTGCTACTTTGCCACAGTCATTACTACAGTGAAATACCGTTTCATCATGTGTCTCTCCCCCTGGGGTTTCACATATATGCTGGTCAGGGTTCCCATCAGGTGCCTACTCCTAGAGAGCATGGGGTGGTCGGCGCTCCTGTTCTCTTTTGCTCTAACCTTGGTCTCATGTCTTCTGATTCAGAACACATTGCCTAGCATGCCATTAAGACATTTTCATTCATTTTACCATTGCTTGTTTGCCTGATCATCAAATGGTGACTTGAAATAGCATCAAGGCCTAGGAATCCTGTCCTGCCCACCACTTCACACAGAATCTTCTTAAGATGCACAAACTTATACAATTAAAAAGGACCACAATGTAGCACCTGTTTAGCAAGTGGGAGGCCCCGAGTTAAAACCCCAGTACTACTAAAAATATAAATAAATAAAACCACAAGAAAACACAGCACCATGAAAGAGAAACAGCAGAAGTAACTGTTAGAGGGGATAGATCAGCACATTCTTGAGATTTTGGATTTACTTGGTGTATATTGTCATACAAACTTGAAAATAATTGGAGAAAAAGGAAAATATGAAGTGTCATAACAAACTTAGTAGAGAACTGGATAGAATTTTCAAAAATAAAAATGAAATAAAATGAAAAACTAAATAAATGAGTTCACCTGAAGATTTAAGATAATAGAAAAGAGAATTAATAACTGGAAGAAATATCAGAATGGATTATATTAGAGTACAATACAGAAAAACCCAAACTAGCCTAGTAGCTAAAAATTATTAAAAGAAAATGAACACTGTCTATAAAATGATAATCACAATTTATAATGCATTTTAAAAAACATGGTAGAATTAAAATGAGAAACTGTTCAGAGAAAATAAATGAGGTTAAAAGTCGTGAGTTTGTTGTACTTTCAAGAAGGAGGTAAACCTGTTGGTTAAATTTTGTCTATGATAAGTTAAGGAAATGTGCTGTATTTTTACATAACTAGAGTATATAACTTCCAAATTAGCAGAAGGGGGAAAAAAAGAAAAGTAAAAAGTAATATTTCCAAGTAAAGGTAAGGAAAAAGAGGGAACAAATAAATAATCTATCAAGCCATGAAAAGACATGGAGGAACTCTCTCTCTCTCTGAGTTGATGCCATATTTACACTATCACTTTGTTGCCTCTCCATTTCTGGACTTCAATGAAACAGCATGGAAATTGGCTTCCTGAGTGGATACTCAAGGAGAATTGTAGTTAAGCCAACCAGCTATAGTCTCATCCCAGTGTCCATAGCTGAAACCCAGTCAATTTCCAAACATCCTCACTTCTGAAGCCCACTAATCTCTGGATTTCACATTTCCAAAACCTATAGAGGATTAGCTCCTGCTTGATTTACAGACACCGTTCTATTTATTGCCCAGAAAGCAATAAATTCACTTTTTGTTTCAGGCATTGAATGCTATTCTCTTCTGGTGACATTCATTGTGCAGAAGTCCTATTGCTGAATAGCCAGGCTTGCTGAAACACTTGAGACTTGTTTTAGCAACTTCTTTGGAGTAGTGGCCAGCTGCAGTAATAGAACATATACTCCTCAACTCAGTTCTTTTTTTCTCTCACTGTCTCTGCCCTAGGCTTTCATCTCTTAAATAAATTGCTCCTGCCTTAATATTTGCTCCATTCTCTGCCTTGTATTCGAGTCAGGATAGGACAACATGGGGAAGTGCAATTGGGGAATTCCTTTCTTTGCCTCAGTCTAAAAGTTGAAGCTCAGAGAAAGCCTTCTCATAAATTACACACAATGCAAATCTTCCCTGGAGATCCTTCCATTAAAACCTCTCTCTTCACAGTATCACCTCCTAGTAGTCTTTGGATGCTTCTTCCCTCTGTTTAACCAAGCTTGTGATGGAAGGCCTTTTCTTGTTCTTGTTTATGAATTTCTGGGCACTGACTGGGAATTTCACCCAGACTTCCTATTGGTAGAGTAAAGCCAGACTAAAGCCTCATGAAGAACATTCTGAGATTCTCAGCCCTACTGAGGGAAGCTTAGCCTGGCTCTTCTCCAGGCAAAGTGTCTCACTGGGAAAATGAGATGTCTACACTGGCAAAGACTTCAGTAACAAATGAAAGGCTGGGGCTCAGCTCTCCAGAGTCACCAGAGGAAACTTCTAGCCTCAACGAGGTCTTCTCTCTCATGGGTCAACATACTTCATTCCTCTTGTTTCATAGTTGTGTGATGATACAAACAGACAGTGACAACAGATGATGACAGCAGCCAACAAACAGCGAAGGTGCCCTGGGGTGCACCCAGTGACAGCCTAAAGACAGAGGGAGCTTGTATGTTGTCAGGGAGGGAAGAGAGGGTAGGAAATAGTGAAAAGTAGAAAAGATGTGAACATGAAGAACAGGGGTGGTGAGAACTCACCTAAACAGTCCATGAATTACTTAGGTACTGTTAGAAACAAATATTCCAATTAAAGACATGGGAACAAAGACGTGTTTCAGTAGTGCAAAACTTTACTTCTGGCCAGAAGGGTGCCAGCCTGCAGGTGGGTAAAACCAGCACAAGGGGGAGGGGGATGGGCAATCCATTCCCCCTTATATCCCTGACCCGAATAGCCTGCTTCTTGACCTAGGTTGGCCCAGATCAAAAGTTCACACTCTTCTCGACCAGCTGAATTCTATACCTACTTGGGGGAGGTGTTAAGATACACAGTGTAGTGGACAATTCTCACAGGTAGAGGGGGCTGAGCAGGAATCCAGATGAAGAAGCCGAAAATACAGGCAATTAAAATGGTGACATACACTTTGACAGAAAAGACTTATTTTCTCACAGTATTCAGAAGATGACTGAAGGATGATGACAGAAAACAGAAACTCTCCAGGGCCGTCTGGGGTCTCCAGGGAATCTGGCTAGAAGGAATTGTTTAGAACTAATTTGTTGTCTCCAAGTCCACTCTTGCATTTTTCTCAATCTTTGCAAAGAAAAAAAAATCCCCGCTTATCACTCACTTTTTCTGTCTCTCCATCAATGATTTGATTTCTGGCATTTGATTTCATCCCCTTTGCCTTTTTTAAATTGGGGGTTACTTTTATCTTGTATGAGATTTTCAGTTTTCTTCCTACATGCCTTGTACCACTAACTTTCCTTTCTAGGAACATAACATTCTGAAAGTGGAGGCTAATTGTGTCTCCTTAGTGATGCCCAATTATATGAAGAGTGAATTTTTATCTTTAGGAATTCTATCAGCTCCCTCTATTTTTAATTTTATTTCTTTATTTTTTTTTTTGAGACAGAGTCTTGCTGTATGGCCACAGCTGACCTGGAACTTACTGTGTAGCTCAGGCTGGCCTCCAACTTGTGACTTTCCTGAGTGTGAGGTTTACAGGTTGGAATCACCACGTCCACTTAACTCCTCTTTTCTATGTGACTTTTATCCAAATTTTCTCCTTATTATATAAAAGAACTGAATGTTGATGCCTGATGCTCCTTGTCAATGTTGTCATCTGATATTCTGTTTTCAACCTACTTTGGACAGACAGAAGGGAGGGTACAAATGATAGGCTCAGAGAAACCTGCAATGGGCTCTTGATGGGGCATGGTGAGTGGGGTCCATGCATGGAAACCCTCTGTGCTATGGATGGTAGACATTCCAACACGGCCTGAATAAGGCATGATAATAATTGTCGATACCAATTTCAGTGCCTCAAGTATAATAACAATAAAACAATTTCTTGAAAATGTGTCATAGAAAAAAATGAAAAATACTGGGAGATGAGTTGAGGCTGAGAACTCTTTGAGATTAGTCAATAACCACACACTTGCAATTAACTGCTCTAACCATAAATCGCCCTTCTAGGGTTTTCTGTTGAAAGAGCCATTGTCTCTGCACAGTCATTGTAGCCACAGCTGGAACCTCAGAAAGAGAACATCACTGTGTATCTTTCTTGCAAATTTTGAAACTTTCCATCGTGTGAGCTGATGTGGGGGAAGCCAAATTATAGCAACATTAGAGAATCAGTATCTAGGGAAGGGCTTTTAAATCATACAGATGGAGATGAAATGTCCAACTCTGGGAAACCCTTTCATTCAGAAAGAAGGTGTGGTTTTCTTTGTGAGTGTAAGTTCTCTATGAATCACGGGAGTCAGATGGTAGCACTAATGGATTTAGCTTCTAATCTGGAAGAACAGGACACACGTGTGTGATTATAAATGATGGTGAATATTTTGAGGGAAAAAGTAAGAGAATATGATAGGTTAATCTAATCTTTTTTATATGATAGGTTAAGCTAACCTTTTTTTTAAAGGGTCAGAAAAAACCTTCCGGAGGAATGAATGTTTGTCAGTCTTGCAGACATACAGCAATCATCTGATGTTCTGGAGTGCCTGAGCATTGTAAGAAACAATAAAGAATTATGCTAAAAACTCATTTCTAATATTTTCAGTCAACTGTGTGAACTCAAAGGAAATAGGTAGAAACTGATAAATTTGAGTCTTTGAAAAATCTAAATCTTCTGTATAACCAAAGGTATCATGAAGTGGGAAAGGAAGTTTGAATTAGGACCCAGTATTTATAATGATCTATCTGGTGAAGAGTCAGATCTAGAATATACAAATAACTGTTTAAAATCATTACAAGAAATAGTCAACTCAAATGCAAGTGTGCAGGGGGTATGGCAGACAGTTCCTGGAAAGACAAACTCAAATGGCTGATAAATATTTGAAAAGATCATGAAGCTCCCTGATAGTCAGAGAAGTGGCAGGGAAAACTGCTACAGTTTACCATTAGATTGACAAAAATTATTAAATTTTATAATACTAATTAGTTTGGGGACATTAATTAGAATAATATTTTTGTTAAGTAATTGAGCAATACCTAAGACAAATGGGGTACATGTCTTCTGTAATCCAAGGATCCCACTTTAAAGATATAGCCTAGAGAAATTCTTGTGCATGTAAAAGGGGCATATGAAAGGTGCTCTGTGCAATGGTATTAGTTAAACATCAAAGATGAGCTAAATGTGCCGGGAATGGATAGCTGTTTTTATGCACAGAAATGTTATGCACTAGTTAAAAATGATTAAACTATAATTACATGTCTCCACAGGAATAAATCTCCAAAATATATTATTGATTTGTTTCTCTCAGGGAGGGAAACAGGATGACTTGAATTCAGAGGTGGGAGGAGAATTTTTATTTTTTAATGCTTTTAAAACTTGCTCAGTGTGAATATATCTTGTTTTAAGAATATAATTAAAATATTGAGTGAAAAGAAGTTTTCTGAGGGCTAAACATAAACCATTTTTTAAATTGTGCTGGATGGGAGTACATTGTGGCATTTACAAAAGTTCTTACAATATATCAAATATATCATGCTTGAATTCACTACCTGTTACCATTCTCCTTTATACCCCTCCCCCATTCCTGGAATAGCCTCAGCAGGTTTCATTTTTGCATTTACATACATGTGTACACATTTTTTGCACAGTTTTCACCCTCCTATACCTTTTCCCCATCTCCTCCCCCCTCCCACTGGTACCAATCTCCTTCTAGGCAGGACCTGCTCTGCCTTCCTCTTCTCCAATTTTGTAAAAGAAAAAACAATGACATTTTTTAATTTGTAGGATAAACCATTTTTAAAAGTTGAAGAACAAACCAAAATAATAACAAGTGGGCCATTTCTGCACACCCTTCACTGTCTCAACAGCACAGGCTGCTGGTGGTTTAACTTGGAGTCTAGTCTTTCCAATGGTTTCTAAACCTGAGCCACTGCACTAGCTGGGAACCAAAGTTGTTGATTTTTTTTTACTTTTGGCTTCTGACAATAAGGACAATAGGGTAAGAAAAATGTAGCAAGGAGCAGTGATACATCAGAACCTACATGAACAGGGAGAGGCTGAAGTGGTCCATTTCTTGTTCTCCTTCTACTGTCCCTATGGAGTTGCTCCTGCCCTGCACTGCTCTCCTCTTCTCCTTCCTTCCAGGACTCCGTCTCTGAGGCTCCCTGAATGCCATGGACTCTGTGGGACTTTGGGACTTTGTGGCATTTCCTGAAGGAGTTGAATGTTAGTCTCCAGTTCATTTACTCTTCTCCATCCTGCCCCTGGGCTCCCCATCAGACACTGCCTGAAGGGCCCTGCCACTTTCCTTAGAAATCCTGGGGGTCAGATGGTTTCCAACCTTACCTCTCATAAGAAGTTCTCTATCTGGCCCATATACCACACGACACTAAGCATTTAAAGTATGGCATCTCAGGGGCATTTCAAAGTCAATACAGAGAAACAGAACTCATTATCTTTGACCACCAATCTGATCATTTTTCCTTTTTCATTTGCTTGGCAAATAGAACTACCTACCTGTTGCTCAAACCTTTTTCCTTACTACCCACATTAAACCCATTACTGAGACCAGTTAATCTTGTGTCCTAAAGGGCTTTCAGAACACTCCACCACCCTTCTCTACAGCTGTTGGTGGAGGCTCACATCAGGCCCTGACTGGACTTCCCTTTTGGATCTCTTGCCTATTGTACTTTCCATCATCTACTTACCATTCACAGAATTACTGGATTAAGATTTCCACTTTAAAATCTGATCATGGGACTTTCTTTTTAAAAGCTATTTCATAGCTTTAAATTTCCTATCAGATAAAAAAAAACTATGCTTCTTAAAAAGCCAAAAGTGTGGGTTGGGGAGGGGTGGACTTGGTGTGCTAAGCCTGGTCCTGTCATTGCTCCTCCCACTTGATAACAGAACAGTGAAGAACAACTTGATGTCACCAGGGCATGCCCCCTTTTGAGTCTTCATGCTGCAATTATGTGGGCCATTTTGTACACTCAGGATGCCTTGATTCTGTTGACTCTCTGGTCAGGTTTTTCTCAAATGCTACCACGTCTAGAAGCACTCTTCATGCCCTATGAAGGTTTAGAGACAGTTTCTTCTCTACTTCCATGTCACTCTAACCTCCCTTATTCAATTTACCAGGCTGCATGGTCACAATCTGCAGATTGTCATAATCTGCAGAGAGTATAAGCTGAGAGCTGCCGCCTACTGATGACAGCAAGAAACAGGCCCTTGATCCTACAATTGAGAGGAACTGTGTCCTGCCAACAACCTGAATGAGCTTCCCAGAGCCTCCAGATGAGATCTCAGCCTGACTGCACCTTGATTTTGGCTTTCTGAGTCCATTGCTTTTAGCTCTACATCCTTGTAAAACCTGAATCCAATTGAGTCCACCCAGGCCTCTGACCTGCAGAACCATGAGATATTGGGTGTTATTTTAAGCACACCTGAAAAACATAGAAGAGACCCCGATATCAATAGAGGGAAGGTTTGGTGTGAACTGATAAGAAGAGGAGAAGGCCTGATACAACAAAATCCCCTTTAAGACTGAGTTTGCTCTGGAATGTACACATATCATTATGTATTTCTGCACCTGATTCCAAGTGAAAAGGGGGGTTACTTTGACCAAAAATTGCCTTTTGTCCATTACCATGTCATTATAATCTTGTACTTTTAAATTTTCTCTCTCAACCCTTGGGTTTTTTCCTTAGGCAGTTATGTGTAATTGTATGCTCAGAGTGATTCTTGAGACTTGTCCTAATTCCTTTACAACTTTCATGACAATCACTCCCTAGATGGTGATCCTTAATGCTCTAAGCTTTTTAAGCTTCAATAAAAGCTTGGGCTGCTGTGGAAGTGGTCATTGTTCTTGACTCCTCTTTCTGAGATGAACCACTTTCACTTCTGAAAGTGTCTATCCTAATAAACTTTCCTAGTCTTAATAAACTACACTTTTTACTACTTTGCTTTGTGTCTTGCCCACTTGATGCAAGAATCAAGTTAGCTGCACAGACCTTCAGGTAACAATCTTAAGTGATTTTCTTGCATCAGAAGTATCCTTGAGCAGCTTTTGGAGTTAAACAAAGAGGTGAAGGTTTAATAGCTCATCCTGATCCCAGTGGTGGCTGGGCTGGATCAGCAAGGGGAAGCATTGGGTCCATGAATGAAGGAGAAAGTGCTGAGGTGGCAGGTCTGAGGATCATGGAGGCTTGCTGCTGCTTGGCAGACTCTATAGGCTCACAGGCCAAGCCCAGTAAAAAACCTTCCTGGTGGTTCCAAATCAGGTTTCCTATCCCTGGCTGGGAGCATTTTTAAGACAACAGATATTCAGGAAACTCATTGAAGAAGAAAGATAACAGGCTTGTGACTTTTCCCACTAACTCTTCAGCTGCCACCACCTGAGGAGATGGTGGGGTGGGGTAAGCAGATTTCTTCCTGTGTATTACCTCAGGTCTGGCTGCATAAGTCCCCTCCTTGGTGACTAAGTAACCACATCAAAATGTCTCTCATAGCCCCAAGTTCTATCAGGATCCCTTCATATATAGTGGCAAATATGAAGCATCCAGTTTCATTACAGAGTCCCCATTTGTCTGGCTTACACAATGAGTTTTATTAAGGTCCCTTTAATCATCCACAAAGATTTCCTGGCTCATGTTTGTAGAGAGGGCTATAAGATTTAGTATTCTCATTTTTAAAATGGGGATGTTATTTGTGCCTGACATTGCTGGATGCCTGCCCAATAGCTATCTCTCCCCTTTCCTTACTAAAGAACCCCAATTTTTCTCAGAGTGGAATGTACCCATGTATATATACTCACCTTTTCAGACTCCTTTGCAGGTAGAAGTTTAGAGCATCACAATTCTAGCTAATGAAAGTTAAAGAGCAGGACTTCCAGGAGAGCTTTTTTTCAATACGGCATATTCTCTTTCGACTTTGTCCCTTCCTTTTTCATCTTATTTAGAACTTGACCATTATGCCTGGAGAAAAAGGAGTCATCTTATGATTGTGAGATAATAAGATTGAGTGCTTATCCCTCTCTTCCATTTTCCCTTTTAATAGTCAGCTCTCTCTTTTCCTCTCCACCACAATGTCTTGTTCCAACACCCATTTTTCAGGCATGAAATGGCTGCTGATGCTCTGATGAAGCACTCTATTTGATTCACCTTCTCATCATGATTTTTGGAGGATGTCACCTTCTCTCCAGTGACATCTCATTCTTCTAGAGTCCCCAGCTCTGAAAACTTCATTAATCTAGAAGTGAGAAGGATGATCTCATTACAAAGACCATAGGATAAGAACAATTCCCTGACTTAACAATTCTCTGATTTCTCGGAAAAAACCATAAATGCCAAATGCCCTTGGCTTATAGTAAAAATAATTCAAATAGAATCAGAAGCAAGAAAGGGGGGAATCAGAAGAAAGAAAACAATGAGAAGGGTTCAAGATGGAAAACAGCCAGAAACATTAGAAAGAAGCAGTGGAGGTGTGAAGGAGTGTCTGGCTAGACCTTGAAGTGCAAAGAAGAGAGGCCCAGGCAGAAGAAAACTGGAGCACCCCTGTCAGCTGAGGGGCAGAGCACACATGTGAAATTTCCTACCTCAGCACTTGGAACCAATTGGTGTTTAATAAACTTGAACAGAATCTAAATCAGCATAATGTTAAAGATTCCATTAAAATCATTACGGCAGATCCTTGGTGAGGGAAAACCACACCTCGAAGATGCAGAATTTAGTGCTCTACTGTGGATGCTTGATTCATTTTCCCCATAACTCCAACTTCTGCTGACATGCCACAGATCAATAAATCTCAAATTTTCACTTGATCACTTCAATTAAGCAGTTCACTTTTACCTTGCTTTGGGGGTGCCATTTTGCTTTTGGAGAGGCATATTTTCACAAAATTAAGGGCAGGGAAACAGCAGATCACACAGTGATTTAAGCACAATTGAGGATAACAAGACTGAGAAATTTTCAGCATCAGTTGAACCTGTGTAATGCATGTGGGAATTAAAAATTTTTGTTTTTGATATTTTGATATTTCTTTTGATACTTTTATTTATTATTTTTAAATTAGGCTTGGTTAAAAACCATGTATAATAAATTAGCAAATAAGGCAAACTTAACTGTATAAACATTTCAACCTATAAAACATGGAGAAAATCACACAACAAATATCCGTACAACCCAGGTAGTAAAAGGTTTACCATATCCTCTTTTTTAAATGCCATTTTGAATATTAGTTATGCACTGAAAGTTGTTTCAAGCAAATATTTGAAAAGATTTGGAAGGGGCTGGGGGGTGCAGCTCAGCAGCAAAGTCTCTGGGTCCACCTCTAGAGCCAAAGAACAAAAACCAAAACAAAAAAGGAAAAGATATTTGGGGAAAGTCGGACCTCCTTTATTTCAACCACAACATCACAGCTCTTCCTGTGATAACACCACCCCCAAGTTATCTCTCCAGTAAGCCCACCACAAACATCTTAGATGAAATGCTGGTAAAGGTGAGGGAGGAGCCCTTTTCATTCTTTATTGGGCACAGAGCCAGAAAGCTGATGATAGGTGTCTGTGTGGTTGCTGTGGTAATATGCAAATTATAGATGAAAATTTTCCATTCTACACTCACAAGCAATGAATTAACATAAAGCTCACATGATCTAGAAGACTTTACCAGGGATGATGATGGCATTTTTTCACTGAGATCTATCTATATTTCACTCTGTCTATGTGAGTGGGTCTGAGGAAGCTCACACTCACACCTGTGGGTGAATGGGCCGTGCCCAGCCTGACAACTCTCAACTCTTCAGTGCTGTCTTCTCTCCAGCTCCTCACAAGCAATCTTCATTGCCTTCTAGCACCTTTGCTTGCCCCATGTTCACATCCAACTCAAGCGTACAAAACTAATAAGTTCCATTTCTCTCCAAACAGAATTTTACAGAAAATCTCAGTTTTTATTTATTGGCATTTAAAAATATATTATCAATGTCACAAACATTTTAGGCCTTAATAAATATTACTAAATAACTCTCCAAAATAGACTACCAATTTAATCTCTCAGTCCCAACATATAAAATGTCTTCTTCTATAGTCCTTCAGCAATAAGCACTGCACTTGGTCAATCTGTGTTTGCAAAATCCCCAGTCTTTTAGTTTGCATTTCTTTGAGTACCAGTGAAGACAACATTTTACAAATTTTTTTTATTAGTATGATAGCTTACAGAGGGGGTCTTTGTAACATTTCCATATATACATATACTATATCCCAGTTTGGCTCATCCTTTCCACTGATTTCTCCTCTTCTCCCACTCCCTTTCTTGAAATGACTTCAACAGATTCCAAGGATCCATATTCATACATGCATAGAAAGTACCTCACTATATTGACCCTGTTTTGCCCTCTTCATTTACCCTCCCTTTAGCATGACCTGTTTTACACTCCAGTCCTTCATTGTTCTAGTGTCTGTTCATTGTTTAGTGGGGTTTTGCCGTGGTATAGTATCTGTAAATACATTGTACTTTAGTCAGTCAAACCCTCTCTATTCCTAGAAGATGATTTTTTGATAATTTTTTTATTACCTCCCTGGTCAGGACCCAGGAGGTATTGCTGCAAAATAACAATGCTGGGCTATTTTGAGACCTGCAATGGAAATGAATCCACTCTGACTTTTTTGTGGCACTGAGGGTTGAACTCTGGGCTTTGTGCTTGCTAGGCAGGTGCTCTACTATTTGACCCCATGTCTCTGCTTTAGTTATTTTGGGGATAGGGTCTTGAGTTTATGGGTGGGCTGAACTTCTATTCTCCTATTTGTGCTTCCTCACATAGCTGGAATGACAGGGCCACCACACTCAGCCATCGGCTGAGATGAGGCCTCTTGAACATTTTGCCCAAGGTGTAATCAAACTGCCAGCCTCCTGATTGCTGCCTCCTCAATAGCTAGGATTATAGGTTTGAGCCACTGTGCCAGGCCCTGACTTTTTCAAATTGAAGTAAAATTCATATGTCATAAAATTAGGCATTAAGCATTTTGAAGTACAAAATACAGCGGCATTTACATTCACAAAATTTTGGAACCATCACCTCTGTCTGGTTGCAAGACATTTTCATCACACCAAAAGGAAAACTCTGAACTGAATGAATAATCACCTTCCTTCCTCCTTCCCCCAGTCCCTGAAAACACAAGTCAGCTTTCTATTTCGATGTATTAATCTATTCTGGAGTGTAATATAAATGGAATCACACATCATGTGACTTTTTGTGTCTGGTTTCTTTAACCCAGCATGATGTTTTTAAGACTCATCCATGTTGTAACATGAGTCAGGATTTCATTTCTTTTTATGACCAAATAGTATTCTGTTATGTGTATGTATCAATTTTATTTTTCTTTCCACCAGTCAGTGAACATTAGCCACTTTTAGACTAGTATGTATAGTACTGATATGAATATTTTGTGTGCAAAGATACATTTAAATATCTGTTTTCAATTCTTTTGGGAATTTACCTAGAAGTGGAATTGCTGGTCATATGGCCAGTCCTGTGTTTAACTGGATGAGCAGTTGTCAAATTGCATTCTGCAATAGCTGCACCATTTTAGATATGTGTGTGTGTGTCTTAGTATAAAACAGCTTATGGTTTACCTTGCCCTACCAACGTTTGAGGGCTCTAATTTCTCACATTCTTGCCAACACTTGATATTTCCCTTAATTTAAAAAATTAGCTACACAAGTGGGTGTGAAATGGCATTTCATTATGGTTTTGGTTTGCATTTCCCTAGGGACTAATGATGAGTGTTTTGTTTTCAGGTACTTCTTGGTCATTTGCATATTCTCTTTGGAGAAGAGTCTGTTCTGTTTAGAAATTTAGAAACCACACACGACAAGCAAATGAGTAAAAAAGAATAAAATAAAAATCTTCTGCAAGCTTACCTCTATTAATATTTTGGCAAGTGTTCTTTTTAGTATCTATCTATCTAGCTATCTGTCTATATCTATCAATCTAGCCATATTCGTTTTAATGGAATTATATCATAAATTCTTTTTGATAACTTACTATTTTCATCTAACAACATATAAGGATCATTTCCCCTTAAAACTAACTATATACTTTCACCATTGCATGTTTTTAAACTTGAATGTTCATCGAATATCCCTGGAGTGGACTTAAGGAAAGATGCCCAGTCCTATTCCCAGGGCCTCCCATTCAGTACTCAGGATCCATGCCCAGGAATCTGCATTGTTAATTAGCCTGAGTGACTCTGATGCAGGCTGGCTTTGAACTCTGAGATTCACCTTCCTACACCAGTAACAACTATTGCCGAATTTTTCACTGTGAGGGTATGCTACTGTTTATTCAACAATTACTTATGTGGAGTCCTTTAGGTGATTTGCATTTCATTATTTATTAATACATCTGTTATGAACATCTTTTGACCTACAATTCTGCCTTCATCCCTGACTGAACATTTCTTGATTGTTCCCCACTGTAACATGTGACAGTCTTGGTGCCTTATAAACACCTCCCTCTTTGTTGCATGGAGGGTTGAAAATCCAGAGGTTATAGAAAGCTCTTGACTAGGCCCACCAGGTCCTGAGAGAGATGACTGAGACAAACTCAGGCTCTACTGGAGAACTGGAAGGGAAAACAGCTGTATGTGTGGGAACTACAGGGTGATTGCATATAACAAAAATTAGAGGCCAAAAGAGACCTCTTGTTCCTCTAGAAACCAGGAGAGGAGCTAAAGCCATGTCTGTTTTTTTGTTTTGTTTTGTTTTCCCCCAGTACTGGGATTTTGAACTAAGGAACTTTTTCAGATAGGGTTTTGTGCTTTTTTCTTGGGCTGGCCTTGGACTGCTATCTTCTTATTTTCAACTCCGGAATAGCTGGGATTACAGCAGTGAGTCCCCAGGCGCACAGTGACTTACTCTTACCTTTCATTGAAAGATTCAAAATGGAACTGCAGCTTTGGGTCAAAGAAGGGAGAGAGAAAGGGACAAGGAGACCTTGCAGCTTTCTGCCCAGGCATAGCCCAAGGGAGAGAGAGGCCCTGAGCAAAAAAGGAAAGCACTCTTTTCACTGAGCATCACTAAGGGGAACCAGGGCACAACTAGAATTGCCTTGTAGGAACGTCAAAGTTTGTTCCCAAGGAAAAGGGGAGTGTTGCTGTGTATGTAGGCCTGTGACACAGCGAGAGTATAAGGCTTTAAGAGCTTCAAAGAGCACACAGCATCCTTTTGGGTTTCTGTGACCTGTATGCGAGTACAGGACACTAGGGAAGGCGATATCTTGGTGCTGCGATGAAGGCGGGTGGTTGAGAGCCAGGAGGAGACACAGGCCCAGGGACCACCGAGGACCTCTCTGTGAACACTTGCAAGGACTCTCCTTTGGGGACTTTCAGGAATTTCGTGGCGGGAGTGGAAAGGTGAGGACAGCTGTGCTGCTGAACCTGGACCCGAAAGTTCCACATTAGGAATGGAGCGAGAAGCCAGGACAGCAGGTGTGGCCCGGTCAGGGCGCCGGAGGCTGGGGAGGCTGCGGAGGCAGGGGTTGCGGGAAGGGCTTGCTCACCACCAGCTGTCCTGTGCGTGATGGATGGCAGAATGGGTGGGGACCTGCTGAATCACTTAGCAGAAAAGCCCCTCACCTGTGACCAGAATCAGACGGTCATTTCTCAGAAAGGTCAGCCCCTTTCTCGCTTTGAGGTGGATGAGGGGAGCCAACCCTTCCTTCTTCCCCCAGTTTCCACTGCTCCCACCCTAAGCGTACAGCCAGCCTCTGCTGTCCCTGACTTGGAATTCGCTCTGCTGAAAGCCTTCTGTGTCCTGCTTCTGGTTATGGCTGTGGGTGGCGGGAGGGGCTGGGAGGGGAAGGGGAAGGAAAAGAAGGGACTGGCCCTGAGTCTGAATCCTTGCCAAGGGAGCCGATGGGTGGTGGGTGAGAGAGTGGCACACACAATGGACACAGCGTCCAACCTCTAGGTGGTCCCTTCCAAAAGCCTAACCAGTCCAGAACCGGATGTGGTAGCTTCTGTTTGTCATGTCACACCACTTCACAAGAGCAGCAATGCTCTTCAGCCAGATAGGGATCACATCTATCTATTTCATCTTTTGAATTAATTTTGGAGAGAATTTCTATTTTTTCAAGCATTGCATTTGGCAATTAGAAATATTTTAGATTGCATTTAGAAATACTTTAGATTCAAGTAAGAGAAGCCAGACTTTCAATAGTGCAAACAATAAGGGTTTATGTTACTCACAGGAGCAGCAGTTGGAGATGAGCAGCTCAGGGCTGCTGCAGTGACTGCAGGACTTTTCTCATCAGTGTCTTGACCCTGTTTAAGTACATTTCTTTGAATCTTTATGTTAATTGCATCCTTATCACAAGATGCCTGCAGATATTCCCAACCTCACATCTGATTTCTATCAAGGAAAAGGAAGATGGGAGAGGGGTGATGACTCATTCCAAAAGCAAAATAAATAACTAAAAAGCAAAATAGGAACTGTCTCTTCACTTCTCTTCACTTCTCATTAGTCAGAACTTTGTCAAAAATTATGTCATTCTGCAAAAAATTTCGCAATATGTATTCATGCCACATTTTGAATTTTGTTACTAAAAAGAAGATGCTGAGTAGATTTCAAATTTGTAGAACTGCTACCTGTCCATGGATATAATATAGCTTTTCAATTTATTCAGCCTTCCTTTTTATTTTCAAAGGCTTTTATTACTTTTTAAACATTTTTATTACCATATGCTAGTTGTACAGGGGTTCGTTTGCGACACTTCCACGACTGCCGACGGTGTACCTTGGTTAAGTGGTCCCCCTCCATAACGCTCCCTCATTTCCCTCCCCACTTAAAATGATTTTGAAGGCTTTTAGTATTTTAATCTGACATGTTTTACATATTTTAGTATATTTTCTCCTGAGATTTTATTGCTTTTATGTTATCTTTAACAAAGGTACTTAGTCTACTTGGCTGTCACATAGGAACTGACTTTTATGTTGACCTTGTATTGATCTTGCTCAGTGCAATCAGTTTTAATAGTTGGTAGGTTCTCTTTGGTCATCTATGCAAAAGTTGACAGATCTGTGAAAATTCATTATTTCAGCAAAAAAAAAATGTTTTTGCACTCCTGGGTATCGAATCCAAGGCTTTATACACTCTACCACTGAGCTACATCAGCCCAGGCTGGCTTCTACCTCATGCTCTTCCTGCCTCTTCCTCCCAGGTACTGGGATTACACCCAGGCATGCACCACCATGCCTGGCTCACAATTTCATTATTTTCCTAATTCCCATAGCATTTTGCTACCTTTCCTTTTGTTATTGATTGATTAAGCCTTAACTACAATGACAATTAAAAAGATACTGGAACGCAAAAGTTTTTAAAATCATGCCATTAAGATATTTTTTGTTAATGGTGGTGTGGTTGTGGTCCATGAAAGAGGGGTAGTTTGTATAAGGATTGTGGCAGTAGAGACAAAAAGAAGTGACTGGATCTTCACAACATTTAGGAAATGCAATCATGGCGACTTGGTGATTGACTGCATTTGTGGGGTAATGAAAAGGAAGGACTGAGTTTAAAAGGAAAATCTTCAGAGTTACAGAAAAGTTGCAAGAATAATAGTGAATTTCTGGATACCCTTAGCCAAGATTCCAAAGGTCAATAGTCTCCCTCCCCTCCCCCTTCCCTTTTCTCCAAATAAGGAAAAAAGATGTGGGGGTCAAATATTATGTAGTCATGTATGGAAATGGAAAAATGAGACCTGTTGAAACTATTCTAAGAATGGGGGTAGAGAGGATAAAGGGAATGATGGAGGAGGTAAATTTAACTAAAATATATTGTAAGCATTTTTGTAAATGTCACAATGTACAATATGATAAAAAATTAAAAAAGAATTTCCTATACTAGACATATTTAAAATGTTCTGAACATTTCCTCTCAGCAGTGTTTGAGAAAAATCTTTGAAAACTTTTTTTCCAGACCATACCACTGTAATATGTAATAAAAAGGATTCCACTCACTAAAAAAATTAATTCGTAGCTATACTTGCCTTTTTCACACTGAATTTCTTCAGTGTGTTTTTCCAAAAGGAATTCTGCATTAAAACCCAGTCCATTATTAACATCAGAAACCAGTATTACTGAAACTAATATGTAATCTATAGAATTTACTAATATTTCTCCAACTGTTCCTATAGTATTCCTCTAGCAAGAGAAAATCCTGGATCATGCACTGCACTTCACCCTCATTCTCCCTTTCGCCCCCTTGATCCGGAACAGTCTCTGAGTCTTCCATCACATGACCTCGATTGTTTTAGAGTGCAGGCCAGGAGTGTTGCAGAATGGCTCCCCGGCTGGGTGTGTCCACTGACTCCTCATGATCAGATCCCACAGAGGCCATGCCGGTTCCTACTGCATCACATCATAAAGGTCATGCCACACTTTGTTGCTGGCAATGTTACTTTAATTACTTGGTTAAGCTTTTTTCAGCCAGGTTTCTCCAGTATAGCTTTACCTAGTAAATGTCTTGTGGAGAGATGCTTTGAAAGAACCTAATATCCTGTCACTCCCCAAGGCTCCTGCTAGTGGCAAACATTCTTGCCTTAAAGAATTATTATCAGGACAACAAACGTTGATTTTTTTCTAATTTGGTCATTCTTTACACATTTATTATTAGTTGAGTTTCTTCTGGAAAGAAAAGCCTTCCCTTCTCTCTTTATTTGTACATTAACCTATTTATACTAGTGTAGACATGAAACTTTAACAATTTATAATCCTGTGTTATCATTTAGTTTGATGCTCATATCATCCTATATTTGGTGGAATAGTCAATTTCAATGTCCAGGTGTTTGACCTTGGACAGCCAATGGGAGAGACTGCATTTAACTTAAATGAGAAACCAAAAAGGAGGAGAAAAATGTTTTTAATTGTGGCTTTACTTTCATTCTTTAATTATGTACAAGCTATATATTTTTACATATATCTATCTCCTTTTATGAATTATTTGTTAATACCTGTGCACACCTTCCTATATTTTTAAGAACCCTTTACCCTTCGTCTGACATACACATTACAAATTGCTTATGGAAAGGATACAATGAACTAGAAACTTTACCATCTTATTTATTTTACAACCCTCACAAAACCCCCTGACATAGTGTTATTATTTTCATTTTATTGATGAAAACACAAAAGGGCTTAGAAATACTGTTCTAGATCATAAGCCAGCAAGCAAGGAAAGTCAGGACTGAAACCCAAATCTGTGTGATATCCAAACTTCTTCATTCACAATTCTGCATGCTGGAAAAACTAATATTTCTTTTAAAAAAAGAATCTTGGGAAAACTAATCTAGTTCCCAGAGCCCCTTTAAAGTTGCAATCACAAGACCAATTATTATAATTTCACCTTAAATTCAGCATCCTTTTTAGCAGGTCAGCTTGAGATGTGTCATCACACTTAATGACAGGCAGCAATTTACATTTGCCCTCCACAGTAAAGGGTGGAGGAGGGCTTGTAGGGGATAAGATGTCACCTAGCAGGCACTTGAAAAGGTTTACACAGTGGTCCCCTTTCTCCATGGTTTCGTACTCTGAGGCTTCAGTTGCCCACTCTTCGCAGCGGGCACCTCAGGCTTCCCCTCATTTTGCTTGCTTTATTTTTTCCTCTCTCTTTCTCCTTAGTGTCCAGTCTCTTAACTTTTCTCCTTTGGTGTGCATATGGCCTGAAAGGAGCTCCCTTCGGCAAGCCCTGTCTGGCTCGGAACCCCCTGACCAGAATGGTCAGTGCTGGAGCCCTGGGGGCCGCCAGCTTGATTCACAGTCCCAGGACTGTGCATTCCTGGGTCAGGGGAAGCAGGGGAGGCGGGAGATCCACTGCAATACCTTTTCAGCGCCTGCGTCCACGCGCGTCTCCGCGGCGCCCTCTCGTGTCCAGACTGCGTTCTTTTACCTTCTAGACCTTGCAGTACCGAGCAGTTTTTTTTTTCTTCTGCCCACAAGAGGGAGCAATTTAGGGAAAATAAAACCATCACTATAAGACATTATTTTACTTTCGGGTAGTAATAGTTTTACTGAGTTCCAAGAAACATGTACATTCTTAAAACTTAGGTTTTCCAATTTATGTTATAGAAAGTCAATAAAATAAGGGAAGAAAGATTTAGTTTATTAAAATTTGATACAACCCAGAGGAAGCATTTAGTCATTTATTCCTTATGTTCACACAGTCCTTCAGAGATTCCCAAGAGTGTACATGCAGTTTATGTAATTTCAACCCTAAAAGGGCTGAAGAGATCTATCTGTAGCCTCAACCTTTCTGTGACCCTCTAAATGACCTGCTCAACTCTCTGTGTGCAATAAACAGAACTGTGTTTTGCAGATGTAACTGTGCAAAACAGGATTCCTCCTTCCCAAACCTGTTCTCTTTTGGTGCCACCATCCACAGAGTTGTGCAGGCCCAGAGGAATCATTCTTGATCCCTCCCTTTCACACATCTTATAACCAATTCCCTGCTCCCCACCTACACATAGGGAGCCAGATGCTCAAAGAGGCAAAGTGGCTTCCCCATGTCAAACAAAGACAGAATGGGAACATTGCATCTTGTCCAATGTAGCACTGGCTGAGCTGTTGTATTCTGAACACTATGACAATTTGAGGGGGCACTCAGGAGAAGCTCTTCACTTGTCTCTCAATTCAGCCTCTCAGTCATTATGGCTACTGTATCTCCCTGGCAGAAGTGGCAGGACTATGTGTGAGCCTGGGGCATGTCTCCAGAAGAACCAGTGTCAGGGCAATGGAGACTGCTCTCCAGTGGTTCTGTGACTTCTGCACCCACAGGACTGTCTGGCAAGCCTTGACACTGTTTCTTTGGTTTCCAGAGAAGGGAAATTGGCCTTCTATAGCATTGGCCCTTCTGTCTTTCCCAATGTCCTCTTCACTGTTGTGGAACTGGAAAGGCCACATGCTAGCCACCCTGTGCATTGCTGATCATCCTACTGGATGGCAAACCACATTGATCCATCAATATGTCTACATCCAATAAACCTTACATGACTTGGAAAGGCATCTGAAGTGGGGAAAGGGTCAGGCTGACCTCTTTTGCCTTGGTAGCAAAGAATGTTGAAGTCAGGGTGATGTTCAGGATGGTTAAACGTATGTGACGCTTCTCTTCCCCAGGTAGCTACCCCTAGAGTCACAGTGGAGACTGTGTGGGATACAAAGGGAAAGACAAATGAGAAAATCACATCATCACCTCCTTCTTTTAGCCCTTTTCCAAGCTCTCCTTAAATTTTTGGCTTCTCCCTTTGTTCACTTTTCTCTGTTCAATACTTTGTTTCAGAATTACCTAGAAAAGTTCTGTATTTTCTCTTTGACTAGCATTTTACTTATCCTATAGTTTATTGAGCCCTAGGGAATTTATGCCCTATAAATAAATAAAACTATTATGGTTATGTAGCTCTATTCAGAGCATTAGTTGAAGGAGAGAAGTGACATTTTTCTTTATTTTCTTTAGAAATATGTTGCAGTCACAACAACTCTCCTCCTGCCTTGGATTAATGCTATAATTATTCACCCTGGAAAACAGAGATGGAATGAATTTGAACTTGGCATGAATTAATACTCCAAAATATGCCTCCTGTTCTCTTTCACTGTCTAATTAATTCTGAATTATGAAATTTCATTTGAGCTACCCAAAAAGCATGGTCACTGGATTCCAGTGCAATTATTCTTTCGTTGCAATAAAAATCAAGTGATTTGATAGCTATGGGCTGTTTGGAAAAAGAATGTCCTTTTGAGGATCCTGAAAGGGAGAGGGTAGACATCATAAGGGATCTCTCAGGAGGTTTTAGTGAGGAACTTGTGCATGATGCATGGGCAAAGGTCCCTAAGAAGACTGAATTTTGCATGAACCAGTGACAACCTAGGGAAAATGGAGGCAGGTGTTTGAGAGCATTATTCCCACCCTTTCTCTAAGCTCTTTTGCCTCGATGTCTGAAACTTTTACTATGAAGGCCATACCTTTGGATTTCAATATCATCTTCAGGTTCCAGTTAAATATGAGTGAGTGGTTCACAGAGATTAGCACAATCCATCTACCAACCACCGCACAGGGGGAAGAGAACTTGCCATTGCACAACCAGCTCTGCTCCCCTCCTTGCTGGCTGCCCCTCCAAGGAAGGAAGAGTTACCATTGTGAACTACTGGAACTCAAGACATTGACTAGGTGATAACAGCTGTGGGTGGAAAGCCATGATGTAAGAAGCATTCACACAGTCCCTGCTTCTTTCTGCCACTCTATGGGGATATGTTATTGAGCCTAAGACCTGATCATTATCTTTAATTAACTTTCTTCTTGAAGTGTTCTAGAGAGGATAAGATCCCATTAATTGGATTCAGGATTTGGAAATGGGGTCCAAGCTTCAGGATCTTAGTCAATCATTGTTAGAATTTTGACCTTGGATATTGGCGCTTGGATAGCCATTAGAGTAGAGTGACGATTTAATTCTTGTTATTCCTTGTGGGTGCCCCCTTAAGACCCTCAAGAAATGGAAGCAAAGAGAATAATTGACATGGCAGAATTTTAATATCTCTCTTTGGCTTCCTGGCAATGGTAGGATCAAGTATTATTAATATAAAATTTCCAATATAAAATATGACAACATTCATCACTCATCTGAGCATTTATTAGTTTACTATTTTACTTTGAAATGATGACCTTCCAGTGGATTTTTCTCAATTATAAACATTTCTATATTAGCTCTCATCTAAAAATAAAACGAGAAAGAATTCCCTGAATCTTGTATCTCCTTTCCTAAATCTTGTCTCTATTTTTGTTTCCCTTTATAGAAAATTTAAATTATCATCTGTACTTTTTGTCTCTATGCCTTCACCTCCTATTCTATCCAGTTCTTGCCAATCTATTTCCCCACAAAATTACCTGTGTTAAAGTCATCAATACCCTCCTTCTTCTTACATTCATTACCATTTCTGGTTTTGTTTTTTTTTTACTGTACCCTCAGTGTGCTTGACATCCAGTTCCTCAGATGTCTTCTTCCACCACTTCATTCAGGCTCCTATCCAAAGTCACCCTCAGTGAGGGTTTTTGTCACTCAATCTAAAATAGCCCCTGTTCCTTTTCATATCACTTTATGTTGCTTATTTAAAAATATCTTTAAAAGTTGGAACACTAACTACCTGACATAGTATAATATATTTATCTGTTTAGTATTTGTCTACCTCACCTGGGATATAAATTCCACCAGGACAAGCACTTTGATGGCTCTGGTCCCTGTTGTGTTCCCATCAACCACAGCAGTATTTAAAGTACAAAGAGTGCTTAGTAGTCAGGCACTGGTGGTTTCTGCCTATAATCTTAGCTACTTGGAAGACTGAGATTAGAAGGCTTTCAGTTCGAGGGCAGCCTAGGCAAGATGAGGCCTCATCTCAGTCAATAGGTGGGAGTGTGTGCCAAGCACACGGGAGGCTGATGGGGAGGACTGCAGTTCCAAGCTAGTGAAACCCCATCTCAACATAAAAAGCTGGGCATGGTGGTCCATGCCTGTCACCCTAGCAATGACGGGAAGCATAAAATAGGAGGATCATGGACCAGGTAGGCCTGGACAAAAAGTGAGACCCCCCCATCTTCAAAATAATAAAAAGCTGGAGGTGTGGCTCAAGCAGTAGAGTGCCTGCCTAGTGAGTACAAAGCCCTGAGTTCAAATCCAAGTACCACTGAAAAGTAAAGTGCTTAATAAATACTTGTATAACAAATAATTTAAGGCATGAATCAATAAGTGAGACTGTAAAAATTTTTGAAGAGAAATAAGAAAAGTGTCTAGATGGTGAAGATAGTTGTAACACCACAGGAATATACTATTGTCTTAGATAGGAAAACTAAGACTTAGCTATCTTCCCCACAGTTGGGAAGGGTAGAGTTAAGCTCAATCCTAAAAGTCTAATGCCAAAGCCATAAGTATAAACCTCAAACCATGTGTGTACCCAATGGAACATGCAATGAAACTCTGGGATTTGGTAGGAAAATTTATTCTCTTCTTTTATAA
This sequence comes from Castor canadensis, assembly GCF_047511655.1. Classification (NCBI taxonomy): domain Eukaryota; kingdom Metazoa; phylum Chordata; class Mammalia; order Rodentia; family Castoridae; genus Castor; species Castor canadensis. Next base: position 80,131,280 of record NC_133388.1, on the reverse strand, counting down.
ACTTATATGACTTTAACTTCTATTTTATATAGATATTATCAATGATTATTTAATGTACCACTAGTGTGTGCATATTTTATTGCTAAATAAGTATTCAGAGGCAGGGAATGTATGCTTCAACAATATTCAGAAGCTACTTATTTGGCTTGCCATCCACTTCTGGGAAACTCAGAGCAGAATGGGGGTAATGGGTGCCTCTGGTGCTGGAAGACACAAAAGGAGTGGAGGTGGAAGGGCGTTAGATGTAACCCGTCAGCCTGAGTCTGTGGATAGGAAAATATATGATGACTGTATGCGTCAGATGAGTGCTTGGTGAGAGCTCCCTAACTGCCAGCACATCAAATAGTGGCCTAAGATAGTTTCACAATCATATTGGGCACACAACTGATGCTAATGGTTTTTATCCATTCAAATTCAGATGAAGACCAGATTGGGAATTTCTTCCTAGTTCTTACCTCCTTCTTTTCAGGTGCATTTGTCACTGGGCAATTACTGAATGTGCACACTCAGCAAGACACACACTTCCATGCTTAAAACTTCCTTTCAGCTGAGAGGAAGACCTGATTAAAGGGATATTATAAGAAATGATCCAGTGTGGATCTCTCTAGATGGACACGGTTTGTCAGCTTTCTATCACTATAACAAAATACCTGAAATAATCAACTTATAAAGGGGAACATTTTATTTTGGCTCACAGTTTTGGAAGTTCCCATTCTAGGAATGGTTAGCCCTGTTGATTTAGGTGAGATAGCTTACCTCTTGGCCAGGACACAAAAGGAAGATAGCTCACCTCTTGGCCAGAACACAAAAGGAAGAGGAAGGGACAATCAAAAGCCCCTTTGGGGGATCCTAAATGACCTAAGGATCTCCCACTAAGCCCCACTTCCTAATAGCATCATCCCGGGGACCAATTCTTTAATGCATGGGCCATCAGGGCACATTTAAGATCCAAAGTATATTAGATACCAAGGCTCAGAGATATGAAGCACAGCTAGTTCTTCTTAGTCTCCTGACTTCTGTCACCTGGGTTTCTCACCTTTCCATAGAAGTCATCTTACTCACTATGCATGTTTTCTGACAGGTGGCTTTTACCTTGAAGGCTGGACACATTCTCAGGGTACCAGGTCTTCGAATTATTGGAATGCAGGAGGCTTTCAACAAGGATACATCACCTGCTTTCCATTCATTTCAATATGATGGGATGATCAAACAGCAAAGCCTGCAAAATATCCCATGAAGCACCAAGTGGCTCTGTAATCTTTATTTCCAAACCCTCTAAGTGGCAGTCCTTACTACCATACCCAAGACCCAGTCCTCTAAGTGGCAGTTCCTTACTACCATACCCAAGCAAGTACTTGAAGCTTAATTGATCTGGATGTTTAGAATCAAACTTCATTGGGTCAAATTACTTTAGTTTGCCTAATTTCTTTCTCTATGTGAGCTCTGATAAGTTTGGTTTAACATCCTCTAAACTGTGGTGTTTATCATCACCAATGCCTACTCAAATTGCCCCTGCAGAGTACTGAACCAGGAGAAAAATGGTTTAAAAGGTACAACTAATTTGTGTGCATATCTCTACATACCTCACGGTAATATGTGGAGCCTAAATCACTACAGAAGTGCATTTATTTCCACAAAATAACTCTACTTTTTAAAAACAAAATTCAGCCAGGAAAATCCTCTCAGTCATTAATCTTCAAATATGTTTAGGTGTTAGGAATTCCATAAACTTTGAAGTTTTTTTCATTTATTGACAGGGATAAACCCATTCTTTAATTATAGATCTTTTATTAGGATATATTCAGTATATGGGGGGAATTCCTAGTGACAATTCTGATTAGACTTATATTGTATATTATTTACATTGCCCCCATTATCTCTCCCCCACAGCCCACTTTCCATCCCACTTAAAGCAATTACAAGAAGTTTTTAAGTTCTGTTTCATATAGGTATGATGTCCATCAACCATGTACTGTAACCTTAATCTCTTTCCTGCATCTCCCCCCCACTAGTTACTCCCTGCAAACACTGCTGGTTTTACAGTCCTGATTTTTGTTATCAATATTTAAAAGTTGACATTCAAAGGGGTGTCTCAATGTATGCCCACTGTGAGTGTGCTTTACTTTGATCTGTTCAATCCCTTCTAATACGCTCCCTTACCCCTTTATTCCCACTCCTGTTTTTCAACAGTTTTCAGTTTACATCCTTATATCCTCTACTTTTACATCTTGTGTTATGCCTTATTACTGAGGTTCTATCATTCTATTTTCCTTTCCCTCTTTCCCCAAGTTCTATGGAGTAGTTCCTCTCTTACAAACATCTTCTACATCTGAGTTCATTTATGATCATGCTTGTTTCTGTGTATATGTTTACCTTTGGATCTATCTTCCACATATGAGAGAAAACATGCAGCTTTTGTGTTTCTGATCCTGACTAACTTCACTTAACATGATGTCCTCCAGATGCATCCATTTACCTTCAAATACCATGTCATTATTCCTTATGGCTGAGTAATAATTGTGTTTCTCGGTCCATTCATCAGTTGTGGGGCATCTGGGTTGTTTCCAAAGCTTGGCTATTGTGAATAGTGCTGCAATGAACATTGGTGTACAGGTATCTCTACTGTATCCTGTCTTATGTTGTTTTGGGTAGATGCCCAGGAGTGGTATCACTGGATCTTATGGCTGTTCTATCTTTAGCTTTTTGAGGAGTCTCCATACTGTTTTCCATAGTAGTTGTACTAACTTGCATTCTCACCAGCAGTGTATAAGGGTTTCTGTTTCACCACATCCTCACCAGCATTTGTTGTTATTACTCTTGATTCTGGTCATTCTAACTGGGGTGAGATGAAATCTAAGTGTTGGTTTGATTTGTATCTCTTTTATAACCAGGGAAGTTGAACACTTCTTCATGTTTTTACTGGCCATTTGTACCTCTTCTTTTGAGAAATCCCTGTTTAATTCATGTGCCCATTTTTTCATTGGGGTGCTAACTCTTTAGGGGCTGAGTTTTTTGAGTTCCCTGCAGATTCTGGATATTAGTCCCTTATTGGATGAATATCTGGCTTCCATTCTGTGGGCTGTCTATTGAGTCTGGTGACTGAATAAACCCAAGTTTTAAAAAATGTTCCCAACCTACTAGAGAGTTTTGACTAGCCTGTGTTTGTATAGTTACGAACACACATATTTGTACTTGTGGATAAAGTATCCATCTGAAAAGAGATGTGTCTCAAAGGATGGTGGTGGAGACTTTCTTCAGTTTATCTGTTTATCCATGTATAACTGTACATATAATCTTTCCCAAAAATTCAAAACAAAAAATAAGTTTCCAGTAACAATAATCCCAAATAATTGATTTCTTCCTAGTACTTAGGCTGTGCTACATGTATAGTTCATATTTTTGTGTAATTCTAAGTACCTTTTTTTCCAGTGCATTAGGGCAGTAGCCAGGCAGGTATTAACATGGAGATTTGTTGTGAGAATATGGAGACCTATTTTAACACTTATCACACTTACTTTAATCATTTTTTGTTCTCCTAAATCTGGAACACACGGGTTTTTTTCTATTCATTCATGCTGACATAAGTTTGGGGTCCAAAGGGAGCAGCCACTGTCATATTCATAAGAAGGATCACTTTTAAGTTGTCCGGTCAACCTTTTACACTGACAAAAATCAGTGGATTTCCCTGATTGCCTTAGGCTTGCCCTCTTACACAAGAAGTGGAAAATTCAGATAACAAAATGTCTAATCCAGAGCCCAAATTCCATAGGCACAAAAACAGAGAGCTCTGATAGGCAAATATTGTCTTTCTTATTTTTTAAGTTAGCTACATAATTGTGTCAAGTTCTTACTTTGCTTAAAGACCATGTATCCCTGGACTGACAACATACAAGCAATCACATTGATATGCATGGGGAGGATCAGCTGACTTGACAACTCTCACTAGTGGAAATCTGAAACATCTGTCCCTCTGACACTATTCAAGGGCCACCCACCTCTACCATCTTGAGGAGCCCTTGGGGTAAGGGGTGGTGGTGGTCACATTTCATTTAAGGATCCATGCATAAGACAGCATGGCTGCTCCATGACACCTGACCTGCTTTTCACTTCCCTGGGTGCTGTCTATGTCTTCATGTCCTTCACCTCCAAGCCTCTTTCCAGGCACTTCCTCCAAGTTAAGAGGGCACCACTGGAGCTGCCCTCCTGGCTCAGGAAACGCCATCTACCCTGAGCTTGTACCCTCATTGCTATCCTCACACTGTCAATGGAGAGAGAGATAGCTACTCTTCCTTGATGCTCTTGCCAGATCCTACGGCAAGATTTCATGGGCCTGGCTGTACACCAGTTTTACTTCTTAAAATCAGCTTTGCTGAGATACATACACTGTAAGACTTACCTGTTTAAAGTGTAGAGGTCACTGGGTGCTGGTGGCTCACACCTGTAATCCTAGATTCTCAGGAGGCTGAGATTGGGAGGATCACAGTTCAAGGCCAGCTTGGGAAAAAGTTTTGTGAGATTGCATCTCAACCAAAGCTGACAGTGGTGACCCATGCCTGTCATTCCAGCAGGAAGCACAAATAGGAGGATCATGGTCCACCTCAAAATAAAGTGTACATATTAATGATTTTTGGCATATTACATTATTAATTTTTAAATTATCAAATATATATAACAGGAAATTTGCCATTTTGACCATTTTAATGTATGTAAGTGAGTGGCTTTAATTTCATTCTCAATACTGTGCAACCAGCACCACTAAATGTCTTCAAACCTTTTTATCAACCCAAACTGAAACTTTCAACCATTGAACATTAATTATTACTCCCTTGCCCATCCTCTGGTACCCTCAGACCTACTTTCTGCTTATGACTACGTATTCTAGGTACAAGTGCTGTCATACAGTATTGGTCCTTCTGTGTCTGGTTTCTTTCACTTAGCACAACATTTTCAAGATTCACCCAAGTTGCAGTGTGCATCAGAACTTTGTTCCTTTTAATGGCTGAATGATATCCATTGCATCGATAGGCCACATTTTCTTTATCCATTCAATCAATTCACTTAGTTCATTTCCACCTTTTGGCTGATGTACACGATACTGATAGGAACACACGTGTACAAGTATCAGTTTAAGTCCACACTTTCAGTTCCTTTGGGTATATACCTGGGAGTGGAATTACTGGATCACATGACAATTCTGTTTAGCATTTTGAGGAACCACCACCCTGTTTCCACAGTGGCTGCGCCATTGTATATTCTCCCAGAAATGCATGAAGGTCAATGCTTCCACTTTTACACAAACAAGGTAGGGAACCAAGGTAGGGCTTGGAAGGGGCCAACTGGTGTTTGGCTCACAGCTGGATGCTGGGGGGTGCCCTGTTCTGATCTGGTTTCTATTTGTCCTCCCAGTCAGTGTGCTGGTTGCACCTGTTCATGCCTATATCCCACCCCCCGGTTGTTGATACCGTTTGAGTTCCAGGTTCAGTCCCATTAAGGCAAACCAGTTAATAAATACAGATTCCAGAAAAAGAGGCCCACTGCCACCTCTAGGCACAAATCTCTACTTGGGCTCATCTGGGTCAATCTTTTAAAAATAATTGTTTCACATGGAGACTGGTCTGATGGGTCTAAATGAAGAGGCTGAATAAGTTCATTCATTCAGCAAGTTATAAGATGGCCAATAATCTGTGCAACTCCAGGCCCTCCTAAAAGAAGGCTCTAGGATGGAATGGGATATGCAAGAGATCTGTGTGGGGAGTGCCTGTGAGGGAGGCAGGAGGGAAGCCATTGGTTTGAGATGTGGGTCTGGCTCCCAGTGAAGGAGAGGGGAACAGAAAGTTGGGTGGAAGCACTTGAGACTGCTGTGCAACATAAGGACGTTCAGCAGGGCTGCTGACCTGGGACTCCCAACAGAAGAGGCCTCTGTCTCTAAGGAACCAGGCTGACTCAGTATCCCCATTAAGTTGGTATTTTTCTGTGAGCAGTTCTGCGAGGCAGAGCCTTAGCACAAACACAGCAATGGACTTTGGAACAACAGCTGGGCCTACAGTTGGCGTTCTGAAAGGCACAATTCCACTGAGAGGATCAAGTGGGCTTGTTGTGGAGACATTAGAAAGATTCTTAGGCCGTTTGTGAAGAAGACATTCTATTGGGAGGATGTTTTGACACTTCCTGCTAGAGGCCTTCACTCCTTCAGAGTGAAGTCCTTTAGAGTATTCAAACAGTAATACCTTAGCTTGTTTCAGGCAACTTGGCAACTTCTGGGTTCCCAAGTGCCTGGGGCTTGGAGGTCAGCTGTGTGACAAGGAGGTCTAAGTACAATCTGCTTTAACAGAACATCTCAAGGCACTGAGTCTGCTGAGCACCTGTGACTTTGAAAGTCCTTTGCTTTGATAGCTATGAAACCACTCCATTTTGATTAAGTCCCTAACCAACAGCTCATGTGACAGGGTCAGAACTGGAAATCATGGCTTCTGCTCCCCAATCTATCTAGTCTGTCATTCAGCATTGTTGGATTATAACTCATTTTCCCCTTATGTTCTCATTGAGATTGTTTGGTTTCCCAAAGACTTCTCCTAGGCTTACTCTCTAATCTGGGACCTATGGGTATCCAAGAGAAGTTTTTTGCTCAATGTAGTAGAAAGATTGTTCTATACCGTCTCACCTCATCTCTGGTGGCTTGCTCCACTCTGTTTACTCTTCTTACCTAGTTCTCCTTTGTCTCTCAATTGTAGCCATAAACCTTGGCTGTGTCTTTCCTGTGTCTTGGGCTGTCTTCCCTTGATCTAGAGTTGCACTTGGTAGACCAATCAGGAGCTGCCTCCATATCAAGCATAGCCTGGGCTAAGGGGCCCCACTCAGTAATGTTGGGGCGTTTTGGGGTCAATGGTCCTAAAATGCCTTCTGATTCTCAGGTTCCATAAAATCCTAGAACTTTACTCACAGTAGGAATATACTTTTCCATGTAGTACTGAACTAAATTAGAGAAAATGCACTGACTACAGAGAGGGCAGGGAGTAGGTGATTAATTAGGGGCCCACATCATACATCCCAGCACACTTTCAGGGTACCTGCTGTTGCTGTTCATTAGCATTCAGCAGCTGCAGAGCTCTAACTAGTCCCTGCCCACTGGAGGAAAACTCTAGGGTCCATTCATTTATGAAAGGTGTCCAGAACTTAAATGCTATACTGTTAGTCAAGGTCCTGGGAGGTGGTGCTTACACAGGAAAAGAGGAGCAAAGGGAAGATTGCTTGCCTTCTCTGCAGGACCCCGGGGAGAGAGTCTGTGAGTCCACTGTCTGTTTTCAGTGGGAATATGGGTGATACGAACTTTGCTACCTGGGAAAACTTTTTTTTTTGTGTGGGACTGGAGTTTGAACTCAGGGCTTCATGCATGCAAAGCAGGAGCTCTACTGCTTAAGCTACACCTCTGGCCTCTTCGCAATGGGCCCAAGCTGGCCTGGACTATGATCCTCCCATTTTAGGCTTCCCACTATATCTGGAATGACTGTGTGTGCCAGCTATTGGTTGAGATGAGGTCTCAGAGCTGGCCTTGAACCACAATCCTCCTGATTTTAATCTCACAAGTAGTTAGGATTAAAGACATGAGCCACTGGTGCCCTGGCTTGGGAATACTTTTTACATGGAAGAAAATGGGACATACAGCGCTTCTTCCACTTTTGCTAAAAATATTGAGACTACTAAGAAGTTATTTTTGAACAAGATAAGGCTTAAGGCTGAGAAGTACAGTCAGCAATGGCAGTTCAGTGCCTTTTCACTCAACCAATGATTTCACCTTAAACTCATCTTGATCAGTAGGCAGGGTAAAATTTGTTATGCTCATTTTATATGAAAAGCATCTATCCATTCATTCATTCAGTAAGCATTTAATATCTGCAAAGGTTTCCTTACTAATGTTCATTGAGCACTCACGATATGTTGGGCACAAGCTACTTACTATCTAATGTCTTGTGAAATACATGCTATTATTAATCCCATCTGGCTGATCAGAGAAGTCTGTGGTTTGCCTGGGACATTAGAGGATGGCAGAGTTAGGATCAGAGAACCCACACTTCAGACTGTTCCATGGTACCTACAAGCAATCTATTAAACACACAAAGAAACAATTATTCAGCTACAGCTGATACAGGCTGCAAAGGAAAAGTACAAGGTGCCATGAGAAAGTATGATGGGAGTCCTAATAGTCTTCCTTTTGAGGGCTCAGGAGACTGTGTGTCTTCTGAAAGAAGAAACTTCCTGTTATTGGTGAGTGTTTCTGAGTGTGCATGTGCATGTGTTTAAAGCCTGTTTATAAGTTCAGATCACAAAACTCTTGAAGAACTCCAAAGAAGTGTTTCTAGGATGTTGCAACAGATCATTTGAAAGGGAAACAGTCAAGTGTACTTGGACTTAAAGAGTGTGCTTTAGAAAATACCACCTGGGTTATTAGCGGTTTCATCATTAATATGTGTAATCTGGTTTAAATTTTGTCCTAACCTGACACCCAAAGATTGCTCTGATCTCCAGCTGTTATTATATCTTGGCATTATGACATTAGACAGAGCCTGACTGAGCTGAAAGACAAGCAGACACAGTGTAAAGACAATGAATCAGGTCTAACTCCTTGAAAACTTTTTATTGAAAATAATCCTTAATTATGAAATTTCTCCAAGAATTTAATCTACTCAATTCCTTAATAAATCTCTCTGAAATTTCTCAGGGGACCATGCAGACAATACTTACTTGGTTTGAATAAATGACTAGCAGTCTGCCTAAGGAAGCTTCTCTTTAAAGTGTGTCAGCTGATGAATGACTTAGGCTCTTTATACTTTACAGTACTTGATTGCAATGATTAGTCATTTAATCACAAAGGGGTTTTGTTACTTTAAAATACAACTTTCTTTATGGAAATCTAGGTAGGTTCACATGTGTATGGAAAGGTTAGCTGACCATGCTCACTCTGTTCAGTGACTGAGGCTTTGCAGGAAAAATGTAAGCATTTTGACAGTGCACACTTGAAGATCACTGACAAGTAGTGCATAGAATCATAAGTCTGAATGAACCCTAAGATTTCTTCCAGCCACAGCCCCTGTTTTACAGAGGTATTACTGAGAAACAGAGGTGACAACAGGGGCCGACGTGTTGTGAGGCTGTTCCCCTACCTCCCTAATCAACAAGTCTCTCAGATGCTGTGTTATGCCAGGTGCTGGGGAAATCCAGTTTTCATCTTGGTTTTACAGTCTGTTTGGGGAGGTAAAAGTGGCACAATATGTGAAGACAGCACATGCCGATATATTAAATATTGCAAATGTGCCTATGCCCCTATAACAGTTCTGCATTTTATAGCTATGCTTTCTGTTAGGATCAGACCATAGTTAAGGAAAGAAAATGAAGCAAACTTTGAGGCCAGGCAGAGCAGTGACAAACATGGCTCTGTGCTACAACATGAAGCTGGACCCTATATAACTTCAGTCTATGTCATGTGTGGCAAAGCTGTGGAGAGGAGCAGAGTGGGGCTTCCAGCTGCAGGAAACCATCTCAGAACCAGTAAGAAGGAAGATTGCAGAACACTGAAGCTCTTGCCTATGAGATTTTCTTCTTCCTCATTCTGGCACAGTCTTTGCAAACATAAGGCCGGTACAGTGCAGGTTGTAGAGTCAGATGGGCCCAGATAAAGAGTCCCAGCCCTGCGACTTTGCTGCTGTGTGACTTTGAGCAAATTATTTTGCTTGTTTAACTTCCTCATCTGTAAAATGAGAATCATAGTTAATGTCTGCCTCATATAGTTTTGTGAAGATCAACTGGGATAGCTCATGGAAGTAAAGCATCCAGCACAGTAGAACGATGCTTATTACAAAGATCTGATTCTTTTATTCTTTTTTTGCTTTTGTTATTTTTCAAATAGGGTCTCACATTTATGCCCTGACTGTGATCCTCCTATTTATGCTTCCTATGTAGCTGGGATGACAGGCAGGTGCTATCATACTGAGCTTTTACAGCTTGAGATGGGGGTCTGGTGAACTTTTTGTCTAGACTGGCCTTGCACTGTGATTCTTCCAATCTTTGTCTACAAAATAATTAGGATTACAAGCATGAACCACTGTGCCCAGCTACAAAGATCTATTATTGATACTGCAGTATAGTTGCTGGGGAGAGAGAGAGAGGGAGAGATAGAGAGCAGGGGAGAAAGAGGAGAGAGAGAGAGATTGAGATTGATTTAGACTTGGATTATAGAATCCAATTGGTTGTACAATGAATAGCTATATAATGGCTGAAAACAGCAAATGGTGTTATGTTAGGAACATAAGGCACTCTCGTTCATAAGTGGTCCTGTCAATTGTTAGGTGATAACCAATATGGTTTTTTTTTTCTGTAGACACAAGGAAGACTGCATGTACACTGCTGCCATGTTGGACATTAAACCACCTGATTCTCTTCTCTCTCCACTCTTTCTTCTCCTTCTTTGGTTGCATGTGCCAGACAGTGTAACTACTCAGTGGAAAGATTACCTATCCCTGAGTTGTTATTGAATCAAAGGAGTGTAGTTATTCACACTTTGTTTTTTAATTAGTTAATTAATTTAAATTTATATTCTTTGCAGTGCTGGGGATTGAACCCAGATGTGCTAAGCAAGTGGTTTGCCACTGGGCTGTTTTATTAAACATTGGATGAATAAATAAATTTTTATAATGTTAAATGCCTCTGATATCTGGGGATTATTATAGAAACTAACATTAATTACCCTTACTTGAAACCTGGGCAGCTGAAACTGAAAACTCAATAAAAAAATAATAATAGGGCAAAGAGGTGGCTTAAATGGTAGAGCACCTGCCTAGAAAGTGCAAGGTCCTGAATTCAATCCCCAGTACCACCAATAATAATACTACTACTAATAGTATAACAAAAATGTTTATTTCCAAATAATTCAAGAAACACATTTGTTTGTTTTTGAATTAGCATATATTAATAATAGAAGTGGATTTCATTGTGATAATTCTATACATGTGTACACTATTCTTGAGCAAGTTCACTCCCTCTGTTATATGTCTAGTCCCCTTTTTCTTTCCCCTCTTTACAAACAGGGTTTGCAGGTTTCATTGTGCTGTCTTCATATGTATATATGCACCATACTTCCATCCTTCTCACCTCTCATCAAGGCCTACATTTAATAACAACAAATTGTATTAATAAAATATATATAAGGTATTTTGAAAAGGTTGAAGACTTAAACATAAGATTAGAAACAGTAAAACTCCTAGAAGAAATCATAAGGGAAAATCTTTACCAACTTGGCCTTGGCAATGATTTCTTGGAAGTGACATCAAAGCACAGACAATCAAAGCAAAACCAGACAACCTGGACCACGTCAAACAATAAAGCTTCTCCACAGAAATGGGAACAATTAATAGAGTGAAAAGGTGACCTATGGAGTGAGAGAAAGTATGTGCAAGCCATATATCTGATAAGGGGTTAATATCCAAAATATAGACAGAATTCCTACAACTCAATAGTAGTAAATACATAAATAAATAACCCAATTAAAATGGACAAACGACTTTAACAGACATTTCTCCAAAGAGGACAGATGAATGGCCAACAGGTAAATGAAAAGATACTCACTGGGCATCACTGATCCTCAAGAAATGCAAATGTAAACCTCACAGGGCCCAAGTGTTTTGAAGGGTCACCTCAGGATGCCTGGTCATCACCTCACCTCACCTAATCCTTATGAATTCTACACACCTGCTTCTAAGTTCTGTGTTGTGGCAACAAGTGGGGGCACATTACTTAGGTTGTAGTACAATTTAGTAGCAGTAAACTTCAGGTAGGAGACTAGAAAACATCAGATACTTTATACGTCATTCCTTAATACTTTACTTTTCAATTCAATTTTATATGTTCTTGCAACATTGCCCGATTAATTATAGAATTCATTTGAAATAGCACTGAGGTTGTAGTGAGAAGATCTGGATTCTCTCCAGATCTTGATTTTGTTGTCAACTTTAGTTGTTATTTAATCTTCATTTTAAAAAGAAGACAACAAATACAAAATTGTCGACTACATATTTGTATGTAAGAAATGACACATTTCTTCCTGTATTTCTTTTCCTTTCTTGTGTTGGCTGTACTGGGGATTGAACTCAGGGCCTCATCAGTGCTCTACCACTTGAACCATACCCCAAATCCCTTTGCTTTTAGTTTGTTTTTTTCAAATAGGATCTCACTATTTTGTCCAGGCTGATCCTGGACTGTGGTCTTCTTACCTCCTCCTCTTGAGTAGCTGGGGCCACCAGTGGCTGCTACCACATCTGGTTTGTTTTGAAGTAGGGTCTTGATAACATTTTCCAGGGATAGCCTTGAACTGTCTCTATCTCCTGAGTAGCTGGGGTTACAGGCATGTGCTACCATGCCCTCTCTATATTTTGGTTATTAACCCCTTATTTCAATGGATAAACATGATTTATGTTAACTCTACATTTAGGCCAAACTAAAACTGAAAAGTTTGGAATCCTGAATTTCACTTAACTTTTCTACATAATGAATAGTGCTCAGGGTCCTTAGAGATCATCTAGTTCAACACCCTCCTCCTTTTTCACCTCCAATTCTATTGTTAGAAGTGAGGAAAATGAGATACAGAGAGGTAAAGGGCACATGCTCTCTCAGCCTCATAGACAGTCAGTTTCAGAGAATGGCTTTGTGTCCTTTTCATGGGGTCTCATTCCCTCCTACATGACTAAGTTCTAGTGAGATGAGTAAGACTTCCTTGTGGCATGCCTTGTCTTAGAGCATACTGTCCTGCTAGGCCCTAGCTCTGCATGGGTGCAAATGGCTGGGAATCTGGGTGGTGGAGAAACCTGAGGAGCTGGTCTTTTTTTCCAGGTGAATCAGACACTGGACAGTGGCACTAGGTCCTTCTCCACACTATCTTGACCCTTTAGACTTGGCTTAGATTTGCATTTCTCCCACTCCATTTTTATGCCATTTATGTTGAGAGCCTCCTGAGAAAATGTCTGGTAATTCTATGGTTTGAATTTTAGTTACCTCTTGTATTCATGTTGAAATTTAATTGCCATTGTAACACTTTTAAGAGGTAGGAGCTTAGAAAGGTGACTAGGCTACAAGGGCTCTGTCCTCATGATTAGATTAAGGCAGTTATTGTAGGAGTGGATTTGTTATTAGGGGAGTGGAGCATTATCATGGGAGTGGATTCCTTTTAGAAGGATGAGCCTAATTAGCCCCCTTTTGCCTCTCTCTCCCTCTTTGCCCTTCCACCATGGGATTATGTAGCAAGAAAGCCTTCCCCAGATTGCCAGCTCCTCTGTTTTGGCTCTTCAAGCCTCAAAAGGACATGGGATTCATTGTAAATTATCTGGTCAATGGTATTTTTTATAGAATCACAAAACAGACAACAATTAGGTGTAAGATAGGCATTGTTTCCCCCCACTGGCAGATTTTCTAAATAAATTACAGGGTTGACAGTAAAGGGAGTGGGAGTGGGGGCTCTGATGCACCAACCTCCAGCTAGCTTGTACACTAGGTACCTTCATTGTTAGTACACAGAGCCAGAGAAGCCATATGCTGTCTGTAAAACACAAGTTTATTATATTTCCCTCACTTCAGGTGGGAGGGGAAGAAAAGCATATTTCTTGGAAGATTGGTTCTCTATTGATATCTGCACCTAACATGATTTTCTTGAATTTGTGTGGCTGCACATGTGACACATGGTGATGGTGTTTGCATTAATATTTCCCCATGCCGGAGTATGTCTTTTGCTGGCCCTGACACTTTAACCAAAATCTTCACACAATTCCTTCCTTGGGCTTAAATTAAAAAAAAAAACCTGTTAGAATGAGTCTCACCTCTAAGGCTACCTTAACATTCATATTACAGAAGGAGCTCAGAATACATTTCCTAGATTATTTTTTGGCAATAAATCATGGTCAGTCACCCAGTGAAATGTTTCATATTTTTTGTATACCATTCACCTATTTGTGTCTACCAAGGAATGTCCAAACTCCTTAAGATAAGGATTTTATTTTATACTTTTTCCTTTTCTTCTGTACTAAACCCAGAATTGTTTAAGGTAGATGCTGAGTAAATATTTTCTGAGGGGTTAACTGGTCATTTGTTGCTACTATCCATTTGTTTTTAAACTTGGGTTAGGTTTAGAAATGATTCAGGTTGATGCGAAAGACCTCTTTATCCTATCTCCCAAAGTCATTTCCCAGCATTGTGTAAGTGGGGAAACTGCAATAGCTGTGAGCTGCCTAGGATAACACAGCTCATTAGTGGAAGCATTAGAACACGACTTTTCAGTTCAGTGATCTTTCCAGTACAAAGTGCTGCCCCCAGTCATCTAACGGGGTCAGGAGGAAATGGGACATAAAATAGATAAGTTCTGTAAGGGAGAAAGCACCAGGAAATGTTGGGAGAGTGAGACAGAATATGAAGAAGGGGAAGCTACTAGAGACCATGGTGGAATGTAAGGGCAAGGTCCACAACAGAAAGCACATGGGGCTGACCTGCAGAAACTGAAAGGCAGACTTCATCCACCCTTGCTCTTGCCAAGGTCTGGGCCAGCTGTGGCAGCTATCATGTTCCAAAGATCACTGCAACAATAACACATGTCCAACAAGCTCTTCTGCAGCACGGCCTCACCATGCCCCTAGCAGGAGGTGGTGTCTAATTCTTCTCCCTTGACTCTGAACTGACTACCCTGAGACCACCTGAGACTACATCTGACTACCCTGAGACCACCATGCTGGAGAACCCACATGTAGCTTCTCCTGTGGACAGTCCCAAGTACACTCAGCTTTCCAGGCATCCCCACTTTATTCTTCTACTTTTTATTACTATTATGAAATACCTGAGGTAGGCTACATCATAAAGAAAAGAGTCTCATTTGGGCTGCTCCATTCACCTGGCCTCTGGTGAGGGCCTAATGGCAGGTGGTGTCATGGTAGGAGAACCTGAGAAATGAGAAATCATCTCATTAGACAGGAAGTTAGAGAGATTCAAGGGTTAGGTTTGTTCTTATAACAGCAGCTCTTGCAAAAGCTCAGGGGGCCCATGAGAACTGCATTAATTCTTTCTAGAGGCAGAATCCCCAATGACCTAAGGACCTCCCACTTGACTCCACATCTTAAAGATTCCACATCATCTCCCAATGCCATCACCCTGGAGACCAAGCTTCTAAAATCTTTGTCCTTGGGGAACAAACCACATGCAAACCATTATCAAAAATACCAGGTGTGTGAGTGACCCCATCTTGGACCCTGTAGAGCAGCCCATCTGCCAACTGAACACAACTGAGTGACCCCAGTAGATGCCATGGAAAGGGAGGAGAAAGAAGACTTTCTCTGT
Source organism: Castor canadensis (assembly GCF_047511655.1). Classification (NCBI taxonomy): domain Eukaryota; kingdom Metazoa; phylum Chordata; class Mammalia; order Rodentia; family Castoridae; genus Castor; species Castor canadensis. The sequence continues at coordinate 80,115,920 of NC_133388.1, read as the reverse complement.
CAAACTAGACCAAATTCTTAACCTGCATGACTTTGAGAAATAGTAAAAGTGGGTTTTAGGTCACCAGGCTCTGGGTCAATTTGTTACATAGCAACACTTGGTGGAACTCCAGCTTCTTCTACATTTGTAAATATAACATTCAGGTCTTTTTCTTTGAGAAAGTATCACTTGCTTTGCCCTGGCACATAACTAAATAGTTGCACATCTACATTTAAATTTTTTAAATTAGCATGTAAGTTGAATGCAAGGGGATATTTACATATGTGTTTACAATATATCTTAGTTAGATTTTTCCCCTCCATTGTTCTCCCCATGTACTTCTTAGAACAATTTCAACAGGTTTTACTCTTCTATTTTCATATATGAGTACAGATTACATCCACCGTGTCCACCCTCATTCACCCTTTCTTTGTGATCTCCCCCTCCCACTGGCACCTACATTTTAATAGGCTGGGACTCTGAGGCTCTGTGGGTGTCAGTCAGCCACTACAAGGCCAGTGAGCTCCTATTTGTTGAATGGTGCTATGACATAGATCAATGGAAAATCCATTTTCAGTTTGGTATACAAACAGGAATTGATCCTAATTGAAAAGAGAAATTTAAAATAGCCACCTGGTGTCACAGGGCAAAGGAGAAAGCTGATTGTGGGAGAGAGATGGTGTTACAGAATTTAGACCCAGTGTGCTTACCCTAGAGACACAAAGAATTGCATTATTTCATAGCCATTTTCAATAACAAATTAATCAGGTGTATTCCATGATATTTTCTGAAGCAAAGATTTTCTATCCAAAATACTTTCTGGGTACAGGAAGCCCCATGGCTTTCATTTTTGTGCTGAGGTTCTGCAAGTTAGAGATGGGTATGAGAAGGGCTTGGGTGTGGCAGGTGCATGTGGCATATTGCAAAGATAACCACAACACATTCCATCTCGGAAGCCTCTCCCCCATCAGGAGGAGAGCCTAATAACCTGTCTTTGAATCTGTACTGACCTTGTGTCTCTTTTGACTGATAAAATGTGATGGGAGAGATGTTTTGAGATTTATAAACCCAGACATGAGGAAGGCTTGGCAGGTTCCACTTTTGCACTCTGGAAGGAGCCATCTTCTGGGTAAGAAGTCCAACTGTCCTGAGACAGCCAGGTCATAGGAGTCCACGCCATGAGCAGCACACACCCACCATATGGAAAGGCCACCTAGACGGGGACTCAAGATCTTAGCTGCCAGCCCCAACTGAGGCTCAGCTGCCAGCCAGCACCAACTTAACAACTCTGGAAGTAAGGCCATATTGGTAGTGGATCCTCCAACTTCAGTCAAGCAGTGCTGGCTGACAGCACATGGATAGAGATGAGCTGCATCTGTGAGAGTTGCTCAAATCAGAAACATAAATAAATGGTATTGTTGTCATAGTTCATAAAGTTTTGAGGTGGCTTTTTTTACTGCAGCAATAAATAAACACCAAGTTGAAAGAGGCATAGGGCTGGCCATTGGCTTGTCAGTGTGGAACACTGGATTCAGAAGGGGTGGCTGATGGTTATAAGACAGACCCCAAATGGAGAATCTCATCAGAAACTTCACCAAGAGGAAGAAAGGAGACAGAGCCAAGGAGAGGATGCTGAGGCAATGGCTAGGGAGGCAAGTTTGTTTTGTTGTGTGTGTGTGTGTGTGAGTGTGTGTGTGTGTGTGTGTGTGTGTGAGAGAGAGAGAGAGAGAGAGAGAGAGAGAGAGAGAGAGAGAGAGAGAAAGTGCACAAGAGAAAGAGAGTGTGAGAGAAAAATAGAGAAAGCAGAAAGGATTTGTCAGCGGCTTTCCACAACACTTTCATAGAAATTACTTGAATATACCCAAATTATTTGAATATATCCCCCACACAAATCTTTGAAATGGCTGTTTTATAGGGCTTTGAAGCAAGTGTACATTCCCAGTCTCAGTGGGAAGAGAAAAGGGCAGCATGATATAGGAACCGTGCAGGGCAGGGTTCCTATACAGCCCTTATGGATGAGGCAGAATGATCAGGATGCATTGTAATGAGCTGGTGTACATACAATAAATTTTGTATGGCCTAATTTCTTACAAGGGCCCAGACATTGCCATCAAGTCCTTGTGTTACTTTCATAAAAGTTTTTGGGAAAGGACCTCTCTTGGTACTCTAGCTAAATATCCAAGAGGGACCCTATTAATGCAAAGATTCTAGTACTTAAAGTCTGTAAAAAGTGATATAGGCACTACCTTTTCCAGAATTCTATCTTAATTATGTCTATTTCCAACTGTGTGCCCTGTGTGGCACATAATAATAGATCACAACTGATGCACTATTGCCTAAAAGAAATTGGATTTATTAGTCTACCCATATATTTCTTCAATCACATTTAGAATATTCTAAACTTCTAGTGTCTCACCAAAGCTATGCTGAGGCTATTTTTTGCTCCATCCCTGGACAGATCTGAGCCTAAGCTAAATTCTGGAATGTTCCAAGGGTGTTTCCTATTTCCCCAGCCCTCTTTATAACGTGCTTCCCTTTCCCCAGGGGAGACAAGCCCTCCATGTCCCCTAAGAAGTAACCTCGGTCCTCCTGTGCCCATGGAATCTTGCCCCTCTCATGTCCTTCGTTTTCTTGACCCAACCCCTTCCCCAAATGTTGACTCATCCCAATGATGAAATATTATGTGACATTAAAATTTTGAGTAAACTTTACTGACATGGTGAAATGTTCACAATATAATTTATTTTAAAAGGTGCTGGTGGAGCATCTCAAGTGGTAAAAACACCTGCTTTGCAAGTGTGTTGCCAAAAAAAAAGAAAAAAAGAAATAGGTATATTTTTAAAAGCATACAAAACCATACAATATCCACAGTATTAAAATGTAAATTTCACTATTTTACCCACTGACAGTAATATTCCTCTAAGGAGGAGTTATCCTTGCTTTAAAAAATAATAACAGTAACCCCTTGAATTAGGAAGAAAGGCCTGCGTGCAGGAGAGTTGGTGGGAGCCTGAGCAGCTGCAGGAAGAGGCTAAACTGCTCTGTATAAGCCAGGAACAAGGAAAGAGAGTCTGAAACTATTCCCAGGCTGAGCAGGAGGGCACATGGTGGCTGGTGGGAATTTGTGGGGATGTTGAAGGACACCAGGAAGGCCTGGCTGATGTTTTATTTGAAGCTCATTCTTCAGTATACGCTTTTCCTTCCTGGTCTTCAGCTTAGCACAAGCACAAAAGTGTGTGTGTGTGTACATGCACTCACACATGTAGAAGTGTGTCGGGGAGGAAGCAGACTGGAAATGAGCAGAAAGCATCAGTGGTGACAGGTGTTAAAATCAAGAACTGACTATGAGAAAGTCAATTCCTCATCAAGCTGTAGAAGTTGGGTGGAGGATTCTGGACTTCTACAAGGAGACAAAAGGGTTTGTGTCATTTCGTCCAGACTCCAAGATCCATGCAATTTCAGGCAAGCTACTGATTACAGATAAATCTTTAAGTATGTGCTTAGAAAGAAGAATCAAATTTAAGAATAATTATCTCATAGTGGTGAGGATAATTTTCTTTAGTTTTCTCTATTATCTATGTTGTCTACAATGAGCATTTTTTAAGTTAGAAAAAATTATTTTTTAAAAACGTGCTTATTCTGAGCCTACCCACCTCTAATCATAAATTTGGGAAAGAGTTAACAAACAGATCTCATACCTGGTGTTAATGACTAATAATGTGTAATGGTTGAATAATAGCAGTGAACAGGTGTGGGAGCATGTACTTTTAGCAGAGAATTCCTGAGGACTGTGATTCTGTAAGACAAAGGAGTATAATTTGAACCAGAGGAAGGCAGCACAGTTAGAGTCAGGTAGCTCCATGGTCTGCCCACCTGAAGACTAATCTTGGCCTTTAGCTAAGGATGTTGATAAACCCTGGAACTGGATATAGAGAATGGTGACTCCTAAATAGCATCTGAAAGATGAAGAGCTCTCCAAACCATCCAGAGACTCACCTGCAGCAATTCTGGCCCTGTCTGGGAAACTTGACACTATTTCCTAATGAGCTCTTGAGCTACTGTGAATGGTTTTTCTCTTAGGTTTAAAAAAATACACTGAGAGATTTTTCCTTTCATTGTGGATAAAATCTCAGATAGCTTAAAGTCCAGAGTTTGTGGATTTGTTTTATGAAGACTGGGACAATGTTATCTTCTCCAGCTGCATCCCTGGGATCTGGAACAAAGCCTGAAATGAAGGTGTAATAATGAGATAGAATAGAACAATGACTGTTAGTAACTTGTATTATTCATTGACAGGTCGTGTTCTAAGTTCGGCAAATATACTTTCAAGATCTCAGGCATAGTCCATGAGGTAGGTATTATTTTTTAATCACTAATTTTACAGATTTAAAAAAACTGAGGCACACACAGGGATGAATGCCACAGACGTTTGTTTCAGTGTTTATCACATGAATAAAAATTTGACTCCAGAACCCCAATCCAAACCCCTTACACTAGTCATTTGGGGTCTACCTTGCATTTGCAGCCTCAGATAGGAAGCTGGGTGCTCCCAGCGTTTCTCAGAGAGGCTGCTCCCATACCGAAACACAAGAGGGCAGTATTTCAACAGATTTCCCACACATCAGAACGCATGCTGCCGCTATTTTCAGAGGGGAGAAAAGCCTATTGGACTGATTACTTCAGCTCAAGCAATTTAGAGTTCAGGGGAAGATGCATTTTAATGACTCCGGGGAATGGGTCAAATTAAACACATTATCCGGGATTTTCTTTCCGACCCTCCTCTCACTGCCTTCTCAGTGCTTCTGCCTGCGCTGCTCCCCAGCTCCATGCCTCAAACCACCCCCCCTTTTGAGGAGGCAGCTCTTGCTGAAGAACCGAGGACCAGAAAAGGGCCCAGCAGCTTGTGATGGTGCAGATCCTCCAAGGTCACCTTCTAGCAGGACAGAAGGGCCCCCCAAGGGAAAAGCAAACCCAGAGCTGGCTGCTGCCACAAGTCCAATGGCTTGCCAAGAGCCACACACTCATCTAGGAATCTTACACACTCACCATCTCTGTTTTTCTCAAAAAATCCTGGCAAGAAAAATAACATTACTATTTTGTAGAGGAGCAAACAGAGTGGTTAAAAAATGTGCTCAAGGTTCCAGAGCTTAGTGCGGTAGCTAAGACAATGTGGTCCAACTCCAGGGTTTGGATCTGCGTGGCCTCTTCCTAAAACCAACTCTTACTCCCATGTGCACCAGGACCCTTGGCCAGAACACTTGGTGGACGCATTAAGTGATTTCCCCGGTGGGAGGGTGGGCTGGTGGCTGAGGCTTTTTTTAAGTGTAAACTTTGAAGTTCTGTTTATCATCCAACCCCTGCAGCTCTTGGTATAGCCTGGCATTTAGTGGGTGTTCAGCGCTGTAGAGATAAACTCAACTGCATTTAATGAAATTCTGTGACTCCTTGGGTTACTTGGCAGGTTTACTCAGGATTGTAGAGGAGTTGCCTTCTGCCTCACTTTTATAGAGGACTTGTTTCTGCTTTTTGTTAAAATACACTCTGAAACTCACAAGTGAGTGTAATTGCTTTTTTAGCTTTATTCTCTCAGATAAGAAACAGGGCTTTTTAAAAGGCAGAAGTAACTAATTAATCAAAACAAGCAGCTGTAATCTGATTTTAGTGCAACCTGCGTGATAAGGGTTAGCCATGGAGAAATAATTTCCTCTCACAGTAGGATAACAAGCAAATGAAATTTAAACCGCAGGCTCCCTCACCTCACAGAATGTCACAGAAGTGCCGAGCAAAATGAGTTTATGAATGGGAAAGCCAATGGTGTTATATTTTCTCTTAGGTTATTCTCAGTCTCGTTTTCATAAGGACAAAATAGATCTAAACATTTCTAAATATTTCACTCCATATGGTCCAAATCCCAGACTTAAAGATATTCACCAACTGCCCACAGAGAATGTTTTTAAAGAAAAATAATCAGTCTTACTGGAAAATATTCTCAGAAAAGTTTTTCCCAAGAGGTAAAGTATTGGTTGCCTATCCTATGTAGTTGGATCTGTCTGACAAAGGCTCATTAACCATGGCAAGGCAAGTGTTGAACTTGGAGGAGTGAACTAGATGACTGTGGAGAAGGTTTCACCAACTCTAAAATTCTTGTCAATGAAGGATGTGAATGGTGATTGCCTTTGATCTTAATGAAGTCTACCATATCCTTTTGCTAAGAAACCAAGAACAATGATATAATTTCCCACACTGTCAGAGGGCTCTTCACTTTCTCCACACTTAGCTTCTAACTCCTGCAAACAGTGAATAACACTTCAAAGAAAAGGAAAGAATCTGCAGTCATTATAAAATGGGTCATCTCTGAGAAAAATGGGCTAGGAAATGATCACTGTGTTTGAAATGAGAAGGCTCTATGCCTTGCCTTGCTATCTTGAAAACCAGCTGAGACATGACAGACCCAAATATCAGTACAATCCAATAATTCTTTCTTTCAACTGTGGGCCCAAACACTGAAGTCCTGGCAAGGGAATGGCTGTGGTGATTCCTGGATGCCCTGTCTGGAAGTCAGCAGGACATTTGCATCGGTTGTGTGCCCCAAGTGGGCAGCTGGTCTTCCTCAGAGCAATGCTGGACATTTCATCCACAATCACCCTTTCCTTCACTTATGAGATAAACATGCCTTGAGTGTCTACTATGTGCCAGCACTGTTGTAGGTGCTTAGAACACAGTAGTGGACAAGGAAGTTGAGATTCTTGTTCTTATACAGTGTCCAGGGGGAGGGAGAGTAAATAAATGAATAAATAGGAAATAATAGTAATATTTGCTATTAAGAAAGTAAAACATGGAGATGGAAAGGAGAGGTCTTGGCACATAGTCTGGTACCAGGGAGGCCTCTCTGAGGAGTGGTCTGAATAATGAATAAAATCCAACCATGCACAGATTTGGGCATGAGCATTCCAGGCAGAGAAAATTGTAAGTTCCAAGGCTAGAAGGTAGAAACAAGCTCCAGGTGCTTGGAAAGCATCAAGAATACCAGTGGGGTCCAAGTGTCATGTGTGTAGAGAATGCACTGTGAGATGAGGTCAGTGAGAAGCTGCCACACTAGGAGAGGGACTGAATTGCAGGTGTACTGTGAATGGTGTAGACCCAGCCTCAGTCATTGGGCAGAGGACATTTCAGGACAGCCATCGTTGCTGAACCTACTGCTCTATCTGATCATAATTCAGGGTACAAATTAGGACCATTAGGATCCAGCCAATATTATAGTTGGTAGGAATGGCTAAAATTCCCTGTGATATTTGTGACCACTGAGTCTGAAAAGTCAGTGGAGAAAGAGAAAACAAAAAAAAATCCCCCAAACTTACTCTTGCCCTTCATCAACTTTGAAAAACCCATCAGGCATCTACTTTTTCTAGGATTACAAGGGCAATGCCAATATTTTAAAGTCTTCCAAGTGCCAGTGACTGTCCCATTTTGTCTGAGACTCACCTGTATAAGAATTTACCTCAGGGTCCCATCAAAACAGCACTGTCTGTGCTAGCAGTTTTGAAAACATCATATTATTACAGCAAACTAAAGAAACACAAGAGAACAAAATCTGACCTAGATCAATCTTTCTCTGTTTCTGCCATCTTTCCTTGGGCAGGTTCATTGTAAAAGTAAGCATCCACCTGTGATTGCCTCTATACTGCCCTTCAATCTTGCTCTGGGCTAGCTGTCAACCATGCCTTATTATGCTACCCCAAGTAATAGTGCTAACAAGCAGTGTGTCTTGGCATGTCACTTAACCTCTCCCAGCCACAATGCCTTCACTTACAAAGCCCCTTAACTTAATTAAGTACCAGGACTGTCATTTGCCTAGATGCAGATGGTTATTGGTTTTTCTTGTGTGGATGACTTATGAAATAGGCTTCTGGGTGAATTCCTTTGGAAGGCCTCTGAGACCCTCTTCATGTGGTGTGGGCTAGCCTGTGCATGATCAAGCATGATGAAATCTTAATCTCTGTGCTCTGTGTACTTACCTATATGTCTGAACCCTTCTCCCAGTTGGTCAGAACATCTAGCTAGAAAGAGAAAGGAATGGTCAACATTTAGTTTTATTTTTCTTTGTTTGTCTTCCAAACTAGCTCTTAAGAATCAAGAGAGATGACCCTGAGGGTAGCAGAACCTAGTATATGCCATGATACAGATTTAATAAGAGAAGAGGAGAAGCTGACAGACAGGCCTCCTACCTAGGAGAGAGTGTGATGGTCCTCTTGGATGAAGGAGGGGAATAGAAGGCAATCCTGGATACAACTGTGAAGGCAGCAGAAGCCATATGAGAAAGGAACTGGCTGGGTGAGGACCCACAGATAAGAACAGACCCTACTGAGAAAGGCAAGCACAGCACAGCCTACTGCCCCTGGCTGCTGCCTGTGGCTCAACCACCAGAGTGATACCTGCTGGGATCCTCCACCTATACTTCCCGATATAGGACCTTCCCCAGCCTTGTTATCATCCCAGGATACTGGTAATCTCTTCCCTTCTGAAGCAGAGGAAGGGATAGAGAAGGATTGATGATGTAGGGGGAAAAAAAAGAAAAAAGGGGAATCCCCCCAAAACCTGAAACCTGTGTGGGGCAGATATGAGACAAATATGCCTTATTATAATTCAGTGTGATCCTTTATGCTGATGGGCACCAGCCCAAGAGGACGATGGAATTTGACAGAATCTTTTTCCCAATATATGGAGCACTATCCAGGAAACCTGAGAGATAAACAAGGAGTTGCATTTGGGGAGCCCCAAAACATGGGGCTTTTGTTGACTGACTTTAAGCCTTAAGTGTGATTTATTTTTTCTTTTTACTTTAAGGATTTATAGGTACTCGGGTCACATGACTGGCTTTCATAGTTTTGTGATTGGCTTTTGACTGGTAGGACCTGAGCTGGCAGCTTTGGGTCTTAGATAGCATATTCCAAAGAGATTTTGCCCTTGCAGCTAATGGCAACTTCATCCACAGGCTGTAGCTGGTTTGATACAGGTGGAGCAGCAAGGGCCAGCCTTGCAAATGTACAAAAGCTCTGTTGGTTTCCATGAACAGTAGGATGCTGAAGAGGGTGAAGATTTGATTAGAGGGGAAAGAGAATATTTTCACCGCTGCCTATTAAGTATAGAAGATGGAACAATTTTCTTATGGCTTGGCTACAAATCTATAGTCTCGGACTTTAAAAAGAGAGGGAAGATACATTTCATGAATCCTACAAGTAATTCATGTGAGGTTAGACCTTCAAACAACATGCCCAGCATAAATTGCCAGGCCTGGATCAGTCACTCAGCTGCTGGCCCTCTTCTATTATATTTTGAAAACAGACAAAGCACTAGACAGGGATATTGTACAGTGATTGCTATGGTTTGGATATGGTTGAGTGTTCCCCAAAAGTTCATGTGTTGAAGACTGGGTCCTTAGTGTGGAAATGTGGAGAGGACATGGAATCTTTAAGATGTAGTACCTAGAGTAAGGTAATGAGGTCAGGGGCTCCTGACCTCCTAGAGGAGATAGTTCCCCCAGAAAGAATTGTTGTAAGAGAGCTGGCATGTCCCCTGATATCTCCTCGCATATCCTGCTTGACATTTTTCTTTTTTCCAGTACTGGGGCTTTAACTCAGGGCCTGCACCATGAGCCATTCTACTGGCCCCTTCTTGTGATTTTTTTTTTTTCTGAGATAGGTTCTCTTGAGCTGTTTACCTGGGCTGGCTTCAAACTATGATCCTCCTGATCTCTGTTTCCTAAGTAGCTAGGATTACAGGAGTGAGCCAGAAGTGCTCAACTCTGCTTGACATTCTTACATGTGCAGCTGTCTGTCATATGGCCTTCACCAGAGGCTGAAGAAATGGGGTCATCTGATTGTGGACTTTCAGTCTCCAAAACTATGAGTTAAATAAACCTATTTTCTCTCTAAAGTATCCAGTATCAATTACTCTGTTATAGCAATAGAAAACTGACTAATACAGTGATAAAGTTATCAGTTCACCAAGGGAACACCATTATCCTAAATGGATATGAGTCTAACAACAGAGCTTCAAAATTCATGGAGCAAAAACTTATAGAACTAAAAGAAGAAAGAGACAAATCCACAATTATGGTTGAAGATTTTGACACAGTAATTGATAAAAAAAAGTAGACAAAAAATGTATAAAAACATAGAAGTCATAAACAGCATTATTAGTCATGTTGACTTAATACATCTTTATAAAATACTTTAAGACAGCAGAATACATATTGTTTTCAAGTGAACATAGAATATTTACCAATATTCTAAGTCATAAAACAAGTCCTAATGAATTTTAAAGGGTCAAAACATACAAGAAAATCAAACTAGCTTACAATGGAATTTTTTAGACATTAAAATACACATATTCAGAAAGCCACAAGTTAAAACATTTTTATATGATACATGGGTCAAAGAACAACTCACAAAATTAACATTTTTGGATTGAATGAAATTGAAAATACAAGATATCAACATTATTGAGATGTATCTAAAGCAGTATTTGAAGGAAGTTTGTAGTATTAAAATCATTTACAGTATTAAAAAAAGAAATACAAGATGTAGACCTAGTCATTGACTTTCTGACTAGAACTCGAATAACTCAGGAAATAAGATCAAAAATTGACAAATGGGATTGTGTTAAACTAAAAAGCTTTTGCATAGCAAAGGAAAGAATCAACAGAGTCAAGATACAGCCTATGGAATGGGAGAAAATCTTTACCAGATATTAATATGATAGAGGACTGATATCTAGAATATATAAGAACTCAAATAATTGAACAGCAAAAAATCAAATATTTCAATCAATAAATTGGCAATGGAACTGAAAAGACATTTTTGAATTTAAGAAATATAAATGGCTAATAATGACATGAAAAGATATTCAATACCCTTAGCCATCAGGGAAGTGAAAGTCAAAACTACATTGAAATTCTGCCCTATCCCAGTCAGAATGGCTATCATTAAGAAAACAAATAACAACAAATGCTGGTGAGGATGTGGGGTGAGGGAGTGGGGCCGGAGGAGGAACTGGTACACGCTGTTGGTGGGAATGTAAATTAGTATATCCAACTATGAAAATCAGTATGGAGGTTACTCAAAAAATTAAAAATAGAACTGCCATATAATTTAGATGTATCACTGCAAGGAATATACCTCCAAAGAATCAAAGTCTGTTTATTGTAGAGATACCTGTATACCCATGTTTATCACAGCCCTATTCACAATAGCCGAACTACAGAATCAGAGTAGGTGCTGATAAGTAGATAAAGACAATGTGGCATATAAACATAATGGAGTTTACTCAGCCAATAAAGAAGGATAAAATTATGTCATTTGCTAGAAATGGGTGGGACTAGAGATTATCATGGTAAGTGAAATAAACCATCTCCACAAAGACAAGTGTTGCATGTTTTTTCATTTGTGGAAGCTAGGGGGAAAAATGCCAAGGCAATGAAAGTTAAAAGGGAATACTAGAGAGGTGGAAGGAAGGAAGATAAGAAAGAATAATAGGAGAGATAAATATGATCAAAGTATATTATATGCATGTATAGCAGTGTCATAGTAAAATCCCTTACTTTGTACAATTTAATATATGCTAAAAAGGAAGAAGTATCTTAAACCAAAGACCTAAACTTGAACTCTAAGAAACAAGAAATATAGCAAATTCAATCTAAATCAAAAGAAGGAATAATAGATATCACATTGGAAATCAGGGGGAAAACTGGGCATATAATAGAGAAAAATAAAGAAATAAAAAACTGACAGTAATAGTAGACTGAATAATCGCTCCCAAAGAAGACTATATGCTAATCTTTGGGACCTGGAAATATGTTACCTGATATGGTAAAGGGACTTTGTAATTGTGGCTACTTGTAGATTTTATTCAGGTGGGTCCTCTCATGTAACCACAGTCAATCCTATCAGAAGGAGATGGAAAGATTAGAGTTAGTAGTAGGAGATGTAATGATAGAAGCAAGAAGCTGGAAGATGCAGGAAGTGGGATGGGATGGGGGGATGCAGGTGGTCTCTGGAACCCCCTGTCTCCCCTAAAAAAAACCCAAGAAAATTGGTGCTGCCTTTAAAGCCTCAGAAGGAAGAAGCTCTGTGACACTTTGACTTCAGCCTGGTGAGACTTTATAGTCCTGATCTCCAGAACTATAAAGTAATAAATTTGTGCTGCATAAAGTCACTAAGTTTGTGGTGATCTATAGTGGCAGCCCTAGGAAACTCATTTTCTGAACATTTGATGAGACAAATAAACTAGATAAACCTCCAGTCTGAGTTATCAGGAAAACAAGATAGAAAATATAAATTACTAGTATCATGAATAAAAACAGGGTCACTTCAGATTCACCAGATAGTAAAATGACAACAAAACAATTATAAACATTATGATAATTAATTCTACAGCTTAAATGAAATGGACATTTCATTTAAACACAAGTATCACCACAGTTCAGTTAAGAAGAAAAGGACAGAAATCTAAAGGAATAAAACAGATAACCTAATAACAGACAGATAAATAAGCCTTTATCCACTAAAGGAATTGAATCCAAGTCCAGATGGCTTCACAGCGAATAATTCCAAACATCTAAGGAAGAAATAATACCAATTCTATAGAAATGCTTTTTTAAAAAAAAGAAGAAATAATACTTGCAGTTTATTTTATGAGGTCAGCCTTGCCTTGGTGCCTAAACAAGAAAAAAATACAAGAGAAGTAAATTACACACCAATATTTCTCATGAACAGAGATGTAAACAACTCTCAATAGAAATTTGGCAAAATGAATTCAATCTATACTAAAGGGATGACACATTAATGACCAACTAGAACTTATGTCAGATGCCTGGTTGGTTTAATATTAGAAATCCAGTAACACAATTCACCATATTTACAGATCAAAAAGGAAAGACAATGCATGAATCTCTCATAGATGAAAATGAATAATTCAAAACTGAAAAATTTAAATACTATTTATAATGGCATTGGAAATATCTTAAGTGAAATATTTCAGAGAAATTTTTTTTAAAAGTGAGGAACCTGTACAAAAAGCTGTAAAATACTGTTGAGAAAAAAAATTTAAAGACAAATTAAATAAAAAAAACCCATGTTTCTGGATTAGAACACTCAATATTGTGCTTTCAAACTGATCTATACCTCTCAACAATCTCAAAATAAGTTTCTGTATGAATTTTGTACAAATTGGTAAATTCTCAGGTTTATATGATAATGCCAAGGCTTAGAATTGACAAGACAATTTTGAAAATTTTGGAAGTTAGAGGACTAACCCTAACTTTAAGACTTTTTATAAAACTACATGGAGTAGCGGTGGGATATTGGCATAATAACACATAAATACATTTGTGGTCAGAATAGAGAATTCAGAAGGAGACTCACACAGATGCAACCAATTGTTTTTTTGACAAAAATTCCAAGGTAATTCAATTCCCAAGGTAATCCCAAGGTAGGAATAGTCTTTTAAAGAAATAGTGCTAAAATAAACTATATGGTGGCAAATACTTTGACTTTTACCTCATACCATATAGAAAAATTAACCATTATCCTATATATAAGAACTAAACTAGAAATCTTCTAGAGAACAAATTGTTGTGACTTTTGGGCAGGCAAAGACTCCTTAGGTTGCAACTTCAACATCAAAACTAAAAATTTCTACTCTTTGAACAGCATTGTTAGGAAAACACAAAGACAAACCACAGTTTGGGAGAAAACATTTATAAAATACGTTCTGGGAAAAGATTAGTTATCAAAAATATTTTTAAAAACTCTTACAATTCAATAATAATGAGACAATTTGATGTTTAAAATATAGGCAAAAGATTTAAACAGGTTCTTCAGTAAAGAATAGATGATGGGAAATAAACCTATGAAATGTGTCTCAACTCCATTAGTCATTAGGGAGAGGTAAATGAGATGATATAACACACCCACAAGGATAGCTAACATGAAAAAGTCTGTCCAAATCCTAGAAGACTAACTATTAAAAATTTAAAGTCCAAAATATTAGCCTTCCCAAAATATTGAGAAGGCTGTGGAACAACTGGAACCTGCATGCATTGCTGGTCATGATACAAAACAATACAGCCTCTTTAGAAAACAGTTTGGCACATTCTTAAATAGTTAAATATACACCTAGAATATGGCCTACCATATTAGAAGTATTTATCTAAGAGAATTTAAAAACATGTTCGTGTATGTTCATAGCAGTGTTATTTATAATTGATAAAAACTATAAATACACACAAAAGCCCACTAACTAGTAATTGGGCAAATAAATTTTGCTATATCCATATTTCCTAGTGATACAAATGAAGTACTACTGATACACAAAACAGTATGGTTGAATCTCAAAGCATATGGTAATCAAAGGAATCCAGATTTCTAAGACTACACAGTATATGATTCACACATAAAATTCTAAAAGAGGTAAAAGCCACTGACAGAGCTGATCAGTGAATCCTCTGGGCTTGTGAGTCAGGGTAGGTTATTGACTTCAATGAGACACAGGGAAAGTTACGTAATGTTCTGTTTCTTGATGGTTGTGGTGGTTAATGATCACATACATCTTAAAGCTCAAACCGTATTTAAAAATTGTGAATTTTATTGTATGTAAATTATAGTTCAGCACAACAGACTGAAATAAAATTCACTGATTTTTTTTCTGAAAAGTACTGAGAAGATTGTATTCCACAGCTCAAAATAAGCTGTGATCTGCTCTGAGTCCGGACAATTCAAAAGCTGAGAGAACACACAGAAGAAAGTTTTGTTTCTCACTGGTCCCTGGGCAGAGGCACCAAATGAGTTTCCCTTCAGGAATCCATGCTACAGTGACAGCCACCACTGTGGCCTAGGACTGAAAATGCCCCTTCAAGAGACAGTGGGGACTGAGTCACTGGACAGAACCCACATTCACTTCAGGAGTGGCATGCTAGAAGCATAGTTCTCAAAAGCAAATTAATTAAGATATTTTCAACAGGCTGGATTGGATGTAAATAATGGCTTAAGAGAAGAAGAAGCAGGGACTGGGACAGTCACCTTTTGATAGAAGGTAGCTAGATGTCAAATGCTGCCCTCAAATTGCTGAGATAGTATGCACAGATGGCCTTTCAGTCCCTTTCCTGATCGGAGCTATTATTCAAACTTTGAATTCCAAGTTGTGTTTTCTCAACAAAGTCATAGAATGAATGTCATCATGCAAAGTTGAAACCAAGGATTCTGTCTCATTTCTGTCTCAATCCCCTTCTCAGATAACACTGAATCTTGGCTACGGTCTTTGGCAATAATAAATTGAGGGTCTGGGAATATAATTTTTCCTGGGATGTAGGTTGACTACTAAGGATTGAAGTATCTAAAACAAGTGGTTGTAAAGCCACTTGTATTTGAATAATCTTAATGTGCTCTTTCATCTCCTCCACAATGAGGCACGTGAGTAGAATTGAACTTTTAAGGTCCTCAGGGAACTATACCTATTCCAGCAGAAGAGAGCGCAACTATAGCTGCCCAAAGAATTCTACCCAAATAGGGAGTATCCCTCTGATGGACTCAGAAGAATAAGAAATTGGAGAGCGTAGCCTTTGGAACTCTGTTTCCTTTTGGCCTTTAACACAAAAACAAGGTAATTTAATTTCAGTTGTTAATATTCATGAGATTTAATTTTGGAGTTGTATTTTCAACCTGGGAAATTCATGATGGAAGAAGGTCTATACTAAAATTTGGAGCCTGTTAATATTGACATTTTTATTAGAATATCTTAGTGCTATTATTTACTCTCACCACAGAATCTCTAATGAGCTATTCTGGACAATGTGGCTGGATGTGATATAGGATGGGAAATAGAATAGGGGGTGAGTGAGTCCAGTGAAGCCTATATTCTAATCCATTTCATAGCGCTCTGGGGATTAAAATCATCACTGTCACTTGTAGTCCCATGAAAGAATAATGGTCAGTATCAAGGGAGAAGCCTCATGAAGTGGGAGCTACACTGTTGATTCCTTACTGAGGACAATGCCATATACAATAGACTGTAGGAATCAAGAGTTAAGCTTCATGAGTTAAAAGGGGAAAGCAGCTGAGGAAACACTTATTCTTGTCTCCTAGTGATTCCAGTTCATTGCATTAAGACAGGGACAGCATCACCGGGGAAGTAGTTAGAAATGCAAATCTGCAGGTCTCACCCAGACCTACCAAATCAGAAACTGTAAGTGGGTCCAGCAGTCTGCACATATGCCAAGCCCTCCAAGTGATTCTGTAGCTGGAGTTTAAGAGCCTCTGTGGTGGAGTAGCTCTGGGGCCTCTCACCACCTTCTGGCTTGTGTTTGGTGAGTGGGGGGCAGGAGTGGGAACGGCTGATTAGGTTAGCAAGCTGGGGGAAGAAGGTGAGAATATGAGGCACAGCCTGCCCTGCTTTCTTCAGTCTCCTCTGCTTTCTCTTCCTTTGGCATACAGAGAATATGCTGTTTTGGCTGATTATCTCCAATAGATGGCAAGACAGAAGGACAGGTGCTGCCCCTGAACACAGTCTCAAAGCCTGGGAAGTTTAATATTGACAACAGGACTAAGTCCATTTGCCTCCCACACCCAGGTCAGGTTCCCAAGAGCTCTATCATTAAGAGTTCATTTCCATCTATTTGACTCCATTGCTTATTGCTGAGTTGGTTTTGAACTGGAAGAGGGATGATGTTTAATGGGGATCTTCAACACTAACCTAGGGGGAAGGGGGAAGTTGTCTCAAAGGGAGTTAGGGCAGTGAAGGTGCTTTGGACCCCACTAAGCACCCTACTTTGCAAAGGTACTCTGTGGTATGGAGGAGGAATGAAAGTAAATAGAAATGACTTACTAGGTTCTGTTGTCTGGCATTTCAGTGTTCCCAGACCCTCCTCTGCTATGAATTCATTCATTTATAATAAGCAGAGTTGAGGCTGGGCATGGTGGCACACACCTGTAATCTCAGTAGTTGGTGGGGGGGTTAAAGCAGGAGGGAGAATTCAAGGCCAGCCTGGGCAAATAACCAGACCCTGTCTTTAAAAAAAAAACAAATAAAAAAAAGAGTTGAGATGAACACTCCATTACAGGCTGAGGGCTCGCCATTAGAAATGAGGAAAAAATTAGAAAGAATGATGACTCAGATCAGTTCATTATGTTGTCTATTAGGTTCAGAAATAAAAAGTGATGGCTCAAGTAAACTTCTGGATCCTTTGTGGAATATATACATGTATATATACATATATATTCATCTTACTGCTATGTATTTATAATTGTAGGTATAATAATAGATGCATTCAAACTTGAGGGGGACCTAAAATGGAAAATGCTTCCAGAATTGTTAAAAAACTTCCTTAACCCCATCTTCAAATTTTATGACTACAAACATATATATTTCCCCTCCTGTGACAATATTTTGTGATTAACTGTGCAATTTATTTTCTTTTTATAGCCTCTGGGTCTCTAAGATTGAATTAGCTACATGTCAATAAACCCTATATTTTCATTATTTCAACAAAACTGTGCCACTTCTTAAGATTAATTGTTGAAGTTCAGAAGAGGACACAGCCACAGGAAGGACGATATGTTGGTGGTTAAGAACAGGCTTTCATGTCTTATTAATATTTTCCCAGTGGATTTGTTTTCTAATTTTTTCCTTAAGAGAGGATTTAGTCATAACCAGGTAACTATTAACACATAGAACCAGGAAATACAAATAACCAAGCACGATTGCCCTCCAAGATTTTGTGCAAGTTGTCTCAGCATTGAGGTCACTTTCAGGATGGACTAAGTTAGGTAAGAGGACCAAATGTGGTAGCAAGATCCATCAAGGGTTGGTGCTGAGAAAGAAAATCAGATCAGAATTATATTATACATTTAGTCTATCCTTGGCTTATAAAGAGGTTACACTGATTATGTTCCAAATTTTCATTTATTGTCAGCTATTTAGAAATCAAAATGCTTGAAATCCATCTTATCAACAAAGATCAGTGTTCCCATTACATTGAGACATTCACAGATACATAATCTGACCACACATTTACAATGAAGTACTCTATACATTTGCAATAAAATCTTATTCTGTTAGCATAGGAAATTCAGCCAAGCAATATAATGAATATCATATAGTTGTTATTTATTTTGGAAGTTTTAGAGGGTAAAGGAATAGAAGAATGATCTTGATAAAAATTTGAACAGGTTTTCTATGCACTTTCAAGTGTTGTAGAATTTGATAACACTGATTCCTTCTGGGTAGTTTCCTTTTACCTCATGTTTCTAGGGAATTTTGATTTATTCCTTCCCTTTCTTCAAGATGAAGCATTTTTTATGAGTGGGGAAACATTTCCAAAGGTAAATGGGTCAGAGTTAAAAGAACTGAAGGAGGGATGGAGTTAAAATGTATGTGTCTTGATTTAAGAAATAGAGTTACTTAGAATTAACTGAGCTTTGAATGTTTAAAGGAAAGTAGGGAGGGTGACATGGGAGGGCCCTGTAAAAATTCACAAGTAGAAGAAAAAGAAAACTGTTTGAATGAGATAGATGCATAATTTCTTACAGGGCTCCTGGATGGCCTTTACCTGGAACCTTGTCATTTCTTGATATGGGGGCACTGTGAGTAGTCTCTAGGAGAATAGTTGACAGGTGCTTTATAAATGTCCACTTGCCAAGGAAAATGTTTGTATCTAGGGTCCTATGAGCAAATGTTTATATCTAGGGTCCTATGAGCAAAGCCATTTGCATGTCAGCTAGCCTGGCTAAATTTTGGTCATGCTGAGCCTATATACTATGTGTGTCATTCAGAGGCAAATCAGAGACTTCTAAATGCTTGTGGTGCATTGGAACCACTCCTAAATTCTTAGCCTGAGTTGATTTCCTCCTCTGCCTACAAGTTCAGCCAGCAGCTCAGTGGTGGGGCTGTTAAAGCACTGAGGGGACGAACTCCTGTCTCTTTACAAATTGCTCATGAATTTTCAAGTGTGCCTGTTGGCCGCTGATAGTGGCAGTTTTCTCAGGCCTCCTGCTGGATAATGCTATTGGATACGGTTGCTGGAGAGACAGCAAATGAACTGAACTCCTTGTCCAGCACGTCGGATCAAAAGCAAACGGGCAGGACTGTGCCAAGTTTAATTCACAAAAATGGCCCCAAGGAAATGAATGCGAGTAAAAGCTGGAGTTGTCTCTACAAGTATCTGCAGTTCCTGTATGTGGTGTGCCTGCATCAGCAGCAAGCATCTGTTGCAGGGCAAATCAATCCAAAGCAGAAAACCAATGTGAGAGAAGGCAGATATGAAAGGATCAAGTACTCAGGTAGGTAGTAGCTCTCTGCTGTAGCAAAGTGTCAGAGAGGACCTCAGCTGACAGATGACTACAACTATACCACAGGACTCATTTCTAAACTTCAAAGAGATAAGTATGAAATGCATCTATATTTCTTAGGGCTTCACAGTTAGCAATCAAAATCCTTTTGTAAACAGAACTTTTTGCTTTGATAATCAACTCTCATGAGTGGGTTAATTCTGAGTCATTCTTGGCAAATGAGTTTCCTGAGACATTCAGAGGAAAGCCCTGAATCCAACAGAAAAAGGGACAAGCACGTTTAGATGGAGAAATCTGATCCTCCTGTCTGATAGCATCTGGCATTTCCATTTTGGCTTATTTATTTGCAAATTAAACTTCCTACAAAAATCTTACGGGAAAGCTCAATGATCAGCTTCTATTCTTCTCGGAAATTACCAGCACTGGTAAAAAGACTTATTCCAAGATTAATAGAGGAGACTGATTGGTAACTTTAAGTATCACAAACCCCAAGCAGGTTTAAAAATGTTGAGATAAATGCAAGTGTGTAACTCAGAATTCGTGTTGTGCTGTCTCCTGGTTCTGATCTTCCTTATTGGGTAGCAGTCTCCGGGAGGCTGGGTACTAGGTACTTCATAAATGTTCACTTGTAATAAAAGCGGGAGCACACAAGGGAGGTATGAGGACAGGTAAGACACCTAAAAACCAGATAGCATTTGTTGCCCTCAACGCAGAGAAACTAAAGCAGATACTTTAAAGCAACTGAGGCCAATAGGAGAAGGGGACCAGGAACTAGAGAAAAGGTTAGATCAAGAAGAATTAACTTAGAAAGTAACACAATGCACAGGAAATCAATGCGAGTCAACTCCCTGTATAGCTATCCTTATCTCAACCTGCAAAAACCCTTGTTCCTTCCTATTATTGCTTATACTCTCTCTACAACAAAATTAGAGATAAGGGCAAAATAGTTTCTGCCAGGTAGCGAGGGGGTGGCGGGGAGAGGGAAGGGGTGGGGGGGGGTAAGGGAGGGTGTGGGGGGAGGAAGGAGAAATGACCCAAACATTGTATACACATATGAATAAAAAAAATGTCCACTTGTGCAGATGGAAGCTCCCAGGGTGAATGTTCGTAACTTGGGTCCTGTAGACAAATTGATTTGCATATCAATATAATTTGCCATTTTATGAAGGTAAGATTGTTAGTAGTACTTTGGCATTTGGGGCTAACATCCAGTCTGATTCTCTTTCCTTTCTTCTCCTCTCTTCTACTTTTTGTAGTACTCTCCCTTCCTTTCTTAACCTTAGGAAGCAGGCTGTCAGATCACTCCAGTGATGAGAAGCTGACTGGTGGGACCTAGTCCTTTGAGGATTGTCTTGTCTTCCTTTTCATGAAATTTCCATTAGGTTTCAAATCATAGGCCTTGGGACAATCTCCTCTCTCCCCATTCTTCATCCTCATAAACATCTCTGGGCACCTAGCTTTGTACAATAGCTAACACTCAAAATTGGCACAATCGCTTTGTGAAATCTTTTGTTAGTATCTGCAAAAACTGATCGCACACATCCTCTGACCCATCCTTGACATACACCCCCAAAATTCAAACAGATGAACACAAAACAAGAGTACACAAATGCAAACACCAATACTATTCAAAATAGTAAAAATGTGGAATCAACTTGTCATAAGTAATGAATTAAATTTGTGTCACATTCACAAATAAAATACAGCCATGAGAATGAACAAATTGCAACTAACAATAAGAATTACCCTTGTGAAAATACTCCTTAGCAAAAGAAATGTGAGCATGGATTTTGTTTTTTTTTTAGAAGTAGGCAAAATTAATCCATGGTGTTGGAAGTCAGGATAGAAGGAGTGGGATGTGGACAAAGACAGGAAGGAGACAGGAAGATGGCATCTGCGAACTAAAATGATGTGTTTTTTGATCTGAGTGCTGCATTTACTTTATGAACTGTTACATTTGTATGCTATATGACAATAAAATTTTACTTTAAAGGAAAACAAACACCAAAAATAATTCTGAGGCATATTCATCTTTTCTCCACAAAATATAACTTTCTGTACAAAGTGACACAGCAAGCTCAATTCTACCACCCAGCAAGCCACCCCTGACTGTCATCTCAGCAGTCCCAGCTGTCAGGTCAGTGATAAAGCTCTGCATCCTGCCAAAAGCTTCCCTAGGGTAGGGAAGTACAACACCTACAGAAAAATCACTTAATACGAGGTGATATGTGTGTCAGGTATGGGGCAAGGAAACAGGTCTTCGTCCTCAAAGACCTTGCTGTTCTTGACTCTCCTATTCCCCTGGCTCCCCCCACCCAGGTCTCATCTCTTGCACTCTATTGAGACTGCTATGTTTTAACAATTTCTTTTGTGAATATATTAACTTTCTGTCCATGAAACCATTCTGTAATAAAGTTGGAACTTTGAGGATACCAGGGTATGATGCCAAATGAGAACTGGACTTCAGGTATCCTGAGCCATAAACCTGTCTCACCAGCCAGGCACATGGGTCACAATTACTACACTATTTACCTGACACCTGAAACTCAGCCATGTTATTTGCAATTCTGGAAGACGTATTAACCTTTTGTGCCACACTATGACCAGCTAACGCACCAAAAGAATTTAAAGAATTATATCCAAGTGATAGGAAGCATTTAGCTATCATCCAGAAGTAAGGATATTTCAGAGATATGCCTGTTGACTAGGTACTGAAACAGATATCAAACTGGGGCCAATAGGATCTAGGTGGGAACCAGGTCTTTAAGATATTTTCGGTATGTTTAAAAAAAGCCTGGAAGAAATTGTACTATTATTCACAATAATGGTGTATAGGCTAGATAAAAGATAAATTTTTATGTTTGACTAGAAATATATATATAATTTTTGTGTAGTACTTGGTTATTACATGTTGATCTAATTGGCATTTTCCCAGGACTTTGATAAATTAAAAATTATAGACTCATAATTAATAGCTGGAGTTTTCTTAAAAGATAGATTAAAAAAATGTAAGGTCTCTGGAGTTAATGAAATAATAAAACAGCTTTCTGGTACTGAAAAATTTGACAAAGATTCACTGATTTAGTTTCAGATGTCTTGTCTTTCTGCAGGACCAGCAGAGGGTGCTGGAATTAACTTGTTCCCCACTGAGACATGTTTCAGGGGCACAAGACAAAAGTGAGGGCAATTAGAATAGAGGCAGAGTCCTTTGAAGATAGAAGAATGACCACATTGGGACAGTAAGTCCACTTCGTGAGAGAGTTTTTAAGGAGTAGGAGGATTAACATGAGACAAGGAACAGATCTTTTTCTTTCTTTTTTTAGTGGCCAGCCAAATAGACATTTGTTTTCTTTTTAAAATTTATTAATTGTACAAAGTAAGGAGCTTCATTATGACATTCTATATATTTTACTTCTATGTCCTTTCCCCTTTCCCCCTGGACTCCACATACGAGAGAAGACATTTGATACTTGTCATTGTTGGACTGGCTTATTTCATTTAACATCATGATCTCTGGTTCTATCCATTTTTCTGCAAATGACATGGTTTCATTCTTCTTTACAGTTGAACAAAACTCCATTATACGTGTGTGTGTGTGTGTGTGTGTGTGTTACATTTGATTCATCCATTCATCAGTTGATGGGCATCTATGCTGATTCCATAATTTGGCTATTGTGAATAGTGCCTTAATAAACATGGCTATGTAGGTATCTATATAGCAAACTTTTTCATGGTAGTCCGGTTTTTATTATGACCTCTAATTGCCCACAATTGTTCAGACATAGGCCATCCCTAGTGTATATTCATTTAGGGCACAGCTGAATGGAAGAGCTCACTGGGGACCTCCTGAAGTATCATTTTTATCAAAGGAAGAGGTCTGAATTGGTCAAAACACTTAAGTTGTCTTGGCATTTTCTTGCCTGGTTTCTCTTCCTCCAGAGATGACTGAGAGGGAATTATTTCAGGCATTAATAAGAGGTCTTTTTGGGGCATGAGTTTAAAATCTCCCCTTTTGATGAATTTAGCCAGGTGCTGGTGGCTACTTGGGAGGCTGAAATCAGGAGGATCACAGTGTGATGCCAGCCTGGGCAAATAGTTTGTGAGATCCCATCTCCAAAATAACCAGAGCAAAATGGACTGGAGTGTGGTTCAAGTGGTAGAGTATCTGCAAGTATATGAAGCTCTAGGCTTAAACCCCAGTTCCACAAATACATAAAAAGTAAAAAAATAAAATAAATAAAATCTCCCCTTTCTTCTTTTCCAAGACGAGAAAGGTGCAACCTGTCCTGCCATCATGAGGGAGACTCTGTCTTAGGGAAGGTACATGGTCAGGATGTTCTGGACTCCATCATTTCATTCTGTACATATGACTGACCATCTCTTTCCAGAGAAACTAAACATGGGTCATCTTGTCTCACTGCTCTTTTTATATCTACACTTTCTATTGATTACTATTCTGCAGATTCACAGCAAGTTTCATTAGGTACTTAACCTTCTTAATTATAAGAATTCTTGCACTCTTCATTTCTTCACTTCTCAAATGTTCTATAATTTTCAAACTTGTTTATTCAAGCTAGATATGTGACTTCAAAACTCATTTTATATATTTGGACTTTAAAGATGTGTTTTTCTTTTATTCTTCCATTTTTAATAGCCCTTATTTTCTGTAATTGTAACCCTTATTTTCTGAGTCCAAATAAGAGAACTCTAGAGTGGGTGAGGGTTTTGGAGATAGCTCATAACTCCTTCTGCAGTATTCCTAGCAGCTCAGTCCTTTTTCTCACACTTAAACACTACCAATGATAGGAGGAAGGAGCTCTAAATCATGGTGCAGAATTTGTGACCAATTCTGATGTTCAATAGTTATTCCTTGAATTATCCAACAATAAATATAAGTCATGACCTTCCTCTCAAGTATCCTCATAATTTTTGGAAGTCACTATCCAGATTCCCCTCTATTTTATTTTCTCCAAAGATAGAGCAAAGACAAAGATCTTTAAATAGGTCTCGTGGCACAAGGTTATTTTCTCTCCTTTGTCATCATGATCAAAATTCTCATTTGTCAACATCTCTGAAGATAAACTCTGTCCATACACCTCTTCCAGAGAAGCAGATGCCTAGATTCTTTGTGATTCAGCAGCCTACTATGTTATGGGGGTGGGTTTAGACTGATCATGGGGTTGCATGCAAGGTTTGTAGCAAAGAGAGCCAAAAGACAGCATTCTTAGGCAAACCTGGGACACCAGGCCAACTGATAACTCAAGAATAGTACCTGAAAAAAAAAAAAAAAGAATAGCACCTGAGTCTAAAGTAATTAGGCCAAGAAGCAGAACCCAACCAAGAGGTCAGCTTAGATCAGAGTGCAAAGACTCCCTGAGGCACTAGGAGAGTTTCTGTGTATCGTCCAAGGTGAGGGAGAAGTCCCTGTGCCTGTGTCTACTGCTGCACTCAGCTTCTTTTAGCTCCAACTGATTGCATCTTTGAAAGACATGACTAATACTGCTGATGATTTCTTAATGATGGAAAACTAGTGATAAAGGTCTGCTTTTTATGGTTAAGATATTTGTTGAGCACAGTTAAAATTTTATGGATTTTATCAGGGGTGTGTTCACAGTGGTTTTTCCGACACCACATTTGATACTAAATGTGTATGGGGTTTTCATACCAATTATTAATTTTTTGACATCAACTTGGCATCCAACAATTAAATTTAATTCAGATACTATCAGGAGTTAGTACAGACAACACATATGAAGGGCTCAGTTTCACAAGACTGTTCCCACTTCAGATTTCTGCAGGTGGGGTGCTCAGAATTTCTACATTTCTGCCCATATGGGTTCCTATACTTCAGGTGTAGTAACTTGCTATAATGCCTCACAGAATTGAGGAAAAACATATTACTTACAAGTTTGTTATACAGGATATAACACACGAACAGCCAAATGGAAAATATGTTTCAAACTGTCCAATTCAACATTATTAGGTCACATAGCCAACTTTCTCCAATCAGCTCCTTGAATGTCCTACCTCAGTGAATGGTACCACTAGCTCCTGGTTGCTTATGCCAGAAAGCTGGGAGACATCTTAGTCCCTCACCACATCCTGCCTCACTTTTTGGAATTAAGTACCAATTGTTCTTCTTTCCATCTTTTCCTCTCAAATCTTGCCCTTGCTTTTCAAGATCACCATTTTAGCTCTTTCCTCATGGCCCCATCCAACATCACAGCAATAGCTGGCCTTCTGTGCTCCATTCTGCCCCCTGCTGTCAGAATGCTGGTGCTAAAATGTGAATCAGTTGATGTAAATTTTATGTTTATAATTCTTCAGTAGCTTTCAAGATTCCAGACCCTTCTGCTTAGCCTTATAGTTCTCCAAAATTTGGTGCTCACTTTTCTCAGGCCCCTTCTCCCAATACATCCTAGATTCTAGACATTGTTAAAACTCCATGAATGCTCCATGCAGCTTCGCATGTAAATTGTCTAATTTGAGTTATTTCCTTTGCCTTGTATGTTCTTCTTTTTCAAGTTAGTTCTTCCATTATTGTACTAACACCAACTGGCTTTCTTTCTCTAGAAAGCCTTTTCCACATACTCCTTCCAACCCAGGCTTCTCAACGTGGAGACTTCTGATTTTCTCTAGAGATGCCAGGGGATCACCTATGCCATATTTCATACCACAAGGTACTGCATTCAAGATCTCTTGCAGGGCATGGATCCATTGAGATTAAATGATTAAATACATAATCATGATACCTCTCATCAAATGTTTGAAGATCTCCTACTCACTCAACAAATTAATGATTTATCCTGAGAGGCCGAGGAATTAATAGATACTGATCAGCAGCAGTTATAGGGAGGCTAATTTTGGTTATTTTAAAGAATTTTTGTTTCTAACAGATGGAGTTCCTTTCAAATTAAATCAGTTGCTTGTGAAGTGTTTATTATCAGCAACATTACAGGAAAAGTTCAGGAGAATGTTGGAGATCTATGTGGGACTGTTTTGGGGGAGTCTCGAGCATCAGCTTGGGACTGGATTACATGATTGTCATTAGACTGGTCACTAATATTCAATTTCTCCAACCAGGCACAAATAGGATCATACCTCCCACTTCTTTGAAGTTACCCACTGGTATGAGATTGGTTTTGGCGAAAGGAAGCTGAGTAGTGATGATAGGTATCACTTCCAAGCAGATTCATAGCCATTTTGGAACAGTACTGATGTGATACTTCTGTCAGCATGAGGTTCCAAGTGACCCTAGGGAGCCCCTCTGCAGACCTACACCAGACGTGTGTGAGTGAGAAATACATTTTATTTTGTTTAGCCATTGAGATTTGGGGGTTATTTGTTTCTAAAGCATAACATACCCAATCAAGACTGACATTCTTTTCATGTTCCATGTACTGAGAGGACTCATTGACTGGAAAAGGCAGAGTCCTTGCATTGGGAATTGTGGGAAGTGTGTGGCATATGAAGCTCTTGGGGAAGCACTGTGGACAGGAAAGCCAAGCTGAAGTTTCCTACAGTTTTGTTGTGGACCAATTGATAATTGCCAAGTATTCTTCTCCTTGTAAATAGGAAACTTTGCTGTTTCAGGAAAGTTCTGGTAAAGAGATCTCTTAATGAACTTGAGTTAAGTAGACCATGTTCCACTAGTCACTGTGTCTAAACCAAGGCAGCTAACTAGAGATTGATGAAGGTGCAGGTTCCTGCTTCTCAACACCATTTGGTATTCACAGCTGGCTGTGGGCAGGTGAAGAGAGGGACTCTGCAGGTGGCTGAGCTCTAATGTGTAACTTAACAGTAAATGTAAAGAACCTTGGTCAGAGGCCTCAAGTACTTGCCTCTAAGGCCACGTGTGTGATTTTGGGCTGGTCATTTAACCTAGCTAAAACTTGAAAACAAGAAGAGATTAAAAAAAAAAATCCTTCCTACTTCGCAGGAATTTTATGACAATCAGGAGATAACGATCCTGGAAGTGTAAATTGAAAATCACTAATCGAATATCTGACTATTGCTCTTGTTCTTCCATGAATATACTCAGGCTTTGCCTGATTTTCTTTCTCAAATATAGTCATGTGATGTTCTTTAGCTACCTGGTAAAAGTTGTATTGGTAAGTTCTTTATTCTACAGTGCTTTCACTGGTACAAGGCTGATCCTTTGTTTTCAGATTACCAATCTCCCTGTAGAAATTTCCCTCTTGTATTGATCACTCAAACTTTACAAAACACATATTTCTCAGAAGTTTTAGCTGATGCTTACATTTAGAAATTTTAAATCAATGCAATGTCTTAACGAGAAAGTTAACATTCCAAATATCACTGATGGAGCACCAGGATCCCAAAGCAGATGTTTTGGAAAGCACACCCATGTCACAATGGCTGTGCTGGCACAGAAAGGGTGAGTCACTAGTTACTCAAAGATACCATTTATTTATCACCCTACCTATTGGATGGTGATTTAATTGATCATGTTACTGATTGCTGAGAGTGAAGTTTTAAAGACTTCCCACTCTAATATGGGAAATTTTACTTCTAACATAGATATTTCAATAGTGTTTTTGGAAAGCTTGTCTCAGGTGTAATGTATTGCAAGTTTTGCATTTAACATATAAGAAAGAAGCTCTGCATTAGTTTTCTTGCAGAATCTGACTTTCAAGAATGGTAAGCATTTTATTTTGGTGTTCTCCATTTGAAAAGATGAAAACTTGAGATTCAGAAGAGTTTAAATCTTTCCTGGGGTCCCACAGCTTCTTCTGAGGAATAAATCTGAGCAGGGTGTGTTGCACCTGTGGTTACAACTTGGTCTGAGGTCCCTCCTAGACTGTTTCAAAAGACTGGGCCTTTGTTCTCTCAGTAACTCCATTGGGGACTGTGTCTCTGTTCACAGCTCTGCAAAACACACTTCCCCACCTCCCACAGCCCTGGGTGAACTCAGGTGCATGGGGTAACTTCAAGTCACCCCATGACTTGAGCACTAGTCAGCTCAGGCTGTTACCATAGACTGCGTGTTTTAAACAATAGACATTTATTTCTCATAATTTTGAAGATAGAGAAGCCCCAAATCAGGGGAGGGGGGACAGCCTGGTCAGGTGCTTGGTGAGGGCCTTCTTCCTGGTTTGCAGATGGTAGGATCCTCACTGCATACTCCCATGGCAGAAAGAGAGCTCTAGTTTCATTTTCTTTGTTTAAGGACACTAATTCCACTAGGGGGAAGCACCCTTGTGACCGCATCTAAATTACCTCCTAAAGGCCCAAAGGCCCCATCTCCAAATACCATCTTATTGGGAGTTAGGACTTTAATATACTAATTTGATAGGGACACAAACATGCAATCCATAACATCCAGAGACAGATTTTTCCCCCCACTGCAGCTGTCAGCTAGCCTCTCTCCTCTCCTTTTTTCTTTCTTTTTGCAGTATTGGTGTTTGAACTCAGGGCCTCACCCTTGCTAGGTAAGTACTCTACCACTTGACCTATGCCCCACCCTCTTCGGTTTTAGCTATTTTTCTGGTAGGATCTTGCATGTTTTTGCCTGAGCTGGCCTCAGACCACGATCCTCCTACCTGTGCCACCTGTGTGGCTGTGATCACAGACTTGCACCACCACTGCCTTTTTCCTGAGACTGGCCTTGAACTGTGATCCTCCCAATCTCCACCTCCAGAGTAGCTGGGATTATAAGGATGAGCCACTGAACCTGGATCAGTTAACCTCTCTTTAATAGTATTTTCTCTGGTCTTCAGCCCGTAATAAACCTGTGTTCTCAAACTGATTAACTACTGGAAACTAGTAAAAGTTACTAAAAAAATCAGATTAGCCAGAACAGTGAAATGCCTGTTCTGATGATGTTGATTTTAGTGAAAAGAAATCCCATCAAATTATTTGAACAAAGAAAAGTAGGGGGATTGTTTGCAAAAATAAAATGATGATGATCCCAGAACCCATGGACTGGAAATGTAGCCAGGGCTCGCAAAGAATGAAGGCAGGTTGAGTTGGTAAGGCAGCTGCTGATGTCTGTTCCTTCAGGGTCACTTAGACTTTCACTTCTGCATGCCTCTGAGTAAATGTCCCCTCATTCTTCCTTTGTTATCCATTTCAACTCAGGTAAGAATGGTCCAGCAGCACTAGCATTAAAAGTACCCACCAGCAGGGCTGGATGAGGTGGTGCACAGCTGTAATCCTAGCTACATGGAAGGCAGAAGTAGAAGATTGTGGTCTAAGACTGGCCTGGGCAAAAATGTGAGACCCTATTTAAAAAATAACTAAAGCAAAAAGGGCTGGGGTATGGTTAAAGTGGTAAAGTACACACCTAGCAAGTATGAATTCAACTCTCCAGTACCTCCAGAAGAAAAAAGTGCCCAATAGAATAATAACTGCCTTGTGTGCCAATTCCAATTCTTTGGAGGCAGAAACTAACCGATGTCACTTGAATAAAATGGTCACCCATTATTCTAATTTGATCAGTTATTATTAGAGAAGGGGTTATGGATCTGTAGGTGCCCACTGCTGTCTGGATACAGGGCTAGACAAAGGATTTATTTTTTTATTTTTGGAATTTATTTACTTATTTATTTTTATTCATATGTGCATACAATGTTTGGGTCATTTCTCACCCCTTCCCCCACCCCCTCCCTTACCACTCACCCTGCCCCCTCCCTCTCCCCCCGACCCCCTCAAAACCCGGCAGAAACTATTTTTCCCTTATCTCTAATTTTGTTGAAGAGAGAGTATAAGCAATAATAGGAAGGACCAAGGGTTTTTGCTAGTTGAGATAAGGATAGCTATACAGGGAGTGACTCGCATTGATTTCCTGTGCAACACATGGTCTTTAACCATAATACAAAGCTAGGTGCAGTGTGAACCCCTCTGATCTCAGCTATTCAGGAGGCAGAGGCAGGAGGACTGCTTGAGCCCAGGAGTTCACAATTGGCCTGGGCATAGTGAGACCCTATCTCAAGAAATCATAACGTATGCACATGTACATATGTATGGGCGAGTGCACACTTGCATAAATCTCTCTAGATCACTGAAGATTATGTCTTTTAATTCAGTAAACCCTTCTTCCCTCTCTACTCTCCCCTTTGCTTATAGTTTTCTTACTATCTAGGAGGGTCTTTTCAGAGCTGAAGCCAGCAGGAAACACATCAATTTCTAGGAGTATCAGTGACTCTGATTAGAGAAGTACACAGAACAGTCAGGCTAACATAGTCCAATCTGACTGAGATCTGAAAAAGCATCTGTCTTATTTATTTCACTGCTGTCTCTGTTGTCAGCACCAGAATGGTGGCTAGCCAGTAGTGGACACTCAGTAATTGCTAATGAGTGAATGGGGGGAAGGATGGATGGAACCTCCACAGTTTATTGCTATAGGCAGGAGACCAGGAATGAATGGTTAGAGTTAAAATCAGAACACCAAGCTAGAGAGACCAAAGAATAACAAGAGAAGAAGGCAATCAAAGAAGCAGGGCCAGCAGTCACCCAGAGCTGTCTCTTTGCCATATTGGAGGCTAAAGTTGGTCAGGAGTGAGGAAAGATTTCTTTAAAGAGACATGGCAGATGGGATAATATCTTAATCATATATCAAAGTTGTTTTACTTCAACTCCTCTTATTTGTAAACTTGAGAGCAACAGTAGTGTTTGGTTTATCTATGTACGCTTCCATCCCCTAAGAATATGTTCTTGAACACAGCTGGCATTCGTTAAATATTGGTTGAACGAGTTAATAAATTCAAATTTTGGAAGTCAATTAAAAATAGCTTTCGACTCACTTTGATAACTGTTTTTAATGCAGGGAGTAAATTTTAATGTTTTTGTTTTCAAGGATTCAGATATGTGTCAAAGTTGTAGAGTATTGGGTGATAATTGCTTAATATTTATCCTCTTCGCTTTTTTGGAAAAAAATCATTATTTCTGCAGATGACTATTTGTATTGAAAGTCTATTTTCAACTGACTTTCAACACTGTTGAATGAGAGGTGCTCTCAGTTTCCACTTGTGTTATTTGCTTTATATGTCATGTAGTACCTTAAATCAAATGATGTATAGATTATTGTTTCTATATATGAGTTTTTGGTTTAGCCATTACCCAAAATCAGCTGCTTCTATTACCCTGCTGGAGCAATTGATTTTTTTTATACTAATTTTGCGTCCTGTAATCCATGCTAAGTGTCTTAACTCTAGTAGGTTTTTTTATACTTTGTTAGTATTTTCTATGTATGAGCATGTCATCTGCAGATAAAGATTCAACTATCCACAACAGAAGGCAAACATTCTTTAAAGGAAAACAACAAATCTAACACTCCAAAATGAAAATGTAAAAATTCTCAAGATCCAACTAAAAACTGTTGAATTGAATATTCAAAGAAACAGGGAATGACATCTACCAGTATTAAAATCAGGAGTAACCGAGGTGATTAAATAAGCAAAGTCTTTAGAATAGCTATCATATATCCTCAAGGATTTTAGGGAAACCTGAGCATAATAAGAGCAAACATAGAAGATATTAAAAAAGAACCAAGTGAAACTTCTATAGATGAAAAACAGTATATCTTAAACTTAAAAAATGCAGGCTGGGATTAACACAGGTATGCTGTTGACTCCCATCCCTCTAGGAATTTAGCAAGGCAACTTCCCTTCCCTTGAATTTCCTGTGTCTTCTCTGAACCCAAACAAGCTCAGGTACAACTTCCTCTCTCCTGAAATCCAGACGACAAGACAAGGGCCAGTAAAAGTTGGGCTGCCATAAATCCTACCATCTGTAGTGTTTTGTGATCACTTCTCACTATGGAACATTTACAACTATTCTTCACCCTACAGTCAGAAAGGAATAGAAAGGGAGATCACTCAGGCAATTATTTGTATAACTTGTTTTGATTTAATCTTTTTTTCTTGTCATGTAATAAAAGCAGTTTCTAAAGTTATTAAGCTTCTATTTCCTAGTCCTTCCCTAGAATATATACGATAGACTCAATGAAAGGACCCTTGGGTGGACTCCTGGTCTTCAGTTGGAGCTGCTCAAATCCTCTTTCCCCACAGATTTTCATGTAAAATATAACCATGTGGCCTCTGTTTTAGAATCAGTGCATTAAGGATGTTGATTACAGAGACAATTATTGAAAATGATCTTAGAATATCCCACTGTTACAGACATATATGGGAGGATGAAAATTAGAACATAAAATCTATTTCCCAATTTTCAAAAAAGATTTTCCAGCATCTCCACAAAGAGCTTGTGTGACTAATAGGCTATAAATAAATGTAACTTCAATGCATTATGCAGCAAGTAGTCTGACTGGAACTGAGACAA
This sequence comes from Castor canadensis, assembly GCF_047511655.1. NCBI lineage: Eukaryota > Metazoa > Chordata > Mammalia > Rodentia > Castoridae > Castor > Castor canadensis. Next base: position 80,083,299 of record NC_133388.1, on the reverse strand, counting down.
ACAAGGAAAATAAATGATCTATTCAGAATCATCAGAATATTTAATGATAAAGTTCAGCTAAAGCATATGTGATTTTTTTTCCCAAAGAAATATTTTTAGGTGACTTTCATGTGCAGAAGATAAAGCATTTTTCTGTCTTTCTTTTGTAAGAGATGATAAAAAAATTGCAAATTAATTAAAAACCTAAGAAAATTAGCAAGCATTCCCCCAAACATGTTATTGGGGATTTCCCAATACTGTCCCATGTCTTTTTCACTATTGTTTTAATTTTATGAATCAGCTTGACTAAGGTAGGAAATGTCCATAGCTAATAAAAGATTATTTTGGGGGTGCCTATTAGAGTGTTTTTGGAAGAGATTTGCATTTGAAGGAGAGGATTGCATGAAGAAGGTTGAACTCACCAGTGTGGGAGGGCATCAGCCAATCTGTAGAGAATGCAGATAGAACAAAATGGCAGAGGAAAGACGAATTTACTCTCTTGGCTTGAGCTGGGTCATCCATCTTTTCCTGCACTTGGGCATCAGTGCTTCAGGTCTTGAGTCTTCAGACTTGAGCTAGGACTTACACTACTGACTTCTGTTTCTCAGGTCTTCAGACTTGGACTGGGATACACCACCAGTTTTCCTGGGCCTTCAACTTGCAGTCTCTGTACTTGTCTAAGCCAATTCCTCATAATAAATTCCTTTACATGTATAAAGACTCTTATGGACTACTTTGCTATTATTCTACTTCTCTGGGCAACTCTGATTCAATATATTAATAAAGTCACCTGATTCAAAAATTATGTATGGATGTACATGTGTTTGTCTGTGTGTGAACATGCACACATGTATAGGTATGTGTAAAGTGTGTTTTAAACTCCCATTTCCCATCTGCTCAGATCCATAAAACCACCTACTATACTATTATTAACTGCTTATTTATCTATCTAGCATATTTTTTTTCAGATTCAAGCTGATACCAGTATATATTATTATTTTCTTACATTCTTACCCAAATGGTGATGGTGACATATGCACTGCTGTGTATCAGCATCATGCTAAAGGCATACTATACTCTTCATTGTGTTTCTCTGAAGAACCTTGATTAGTACAGTTATAATGTATTATTTATTTTTAGTGGTACTTGGTTTTGAACTCAGGGCCTTGAATTTGGTAGGCAAGTGCTCTACTGCTTGAGTCATGCCCCCAGTCCTTGCTTATTTTAGTTATTTTTCAGATAGGATCTTGTGCTTGTGATCCTCCTATGCCTCCCGAGTAACTGGGATCACAGGCATAAGCTACCATGTCTGACTTATATTATTTTTTAACTTTTATTCTGAGTCCATTTGCAAATGCTATTTTGGGAATTTGGTCATTGATACTCATATGTGAAAGTATACTTGTTTTCCTTTTGTGCTACCATTGTCAGGTTTGGATATCAAAATAATACTCAAATCACAAAAATAATTTAAAAGTTTTCTTCTCTGATATTCTTGAATAGTTATAGTAGCACTAGGATTTTCTTTTTTTCCCCTCTAAGGATTGAGTAGAATTCCCATGTGAAGCTATTTGAGTCTGGTGCTATTTGGGGAACACTTTTTCCTGATTTTTTGGGGTGGGTAAGTTTTATTTTCTTAGAGAATAATCCATTTTGTCCAAGTTTTAAAATTTAGAAAATAACTCATATGACTCTTTTATATTCTCCTTTGGGGAAGATACATCAATTTGTTCTCCCATGTTTGTACTTTATCATTTCGGCTTTCGCATCCCCCTTTGTAACTTCTTTTCTTTATTTCCTCTGAACAGCTTCCTCATTTATTACTTTTGAAGGTTATTAGTGGATTAATTCATTATTATTATAAGTGGAACTAAAAAGAAGAATCAGGCATTTATCTTACTGTTTTTCTATGAACTCAGCATACCTCAGGCTAACTAAGTACTTGTTGAAAGGAAATTTTTCTTCATGAAAGTATTCTGGCTGATAAATTCAAAAGAACTGATAGAATCAGAATATCTCTTTCTGTAAACCCTAATCAATTAATAAATCTGGGCACTGATAATCAACATATGCTAACATTACAAAAAAGGGACAAAGCATTATATATTTACTATTAGAAATATGCAAAATCACTTATGAAGTGGTATTGGCAAAACAGTGAATCCGATCAAATCTATACATCTCACTATCAATTTATAGGAAATAGCAGATGAGAGGGAAGTATAGCCAAAGGTGTTTCTTCTTCCCTTTGGAAAACTAGAACTTGTTTAACACTGTTTCCTTGAAAACTGCTCATGATAGAACTACTCCTCATTGGCAAACTTCATTTGTACTGGGAAGACCACAAATCAACTATGGATACCTGCTGGGAACCAATAGCTTAGGCTTCTATGGATGTCCCAATTCTTGTAATGGGCTTATCTCTTGCTGGTCCTTACAGACTGTGTGTACAGAGTTGTTAGGAGAGATATTAGTTCCCTTTTGGGACATGGAGTTTCTATGCCAGGGGGAGGTATAGATCTTTCTCGCCTACCAACTGATCTCATTCTCTTGCACCTGAGCTGTCCCTGCCGTCAAAGAACATTAGTCTGTGGACAACTGTTAGGATTCCCACTGAAGATTTATACACTGTTCTGACATTCAGAAAGTCTTGTCCTTGTATCTTTCTAAATGATTTTTTTCAATGCTAAGTATAGCTTTTTTTTTCTTTATAGTTGAGTGAATCTATATATCTTAAAAAAGCCCCACAATAGGAAGTGACAGTAGGAAGAAGTTACATGGCAAAGGGCATCATGGGGATGCCATCAGCAAGAGGTTTACATGATGAAAACCTCTTCGGGATAGATAATCAACATATAAATTGGAGGGAAAAGAAAAGATGGCACACAGCCTATACATTGAAAGAAAGTTGAAATATACATCAAGTGCTGCAATGTATGGGACTTACTTGGATCTTGAATAGAAAACAAGACAGTGAATTTGAATACTGGATATCTCATGATATTCCAGAAATATTTTTATTATTTTAACTATAATAACTTTTGTGGTTATGGTTACCTAAGACAGTCCTTATCTTCAGAAAAATATGCTAAAATATATATGGATGAAATGAAGGTAACTTCTGGAATTTATAGCTAAATAATCAAGTAAGGGTGAAGGAATATAACAGTCACTCAGTTTTCAACAATTATTGACATAATTATAGCTCATCAAAGCTTTCCGCACTTTCATATATCTTTCAGTTTTCTTCTTTTATTTTTATTTTTGTGTGGCTCTTAGAAAATTTAACATAGTATGTATGGCTCATGCTATCTTCCTATGGGACAGCATAGCCCTCGATCTATTTTCTAGCTCATATGATATAGAAGAATAGGTTGTGATCATATGAGGAAATATTGAGCCAAATCCCAAAATCAGGACATCAACTGGACTGCGTCTTCAAAGAACTGGTATTATTAAAGAAAAAAATAAAGTAGGAAAAGTACTGTCAATTAAAAAGTTCCAAAAAGACACAGTGACCAAATGCATGATGAGAAACAATGCAGATGCTAGGGAGCAGAGAAAGAAAATATTTATTTATTTCATTTATTCACATGTGCATACATTGTTTGGGTCATTTCTCCACCCTGCCCCCCTCCCCCACCCTTCCCTTCTTCCCTCAGAAAAATATTTATTTTATTCTGCTATTTTTATTTTTAAATATTTCATTTTTGAATTAGCATATATTAATATGAGGAGCTTTCATTATTATAATTCCCTACATACTACAGTCTACTTTGAAGAAGTTCAACTTCTTTATTATACTTCCATTCCTACTCTCCCTCTCCACCTTTTCAAACAGTGTTTGGTGGGTTTCATTGTGCCATTTTCTTATGTGCATATGAAGTATACTTTGATCCTCTTCATCCCTCGAAGGTATTTCTAAAAGATATTTTGAGGACAATTCAGAAATATTAATATAGATTGGATAGATTCCAGGAGACATTATGAAAAGTTTTCATCTGAAATTTTGTAAGCTATAATAATAATAATAACATCGTGGTTTTATAGGATAATGTCTTCATAAAACACATGAGCTGAAGTATTTAAAGATCACAAGGATTACACTTTACTCTCAAAAGGTTATGCACACCCATGTTTATTGCAGCGCTATTCACAATAGCCAAGTTGTGGAAAGAGCCAAGATGCCCCACTACTGATGAATGGATTAAGAAAATGTGGTATTTATACACAATGGAATTCTACTCAGCCATAAAGAAGAATGAAATCTTATCATTTGCAAGTAAATGAATGGAACTGGAGATCATCCTAAGTGAGATTAGCCAGGCTCAGAAGACCAAAAATCGTATGTTCTCCCTCATATGCAGACTTTAGATCAAGGGCAAATACAGCAAGGGGACTGGACTTGGGTCACATGATAAGGCGAGAACACACAAGGGAGGTATAAGGATAGGTAAGAAACCCAAAAAGACATGATAACATTTGGTGTCCTCAATATAAAGGAACTAATGCAGAAACTTTAAAGTGACAGAGGCCAATAGGAGAAGGGGACCAGGAACTAGAGAGAAGGTCAGTTCAAGAAGAATCAACTTAGAATGTAACACATATGCACATGGAAGTTATGCTAGGAATCTCCCTGTACAGCTATCCTTATCTCAACTAGCAAAAACCCTTGGTTCTTCTTATTGTTTATACTTTCTCTTCAACAAAATTAGAGATAAGGGCAAAATGGTTTCTGCCTGGAAGTGAGGGGGTTGGGGGAAGAGGGAGAGTGTGGAGGGAAGGGGGGGAGAAATAACTCAAACATTGTATGCATATATGAATAAAAAGATATATTTAAAAATAAAAAAAATTTAAAAAGTTTATGCACAAAGAAAAATATAGCAAAAATAGAAAAATTTTACCAGTTGTTGAAGTTCATTATATTTTTGTATTTTTGAAAATTTTCATAGAAAATAGTTCTGGATAAAAGCATGCAGAAATTAATTTGAGGTTCCCACTGGTCTAGGGTGAGATAATTTGAGCATGAAAAAGAATAATGAACACAACTGTTTGGTACACTCTTCAATATATAAAAACAAATAATATTCTAAAACTAACATTTCTTTGTTAGTATTGAATATAGCTCTTATATTAACTTATTATGCTAAGAGTTAATGAAGAAAAGAATAAATATTTCTTCTGGTTTTTCCATCCATGCCAACTGTATTTGAGATGTGGGAAAGTACTCCTTTATAGTAAAATTACAGTAATAAATAAAGAATGATAGAATTGCAAACTTACAACCTCTAATGAAATAAAGGACCTATGTAGTGGCCTTCTTGGCTACTAAAGTCACTGTTGTGTGGGTTGGCAGGAAATTTGCATAAATGATGAATATCAAAATATGATAAATCTTTGCCACTTAAAACAAGGAGATAACATGAGTCTATGTGCTAGTATCATTTTAAAAATCTATTTTACCTGAACCTTATCAAGCTTTGAGAACTAATCACCAGCATGCAGAAGATATAAAGATGGCAGAATAAGTTAAATGATGCCAAGAGGGTGTGATCCACGAAATCTAGAATGTGGAATATTCTACAGGAAAGGCCACTTGATTTGTTTGACAAATACATAAGAAAACAAAAATAGGGATAGATTAAAGAGACAGAAAAGATAACAAACAAATGTAACATGTGATGTCATTTTGATTCAAATGAGCCTAAGATTTTTTTGAGACAATCAGAAAAAAATGCTATATTGATTCCAATGAGATATAAAATTTTCTGCTGAAATCCAATTTCTTGGAAATGTAGAAATTTATTCAATATTCTGAATTTTAAGGAAACTGTTCATTCACTCACTGTGCATTCATTCATTGATGAGATCTGTTCTGACTCTGTGCTGTGTACAAAGCCCTGTGGAGAAAGTAGATTGTAAGGCCCTGAACTTGCCTGGCAGGAGCACACAGTACAGGTGGAGAGGTAGTATGTGCACACGTCATCTCAATACAAGGAGAAGTGCATTGAGTGGGAATAAGTTTGTGGAAGCCCAGGCAGAAGAACCCTTTTGGTTGGAGGGATCGTGGAGGGTTTCTGGTAGAAGTGAAGAGCTAAGCCAAAATTTGGATATGCTTACTGGGTGGGTACAGATTAGAACAGTCTATTTTATCACAAAATTCTGCCCTTACTTTTTATCTTGGTTATATGGCAATGAGATAAAAGTTTTGTTCCATTTTCACTTCTCTGTTTTCTTTTTCAACTGACACAAAAGATAAAACCTTTCATTTCTTTATTTCCTAGCAACTATATTATTTTGTAGAGGAACTGGAAACATAAGTTCTTATCTTGGCATTTTTATGCCAAATATTTACTCACCAAGCATTCAATGAGCTTGGTCAAATAAATACTCTTGCTTTTCTTTCACTAATTCCAACCTGGAAAGAGTAGCCAATTATTGGGTTTTCAGAAAATTTTTGTACTAATAAGCCAAGACTCTATCACTCCCACAGGGAAAAGGGACCTCCATTTTCAGGGATGCCTAAGAAAACATGGTAGCATGAAATTGCATGAGCCTTATAAGCTCAAGTCTTTTTCAGAAACCCTTTCCCTCTGTGCCCATAAAGTCTGCAGAGTAAATTCTTATTAAACTGGTAGCTATTATTTAAAACAGCTCACATTTCAGAGCAATTGCTATTCCCAGTCAACTAAATGCCCAATTAGTCTTTAATAAAAACAGCACCTAGTACAGTGCCCAGTGGAGAAAGGTATTTAACAAATCCTTTATTGCCCAATTCATTTAATTTAAGTGACCTACATAACATTTATATAATTTTTTTCTAAAATTAATACCTTCCCTGGGTAACTGAAAAGGAATTTTGACTAACTCCCTTGTTATAAAAACTACTGGGGAGGCTTAGGCATTCTTCCTTTTGTCCTTACAGTCTCCCTGTCAAGAACAAGAGAACAGGTCACATTGTTGTTTTAGCATTGACTCAATATAGGGCAACAGTCATGGAATTTCTCCTTCTCTGTCCCAATGCCTAATCATCATCTTCTCTCTGAGGCGTGTGAGAGGGCAGACAGGTAGGGATAATGGCCCTCCCTGAGCATTGTAAGGAAACCCAGTTGGCATGTACAATGTACATGAAGTGACCTCAACATTATTGTATTGGGCATCTTAAAATGCAATTCTAACCAAAGAGTTTTTATTTTTAAATGAACTATCAAAATGGATAATCTTAAATGGGACTATTGGATTCCTCAAATCAGCATTTCAAACATTTTGAGATTAATTTTGACCATCATTTCTTCTTACCAAAGAGCAGACAGTAGCACTTTGCTTGGAGTGGCCAGCTAAATTGTCCATGTCTTTCTTGTCTACCACTACGTGTTGATGTGTTGTCCTCTTTTTATTTACAGGGAAGAGGGCTCAGTTAGCTCTTCAAAATATTCAGTGTACAACTCTTCAATTAGAAGAGATTTACCTTGCTTACTCCAAATTAGGATAAAGGTGTTTCTTTCTGCAAAAGGTAATAACCTTCTACTGTTTGCCAGGAGTCTGGAAATAGAGCTGTGCACTGCACTACTCATCCTAAAGTGATGCTTGTGTGGTGTGCATTTGCAGTAGAACAGCCTTTGAAATTCTGTTGTTCATTTTATGTTTTACCTGTGTGGAAAAGTGTTTTTTTTTTTTGAGAAGCAGACTACTGTTTTGAAAGAGCATGTGATTTGGAACCAAAAACTTGAGTTCAAATCCCAGCTCTGTTGCTTATCAGTTATGTGACTTTAAATAATTTGATTAATACTTGTAGTCCTCACTTCCCTTATCTATTAAACAGGAAGACTAGTATTACCAATCTTGTAGAATTTTGTAATGATTAAGTGAGATCAACATAATACATAATCTCAACTTAATACTATATTCCATTGGCTCTGAGGTACCACTGATTGTATAGTACAGCATTATGGGTTGATAGTATTTTCTAGGAATAGGATTTTAGCATCAGAAGGGTGTGTACCAAAAGATCCTGTAAACCTGAGGAAAGATGGTGATTAGGAAAAGTGGACAAGGACAAAAAAAGGGAGAAAGAGGATTCTGAGGAAAAAGCTTTACCTAATTTTGTTTGGCCTAGCTGTAAGTCTTCAAGTAGAAGGACTAAAAGTTATGGTTATTTTGAACTATTCCTGGATATTTAGATTATTACTATTTTGACTGCAAGTAAAAGAGAAAGAAAAAATGCTTTCCAAAGTCACAAAGTCCTAGGTGAAATCCGGTGGTCTGAGGTTGCTGCCCTGCCTGGGATACCTCTGTAGGTGTCCTGTCCATCTCTCCTTCCTGTAGATAGAGTTTCTTGCTTGTAACCATGGAAGGTGAGAAAAGGTTGAGTTTTGGGTGTGACTTTAGGTGAAGAATACTAGTTTTTTTATTCTGCTTCGCATCTGGCTCTAGAGACCTCTCAAATCTAGATAAAAGAGTTCTCTGGCTATAAAAGAACAGCATGGGTTTGGAGGAAGCCCACTGAGTATAGAGTGCAAGGTTTAGGACTCCCTGACTGTTTCCAGTGTCTTTCCATTTGCAGCAACTGCTGTACCTATATTGGAGAAAAGAGAGAACAGTAAATCAAACAGTCAAACTAGGACTTCAAGAACTGAAAGGAACAGTAACAAAATCTTAAAAAATTTTAATTAGGATATATTCGTCTTATAGGGGGTATTCATTGTGACAGTTTCAAATAGGCTTATATCGTACATTGGTTAGATAACTCCCCCATGACCTTTTCCCCTTGACCCCCACCCTGCCCTACTTAAAGCTATTGCAAGAGGTTTCTTTGTTCTATTTCGTATATAAGTGTGTGTAGTCATCAACCATATTCCCTCACCTCAATCTCCTTCATTCCCCGTCACACTCCCACAAGTACCTCCCACACACTGTACCTATTTTATAATCCTCTTTCATTATTAATATTTAAGTTTATGTTCAAAGTTTTCTCAATATATTCCCACTATGATTATACTTTACTTTGGTCCATCCAACCTCTTCCATCGCTCTCATTTACCCCTTAATTTCTACCCTCCATTTTCAACACATTCTTATATCCTCTACCTTCACAGATGTTATGTTTTATAATATTGCTGACGCTTTATCATTCTCTTTTTCTTTCCTTCCTTCCCTGAGTCCCATAGAGTAGTTCCACTATTAAAAAACATGTTCTACATCTGAGTTCTGAGTTTATATATGATCATGCTTGTTTTTGTGTATATGTTTGTTTATCTTTTGGATCTATCTTCCACATTTAAGAGAAAACATGTGGCCTTTGACTTGCTGAGCCTGGCTTACTTCACTTAACAGGATGTCTTCCAATTATATCCATTTACCTTCAAACTACTTGGTGTCATTATTCCTCATGGCTAAGTAAAACTCCATTGTGCATATATACCTCATTTTCTTGATTCATTCATCAGTTGTAGGGCATCTGGGTTATTTTCATAGTTTGTTATTGTGAATAGTGCTGTGATGAACATCGCTGTACAGGTGTCTCTACTGTATCCTGACTTACGTTCCTTTGGGTATATACCTGGGAGTGGTATCACTGACATATGGCAGTTCTCTCTTTGGCTTTTTGAGGAACCTTCATACTGCTTTTCATAATGGTTGCAGTAATTTGCATTCTCACTAACAGTGTATGAGTGTTCTTGTTTCTCTGCATCCTTGCCAGCATTTGTTGTTGTTTTTGCCATTCTAACTGGGGTGAGATGAAATCTTAATGTAGTTTTGATTTGTATCTCTTTTATAACCAGGGAAGATGAACACTTCTTCATGTATTTATTGGCTATTTGTACCTCTTCTGTTGAGAATTCCCTATTTAATTCATGTGCCCATTTCTTCATTGGGATGTTAATTTTGGGGGAGTTGAGTTTTTTGAGTTCCCTGTAGATTCTGGATATTAGTTCCTTATCAGATGAATAGCTGGCAAAGATTTTCTCTCATTCTCTGGAAGTCTCTTAAGTCTAGTGACTGTTTCTGTTGCTGTGCAGAAGCGTTTTAGTTGGATGAAGTCCCATTTGCTCATCCTTTCTCTTACTTGCTGAGCCATAGGAGTTCTATTTAGAAAGTCATTGCTTATGCCTATATGTTCCAGTGTATTTCCTACTACTTCATGTAAGTTGTTTCAAAGTTTCAGGCCTCATATTAAGGTCTTTGATCCACTTTGGGTGATTTTGGTACAGGGTGAGAGACAGGGATGTAGTTTCGGTCTTGTATATGTGGATATTCTTTTTTCCCAGCAACATTTGTTGAAGAGGCTGTCTTTTCTCCATTGTGTGTTTTGTGCTCCTTTGGGGAGCCCAAAGCTGTGTGGGTTTATGGATGAGTTTTCTAATCCACTGGACTTCAGGTCTGTTTTTGTGCCAATACCATGCTGTTTTTATTGTTATGGCTCTGTAGTACACTTTGAAGTCGTGTATTGTGATACCTCCAGCACTAGACTTTTTGCTAGGAATTTCTTTGGCTGTTTGAGGTCTATTTTGTTTCCAAATGTATTTTAGGATACATTTTTTAAAATCTCTGTGGAGAGAGTCATTGAGATTTTGATAGGGATTGCATTGAACACAGAGTGCTTTTGGTAGTATGGCCATTTTCACAATGCTGATTCTACCAATCCATGGTTCACTTTTGGTTGGTTATATGCATCTAAGAATTTATCCATTCCTTCTAGATTTTCCAGTTTGCTTGAACATAAGTTTTCAAACTACTCTGTAATGATCTTCTGGATTTCATTAGAATTTGTGGTTATGTCCTTTTACTGTTGGCTAAGGGCTTGTCGATCTTGTTAATCTTTTCAAAGAATCAACTTTCAGAAGCAAAATCCTTTAATTCACAGACCTCTAGATGATCTGAAACAAATATATGTTGTCTCTTCATTGAAGACAAGCTGCCCCTGCTTCTTCTCTCAGCCTCCTTCATTACTTTAGCAATACTTCACTTAATTGTAATTCATTTAAACTTCCAAAGAGGTTTCAGGTTGTCTACGAGAGTATAGGCACAACTCTTTCAACTTTGGTAGAATAAATCATCCCGGAGGTTGCCAAGAGAACCTTTGGGATAAACATCCATCACACTATTTATATCCATCAAATGTGTATCATACTATTTCTACATCGATCAAACTACTTACTATGAAGCAGCGTGTGGCTTCCATCACCATGGGGACGTGAGTCAAAAAAAAAAGGGGAGAGGGATTGGAAGCAAGGTTCTATGGTGTGCCTCAGATAACAGTTTTTGGAGAACTAGCAGCTTCCTATCTCATGAGAAAAACCTGGCCGTCTCATGGTTGTTGAGCTGCATTCAGGAGGGAAGGAAATAGGTAGACACAGTAAAGCCCCTCAATGCGGGGGGGCGGGGGGGTTATGCTTGGGCAGAAGGTTTAGCATATTAAAGGTCAGCAAAACACCAGAGTAACGTCAAGCTCAATACCTCTACCTTGAAGCCAGGAAAATTCCAATGGTCATGAGATTCTTTGGACAGGAACAAAATTATTTCTCTACCTTTTGCACTATGCTCTGAAAGCTCCCAGCTTGCTCACCAAACTGCTGCATTGTGTGTTTGCCAAAAAGAATACCACTTCCCAATAGCATACCACCAGATGGTAATTGGATTTTAATAATAGAACAAAATACAGAGAATTCCCACTGCTTGGCTGGGTTTTAACTGATGTGACAGTGGAGAGTCAACCCCTCCACTGCATCCCATATAGGGAGAAAGCTGTGAAGGTTTTGGCCTGAAAAGTTCCTTTAGAAACCCTGGGTCAGGAAAGGAGTCACACAGTTACTGCTTGGGGTAGCCCTGGGGGCTCCAGCTTTCTCTGGCTGACTCTAGACAATATAGGCTGCTCCTTTCCAGGTGTTTTCAGAAACCAACAAGGGAATATGGGTTTCTGCCTTTGAAGCCACTCTACTCCCATTTCTGCAGACCTCAGTGACTGTATGTTTCTTGGAGCCAGGGCTTCAACCTCATGTGGAGCCAACGCCTCTCTTTCCCACCTTCAGATCAAGTCCAAGCACATCACGACTCCCAGAAAGGCTCCTGACATAAGACATGAGGCACCATGGTGGATGGAATCGATTTGTCCTCAGTGTCTTCACTTTATTTTCTGGAAAATGGGAATTATGTAATTCAGATATGGCCCAAGCAACCTTCAGCTCATCTCAGTTTATATACAGCTATCTGGAGGGCATTTTCTCAGGGGAGCAATTGATCTCAGATGAATCATCAGACATGTGTACTCCCGTAGGTCCAATGATTCACATAACTTCTATTTCCAGAGATCATTTCTAAAAATATGCCTATGATGCAATCTACAAGATTGGGGTTCACTTTACTAAGGTAATAAGACTAGAAAAGCACCTAAGATGATCACCAATTCTTCAAGTAATCCAACAATACTAAACACCAATATTTGCTCTTGGTGATGTGGGAGGCAAAAATAAATGAGTAAGTAAATAAATAATCAGGACATGGGGTTCCAGACCCATAAAAATATTTACAATCTGAATCATATATAGAATGAACCTCAAAAATCACCTAGCCCAGGCCCCTCTTTTTGTAAATGAGGAAAATAGGAATCAGAAGAAAAGTGACTGGGTCAGTTATGAAACTAAAAGAAAAAGAGTAAGGATTGGCACATATGCCCCCCACACATAATTCTATTCTCAATGCAGAAAAGCTTATTTTTTATACCTAAAATACTGTGTATGAAAAATAAACAGGAAAAGAAAGAGGGTATCTATAGAGTAGGGGGAAGATTACAACTCAAATGTCTTTGAGACTAGTTTTGTGAGGACTGTAGAAAGCTCTTAGGTGGTATGGAGACCCCAAGTGCAGACACTTACAGAAAATGAGAAAAATCCTGCATCTGTGAGGGCTTTACTTCTCTGTGCTCTGAAAGATTGGAAATTTTTGTGAGCTGAGCAGCAAAGGAAGGCTTCCTGGAGGTAAGAACATTTGAACTAAACTTTGAAGGCGGGCTACAATTCAGGTGAGGAGCAAGAATAAGACCTGCAGTCCTAGGCTGGCCCACAAGCTGCAGTCCTGGACATATGTAGAAGATCCGGTACTAGTAGGAAGCTTGGTGCCCTGTTAAGGTAGATAGAAGCCTGCATTATTCAAGGAAAACAATAGAAATGCTTAAGCATTAGGGGTTAAACATCATTGCTAAGAAGGAGGAAGTCAATGTATGAGGCAGTGGTACAAAGGACTCAAAAGTTTTGTCTATTATGAACATAAATTTAGCCCTAAATTCTATGTATATGAATATGTATAGAGATCCCCTTTGGTAGGATACCAATACATTTTAAGGACTGATTAGAAAATAGGAGCGTCTGTGCTTATTTTGGTACTTGAATACAAGCTAGAAGGAAATATCTGGTAAGGAGCAGAGGTTACCACTCATGGATCTTGACAGTATTGGGGGCATGGGTCAGTGAATAAACAACTTCGGAAATTACATATGCAGATGTTTCCTGCCCAGATGGTGACCTAATATGAGATGCTGGCTCCTTCCCTTGAACCAACTCCAAAGATTTCACACAAACAAGTTTGATAAATCTAATAACATGGAAAAAATGCAAAAAGATCCTGGGGAGGCAGAAGGGGATGGGGTTCTAGAATTTCTAGAATGTATGTGTGGGGATAGGAAAAATGTCTGTGGGGAAAGGGAGAAGATCTGATGTGAAGATTGAAAACAGACTACAGAAGAGTTTTCTAGCTCCATCCTCCTCATTATCCCACATTGCTATGGGCAGAATATTACTTTGACAGGCAGAAAAAAAGTTCTGCTTATCTAGAATTAGGTAGAAGCATCAAGGTAACACTGGTGTAGTGCTGCAGCCCACCAGGGTAGAGAGCAGGCCTAATGGCTAGGGTTCCCCCTGTCCCCACCTCCCTGTTCCATAGTATAAAGGTCAAGAGCCTAGGCTCTAATGCCAACCTGCATAGACTTTTATCCTGCCCCAATTATTTAGTTCTCAGAGATTTTTGGTACAGCTACTTATTTTCTCTCAGTCTCTATTTTCTCATTTTAAAAATGGACATAATAATATATTGCCTGTTTCTTGGGTAGCTTAAAGATGCAATATATGTAAAAGTGCTTAAAACTGGGATTGATACTTACAAGTGCTCAAGAAATGTTAGCTATTAGTTTGGTATTTTAAAAATATTTTATCAGTATATATTAGTTGTGCAGGGGTTTAATTGTAGTATTTTCATATATGCTTACAATGTACTTTGGTGAGGTTTTTCCCCACCATCATCCTATCTCATCCCTCTCCCTGGACTTAAAATGATTTCATTGTTCTGTATTCATACAGGTATATAAAGTGCATCGACCATATTCATCCTCCTTTAATCTCTCCATTCATCCCCACCTCACTACTATCCACTCTTAACAGGACCTGTTTTACATCCCTGTCCTTCACTTTTAAAGTATATATTCATTATTTGAAGGGGTTTTGCCATGGTATTTCACCTGTGAAAATATTGTACTCATTATTTTGAAAACTGGAAAACATAGTCTTACGGTCACTTATTTGGGAGTTGGAGAATACATAGCAAATGGTGGAATCCAGAGTTATGTTTTTACACACTAATCACTCTCAAAACTCACCAGGAGAAGCATAAACAAGGACTGAGCCTTCACAATTGAGGCTCCCAGGATAAATCAGCTATAGACAGAAGTGGTGACATTTCTGCACTCACAAAGCAACAGAGGGAGACTGTATTGAAAGGATAAACAGGACAGAATCAGAATTTAAATTAGTACAGGAAAATCCTTCATTAGAGTAAGATGGATTTTGGAAGCATAAAGTGGGAACAGTAAAAGAAAAACAGGCTGAAGATGCCAGGAATGAAAGACAATTTTTCACATAAGGAATTCAACAGACCTCTTGGATCATAGAATGGACATAGCCACAAAATGAAAAAAAATGTGAAAAGAAAGATCAGGTCAAGAATTCTCCCAGAAGATTTTAACAAAGATTTAAAGAGTTGAAACCATAAAAGTAGAAGTTAAGACAGATGGAAGATAAAAATAGAAGTTAACAGCTGTATGCCAGGAATCTCATGAGAGAGCAAAAGTAAATGTGGGGGAGAAGATACTTGAGAAAGGTAATAGAGAATTATCCAGAATCAAAGCAGGGTGCAGTGGATTTTGCAGGAACAGCCTCTAAATTGTTTTACTTCTCTCTACCTATTTGGTAGGTCCCTCCCACAGTGGAGTGGAGGCATGGCCACATGACTTGTTTTAGCCAATGGAACAAGAATAAACCTAATGCAAGCAGAGACTTGGAAAGTGCTGCCTCTTGGGACCTACCAGTTTTTTCTGCTTGTGGAAGCCTGAGCTGCTGAATAAATATGCCAGAGCTAGAAAGCTGGATGACAAGAGATGTACGGCTAGTTGCCCTCATTCTACATCTGACTGCTGGTCAACATCCAGAAACAGACCCATTAATTTAATTGACTAGAGCCAACTGCAGAAGAACCACCAGCAGAACCCAGCCCAAACTGCTAATCCATAGAATCATGAGTTACTAAGAGGTTGATTTTTAAGCCATTAAGTTTTGATATGTTTTATTACACAGCAATAGAGTATATTAATATTCAAGAATAAAAGGACTTAAAGGATGCTAAACTGGACAGATTTTTAAAATTTAGAACAAGAATATGAAAGATAAAGGGAAAATTCTAAATGCTTTGGGTAGGAAAACATCAGATCATATTCAAATTAAAATAATTATATTAACATTAGGCTTCTCAATAATCTTGAATATAACACAATTGATAATATTTTCCAAGTATTAAAGAAAGGAAGTCTCAAATCCAGAAGTTTATATTTAACCAAGCAATCGTCTAAATATAATGCCAAGATAAAGACACTCTCATGCATACTAGGCCCTAGAAGGTTTAACATACAAAACATTGCTTGGAAAAAGTTACTCAAAGAATTACTTTTATTAGAAAAGAACAAAACCAATGGCTATGGATGTGATGATGAGAAAATAAGTCAGTAAATTTAAGTTTTTTCAGAATAAGCACTAAAGAAAGAAGAAAGAGTGAAGAGAAGGAAGTAAGAGTGGAAGGCAGGGATGTGCATATTTTTAACAATCCTGAACTAAAATCCTAGAGGATTTTTAACAGGAGAAGGCTGAGAAGCACAATAGGCAAGCCAGATGCTCTGGGTATAAGTTCTGCATCAGTCATTCTAGCTGGGTAACTTCAGGTAACTTAACCTCTGTGTGTTTCAATTGCATCACTTGAAAGTGGAATAGATAAGATAAAACCTCTATCATAGGATTATTGTGAGAACTAAAGAAGTCTCATTTTAAAGCTCTTGGATTCATACCTGGTTTATAGTGCACTTTTAATAAACATTTGGTGTTATTATTCATATGGGGAGAGGCCAGCAGGAGGTGGGAAATGGAGAATTAAGATAAGAAAACCACCTTCATTTAGACAAAAGTGAATAATCTAGAGATAATGCATGGTGATCTGGACAAGCACTATATATTGGGAGCCTCTCTGCAGAAGGGACTTTTGAGCTGTGATTGAAAAGATTCCAGGATCATGATATAAATTGCTAGAAAAAGAGCCCCACTCCCTTAAAGCATTTCAGGGAGGAATGGCTCCTACTTCCAGAGAATTCTAGGACTTAAGCATTCAAAGATTCCTGAGTCTGTGTGTGGCATAGTTGAAGCTCATTTTAAAGGAGCTATGTGAGCTTGTGAGATGACAGTCAGCTTGACAGGTGACCCGGGGACCAATCGCCAGAGGGATTTTCTGACCTGCTCTGCAAAGTAAATTCAAAAATTTTGTATGTCACTGGGGAGGGGCAGAAAGAAAAGAGAATTTCCACAATGACTGACATTGAATTTCTCACCACTTTGGAGGATGGGGACTTCAAAATCAGCTTCATTAAAAAATATATGACATTTCTTTCACATTGTAGTTTGTGCAGTAAGAGTTACATGTTTACTATAAAAATGATTCTTTAACTTACTTGTTTCTACTATGTTCCTTTCTCTTCCCTCAACCCAACCCTAATACAGTAATATATGAAATTTCTTTAGGAAGGAAGACATATTAATATGACTGGATTTAGGAAATGGTTTCAGTGACTAAGACACCTATAACCAGTGCCAAACCTTTTAATCACAACAACATCCACCTGGGTCCCTCTCATTTTAATACCAGGTTGAATCTTTGAGCATAGAGATTTTTCTGAACCCTAATTTTAAAGTCAGACAAGAGGATATTTTTAGGTCTCAGCTCAGAAGGAAAAATAACAGCAATGAGAATTTAAGACCCTCTTTCCATAGTTTCTTGAATAGGTGACCACCACCACCACTACCATTCTCCTGGTCCCACCTCTGACTCAAAACCATTTCTGATTTTTTAACAATGCCCACAAGCAGCAAACACTTCCCTTCTATGTTCCTAATTCACCAGTGACTTTGGATCTCTGATTGTGCTAACTTCCATGCTGATTTTTTGGAGCCTAGTCAACTAGAATGGCCATGGTTTGGGGAAATGCTAATTCACTCTCATCTCCCATTGGACTTTCAAAATGCATTATCATGGAAAAAATATTACCCAGGGTATTGAAGATCTAAAAGCATGTGACTCTACATATCTTATTGTATGGTCTTGGGCAAGTTACTGAACCTCCCTAAGCCTTGGTTTCTTGTTTGTAAAGTGGAGAAAGTAATAGAATTGAGCTTGAAAGGTTATGAGAATGAGAATATATATATAAAGCACTCAGTGAAGTTACTAGCTCATGGAAGCTTATAGAAGGCATTTAACACATTTTTGCTACATGTAGCTTTGGTGAAAAGGGAGAGGCTTATGTCAGACAGTCCAGTCAGGAAATAGAAGCCATGCTTTGCATTCCAGGATAGAGAATTAGGGGCTTAGACAACCACTTGAGATGCTGGAGGAGTCAAACATCAGGGAAACCATTCCCAACATCTCTATCTAGAGCAATGAAATGTGTGCTTTTTATGACCTAAGTAGACATCACTGAAATTTGTGATTATTTCTGGGGGCACCTCTACCAATGATTTCAGTCTGAGTGCTGAAGAAAGTGTAACTCATCAAAAGCTTGCTGGGAAGATGCTGTGAATCCCAGGGCTGGCCCTTTCTGGTTGCCACTGTCCCTCTCCGACTTCCTTTGAGAGTAAGTCTGGACTTCTCCCCCACCTGCAAGTCTCAGTGAGAGCCCTCGGTGGTAGACTGCATCTGTGAAACACACAGGGAGGGCTATGCAGTTCACAGCTTCTTGTTTGCATGTGCTCCTTATACCAAAGCTTTAAGCAGATTCTTCGCAGTAGCAGACTGAACTGGTTGCATATTCTCATTTAATTTTCACTCCAATTAGTGATACTAGTGAGCAGGGAAATTGTCCAGAGATTAAATCACCTGGGTAACTGAGTGAGTAGTCCTGCAATATCTGAGGTTTTGTTATAATCTGTTTAGTTTTTTTTTTCCAGGAAGACCTCTTTACAATGTCACCTGGGGATATATTTCATATTAAAATAATGATTTCCTGTATTTATGCAGCATCTTTCAGTTTGTAGAGAACTTCCATGATTATTTTTCCCTTTTACTCTCAGAACAATCTTGTGAGGTAAATATTATCACTCCAGGGGTACAGTGTGAATATTAAGGTTCAGAGACTGCCAGCCAGACCTCCTAGATCTTCCTACCACTGTCTTCCTTAGTGTAGTGGATAAGTAAATAAGATAAACAAGCATCTGAAGAGCGTATTTGTGCCAAAAGTAAAAATAATTCACACACAAAAATTTTTAAAAGTGTGCTCTTTGTGTTAGAATGTTTTTAGTATGGCATACAAAGCATGAAATTCTTTGGTAAGTTATCAGAATGTCAGGATGTGAAATTCAGACAGGATTTTTACAGTGCAACCTCTTTGGTCTGGAAAGGTAAACCACTTTCCTCAGACACATGGCTTGTTAATAATAAATTTAGAACCTAATCTTCAGTTACAGGACTCCAAGACCCACTGATGTTTATTAACATGTCAACATGAACTTGGTACATTGCAATGGTGTAATTCTATCCTTTCTGTCTATAGGAATTATAGATATTAGAAGCTTTTATTCTAGACAGTAAGTCTTTGATTAAACTCGGGAGGCCCAAGCACAGTGTTAGACTCACAATAATGTAATTCAGAGCAGGAAGTGAGCCTGAAATGGGTTCTGAGGAGGATAGTTACAACATGCTTCAAACACACTGAAAACAGCTGCACCAATTAAAAGGCAATTAAATGTGTAATAAATGGAAATGCTACAAAATTGTTCTATAAAAAAATCCAAGTGGGAATTGCTGGGTGTACTCGCAGAGTGAGAAGTGTGCCAGGATGCAGGTTGCCCTTTTTTTTTTTTAAGCTGTTGTGCTCCTGGGCAATACCAGCAAGGCATCTTCAAAAGCAACAACTCAGAAATGGCTCTTTTCACTCCAGCTTGTAAGAAGGGTATAATTTCTGCTGGTCCCATGTGGGGAGAAAAATGAATGAAAAGCACACAAATGGGGGTAGGGAGTTAGAGGGAAACAGGGAGAATGCTTCGCAGATCTGCTATGACCTAGAGCCCGTAAATCTGTGCATTACATGGTATGAGAGGTGGGACAGAAGAGCTCAACAGGGAAAGGATGTTTTGAGCAGGAGAATAAGCAATATGGAACTTTATAGAGCATATCTGTCAATACTCCCCCTTTTGGAGAAGGGCCACTCCATCTTTTCTGTCTGATTTTCTAACATTCCTTAATCAAAGGGGGAAAGATACACTGGTTGAATCCTGATATATTAAATGTTTATCACTCAATTCTGTATTATAGACCTCTCGGGCACCAGATGACAGGGTCAATCAGTCATGGTCAATCAGGGAAATAGGACCACTATTCATCATGGGGTAGGGGGTCATTATAGGACTTTGACCTAACTCAGTATGACAGTATCTGGGGAGGTGACAGTCCAGGAAGGAAGGTGGAGACTCAGAGTTGACATCCAGTATGCCTGAGAGGCCAAGCATGTCTGTGAGCAGCTGTGCCTCCATGGATCTATCAGCAAGTATCTGTGGTGGGACCTGGGCTATTGTTGGTCAGGAAGGAGAGTGGGCATAGAGGAGAAGAGAGCAAGAGTAAGCTGGAACCCACTGGCACCTCAGCATCATTTGGTCACTGCCTTTGACATGGATGATCTTTAGCCACTAACCATTGTTGCTTCACTTCTGCTTTCAAATCCCATGCATGTTCCTCTTTTGGCCATCTCTTAACAAGAACCACATAAGGAAAGGGATTTTTAGGAGATAACTTAATGGAGTTGCGCAGGACAAACTATCCTACAGGGTGAGTAGTGATGATTGGGAAATCTAGGTTGGAGCTGAGATTTCAGGTTAGCATGCAGGGTAGGGGAAGTCAGAGAAAGAAGACAGGACATGGGGCCCACAAACAGGTCCAGAATCGAAGGAGCAGGGCATGGAAGAGTTGTGTGGTCTGAATAAATAAATATTAGGAAATATAGAACTGGTTTGATTTCACTATGGGTGCTAAAGGCTTGCTTACTTTAAGAATTCAATTGTATTTACCTGAAGGTGGGTTCATGAATGTTAAAATGATTTTCACCTATTAGAACATCTTGTAACCTTGTGTATAATTAGGACTACTCTTTTTCAAATCACCATGACAGTAACCAACATAAAAATTCTGCTGGAGCCACCTGAATTCAAGTATCTCTTTGTAACAGAGAAATTTTCTTTACATTAAGTTTTAGAATGACAATAAAAGGAACTGCTTGAAAGAGACTCAATTACATTATGAATGAATTTTGTCTGAACTTAGGTAGGTTGGAAGGTAGATATATTAACACAAATAAAATAAAAATTCTAAAAATAAAACTACAGTGTGCTCATCAACTATCATTTCTTCCTATAGTATTAACTACTAACTCAGATTATAATGCTAACTCATTATATTATTTATGAAGATGGAGGAGATATTTCAGTAGGAGTTTCTTAGATCTTTCAGGTAGTAAATAAGAATGACAAACTCAAGCCAGGCATGGTGGCTCATGTCTCTAATTTTAGCTACTTGGGTGGCAGGGATCAGGAGGATTGCCATTCGATGCCAGCCAGGACAAAATTTCTTCAGACCCTATCTCAACTAATAGCTGTGTACCTGTCATTCTAGCTACTGGGAGGCTGAGATTGGGAGGATTATGGTTCTAGGCCAGTCCAGGTAAAAATGTTTATGAGATCCCATTTCCACGGAAAGATGTTTGGTGTGGTGGTGCGTGCCTGTCATCCCACCTATAGCAGGTAGCTTAAGGTAGGAGAATCATGGATCATGGTGACCTAAGTAAAAAGAAACGCTATCTTTAAAATAACCAAAGGAAAAATGACTTTGAGGCATGCAGCAAGCAATAGACTACCTTATAAAACCTGGAATCCATGCCAAGATATGCCAGATTTCTTATTTCCCTTTGCTGGTGAGATGATTTTCCTCTATTGTGTTTTTTCCTTTGAGGCATGTGAATGTATATGGGGTCTCCTACTCCTTATGTGGCATCCATCAAGGTCTTGTCACCTGCCACCAACACATCCAATAATACTCAAGCCTTTTGATTCCTGAAACAGATTCCTACTTTGGTGTACAGCTCCACTTGTAGCACCTCTTTATCCCTAGATCCCAATGTTCTTACTTACTTCTGAATTCAACCATGCATTTAAAAACTACTTGAATGTTTTATGCTATATTTCCAGTGCCTTGTATCAAAGTTGTCTAGTAGTTAACGAATTTGTTTTCTATAAAATGAAATTGCCAAGACAGTCACTAAAATTCCTTCTGCCCAGCAGTGTGCTACAAATTTCAATCTAACTAGCATCTTGTCTTATGCAGAATCTGAGGAAAACAAGCCTGGCCAAGAGAGGTTTTCTTCTAGAAGTCTAGGAGTGGGGACACTGAGTTAGCTTTTCCTTCTTAGACTTTCATTTTTAAAGTTTTAAGTTTAAGTGGTGAGAAAGCCTAATCATTACCAATCTTTGAAGGAAAGAGTTTCTTGGTGCTCAGTTGTGGTTTTGAAATTCCAAATTAATGATCTGTTGAGTAATGGAGATAAACTCCTGGAAATTTCTAGATCTAGTAAGCCATCTGTTCTTTCCTCCATTGCGGTGAAAATAACCCAAGCCCCACAAGTCATGTGCCTTTTTAGATTAAGAACTAGTCAGTACCTGGACAAAAGGGAGAGGAGTTGAAAAACTTTTTCACTTCTAGCTAGAAAAATCAAAATGGAGACTTTGACTTGTTCTTCCTTCTTAATTATTTGGATGCTTCTTTAATGAGGGTTCTAAGGCTCTCTTACCTGATCAAGAGTATGAAGTGACTATAAAAGTCACTCATTATGCAGCTTCTATGTCAGTACTAGGTATGAAGAGCAAAGGCCTTCCATTGTTGCTGTAACCTACAAATTTCCCCCATAAGAAACCAGACAAAATGGCATTGGTATTAAAGCAAGCTAGCCCATAATTGGGCTACTCTTGACTTCTATTTGCTAACTGAGTAGATGTGGTCAAAAGCAGTACTGAGCACCCCAGTGAACACACTTTGCATATGTGCAGCACCAGGGTTGAGAGAGGGGAATAGGGTAGAGAGGAGACACACTCCCTCAGCCTCCCTCAGACTGTACTGTGGGACACCTCAGGCTACAAAGTACATAAATCAAATAATGTAAATAACACATAAAAGAGAAGTCAAGGACAACACATATCCATGACTTGATTCCTCAGCAAATCTTTATGAGGAAGTAGAAAATAAGTACAAAGAAAGATGGAATGCTACATTTACTTTTAACTTAATTTTTATTACCATTTTACTATAGACTTATTTCTCATGCTCTGGCAGTTGCTGATGTCTCCCAACCATTCCAGAACCACTATCATTCTCCTTCTTAGCTCTGTCACCTTTGCCGCACACGAGGTGTTTGGGCCATAGGCGGGCATTATCAGAAAACTCTTAGAGTATTGCCCTTTGATACTGAAATTTTCTAGAAGGGACAGGGGATTAAGCATAGTGGATAGAATATAATCTTCATGAGGACAGGGACAGACTTTCTTATTCCCTGCTGTATCTCCAGGACAGTATTTTCCAGTGCTTAGAAAGTAGTAGCTACTGAAAAAATATTTGCTAAATCAGTGATCAGATGAGTGACTGAGTGAGTGAATGAGGAAAGGAGGAGAGCTGCAGAAAGGTCTATTGTAGGGAATTTCATGGGAGTTTTTGCCAGGAGAAACATCTTACCCAAGTGGAGTACTTAGGGGTAAATGTTCTTTCTTAGGACATTTGGAAGGATAGGGAACTATATTTGCTAAAGACCAGTGAAGCTCTTTCAGGTCTCTGACACCTGAAAATAGATGGACATCATCTCAGGGCCTAAAGACTATGAACATTAAGGAAGACGGCGAGCTAAGCTGTGAGTGGAAGGATACCAACGCATCCTTTTCTGCAGTGTCATCAGCATCACCACTGGCCTTTGTGATAGCAGCAG
Organism: Castor canadensis; assembly: GCF_047511655.1. Classification (NCBI taxonomy): domain Eukaryota; kingdom Metazoa; phylum Chordata; class Mammalia; order Rodentia; family Castoridae; genus Castor; species Castor canadensis. The sequence goes on along the minus strand of NC_133388.1, from coordinate 80,059,733 downwards.
CCACAGGCAGAATGTCTGGAAAGTTTACACAATGTACGACTGTGCTGAATACTACAGACAGCAAAAGGGGCTGACATTACAATCTCCACACCACAGGCTCAGCAAGCCCATCTGTGACTCATTTTGATATGGGCCACAAACAGCAATAGCTGTGTTTGCACTTCCCTAAGATAGATCACCAGCCCTCCCCTTCCAAGAGCACATTAAATCATAAGTTAATTCTGGCTGAAATTAAGAACAGGTAAATAAATATGATTTACATGAATAAAAAGCAATATAAACATAAATATAAAGAGATAAACCTGAATATATGTATATAGTTTTGTATCCAGACAAACTGAAGAGTTTTCCAGCTGCAGAAGTGGGAGGAAGGGGTGATTTGGGGAGAAGGGGATGGAAAGGAAGAAGGGTGTCTAATAGAGTAGGAATTAGGAAGCCTGGCACTGAATAAAACTTGCCCAGTCATAAAATTTCCTTAAACTGGGCTCTTTGAAATATCCCCATTAACCAAGATAAAGAGCCTACAGATGTTCAACCAGTCTAAGCAGTTGATTAGCAGAACATCTGAATGCCTCTATTATGAAAAGTGATGCTTTCTCATTCAGAAGCAATAATGAGCTGTTTCTCATTGATTCCAGGGGGAGGGAGTAAGGAGGACTTCAATATTTTTTCCTTCTATGATGTTAATAAGTTAAAAGTTGACCGTTAATGTTAAAAGAAATCCACTCACCTTCACCCATACACACACTTTGTGACTAATATTTGTACTGACCTCTCATAAATTCTCACTTCCATAAATTCCTCACATTACTAAAATCTGACTTTGATGATCCAGCCTGACCTGAACACAGCCATCTTGTTATAACTCACATTTTGCTTGCCAAGTGGCCCTGGTGCACATTTCAAATCCTACAGGATGAACAAAGTCACTAACTAGGACAGGCAACTAAGCATCTTGTTCTACAGCTGCCCAGACTGTTTAACTGGAGTTCAATGAGGCTAGGTCATTTCGATGGGTTGTGGCCCACCTATGGCGGCTTAGCATGTGACCCCATTCTCCTGCCTTGCCACCACTCAAGGCTTGGCCTGTAAATCCGTAATAAGTTGCATTTTGTGCAATCCTTGATTTGTCTATTTCTTTCTTTGGTCTCTTGAAACCTGCTTTTGGTGGCTGGTTTTTCTGAAACAATGATTCATCTTCCCTAGTCCTCTCACTCAACTATTTTAAGATATACTAAACTATTTTAAGATTACTTTGACCCTAAAATTGACAAAATATAAAACTCCACATTTTTCCTTTTTGAATCTTTTTGAAGAATTTGGAATTTTTAAAAAACTTCTCCTTTCTTGGCTCTGTCCTATGACATGTTTTGCCACCTCAGATAATTTTTTATATGTTCTTTAAGAGGGTCCTCTTCTTTCCCTGGTGTCATACTTAGCCGCCCATCTTCTCATGTCGTTCATGGTCTCCAGCTAATCTCAATGCTTTCATCAGGTCAACTGCCACTCTTAGGTTAGATTGTGCCCTCAATTTCATTGTCATAAATCCAATTTTGTCCTATGGGCATTTTTTAGCTCAAATTTTAGATATAAAAAAATATCATAATCCTCTTTCTTAAGCTGACTCTCATTCCAATATTATCTGTTATTTTTTTAAACTTCTATTCTTCCAGGTAACCAAACTGGAATTCTGGTAGGTGACTGATTCTTCCTTCTTACTGTTCATCCAGTGATCATTTCTTTGCTCTTCAAATATATAATCAGTACCTACATTGTAGCTGGCAGAACTCCAACATTGGTTTCTTGAACTAACTCCACTAGATAAGATATCATTTTTTAAGGCAGTAGCTAGTTTTACCCTTAAAGAACTTAAGAATGCATAGCTAAAGATTCTCATTTTGTTGCTAAGTCTGGCCCTGGCTAAAACAAAGCAAGTCTTAGAGTGAGTCTGAAAACTCACTCAAGTGGTAGCCACTATTACTGCTATCATGCTAGAGTAGATTGATATCCTTGCTAAGTGAACACCGTATTAACACAACTTTCAGTGCATGTTGTATGCCATATAGATCAGGCTATGTTCTTTTCCATCCCGATCAGGAAGGAGAATCAGAAAACATTCACATTCACTGGAATGGACAACAGCATACATTTATGGTCTGCAAAGCTCAACATATTCATCCCCCCAACTGCTAAGGGTGTTTTCTGCTGATGGTTCACAGCTGAATATCTCCCAGCCCTTGTCATTTGCCTTCTGAAAGGTTCTACAATCTTTCTTGGGGTCACCCAATATCCAATGACTGACCCACCTCTTTTACCTTTATTCAGAACATCTCTGAAGTGTAGATGGCTGAATTCTCTGTTGTAACTATATTGCAGTTCAATTTCCCCTTTCCTGATTTCAGCACTCTCTCAAATAATTATTGGCCTCTGGTTTTTCCTAAGACCAATGCCCAGTCAACCACTTGTATGGACATTTCTGCCTCAGAATGTTTGCCATGGAAACTTGTCCACAACAAGCACTGAACCACTTGCATGACACCACATCCATCATTGTTTATTCAGGATTTTTCTATATGTAGAAAACCTTTCTCCTTTGTGATAGTGAGGCAGGCTTGTAACAGGGAAAGCCCCCCATCCCACCCACAAGACTCAACCCTCCTCAGCAAAAGTCACTCTACGCTGAACTCCTCCTTGTCCCCACACAGTACCATCCTTGAACATTGCCTCTAATGGTCATTTTTGGGTCACATTTGCAGTTGTTAATTACTCTGCAGCTGTAAATTCCCCAAACAGACAAGGGAGTCTCTTGGTTGGTTCAATCCAGAGAATAGCGCATGCTCCAGGAAGGAAAATCTGCCCTCAATCTGACCTCTCTAATAATACCCTTTACTTAAGACCTTGTGAATATTGTTTGCATCTCACGCATTTGATACATGGGAATCAGCACAAGTGCGAATGCAGAATGCCCCATGTTATATAACAAGACCTCGTCAAACCTGTCAATTATCCTGGCCTGTCCTACAGAAACCACCCAGACTTTTCCTGCCATTTGCCTTAAAGACTTATAAATCATCCTTTCAACAAAGATTGGGGTCTCTGTAAAATCTGGCCAGAGCCCACTGCTGTCCCCTGCACATGTCCTCCTGTCTACACTTTCCTTTCTCTTTCAATAAAACTTTGCTAATGCTTTGCAATCTGTGTCTCTGTCCAATCTCTGAAAGATGCAAGGATCTGAGATCTTCTCAGAGTATTCTGAGACCACCCTCTTGTAACAGCAGATGCTGGGATCTATTGCCTAATCCTCTTCAGGAATGAAAGCCTGATTTCCCCAGAACATAGAATTTCTGCTGGAGAACAGCCCTCAGCTGTTCACAGATATTTGAAGAAAATTACACACCCATAAACACACCTTTTTTTTTTTTCCCCAGGGGAAGCCCACATTAAATGACTGATCATCATGATAGTGTAAAGACTGGGCTCCCTTCACTCCTACTTAGAAAAACTCTGAGGGACTCATCTCAGCTTTAGATTTCTTATAGATTATCACAGTTCAATTCCTTCTCTCCATTCCAATGTCTTTCCTCTCCCAAGAGCATTCCATTTTTAAAAAATTGCTTCATGTGCTCATGGCATTTTTAGAATCTGTATCCTGGTGACCTAAACCTGTAATCTCTCCCTTTTTCAGGGTAATTTTTATGCATCCTCCCCCAACCATGTCCAATACCCAGTTTTCCTTTGTTGATATTTCTATAACATCCTATATGTGGCTCCATCACCTCTAACATAGCAATTCTCTCTTTGGCTTTTTATTTATTTATTTATTTGTCATTGGTTTTTACACTTTATTTCTTGCAGCATATAAGTACCAAAACCAGACAACCTAAGAAATGATTAAAAACAGTAAGCCCGTGTTGCTTTTGCATTTAGCACCCAGAATGCTTCTCCTCACTTAGGTGACGGAACCTTTTTTTTTCCTTTCATTCATATGTCATCTCTCCCCCCTTTCTTTGGCTTTTTAATATTTATTTGCAATGTGGTTTTTCTCCTGCACTACACTGTATGCTTTTTGTGTTGCCCAACTGATCATCCCAGGGGTAGAAGAGAGACACTAAGGTATAATTCAGAGAGCTAAATCCTACCTGAGCTCTTTTCAATGTACCTTTTCTCTCATGTGTCAACTTTCATAATGGCAAAATGGGAATGGTAGGTAGTCTCTTTCCTCTTGAGTTTAAATCCATCACTAAAGTCGTGGCTGGGATACCCCAGGAAGGACGCTCAAGTGTGTTAAGTAGGCTCTCCACTTATCAATGTCTGCCTATTCAGCCTCCCACAGGGTCAATGTAAGAGCCAGCTGCCTGTAAGGAGGACACAACAGAGCCCAGTCTTGGTTCTCAGGCTAAGGATATACTGATGTAAGCATAGGCCCAGAATTTTCTGACGGCAACCCCTATTTAGTTGTTTTAATCAAAGTGATTATTTAAGAATATTTAAATATAATTAGCATTTATATTTTTGCAGCACTTTCCATGTAAACAAACTCCTAAACCACAGAAAGAAATTCTTTATTAGGCTATTTGACTCAGTTCAGGTTTGAGAAATTATTATTCTATTTACATACCTACTAAATCATAGTAAATTGGCATATATATATTTGTAAAATATATGTTCACATGATGTACAGATGACACATGCAGGAATTTTCAGGTGTTCAGGGTTCTTGGGTCCACTCTGAGAATGAAAGCACAGGCAGATGTGCAGACAGATATTTCCTGGGAAGGAGATATATTGGCCAATTATTACCTTTTGGGACCTCTTGCAGTCCATCCTTCAATTCCCACCCTCCTAAGTGATTGCCCCAACTGCTGTTAGGGATAAGGACAAGGAAGTCTATTCAGTGACTGCTTCCTGCTGACAGAGGGTGATGAAGGGGCCCACAGCATCAGGGCTGACCCCAAGAGGGGTTGTCAAGGGGACCACAGTAGTAGGACATTTTCATCTCCATCAGAGGCATTTGTAGTTTGATGGATTCTAGGCAAGAAGAAACAAACTTGACAAGTAAGTTTAAAATGCAAGGCCCAAACACAAACAAGAGAGTAATGGCAACTATAGGCCCCAGAAAGGGTAGGAACCATGTCCTGGAAGGAGCCAGGATTTTATTTGGTCCCATATCTGTAGAAACCTGAGTTTCAAAAGATTGCTCCCAGAGCCACTTAGCCTGTTGGAGAATGTAATCTGCACATTCCTCTACAATGCCTGAAGTGTTTATATATTTGCAACAGGAGGTATTGGCCATGGCACATACCTCTCCTTGTTTAGCCAAAAGAAAATTTAGGGCCAGGCAGTGGTCCATGACCATACAGGCAAGGAACAACAAAGACCTTTGCGTGTCCTTAATGGCAAGGCCTACCTGGTCTGAGGTGTCCACTACCACTTTGGTTAGGTTTTGGGGTTTTTTTTTTTGTAGTTACATGATTGGCAATCACCCCATAGCTCGTTCCAGCTAGGGCTGCAATCAATGCTGTTATCCCTAAAACTATTAGAGTAATCTCCCTTTTACCTCTATGGGAAGTTGTTCCTGTTGTAGTTAGCGTTCTTCTTTCCTTACAGATGGCTGCATGAGCATGCAGGATCAGGAAGGCATACTTAGAATCTGTATAGATGTTTATTCTGTTCTTTTGACAGTTTTAGGGCTTCTGATAGGGCCACTAGTTCTGCCAATTTAGCACTTGTGTTAGGAGGAAGGGGACCTGATTTGAGGATGCTAAATTCTGTCACAACTGCAAACCCTGCATGTCTGACACCATTCTTGACAAAGGAACTGCCATCAGTGTATAATTCTAGATCTGGGCTTTTTTAGGGCCAATCAGTTAAGTCAGGTCGGGCAGCATAACTCTCCATAACACCTCCTCACATGAGTGTTCAGGATTTCCCTCTGCCTTTGGTAGAAGGGATGTAGGGTTTAGGCTCTGACAAGTCCTTAAAGTTATTTCTGTCCCTCCCAGAAGCTGGGCCTGGTATTTAAGTAGACAGCTGTCAGATAGCCAAAGATCTCCTTTTGAGTTTGAAATTCCCCCTAGGTTGTGTAGGTTGTAAACTGTTAGAGGCTGGTTTAGGATAAGTTTCTGAACTTTAGGCACTAGAAGGCTTACTGCAGCCACTGCTCTAAGACATCCTGGCCATCTCTTGGCTACCTGATCTAACTCTTTAAGTAACCTACTGGCTGAGGAGTGATGCCCTGGAACTGAATCACCACTCCCAAGGCCAGTCCTCCCTTTTCATAGACATATAATTGAAACTTGTCTTGTACTGGGAGATCCAGGGCTGGAGCTGTCATAAGGGACGTTTTTAACTAGTGGAATGCATTTTCTGATTTGTCATCCCATTCAATAAAGGGCTGGAGATCCTTCTGTGTTTCCTTAAGGATTTGATATAAGGGCCTGGCTAGGTCTGCATATCCCAGAATCCAAATTCTACAGGATCCTGTCACCCTCAAAAAGGCCCTCAATTGTTTTAGAGTCTTAGGAAGAGGAAACATCGGGATCAGATGGATTCTATCTTCTCCTAGAGCCCTCATTTCCTTCTCCAGAACAAGACCTAAATATGTAATCCTAGACTGACACAATTGGGCTTTTTCTTTAGAGATTTTATAACCTCTATCTGCTAAGAAGTTTAGCAAGGATTCAGTGGCTCGTGAAACGACAGGCTCATTTGGTCCACAGAGCAGGAGGTCATGTACATATTGTAGTAGAGTAGCTTGTGGATATTGCCACTCTGCCAAGTCTTGGGTTAGAGCCAACCCAAAGAGATGGGAGCTGTCTCTGAATCCCTGGGGAAGGACAGTCTAGGTGACCTTCATGTGGGGTCCTCAAAGGCAAAGATAGGTTGACTTTTAGGGGGTAAGGGAAAGGAAAAGAAGGCATCCATTTAGGTCCAGCACAGAGTAGTAAGCAGTACCTGAGGGTTTTTGGGCTAAAGGTATATAGGGATCTGGAACTACAGGGTGGAGAGGCACTACTGCTTCATTGATCAGGTGGAGATCCCGGACTAGCCTCCATTTGTTTGGTTCCTTCCTGACACTGAGAATAGGAGTATTATATGGGCTGGAGCATTCTACTTGCAGCCCCTGTCTTTTTAAGTCTTTGATTATGGGAATTAGTCCCTTCTTAACTTCTGGTCTTAAAGGATATTGTTTTTGATGGAGAAACCAAGAGGGATCCTTGAGATGAATTAGGACTGGGTCCGCTGTTTGTGCCCGTCCCATGGTATGTCCATCTGTCCACACTGTGAGGTCTACTTGTTCCTCTATCAGAGGCAAGCAAAAGTACTCTCCTGGGGGTAAAAGTAGCTGTGCCCCCAATTTAGATAGGAGGTTTCACCCTAGCAGAGGAATTGGGGTTTCTGGAATAACCAAAAAGGAGTTGCAGAAGTGAAATCTCCCCAGGAGCAGGCTAAAGGCTGAGTGAAATAATGCTCTAGAGGCTGGCCTGATAGGCCTCGAACAGTAATTTTCTTGGAGGACCTGGGTCCGGGAGAGAAAGAAATAGCTGAGATGCTGGCTCCAGTATCAGTGAGTAGGCTGATCTTGTGCTTTTCAATAGTAAGTATTGCCCGGGGCTCCTCTGCTTTTATGATGGTCACAGGAGCCTGTATGGAAGGCCCTGGGACCCATCATTGGGTGGGAGGCTCCAGCCTCAGTTCCCCTGGGAACCTGGGACGGTGTGCTTTCCAATGTTTTCCCTGACAAATGGGGCATGGTCCTGGAGGTAGCTTTCTCCAGGGGCACTCCCTCCTAAAATGGCCTGCCTGTCCACATTGAAAGCATGTCCTCGGGTTTGGACTCTGTCTTGGGGGAGCCTCTCTGAGTGCTGTGATCAAAGCCTCCTGCCATTTATCCTTTCTTTTTTCCCGCTCCAGGTCCTTCTTTTCTTTTTCTAAGTCCCTACCTATTATAGTATATGGATGTGGCTACATGGACCAATTGGTCTAGATATCTGCTCCCTTCAGCCACCAGTTTTTGAAGCTTTCTACAGACATCTGGGGCTGTGTTAGAAATTTATCTTTTAGGACAGTCTTCTCCTGTGACTCCAGTACAATGTTGGTATGCTTTTGTAAAGCATCCTTAAGTCTCCATAGGAAAGCTACTGGAGTTTCTAAGAGTCCTTGCTGTACAGCTGTGACTTGGGAGTAATTAAGAGGTTTTACCTTGGCTCTCCTTAGACCCTCAAGAATACAGTGGATGAAATGGTTATGACTCCATTCATCCTTGTCATTTTCAGGGTCCCACTTAGGGTTATACATAGGCACTCTCTGATCTCCTGTAGGAATTGTGGTTCCCTTTTAGGTATCCAATGTCTTTGTCTTTCTTCTCCCTCCCCCTCCTCCTGTTGTGAGGGCCCAGTCTGAGATAGGCCTGTGGAGCTACTTTTATGTAAGTGATAATCATCCCCAGCTATAGCTGCCTAATCTAGTACTCACTGTTTCTCCAGAGAAGAAAGATTTGATTTCTGTCATGGGGGAGGCCCCTTTGACATTACTGGGGGCCCTTGGGCATTAGATGTTTTTTGGTTCTGGTTCTTCAAGTGAATTTGGGGGCTTTTTGTAAAGAGTTACCATGGGCTGTGTATCTAGCCTGCATTTGCTCAGCCATTTTGGGTAGGCTCTTAGGAAAAAGAAAAGTTGAATATATGGGACTTCAGTCCACTTTCCCTCCTTTTTACAGAACATATCTAATTGAAGAATGGTATTATAATTAATGCTCCCTCCTTCTGGCCATTTTTTCCCCCATCTCCCAAAGGATACTGTGGCCAGGTCTGGGTGCAGTAAAACTTGAGTCTCTTTCATTAAAATTAATATTTTAATAAGCAGGCAAGCTTGATTTACCATCTAAAAAGGGAAACAAGGGAAAATTGGTCACCTTAACAGAGATTTCTCCTTTTACCTAGGCATCCCCAGATAAGGAGAAACTCTACATGGGGGAGGGCATCCCTCTCTCCTGTGCTTTCCTGCCACTGCCACCTGTGGCTAAGGTCATGGGGAAGACATTAGGTACTCTGGCTGCAGCCACTGCAGCAGAGTGCCCCCTGATCAATTTCTTATCTATTCGTTTTGATTTGCCTGTTTGCCCTGTGACCCAGGTATCTGGTTCCTGGGTTACCAGCTGAAGGCTTATAATTTAAAAATAACTTTATCAAAGTAACCAAGAGGGCTTACATGGCCAGAGGGAGGACCCCTGTGAAGGGGTGGATGGGGACTCCTGATGAGGTAGACTTTGCCCCCCTATATATCCTGTAAAGCATACATGTTTTCTATGAAAAGACAGGGAGCATCTGAAGGCACTGTTTTTTTGAATTTTGCTGCAGTAAAGGATGAAAATGGAGAAGACTGTTGAGATCTCTATCCCTTTAACTTTTTTTTTTTCCTGAGGGAAGACTACAGAACCTGCTTAACCAGAAGAACTTTGGGGTCTCTGTCCCTTTAACTGTTTGTTTTTGAGGGCAGACTGTGGTGTCTGTCATGGGGGATGCAGGGATCTCTCCCAGACTCAGCTAAAGAAGCCCACTCCTGTTTAGAACAAAGGGGGGAGGCCATTCATCCTGAACTACTTGGGAAAGAGGAAGGAGAAGCTGAGGATTGGGGGAAAGAGAGTTTCCAGGCTCAACACATGAGGGATTATTGGTCATCACTGCTGTTCAGGTCGATCTTGCCAAAGACAGTACTGGAGCACTGGAAGCAAGGGGTCACCTCTACTCTGGCCGTAGGAACCACAAAGGAAGCGTAGAGATCTGATTGTTTATTTGCCATGGACATGGTTGGAGGGGTCCAAGACTTAGCTGCCTTTGGAGCCTCAGGGCAGGTCAGGAAGTTGCATCTCTGGTCTTCAGGTGTCACTGGGGAGTTACCCCACCCAGAGCACCCTTATAGCTTGGAGAGAGACTTTCCTTTCCACTGGCTGTTCTTGGACCTCGTCCTAAGTGGGTCAGATCTTGAAAGGGAGAGAGAGTTTAAAGGGGGAGGGAGCTGAGAGTTGAGAGGGGAAAAAAAGCCTCAGTGCACTGCAGTTGGGCTCCACCCACGTAGCATTGGCAGTCTGGTATAAGCTCCCAGCTGGCCCCAAATTTCCCAGGTTGCCTGCCTTACAGCTGTAATGGGCTTGGAGCTTTTCCTCAGGTTCCCAAGCAAGAAGCCCTCAATGAGACAGAGAGAGAGAGAGAGACACAGAGAGAGAGAGAGAGACAGAGAGAGAGAGAGAAGGTCAGCTTGAGAGGTCCACTATAGCTAAGACATGGTTGGGGGGGGCGTCTCTCCTGGAAGACAGATTCCACTGGAGTGCCAGACGATCACAGTCACTTCCTAGGCAGTCTTTTCCAGTTTGGCACAACCTGTATGGATCTCAGGTGAAGACTTGTCCCTTCATATGTCACCAAATATGATGCACAGATGACACACGCAGGAATTTTCATCTGTTGATGGTCCTTGAGCCTGCTCTGAGAATGAAAGCAGAGGCAGACTCAAGCAGCAGAGGTCAGAAAGATTTTATTTGTAGAGAAGAGAAGAGAAAGGCTGCATGGGGGCATGCAGGGAGACCTGGAAACCGGTGGTCCTGTGGGTCAAGTTGGAAATTGGGTTTTTATAGCCTTTTTGTGTATTGCCTAAGGGTGGAGATGTCTCTCAGTGCAGACAGATGTTTCCTAGGAAGGAGAGGTGTCTCCTTGGCCAATTATCACCTTTTGGGACCTCCTGCAGTCCATCCTTCACATAAAACATTTATGTGTATATATGTAAATATGTTTGTAAAACATACATGTTTATAAAACACTTTATAAAACTCTTGTGAGTTTGATTGGTGTGAATCAATTCCTCAGATTTCTGGTCATACCTGTGTAATGAAATGCAGTTACCAAAAGTTTTAGGCTGAGGCTTTGAGTGCTCAGAAAACTGAAGCCATTTCCTAAAGCCCAGCTTAACAATGATACTATGTGGGGACAATTTATTGATCTCCTAGTGTGGCTCAGTCTCTATTTCAGTCACCTTGCAGTTATTACTTTAATCATCACAATATCCCTGCAAGTGACTTTATCTCTGTTATACAGATAAAAAAAACAGAGGCTTACACTCAAGTATGGTGGAGCCAGCTTTTATGGGTTGCAAGAACCAATGGTAGGACTCTCTCCCCAACTTTGCATCTAGTGGCTTGAGATCAGCTTTGGTGAGATAATTTATACCATGTTAGCAGGCACATGTTATAAATCAAGACTTTATTTTGAGACCCTGTTTTTAAACCTTTACCCCCACACCACAACTTGCTAATAATCAGCTGGGCCAAGATTCAAACTCAGGTTTGTCAGTCTCCACACTCTTGCGTGCGTCCTATTAGGAGAAGCTGAGCTTCCTAGCCCAGCACTTTCCTAAGGTTCTGAACTGCTTGGAAGCCCTCACCTCTTCCCCAACATAGTCTGCTAAAAATAGGCAGAAATTCAGCCCCAGACTATCTAGGATTCCCTTTATTTAGTTTCAAGTCTTGCCAAAAAGTAAAGTCAAGTGGTGAAGCTGTTAGAGGAAAACTAGAGGCAAAGACAATTTGACTCCTGTTTGTTAAGCATCCAAAAATAAATAAATGTCAAGGAGGAACTGGATAGGTCACTGGTTCCCAAATGTCCCAAATGTTTTGAGGAGCCCCACTGAAGAGCTCTTTCACTTGGCAGTGAGGAGAAGAACCGCATGGAAGCATTAATCAACACCATCTAATTACGAGATGAGTTTAATCTCTGGGCCAAGTGTCCATCTGCTTCCCATTTCTAACCGGCTAACACAATTAAAAGTGAACACAACATAAACTTAGAACAACCTCAGTGATGCATTAGATCTCTGAGACAGGAGTAAGACAAGAAATGAATTTCAAGGAAGATACAGAAGAAGGGTCAAATGCCCTACTATGTCCAGCATGGACTAGACTCAGCTATTGAGAAAAAGGCCTTTAATAGATAAGACTCTCCACTGGCTAGGATGACATTTTAATCCTGCATTTAATAGCCCCGTATATTCATTTTCCATGTACTTTATTGTCCCTTTGTTTACATATTAGTCCCATATTTGGGTTTTAATTAATTCTTTGAGGATAGAGACCATATGTATTAAGTCATTACAATAATAAGTTGAGTGCTTTTTGCATAGTGAATACACCCTAGGATTGAGTGGCTTTTACTGGTGATAATTCCAGACTTGCAGAGAGACACTTCTCAGAGTCATGCCTTTCTCTTTACATGTTCACAAGGTTTCCCACAGCTGTTACGCTTCATTCTTGCTTGCTTTCTCCAAAGCAAGTGGAGCACGACAAAGGTGGAGCTGGGAAAACAGGTTTTTGCTCAGGCCCAGTACAGAAACCACCTCCTGTGATCCCTGCAAAATCCACTTTTTCCCTCCGTAAGTCAAGGTCATATGCAATAGGCTTCTTGAGACAAGACAGGCCACAAGGAAGTCTTGAAAGAAGGCAGAAAGTTCTCTTTTCAACAAGGGAAAAATGTGGTCCAAGAGAAATGCTTTCCTTTGAGGACTTAAATTAACAAAACCAGTAGGACCAGGTTTTTTTTTTTTTTTCATTTGATGATACTAGGATTTGAAGGGTTTCATGCTCTTCCACTAGGCAGGTGCTCTTCCACTTGAGCCATGCCTCCAGCCCTTTTTGCTCTGGTTATGTTAGAGATAGGGTCTTGCTTTTTTGCTCAGACTGGCCTGGATTGCAGTCCTCTTACTCTATGCTTCCTGTTATAGCTGGATGACTGCATACACCACCACACCCTGATTTTTTCTGTTGAGATGGAGTCCTGAGAGCTTTTTGCTGGGGCTTGCCTGGAACTGTGATTCTCCCAATCTCAGCATCCCAAGTAGTTAGGATTACATGTGGGAGCTGCTGGCGCCCCATTAATCAGGATTTTGAAAAAGCATCAGACCTAGGGAAAGCATAAAAAAACACTTGAATGCCTACTTCCACCATCCATACCTGCTCTGGGATACCGTTTCTCCTTATATCTCAGCTGAAATCTAGAGTAGATGTTCAGATGAGGAAAAGTCCTGTAGCTACCACGTATTACAAAATACTCTATTTCAGCAACTAAATGCCCAGCCTTGGGCAGGAGTCAAAATTTACACCTAATTTGAGAAGTATATTTGAAACTCCTCCCTTACCCCAGCATGGTCTTGCTCAAGATAGGAATCTGCCATGGAAAGAGAGGAGGGAGGTAGGAAGAAGCTGGATGTTTGGTTTCTTCTTTCTTGATTCTGTCAGCTACTTTCCCCCCTGTGCTACCAGTTTTCTATCTGGGACTTCGGTGCTCCCTCCAGTGCTGGAGAAGAGTGGAGAGATGGGAAGTGATAGGGCTGGACAGGTCTTAGCTAACTGGCACAGTTATGAACTCGCATTGCCTTCTCTGGGTGGAGATATTTAAAGCTTTCTTACACTGGTGAGAACCTCCAGTAAGTACAATGTTGATTATTTCTGATCTTAGTGGTTTTTTTGTAAACACTGTCAGATTTATCATAGTGTGCTAGAAGTTTTTACTTCTACTTCTAGCATAATAAATGGCCATGGAAGCTTACAGAATTTTTTTCTACATCTATTGTAATGATCACAAAACCTGTTTTTTTTTCTGCTGCTGTGTAAATCCCATTAATCAATTTTTCATTCCCAGATTAAACCCCACTCAGATATGATGTATTTTCCTTTACCAAATGATTTAATTCAATCTTCTTTAATTTTGCATATATTTTTGAGAAAGACTAGCTTATAATTTTTCTTTCTTACAATGTCTCTATCAGGTTTGTTATCCTGGTTATTCTGTCTTCATGTAATGATTTGAAAAACACATACTTTTTCTATTATTTGTTGAAGGTATGTAAGATTAGTGCTATTTCTTCATCAAATTTTTAGTAGGGGGCTGGGTGCAGGGGCTCACACTGGTAATCCTGGCTACTTGGGAGGCAGAGATTGTGGTTCAAGGATAGTACTGGTAAAAAGATTATGAGAACCCTTCTCAATAAACAAGCCACGTGTGGTGGTACACATCTATAATCCTAGCTATGCAGGAAGCATAAGTAGGAGATCTTGGCCTGAGGCTACCTGGGAAAAAACACCAGAGTCTATCTCAAAAAAAAACTCCAAAACTAAAAGTTTTAGAGATGTGGTTTAAGTGGAAGTGCGCTTGGTGACTTTAAGCCTCAGTACTGTCAAAAAAATGTTTGGTAGGATTCACAAGTGAAAACATTACTCATAGAGATTCTTTGCAGGACAAATTTGTTTCTCTTGGATGCTCTGTGGTTTCTTGGAGATTTCTCATTACTGGGAGCTGTTCACCCACAAATCTCTGCTTCAGTAGATGTCATTGCAGCTGGCTGCCTGAGAGACTCACTCTTTGATCTACCTCCACACAGACTCTCCTCTGTTCTTTTCCCACTATGTTTTCAGGTGGCATCATGGACAAAGACTCTTAGAGATGGTTCTCTCTCCTCTCCTTGATTTCCTTCTCTTTCTCTCCCTCTCCAGCTCTGCTTAACTCCGGCACACAGAAAATCATCTTCATCTTGTATCTTTCCATAGAGAGAATGCAAATCACTCCTCAGACAGCATCGAGTAGTCCTTTGGTTTTCTTAACTGTGAGATAGACAGAACTACCTAGGGGTCACCTGCAGTCCTTTGCTGCCTCCTCAAAGCACTTATCATTGGGCTTCTGGTGAGGCATAGAAGGGGGCAAGAGGCTCATAGCCCACTTGTCTCCAAATAAAAGCCTTTCTCTAATTGCCAGTCTTCCTTCTGGTCTCTTCATTCTCTTTTATAGGCTGTAGCTGTAATGGCTTAAGAGTCACAAAAACTGACTTTAGGGTACCTCCTTTCTTATTCCTGCTTAAATGATCTAGCTGGTCTTGAAACTTCTCCTGGAATCAGGACTATGTCCCATTGTAATATCCTCCTACATTACCTAGCATACCATAAAATAACAATTTAAAAATACTCCACAAAATTTAGAAGTCTATCATCATTCTTATTTTCTATCTTCCTGAATTTATCTCAGAACTTAAAGTGCCGCAGTACTCAAAGAAGATGAGTTTGCATCTTTTGGTGCCAGGCTTGCATTGGCCCCATTTCACTCTCCTTTGAGAGTTAGGGTCTAGGGAAGCACATTCTTTCTACTGCATTGCTTGCTCAGATCCCAAGTCCACCACTCTAATATTATAAAAAGAGACCTTGGCTTTCCACTGACCCTTTTGGTCATGGATACCTGATAGGGTTTGGTCACTATGCAGAGGAAATAGATGACAATTACAAAGAGGTGACTGCAGTAAGAATCTTAAAACTTCAAGGAGCAGAAGTGAGGCTCTGACCTGAGTTTAGGAAACTGGAGAAAGGCATTCCAATGCCTTGGCTACATGGGGAGGGGACAAAGGCTACATGGGCAACAACCAGCACCCAGGGGAGTGCTTTTGAGTGCCAGAGCTGAAAAATTGGTGGTGTGGAGATTTACAATGATCTATCTGCTTCTGAACTTTGACCTACCTAGTCTTGAGACTGCTTTGCAGTCTCATTCATTCTCACAAATGGATGTCAGAAGATTATTAGGGACAAGCTTGTTTCTAAAACTCTAGAATTCCTTGGTGTGCCAGGGTGGTTTGGTATTAGAAGATTTTTTTTGTGGTACTGGGGCTTGAACTCAGGGCCTTCACCTTTTTTCTTTTTTTAATGTTAATTGTTTTTATTTATTTCATGGTTTGATGACTCAGAACAAGGGTATAGTTCTAAATCAAGCAGAAACCATGTTTACAGAAAACTAGCCATCTTCCATTGAATTGTGTTCACATGTTCTGGACTAATCCTGACTCTAGCATTTTTTTCCTTTCTTTTTTTAAATTTTATTGTTTTTACATTTACTCACATATACATGTGTATATGTTTTTTGGGCCACCTGTCCCACACTGCATCTGGGCATAACCTGTTCCACCCTCTTGTTCTCTGATTTTGTTGAAGAGAAGACACAGTGTTTTTGCTACTTTGAGATAAAGACAGCTATACAAAGAGATTCCTAGCATTGCTTCCATGCACATATGTATTACATCCCACATTTGTTCAGACCTCTTCAGTACTTCCTGGTCCCCTTCCCATGTGGACTCTACCAGTTTAAGATTACTATATTTGCTCCTCTACAGTGAGCATATCAACCACATTCAAGTTTAAGTTTCCTTCCCTTTCCCTATTCCTCCTGCACGTATTCTCCCTTTAGTGTGTGACCCATGTCCAATAATATTACTGCATTTGTTTTGGGTCTATAATCTGCACATGAGGGAGAATATGAGATTTTTGGCCTTCTGAGCCTGGCTAACTTTGCTTAAGACGATGTTCTCCAGTTCCATCCATTTACTTGTGAATGATAAAATTTCATTCTTCATTGTGGCTGAGTAAAATTCCATTGTGTATAAATACTACATTTTCTTAATCCACTCATCAGTAGTGGGGCATCTTGGCTGTTTCCATAGCTTGGGTATTGTAAATAGTGCTGCAATAAACATGGGTGTGCAGGTGCCTCTGGAGTAACCTGAGTCACATTCCTTTGGGTATATATCCCTAGGAGTGGGATTGCTGGATCATATGGCAGGTCTATGTTTAGATTTTTAAGAAGCCTCCATATTGTTTTCCATAGTGGTTGTACTAGCTTACATTCCCACCAGCAGTGTATGAGAGTTTCTTTTTCCCACATCCTCACCAACATTTTTTGTTGGTGGTGTTCTGGAGTGAGGTGGAATCTTAGTTTGGTTTTGATTTGCATTTCCTTTATGGCTAGAGATAGTGAGCATTTTTTCATGTGTTTTTTGTCCATTTGAATTTCTCCCTTTGACAAAGATCTGTTTAGTTCAGTTTCCCACTTCTTTACTGGTTCATTGATTTGGGGAGAATTTAGTTTTTTGAGTTCCCTGTATATTCTGGTTGTCAGTCCTTTGTCTGATGTATAGCTGGAAAATATTTTCTCCTACTCTGTGGGTGGTCCCTTCAGTTTAGAGACCATTTTTTTTTTGTTGTGCAGAAGCTTTTTAATTTCATGTAGTCCCATTTGTCCATCCTTTCTCTTAGTTGCTGGCCTGCTGGAGTTCTACTGAGGAAGTCCTTGTCTATACCTATTGCTTACAGAGTATTCCCTAATCTTTCCTGTACTAACTTCAGAGTTTTGGGTCATATATTAAGGTCCTTGATCCACTTAGGGTTGATACTAGCACAGGGTGATAGGAATGGATCTAGTTGCAGGCAGATAACCACTTTTCCCAGCAACATTTGTTGAAGAGGCTGTCTTTTCTCCATCATTATGTTTTTGGCACCTTGTCAAAAATAAGTTGGGTGTAATTGTGTAGATTCATATCCGGGTTCCCTATTCTGTTTCACTGGTCTTCATATCTGTTTTTGTGCCAGTACCATGCTTTTTTTTATTGCTATGGGTCTGTAGTATAGTTTGAAGTCAGGTATTATGACACCTCCAGCATTGCTCTTTTTGCTGAGTATTGCCTTGGCTATTCACAGTCTTTTGTGTTTCCAAATGAACTTTAGGGTAGATTTTTCAATCTCTGTGATGAATGTCTTTGGATTTTGATGAGAATTGCATTGAACATGTAAGATTGCTTTTGGTAGTAAAGCCATTTTTATATGTTGATTCTGCCCATCCATGAGCATGGGAGATCTTTCTACTTTCTGTAGTCTTCTTTGATCTCTTTCTTCACCTTGAGCCACTCCACCAGCCCTACTTTTGTGAAGGATTTTTTCGAGATAAGATCTTGCAGAACTGGCTGGCTTGGAACCATGATCCTCCTGATCTCTGCCTCCTGAGTTGCTAGGATTATAGGCGTGAGACACTGGCACCCCACTAGAGGAATTGTTTATAGACACCAAAAATCTCAAAGTTTGATTTAGTGACAGTGAGATCCATGACTGATGAATCTGTTCCCAGTTCCATATGGAAGAAGTAGCTGTAGATGTAGGATGTACACAAAATACTATTTAGAAGGACTCCCAAATATTGGGAGGGTTGTATTGCCTGGAATTAGTTTCTTTTTTACCTTCAAATAATCTCAAGGCCTCCCACAACCCTTTTCCTTGTTCGTGGTTCACCACAATGACCACGATGAGTGAAATATTTTGAGATGGCTCTGCCTATGGAAAGGATATAGCTAATTATCACAGAGAAGAGTCAAAATTGTCTATACATCATAGGAGAAGTTACAAGCATACTTTTGCAAAGTAAATTTTGCAGTGCTTTTCTCTTTTCAAATGGATTTGTGCTTTTTAAAGAAAGAATGACAAGACGGGCAGTTATGGGGGTGGTATTGAGAATATTGTGCCAAGAGAGGCAGGCCAGGGTCTTTCGGCTTTTCTGGGTGGGTGCAAAAGAAAATGGGGAGGATGTCCTTACACCACTTTTCCTGAATTGCCCTGAATTGAAGAAGGTGTAGACAATTTTTGTGCTGTAGTAGCTTGCTAAGGTCACTGTAACAAGAGTACCATAGACTGGGTGGCTTACCCAACAGAAATTTATTGTCTCACAATTCTGGAAGCTGGAAGTCTGAGATCAAAGTATCAGTTGGCAGGCAGTCTTGACTCCTTTTGAGGGATGTGAGGGAGAATCTGTTGTAGGCCTCTCTCCTTGACCTGTAGATGGCCATGTTTTCCCTGAGTCTGGCATTGTATTCTCATTTGTCTCTGTGTTCACCTTCTCCCTTGTTATACAGACAGGAGTCATACTGGATTAGGGTCCACATTAAAAACCTTTTTTTTTTAACTTGATTACTTCTGTAAAGACCCTAACTTCAAGTAAGATCATATTGTGAGGTACTGGTGCTTAGAAATTCAACATATGAATTTTTATTGGAGAGGGACACAATTCAACGCATAATGGATGCCTTTAGTGAGGGCTGCCATTTCACCCCTGGGGCTCCAGCCTCACCTCATGTACCTTACTCTGTTCACAGAACAGGGGCAACTGGAAAGCTTTAGTCACTTGGCCCTAGTCCTAGTTCTGTCCCTAATTGTCCATATGGCCCTGGACAAATCCCTTCTCTTTTCTCAGCTTGTTTTGATGCATAGAAAATGAAGGACTTGAACTAAAGGCCCCTGACTTGCTCTCTAAGGTCCCAAGTAGGAGAGGGCCATGGGGCAGACAACTTGGTGATGGTGGTGGTGAGAACAGAAAGAACAATTGCTCCTCTCAAGCAAGGCATGGGCTTGGGATTCACTGGTGGATTTTTTTGTTTTTGTTTTGTTTTGTTTGAATACTAAGTAGATTGTTGGGTGGTCCAGCTCTGTAGGAATACAAACCATATGTTTTCCTTGGCTGAGTTTCTTTCTATTGTAAGCCAATGAGGGATTCATGGGAAGTTTTTAATTTTTTGGGAGGACAAAGGAAAGTTAAGATAATTGGATCAATATAATATTATTTTTGCTCACAAAACAATAAATCTGGAACCCTTTAATGTCATTTAGACCAAGTTCCATATTGTATAGCTTGAAGTACTAAGGGTCACTCTATCAGTTAGAGGAAACCTCAGGATTAGTTAGAATCTAGCCACTTTTTATTTGATGTTATACTTTTCTGTATGGAAAGAAGGGTACATTCTTGGGTATGTGGAAATTAAAAATTGAAAAGTCACTTCTGCTTTCCTGCTTTTATAGTGAACATTTTTGGGGGGTACCTTCCCTGCTCAAGAACCAATTCTTCTCCCTGCTTCCCTGAGAGCAACAGTATGGTGGTAGGGTGGGAGGTGGGAGCAGCCATGTTAGTCCATCTGACTGTCTTGTCTGTTCGAATTCTCTTTGAGGCTCTAAGGAACATTAGAATGTAAAGAACAGCCCCCCTTCTCACTGATCTGGTTTCAATTGAGTTGGTGCTATTCCTTCCAATCAATAATTTTACCTAACATGATTCCTTCTTATGTTAGAAGTTGATATTGGCTATCTGCAATAATCTCCCAAATGGTGACTTGACTCTGATCTCTTATTTTCAATCCAATAAATCTACAGATCCAGCTCCAGAAGCTTTCCTAAGGGCTAAAGTGTTAGGATTTGAACCACAAAACAGGAGAGTTCTGGGGAAGGGCTAAAAAGGTATTGCTTTTCTATAATTGCATAACAAATTCCTATGAATTTGACATGTTAAGCTAAACAGCCATTTATAGTCTCACAATTCTGTAGATTAGACTGTAGTAGAGTTGGCTGGGTTCTCTGCTCATGGCATCTGAAGGCCAAAATCAAGGTCTTGACTAATGTAAGCTCTTATTTGGAGGCTCTGGGGAAGAATCTTCTAAGTCATTCAGGTTGTTGGCAGGATTCAGTTTCTTGTAGCACAGGAATGAAGTCTCTTTGTTGGCTGTGAGCTGGGAGTCAGTCCCTGCTCTGAGAGTCACCCACACTCCTTTTCATGTGGTCTTTTCCATCTTCAAAGCAGCACTAGTCTCCATGTTTTAGTCTCTGACTTTCCTTTTGCCACCAGGTGGAGAAAACTCTCTGCTTTTAAAGGGCTTATGTGATGGAAGAGTCCCACCCTGACTTACATCTGCAGGATCCCCTGGGCCGTATAACATAGCACATCACAGGAATGGGGTCTTATCCCCCCACATTCAAGGTGTGGAGATTATGTAAGGCCGAGGGTCACTGGTGTTCTTAGAATTCTGCCTGCCATAGACAGTCAGTCCATAGGTGTGTCCACTTATGCAATTTGGGAGAGGTCAGAGGTATGAATTTAGGTGTGTTTAATGTGATGAGCTGCACAGTCCATGACTGAAGTCTGGGGGAGGTAGAGGCAGTAGCACGGCCAAAGCTAGGAACACCAGATGGACTTTTCCCGCTGTGTATTTGTGGGGTGGGAGAGGCAGTGTGAGGAAGGAGAATGGTTGGGAGGGGGCTATGCCACAAGGGGAAAGTGGGGGTGTGTTCTTTGTTATTGTACAAGCCTTATGAACCAACAGCCATATGGGTCTGGAAGGAATATTTCCTTTCTTGGGGCAGCTTGAGCTCCAGCAGTCACTTCCCCTAACCAACATGCTCAATGCTTCTTCACTTTTCTCAGTCTGGCATTGACTGCTTCCCCTTATAAATTCCCACATACATTTCAGCCTTACAAATCTTCCTAATGCTCTCTTGCTGAATTTGCAGTATAATTGGTACATAGTGAAACTGGTATCACATGGAAGTGATCAATACTAACAGTTGTTTCCCAGCAGGTATCATTGGAGGGAGTAGTTACCTTGGAGAATCACAGTAATTCTTCAGGCTTGGAAACTTTGTGTTATTAGTATACACACACACACACACACACACACACACACACACACACACACACACACACACACCTGTCTAGGGCAGTGCTCAACAGACATTAATAACATTTGCTGTCTGTGTTTCCCTGGTCAGATGCCCTGGTCTTTGCTTTTCCCCTGTTGTTGATATATCATCCTTGGGATTTCTAGTCTCTCAACTAGACCTCTGAAGGCATTCCTTCCCCAGCCCTCACCAGTTCACCAGTGTATCCTTTTTCCAACAATCATAGCAGATCCAGCCATATAATTTGTGGCTCAATGCAAAATGAAAATGTGTAGCTCTTGTTCAAAAATGATTGAAAAATTTGATGGTGACTGCAGAGTCTGAAAGTAAGCAGAGCCCTGTGTCACTGCACAGGTAAATACTCATAGAGCTTGCACTTCCTTGTAAGAGACTCCTATTTTTCCCATTTTCATTCTTGTTCACACACATATCGTGAATTCTCAGAAACTGGTTTTGAATGACATCCAAGGATCATAGATGTACTGAAATGATATAGAACTCTTAAATGTTCTCTAAATCCATAAACATTGCATTGAAAGGAAATCTTTGACTTAATGCAGACTATAAAAATGATAACAAAAGCACCTGGCACTTTAAGTAGAAAATGGCAACTCAGTAAAATATAGAAAAGTCATCCAGTCTTTGGAATATGAACTACTGATGGGTCAGAATTATGGAAGCAGCAAATAGAGAAGGTGAGTGACCCCTTTTTTGAACTGAAAGAGGAAAAAGAGGATAGAGTTAAAAAAATGAAAACAATAACTCCACCTAGCAAACATAAAGCTTTTAGGCTTTGGAGCCTTGCTTTTTCTAAAGGTGCCAGAGACACCTTGAGTAGGGGCCAGGGTGGAGGAGCAGCAGTACTCCAGGTACTGAAGGGGAACTGTCTTTAAACCAACAGTGTCTAATGAGCTTGGATGATTAGCTAGGCGGCATTCGCCTTCCCACCCTGGCCCAACAGGACAGTGAGAGTTATGAAACGGCTGCTGGCAGATGAATGGGATTGCCCCTGCCATCTGTCTTCCAAATGATCCTGTAGGTACAGCTATTATTTCAGTCAGACACTGGCAGGCGGGCAATTGTTCACAGCTTCTGTAAAGAATAGCGGCTGTCAAGAGTTTGGTGAGTGTTACGACTTTCCACAAGCCTGTTTTCAGCTTGTCTGAGACATTAAACACAGAGCAGGCCCAGGGTCTGAAACTGGCAAGGAGTGTTTAGTGGTTTTTCCCTTACCTGGTCACTCTTTGCCTCTTTCCTTGTTTCTTTCTGTCCTCTCTTCCCAACCCTGCCCCTTCTCACTTTAGAATTCTTCTCTTCCCCTCTTTATACTCCTTCATCTACCTCTTTTTTCTCCTCTGCTCACAAAACTACACAAAA
The DNA here is from genome assembly GCF_047511655.1 of Castor canadensis. Taxonomy (NCBI): domain Eukaryota; kingdom Metazoa; phylum Chordata; class Mammalia; order Rodentia; family Castoridae; genus Castor; species Castor canadensis. Next base: position 80,037,016 of record NC_133388.1, on the reverse strand, counting down.
TATCTGGAGGTCTAAAGTGCAGAGAAAGGGAAAAGAGAGAAGGGAATGTTCCCAGGATGTGCAGGAGAAAGGAGACTAGACTAAAACCAACTTCAAACTCGACCAGAGGGCTCTGGGGAGTCCTGGTGATGTTACCTCGGGGAAAGGGAAATACAAAGAGGAACTAAAAAGAAAGAAAAAAAATGAAAGAGAGATTCCCCCAAAAGACATCCTGCATTAAATGTTGTGTTAGTCCTGGCTAATAAATTGGTCATTAGATAAGAGAAAAAACAGCTGGGAGACAGTCTCATTGAAATCCCCCAAAGGTAGGTGTGAACTTGAGCAGATTAAATAGCTTCCTATAATTTGATGTGCTCTTTTTGTTAGTACTTTAATTTTCATCCCTTTATGGACAGTTTGAGTGACATGATAAAGCCCACATCTGATATGGTGTGATGGATCAGAAACACCACACATAGCTCTCACCTGTACAGTCTTAAGGACCCCATTACCACAGACTCAGAGCTGAACAGCACTCCATAGTTCAATTGCACATCAGGAGCAGGACATGTCTTTGAAAGGATGGTTCCTTGAGGTTCAAGGTCAGGGTAGAATTGAACTATTGCTCTTGAAGCCTGGTGAATATGGCAAGATTTCACAAACTCACTTTCTCCTTCAGCCTTTTATTCTTACATTCTTTCTCTCCACTCTTCCTTCTTTTCCCTTCCCCAACCCTTAACCCCCTACCACCATCCTGCTCTGAAATGTGGCTTAAAAACAAATCGAATCAAATCAAAAGACCTTTCCCCCAGCTGCTGCAGCTGCAGGAGCTGTCATATGTTGAAATCACTACGTCTCATTTGATAATGCAATTTAAGTTTCCTCACTTCAACTTTGCCAGGAAAGGAATGTAAGAACTGTATGCCAAGTATTATTAAAATCTGTTTTACTCAACCAACCCAAAGTGTTCTCTACTAAGATTTCAGTGGCATAAAAACTTGGAGGTAATTTTTGGTTTTGCACTGAGATTCAAGCTCAAAGCTATTCCTAACAGGGTATGATGGCTTCCAGTGGCTTCTGGTCTAACGCTCTACCATGTAGTTTATGTAGGTCTAATGCCATGTAGTTTATCAGGAAGCAGGCACTTCTCAAGGTGACAGGAATGCCTGTTCGTGACCACACTGAGACAACAGAGATGAGCCTGTACTGCCCAGGACAGACCTGAAGCACAGTTCCACACACATCATCTTGTATTGCACAGGAGGATTATTGTGTCACACAAGCAAAGACAGTGCCCTCCTCTGAATGTCTATTGCTGTAGCTGGCCTTGCCATCTACTTGTCATTGAGCATAGGACGCCTTAACATTTTATTTTCCTTTATGTCCTTGAGATTGGGGTCTGACTTCATATTTTCATTCCCCCAGCAGACACTAGAAGTCCTCAATAAATGGCCAAGGTTAGTCTAAGGGGAGCTCTCAATTTTTTTCTGGTTTTGTATATTGCTTCTAAAACTAGTTACTACAAACTTAGTGGATTAACCCAACACAAACATATTACTTTACAGTTCTGGAGGCTATAAGTCCTCCAGATGTTGGTAGGGTTGCATTCCTTCTAGAAATTTTAGGGGAGAGCCTATTTCATTGCCTTGGAGGTAATTTTCATTCCTTGGCTTATCGTTTCTTCCTCTGTCTTCAAAGCCAGGAATTTAACATCTTTCAATCCTCTCTCTGCCTGTCTCTCTATCTCTGTCTCTCTCTCTCTCCCTGCATTTTTTTAATCATCACCTCACCTTTTTTGACTCTAATATCGTCTCCCTCTCAGAAGGACCCTTGTAGTTTCATTGGGCCTACCTAAATAATCTGGGATAAACTCCCTGTATCAAGATCCTTAATTACATTTGCTTTTTTTTTCTTAATTACATTTACAAAGTCCCTTTTGCCATGTAAGTAACACATTCACAGGGTCCAAGGATTAGATGTGGGCACTTTTGATTTGGGCATCATTCAGCCTACCACAAGGACCCTCTCAAGCCAGATTCTTAGCTTGTCCTAGAACTTTGTTATCTAAAGCCATCAATTGTGTTTCTCATTGGGCTGTTTCCAGTCCATCTGAACAGAGGTAAAATATTCCTAGCACTAAGTTAGTGGTGGTCTTAATGCCTTTCTAAGGTAGCCAGATAGACTGAAGCAATTTGTTATGTGAGAAGGTTAACAAAAGGACCATTGATCCAGTCAATGAAGAGAAGAGAAATTCTTCCTGGGTCACTTAGACATTTATGTACTGGGGCTTGGTAAACATTCTCTCAAGGTCTCTTTTGGCTCTTGCACATCCTGGTTCTTGCATATCTTGGCGTGACTACATTTATGATCTACATAAATACTTTTGAGAACAGTGTAGGTGGAAGCCTTCAGCAAAGAGTAGACATATCTGGATTGTAAAGGTCCCTTACCAGTACCTTCTTCCCAGGCTGATGTGTTCTTGAGGAGGGCCAGGTCTGCTGCTCCAATTCTCTGACTCCCACCCTGACTCCACCTACTTTACAGTTAGAAAGCAGTAGATTTGCTGTTAGCATCTGTATTTCAATATAAAATGACCAGCCACACTCTCCTCATCCATAATACACCAAGACAGTTTTGTCAACTCCATCTCAGACTCTGCCCTTTCTTTTGAATGACCATTAGGAGATTATGATACTCTTTGTGCAACATGCATTGACATAGTTCACAGGTGCCCGTAGTTTCAATAGTCTTTCAGATCAGTTGTATTGTAAAAATGGAGACTTTAGCTTTATTGTAGGTAAACTATCTCACAATGAAGGTAACATATGTTGAATGCCCAAATGTTCAGTCAGCACGCTAAGAATTTAACATATACAATGCCACAAAATTCTTATGATAATCCTAAGAAATAAGCACTATGAATACCACAGTGAGGGAAGTAAAGTTTAGAGAAGGGATTTGTTTGATGTGTATACACACACACGTGACTTCTCAGCAGAGTTCAGGTTCAAAAGAAAAAGTATCCAAAAATTAATATCTAAATAGAAGCAACAAAGAATGTTAAAGATAAAAATACTCAGTTCATGTTGTCTTGGGTTGAGAGGAAGAAATGAAGCATTTTGGTAGCATGCTGTTCATGCATTCATTCAATTCATGAACACACATCTATTGAGTATCTACTAACGTGTGCTCTTAGACATATAGACACAATTGAGATTCCATCTCAGTTTTCTGGGAGCCACCTGCCCATCAAGTAGACAAATAACATCTATGATATACAGCAGAATGTTCCAGAATACCAAGAACAGTGGGAAATCCACAAGAAGAGACTTCTTCGACCTGGCAAAAAAATCAAGGTGATTTTGAGGGAAAAGAGGTATGGAGTGAGATAGTCAGGATTTCAATAGATCTGTAGGGGATATCATCCCAGGCCCAGCCTTCAGTGTGACCAAAATCAGGTGGTGAAGCGGTGGCCTTTCCTAGTAAAATAGGTGAGAAAGTGAGAAGGGCATGGGATAGACCCTGAGGACCTTGCATGCCAGGCTGTAGAATTCAGATCTTATTTTGTAGATAATAAGGATGCCCTAACGGCTTTTGAGCAGAAAATTGACATAGATGAGAATTCAGAAAACTGGGCACCAAAGGGCCAGATAATATCTACTCATATGTGTTGTTTGGCCCTTGCCTTTCTTTGAAAATGCTGGAGGAATTTACAGAACTGGCTTGCTTCCCTATTGCCACGATAGGAGAAGGAGAGATTAAAGACACGAGAAGAGGAGACTAGTGTTGATGGAACAAGTCCTTGAAGCAGCATGAGGGGGGGGGATAGGGCTCTAGAAGAGGGGTCTTCCTTAGATAGATGGTGGGTTATTAAAGGGGGAGTGCAGAAATGAAAAGGAACTTAGACATGGAGGTAGTGGAACAAACTTATTTTAAGTAGACTAGTCCTTGACAAAAGGAAAGCAGGAATTAGACTATTTACCAAAAGTAAGGATTTTTGCCAACGATACTTGAGGAGAATGGTAAAGTTCTGGAACAGGAGCTAAGCCAAGTTGACTGAGAATCTACTGACTTATTAGGCCTGGTACAGGCAGGAGAAGCAAACCATGACACAAACAGCAAGAATTTAATATAGGGAATTGTTAGTTAGCAAAGAGTGGTTAACTATTAAGGGATCCAAAAATAGCAGGGGCAATGTTCAGAGTCTGGTTCCAGGATCACAAAGCAGGGAAAGGAAGGATGAATTTGAAACTGAGATACAAAAGTTGATAACTGGTCTAGATGAATAAAAGGGTTACACCATATAGCAGATAAAAAACTTTGCAGCTAAGAAATCCACTATCCCTTCTTTCCTTTCTGGACTTGGAATCTCAGAAAAAAGGCAAGTGTCTGGCCACAAAAGATGGATGGGAACAGGTGAAGTACTCACCAATTATCAGATAAACAGGATCATGACAAGATGACAAGCATGGTCATTTTATTTGTCTGATTTGGGGACTTTGGTAACTTCTGAAAACTGTTTGCTGCTTTCCAGGGTCAGGAGACACTGTGACTCAGCTGCTCTAAGGAGGAAGAGCTAAGCCACAGAGTGCTTTGTGGTAGACGCTATGCCTGGTGGTCAGAAGAACTGGCGGCTAAAGTCTCACAGAGCACATACCTGGGGCAGAACTGAATTAGGGTGGTGGGAGAGAGCAACCTAAATCCTGACATGTGCTGACAATTTTGCCTTCTAAGATATTGTCTTAATTTATACTCCCATCCAATAGTATCTGATTATCAAGTGTAATCAAACATTTTTGAATGCTTTTAAACAATCTGCATTTCTCAAACTATGAGTGAGGCTGAATATCTTTTCATGTGTTTAGACATTTAGATTTTTTCCCCCTGCCATCTTCCATTCGCGTCCTTCTGCCTGTGGGCTTTAATCAGAGGGCAGGTTCATTCATTTAACAAGAACACACTGTGCCTGCTACATCTTAGGCTCCAGATGTAGGCTGATGAACAAAATAACTGGTTCCTGGCTTCTCAGAGATTGATGTATTATGGGTGAGATGAGAAAGTGAACGCATGCGTGCATGCACATCTCGGTAACTTCTATGGGGAAGTGAGAGGGTGGTGAGGGAAGGTCTTTGAGGAGGCATGTAAGTAGAGACTTGATAGATGAGCGATGACAGCATGTGATGAGTTGGAGAAAGACATGTCGTTGGTGGCAGAGTAGCATATGTGAAGGTTTCTAGGTGCAAAAGAACCTGCGTGCTTGAAGAGCTACCAGTGGCCAGGCCAGTTACAGCAGGTGAATAGCGAGGTAGGGCTTGTTCACAATCTGTTGAATTCAGGGGATACCATTCTCTAGGACCAAGCAGACCTGGCAACAGTGTTTAAGGATTTCTGCCATCTCTTTTGTGCATGTGTGTGTGTTGAACTCAGGGCCTTCCACTTGGTAGGCAAACTCTCTACCATTTGAGACACATCCCCAGCTCTTTTTGCTTTTGTTTATTTCTCAGGTAAGGTCTTGTGCGTTTGCTTGGCCTCAGACCATGATCCTCCTACTTCCACTTCCCAAATAACTGGGATTGTAAGTGTGCATCATCATGCCTGGCTAATAATTTTTTATTAAATAATACTTTACAACAAAGACATTTTAGGTTAGTGTCTTTTGTGCATTTGCTTATGGAACTAAGGCTTGAGACTGTTGGAAGCCACCATCTGTCCATAGGCAAGGCTGCTATGGTTGGATAGGTTTGAATGGCTTTAGAAAGAAGATTTAGTTTTTTCCCTTCATTGCCCCTACCTGTTGCCCATGCTTTGTGAGGATGATGTCTGTTACAAGTTCACCTCCCTTCCTGGGGCACCACTTCTTCCTTTCATCTTTTTTTTGGCAGTACTGGGGTTTGAACTTAGGACCTTGCACTTGCTAGGCAGATGCCCTCACTGAAGCCACACCTCTGGCCTTTTTCTGCCTTTTGTTCACCATCATTGTACCTCAGGGAGGAGGAACTGAGCAAGAGGAACAACTGAACAGGGTTTTGAAGGAGCCCAGAGACTGTACCGTGGCTCCTGCTCCCTGCTCCTTGTGGTGTCCCCAGATTTTCCTGCTGGAGTGGGGAGTATAGGTGCATGAAGGAGCCTGATGGGGAGGCTAGCTCACCTACCAGGGGAACCATGGGAGTGCTCATAGGAACAGAAGCGTGAGGCCCACAGCTTAGATCAGCTCAGCATTAGACTTGAGGGGAGATAGTTATGTCTCCTCCAGTCCCTTCTCCTGTTGCTGTTCCCAAAGGGAAAGTGAGGCCAGCTGGCCCTAAGGGGCTGTCAGGGTAACAGTGCTGTGCCCAGGGGTGCAGCTGAGGGGAGCCTAGTCTTTCCTCTGTCTGGTCAATGTCCTTGGATTTTCCTTTCATCAGTGCCTAGACTGGGATAACTGACTAATTACCACGTTTCACTTTTACCTGCTGAATTTCTAAGACTTTGGCTTTTTCTGTGGCCCTCTCCATGTTATCTGTCAGAAAGCCAGACTTGGTGAGGGCTTGTAGGTGCCTCTGTTCAGCCCCTGTACAGGGGAACATCTGAATTCCCCGATGGTTTCTGATTTTTTTTTTTTTTGGCAGTTTTGGGATTTAAGCACAGGTCCTTGCACTTGCTAGGCAAGTGCTCTGCCACTTGAACCACATCCTTTTTTGGTTTGGCTATTTTTGAGATAAGGATCTTGAGTTTTTGCTCTGGCTGGCCTAGGCTGTAATCTGTCTATGCCTCTCACATAGCTGGGATCACAGACATCAACCACCACAACCAGTTGGTTGGTTGAGATGGGCGGGGGGGCGGGTCTTGCTAGCTTTTTGCTAAGGCTGGTTTTGAACCTTGGTCCTCCTGAGCTCTGCCTCCCGAGTAGCTGGGATTGTACACATGAGCCACTGTGCCTGGTCTATTGTGTTGTTTTCAGTAAGTCTTCCCCAGAAGGTGCAGATCAGTTTCTGCATGGTCTTGGATGAACTGTCTCCAGGGTGACTTGTTGAGCACCACATGGCCTGTTGATCTTAGGATGCTCTCAATCTTTTCCCCTGGGAGTGGCCTTTAAGTCCTATAGTCTTCTTGCCTGAGCAGTATGGGGCTGCCCCTCCTGTAGCCTTTGTTCCACTTCCTTCATTGGCAACTTGGAGCAGTCAGTGTCTGGGGTATTGTTTTCCCCTTGGATGGGGGGAAGAAAGTTGGGATTCCATCTGGTGCTGCAGGAGGGGTGGAAGGGGTGCTGGTTTTCTTGTTCCCTCCCTTGTTATAACAAGCTTTCTCTCTCATTCCTGGTTATTACTGAACCTAACTGGGCTTAACTGGGGACAACTGGAGACTCAGAAAAGACACTGGTTAGACAGACAGAAAGTGGCATCAGGTATGTTGGGTGCTTGGGTGGAGATGCCCAACCCTAATTGTTTCTCTTCTCTATCTTTAAGGAAGGTCTTACTCCTTGCAGTTCTTTAAAGCCTTGCTTCTAAAGTCTTCTTTAAAACCTTGCTTAAAACCTCTTTCCTGAGACTCACACTGTCCCGTGTTTTCTCTTAGCTTATCTTTAGTTTAATCGCTCTTAAAGTCTTTTGCCCCTAGGCTTGTACTGTCCCATCTCTGTTTAGCTTTCTTAAAGCCTCGGTGCTCAGACTTTCAAACAGCCGTGCCTACAAGCTGCATGTGCATAACTCTTAAAGCCTAGGTCCTCTATCTTGCACTGCAAAGTTCTTTCTTTGGTCTTTCTTTAGCCTAGCTTTTCTAAGGCCTATGTACAAAGTTCTTTCTGTAGCTTAGCTTTCTAAAGCCTATGTTAAAGTTCTTTCTTTAGCCTCCTTTTTCTATAGCCTATGTTAAAGTTCTCAGTGCAGACTTTCTATCAACTCCTCTTTAGCTATTCTTTTCCCTCCAGCAATTTCCCTTTAGCAATTTTTTTCCCTACACTAATTCTCTTCCCCTCCAAAAGCTTCCCACACCAAAAAGCCAAAAGCAAAAGCCCAAAGTAAAAGCCAAAGGAAAAAGCTCCTCTTCCTCCTTCAGGGGTCTTTTATTACCAGTGGCAAACAGAGAGTTCGCAGAGGCTCTTGGGGAGGGGCGTGATTGTAACAGGAGAAACCTGAGTTCTTGCTTCTCAGCACACAAACAACTTAGGAGAAACAGCTGTTCTGCTTCTGGGGCTGTGCCAATCTCAGAAAAGCAGGTGAGCTGCATTTCACCTTGCTTGTGTCCAGTTCTCATAGGCTTTAATCCGCTCTCCACAGATGGGCTTATGAGGGCTCAGGTAGTAGATAAAGATGTTCCTTTGGCATTAGGCAGGAACAGTGGGAGACCAAGGTCTGGTGAGGAACCCACATCTCTTTAGCACACATGCTTCCCTCAGCTTGAGGCAGGCAGGACCCTAGGAATTATTTTCTTTTGAGATACAAAGAACTGTTACAGGGCCAGGTACGGTGGCTCACACCTGTAATCTCAGGGGCAGAGATCAGGAGGATCATGGTTTGAGGTCAACCTGAGCAAGTTAGTGAGACCCCCATCTCAACAAAAAAGCTGGGTGCGGTGGTACACAACCGTCATTCCAGCTCTGTGAGAAGCTTAAGAGGATCGTGGTCCAGTCTGGCCTCAGGCAAAAAGTGAGACCCTACCTGATAAACAACTAAAAGCAAAAAGGGCTGAGGATACGGCTCAAGAGGTAGAATGCCTGCCAAGCAAGCATGAGGCCCTGAGTTCAAACCCTAGTACTGGCACACACACACAAGAAGAACCAGATTCAGAAAAAAATTGAACAGTTTTCCTAAGGACAGAAAACTAATGACAAAGGCAGTAGGCTCTCTGCTAAGAAGGATTCTACTTCATTTACTTTCTCAGAAAGAAATCTGTGTGGCTTGTCATTTGGGAGGAGGAAAAAAAAATCGATTTTGGTTATGACAGACCCACTATTATAAGTCCCTGATCCCTCGTCTAACAGTCCTTTCCCCATAACCCGAAAATCATGTGGGGTTTGCCTGGACATTATAAACAACAGCACCAGGACAACTTCAGGGAAACACAGGATACTATATCAGCGTTTTCTGAGGCCTTCTTTCCTTTAAGCACAAAACTTCAAGATGCTCCTAGAAAGGGTGTTATCACCTATTTATATGTTAGTGAGGTCTGGCTGCTTCCTCTATTTCTCTTAGGACTGTTTTCACTCTAGGCGTAGGCTCAATTTGTAGAGTAAACGGTTCTCCTTAAATTATGGTTGGGAATGGTTTATTTTTGAGAAGGGCTTTCTCAGCATCCTCGGAACCACACTGCTACATCTTTAGAACAATCTTTAGTTTCTTTGAAGAAGAGTATGAGTTACCATCTGAAGGACGTGTCAAATAATCTCGCAGACCATAAACCACTCATTTCCATGGGCACAGCTGATGACACAGATACTGAGTCAATCTCTTCCTTGTTAACTTAGTTTAAGAGGCCCCCACTGTGTACCTATGCCAGGAGCCTCTCCCCTAGAGCTGTTGTTTATGGGATGATGCGGGATCGATGTCACTGAACCATAAAAATGGCCAAAGGCTTGAATAATGTCTGCCCTATGCTCTGTGCCAACATGTGTTTAAGGAAAGCACAGCCATTTTACCAGCCAGCCCCCAGGTCCACAGGCATCACAGGCCTGCAAAATTCACTGCTTTGTTTTGGATCCATAACAGCAAAGAAACCTACTGTATGTACATTGAACCCATTTGTGGTAGGCACAGGGCTAAAGGCTTTACATTAATTATTTCATTCATTCTCATAATAATGAGAGAGAGAGAGAGAGAGAGAGAGAGAGAGAGAGAGAGAGAGAGAGAGAGAGAGAGAGAGAGAAAGTTGCCCCAGTCTGGAACTGGATTTCAAAGTCTGGCAAGCAGTAGGCCCCCATGGATGGCTCCTGTAAATCACCGCAAGGGGGCGCCCTGCCCTCATTCACTGCAGTTAAAAGGCAATGTTTTATTTCTCCGTTGGCGGGGTTGGGAGCACAATTCACACATTACCCCCCGCTCCCCATTTTCTTGCTGTTTTTATTGGCAGTGCTAGGGTTGGGGCCCAGGACCTCGTGAATGCTAGGCAAGCAGTTTATCACCTAGCTACATCCCTAACCCCATTTCTTTTTGTCTAAATTCCAAGGTTCCTTCAATATTAAAAAGTTTCAGATCAATGTAAAAGTTACAATAATTGCCATTATTGTAACTCCAGGTCTAAAACTCAAAACTCCCTGAAAGAAGCCATTGTGCTCTGTGTAAAATACATGCTTGATAGGATCTGTATTTTTCTTCCTCAGACAGTAAAAAAAGGATTGGCTTTAAGAAAACTAATAGAAAGCTTGAAGTTTCCATCACCAAGGATATGCTGGTACAATTACACGCACTGTGTGGCACAGTCAGAGCACAGAACAGAAGCTGTGGCTCCTCCAAGTCTGTTTAGAACTCAGAGTAAAATAAAGCTCACAGAATTCATGGGCTCATTTTTCTTCTTTCTGTGTCATCTCACAAATCAACAAAGTGGCAAAGCAATTGTGATACAATGTCCTAGGACAAAGGCTCCATATCTAATGCTGACAAGTGACACCTGGGACTTGCAGGGCTGAAAATTCCGGTCCAACCTCTGACATCTGTAAGTTTGGATGTGTGATGAGGCCAGGCTCCATTTAAAATAGCATTCTTGAGAGACGGAGCACATGAAAAGGAAAACAATGGATGTGATATATAAATATATAACCCTCTCCACCCGAGAGAATCAATAGCATTTAAAGTGTCTAACAGACAAAACAAGAGAGCAATGGCAATACACATCAACAACTCACCCATTCAGAACCACAAAAGGCTGCCTGTAGGTCCCATGGTGTCCAGTGGAACAGGCCACCAGTGCAACCCCCCTGAAGACCTGTGGGACCCAGCCACGACTCAACAGAAAGAACATGTGGTGGAAAACTTCAGGGGCGGGAGAGGTGGGAAATGAAAATATGAGTCAGGAAGTCTGGAGGCTCCAGATGAGGCTGAAGGGAGAAAATATGATGGGGTCAAGGCAGAGGGCTGCACCACAGCAGTGATAGAACTTAAATGCACATTCAGTTGAACTTCGATGCTGGTTTTAATCTAGTAAGCATCTGCGGAAGCCAGGTGCCTCATTGTTTTTTCTTTGCAAAAGACATGATGGCCAGGACACCCAAAAGACAAATTTGGGAGCAAAATGTAGACATTTCTAAAAACTCTCCAACTGGTTGTGACAGGTAGTCAAGGTGCCACTGTAAGCTACTGCTCTATTGATAGGTGACCTTTTGGGAAGGGTGAGCTGAAGCAGGATTTAAGGAGGACCAGAAACCAAGGAAAATGGTATGGAAGAGGAAAAGATAAATTTTTTTCCGTCAGAAAGTGTGTCTATATAAAATCATTTTACATGTTGCTGTGGTTTGGATGTGGAATGTCCCCCAAAGGCCCAGGTGTTAAAGGCTTGGTTCCCAGTTTGGAGGTAGTGGCAGAATTTTAGGAAGCAGGGGCCCTACTGGAAGATGCTCAGGTCATCAGGGGAGTGGCCTGTGAAGGCGATGTGGGACCCCGGACTTTTCCTCTTTCTATTCTTCACTTTCTGGCCATGAGGTGAGCAGTTTTGCTCTACTGCACAGTCCCTCCATGATGTGCTATTATTCCCCCTCATAAATTCAAACACAATGGGTCTGCCTGATCATGGACTGGAACCTTCAAAAGTGAGAGTCAAAACCAAACGAAACAAGGCTTTTCTCTTTCATTACCTTAGGTATTTGTTATAATTTTGGGAAGATAACAGATATAATTTTGGGATTTCCAATAAAGCAAACCAAAAGAAAATCTATCCTCTGCATCATCTTGTTGAAGGGAAATGTGAACACATTCCCATATGGAGAAATAAAGGGAGACCTGCCTTGGGGGTGGCATGTGCTCTTTCCCACGCCTCTTAAGTGTTTTCTTTTTTCTTGCTGGGATAAAGGTCCATCTCAGGCTTTCTCAGTTTCACTGGTCACTGAAAGTACCACCAGCCTATCTATGTCCCGATGGGCAAGAGGGTGTAAAGAAACTCCTCTATCAAGGAGCTCAGCACAGTTTTCTCGGTGCCAGTTGTGCATGTGTGCATGAGCTTGCATACTTGTCAAGGCAACACCAGGTTGGACCATGCCAGAGGGAGAGGCTCACGAAACCAGTATCCAGAGGAATTGTACTTGGACATTTGAATTTCAGTTTGAAATACATTTCTAGTATTTCCTGTGACCCTTCCTCTTTTTTCTATGTATCTCCCCCTTTCCCAAACTGCTTAGACAGTTGACTAAAATAAGACAATGTTTTTTCCTAAACATGTTCCCATTGACAGTGGAGGGAAAATCTCCACTGACTTAAAAAAAAAAAAACTTTTGTATTATCCTCCCATAAATGTTGAGTTTGCTAACAAATAAAAGTTATATTTAGAAAAAACTGTACGTCAATTGGCTTATAATGTAGTTCACAAGATCAGGTACCTTCAAATGCATAATTAAGCTGAGGTCTTCACTAGTCTAACTTCCTCTCTTTTGCTTCTCTGAGCAGTGGAGAATGCAGTCTTTTCCTTCCATCTGCTTTCCTGAGTGTCCACTCAGAGATGGCTGTTCTGCTCAAAGTGCCACCCAAGCCACTCCCCTTGAAAGTGAATGGAGCAGCACAGTAAGCTGCATTTACTTTTCCATAAAAATAAATGGACATAATATGATATAGTCTTCTTTCCAAATTAACAGGGAGCAAAAACAGCCTGCTGAGCAGGGGCACATGCTACAAGTGTGCGAGCTGAGCACATCAATAATATCAGCAGAAAGGTAATTGGCTTCACTGCTTCACCCTTGAAAAGGGAAAAAATACATAAATCTTGTTGGATAGATGCCCATCGTACAAACTGAGGTTAGCTCTGTAGTGTTTATTGCATCCAGTTTTTCATTACAGTGAATGCAATGAAATTTTACCACCAGCTAATTCTAGTTCTGAGGTCTCCAGCAGGCACACAAGAGTTTCCATTAGCATCAGAAATGGGGTGATGTGTACACATTTGGTAGTGTCTCATAGGCTTCACAAATAAGTGAGAGAAACAAACTTTCACCACCAAGTTAAAATATTTAATGACAAAATTAGAGTTTACTGTAATAGTGAATCAACAGAGGAGGTGTTACTTGTCTCTGAATGAAGCAAAAATTATATTTGACATCTTAGGGAACTTCTGAAGAATTATAACTGTACAGCAGACATTAGCAGTATTACAATTCTGAAAAATAAGAGTGAAACCTATCTTTAATATCCCTTATTTAGGGTATTCTGTAAATATTTTTACATAAACGCACACCCTTTGTTAGCCACAATAGTATTATGACAGATTTCATTATAATTTTAAGTCTAACATATAATCTTAATTTTTTTCAGAGCTTTAAAAAAGTTAACTACTGACCTTGTTTACAAATACATTCTTTAAAATGAAACGTTAACCTGAATAACTGCATACTTGCTGTACACAGATATCTAATAATACTAGTGAGTACTACAGCTACATTCCAGGAAGAAGTAGTAACACTGGAAAGTTTCTTTTCTTTATGCATTGTCAGTATAATTTCAGTAGTCATTCACAGAAATACAGTATCCCCCAGATTCAGAAATGAAGCAAATTATATGTGTTTAGTAAGCTCAACTAAATGAGTTGGTCCCAAATGATGACAGCAACATTTTCTAGGTCAGATTGTATTGACCAGTATTGCAGCACATTCTACAAAAGGACAGCAAGGAGCTGTGCACATGTTATCAGGGGCTGTTCTGCAAGAGGCCGGATGGTAGAGGAGTAGCAGGAATTGCTGCTGTGACCTCTGTGTTTGGCAAAGGCCAAGTAGGACTTGACAGAGGTCAAGTGTGTGACCACGGCCTGGAAGCTGATCAATAGAGGAAGCTATTGGTCTTTCTTCTTATTCAGGCTATTTCCAATAGACTTAGGTCTAGAAGGATTAAACAGAGTAAGGAAAGAGGGAAAGATGTAGAATACTTACATTTATGAACAGTAACTATCAGAATTCTGCCAAGGAAGAATCTCAGATTTCACAGTATGCTTATGACCTCAGTGTCGGGTGCTTTAGAGGCAGCTTCTCAAACACTGATGTTAGATAGTTGGCAACCAATTTTATTCTTGAGTTTGGCCGATTGTCAAACTCAAGAGTTTTAGGTTTACTCTTTTAATTATTTATACCAAATATCTATCTCTGAAACCAGAATCCAATTTGGGAAGGTGGGTATGTATCTGTCTCTGTATGTGTGTGTGCATATGTGTCTCTTTTCTGACCTAAAGTATGCAAACAAAACCTGTCTTAAAACAAAACCTGGAGTAATATTTGAGGTTTTTCTTAGAAATTAGGTAGTTCAAATGGTACTAAATGGTATGTTCCTTGCTTCTTTAAAATTCTAAGACACTAAAAGAAAATTATAAAATATTATAGTAAACTTGTACAATTTACTAAATGAACTTTGCAGAGTTTTCTTCAACTGAATAATTTCTCTAAGAGGATTCAGAAATTTGTCTCAGGCAAATTCCATCTCTTTTTTTGATATGTACTGCCTATGATTTTTATCTTCCAATAGACAAACCTTTTCCCTCCCTGGGAAAGCTTCATCAGGAGAAGTTAAGCTATTTAAATCAACAGCAATAATTTCCAAGCACTCTTATGCTGCTATGTAAGAGGCTATCGTACATGTAGACTCAACTGGCTCAGTGGAAAGGAAAAACAGAAAGGGGTCCTGAAGACTCAGGCAGCTTGTGAATCAATGCCCTGCAGTAAGAGACTGACAGTGTGTCTGGGATCTCCAGCTTGCCTCCTACTTTCATGATGAAACAAGCACAGATTTTTTATGTTTAGCATTTAAACCTTCTAAGAAACAAAACTTCCAGACTCTAAACCCAGTATTATTTTGAACAAATACAATCAAAAGGTATGTGACCAACTCTATTCAATCTCACAGCAGTGCAAAGACTTTGTGGCCATGCTGTCTTATGTCACACCAGGCAAGTTGCAGTTGCTGTGAGATACAATTTGTCAAGAAGTACACGTTAAATTACATTAAATAAACAGACAACATTAACATCATTCAAACCTTCAAAAACCAGATATGAAGAAACTAAAGTTCCTTGCCAGAGGACATTATGAGAGGATCTTTAAAAAGGGCACAGCTTTGCAAAAAGAAAAGAGATTTAAAATGTAGCATCTTTTCAGGTTATAATTTACCTAGACCTTTATCTGGATAAATCAATTTTTGATAAAAATGTAAGCTCATTTCAATACCACCTACTATATTTGGTACAGTGACAAAAGAGAAAAATATCCGTGAAGACCCAGAGGTTTTTAAGTAGGATTTTCCTTAGATCTTACTCAAATTTTTATCCTTGATATGATAATCGCAAATAATCAGTCTGGAAAGAAGTAGCAGAAGTATTTAAGCTGCAGCTCAGAAAGAAGATTTCTACTTGTGATTCTGATTTGTTTTTTGAATGCTGGTGATGGTTCATGCAAAAGATTAATATGCAAAGAGCAAAATCTAAGGCTGCTATTTCCCCTGATAAATGCAACTGTTTTCCATAATACAGACTTATGTCTCAGGATACAGAATTTTAATTTTATTCTTCAAATTAAGAGTACTAGGAGAGTGAATGAAACCAATCACTGCTTGACTTTTATTTCCATCCAGGAATAATAATATCTGATGTCACCACATTAAAACTTCTCGTTTAATATCAGGGAGGAGAAAAAAATACATGTTTGCCAGTTTAGACTGAGCTCAATTTATCATTTGGTCCAAATGTTATATTCAAACTACAAAAAAATTTCTTAAAAATGCAAACACATTTGAACACACGCACGCACGCACACACAATGGAGAAAATTCAAACTGAAGCTGATGCTGTTACAGCATTTCTTAGCAAGATTATTAGGGAAATATATAAACACAACACCTTTTTCATTTATATTAACATCTGAGAATGAAGAACAAAAAATCCTCAATGTCCATATATTGGAAAGAAAGAAGCAAGTGGAGGTCCGGAATTCTT
The DNA here is from genome assembly GCF_047511655.1 of Castor canadensis. Taxonomy (NCBI): domain Eukaryota; kingdom Metazoa; phylum Chordata; class Mammalia; order Rodentia; family Castoridae; genus Castor; species Castor canadensis. Next base: position 80,020,954 of record NC_133388.1, on the reverse strand, counting down.
GTAAAAACTGCGGAACGAACTCTTCCATTCTCTTAAGAGGGTCACCAGGATAGGCAGTTTTTCAACATTTGTGCTTCATTGCAAGCTAAGGAGAGAAAGAGGAGAAAACTGAGACTCTCTCTTCCGCCCCTTCCCCACATTCACCATGAGAAGCTGATCACCATTCCTTATTCACAGTGGCACCTGGAAAATGTGCAGCCCTTTCCCAACTAGTTCACTGGACATTGTTACTCTTCCTGACATTAATTTTGTTGGTGTGTGTGCCCAGTGGGGGAGGAGGCTCTTTCATTGTTACTGAGGGGACAACTGAAGAAATCAATGCACGAGGAGAATAAGTAAAACAACCCGCCTGGAATGTAAATATTTGCTGATAACTCACGAAGTATAAAAAGTCAACTGCATGCATAAAGACAATCTGAAAGCATTTACTCCATATTCAGCTTGGACATTCAATCAAGCTGAAAGCTCTTGAAAATTAAATTGTGTTATTAACGAGGGACAAACAACAGGCCAAATCCAAACCTTGATCTACTACTTCCCTCTAGACGTCCTCTTGATATCCTCAGGTAAGAAGTTATAACTTGGGAGCTCCCACTAGGAAAAGCAGCATCAACAGTTCTGCATGTGGCAGAGAGGGGCTGTGTGGATCTAGCCCTGGTGCTGCAAAGTTAACCTATGTATGGGAAACCTCGGCTGAAAGAGCTCCTGGTACTTCTGTTTGGTGATACCAGTGTCCACAGACTGACTGTATTGATGCTGGCAGTCAGTCAAATATCAGGCAGAGTTTGTGAAGTTCTGAATATGCCCAGGATACCACACGGAGTGCTACAGGTATTTCGCCAAAAAGTGTAGAAGTGGTTAATAATGCCTGACCTCAAAAAGGTTATAACTCAGGATCCATGGTCAATATAATGACAGAGCTAGAGCTCTATGTCAGATCTGTCCCACCCCTCCGCCACACTGAGTCCCTTCACTAGAGGGCTTTCCCTTCTTGCTCTGCCTCCAGTTGCATACATTATTTAGCAATGAGGACCATCAAATGCACGCAGAGCTGTTAAGTGTGCATAAGGAATACCAGCCATAAATATTTGATCAGTGCTACTGTCCCCGTACTCAATGAGCTGTTAACTCTCCACCAACAGGCTTGAGCAGTTTACAGGATGTAGCTCAAGCCAGACCCCAGTTTCCATGGCAGTAACTTTGGAACAGAGCTAAGAGGAGCCCCTGGGCCACAGCCAGCTGCACTTTGCAGAAATACTACTGGATTGGACAGTTGTTACTTGAGGTATTGTTATGGGGTGAATGTTTGTATTCCCCCAACTTTCCATGTTGGTAACTAATGCTCAATGAGATGGTACTAGGAGGGGGGGTCTCTGGGAGGCCATTGTGTCAGAAGGTTGGAGTCCCCAGGAGTGGAATTAGTGCCCTTATCAAGAGAGCAGAGAGAGACCCTTTGTCCTTTATGCCATCAAAGGACACTCTGACAAGCTGCTGTCTGTGAATTAGGGGAACAGGCCCTCACCAGACATGGAATTATCCAGCACCATGATCTTAGACTTCCCAGTCCCCAAAACTGTGAGAAATAAATTTCTGTTGTTTATAAGCTACTCAGGTGATGGCATTTTGTTACAGTGGCCCCAATGTATTAAGACGGGTAGTTTTGCAGGAAGTGGTATCATTCTAGCTCTTAAAGACCCCTCAGGAATTAAGAGCTTTAGGATATGGGAGATAGGATGGCAGGGCAGGAAGAGTACTCGACTAAATAGGTCAGGATACCTGCTGCTATAACTTTGCTATATGACCTTGAGCTCTAAGGTCACAGTCATTCCATACCTTAGCTTCCTCATATGTCTATAAAAATGTCTCCAACTTAATGGATTAATTTAGTTGTTAGAGCTTCTGTAGGAGCTTAACATTTCCTTTTGCTCTGTTTTGTTTTCTTAATATTTCATAGAAAGCCTTCTCTTTCAATGCTATGCTTTCCACCTAGATAATTACAATAAAAATCATTACTGAAGCCAGGGAGATAGTGAGACCTGAGACTCTTTCCTTCTGGCCTAGGGACCCATGGGAAACAGTTGGCTATAGTACCAAGAGACAGCGCCATTCTCCCCTTCTTCCCCACAAACATGGGCTTGTTCAGGACAGGGCAGATCAATGTTCTTTTCTGTGAGCAATGGCAGCTGAGGATGCTTAGGTGTGGGTAATGCTCTTGCTCGCTGGCTCACCGCTCATGGCGGGCTGTCAAAGCAAATCACACACTGCAGCATTGTGCTTTTTGGGGCAGGGGAAAGTGAGCAGGACTGCTTCTGTGGTGGAGTTGTGCTTTCTTTATGGCTGGGACTGTGTCAAGCTCACAGCTTAGGAAGGAATCACACTTCCTCAAGCCAGCCTAACTGGAGCTGGAGATGAGGGGGTGATGGCGAGGAGGGAGAAGGATCATTTTCCATCTGCTCTGTTGGGGACAAGCACCCATATTGCTTGAGGGCAAGGGTTGTGCAAAAGTGACTCATTCGTTCTCATACCTGAGTCATTGCAGGGGTTCTGGGAAAAGTTAAAAGGCTCCTTTCTATTGCAATCTTGAAAGCTGTGCCATACTTTGCATCTGTGGTTGAGTGTCTTTGTTCAACCGGGAGCTCAGAGGAGCTGCCACCTGGAATTACTGTTCTCTGCTCAGGGCTCTACCAGGTGCATTGTCCTCCATTTGTAAACACAGCCCACTCTTCATGAGTCAACAAAGCCACGTGTGTCTGGGGGAGTGGAAGGCCTGGGTTCGATCTCTGAACTCTCCACTTACTAGCAGGCCTGGCTGGGGCTTGGCCAGTGAAACAAAATCTTCATGGTGAGCCTATACCAGAGGGCCAGACAAGAGGTCCTAGTCCCTGGGAAAGAGCCACCCCTTACCTAAAGAGGTCAATCTTCTCCTTAGGAAGACTGCCAGTGCTAGTGATTCATAAACACACATCCTAATTTTAGAAAACTGCAAGTCTGAATCTGCCACTGTCTCATACTCTCACACACTAACAGATTCTAGCTGTCCCTCCCCTCCCAAGAGAACATCTACCTGAGGGGAAACCAAGTCAAATGGAAAATGCCTCATCCCTCTGCTGCCTCATCTTTCCCTACTAAGAGCAGGAAACTGACTGTCACGATTCTCCTTCTGGTCAAAGCCACAGCTCCCTTTGCCTTTGGTGGCCTCATCAATTTCTGATCTGACAGGTCCTATTTCAGAGACTTCTCTCTGTTTAGAGAGTATTACCTCTCTAAACAGCAGGGGACTCTGCCACCCCATTTCTTCTTTGAGTTTGAAAAGCACAGCATCCTCATTTCTATTCCTTCTCTATCGCTGTGCTAAGGAACCTCAGTCATCAGTAACAATTGCAGTGCTCATTATATGACTGAATGGGGCAGGTTCAGCAGAAACTATTCTCATAGAGATAATTATAAATAATAATAATTCAGTTAATAATAAGTTTGCAATAGCTTCAAACTTATTTAATTCTTTCAACACCCTGGGAGACAGTTACTGTTATTAATTAGCTCTATGTTACTGATGAAGAAACAGGGGCTTAGGGAAATTAAGCACTTGCCTAAGGTTACCCAGATGGTAAATGACAGAGCTGGATTCAAACACAAGAGTACAAATACTATACTATATCATTTCCCAACTACACAGAAAACTTGGCCACAGTATCAGGGGGGAATGGTTGCCAGAGCTAAAAATTTAGGCCATCTTGGGTGTTTGTCCAACTCCCACTGAGAAGGACGGCTGCGTAGATGATGACATCCAGGTATTGTCTACTCTACCTTAGGAAGAATAATTTCACAGCTTCCTCTGTAACCTGGTTCATGATTTAATCATTAATCCAAACTCTTGTTTTAGCAGAATTTTATCAGTGCACTACTGATCGCTCTATTCTCTGTGGGAAGGCATGAAAGATAACTGCCCCTTCCTAGACTTGAGGACAGTTAAAAAAGTTATTCCCTTTAGTCTGTACATGTACAGTTTACATGTACCCCTAGATTTAAATCATTTAAGTTGCTATTGTTATAAATGAAGCTGGGGCTGGAATTCTAGCATTTCCATCTCATCATTACCGCTACACAAAGTCTAGAGAAGGGAAAGAGGGGACTAGAAAAACCTGTAACTCAGACTCCACTCTCTCTACAACAGTGGCAGCAGTCTGAAGCCCTGGCCTTCAGCAGGGCTGTCTGCATTTTCAGACAGATCCTGCCAATTCTCCTCCAGGGAACTGCACATGGGCCCCATAGGCAGTGGTTCAAAGACCATGTCTGTGCAAAGGGGATGGAGGAAGGAAGGCAGGACTCATCCACCTGAGTGTGAGGCCTGGGAGAGGCCACTGCAGATCAGCTGGGGATATTCTTCTTGCTGCTTTTTTGGGTTGTCCGTTCTCGTTTCCTTGGCAGGAGTAGGGTATTTTGTTGAAGCAAATTTTTCCCCCCAAAGGTCATCTGAAAAGCGTATCTGAAGGTCGAGATCATGAATCTGACAGACCAATAGAGTCATCCAGAAGTTGTTTCTGCAAACCTAAATTCAAATCACTAGCCAAAGCAGAAACTGCCCTTTTGATCTGAAGCAAAGGACAGTAATAAATCCTATCAGCTGACCAACCAGGCTCCTTTCTCCTTCAGTTTATGGCTGCCAATAAATACTCCCCCTTTCCTTTCTGAAAGGCATAGTTCTCAGCTAGAGTATGAACGTGCCTGGTGTGTGCCTAATCACACAGGAAGCCCATTCTCTGGATTCAGAGGCAGGAAGGAATCCTCCTGGCAACTTGGAGTACCAGTCTGCGACACCTACTCTGGCTCAGAGGAAACTTTAGATCTGAGGCTAGAGCATGCTTTGCACTTGGTGAAGAGACAGAGACACAGAATTCCAGATACAGGGCAGGGAACAGAAAGGTGGAAAGGAAGTCTGAGCGGCCCAAACTCTACCACAGATTCTTTTAAGCCTTGGCCCAAGTGCTGAGATCTGATCTCTTTTCTCTCTCATCCCATGCTCTGAAACGTGAGCCCTGACCTTCCGCAAAGAAACTCAAGATTGGTCTGGTAAATAGCAGCATATGGGAATTGTCAAGAGGAAATCAAAAGCTGCTTGATTTTGTATCTCCCACCATCGGAAACTCACTGAAATAAAAGTTTCTTGGCACTACAGGTCCCTAACAACCAGAGCATCTAAGACCCCTGCCCTCTGCTGGCCCACCTTGTGCGCAGTTTCTGCAAACTGCTGGGCACTGTTCTTCATGTCTTCTGTCTTCTCCTCGGCTCGGCCTAACCGTTCCCCACGTTCATTCAAGGCCTGGCTCGCCTTCTGTACTGCACTGGTCACACTATCAGCAGCTGAATGGAGGATGCTGTTTCCTAGAAAAAGGAGAACAAGGGTATCAAGAGCTGGCTTAGCACGGATCCAAGTGACCAGACCCCATGCTATGGAAAGGCCTTCAGCATCTAGGAAAAGACTGTATTTCTTCTGATTCTGTCTGACTGACTTATAGGAAGAATACTCATAGCCAGGCTGCAGGACCTACACAAATCCTGGGTGCTTCTCTCCACACTCATCCATTTGCCAGCATTATTCCTGGGGAGGCTCAGAAAGATAGGTACCATTTGGATGTAAGATTTGGCTTGCAAAGGTAAATGGGAATTCTGACAAGTTCACAGAATTAGGCAAGGTCACTGAGATATATGTGGATCTTATATGCATTTCCTTTTAACCTGCAGTTTAGGTGAATAATAACAGGACTACAGGGGCTACAGGGTTTTTCTAGATATAATATGCTATTGTTTTCAATATTTCACATTCATTTTATTCCTTTATCCAGCACATAAACAACCCTCACTGAATATATGGCTTCTAAGAGCTATGAATCAGCCATGAAGTTCAAAGTAGATGTGTTGGCTCCCAACCTTGAATCCTGGGCCATGGCTCAGATGGTTGGGCTCCACTACATGAAATACGTAGCCTCAGTAGTGCATGGACTCAATAGGTAGAAAGCTATTACAGAAACCAGCCCTAGCAGAAACAGCACTCCCAAATTCAGGAGTGATGATACCACAGAAAGTTGGAAACCATCACCTCTCAAAATGTCATGTGATCTTGAAGCCTGTTTGCCACACCTGGGCAGTAAAACTTAATGGTGAAGAATGTGTGGGTGCATAACCCACTGAGAGCTAGCAAATTGTAAAATGACAAACAAGGGAAGTTTATAGCTGTATTTCGTTAATATTGAGTAGAAGATGTTTCATGGCATTTTATGTAATAGCTTTTATGTCTTTGAATAAGTTTTATTACGTTATTTAACTTTGTACCTTGGATGGATACATCTAGCCACAGATGGCTTTTAATAGAAATGTAATTTTCCCTGGTCTCAGATGTAAAGGCTTCCTAATTTCTCCTCTGTGGGAACAGTCTGTAGTTTGTGGGAAAGGATCTCAAACAAACAAACAAAGTGCCTGGTCCAGACAAAGCACTTAGGAAACTGTTTCCTACTTTTCTTCTTTAGGAGATTTCAAGAGCTTCAATTATCCACTAAAGAAAGGAGAAAGAGTTTAACTTAGTATTACCAGTTTCAGTTAGTGCCACATGAACCAAGATTTAAAGGACAAAACTCAGCACAAATGAGTAGGGAACAGGGGCGATGGAGCGCCCCTAGTGGTGGGGCACTAGGGTTGGAAGGGAAGGTCTGGAACTACAGAACATGTTTAGGAAGATAAATCTTGGTCCCCCTGTGCTACCACATCATAATCAGGACTATGAGGGTAACCTACCATCACCACCTAACATTTACAAAGGATTCTGCAATCACAAAGCACTCTCACAAATACTACCTCTCTTGATTGTCTAAAAGTTCTACTAAGAAGATCAAGATTGGAGAGGTGAAGAGACTTGCACAGGATCATATTCCTAGGGAAGGCACATCACTACTATGGGACCCTGGTTTTCCAGTGACTTTTCCTTATTCTGTATCCTGTTTGCAGATATGGTGTTGCAATCACTATGATAGAATTTTGGGCAGACTAGCACAGACAGCTTATGACAGGTCATTTCCCAGGGTAATGCCTGACCATTTCTGTCCTCAAAGTATTTCTCTTGGTAAATTATTGCCCACGCCACATTGTAGGTCAAGTGATGTGAAGAAGGAAGAGGTCAATAAAATGGGACAGAAAGATGGATAAGAGACTGGAAGGTACAGTCCATATACCTACAACTTCAGCTACAAAGGGACTGGGAAAAGATAGGTAGAGAATCTACAAGTTCATGGCTAGGCATGGTTGGATTAAAGCAAAGGAATTTTAGAATAGCTGCCATAAAACTACAAAGGTATCTAACCAAGGCCATCAGAATGGACCATTAAGTCTAAAAGTTATATATATATGTGTTTCTAAAATGAGTTTGCTATGTATAAACTATACCACTTTCTTATCATGATTTCTTTGAAATTAGTCTTGCACATGATGACTGTCAGGTAACATCACAACCAATTTTATGTGATACTGCATAACCAGCAGTTGTTAGAAAAAAGAGAACCAAATGACATAACTAAAAGGGAACAAACACTGCCTTCACTATTCAAAGATGACCTTGCTTATTACTATCAGTTATTTCCGATGCAAGAATGGATTTGAACAAATCTGGTTCTCTCAGTTGAAATGTCCTTTCCCACTTTCAATTTTACCTACATATGGGGTCCAGTGAAGTCCCATCACCTTTATCAAGTTCCAGGTCAATTCTATTCTTTCCTTCCCCTCAACTCTTTAAATGCTATCTATGTTCTTAGTGCTTAAGTTCAATCATGGGCAACACTTCTCCTATTACTTCTCCACCTGAAGATGCAATGGCTTCCAGCTGAATCATAAATTCTCTGAGGGCTCAATTTTACTCCATTGACCATTCCCTAAGTTTTTAATCTTTCTTCTCTTTTGACTTAGAGTTTCTGTTCACTTGACTTTCTTCTCTCTGGATCCTTGGCTGATACTATAGTTCCAGGGTTCTGTCCTTTTCCTTCTTCAGACTCTCCCTGGACCAATCTTATTCACCTCATGGCTTCAGTGACAAAGTATCTTTCACAAGGTTGTGCTGATGAGCTCATATCCACGTTTTCCTGCTGGATAATTCCAACAAAGTGACCTAAAGTCACCTCAAATTCACTATGTTTGAACCAGACACACTTTCTTTTTATACCCACTTTTCCTTTGGGAAGAGAAAACCTCAACATCTGCCCAGCTCCTTCATCCAGCTGCAAAACTGGGAGGTGAGTTTACATTCTCCCCTCCATTCTAGTCTTTATAACTACAGGTTGCTTCCTATATGGCTCACTACACTGTGCCTTCTTCACCATCCTCATGGTCTCACACATATGCACAAACTTCACCCACATCTCTGATAATTGCTAGAAATGAAATTACTGGTTCAAAGGACATGAACTGCATTGAGGCTTTTAGTGTATATTGAAAATTGTTCTCTGAAAGATTTATTCAACATCCAAAACTATTCATGAACTGCATACTATTGACCAGGCATTGTTATACTGCCACAATTGGCAGAATGACTTTGAGAGAGTGATTTAATTCACTGGGTCTTGAGTTTCCTCACTTGTAAAATGAGGGTCATGACATTCATCTCACATGACTTCTACGGTGATGGAGATGAAGATGAAGAGGTATAGAAAGTGCCAGTAGATGCTCAATGGTCTGTCTCTTTGCCTGTCTTAAGACCACATCTACTCTCTAGAGAACCCTGGAAAAACAGAACAATCCCACCCAAATCTACTGCATGTCTCCCTCTCTCTTTTCTCCTATCATGGGACTAAGTGCTAAGTATCACAGAAGATACTTCTTAGATATCTTTGCATGTAGCACAGTGAGTTGCTCAGAGAAGAAGCTGAACACATATTAAATCAAGGCATGCTTTGTAAATAGGACACCTTACTCAAAAGTTGGGGCCTATCATATTATGCTGAGTTAAATCTGGAAATAAAGCAGTCTCCTGAGGAAGAGAGAACAGTAATTCTCTCTAAATAGATAGGAAGCCTATTACTACCCAAATTTATTCAAGCAGTCTGAGAAGAGGCTGTCAACCACAGCAAATGAAGTCAGCTGCCTTTTGAATGATGGTCTCTGGAGAGAATAACAGACCAGGCTTGCTTCACCGATACTGTCTTCACATTGCTACCACTCAATGTGTGCTTTAAAATATATATCCTGACATCTTTTATGTTAAGTGACTCAGAAATGTTTATTGAGTGAGAAACTTGAAATACAGTTATAGCATTATATTCACTATTAGAAAACATAATGAAAAGGATTTTCTTTTAATGCATAAAAGAAATGAGGGAAAAAGAGCAAAGTATATTGAAGTATACTGACAGGTGACATTAGAAGAGAAAGAAAAGGACAGATTTCTAGAAGCAAAAAATAATACACCAAAAACTCAAACATCAGAATATGTGAGTCTGATCATTCTAGACTTCAGGCTCTATGTTGGTAATTAAATTTTTTAATTTTACAACTGGTAAAGAGGCAATTTAAACAGAATTTTCAGCAGCAACCTCCTATACAAAACACATCTACAGATATTTAAATGTAAATATCTTATCCTGTTTGGGATACAAGGTAGGTAGAAAATCACCTAAAATAATTGGTTGATAAATATATACCCTTTTATACCCAGTGCTGAGTAAACATGCTCATTTGGGAATACTTTTTTGAAAACAGAAATTTCTTAATAGTTTTGGTTGGACTACTTCTATTCCATAATCAACCTACCCGCTTAGAATAATCACATAATAATCATCCTTCACTTGCCCAAACTAACTAACTTAGAGGAAAACCAATTTGAAATCTGTGAAAACACACACACACACACACACGCACACACACACACACACGCACACACACACACACGTAAATGGATTTGGGTTCTAAAAAACTCACAAAAATTGGCAGGGAGATCTATTACATTAAATCTGTTAATTGACTAAGACTATTCATGCCCAAAATGTTCAATAGTAATTTTCTCTTTGAGTAGATTAAATAGGCTGTATTCTACTTTCATCTATATTAATTTCCTTGGCAAAACCACTTCCATGGGTAGCACATAAAGTACAGTTAAGTCTGGCTCAGTACTAGTAACATTCAAATTACTTTTACTGGACTTTTTTTTTGTGGTACTGGGGTTTGAACACAGGGTCTTGCGTTTGCCAGGCAGGTGCTCTATAACTTGAGTAACTTGCCAGCCAGGTTTTTTTTGTGTTGGGTACTTTCGAGATAGGGTCTCTTGAACCATTTACCTGGGTTGGCTTTGAACTGTGATCCTCCTGGTCTCTGCCTCCCAAGTAGCTAGGAGTTATTGGCTCTGGCTTTCCTGGACTTTTAATATGTGGGATTCACCCAAGAATTTTCCTCTTTCCTTTTTCTACTTCCAGTCTGTGACATTTCATTGCTCAGTGCTTCTACTACTAGAGGACATATTAGCAAAACAGTTACCTGGAAACCTGATTCCTTGTCAGCTCTGTCTCTTTTCAGTTTTAAAGCCCCTACCTACTCTGCTTCATGTGATAAAAGGTCCCTATCCCTGCCCATCAGCTGCAGGGTAGTCACGGCACATCAAAGCACATTCAGCTTAGTACTGTGACTTCACTAAACATTTTCTAAATGAGTAACATTTAAATAATAGTGATGACACAAGTTTTACTTGTACAAAGTGATTAAGTGCAAATATCTACCTAGTGAAATAAGCTGGCTCTTAATTCATAGACTACATTAATTATCTAAGATTGATACAAGATTAAGAGCAATACCTAGCTCTTTCTACTTCATACTGACAATCAATATTAAGTCACACCTCTGCATTTTAATGTTAGGCAACCTCTAGTATTCTGTTTTAAGATGAAGATGCTTTCAAAAGGTTAAATTTCATTTGTACTTTTGTGGTAAGGACAAATCAGATAAATTCCTCTAAAAGTCATGGCTACACCAAGCCTTTCCAAAAAGAAGAGTTGTTAACCCATATGGGGCACAGACACAGTGTGAACTGATCACAAAAGAGCTCCCATTCATGAATATTTACTAGGTAGCAGGTGCTAATGGTAAGGTGTTGCCTTCCTCAAAGGAAGACATTCTTACCCTTATTTTATATTTAGGGAAATTCGTGCTTAGGGAGGAAGCTTACCCAAGATCACCTTGGTATTAACTGTCTTAACAGTTATGCCAGCATTTCCCAAAGTGGCTCTGTGGTTTAAAAAATGCTACGAGAAAAACTCAATTCTATGTCAAAATGACTTTTTGAATATGATCTAGCCTGGCTCTTTATTGCAAAAGTTTGTTTTAACAAGCTAACGTAAGCTGTGAATGTAAGGAGATAGAGGTGGGAGTAGGAAAGGTATGGTATGCGGTTCCCCAAACACATTTACTCACAGGACCCTCTTGCATAGACCATCTTAGTAGAGGAATTCTGCAGAATTTGTGTTGGGAAATGCTACAATAAACTATGCTGGCTCCTAAGTTAAAGGAGAAAAAAAATAAATCGAGGCTGTGCTCATCAATTTAGTAGTAGATAGACAAGTCATGTAGTTACATTAAAAAGCCTTGCTTTATAGAGGCAGTGGAACACATATCACACGTTGAATGGTGGTTCTAGAATTATCTTTTGTGTCAAATTGGTGGACAGTTTCAGGGACCATAAGTTTGCTTACTGCTTGGAGCTGGATGACAAAGAAAAATGGACTCAGTGTGCAGGGATAGTTTGTAAGCTTATGAACTCCAAAGCCTAATTGAAGGCTTGAAGTGATCTGTTGTTGGAGTTACCAAAGGAGGAATAAGCCAGTCTATCAGGTGAAAATGTCTTCTGCTGAAGAGCAGGGAAGGTAATTTAGTGGAACCTTACTCACTCAGGGAAGGTAATTTAGTGGAACCTTACTTACTCAGGGAAAAGCAATGCCCCCTCCCTGTAGACCATGATGAGTTCATACTCTCAGTTCACTGTTCCTATATTTTCAATAACAAGGGTCAAACATTTAGAATTTTATTCATGCCTCTTTTAATACTCAAACTCAGGATATGCAGAAAAATTCATCAATAGCTTTAGTATTCATTTAACCTTGGTTCTTTTGAATATGCTCTTATAAGAAGGTTAAATCTTCATTCTGTTTTGTTCAGAAAATGTCCGATTCTCAGAATAATGGCTGAAGTGCAGTTTCAAAGAGGGAACCCTTGTCTGGAGGTTAAAAATCTAGAGTGGCTCTAAATTTGGTAAGATGAATTTTGTTTCCTGTCTCTTTGGTTATGTAGGGTGACAAACCAGTCATGAGCTGGAGGCTTCTGCCTTTATTACACTTGTAAGCTAGTGGGTTTTACTTTAGGAACTATAATTTCAAGTCTTGATATACACAATTTGAAAACCCTCTATATAATGCTATAATCTAAAAATGAGTTCTGTTCAAATGTGGAGTCAGCTACTTTGCTAGCTGTGCTTCAGTTTCCTCAGTTGACATGAGGTTTGTCTGTTTCCTACCATACAAAGTTGGGTTGTGGTGAATACCTGAGGTAATGTACAAGGGAGGTACTTAGAACAGTGTCTGTCATACAACATTAGCCATGACTAAAGATGTGAACTTAGTTACCTAGCAGTTTTTCTGCTAAGCTTTCTACTTCAGCTTGCCTTGTCCCCCTACTTTCATTACCAGGAACATTCATGAAAGTGTAGCCTCCTCCTACTGTTACCTCTCATACTTACCCAGTATTTTCAACTCTCAGTGGTGTGCTTCCTCCATCCCCTACTAAGAATGCTCTCTCAAACTCACCAGTGACCTGGCCACTGGACCACAAGCTCACTGACTACTCCTTTTGAAGGCTGTTCTGCCCCTTGCCTTCTAGAATGCACTATTTCTGGATTCTTCCCATCACTTTGATTATTCCCTTCATTATTTTTCTGGTTATGGATATGAGGTCAGAAGGTCTGGGCTTGCATCTGGCTCTGCCAAATACCAGCTATGAGGCCTCAGGCAAGTCGCTTGCTCTAAGTCTATTGTTTCTCAGAAGCACAATGTAATAAAAACAGTACTTATTTTCCATAAGGTCTATTGTGAGAATTAAATGAAATATATACTTAGCATAGTGTTAGTAATGTAGTATGAGCTCAATACACTGTGTCATTAGTAAGATTCATTCAGCACACATACTGCAGAACATATATACGCCAGACACTATCTGTGCACTTGTGTGCTTCAGGAAGTGTAGTTTAGTACTGGCCCAGTTTTTCTCTCTTCACTCTCTATCTGTCCTGCTCTTCAATGTGTCCACCCTGTCTCCCATTCTCAATTTACCTTTGACTCTAACCTTTCCCTTCCATCATACCCTACATCCAAATATTCAGGCGTTCAGGGCATTCAGTTTCAGCAAGGGCACTTTCCCCTCTGGTTTATTTTTAGTCAGTATGGTACTTTAGATTCTGTCCTGATCTTTCTGAACAACCTCAGTAGCCTGGATGAATTCCCTGCTCTACTGGTCTCTAGGTTCTCCATTACCTCATTCTTCTTCCACACTACTGACTGGATATTGTCACCTTCTTCTCTCAATGGTTTGCTGTATTGCCATGGAGGACACAACCAACCACAGAGGGTCTTCCTTGACTTAGTTTTAGGCTATTCAACCCTCCACAGCTTCTCAACCTTCATCTACTGCCTTGTTGTTTCTGAAAAATTTTAGAAAAATCTTTAAAAGTTTTATGTTTCTTACCATAAAAAGGGTAGAATATAAACAAAAATTGAAAAACCAATGTGAATAAAAAGTTTAATAAGGAATACTGGGTCCATCTGTCCTTATGGGCGTTGCTTCAGCAATAGCACTTTTTTTTTTTTTGGCATTAGTTAGTACTCAGATGAAAATCTAGCACTTAGATTTTGGTGTTTAGCAGTATTTTATGCTAGAAGAAAGCAAAATAGTGTATTTAATGCAATAGAGCAGGAAAAACTCAGATAGGCCCGAAATCCCTTATTATTGCCATATAGCAAGAGTACTGCTAAAGATTGAAGGGATAGTACTAAAAGAAAAAAATGAGTCAGTTTAAAGTACAAAGCTGTGACATTTAGAGAGTCAACAGTAATAAAACTTGTAAGAATAGTAAGTAATTTTACATGTAATATTGTAGAAACAATAACTTCTGAATGATGAATGAGGAGTTAATATCTAAAATAATGTTTACTTATTTATTTTATTTTATTTTATTTTTTTGGTGGTACTGGGGTTTGAACTCAGGGCCTTGCACTTGCCAGGTGATCACTCTACCATTTAAGCCACACCTCCAGCCCTAAAATAATGTTTAAATACAAAACAAAATGATAGTAATTGAATGCTTAACATATTTTATTGGTTTAAATTAGCAAAGAATATTAAAATATTTGGTTATTCCATTTCTCTTAGGTATTTACCTATATATAAAGATGTTTCTTTATTTCTAGCTGTGTGAATAGCAATGGGTAAGTGCAGCCAAAGAACTTCAGAAAAAGTAGAAACTGCACAGAAAGGGCTGCTGAGCACTGATGGCCAACCTGGCAACTAACAGTAAGAGTTAGTTACTTACTTCCATAGATATGTGATGTGCACATACATATTTGGCTATTTAGAATAGACTGCATCTCGTAGAGGAAGAAACATCTAGATAGCTTAAGAGTCATGACATTACAATACTAATAAGGCACCTGTATGCTTCCATTGATGCTAACATACCAGACCCATGTGTGATAATGACGCAGTGGAGGATTACATAGTGCTGGCCAAGCAAAAGCAAAAGGTGGACTGTTCTGGGTGAAAACCCGGAAAGCTGAAAACACTGAATGCCTGTGACCAGTGCGGGCCTCAGTGCTGCTACCCCTGTAAAACAGTGAGTTCAGTTATGAAAAGGGACCTGGCGAGAGAGACATCCAGGGGTCAAGTTTGAACCACCTTAGGAGAATCATCCAGACCTAGGGTCCCCTCCTGAAACAACTATTTGACAACCCGGTTCTTTTAGACTCAGGAAATAAGAAAGTAAACGCTTTGATTACATTGGAAAGACCTGTGAAGAAATTACGACATAATGCCAACATAAATGAAACCTGTCATGTTACTTTGTAATAGGTTTAACAATAATATTCCTTTACGTATTGTAATTGTTAATTTTGCATGTTCAATCTGTTGAAAGTGTCTAAAGTACTCAAAATAATCTGTTCTATTAAATTGTGATTGCAGCTTAAGTTGTGTAATGATCCAAGTTTCATAAACAATGCTTAAAAGTTTAAGAAAATTTTGATTTTCCAAGTTGTTTTGTAGAAATATTTAAATAGAGCATGAAATAAGTGAAAATAAAAGTACTCCTCTCCACACACATATTTCCATCATTTTTGAAAGAATACAGTCAACATTCTTATGCATACCATCTTTTTTACTGCCTCTAAGATTTTGTACACTCTGTCTAATATATATGTATATGTATGTGTGTGTGTGTGTGTGTGTGTGTGTGTGTTATGTGTGTAGAAGCTTGGTGCAGTAGCTCACTTCTGTAATCCCAGCTACTTGGGAGGTGAAGGTTGGGAGAATTGCAGCCTGAGGCTGGCGTGGACAAAAACCAAACACACCCCTACACCTCCACCCCCACTGGCAAACAAGACACTATCTGGCTCAAGTAATACAGTGCCTGCCTAGCAAGCACGAGAGCCTAAGTTCAAACCCCAGTAATGCCCTTCCCCATATATATAAAGAGAGGTATGCACTCATAGGTTGCAATTAGAAAATAAATTATTAAGACACAGTAAAATTTGCCAGGTAGTTAAACAATTAACAACTTTAAAAACTGCTAGGCAGATAACAAGCAATTAAAAATTACTAGAAGTTAAGCAGGTGCCTGTGGCTCACTCCTGTAATCCTAGCTACTCAGGAGGCAGAGATCAGGAGGATCGAAGTTCAAAGCCAGCCCTGGCAAATAGTTTGTGAGACCCTATCTCAAAAAACCCTTCACAGAAAAGGGCTGGTGGAGTGGCTCAAGGTGAAGATCCTGAGTTCAAACCCCAGTAAAGCAAAAAAAAAAAAAAAAAAAAGAATTACCAGTAGCTAGCAAACAGTTTGCTGGGCTGGTGTATTCAAGGGAAGGGTACTGATTTAGGGTCAGTTGGGAAGACCTTTCTGGAAAGGGAATGTGGAAGCTATGATGTGCAAGAGGTAAGTGGGGCAAAAGTCCATATGCAAAGGCGTGAAAGAGGAAAAACCTATGTGTTCTAAGAATGTGAGGATTCACTTGGCTGCAGAAGAGACTAGACAGCTAAAACAGGAGCTAGACTATAGAGGGGCTTATTGATAGCTCTTAAGTGCAAATGGAAGCCCTGCAGGGTTTAACAATAGGGGTGACCTGGAGTGAGATCATTTTGAAATTATTACTCTGCCTACAGTCTGAAAAAAGAGCAAGAGAGGAAACAGAAAGTACAGTTGAGAAGCTGCTGCAGTAATTCAGGTAAGAGATAATGGTGGCCTGTATGAGGATGATGTCAGTAGAGACGAGATAACTGGAAAGATTTAAGAAATATGTTGATGGACTGAATATGTGAAATAAGGGAAAAGGAAGAATAGCATAAATCCCAGGACTGTGTCTTAAGAAACTGGATAGAGAGTGGTGCAACTTATAAGATTAAAAAAAGCTGTCAGGAAAAGAAACTTCCTTGGAGGGTACACAGATATGAGCATCAAGATTTCACTTTTGGTTATGTTACATTTAGGTTGCCTATGAGATAACCAAGTGGAGTGAATTAAGCACACATTGCTGTATGAAGCTTTGTGGGGAAGTAGGGCAGAGAAAATACGTGTAAGCCATCAGCATAAGGAAAGGATGGGAATTGATAAGGTGGGCTAGAGATCAACACCAAAAGAAGACAGGGAAGGAGTTCACAAATCCTTGCTTTAAGAATTTGAACATTTAGAGCAAGATGGAGGTAAAAACACCTGTTAAGGGAATGGAGAAGAGAGATTCTCAGAAACAGAATCATGGACCAAGGCAGAAGTTAAGGCAGAATGATGCATCAAACAGGCAGCTACAGGAGTGCAGAGACAATCTGGGGACTGGAGGCAGCCTTTCCCACAAATGGTGCTAAATGGTGCTTTTTCATATGCAGAATGAAGCTGGACCCCTAATTACAAATTTAAGTCAAAATAGTTGAAGGAGTTAAACATAAGAGCTAAATTAGAAAACTGGGAAGGAAACATAGGCATAAATCTTTATGACCTTATTTTAGGCAGGGGTTTCTTAGACACGACACCAAAAGTTCAAGCAACAAGAGAAAAACAGGCAAACTGGGCTTCATGAAAATTTAAACAGAGGTTGTGCTTCCCCTTCCATGCATCCTTAGCACTTTATTCATACCTTTCGGAGAACTTCAATCCGGTAAGCACACACATGGATATCAGTTTAAGATTCCAGTAAATGACAATACCTAGCTTTAATTTCATAATCCTAAAGTCCCAGGGAGAAGAAAAGCAGACACTTCAAGGAAAAGTATATGCATACCATCAGGGAAGCTTTCAATTTCTAAATGCTTCTCTGTCTAACAGAAATGGCGATGTGGTTAGTATCAAACCATGCATGAGAAACCTTTTAACTTGAAGGAAAAGTGCAACAATGGACTTCCACAGAAGAAAAGATAACACTGATGCTAAACGTCAGGAGAAATATGCAGAGTATAACATGAACATCTTCTATTATGGTCACCAAGGTCACTTTGCTACTGGAGTAGGTCATTATTGCTGTAGTTACATCCTATTATTTAGAAGACACTAGTGAGAATCAAGTCAGTCAGCAGTTTTGACCTAATTCCTTTATGTGGTGCAACTGGAAATTTCAAAGGTTGGGTCAATTACACTTCAGACACTGTCATCAAAGGCAAGTGAATTAGGCACAGTTCCTTGAACCACAGCATCTCTTTCTTTCTCTTCCCCATGCTGGCACTCACATGAATTTGAGACAATCACTTACATTTGTATTTTAATTTGTTGAATTTGAAATTGAGAATCACACCTCAAAGACAGATTGGGCATATCATGATAAATAAGTGGCCATTTTAACAAATGTCTAGTCTAATTTCTGTCCATGCTATAGTTGTAGGTGACATTTTTATTATCTGTCTGGTATCACATTTAACAATTTTCAAATTGATATGCAATCTTTATGCATTTCATGATTATTCATTAGTAATTCTATGGCCTTAATGTATTTTGTTTGGTTACTAATGAATTCATGTGACATGTTTTACTTCTTAAGGAGGACACTCTGAAAACTCATGTCAACTGGCCATTAAAATCCACTGCAATTATCAGCAATGGAATCAAATTACTATCAATTAACACAGAGGAATTAACATACACTGCACTATTTTTAAACATTTCAATTCATATCAACAAGATAAAACTTGAAGGAAGGAGTACCCAACCAATTATGGACCTGGATGCCTGTGATCAAAGTTACCATTCCCATTTGTACCATTATTGTTAGATACTATGATTTGCTAAGTGCCCATGATGTGCCATGAACTAGTTTTCATGCTTTGCATTCATTGTTCTTTAATCCTAATGGCTATTCTTTAAGAGAGATACCATTATTCTGCTCTTAAAACTGAAATCCTGGAACACCTATAATTATACTGTGGTCAGTGATAAAATCTTGATTTTGGTTGACTTCAATACCCTATTCTTTTTTTGTACTACAGTTTGTGAAAGGCACAGCTTGTGAGGTGGGAGTCTAAGTGCCAAGAATGGATTTTCACTTATCCCTACTTCATGATGTTATAGTAATACCTTTTTCATCAGCTTGGGACCCAAGTTACAACTCTCCTAGGAACTTGGTTCTGACTCCCTGAGGCTGCGTGAGGTGTCCTGTTTATGCTCCCACAGCATCTTTGGATTTCTGTAATGGAGAATTTAACAAAATGTACTGAAACTATTGGCTTATTTATTTGTGTATCTCATCTTGATCATGGCACTCAGCTTTCACTTTCTGACCTCTCCATGCACAATGACCATTATTAGCTGTTCAATAGATTCTTGTCGAATTTGTGGTAAATTAACAAAGAATGGAAGACATTATGGCTTCATAAAGATTTGAAAAGGTTAGTGTTTATGCTTAAATCCCATTTTTATTGGTCTTCATCTTGGATAATGCTATTCTAATTATTACACCAAAATGTTCAGTTTCTGGACATGCTGAAATAAAACTGTAGTTCGATAGCAATTTTCTAAATTGTTTGGTTTATTCTGTCAAAGATATTATCATGTGAAAAATATATCAAGATATTTGATGAACATCAAAATTATTTACAATAGAAATAGTACTGTTTCCAAAATTGTTGATTCTGGTAGGAAAAAGATGACACAAAAAGCAAGTGGAAACCAAAGCCAGTTTTGCTTCTTCCTGTATTTATTACATTTAGAAAATGAAGGAAGGCATGTTTTCACACCTCTTCTGTTTAAATACCACACTTTAAAAAAGATTAAGTAGCAAAAACTCAATTTAGAAGAATGAATTCCTAGTGTATTCCATCCCTAGCCAACAAAAGTTAAAATGTTAAACAGAATCACATCTAAAAGATAAAGATGTCTTCTAAGTTAAATATATTGCATGTTTTATGCGCTGAATTATGTAAGGAGCATCGTAAGTCATTTACAACCCTTGTGGGAAGAATCCTTGTGTATTGAGGAATGAATGATCCTCATGTCTTTAAGGTACGTAACCTAGGTAACACAGACACTAATGCTCCTTGGAATTTACAAGTGTGTGGGACCAGAAGGAGTAATGATGTGTTCTGGGCTGGTGGGAGAAGAATGAGGGGAAGGAAAATGACTTGTGATCAGGCAGCTATTGCAAATATTCCGGGAAAAGGGCTAAAATTATAATAGCAACGATGGGAATGAAAAAGCAGAGTTTTAAGAGACACTGACAGAGAAAGGCGTGCTAAAGACAACTTATTGGCAGATAGCAGATATGAGTTCCTAAAGGGAGAAAAGTAGAGTCTTCCTATAAGATCAAGTTCATTCTACCTGATTTGAAACTCAGAATTTAAAAAAGTGCCTCTCAAGTTTTCTTCCACAATAGATATGAAGAGTTTTGACAGAAATAATCTTAGGTGTTCACAAAATTGTGTTTTGTTTTTCTTATTCTTGAATATATATTTTAGACTTCCTTGCTGTGAGATGGGTAATCTGGCCAGTGGTTTGTAAGCAGAAGCAGTGAGTGTTATTTCTGGGCTGAGCTGATCAGATGCCCAGATGGCCTCCAGCTCTCTCGTCCCCTGCGGAATTTGACTCTGGAAGACATGTGTTGAGGTGGAATTTTGAGATACAGTCAAACGATCCCAGAGTCACAACTTCATTGCTCTAAAGAAGCAAAGAAGACATATTTGGAGTGAGAAATAATGTTTAATTTTTTAAGCCACTGAGATTGTAAGGTCTGTTATTACAGCATAATTGAGTGTTCTTGTGATCAATAAAAGGGATGATGCTCATAAATTCATCATCTTTTGGGCATAGCACTCATATTTAGAAGACCCTCTTCAAAATGTTTTATTTAGCTAAAACAAATCAAGTCAATATTATTTTTATGTATGGGAATGGGAGGAGTAGAACTGATAAAATGCATCTTATAAGGATATAAAGAATAAATTAGCAAATTAAAGACCTTTAAAATATTTTAGAATAAAAAATTAGCAGATTATCTAGTTTTCAAAAAACTGTATTTTATTTTGCGAATGAGTTTCCCTCCTTAATTCAAGGACAAAATTGTAAGTGCTACCAGAAAGCAGCATGAATAAACCCAATTTTATGGTTTAAAATATGAAAGCCTATACTTTACAGATTAATATATTAATATAAATTTGCCATTTTCTGCTTTGGACTTGTAACAGTATCCACAGTGCCATTTTCTCTCTTGTACAGTGCAAATGCAGACACAATTACCTACTTCCTTTCTTATTAAAAATCTATCTATGGGCAAACTTAAGAATAATATGGCAATAAGGTAAATACTAAGGCACACAAGTGTGACTGTACACCATGTCAACGTGACTATTAGGGGGACAAGAAACAATGGCAGGGAGAGGGAGGTGGGAACTGTCACTCCACTCTTTCTGTAGCCACTCAAGAAAGCTGGCAGCAAGTCTCTTATGTATCAAATCATACACTTCGGTACTATAATGATGTTTAATAAGGTGACTGGAAATGTGCCTTTAACACTGACACTACCAAACCCTGAACAGAAAGGGTTTTTATACGATAAAATACTTAGTTTGTACTCAAGACCTAGTTAAATACTAAAGATAAATAGCATTTGAAAATTTACAACTCAGAAGTGAAAAGCAGTAACAGGTCAAAAGGGTAGTTATCAATTGTAGACTCAATTTTCCTTTGTGAGTTCTTATAATAGGGAGAAAGCAGAGTAGAAGGATGCATAAAAGTTAACAAAAGAAAAAGGAAGGTGAATGGAAAAAGACATTCTTTTTCTTAATTCTTTAAATCTTTAGGAAAAAAAATCTTGCTTCAAGTAAAATCTTCCATGAGTCTAATTAAGCATTTGTGGCTACAGGATAAGAGCTATAATTAAAGCCTTACCTTATATGGCTTACTAACTTGCAGATGCAAGCTGAATGTTTTAACGTACCATCATACTGGCACTAGTTTGACAAAATGTAGTAATCATTTCCCTTTGTGGACTAAAAGACATCAAGAACATGCATATTTTAATTCATATGTTAGCTGATCCAGACACAATTATTAGAGGTTACAGGGCATATATGGCACTGCATTCCTTTTTCTCATCCCTTTTTAGCTAATTGAATGCTTTACTTATTTTGAATAAATGTAACTTAACACAAATGATCCAAAACAAGGGGTGGAAACAGCAGGGAAGATGAAGGAAAATAGGACAAATTCCTAGGATCTGTAAAACAGGAAGTAAGAGATAGCATAGATAAATGGGACCTCATAAAACTAAAAAGCTTCTGTTCATCAAAAGAAATGGTCTCTAAACTGAAGAGAACACCCACAGAGTGGGAGAAAATATTTGCCAATTATACATCAGACAAAGGACTGATAACCAGAATATACAGGGAACTTAAAAAACTAAATTCTCCCAAAACTAATGAACCAATAAAGAAATGGGCATGTGAACTAAACAGAACTTTCTCAAAAGAAGAAATTCAAATGGCCAGAAAACACATGAAAAAATGCTCACCATCTCTAGCAATAAAGGAAATGCAAATTAAAACCACACTAAGATTCCACCTCACCCCTGTTAGAATAGCCATCATCAGCAACACCACCAACAACAGGTGTTGGCGAGGATGCGGGGAAAAAGGAACCCTCTTACACTGTTGGTGGGAATGTAGACTAGTACAACCACTCTGGAAAAAAATTTGGAGGCTACTTAAAAAGCTGGACATCGATCTACCATTTGATCCAGCAATACCACTCTTGGGGATATACCCAAAAGACTGTTACTCCAGAGGCACCTGCACATCCATGTTTATTGCGGCACTATTCACAATAGCCAAGTTATGGAAACAGCCAAGATGTCCCAGCACTGACGAATGGATTAAGAAAATGTGGTATCTATACACAATGGAATTTTATGCAGCCATGAAGAAGAACGAAATGTTATCATTCGCTGGTAAATGGATGGAATTGGAGAACATCATTCTGAGTGAGGTTAGCCTGGCTCAAAAGACCAAAAATCGTATGTTCTCCCTCATATGTGGACATTAGATCAAGAGCAAACACAACAAGGGGATTGGACTATGAGCACATGATAAAAGCGAGAGCACACAAGGGAGGGGTGAGGATAGGTAAGACACCTAAAAAACTAGCTAGCATTTGTTGCCCTTAATGCAGAGAAACTAAAGCAGATACCTTAAAGCAACTGAGGCCAATAGGAAAAGGGGACCAGGTACTAGAGAAAAGGTTAGATCAAAAACAATTAACCTAGAAGGTAACACCCACGCACAAGAAATCAATGTGAGTCAATGCCCTGTATAGCTATCCTTATCTCAACCAGCAAAAACCCTTGTTCCTTCCTATTATTGCTTATACTCTCTCTACAACAAAATTAGAGATAAGGGCAAAATAGTTTCTGCTGGGTATTGAGGGGGGGAGCGGGAGGGGGTGGAGTGGGTGGTAAGGGAGGGGGTGGGGGCAGGGGGGAGAAATGAACCAAGCCTTGTATGCACATATGAATAATAAAAGAAAAAGGAAAAAAAAAAAGTGATCTCAGAATGATGCAAACTCGTGGGTCCACTTGATACTTATTTCCTTCAAAATTTTTAAATCTACCCTTTTGCCAACAGCTAGTGGTATCTATCCTTCTGTTTACGTTCATCACTTGAACTTGAGGTTTTACTGTCACCTAACTATCCTCTCAAGTCTCATAACCATGTTACATTCTTCCTGTGAACATTTGTGTCTGTACTTTGGTACAGAAAAAAGCTGAAAAAATGTTCTACTGTGTTGGGGTAGAGGAGGCTCCATGTGAGCAGGCTGTGCTCTCGGTCCCAGGATTTTGGAGTTGAGTGCATGTTGGACACCCAAACTCACAGTTGGCTGGAGCTTAGCTACACAGGGACTTGTGTTCACTTCATCAAGGGCTAGGACAGAACTGGTACTTCTAAAATTAAAAATGAAAAAGTCAACAGGTGCATGTGGTGTGTAGTATTGCTATGAGTCCAAGAGGTCTGGCACACAGCTCCAACATGACAAGTCCTGGAGAAGTATCTATCTTGAGCATTTCTGCACGAAGGCGTATTTGCCAGACGGACTGAGTTATCTCTAGGGACTGTGTTAGCGATACCCTGCTGATCCGCGGATGGCTAGAAATAGTAACTGGAAAGAAGGAACAACTAATGATCTCTTGGGGTTTGGCAACCAAAAGAATCTTTTCCCTCTTGTTAAATTCCGAACAAAGATCTGAGAGCTTCACTGGTTTTTAAATCGGTACCAACATATTTGCCATGGTCTATAGTTGTGAAATTGAAGGAAATGTACACTTTTTAAAAAATATGGATAGTATATTTAAGTGTTCTTCTATGTCTTATTAAGTACTTACTAATTCCTTTTAGAACTGTACTCAGGGGGAGTGAACAAGTTTGGGTATAAACCCCCATATCCATGGACAACTCAATTGCCGTGAAATCCTATTACTTACTACCTATTTCATTTTATTTATTTTTTAATTTAAAAAATTTTGTTATCATATTTTTGTTTTACTGGGGGTATACTGTAACATTTACAAAAGTTTGTACACTATATCATTGTACTCATATATGAAAATGGAAAATTGATGGAGGGGGTGAATTCAACTTCTTACCTATTTTAAAATTCCCAACAGTCTTGAATAATGGTGATTTCTATAGGCTAAGGTTAGAAAGTCAATCAGATTGAAAAACAAAGGAACAAAGAAACAAAATAAAGCCATTAAAAAAAAAAAGAAAGAAAAAGCCTAGATCATCCAAAGTCTAAGAGGTCCTTGAAAATGAAAATGAAGACTGAAAACATTACAAAGTTCTCCTCTCTCATCTGGGAACCTAGCCAGGCAAATCTACAGGGAGCTGAGTTCTGCGATTGTGAGTGAAAGTTGCTTTGTCTGTCCCTGTCTGCCCTCCTTCTGCTCTGTTCTCTAATTTTAGACATACTGGCCTCGACAGCATCCCTTAACAAAAAGCTCAGCAGCAAGCAGTCCTAAATCTGACATTTCCCACACTAAGAAAGGAGAGGAATTCCACACCATCTTCTTGTGGGTTAATGACTTTTATGTAATCACAAAAACATCACCGGATATGGAACCACATCACTACTGATTTCTTTCTAATTATGTTACCCTTTACATTTCCAAAGTACACTAAAGTCCTTTCATTAAATGTATCCAAAAATGCAGTTTCTGACTAAAGACATACTGAAGGTCTTCAGGGCAGGAGTCAGAATGGTCAGTTCTGTAAAGGGCCAAACAGTAACTATTTTGGATTTTGTGAGCCATAGTGTCTTTGGGGCAACTGCTGTTGTAGAATGAAAGCAGTGACATGCAATACGTAAATGAATGGGTGTGGCCATGTCCAATAAAACTTTATTCACAAGAACAGGTTGTATTTTGCCCAAGGCCTTCAGTTTATGGACCTCTGCTCTAGGGTCATGACTAATAAGTGATCACAACTGGCTTGTACCAGAACATAACAATTTACATAACAAATTATGTTTATCTATCTTAAAAAACTAACTAACAATGGACAAAAAAAAATTTGGATCATGATCTATAGATGCCAAATATGTTATATATTCTCCAAACAATTTTTAAAAATTAAAATATCAGTCCATGTTTGGTTCTATGTTTAAAGAATCACACTTCCTGAGAAGGTGACTGTTCCTAAAAACCTAAGAATTGTGGTAACCATGTCTATGGTGTAAATTGTCATTCTTGAAATAAAAGCACTAATGGCTAATACATACTGAGTATTTACTCTGTGGAAGATACTTTTTAAGGCGTTATTTAAGAATTAACTCACCCATGGGCTTGTGGAGTGGTTCAAGTGGTAGAGCACTTGTCTGTAAGCATAAGTCCCTGAGTTCAAAACCCAGTAATGCCAAAAAAAAAAAGTAACTCACTCAATCCTCTAAACAACTTTGTGAGGTGGGTACTGCCATTATTCCTACTTTGCAAAGGGGAAGCCTAAGGGTTAAATAAGGATTTAGCTGAGCTCAAAGGCTTATAGGTAGAAGAGGTGGGATTTAAACTTGAGCATCCTGGCCACTGAATCTCTATCCTTAATCACTGTCCTCTAGAGAGGGACAGGAAAAGGTAGGCAAGTTAGTGCTCAGG
This sequence comes from Castor canadensis, assembly GCF_047511655.1. Taxonomy (NCBI): domain Eukaryota; kingdom Metazoa; phylum Chordata; class Mammalia; order Rodentia; family Castoridae; genus Castor; species Castor canadensis. Next base: position 79,995,069 of record NC_133388.1, on the reverse strand, counting down.
CCTGGAAATTCTGCCTGGCTGGTCTTTGTTGATCTGTGAATCATTGCTAACTTCTTCCTATGTGGTGGGTACATACATGCCTAATGTTTTGTGTATATTGTCATTAATCCTACCCACAACTCTGTATGGAACAAACTATCATCCTATTTTATAAAAAACAAAAACTGTGGCTTGGAAATTTATGAATACACACAGTAAGAAATGGAACCCTATGGTGCTTCTATTGGAATTACCACTCATTTGAAAATAAGGTGTTCACTTTCTGAACCACTATTTGCAGGAGACTTAGGTGTCCAGATAAGGAAGAAGACCACATTCTATGTTAGGAAGCAGTAGGTATCTCTTATTATGTGTGACAGAGGCCTCTTTGAGCCTTTACTCCCCCAAACAAGGTGTGTACCATGGGCTGCTTAGAATCCATTATCTTTCTAACACCCCATCAACAGATGGGGTAAATATAGCTTTCACGTGTGACTGTTCAGCTCTTCTTTCCTTGCTTTCTATCCACCGCTGCCATTCTGGGGCCATCAAAGTCCCAGGGCATTCCTGTCATCTGCTGCAATGTTCCAAAGAAGGTGTTACTGGCACGTACTCTGGATTATTTCATTCTGCAGATTTTTGGCTTTGTCTGGGACTCCAGCCATGGGAGTTTTCTCTTGGGATCCACCTTGACTTCTACTGCATTCATCAGACCATTCCTATACATAGGGCTCTGTAGTTAGAGACAGCTAATCTTTTCCTCAGAGACAGTTTGCATTTCTATATTCTCCTAGTTGATTTTGGACAATGTTCAGGAAAAGAAGGGAGATACCATTTAAAAAAAATCTGTCATTTTAAAGCCAGAAGTCTAACAAATATAACTGACTTATTTTTCCTATCAAAGTCAAACTAATTCAGTAACTGCCCTTCTCAGATGGAACTTGAACTTGGGATTAACCATTTGCTGGTAACATCTGCTTAGAACCTTAACTTCAGTTAGGTTAAGGAAACACCCAAAATAATTTTTAAGTAATCAAGTTTGGCAGTATATACAGTACCATATTTGTGATGACTATTGTTTCTTACATCCTATTTCTACCCTTTGAGTTCACTTGGCTTCACAGTGGAGAATATTATTAAGAACTTTCAGCACTGGGAAGGAGGTGGTGAATATCAGTCTTTGCTTGTCTGAAAATATCTTTGTATTTCACTTATGCCTATTTTATAGTCAAGCTGGATATTGAGTTCCAAGTTGACAGTTATTTCTGGAACTGTGGCGATACTAACTTAATGACTTTTGATTTCTCTTGATGCTAATGACAAGCCATCAGTTTTTCCATCCACTGTAGGAAAACTCATTTTTAGTAGCTTTTATGATTTTCCCTTTGCTCTGCTGCTCCATTATATTTTTCTATACATAAAGCTTTATTTTCAGGTGTGGTGCTTGGCAGTATTTTAAGTTTTTACTTTTGGAAGTTTTTAGTCATTATCTTTTGGAATACTGGTTTTCTCCACTTTTCCATGAACCTCTTGTGAGTTTCCTATGACCGGTGGAGCGTCTCATTTTATCTTTACCTACAACTCCCTCCTTTAAATTCTATGCTATGGTTGAATTTTTCATAACTATCTTTCAACTCATTGATTTTATCTTTGTGTACCATCTAGAGTTTATTCTGTCAAACGAATACATTTCAAGACTATCTTTTTCATTGCCAGAATTCTTTTTATCCTACTATCTCACCTTCTCATTTTGTTTTATAACATCTTTCTTTTTTTTTTTTTTTTGGTGGTACTGGGGCTAGGTAGGTCCTCTACTGCTTGAGTCAATCCGCCAGCTCATTATTTTGTAACATCTTCTTTATCCCACTTTGTTTTGAATAATTTATTTTCTTAATTTTGTTTTTTTCTAATTTCTAGTGTGTTTTTCTTAATATTTCCTTTATCTTTTGAGTATCTTAAATATTTTAAACTCATTTTCAAATTTATCTGGTTTTTAAAATTTCATTTGGGATGAATTCAACTCTCAATTTTTTGTGTAATACAAAATGTTGTACCTTTTTTTTAAGGCAGTATGGGGGTCTGAACTTGCAGCCTTACACTTGGGAGGCAAGGGCTCTATCACTTGAGCCATTTCTCCAGCCCTTTTGGCTTTAGTATTTTTTTCAGACAGTGTTTTGTGTTTTTGACCAGGCTGGCATCAAACCGTGATCCTGTCATCTCTGCTTCTCACACAGCTGCGTGCACTTTCTTCTTGAGTAGTAGGTTTTAATTTCTCCCATCTGCTCCTCAAGACCTTGACCCTCTTCCCTATGTGCTGCTATTTCCTGCACTGGCTCCTGGACTTAAAAATCTTGTTCTGGGTAATATTCTTGTTATTGCAGAGCGGCCAGTAGGTCCAGGTCTTTGTGGGAGACTGTGTCTCATTTTTCTGGCCCCCTGGAATGAAGAGTCTTACACGTCACTGCCCCACAGGAGCAGTTGGTCACAGTATATTGTACATTCCTTTTGTGGAATGGGAAGATGTGGTTCCAAGGAAGAAATGTGGCTCCTATTTCTGCTTCGCATAAGGGTACTTTCAGTCTTGATTGTAGCATGGAATTCAAACTTCCTCCCTCCTGATGTGGAGCCCAGCAGACAAGTAAACATCATTCCTACTAACAGCTTTGTGATTCTGTGATATTTCTGGTTGATGAATAGTCTTCTTTTTCTTAGGATTTGAACTCAGGGCTTCATACTTGCAAAACAGACATTCTAGCACTTGGGATACACCTCTAGTCCATTTTGTTTTGGTTATTTTGGAGATGGAGTCTCATGAACTCTTTGCCCAGCCCAGCCTTGAACCATGATCCTCCTGATCTCAGCCTCCCAAGCAGCTAGGATTACAGGCACGAACTACCAGCTCATATGTATGTACGTATACATTTTTTCTATAAGTGGCTATTTCTTTTTAATTTCCTTTATATTGCATGTGGTGGCTGCTGAAGGAGCCTCAAAATACAAATTTAGAATGCCAAGCTCTCCAATATTCAATTTCTAAAATACTTACTTTTTTATCACTGCAACAATCCAAATATTCTATACTGCTTAGCAGTGATAACGCTTATTTTTCCCTTTGTTTTTATGAGCAAAGAAAGAAAGAAACAAAGAAAAAGCTTATTATGTCTCACTTATCATTTCTTTTATGTACTACCTTGCTAACTGGAAATAGATGGTCCTAAATGATAAGTTTCACGTTACTTCTCTTAACAGGGGACAAAACTAAATAAATCAGTAAAAAATATTAAGAAGCAGCAATGATTGAGTGTCCTATCTATGATCATCTGCATTACAGCTTAAAACGTATGCACTTTTCCTCATTCTTAATCAGAGAGAAATCCATCTATTCTTACATTACTTCAATTTTAAAGGATCAAGGTAAGAAGTGTAAGAAGTCCAAAAGAGGTATCATAATTTTGAAACTATTTTCTCAATTATTATTGGAGGAAACTTTATCATATCATCCATATCTTTTATTTCTGAAAAGAAGATTTATACCTATTCTACTTCTGAAGGCTGCTTTGTCTAGGACTCCACCTTAATTCCTCATGCATGTTGCTGGGTTATAACTATTATGCATAAGAGTTGAGGAATACAAATGAACCATACTTAGTATAACAAATGCATTCTCAAAAATTTGTGCACTGAATTTCAATTAATCAAGTTGCATTTTCCTTTTGAAGTATAATACAAATTCAAATATGTCTCTAGAGGAAAAGAAAATATGTTCTGGAATATATAAGAAGGACAGCATTAGGAAAGTGAACTTACCAGTCAGGCATTAAACTGGAAAATAATTTAATGATAAAACAGCGTATTTTGTAATTCAAATGTTACTCTGAAAATACAACACGATATCAAGTTTCAAGAATAATATAACTGGCAACTAAATGAGAATAGAATCTAATGCTGTTGGAGGAACACCTGGAACTTTTAGACAAAAACACTACCTGCCACTTTAGATACCAATGACAGGTAATAGGTCCCTGGGTTACCCACACTTCTGCCCCACTTGGAGCCAAGTTAAGACATCAAATTAGTGATGGCTTCCATCAAGAGGTCTTTTTGCTTTATTGTCTCTCTAATGGGGAGGATGGAAAGAACATATTTTAGAGACAGACTTGGGTTCAAATCTTGAGTACTGCTTATTATCTGTCTGACTTTAGGACAGTTAAGTAACTTCTCTGAGGCTTAGTTTTTTCTCCAGTAAAATGGGAATAAAACAAGAAAAATGCACCTACAAATGCGTATGACTGCTCTTCTCCTGTATCTGGTTAGAGGATGCCTTCAGAGTCTGAATTATTTTTTTAAATCTCTACTACCTCTTTTGTGTCTGAAGGAAGACTGTGTGTAAATTAGATTCTGTACCAATTTCCCTTAATAGAACAGAAGGTGGGACAGCAACAGGAAGACAGGATTAAAAGAAAACATTAATTGTAGCAGCTGTCATCGAGTGCTCGTTTTGACCCCCAGTACTCCTTAGGCACCATACTAAATGTTTCATACACGATCTTGCAAAATTCTTTGGATTACCCACAGGGTAAGCACTGGAATTCCCTTTAAGTCAAGCTTGCAGGTTAAGTAACTCATCCACAGACTATAATAACAATCTATATTAGATCTCTGCCCTCAGTTCCTGTCACAGAGCTCCTTAAACCCTTGGAATTTTCTGAGGGACAGAGGAGAAAGGAATAACCTTTCTTATTCATAATAAGCCCTTTTCAATCATATTTGAGTCTACGTTAATGAAGTGAGTCTTGGAGGGTGGGAGACAGCTGCCAGAGACACCAACCAAAAGATTAGAGGGTGGAACCTTCTAGAGGTCAGAGGACCATGGACCTCTAAAGATGAGAGAGGGGCTAGAGATAAGTTAATCACCAATGGCCAGTGACTTAATTAGCCATGCTTGTGTAATGAGACTTCAATAAAAACCCTAAATTATGGGGCTTGGAGAACTTTTGAGGTTGGTAAGCATCCTCATATGAGGGTAGCAGACCTTAAACTCCTCAGGAACAGACGCTCTGGTGCTTTGGATTTGTTCTGACCTTGAACCATGTACCTCATCTGAGTCATTTATAATACACTTTATGATAAACTGGTAAATACAAGTGAGTTCTGTGAGCTGTTGCAGCAAATTGTCAAACCCTGGGGAAGGTTGTGGAACTTTCCAATTTGTAGCCAAGTGGGACCAAAATGTGGGTAATCAGTACTTGTGACTGGCTTCCCAAGCGGTGTGACAGGCAGTCTTTGGGACAGAGCCTTTAACCTGCAGACCCTGCACTAACTCTGGTTAGTGTCAGAATTAAGTTGTAGGACACCCAGCTGATGCCCACAGAGAAATGAGGAATTGCTTGGTGTAGAAAACCCACATTTTTGGTGTCAGAAATGTTCTGTGAGTAGAAACGGATCCTAGGAGAAGTAAAATAACACCACAGCAAAGGATTACATTCCCTAAGCAATACTGTGCTGAGCAAACATGGGAACTCCAAATCATGCATCCATGTGGAGTCACTTTTGAACGTATTTTGAATTAAAGAGACAAGTCTAACCAGCTAACGTGAATTCATCAGTAATGATTACATGTTAAATAAATTTAACCTTGAAAAGGGATTTGTCATTCTCTCAAGAGGCACACCTTAAAGAGGACACTATGATCATTTCTGAGAAGGTGGGAAAGGGACATTATCAAGGAAAAGGATGATTTCTCACAGAATAAAGTGACCTACAATGTCTTCATCATCAAAAGTTTTAAATATCAATACTGCAAGATTTCCTAGGAACATGTAAAGAACTAGTACAACTGCTAAGGAAAAATAAATCCCTTAGATAAAGGGAAAGAGCCAATGTACAATAGGGTAAGAAAATTCTCACTATTGTAAAACCTGATGCCCTTTCAGCTTCTTAGGTACTGGAACTTCACAAAAAGTTTAGTTCTGAATTTAAATGTCTTAAATTGTAACAGATTAGCATGAGTAGTACAGTCTATAGGAAATATTTGAAAATATATTCCATACTTTTTATGTAAGATATAAAATATATAAAGTACACTTTTACATTTAAAAGTAAATAAAAAATAATTAAACATAAGGACAATATTACACAATAGTGTGTTAAATAAAAATTACAGGGGACAATTATTTTAGCCTAAGCTTCTGCACTGGGCCCCAAAACAACAGACTAAAAATCAAAATGGAATCACTCATGCTGAAGTTTCGTATCACCAAACCAAAACCACATTATCTGATCTGAAAAATCAGGAGAATGAGAGCCAGATTCCCACACAGGTCAGTCATCATGGCAGTGAAGTTCTCTCTGCTTTAATCCTTACAAAATGCAACCTAAGTAATTGGATGTTAACCTATTAGTTATTTATTGTTTGTCTCTTTCCTGTCTCTGTTTTACCAGGAGAGTAAGTTTGAAATGACTAAACATCTTTTGTTCTTTGTTTCTGCTCCAAACTCTTCTGTTTAATCCATTGACCACTCATTCTAGCTTATGGAATGAAGTGTTGTCCAATTCTAGAATGAAAAATAAAACCAATTAAGACCTTTAAAGTCAATTGCTGCAATTTGTACTTTGACAGTGTATAGAATAGTTTTTAGAGTTATTAAAACAATGGTATATGTATAATAATTGCTTCCCAAACATGTTCTGCCCTAGTTCCTGGAATGTGTGAATGGTAAAAGGGACTCCGTAGCTATGATTAAGTTACAGATCCTCAGATGAGAAGATTATACTGCATTATCTGAGTGGACCTAATGCTATCACAAGGGTCTTTTTAAGAGGAAGGTAGAAATGTCAGAGACTGGGAAAAAGATTTGAAGATCCTGCACTGGGGGCTTTGAAAATGTTGGAAGGTACCATGAGTCAAGGAATGTGAGTAGCTTTCAGGAAGCAGAAATAACAAAAACAAATTCTTCCTTAGGGCATCTGGAAGGAACTCAGTCCTACTGACCCATTTTAGACTTCTAACCTCCAGATCTGTAAGATAATAAATTTACACTATTTTAAGTTTGTGGCAATGTAAATAGCCAAGATGGCAACTCTACTGTAGACAGCAAAATTAATATAAATACTTAATCTACATACCAACTCTGAGAGAATTGTTTTGTTGTTTTTTTAATTTATGAAGGTTTTATTTCTGGAATTTTCCACTTAAAAATTTCAAAACATAGATGACCTTGAGCACTGATGCTTCAGAAAATAAAGTACAGAAAAGAGGGGGAGTGTTACAACACTTCAGGAGAATTGTTTTTAAATGATGTAAATTAATATATAGTTATAAATAATAAATTCTACCTTAAAGTTTAAAAGCCAATAACTTATAGAAAATAAACAAGGAGAGAGTACTGATAAAACTTTCTTACAATTATAAAAAAGCATTTTCTCCATTTTTCTGCCCCCAAAATCTAACATTCACAGAAATCAGCATCAGGACAAATAGGCTTTTGTCACAGACATGAAAACCTACCCTGACCTTGTGAGAAACACTTCTCCCTCCACAGGTCTCAACCTTTCATAATGGAAACTGGGAGAAGATCAATAAAATCAACCAACTGAAAAATAAAGCCAATGGGCTATGGTAAAACCCAGATAGTGGGAAGAATACATAATAATATGGAGGAACAATCAAAGGAGATTAGAGCTCTATGCAACATTTTATGTGAAGCATAGACGGTCCCTCTAGTCCTCCTTATTTTAAGGTGCATAAGACTGATCCTGACCAGAATGTGCTTAATCAGGTTCAATGGGGGGAGATATCAATTTTTCTTTTTTGGAAAATTCTTTCCTACTGGGCCTGGTATTATAGGTAATTGTGACAATTACATTTACATTTTCACAAAGTATAGATAATCAGTTTCTGCTTAGACATTTAAACTCAAAATTATTCTGAGTCCTTCTTACTATTGTCTTCTTTTGTCATGAACTATTAACTTAAACATTTCTTTTCTTTTTTTTGGTGGTACTGGGGTTTGAACTTACTAGGTAGGCACTCTACCATCTAAGCCACTCAGCCAGCCCCAGGAACTGCTAATTTAAATAAAAGAAAAACAGTTGCTTCCCCACTAATAGTATCCAGAGCTTAAAAGGCACGTACCCCCGTCCCCACACACTCAGACAGACATGCATTTGTCAACTGACAATTCAACCACTCAAAATTTGGATAAATAAAACCCTAAGCCAATGAATATTTGTCCTCATTCTTTCTTTGCTAAAACTTATGCTTTTACTTTAATATAATGATATCTTTACTTTCTTAGTTTCCTACCACTCATGCATTGTACTTGAAATATTTATGCTTTAATGTGCTCCCACAGTTAGAAAATGATGAAATAGACATTCTTCCCCTTTTAGACCTAGGACCCAGTGGATTGTTCTTGGAACCTATAGTAGTGAGAAAGCATGATCTATGAATGCCATATCACATACAGCTAACACAAAACCCAAACCAATAAACAAATAAAGTCAGGGCTACTTTATGTGCTTGCTGACCTGGGAGCAAGAGAGGGCCACACAATGGGTAAAGGTGAGTCAGAACTTTTAGGAAAGCTATGGGTTTGATAAGGGATCCTATCACTTTCATCACCAAGAAACCACTAGACTAGTCAGAGAGGAAGCCAAAATGTTTACACGGCAGCTTCCTGTTAGGCTTCATTCCATAGGTATATATTTTATTAGTTTATATTAATTGTACAAAGTAGTGTGTTTCATTGCATTTTTAAACATACATACATTTCATACGTAAGGTACTTTGTTCCTATTTATCAACCCCCTCTCTCCTCCCATTGGTCCCTTTCCCATTCTCAAATAGTCCCCCTCCTATTTTCATGTCTTTCCCCCTCTTTCATTGTGACAGTTCCAAACAGCCTAACACTGTACATTGGTTAGACTGTCCCCTCCACCTTCCCATCCCCTGCAACCAGCAACCACTTCGCTGCCCCACTTAAAGCAATTGCAAGGTTTCATTGTTCTATTTCTTATAGGTAATGAAGCCCATCAACCATGTCCCCTTAATTCTTCAGATAGTATGCCTCTTGGTCTTCCTCCATTAATGGGAGCCTTTGTTTTGATGTTTGACCTAAGAATCTATGGCAAGTTCCTTTTATTGTTCTTGGCAGAAAACCCACCTCTAAAAAAAACAAACCAGACATTCAGGTTCAGGGCTGAACTTTCTTCCCTGTGTAAAATTAATCAGTAATCTGATATATAAAAATTGTCTACGTAACAATAGGTCTGTTTGTGACGGCTGGCTACAACCTGAGAAAAAAGATACCCATAAAGATTGCCAGGAAAAAAACAAAACATGAATTCCAGAAAAACAATGGATAATTTTACCTGGGGACGCTGCTCAGGTAGTAGAGTGCTTGCCTCACAAGCCTGAGTTCAATCCCACTAACCACCCACACCAAAAAGTATAATTTTTTTAACTTTATACTTTCATTTTAGTATAACATGTCCCATGTAATAATCCTGTATCTTTATTACCAATATCTGGCACGCCTAATGTTCTTGTTTCTTGCAATAAACCCAATCATATGTAAGTATATTGCAGGTATAAGAGTGGGGAATATTTGGTTTTATAAATTTAAAAATGTCTCCAACTTATGATTTACATCAGTGTCCAAATTTAAACAAATACCTATGCTAAATCTAATGGTTTAGCCTTACTTTAATGATCAAAAACAGAGAAGGGGAAAAAGACACGTAACCCTTTCACTAAAGTTTTAGAAATTTCATCTTTCTGTGTAGTTTCTCCATTACTATGTGTAAATTCCCTAAGTTCCTTACCCTTATTTCAAGTAAGGAATAGGATTGTGACCTCCAGCTGGAAGATTACAATCTGATCTGCTGTCCAAAATCGTGTGCTCAGAGTGATTTCCCCACGGGTGGGGATGACCTTGTCAAATCACTAACTGACCTCTTTCAGAACCAGAGGTTGTCCTTGAGAATTTGTAACTAACTGTCACCAAAATTCCAGGTGATTTTTAATTCTGCTTTCTATGTAATAGCAGAGTAACAGCTTTTAATATTGCTGCTGATGGAGTTTTCACAGGTCTGTGAAATAAGAATAATGAAGTAAGTTTTTCATAAAAGTAAATGTTTCCAATTTAAGGAGTAGCCTTCTAATTATCAGAGATTATGTCCTTTTTATCTTTTAGTGTTAAACTTTCTGTTATTAACTTACGGTGATAATGGATGTGAATTTTAAAAATGTCCTCTTACAGAAAATTGGTTAGCAAACTTATGTCTCCAGGATTCTTTAAAAGTTTTATTCATTTGTAAATTTAAAAGTATGGGCATCACGAGGGACATCTTTTATGTCTGTTTAAGAAATACCACTGCATGTTGCATTACATTAAACATTTTTAACTTTGATTGATGTATCTTTATTTTGGCAGTGGAATGAGAACTGGACTCAAGGAAATATTCTAGGCTAAAGACATGTTGGTGGAAAAAGAACATATCCATTCTCTTGTAAAGTTCAGAAAAGATGCTTTAGGTCTTTTCTTTTCTACTAGAAGATTTGAATTATGTGCCCTGAACTCTGGTACAGTGTCACTTGATATATTTTGAACATCATTGTTTTGGTAAGTCAGCAGTTAACATATGTACTCTATAAATGTCAAACATAAAATGCAACACATTCAGCATTCTATAAAACCAGGCACACAACTCAACATCCAGACTTCTGAAATGTCTATAATACAGTTCAGTTCATTCCCATTTGGAACAAAGAAATTACTATTTTTGTTTTTTTGCAATTCCTATGGACATCATTGGACTAGGATAGCAAGAGTATTTTCTTGATTCTTTCATGAGAAAATGCCTTTGATACATATTCTGGAAGAAATCATGGAATGTTATAAATATGTTACATTTTCTAAGTATTTTATTAGCATATAGTATTTATACAAAACAGTGAGTTACAATGTGACATTTTCACACAATGTACTTTGATTTTATTAAAAAATATAATATTCAGGCATAAACTGTTATTTCATAAAATATGAAATCCAGCAGATTTCAAGTTTAATCCTCATGCCAACCCTTCAAGGATGTCCAAATATGGAAAAGCTGAGTCTAATGTAAGCAGCTTAGAGAAAGTCACAGAGCTAATGAGTGATACCATCAAAGACAGGGACAAGTGAATTTAGTGTGTGCTCTCTTCACTGTATCCAATAATCTAGTATAGATTATTTAACCACGGAGCAGACAAAATATGTTCACAGTCCTTGTCAAGCCAATAAACAATACCTCAGAAGTGCCCTTGGTTTGGTTTAAGATTCTGATGGTGAGATATGATTCACAGGCAGTAAATGGACAGTCACTCCTGGGAGAGGATGGCTAGCCAGACCCCACCAGCTGCTTCATAGTAAGCATTTCTGAATAGCTAACAGACAATGAGCAATGAAAAAGAAAACAACAACAACAACCCCCCCCCCCAGCATTTGTGACCCAATTTTTCCTTAGTTATTAGTCATTTATATTATGCACACAACTGAATAGAGCCAAAGAAAGTAGTCTTTGGTTATTTCAATTTTCTCTCTTAAAATAAAAGCATTTGACTTTTATTCAAGGTTGAATGGTTAAATAAGAAAATGTAAAAATGCAAAGGATGAGCATGGTGGTGTGTATCTCTGTAATCCTAACTTCAAGGTAGGAGGATCATGACCAGATGCCAGCCCAGGGGCTAAAAACAGGAGACCCTATCAGAAAAAATAACTAAGCCAAAAAAGGTTGGGGGTATGGCTCAAGTGGTAGAGCATCCCAAAAATCATCTCAGGTGGGCCTTTCTAATTGTATACTTTAATATGGATATTATTATTTTAAGTAATACATTTTGAATTTTTTTCAGTACTGGGGTTTGAACTCAGGGCTTCATGCTTGCTAGGCAGGTGCTTGCTCTACCACTTGAGCCACTCCACCAGATCTTTTTGTGATGGGTTTTTTTGAGTTAGGATCTCGTGAACTATTTGCCTGGACTGGCTTCAGACAGAAGTCCTTCTGATCTTTTGCCTCCTGAGTAGCTAGGCTTACAGGTGTGAGGCACTGGTGGGCAGCTTGAAATTCCTTCTCTCTCCAAACAGGTTCTATAAGACAAGTTTTTTTCCTTGCAGTACTAGAGATTGAAACCAGGGCACCAGAGCATTGTAGATATTCTGCTGCCCAGGGGCAGGCCAATGCTCAAACACTGAGCTTTAACCCCAGCCCTATAAGGTAAGACTTACTGAAGTATCATGCTGTCTAGGGAAAGATGTCTTGGCTGCAGTGAGGAAACTGGAGTGATGGAAGAATGAATGACAGTCTCCATGCATATATGATCAGTATAATTAAATATCATTTATGTGCTTTCAAATATAATTTTAATTCAGCTCTCACAAGGAACTTACTAAATTGTTGTCCCTTCTACTTATCTGAGACAGTAATAAAAACAGAAGACTTGTGCCTATTAACGGAACTTGGAGGCTGGTCTCCATTTAATGGATGGGGAATAAGTGGCGGTCTGCACAGAAACATCAGCTCTCTCAATAGCTGTGGGAGTTTGGGCAAGTTCCCCATGAATCATTTTCTTCATTTGCACCAACGTGGAGGATAACTCAAGCCTGTTATTTTTTCAAGGACAATAAACATAGTCACTAGAGGAACTATGACATGGATTCCTGTTGATTTAAAGAACTGTTTAAGAAACATTTTGCTGCTGTGTCACAACAATGAATCAGTTAAGAGGCCTGGTCTTCTCTGTTGATCTGTGTGTACACATAGGTATCAAAAAGGAATAGCATGGTGATTTTAATACAGCTTAACTCTGGGACGTTTGTGTGTGTGTGTGTATGTTTGTGTGTGTGTGTGTATGTGTGTGTGTGAGTGAGAGAGAGAGAGAATGAGAGAGAGAGAGAGAGAGAGAGAGAGAGACAGAGAGAGAGACCGCATGCCCAGGTATACTAAAGTTTGAAGGACAAAATTATACATGACTCTTCTTGACACATAAATTCATTTTAGTGTACCTGGTTGGAGCATGTGTAGGAATGTGAGATTCATAAAGTCTTTATTTACTGACAGAAAACATTTTTAAAAAAGGAAGAACTATAAAGTGATGGCGAATGTTACAGGTCCCCATAAACCACTACATGAATCAATGGGGATTAAGAATAACCATACCAATTACCTTGTTTTTTCATACCAATTCTGCTACATAACTCATGTGGATTTTTTTGGAGGGGAATGGAATGTGAATTTTTTTTGGGGGGGTGGTAGTAATGGGGTTTGAACTCAGAGCTTCATACCTACTAAGCAGGTGCTCTGCCACTTGAGCCATCCCTCCAGTTCTATTTTTTTTTCCAAAATAATTTGTTACCTCACTTTACACTACCCACGCCTGGGGCATTCACAAGGTGACATATTTGCACACCCAACTGAATGATGACCTGTATTGTTTGGAAGAAAAGTACAATACATGCTGTGGTCTAATCTTTAGATTCTGTCCACTCCAGGGGATTTCAGAGTAGAGCTAGTCAGCTTTCCTTTGTAGTATACCAATCAGCAGGGGCAAAAGAGGGCCATACTGGAATGAAGGAGAATCAGGGACATCGGTGTCCTGGAGTTCTAATAGTACTCAGAAGTCTGTGTTTTATCCTCTCATCTGAAGAGCTGTGTGTAAATGGGCAATGCTTCTGAATACCCTCTGCTGCTGGTGAAAATACACAGCACTTCAAAATAGGCTGCTTTGTAGAAAACAATTTGCCACATCCCAAATTCTGAGTATAGCAAACACTGAAGTAAAACTGTCTGGATTAACAATGGAGTAAGAGAGAGTAATTGCTAGCCATCTTTAAAAATGGTGCTCAGGCACTACCTTGCTGATAAGCAACATTCTGTATCTGTTTACACTTGATGTCCACTGGAAAGATCAATGAAGACAGTGAAAGTGCCTACTTTGTGGCTGGATCTCCACAGACAGCTCAGTGCCTGGCCCTAGAACAATGCTGAGTAAATGCTTGTGGAACTGATGAGAAGGTGGGTACACCTCCTCTTCCTGAGGGGACCCACTGAAAGATGAAACATGTAAATTAGGCAAAAGATTAAGAGGTAGTTGAATGAGATAGCCAGGGTGTTTGGGCTTAGGAAAATGCTAGGATATTCCTCAGTTTATGCTTGCCTGAAAGAATAAGTCACTTTTCCCTGCAAACATTTTATACCACTTACAAAAAAAGAGCTTTACAAAGAACTTATTTTTGTGGGTCGAACACAGAAGTTGACAATACCAATAAAAATTTCTATAGTTCTCAGTATAGGTTGACCTTCCATCATCTGAAGATTAATAATCCAAAATGCCTCCCAAATCCAAAAACTGTATGAGCACCAACCATACCCCAAGGAAAAAAATCTATGCTTGGCCTCATGTGTGTGGGATCACAGTAAAAAAAATATGGATAACACACAGATTATTCAGTGTCCCCAAGGGGAAAAACACTCTCCCAGACTCTTCATTTGCATACACAGATTTTGTTTCATGCATGAAGTTATTAAAATACTGTAGAAAATTACCTTCAGGATGTGGCTATAAGGTATATATGAAGCATAAATAAATTTTGTGTTTAGACTTGGGTCCCATCCCCAAAATATCTCATTACATACTTATAAATATTCCAAAATCCAGAAACTGAAATCTAACATCTGGTCCCAAGAATTTCAGATAAGGGATACTCAGCCTGTATTAGTCATAGAAATCATAGGCCAACAGTAATCACTACAAAAGGTCAGTGTAAATAAAATAGCCATGTGGGAATTGCTCTAATTTTCTAAGAACAAAGTTTCCCTTGGGACCTTGAATTAATATGAAATGCCATTATCTAAACTGATGCTCTATGTAGAGCAGACTGTGTTTCTTCAAAATGAATTAGCTAAAACCAAGTTCTCCCTTAGAGTCTAAGGTTCAAGCAGAAATGTGTTATCACGTGTAACAGTGTAAGATCATCTCTGTTTGCAATAAGCAGAGAGAAAAAAAATCTATCATGTCAGGAGAAGTAAATCAAAACTATGTGAAGTTGAGACTTCACTTTCAGGGGTCCAGTCATTCGTGACAGCATGTCACATCCCAGAAGCCAGAACTGGCCCCAGATTTCTTTAGTTTCTATAGGTTGCTAAGTGGTTTAAAGACCCAGCAAACTAAATGAATAGATGTGTAGTTTTGAAAGGAGACTGATCTTTGATGAACTAAAAGAGAGATATTATGGAGGTAAAGAATGAGCTTGGGGACTCTTCTCCAGCTTATGGATCCTTTGGCAATCCAGAGAAGAGAAGATAGCTACAAAGATGCTGACAGAGGCAGGAGAAGCCAGCACCTTTTGCTTTACACCTCATTGGAACATCCTGCCCTCATCCAGTTTTGAGGGGCCTTCAACTAGACCTGTTGACTTCATTCATGACTTTTTAGGATCATGAACTAGTATGTGAAGATCTAAGCTTTCCAGTTTGTCTTCTGTAGATAAGGAAATAACATTTTTTATTAGCATGTAATAGTTGTACAGAAAGGATACATTGTACCATTTACATATGTGCTTACATATATCTTAGTTAGCTTCATCCCCTCTATCTTTCCCCCTCATCCATCTCCCTTCTCAGAACTAAGAAAATATCATTTTAGAAGAAATAATTTCAAATACACCAAAGAATCTACTTCATTTCTGTTTAACCTTCTCCAACAGAAAAAGAAAAAGAAGATCACTTGGGATAGATATAATTAATAAATATAAGATAGGGTTGCCTGAGATTATACTTGTGATAACCTTATGATGTTGAATTGGTGTTAAAGAAAGTGTTGTTCAGTGGGAGTCAGGCAGGCTTGCTTCTAGTGCTTTGACCTTGACAAAGTCATTTGAAATTGCTGGGTATCAGTCTTCCCGATGCCAGGGCTGGCCCTGATACAGAGTACTTGAGAGGCCTGTGCTTGGCCAGGACTGCTGCATCTCCCTATGCTTTCATCTAATCTAATAAAGTTTTGGTGAACAAAAAATAAAAAAACAAAAAGTGATAATATTTTAAAGGTCCTTGATGACTTGGGTTCTTAGGACAAAAAAAATAGCTTACTGTCTTAATTGTATACCTGTGACATAAGGAGAACATTTAAAACTCTCCATAATCTCTAGTTCTCTTCTCCTGCCCATTCCGTTTTTAAAACCCAGGACTCTGCTGGCTAAAATATTCCAAGAGTTCCTGTACAACTCCAGGAGCACCATGCACACCAAAGCAATGAAATCTTTCCCAGAGTCAGTGCTCCTAAGGAAGAGGCTTTAGAGATGTGCAGCCTGAGTTGGAATTTTATCTCCATTACTGACTAGTGATATGACCCTAGGCTAGTTATTTAACAATCCCTCTGATCTTGCTTCCTTCTCTGTAAAGTGGACATACTAAATGATATTTCTAGAGACTGCTTTAAAAACTAGGTACGATAACATATGTAAAGAGTCTGGTGGAGGACAGTATACCAACACCAGTATTCTCTAAAAAAAAATCACAAAATTGTATATTTCATAGTACAATAAACAATCGTATCTAGTACTTATTGCTCAAGTATAGGGAAATAACAGAAGATTTTGTCAAATTATGATCAGATTTCATTTCCAGGTATACAAAAGTTAAAGGGGTCAGATTATAGTGATCTCAGAAACATGTAATTTTTAAGTCAGAACTGTGATAACTGGCAGAAACGAAGATTAATTAGAGTACTAATTCAGTAGTGTTTGTTGGTACAACTGCTATCAAGGATAAGCAACTGTTTAAATAAGACAGACTATGTTCATTAAGGACATATGTTGTGCCAACAGGTTACAACATGCTTCACACAAGTTGTTTTGCCTTCCTAAGGAATGCAGGACCAGTTAATATTTACTGCGCTAAATCCTTTCTTAGTTCCCTAGTTAAGACGCAATTAACCAGCTGGGTCCTGGTGGCTCACACCTGTAATCCTAGCTACTCAAGAGGCAGAGATCAGGGAGATCATGGTTTGAAGCCAGCCCAGGGAAACAGTTTGAGAGACCCTATCTCAAAAAAACCCACCACAAAAAATAGCTGGTGGAGTGGCTCAATGTGTAGGCCCTGAGTTCAAACCCCAGCACCATAAAAAAAAAAAGAAGCAATTAACCTGCATAATCATAATTACAGATTCTCAAAATGATAGAACTAAGAAGATTTTAGGTATCTAATCTACTCTCTACATGTTACACCTGTGGAGACCGAGGTCAAGCGAGGGTAAAAGCCACACCCACAGTCACAATAGGCAAAGGCAATTCCAATACTTGATCTCATTAGTGTATCCTTTTTCCAACTATAGGAACGCAATCTTTAGTTTTATCCAAAACACACGCCAACAATTTCACATTAGAAATATGGCTTCTATCCCAACTCTGCATCATCTAGGGTTCAAGTAGAAGATATTATGAGAGATACACTTAATCTCTAATGTGATTTTCATTTAACATTTGATTAAGGCAAATTTGGTGCAATAAAAAACATTTTTTTAAAACCAAAACAGGTCAATGAAAAAGACCAGTGACATAAAAACTCTTCCCCCAGCTTGCAGAATGACTGGCATGGAGTTTATGTTTTCAGCTGTGTGAATTCTTTGAACGAAATGTGTAAGCACCCTCTAAATGTTTCTCCTTGTGTTGCCAGTGCTGATACACGCCCCACAACCCTGGCTTAGCACTCGTCCAAACTCCTCTCTGTGTGTCACTCAGGAATAAACATGAGACTGTCTGTTATTTGAAAGGAAGAGACAGCATCTGTTGGAATCTTTATATTAGTAATTGGAAAATATCTTGAGAAATAACAGGAAAAAGCAACCTGGAAAATGCTATGCTGCAATGGAATTATAGAAAAGAAACCAAACTGACAGGTTTTTCTAATAAAGGGTTAGGCTTATTCTTCTAGCACAAATAGTATTAGCTAAGTGACTAATCCTTCTAAAAAGACCAGCTTTGGCCTATATCTAGATTCAGCATATACTGAAGTCCCTAAAATAGTTCGAATGCTGTCTAGCTCTGGGCATTTTGATTCTTTTATTTATTTCGAATTATATCCCTGAACACATAACTTTTTACACAAAAGCAAATATAAGGAAATAGGATGAAAAAGTCATATAAATGCGCACTCACCTCCCATAATTTTGGATTGGCAGTTAATAAACTCCGGCTTCCTGTCGGTGAGGTACCTCTGACAGGTGTGGTGGAGGATCTGGAAGAAGGTGCATTTTTCTGAGGCTGTACTGGCTACCCACTGGTCAAAAGTATTTTCAAACAGCAAATCAAACTCTGCAGAATCCTGGAAAAGACAGTGAAATAACTACTCATCTCAAGCTATAGAAAATGTTGCTTCTAGCTTCACCCTGCCCGAAGACCCACAAAGGCAAAAACAAATACGGTGGTTCCAGTCATAAGGTTCATCTTTAAAAGGACCCAAGTGTATCAAGAGTCCAAGATAAAGCGTTCTCTCTTTATTGAGCAAAATCCAAATCTTACAAATGTCCTTAAGAATACTACACCACAGAAACCAAGACATCCTAACTACACATTGACTTGTGCCAGAACTCCCACCACGTATTATCTTTTACTTGGAAAAAGATATTGGCAGTGGCTTTTATTAATCTTCTCCTTACACTTTGGTAGGAAAATATTCCTACTTGATATTTTAGTATATGGTAGCAAGTAACATATTCTTCTTCATTACTGATGTTTTGGGGTGGCAGGTGTAAGTATGTGTACATACGTGTGTGTATTTGTGCACGTGAGCAAAAGGGAATGGGGATTTTGAAAAGAAATCAGTAGCATAAAACATTTCTTTTACTAAGTCAAAAGGAAAGATAATGTAATTTTAAAGTGTCATTAAATTTATTTGATTTTTAGTACATGATCCTTGTCATCAGTGGTGTTAGGAAATAACAAACCTTTGATGAACATAGTGTATTTGCATTGGTAATCCTGAGCATTGTGATCTGAACCCTGCCCTTTGCTGAAAAGCGTTGCTACAGGCAGTATTTCTTCCATAGGCATCCCTTAGGTTCCTTCATCAAACATGCCAAAAATATGTGCAATTTCCCATAGGTAGGGGATGGCACTAGGAAGTTTTAGTTCCATAACAGAAGTAGAGAAATAGCCTTGTTAAGAATGATTCAAACCATCACCACCACTCCCAAGGACAGAGAGACTTGTCTTGTGAAGAGAATTCCTTTGCTCAGCATTGGAAAATTCACTCACCCGATTAGGATCGATACCATTAACCTGGCGAAGCTGCTCAAGCATCCACTGTGACCTCCGAACGAATGACGTGGAGCCCTCAAACTGTTTGACCTTCGTGATAGACGCCTGTGTGGGTTTCTTGTTTGTCACTGCCAAGAAAAGGCCATTCAGATTAGTGGGCCTGCAGGTTGGTTTATTTCCTCATTCAGTGTTGTTTCTATATGATATCTATTATGCACATGCTGAGAGAGAGAGAGAGAGAGAGTGAGAGAAAGAGGAGGGAGAGGAGAAAGAGAGGGGGAAAGAGGAAGAAAGGGGGAGAGAGAGGGAGAGAGAGATGGGGGAGGGAAAGAGAGAGACGTGGGGAAATGAATGTGTGCCTTTGGTGAGGGGAGAATGCAAAAGAAAAAAGTTATATTCTCTCCTCTCAAGCAGTTTATAATAAAATTGTAAAAGCTACTCCATTTGTGTATTTCCCCAAACTGATCATGACTTAACTAATACCAAGCACCTTTAACGGAGGCTACAAAAGTATAATTGTAGCTTGAAGGGGAAGAAGCACACAGGGCTGGTGGGCATCAGGTAGGTTTCAATAGGGAGGCTGAATTTTTAAGAAAGTGAAGGACTCTGCTCCTGGGGAATTACAATGCTTATTTCTAGTTTTATGATCCAGTGGAAACATCTAAGGTTTCGGTGATAAGGAGTAAGACTTCATTTGCCAAACATGTAAGTAAAATAAAAAGAACTACCTGGCTTTACAACAGCATCAAGTTCACATCTAGTTTGCATCTGATTTCGGCTGTCTGTGGCATTCTGGGCACCAACATGAATTCCTGAGGTCACTACACCTGCAGTACAGGACAATCTTTCCTCCCAGTCTCAGCCAACAGCTCCCTTCCTGTGCTGCAGATGGACAACATCAACTCTCGGACTGATGTCAGGCACCAAGAAAGAGGCACCCCAATATTTCTCATTGATTTATTTGTGATTTAGAGAGTTGAGGATGGTGGGAGAGGTAATTTGAGGTCTTCACGGGCCTTCCTCCAATCCCCTCCTGAGCCTTAGGCATAGGCGGTAGTAATATTAGATAGAACTGATGCCATGAAGGAGTTAGGGAAAGTGGAAAACACCACTGGCCGCAATGAATTTGATCCCAATCACTGCCATGGAGAACTGTGCATCCATGGTATGCACTTTCTTTATTTTCAGTAACTGTGCACATGTTCAATAGATGGTAAAAGAATTCTTGAAGGATGAGGGATAGAAAGCTCTTTCTTCAATCATAGCTGGTGGTAAGAAGCCTTTACAGTTCATGCATGCCAAGGCCTATTGCAATGTCAGTGTCTGGGGTCACTGAAGTAGGACAGCAGAGATTAAGAGGGGAGAATGAAAGGTGACTACTCTGTCTTTAGATATGGCCCCAGCCCTGAAGACTGCCTTTAAGGCTGCAGTATAAGCTCCCTTTGCTCCTAACTAGAATTTAGCAAACTTTTAAAAACTTCAAATAATGCTTTAGTTTACTACCCATTATTTTAGTTACATTTGGCTAAAAGCTTCTGAACATTTCACACCAATTACATTTACTCTAGAGGTCCAGAAGTCATCATCCCTTAATACCTATGATCACAGGGAGTTTTATAGTCACACATGGCCTCTTTTAACAGGCTCAAGGCCTGATATGTTCCATTAGGAACAAACATTCCCCGAAATACATTCAGGCAATATTACCAGTGTGCTCAGGGCTCTATCCATCCATTTATTTTGACTCATTTATTTTTTTTGTGTGTGTGTGTGTGTCTCCTATGACATAAATGGGAGACCTAACAGGTTTTTCTGATAGTTGTACTCTGCTCTTATGTTTTATTGTTAAAAGAAACAGTACTCCTGGAATATATGCAGGCCCTAAAATGTGCTTAAAAGATTAAAGAATGATTTTCAATAACAGGAAAACATGGGTTCCTGTATTAGACACACACCCCTAAAAACACAAAGAGGATTTCCTCCCTTGTTTATGTAAATCACATGACATCTAAGCATCCTGGGAAACTGTAAAGCTTTCCTTCTAATTTCAGTTAAAGTTATTATGAACTCCTGTTTTTATTTGGGGTCCATTTGTTTCCAAGTAGTTTACAGCATTATAAAAGATCAAACACAATATAGGATCACAGTGTGTTCCTTCTATGCTTAAGATGCACATTTTAGGAAGGCAAGTTCCACTGGACTTTTGTCACTGGAGTGAGGCAGGCAGGAACCCCACCCACAAAGACAAGTTTCCCTACCGAATTCCTCAACCATGAACATGCTGTAAAGCAGTCATTTTAACTGGAGAAGGTTACAACTCTATCCGTTCCTGCCTTTTTCCCCTATTAGTTTATTGCTTGCCCAATTCTTGGCATCTGGCTAGTTTTCCTGGGCACTGAGCCTGGTTTTATTTAATTTTTGTTTATTGTTATTATCTCCAACATCCTAGTTTCTTTTTTTGAAGCAGGTGCCTGAAAATTGTATTATTATATACATATTATATAGAATTAGTTAAAGACATTCCCCTTCTGAAATCAAAACACTTGTACAAACATATCATGGCCACACTTTTTGGATATAACCACGGTTTAATCCCTTCCTGGCATTGGTGTCTTGAGGGTCTATAGCTTACAGATAAGTAAAAGTAAGTGATGTGAATTTCAGATGGCTAGTGGAAAACAGAAATTTATCTTCCCCTTCCAAAGGAAAGCTAATCAAAAACACACCTGGAAAATGCAGCCTTATTACCTGGATGAATAATTTTATAGTGCTGTGTGCCCACTATATACTACAGGCTCCCAAATTCATCCTCAATTTTATTAGCATGCATTAATAGTATGGGGTTTCATCATGATACTTCCATAGATGCATACAGTGTACTTTGACCATGGTTACCTAACTATAATATTCCCTTAGCCCTCTCTCCACCAAACTTATTATTTTTAATAACTTTAAAGTCCAGATAACCAGAGCATGTGTGCTTTGCTTTCAACAACCATGAGAGGCAGCTGGACATGTAGGCATTTCAAGGGGTCCTAGGTAATATTTCAGATTACGAAATTGGCCCTTCCCCCAGTTCTCATCTCTGCACACCAGAACCACCTGGAGCTTCTGCAGCCAATGCCCTGAACTGTGCAAATAGGAACCTCTGGGATGTGTGGTTCTGGCGCCACATTTAAAATCATCCCAGTTAATTCTGAGGCACATTGACTGCTGAGAACTGCTGAACTTATGTATTTACTTACTCAGAAAATATTCATAGAACATTTCAGATTTGTGGGCAATTTGAAGATTGAGCAAGACATGGTTAAGATAAGAACTTAGGGGCAGGGTGGTAAGAATTACACAAAAGACTAAAATGATACACAGTCACCTGAGGGGTTGGGGGAGGGGCTTTAAGGTCTAAAGCAGAGTTGAGGAAAGTCAAATGTCATCATCCCTAGAAAGGACTTCCCCGATTATCCTCAAACTCGCCTGTGACCAATTGGCCCACTCAAGTTTAAATACAGAGGATTCGACTGACTTTTAAAAATTCAGTGCTATCCCAAAGCACTTAGAACAAAATGCAAGTCCTTACCATGACCTGCTAGATCCTGGATCAACATTGGGCCCTTGGGTGCCTCTCAAAGCTCCTCTCTTTCCACGTTCCTTTTTGCCCACCAAGTTCCAGCTCTTTTGCTTCTGGAAGGAGCAATGTCTTTCTACCCCGTGCCATGTGCACATGCCATTCCCTTCCTAAAATTCTGTTTCCTTCGGCTTCTCAGAGTTACCTCTTATCTCTTGGTCACTATTCAGATTTCAGTTTATAGGTCAGCTTCACAGAAAGACACCTTCATGTTCACTTTATCTAAGTAGTTTCCCTAGCATACTTCTTTCATTGAACAATGTTCATTTCAAAAGCAGGTTCATGCCAGGTATGGTGGACAAGCCTGTAATTTCAGCTACTCAGAAGGTGAAAATAGGAGCACAACAATTCAAGGCCAGCCTGGACAAAAGTTAGTGAGACCTTGTCCCAAAATCAAGCAGGTGTGGTGGTCCACACCTATTAACCCAGCTACTCTGGAGACAGATCATGGTTTGAAGCATGAGACCCTCTGAAAATCTAATGAAAGAACTTGGGGTGTAGCTCAAGTGGTAGAGTACTTGCCTATCAAACATGAGGCCCTGAGTTCAATCTCTAGTACCACAAAAACAAATAAACAAAAACCCAATAAACAACAGAGAGAGAGAGAGAGAGAGAGAGAGAGAGAGAGAGAGAGAGAGAGACAGAGAGAGAACATATTAAATGTTTGCTTCTATGAGACATTTGTGAAGAACAAAACCCAGACTGCAATCATGTCTCCTGGTCGTAAAACCCATGTGCATGTCTGTAAGTCCCCACACAAATCTAAGTTCCTTCCGACCAGTAGATGCTGTAGGTTCCTATACACTGACATGGTAATTTTTAAAGGTAGCATTTAGTTTTTAAGCTATGTTTTATGTAGTTTCTGTTTTCTCTCTTGAGATCAACTATACTGTTGTAAAGAATTATTGCTATTATCTCCTGTTATTTTATAGACAAGGAAACTGAGGCACAGAGACAGCTGATTGCCAGAGGCATAATGTTAATACCTAGAAAACCTGCGACTTAAGTGATGAACTTGATAGTAGTATCAAGTTTTGCAACAATGTCAAATGTCACATTTCATTTGGCCTGGGGTGCTTATTAAATAAGGAGTAATCAAATAATTTCTTTCTAATGATACTACTTGCTGTGATTTTTATAGTTTGCTGAACTGTTATTTTCTTAATGTTTCCCTTTAAATAAACTTATTTTTTAACTAAATAAGTTAATGAAAGATAAACTATATTAAAGTCATAAACAGCTACACAGCTTTGCCTTCCTTAAATAGAAAGGAGTACAAAAACTTCAGTTTAAATATAAATATGATTAATTTCAAATTGGAGAGGGTTCGGCTTCTGGGGTCCACTGTCCGGTAAAATGGATGGTAGCAAGTGGAGACAGGTGTTAAAGACCAGCCCAACACAGATACTCTCTTAGATACAATGTAACAACAGAAGTGGCTACTCGAGGACCACTGTGTTGAACACCCTGGGGATCACTCAACTTGATGAGTTTCGGGTTATCCAAGCTTAATGTTTCCTGCTCACTCACTCCCATGCCCAGTAGCCACTGCTTCCTGATCTGGCATGAGAGGCAGACAGAAGGCAGGTGGCATCTGAATCCAGGATGTTTTGCTTTCAGCTGTGAAGACAGAATGGTTTCCTGCCTTCTCTTTAACCTCATGTGGACTGGATCCCACATCTCAGCTAAGTAAAGAGGCAGTGATACAACTACTATGTCCAGACTATCGTTACAATCACTACTCAAGTGGTGCAGCACTTCCACCTCATGAACTAAAGCTCTAAAGATGTCTTCTAAAAAACAACCTCTCCATGAGATACTTTACAAAAATAAAACCAGACACCTGGCTCTAATCACAAGATTGGAGGCTACTAACCTTGACTGTACCCAATTAGAAAACTCTACTTAATTAAAAACCACCAAGCTAGCTAGCCAGGCCTAACACCTATTATTCCAGTACTCAGGAAGCTGAAGCAGGAGGATCCGGGCTACATAGCAATACCCGGTTTCCAAAATAACAACAACAAAAACAACTAGCTAGCCAATTACAAAAAGTACTATTTAATCATATCAAATGTGGTTTTGTAGCAAATCAGGAGGGTGGAACTGGTGGAGGAGAGAACAGACTGATGAGGAAAGGAAAAACAGAAATGCATGTAACTTGCATGTTATGAAAAACAGAAGAGTTCCCACTCTGTAAGCAATTCTGAGAAAGATCCTCTTTTTCAAGGTCCACTGGGTGAGAGAGCATGGTTTTCCAAAAAGCCACACTATTCCCCCCACAATCTCATTATTCACAGCATCATCATTCGAAAAGTGAAACTTAGTTTTGTCTAAGATACAAATTACTATCTCAGCCTTAAAATATTTTAAAGGATCAGATTATCAGCATATAAACAAAATGATTACTCACCCTAATATCTCATATTTCATAGGCTTTGTACATTTACTAAAAGTTTCATGAACGTTTCCTTTATACATTGAACTTAAATCATCTTATAACTATATGTGGCCATTTCTGTAAATTATAAAAAAAGTTATATCCACATTGACAGATAAGGCCAAGTGACTAAAATGCAGAATTTATCATACCTACATACTTTCCATGCCTACAATTTCCTTACTGCTAGGACACAGAGTCCTAGCAGGACCTTCCTTATAAGTAAGTGAAGGTCAGTGGTTGTGATCCGCCTCAGCTCCCGGCTCAGCTGGAGTCTACTGGGCAGGCATTGTGATTTCAAGACTGCTGATGAGAATAACAATTTGGAGCAAGAATAATGCAGTGTTCACACAGGATTTTACCGGTGCTGCTTTGGCTGTGTCACAGGTGACTGATACACATATGTGCACACACACACACACACACACACACACACACACACACACACACACACACACGCTGAAATCCTCCGCAACACAGTTTCAAGAAGTAAAAGCAAGATCGAATGCGGCTTCTGGGTGCTGATATGGTGAGGGATCAGCCATGGTGAGAAATGATTATTTGGAACTGGTTTTCTTATGGCTCTTTTGAAACTCTAAGGTGGGTTTCACAGTATGCATGAGAACTAAATTTCAGGTTTGAGGCTACATCAGCAATTTTATCGGGTGATGTGGCTTGAATGCCCATAAAACTTAGCAGCACAGATTGTTTCCTCATAACGCTTTTAGAACAGGGAAACATCATCCCTACTATGTTAGGGGAAATGGAGCATGGTATGCTTCTCACACTGTTTCTCAAGGGGTGTTATAAGTTAGGGACTCTTCTTTATCTCATTCATAATTTTGCATAAAAACCGTACGAATATGTAGATTTTTATTTTGAAAGGACAGTCTATTTTTAAGTTAGTGATAGGTTCTTAGACTACTAAATCTTAAGCCTAAAATCAGGAAACTCCTATAGGTTTGAGTTCCTACTTCCCTCCCCAAATTAGGACTATGATGTCTACTATATTAACACAGTAAGAAATGATACACACATAAACAAATGGATGACAGTAACTGAATGGGCTTCTCGAGGAAAGGAAGAATGGGGGCTGAGTGTGGTGGTTCATTTCTGTAATCCCAAATAGCTGGAAGGTGGAGATTAGGAGGACTGAGGTTCAGGCCAACCTGAGGAAAAAAGTTAGGGAAGCTCCCATCTCAATCAATAGGTCAGGCATGTTGGCATGCAGCTATAATACCAGTTACACAGGAGGCACAGATAGGAGGATCATAGTCAGAGGCTGGCTCTGGGCAAAATATGAGACAAATGTGATAAATAACTAAAGCAAAAAAGGACTGGGGTATGGCGTAAGTGGTAGAGCACCTGCCTATTGCCTAGCAAGCTGGAGGCCCCGAGTACAAACCCAGTTACACTTAAAAAAAAAAAAAAAAAAAAAGAACAGTTCTTGTGCCTACCAAAAACATGAATAAATCAAAACATTAAACATTATTTCAGGCTAAATTATTCAATTTAAGAATTAACTCACAGTTTTAAGGGGTTTGAACATTTTCTTACTGGAAAAGAGGGTTATCCTGAGAATCAAAGTAGGTGGAAAGAAAAGACCAAAAAAATCAAGAAATTATAGAAATTTCAGGAGAACAGAAGGGGAATATTGAGGTTGAAATCTCTTACAATTGTGAATCTAGATCTAAACAATATATATTATGACATGATTGTAACAGTGGGAGGAACCACTGGGGCTGGGGAGGGAGGATGGGGAGGGTGAACATGATTGAAGTACACTGTAAATATGTATGAACACAGCACAAGGAAACCCACTAAAACTGTTTAAAAGGGGGAGGGCAGTAAGAGAGTAATAGGTAAAGTTCATCAAAGTACATTATATGGTCACATGTAAATACCACACCCTTTATACAATTAATTTACACTAAAAAAAAAGCCTGACAGCAATCTCATTTCCTGCAAACTTAATCTATCAGCATCTCTCTTAAGTAATTCTGTGTTTCAGCCTGAAAACATGATTTCAGGCCTGAGATTTAGCAAACCAATGTTTCCCACTGTGTTTGGTTTTTTAACTTCGTTAGACAATTCTCTATAGACTTGCAGAGAAAATCAATCTGCATGAATTTTGGGTAAAAGGGACATGAAATAATACAATGAATTATGAAACTGGAATTAATATTAGCTCTTCCACGTTTACATTTTATATGGAAAGGATATAACATGTCCTATTCATGTAATATGACTATGAATCAAATAAAGAGGAAGTAAATGACCAGAGCTGTGATGACTGGGATGCCAATTACCGCAATACACAAAGAAGAAAGCAGAAGGGATAAGTACAGGCATAAAACCCTTTCTGTTCTTACCTCCTCATTTATGGAAAAAGATACAAACATCATTTTTGATCCATTCTTAGGAGAGACTTACAGAGTATAAAAAAACAAAGGCATCAAAGAGGCAGCTACCTGCCTCAAGAATAGATTAAATTTCTCCAAAAGAAGTGTAAAGGCTGGGAATAAAAACGTGAGAGAATCCTTTGATGCTAGCTTTCTTTTAGCATTACCATTATATACCGAAAACTGCAGGCCAAGCAGTAATTCTCAACACTTGGTAGAAATTCGGACATACTTTACCTAGGAGAGCTGGGGAAAAGAATTTATGGACCTCAACTACCGTTTACAATGAGAAGGGATAGAAGCAATTCATCCAGCTGCAGCCATGGACACTCACTCACCACTGTGTGACAAGGGCCTGGTCCTATGTTCCCTCTCGCTATGATACCATGTATCACTGTTGAGCAGAATCTTTCAAAACATACACTTGGTGTACAAGAAACAGAAGAATGTTATGTGGTTACAGATCTCCTTGTGAGAAGACTATTGGACACTAAATCTTGAAGAAGGCAAAGTAAGATAATTTTCTAATGGGCCAGATACTAAACACATAATATCACTAAGTTTTTGGGGAAAAAAAAAATCAAAGCTATTATTACGTAGAAAGCAGAAGCTGTCAAATATAATTACAACTACCAATAAAGCAAAGACAGATTTATCTGCTATCTCTTTGTCACCATCACTTACCAATACTTTCAATCAGGCATTTAAAATGAGGGCATACTTCAATGATTTTCTAAAAAAAAAGTGGATGATGTCACTGAGAACCTGTCATCTTCACTCTTTACTGCGTTAAATTGGGGAATAAAATACAGTAAAAATGTTCTGATGAAAACAAAGTTCAACTACATTAGTGAAAATTATCTAGAATTAAAGTTAGCTGAATTTATCTTGGTAAACTGTAGATAATATGTACTAAAGGCAAACATGTATATAGTTTATGATCCTGCAATTCCAATCTGTGGCTACCTTCAGCTGAGATGATTACTGTGCCTACCCTCCTGGACAGACAGACAGACATACATATATACACACTCACTATTCAGCATTGTTATTATATATTGAAAAGTGCAGGCCAAGCATTTCACCAATTTATGGCTCAACTTAACAATTTTTTGACGTTACAATGTAAACTTTAATAATCAATTTGTCATGTTCTACCAAAAAACTGCTGGAATTATGATTGAGATATCAATGAATTTATAATTCAAATGGGGGGGAATTGGCATATATATATAAATATATATATATACAAACACACATATATACACATGTATGCACACACACACACACAGTATACAGATGTTCTTTGAATGAATGGGTTAGTAAAAGAATTTACTAGGAGAAGAAAGTAGGAGAACGAAAACAACAGGTAGGCAAGCTCTAGGGGTGATGATCCACCAATATGAGGTTTGGGGTAGGTTTTATGAAATTACTAGGGATTTTGGTGATTGGTTGTTTCTTTCTCCTGGGCCTTGTTGGTTGTTTTCTTCCTTGGATTAGTTTCCTCATTCTATGGGTTGAATTTTCTATGTGTGGGAATTTGATCCCTATTCCTCATTCTACCTGGCCCTTGGTATTTGCTCCTGCCATGCCTCCCTAAGGGGAATCCTCCTCTACAGTTACATTCCAAAAAATTCATGATAAGGTGAAAATGCCATAAATCAAAAATGGATTTGATATACCTAACCTACCTGGCATCATAGCTCACTATAAGCTTACATTAAATATGCTCAGATCATTAAACAATAGTTGGGCAAAACTCACCTAACACAAAACCTATTTTATAATAAAGTGCTGAATATTTCATGTAATTTATTGAATACTGTAATGAAAATGAAAGGCAGAATGGCTGTATGGATACAATTTTGCATCATCATTTTTAAGGTGGCAAAAAATTCCAAATTCATCTACAGAGTAAAATGAAGAAACACATGTTGGTCATGTGTTAGAAAACTCAACATTATTAGTATACAAATTCATCCAAATTTGATTTACAGATTCAATGATATCTTAATCAAAATTCCAGAAGTTTTTTTGGTAAGATATGACAAATTGATTATAAAAATTTGTACCAAAAACTTTGAAAAAAAAAGATGGGGGGTTTACACAATTCAATTATAAGATTTGTTATAAAATTATATTAGTCAAGTCGCATTGTCTTGACTAATTATATTAGTCAGAAACACAGATCCGTGAAACAGAAAAGAGGGTCCAGAAAAGAACATGCATGCATATGGAAAACTGGGTTTTAATAAAATTTCAAAGGCAATGCAGTGGGAAAAGAACACTTTTTGGACAAATTATACTAGAGCAACTGAATGCAAAAAAATGAACTTCAGCCCATACTTTGTTTTGTCCCTTATAAAAAACTAAGTCAGAATGGATAACAGATTTAAAAATAAAAAATACTTAAATCTATAAAACTTTTAGAAAGAAAATCTTTGTGACCTTGGGCTAAGATGTCTTATATATAGTTTTAAAAGTATAATTCATGACAGGACAAATCAAGAAATTCCTATTTCACCAAACAACAACAACCCCCCACCCCCCCACCACAAAACAACTTTGGGTATTTAAGAGAATGAAAAGGTAAGCTACCCATTAGGAGAAAATATTTGTGAATCATTTATCTGAAACAATTTATATTCAGAGCACTTGTTTAAAATTCTCAAAATTCAGTAGAAAAGAAACAAACAACCCGATTTTTAAAATGAGCAAAATACTTGAAGGAACACCATGTGATCAAGGATTTGGGGTCAAAGGTGTAGGTCAGTGGCAGAGAGAATGCCCAGCATGCATGAGGCCTGGGTTTAATCCCTCGTCACACTGGAACATACCTCTTAATTAAAATTACCCTTCCTTAGAGTTGTAGTTCCTTCCCTTCCTTTTCAGATTTATTCTATGCCTGAGAAGATGCTTAATGTTTTCTTTCTTTCATGAGAATTTAGCACTGTCAAGGCCAATCCTGAAACCATATCCATTCTCTTGAGGAAAGTGGTGGTGGGAGAGTGAGGTGTGCTTTGCTCTCTGCTTCACCTCCCACCCACTCCTCAACTTATTGCTTCTCTGTTTCTGAATACACTCCAGAAATTTCTCCATGAAAATACAGCAATGCTTTCCCCTGTTATCATCTTCCTTGTTTCATTGTACCTCTCCCTAAATCTAGACAAAGTTTGGTGGCTAATTTTACATGTCAACTTGACAGGGCCAAAAGGTGCCCCAATGAAACATTGTTTCTGAGTGTCTATGAGACTGGTTCTAGATGAAATTACCATTTAAATCAGTAGATTTAGTAAACAAAGCTGTCCTTCTCAATGTGGGTGGGTTTCATACAATCTGTTGAGGGCCTAAGTAGAACAAAAGTCCCAGGAAGGGTCCTATTATCCTGCTTGAACTGGGTCACCTCATTTCATCTTTTCTACTTCCGGACTTGGACTGGAAGAACCACAGCTGCCCTGGTTCTCCAGTTCACAGACTGTAGATCATGAGACTTCTCAGCCTTCATAATTGTGTAAGCCAGGTCTCATAATCTCTCTTGTGCACGCTCTCTGTATGTGTATGTATGTACACGTGTGTATGTGAATGTATGTTATATATGTATTATGGTTTGGATCTTAATTGTCTCTCAAAGGTCATGTGCTAAAGGCTTGTCACATTATTCGGAGGTGGGGACTAGTAGAAAGAAAGCAGGTTACTGGAGACATGCCCTTGAAGGAGACATCGAGACCTCGACCCCTCCTCGCTCTCTCTGTTTCTTGGTTGCCCCAAGGTGAGCAGCCTCCTCTACAACGCAGTCTCTACTGTGATGTTTCAACCTTGCCACAGGCCCAGAAACAACAGGCCCAAGCAAGCGTAGACTGAAATCATAACCCAAAATAAACCTGTCCTTTTTTTTAAATTGTTGTGCTGGGTGGGGGTACATGGCAGCACTTACAAAGGTTCTTACAACGCATCAAATATTCCATACTTTAATTCACTCCCTCCACTGCTCTCCTCACCCCTTGATTCCTGGAACAGTTTCAACAGGTATCATTTTTGCATCTACGTACATGGGTATACATTGTTTGTACCATACTCATCCTCCTACCCCTTTCCCTGCCACCTCTCCACTCCCACTGGTGCCAGCAGCCCCTGGCCCACCCTGGGCAGAACCTGTTCAGTCCTCTTGTTCTCTGATTTTATAAAAGATAAAAACATAAAAGATAAAAAGGGAAACATGACATTTTTGCTAGTTTGAGATAGAGGGCTACACAGGAAGTTTCCTTGTGTTGTTTCCATGCATATGTGTATTACAGCTCCAACTGATTCACCTCTTCCAGTCCTCTTCACTGCTCCCTAGTCTGCTTCCCATGGTGGCCCTGGCCAGTCTGAAATTTCTATCTTCACTCCCGTACAGCACATCAACCTCATTCAAGCTTTTAGTTTCCTTCCTTTGCCCAATTTCTCTTGTGCATAGCCTCTCCTTAGTGTGACCCGTGTCCCATAATACTGCTGCATTTGTTTTAATTCTACAATCTGCATATGAGGGAGAACATGCAGCTTTTGGCCTTCTGAGCCTGGCTAACTTAAGATGGTGTTTTCCAGTTCCGTTCATTTACCTGTGAATGACAAAACTTCATTCTTCTTTGTGGCTGAGTAAAATTCCATTGTGTATAAATACCACATTTTTTAAATCCAATCATCAGTAGAGGGCATTTTGACAGTTTCAAAAAGTTTTCACGGGGCTTTGCTATTGTGAATAGTGCTGCAATAAACATGGGTGTGCAGGTGCCTCTGGAGTAACCTGTGTCACATTCCTTTGGGTGTATCCCCAGGAGCGGGGTTGCTGGATCACATGGCAGATCTCTTTTTCGTTTTTAAGGAGCCTCCATACTGTTTTCCATAGTGGTTGTACTAGTTTTACATTCCACCAGCAGTGTATGAGGGTTCTTTTTTCCCTGCATCCTCACCAACATTTATTGTTTTTGGTGTTTTTGATGATGGCTATTCTAACAGGGTGAGGTGGAATCTTAGTGTGGTTTTGATTTGTATTTCCTTTATGACCAGGGATGGTGAGCATTTTTTATGCGTTTTTTTTTTTAGTCATTTAGACTTCTTCCTTTGAAAATTTTTGTTTAATTCAGTTGCCCATTTATTTATTGGTTCATTGATTTTGGGGGATCTTAGTTTTTTGAGCTCCCTGTATATTCTGATCATCAGTCCCTTGTCTGATGTAGAGCTAGCAGAGATTTTCTCCCATTCTGTGGGTGGCATTCTTTAATTTACAGACCATTTCTTTTGTTGTGCAGAAGCTATTTGATTTCATGTAGCCCCATTTGTGGACCTTTTCTCTTAGTTGCTGAACTGCTTGAGTTCTACTGAGGAAGTCCTTGCCTATTATCTATTGCTTCCAGTGTATTCCCTGTTCTTTCCTATACTAGTTTCAAGGTTTTAGGTCTGATATTAAGGTCCTTGATCCACTTTGAGTTGATACTTGTACAAGGTGACAAACGTATCTAGTTTCAGTTTTCTGCATGCAGATATCCAGTTTTCCCAGCAACATTTGTTAAAGAGGCTGTCTTTTCTCCATCGTGTTTTTGGCACCTTTGTCAAAAATTAAAACCTTTCTTTTTTAAAGTTGACTTCTCTCAGGTATTTTGTCACAGTGAAGGAAAGCTGACAAACGTAACATTATAAAGTATATATATTTATCTATAGATTGTATTTTTATAGAAAATCCTGACTAACACAAATCCTAAGACATTTCTCAGTTATA
Source organism: Castor canadensis (assembly GCF_047511655.1). Classification (NCBI taxonomy): domain Eukaryota; kingdom Metazoa; phylum Chordata; class Mammalia; order Rodentia; family Castoridae; genus Castor; species Castor canadensis. The sequence goes on along the minus strand of NC_133388.1, from coordinate 79,961,576 downwards.
ACAAGTGTTTGGGGCACAACACTAGTGCTAAGGCCCAGAGGTGGAAAACAAGTTGACATGGTTAAAGAATAAAAAGAAGACAGAGTGATAAAACATAGGGAGGAAAGGAGAGAATGGATGTGGTCACAGACAAAAGCAAGTGCAGATCCTGGAGACACCTGTGTACAAGGCTTTGTAAACATGAATCAGGAGTGTAAAGGGATCTAATTTTCTGTTTTTAAAAACACTGTCCAACTGCTGCAGGGAAAATAGGTCATGGCAGAGGTGTACATAAAAGCAAGGAAATCCCTATGAAACTTCTACCACTATCACAGTGTAGGAGAGAGGTGACAATGGTGGCTTAGACCAGATGGCAGTAGTATAGACAGAGCTGTCCACCCTCCATGTGAAAATCCACAAGGTCTGTCACCAAGGCCTGGTCATCTTTGTGCCTCAATGCTGAGTGTATTATTGGAGGACATTACTTATTAAACATCATGTCTTTTTTCTTGTGGTGCTGGGGACTGACCCCAGGGCTTCACATATGCCAAGCAAGTGCTCTACCACTTGTGCTATACCCCCAGTCATTTCGTTTATATTTTGTTTTTGAGATAGTGTCTTGCTACCATTGCTGGGGCTGGCTTCTGCCTCCTGAAGAGCTGGGATTACAGGTATGCACCACCATGCCCAGGTTAAACATCAGATTTTGTACACATCAGAAAAAAGATCATTCTTGCTCTGTATTTTTATTTATATGTATGTGTTATATCAGCTATCAAATTATAAATACCCCAAGAACCCCAGACTATATATTTGCATTCTTCAAAGTATTTGGTAGAGTGCCCAACTCAGAATCCTAACTCAAATATGGAAAATTTTATGTATCTCCATTCCTATCAAAAATAACCATCAGCCAGTTGTATGCACTGACTGGTGGTGATGGTTAAAAATATTTCACTTACTGTATTCCTTTTTGGGCCATGTCTCTTTTCTTCTTTAATTCTTTTTTGTAAAAATCTGGGGTCATTTAAGGTAAGGGATGGCAGGAGGAACAAACAGGCACACCTGACTCCAATTCTGACATGTAGTAAGGAGCTGCCTCTGGTGCCCAGAAAGCCAGCATTATACATCTCTGCATCTCCCTGACTTTTGCTGCAAATTCCAAGGTGGAATACATTGTTATGCATGTCATTAGTATTTACATAGCAGCCTAGGAATAATTTCTGAAATAAATGATGCCACTTGTGTTAAATGACTTCTTCCTAAGAAAATCCCTGGGGTTTTTGCAAGGCACAGCCTTGATGAAGATTCAGAACAAAATGAGTAAAATGTGAGATCCCCTGGTGCTGGGTGAGTGATGATGTGACCAGTTTTCTTTTCAATTCCCCACTGACAATTTCCACATAAATCACAACATAATTGAGGACAAACTGTCTGAAGGAGATAAGGCACAATTGTCAATGCATTAGCTCTTCTTGAAACTCAGCTGGCCATGGCATCTACACTCCTCCATTTGCTGTTTTGTGGCATCTTTCCCCTCTCTCAGATGTACAGCCTAGACCAGAGACGGTTCTGATGGGGCCAGTCTGAACCAGAGAACGGTCGCTGTAGTGAGGCATTACTTCATGACAAAGGGAGAGGCTGTGTTCTCAGTAGAGGATACAGGTGGTCACTAAACTTGGTTCCTATGGAGCTTAGAGTTATAGTTAAGAGCCTCTGCAACCTGTTGGTGTTTACACTATAGAGTGGGTTCCTCAGTTTTACTGGATGTCACTGAGTGTCTATTATTGGGAATGCAGAGGTATTATATTCAAAAAATGAATGGCAGGAATGAACATTAAGGATACAGTTGTGTTAAGCAGAGAACAAGTTCATTACGGAATCATGCATGCCAGCAAGTGTGCCTGGTAAAACTTTGAATTCTCAAACGCTTTGCATGATACTGATTTGGTATCAAACTTTAGTTTATTTTGGCTGAAATTTGGTGCAGAAATCACCACCTTTGTATTACAAAGTAACTTATGCCAGTATTAAAGCTAAGGTCAGAGGTCAAATATATGTCTGCAGATCAACAAAATGTTACAAACTGCTCCTATTGGGTTTTTCAGAAGAACATTTTGTATTTTTCACTGCACAACCCAAAGTTCTTTTCAGCTTATTATACCAATTTGGCATAATTAAAGTTCACTTAGCTGATTTTATGTGTATGGTTTGCCCTTCTGCCTATGTAATAATCAGAGTAATACAGAGTTATAGAGCTGCAAAATATTTGAAGTGGTTTATTCTCCATTCCATGTTTTAACTTTGAGCATGAGCCTCCTGAGTTACATAGATGTTTCTTCTAACTTTTATTCTCATGAAAGTACTTTACAACTCACATCAGTAGTTAAAAAGCCTCATTGCCAAGGAACTTCTTTCAGGATATGATTATAGACATTTGCATCTTAATATTTTCACATCCTTGAAAGTTATAATTTAAATTGTCTGCAGGTTTTTTTTTAATGTACTAAAACCTTTCTGGCTCATTCAGCTTCCCACAGATGGCCTCACCCCATCGCACCCATCACCACCACTTCTATGGTCTCCACTGATCCTAGCTGAGCTCTCGATGTTCCCTTTTCAGATATGGAGGCAGATATAAGGGAAACAGTTTAAAAACGCATCACAAAAATGCTGAATATTGTATGAGTTCACGTTCAGCACCAGATTGCTCGAACTTCTATTTGAGTACACTAGTATTTTTTTTCAACTGTGATGCTACATGCTATGGTCATCTCATTATCTATCTTGATGACTTACAGGCCCATTCTTGGCCATATTCTCAAAGAGAATAGAGGAATTTTTTCATTGACATGATAAACTTATTTTTTCTCTACAAGCCCTGCCAACATTTTGTACCCCATTGTGTCCTTTTACCACTGTTTTCTATGGTAGGAAAGTCCACCTTGCACTCCTTGAGGGAGAGAAGCTATTTATTTCCTGTCCTCACTAAACAATTTTATACGACAAAGGCAAGGTTTCTGGTCTACTCCTTCACTAGTCCTCACTCCCAATCAAAGTGCAGTAAAGTATCTGCAGAGTTCCTTGACTACAGAAAGCACCAGGAATGAGTATCCATTGCAACGAATGCTGAATACTGGGGGTCAGGTTGTCTGTGTGGGGGTAATTGGAGTTTTCCATGGTTTGAGAAACCAAATGGGTCTCTGAGAACACACATTCCTGACTAAAATACAAAATAAAATACACATGTCCAAAGGATGAAAGAGAAATATATTGGTGTCTAGCAGTACAAGCCTATTTTGGCAAGTCGAGAATTATGGGTGTAAAGTAATAGGCCATTGTTATCCAAGTGTCTTTTTACTGAATCTTTTCTCAGCTGCTGTGAATTTCATACCTGAAGTTAGTGATAACAGACAATGCTGTTCATGCACATTTTGAAGTTCAAAGGCACTTGTGACCCTAGCACAGACACATCAGCCATGGCAAAACCTCAAGCCTGGCAAAACTGTGTCAATTCCAAGCAGACTTAGAGGAAATGACTAACAGTGAAACAAAAGCCACTTTAGGACCTGATATTGTTACAAGGATAGAATTAATGCCTCTTTTCTATGTGCTTCCTCTCTTAAGGAGGTCAGGGATGTCACTGAGAGTTCTATGGGGAGATGCCATTGTCTACCCCTGACATATTGAAAGGCTGCCTCTTGACAATGAGCCATCACTTCCAGATCTTCACAGAAAGAAGTTTGTGCAAATGGTCTTGGTGTGAGTCCTTACCATGCTACTAACTGTCTTGTTGTCCATATAGGAGACGCTCTTCTGGTGGGTAAAACTACCCGGAAACCCTGATAATTAACATCTAGGTTACTGAGCTTATTTCTAGAAGAATAAAGGTTTGACTGCAATAAAGTGGATCACCATAACTGTTTCTGGATACTGGATATTCAGCTGGTCCCTGCCTTTCTACTCCACACTTCCATGACTGATTCCATCAAAGTGCCAGGCTCTTCCCAGGGCCTCCCACATATTATAGTCCATCCTATTTGTGTGCTGCTGTTCACACTTCATGGCCACCTTCTGCAAATCTAAAGCATGCCTGTTCTTCACATACCAGGTCCAGATTCTCCCTTTGCCACAGATGTTCCTTGCCAATACAGCCCACACTCCCTCCCTTTCCCAAAATGCCCACAGTATTTCTCTGTAACATTCATTCTAGGACTTTGCTGAATCTAACTCAGGAACAATTTTAGCAAACAAAAGATTGCTTCTAAACTTTCAGATCTTTCTTTGTTATTTTTTATTTTTAATTTGTATATATCTTATTTGTTCTAATCATTTGCTTGGGAAGCATTTTAACCCGCTATGTAGCTCAAAGGGTAGCTTCATACAAATTCACGACAAAGTATCACAAATTTTAATTTCAGAATGCATGAACCTCCCTCAAATGAAAAACTATTCCCTGGTAACACCGCAGTACCATTTTATTGTTTAGTCGCACTTTAGGCAAAGAAGTTTAGGCAAAGGGTTTTCAAGTTACATTAGAGTAAAGAAGATCAAGCAAGGTAGTTCTATTTTAGATCTAGCAGAGGGTACAACAAGCCAGCAGAGCTAGGACAGTTGTGTGAGGGAGGCAAACTCTAAAGGGAGGCCTGAAGAAAGAGGGGAAAGCAAATTCTTCAGAAAAGATCAGTAAACACTTCAGATGGCAACTCTCCTCAAGTGTAGAAATGAATGGTGAAAAAGTCACATCTCAGAAAGAAGAGAATAAAGGTAGAAATGGCCAGTGTGATTGGTTTGGAATCCTAATGAAATGGACAGTGAAGAAGTGACTTCTATCTCTGGACTCCTGCCAGCATGTGTCCCCAGAGAAGGAAGTACAGGAAAGGTCACTGCCTTTCTGCATGCAACATTTGCTTCTCTTCCTTTGTACTGGACCATAACCAGTAACTTTCTCCCTCTGAGAACTCTTTGTAAGGAGATTCATTTTGCAGATGAATGCCCATCCTCTGGTCGGTTCTTCCCTGACTGATCTGAACAATGAGGGTGTGGATGAAGAACACAGGGATAGCATCCAAATATAACAACAGACACTGGCCGTATCTGCCTGAACTCCTGTGCACACTCTGTCCCTAAGGCATGTGTAACAATCCACAGGCCACCGCACCCATCTTAGATACAGAGTCTAACTTTGCTGATGTACAGAGGCAGACGCACTCTATTGTCAACTGTTCTGGCCTATGAATGAGATAAGGAAAGAACTTGTAGGATTATAAGTTAAAACTAGCATTCAATGAGCAAGTCCAGTTGGAACTTCTAAATCTTAAGTAATGGCAATTTATAGAGAAGGGGAAACCACTTCCTTTATCCCTGGTACGTTGTTCATTCACACTCTTTTTCTCTCTCATCCTTTATTGAAGAGCAAGGAAGGTTTTCTGGCCAGTAGACTGCCAGACAAGGCAGGGGACTGGGAGGAAGGCATCCAGGCTGTATATCAAAATTTGAAGCCAGGTAAGACAAAAGGGATAGTCATTTGATCCTCATGTCCAGTGCTTAGTCCTGATTTCAGATTTAAATTATAATGGAATTCATTATACTACTAGCCTCCATTTCTAGCCAACATTTCCACAGAGGGTTGTTCATGCTTGTTCAAAAGAGGAATGTCAAAGGCCCCTTTCCCCAATTCTACCCATAGAAACAACTCTCATTAAGCTACAGTTTCCATCCCATGCATGTCATCTTGACGACCATATATGAAAGGCTCTGGAGAAACACAGTGAGAATCCAAATTATCTCCTAATGTAAATGAACTCTGCTAGCCAAACTATAAGCCAAGAGGAAAGCTAGTATGGTTCATGCACAGTGATAGGTGGAGGTCATCTTAATTCAAAGAGTAAAGCTAATTAGTGGCTATTTTTTAGATATGAGAAAAAGGTTGTTTGTTGAGACAACAAAGTAAAGGTAGGTGTATGTGAGAATACAGAAAAGGTTTCCTTCTGGAAGCCTTAGAAAGCTCCCTTTGCATGGGGTCCCAGCACTATACTGTGGCCCTTTTAAAGAATTATAGATCAACCTACTGTCCCCTAATAGGAAGGTAATGCTTCTTCCTGACTTCCTGTTTGGAGGTCATGCTCATTAAAATGGTTCTCCAGTGGAGGGCAGTGTTTCTGGAGTGAAATCATCCTGTAATTCCTCTGTTCCACCTGTACAAAAATAGCATTAACAGCACAGGATTTGGTCTAAGAATAGAGCAAACCCCTCTGTGAAGTTGCTCTACATGGGAGATGGACCCTGTGCCCATTAGTACTAGACTGTAGATAACTGGGTAACAGCAACAACTCTAAGCAGGTGAGGAGGGGAGGGAGAGAGGGAGGGAGAAAAATGGGAGAGAGAGAAGGGAGGGAGAGAGGAACAGGGAGAGAGGAACAGGGAGAGAGAAGGGAGGGAGAAAAGGGAGAGAAGGGAGGGAGAGAGGGACAGGGAGAAAGGGAGCGAGAAGGGAGGGAGGAGAAGGGAGGGAAGGGGAAAGGAGGGAGGGGGAGAGGAAAAGGGAGAAAGGGAGAGAGAAGGGAAGGAGGGAGAGAGAAGGGAGGGAGGGAGAAAGGGAGAGAGAAGGGAGGGAGGGAGAAAAGGGAGAGAAGGGAGGGAAAGAGGGATAGGGAGAAAGAGAGAGAGAAGGGAGGGAGGAGAAGGGAAGGAGGGGAAGGGAGGGAGAACGGGAGAGGAAGGGAGGGAGAGGAAGAAAGGGAGAGAGGGGAAGGGAGAAAGAGAGAGAGAAGGGAGGGAGGGAGGGACAGAGAGAGAACACACTGGACTGGGAGTTAGGGGACTGGGATTCTTGGGCCCATTCCGCCTACCTGTTTATGGGCATTTCAGACTTTTCTCTTCCTGTCTGAGTCTAAACTCAAATTTCATCATTTGTAAAATGAAATTAGACCAGAAGGACACTAGGAGCCCACTCTAGTTTCAGCATATGCTTACTGCACACTGAGATACCCATTCTCTCAGGCCTAGATGCCTCACTAATAGAATGAGAAACAAATATAGCAAACTATTTTATAAATGAAAGTAGAAAGTCCCTTCTTTCCAAATAAATCAGAGCATGTGAAACATCTACTCATTTAAGCTGACCAATACACAAGAGTATCTTTAATGCATTATACCCAGTCATTGCTCAAAGATTCATCTGAGAGACCTAAAGACATCTGCTGTTTCCCTTTGCATGGCTGGTGACCTATTGGGGTGAGGAGTGGGGAGGGAAAATCTCTTGGCAGGAAGGGAACTTCATGGTATGTGAAAGCTATTCTGTTGGGAGTGGCAAAATGTTATCCTCATAACTTTCCTAAATTCCCCTGGGGAGAATCATAACTGAGTATCAGAAATTTATGTAAATTTTTGGTCTCACTTAAGAGGAATTTAAACTGCCAACACTTGAATCATAAAGCAGTGTGACTATTTTTTTTTTCTTCTGGAAAAATCTAAAGGCACTAATAACATTCATTCAACAGATATTTACTTTGCGTGCATACTGAAGGGAAAGTGATATACAAGGGGTAACGGTGGAAAAAGGGGATGATCTGAGGGGTAGAAATTACCACCAGGAGACTCAAGAACAGGCCTGCTCCTCAGGAAGTATTTACTTCAGAAGAAAAATGGCAAGTCCCTAAGTGCTAAAATATAGGCAAGATATGATAAATATCACAATGCATACTTCTTACCGTCAGAAAGCATATAATTAGGCATCTGGAGGAGGAAAAGAACACATACCATGTGGAATGGGGGAGAGTGGTGAGAGCTGGGTTTTGGTGGAAGCAGATCATCGACTTTATGGGAGAAGTATCATTTCAGCTGTGGCCAGAAGGATGAATAGGACTAAAAAGGATCAAGGAAAGAGGCCATCCCTCAGACCACCCTTGTGCTTCTATAGCAAAAGTTGGGCTCTACTACCTAAGAAGGACCCATTTACATGTACAGAAATAAAGCCAACCAGAGAGCAGCTGATTTCTTTTAGATTTCCTTGACCTGGGATGGATCGTAATGCAACTCATATCCTGGCCAAGAATCCTGGATACTCCTCTATGTTCAAACTAAATGTTTAGGAAGTAATCTTGTTAAATATATATTTACACTCAAGAACAGAACACCAAGGTTCCTGATCTTGCTTCCTGGCCTTAAACACAAAGACACTATTATATTTTCGAAAAGGAAATGATTCCAGTATCCCTGCCCAGGCTCTGAGAACTTCTGTTTGCCCTCAATCTTCTTCCTTCTCTTCAAAGGAAATCCAGACTTTAACCCACACTAGTGTGGACAGCACATGAGGTTTGGTGTTAAAGCAGCAAGGATGCGTTTCTGTTTAAAAGGTGGGAACACTGTTTCTGAGTGACAACATTTAGTATCACTTCCCTTGAGATCTGCTACCATTAACAATTCAACTGCAGGGCTGGGTTCATTTCATTTTAAAATGTAACTCAAGAGCTTAAAATTGGTAATTGGGCATCTAATTGGGTATGCAAAGGCACTCACTGGATTTTAACAGCTTCAACAGGTAATGTTTAAGAACATTAAAAATTAGAGGAATGATGAATCAGATGCAAATGGAAAGTGAACAGATTTTGGCACTTACAATTTAACACACAGCTAACTAGTGTTTTGAGCTGAAGATGTTCAGTTAGGTTGGTTTCTTAAATTTTCTTATACGCCAGCCATTATCAAAATATTTTACTTTTTAAGTTTGACTTTTTAAAAAAATTTTTTATGCATTTATTCACATGTGCATACATTGTTTGGGCCATTCCTCCCCCCTGTTCCCCACCCACTCCCTCTCCCCACCATCCCCCCTTGTTTCCAGGCAGAACCTGTTCTGCCCTTATCTCCAATTTTGTTGAAGAGAAGACATAAGCATAATAAGAAAGACAAAGCGTTTTTGCTAGTTGAGAATAAGGATAACTGTACAGAGAGATTCCTAGCATTGCTTCCATGCACAAAGTGTGTTACAACCCAAGTTGATTCATCTCTAACTGACCTTTTCACTTGTTCCTGATCCCCTTCCCATACTGACAGCTCTGTTACTTTAAGGTTTCTGTATTAGCTCCTCTGCAGTGGGGACACCAAACACTTTCCTGTTTTGGGTTTCCTACCTTTCCCCATACCTCCCATATGTGCTCTTCCTTTAGCATGTGACCCAAGACCTACAACATTCCTGTATTTGCCCTAGGTCTAAAATCCACATATGAGGGAGAACATATGATTTTTGGTCTTCTGAGCCTGGCTAACCTCGTTCAGGATGATGTTCTCCAGTTCCATCCATTTACTTGAGAATGATAAGATTTCATTCTTCTTCATGGCTGAGTAAAATTGCATTGCATATAAACGCCACATTTTCTTAATCCATTCGTCAGTAGTGGGGCATCTTGGCTGTTTCCATAGCTTGGCTATTGTGAATAGTGCTGCAATAAACATAGGTATGCAGGTGTCTCTAGAGTAATCTATGTCACAATATTTTGGGTATATCCCCAGGAGTGGGATTGCTGGATCATATGGCAGAACTATGTTTTTAGATTTTTAAGAAGCCTCCATATTGTTTTTCCAGAGCAGTTGCACTAGCTTGCATTCCCACCAGCAGTATACAAGGGTTCCTTTTTCTCCACATCCTCACCAACCTGTTGTTGGTGTTTTTGATGATGGCTATTCTAACAGGGGTGAGGTGGAATCTTAGTGTGATTTTGATTTGCAATTCCTTTATGGCTAGAGCAATGCTGGAGGTATCATAATACCCGACTTCAAACTATATTACAAAGCAATAGCAATAAAAACAGCATGGTACTGGCACAAGAACAGACATGAAGACTAGAGGAACAGAATAGAGGATCCGGATATGAATCCACACAGCTATGCCCACCTTATTTTTGACAAAGGCGCCAAAAATATATGATGGAGCCCCTTCAACAAATGTTGCTGGGAAAAGTGGTTATCTGTTTGCAAAAAATTGAAACTTGATCCATGTTTATCACCCTGTACTAGTATCAAGTCAAAATGGATCAAGGACCTTAATATCAGACCTGACACTCTGAAGTTAATACAGGAAAAAGCAAGGAATACTCTGGAAGTAATAGGTATAGGCAAGGACTTCCTCAATAGAACCCCAGCAGCCCAGAAACTAAGAAAAAGAGTGGATAAATGGGACTTCATAAAACTAAAAAGCTTCTGCACAACAAAAGACATAGTCTCTAAATTGAAGAGACCACCCACAGAGTGGGAGAAAATATTTGCCAGCTACACATCAGACAAAGTACTGATAACCAGAATATACAGGGAACTTAAGAAATTAAACTCCCCCAAAATCAATGAACCAATAAAAAAATGGGCAATTGAACTAAACAGAACTTTCTCAAAAGAAGAAATTCAAATGACTTTCTTTTTTCTATTTTTTTTTTACAAAAGTATAACTTAAAAGTGTTCACTTCAATGCAGCCTATCAGCAAAGGGCTGATAGGCAATATGCATTGCTTATGCCTATTGGGAATACCAAAAAGTATGAGCTTTATTCACATAGCATGGTTAAACAGCAAAGAGCATCTGTGAGTTCATTAGAAATCCGGCCTCTCGCTGGGGCATCCAGAAGACAGTCGGCTGGACGTCTGCTAATTGAATGGAATGGCTCTTTTGTGACAGCCTATTCCCAAAGACCTCAAAGTCACTTATGAATACTACCAGTGCCTGCTCACTATTTATTCTTTCAAAGATGTATTTAATTTTAAATACCTAATACATTTACATGATTAAAGACAATACATTAAGACATTGTACTCCCACCTCTGTGTCCATATATTCTATTCCTTCCTTCTCCCTGCCATCCTACACACCTTTCTTTCTTTCTTTGTCTGGAAACACACATACGAATATTCTTATTTCCTCCCTTTCTTTTACAAAAGGTAAAAGGTTTACTTTCTTTTTAAAAAAAATTATATGTTGGTACTCTTGAGAATGATAGATCCAATTTCATAAATTCTTTGTATTAGTATATATTAATTTACAAAATAATGGGTTTCATTGTGACATTTTTGTGCATGCATATTTACTTCCTTTTTAACTTCACTTATCCCCCTCTCCCATTCCTCTACTCCCCTTCCTTTTCTCCCATTAGCCCACCTTCTACTTTCATGTCTTTTTTTTCCCCTCTAGATTCCATGCAATATTTGTCTTAGAAAACATGCAATATTGTCTTTCAGAGTCTGGCTTATTTTGTTTAACATGATGATTGCCATTTCCATCCATTTTCCCACAAACAAAATGATCTCATTCTTCTTTATGGATGAATAAAACTCCACTGTATACATAGACCATATTTTCTTTATCCACTCATCTGCTGTTGGGCCCCCAGGGCTGATTCCACAGCTTAGTTATTGTGAATACTGCTGCAATAAACATGGGCATACAGGTATCTCTATTGTATTTTTCCTTCTTTGTATAGTTGCACATACTCCATCCTGAGGACATATGAACTATTTAACCTGCAGCCCCCACCTTGATGGACAGTGAGTGCTTTCCAATCTTTTACCATCACCAACAATGCTGAATTAATATCTTGCTAGTATGCCATGAGAATAAAGTTCCAGAACTGGGTTGGATCACATGGTCAAAGAGCAATGAATTTATAATTTTAATATACATTGCCATCAGCCTTCCATAGGCATTGTAACATTGTGCCCTCCCACCAGAAATCTATAAGCTATCTATTCGTCATGCACTTGCCAAGAGGGTACAGTCAAGCTACTTTTTTGCCAGTTTGAGAGATGAGAAATTATATGCCAGTGTACTTTAAATTTGCATCTTACTATTACTGAGGCTTATATGTGTTTAAGGTCCATTTGTAGTTATATTCTTATGAATCACCTGTTTGTGTTTTTTTGTCCATTTTCTATAATGCTGGTCATCTTTTTCTTACTGATTTCTGCAGGTCTTTTCTAAGGAAACAAACTGTGCTTTGAGTATTCTCTCATCTTATTATTTCTTTTTGACTCATGCTGACTTATACCATGAGATTTTGGCAATTTTGCTTTGTTATACACCTAAAAAATAGTTATCCACTGATCTTTCTTCTATGGTCTCAAGATTCTCAGTAATAGTTATTTATTTCCTTACTCCAAACAAATCATTTAAAATATTTTTAAAATACTTTAAAATGTTTACATACTTTTAAAGTATTTTGTTGATATCATTTTCCATATTGTGATATTTTATCTACTTAGAAGTTATGAGTAGTGTAAGGCATGCATACAATCTTATTTCTTCCAGATTGAAATTCAATTTGTTTTAACACCATTTATTAACAGTTTAGCTTTTTTGCATGAATTCGCAATACTACCTTTTTCATATATCAAATTCTCCAAGTGTTTGTGTTAACCACAAATTCTATATGTGGCCTTCAATCCTACCAGATACCTGATCCAGGGCTCTGAGAAATCTTAAATTCAATTATCTAATGACTTTTCTGAAACTTCATTCTCAAGACACATCTTGGTCCTTATCAGTTGGTCTTCTGTTTTATTCAAACTCAATAACTGCCTTTTTTTTCAGAGGTGACTCAATGTCTGCTTGAACTACTTATGTGGGCAATATAAACTAATACGGGGTCATTGCTTATGATTACTATTGCGGCAGTGAAACCAAGGAAGAAAGGACAACCATAACATTACAGGACTTAAAGTTCTCATTAGACAGTCTTCGGCGTGAACAGCCATGTGCCTCAGATGTATTTTAAATTGTAAACATAAGAAAGACTACTGAAATTCTACAAAAGAACAAAAATATGTGAACTGTAAAAAAAGTATAAAAAGAAGCAACAATAAAATAGTCAACAATCAAGGGAAAAAAAAGAAAACAAATGCTGGCAAGGATGCAGGGAAAAGGGAAACCTTATACACTGTTGGTGGGAATGCAAATTAGTCTACCCAGTACAGAAATGAGTATGGAGGTTCCTCAAAAAACTAAAACTAGAACTAACTTATACAGTTATACCACTTCTTGTATGTTACCAAGGGATCAAAGTTATCATATAACAGAGATAACTGCACATTCATGTTTATCATGGTAGTATTCACAATAGCCAAGTCACAGAATCAGCTTAGGTGCTTATCACTGAGGGATAAGTGAATGGCTAAAGAAAATGTGGCATATATACACAATGGAGTATTATTCAGCCACAAAATGGAACAAAATAAGCCAGACTCAAAAAGACAAGTATCACATGTTTTCTCTCCTATGTGGAATCTAGACTTAAAAAGCAACAAAAGAAGACATGAACAAAGGGAGACAATAAGGGAAAAGGAAAGGTACAGGGTGGGGGAGGAGGGGGGAAGATAAGAGAGGACAATGGGGGCAAATATGATCAAGCTACATTATATGCATGTATGAAAATGTGACAATGAAACCATTTTTGTACAATTAATATACACTAATGAAAATGTTTAAAATGCCTAATATCTAAGTAAATTTAAACTACGGGAGCCAGACCACTGAAGTAGAGAAGAAAATAGATTCCTTTTAAAGACTAAGAGGTAATTTCCATCTATTCTCAGCTAATCATTCATATTAAATAATTAATAGTAATTCATACAAAATAATATGTAAGACTGGTTTTGCTATGGCTATCTGTCACTTCTCTACAGCCCTACATATTATGTGTGCTTATCATACAAAGAAGGTAATCATAACAGGAATTTCCTTCTTTAAAGAACAAGTAAGGAACAAAGTAAGAATAGAGTTCTGTACTTAATGCTTTGCCCTCTTCTACCTCAGGCTGGCTCTTGGCTATGGATCAATGTTTCCTTTCATTCAGATGTCGTGATAGCATTTGGTACACTTTTACCTTCTTCTTGAATCCAGAATAACTGATTCTCAGGGCTTATTTGATAGCAATTCTATTACAGCCTCAAACCAATTATTTTAAGACAAGATGAGGGGGCAAAAAAGGAGAGGAACTGTACAAACAATTCAACAGAATCCCTATTCTTCTTCTTCTTTTAATGTTTCTTGCCTCTCCCCATTGCCTTTCTTTCCCTGAGCTCTAGGCACTGTTTTAACAGAACAGAAACAATATCTTGGTTGGCAGGAGCTGTGAACAATAAAAAGCCAAGCAGAACTGATGATTCCCTAACAATTGCAGGGCAGTGCCTGAGGGGCTCTCAAGGGCAGGAAATGCCCCATTTATGGGTATCGGGCCACCTGCTCCCCATCTACCACTAACAGGGAGTGAGCAGTGATGACTGTTTTCCTCATTACTTTTTATTGTCTTAGTGCACTCTTTCTTCACCTGTTAAACAGTGAATCTCTTCTCACCAGTTGGCTTGACAGCATGTGCTCTGGGAAGAGTCTGCCTGCATCTCTGAGGGAAAGGCTAAGATGTGATGTGACTGAGCTGACATTTGTCTTTTCTCCTTGTCATGTTCTAACTCATCTTTGTGCTGGGGGGTGCCTTTGAAAACACTAACAAACTTTTTTACTACTTGTTCACCATATTCCCTAGAGGAGCCAGTGGAAAGTTTCCTGAACTAGGAACTACTAGGAATTTGCTCCTGGCCTTGGGAAAAAAAAAATGCAATGACTGGAGACAGGATCAAAGATTTTTGAAAATTCCAATGAGAATGTAAAACTGACTGCAACTCCTTGGGGACAGGTACATTAATGCTTAGCTCACATCCACACATTTACCCTATGCCATAGCTATAACAGGGGCTTATCATAGGTTCCACGAGCACAGTATGGGAGAATTAATGGGGAAATATGCAGGAAGTAGCATGCCCCTGGGGCAGGACCTGCAGCCTAGGTGTGTGATTCACTGTTTCCCACTGTCTTGTGCTGGGAATTTGGACTCTGAATGTGGAACTGGAAGGAAAAGAGAGACAAAGAAACAAAAATATGGAAACAGCTCAGTTCCGATATTACCAATTTACTAATTACTACCATATTACCAATCAATTAATTTACTAATTTATTACCATATTACCAGTTTAATTTTTATAAAAATTACCAAATAAAAAAGTGGGCCATGACAAGAACAAGTAAAACCAATGATTATCGTTAATTTAATTCTGTATACCATGGTCCTCTAAAGAAAAGGAGAAGCACAGATAGAGGACAGAAAACAGCCAAGTAGCACTGAGGGAGGGGCAGTTCTAATTTCTGAAAGGTTAGATGACTCATGTTTCATAGGTTTTTCTACATTTATTCACTGAAAGAGCATTTTATCACTTCTTTGAAAATCTCAAAAGCAAGGATACTGTTCAGATAACTACTGTATTATTTTGAGAACACTATTTTCACTCCCTTACTACCTACATGCTTTCCTCTACACCACTGTACCTTGCAGGTAATATGGTCCAAATACTGCATCTCCCTCTGGGCTTTTCTGTAAATCCTAGCAGAATAAGTCAATGGGAACAAAGGGAAAAGTTCGGATTGTACAAAGTGTTCCTGGGCCACTAGTTCAAGGGTGAGACTCAGAGGCAGTGCTCTGGACACCTTTCTTGGAACTCAATCAATTCCTGAATTTCTTCATTTTCCCAAGGCCATGGTGGGTGGCCAGGGCTACAGTCAGCAGATGTAGTTTATGTTGGAATAGTCCTCAAGTTATGGCAGAAAAGCAAATCCCTGTCTAGGGAATAGACTTCAGAAAAGAACTCAAATCAATGTATGAGCCTCATTCAAAACATGAAAAGGCACTTAAACTTTGGAGCAGTAAAACACTTGAAACAAGACAAAATGTTAAGAATGACAGGTGCAAAACAACAGAGATGACACTCACAAATTCAGCATGTGTGGAAACAGAAACATGGTTTGCTACTAATGTCCATTTACAGACACTCACGACAGGAGGCTGCTGGGTTTGAAAGGAATTTACCTAAACTCCCTGAAGTTAAGGGGACAGACTAGGAAATCACTTGCAGACTGTTCCCAATAATGACATGGATGCTTTTTTGCTTAATTGTTCTTGCTGCTGTTATTTGAGACAGGTTGACATTATGTTGCCCAGGGTGGCCTCAAACTTGCAATCCTTCTTCCTCAGCTTCCGGAATGCTGCGATTACAGGGGTATACATTTAAGTACAGATGCATTTTTGAAAGTTGATAATCCGGACTGATGCTTGTGCAGGATAATTGCAATGCTGGGAATAGTCACAGCTCTGAGCATTATTGCAAGGTAGCTTTAATAGGGTGGGAAAGAGAGAGGGAGTGTACATACATGAGCTAGTGGTCAGCTGTAGGAAAGGTGTATGGAGAAGATATACCAGTGCTGTCATGGGAATATCCATTCCAATTTGCCCCAAGTTGGATGTTAGAGGTTCACACTGTGAGGAGTGGAAATCAGGATATTAATATCCTCTACCTTGGTAGTACTGTCCCCTCACTGTCTGACATATCTTAACCTACCAAGACAGGCAACTATCTGAAGCAGCCACTGCTCACAATAGTTACCCTTCTCCAGGGTGACTGGGCATAAAGGGAGGCATCCCATGCATATGAAGCCTGGCCCCAAGTTAACTAATCTGAAGATGCTGGGCCTCCGCCTAGAACTCAACAGAGGGAGAGAAATCTCCCAGCCTGCACTGCCTGTCTCCAGAACACTTCTTCCTGCCAAGCCTGCTCCAGCCTGCATCTACTCAGCACTCTTTCACATGCCCCAACAGGGGCTTTGATTATTTAGCTCTTCTCTTCCAGTTCCCTACCTATCCCTACTCACTCTCAGCAAGACTTCTAAAATAAGGAAACAAAAGCTTTAAATTGCATGTCTCCAGCTTCCTGACTAACTAGTTCTAGCCTACCAGGTCACTACTATAAATTCATTTGTTCATATAATCCCTCATACAGAATCCATTCTAATTGATGTTACTCAAATTTACATAACAAAAACCTATTGACATTTTTAAAACTGCACATATCCTTTGGGCCAGTAATTCCATTTCTAGAAACTTCGCCTGAGGAAACAAAAGTGAATATGAACAAAGCCTGAATTTCATGGCTAAGTCACTGCATTTCTATAATAATGAAATATGAGTGATAACTTCAATTTCCAATAAGAAGAGATTGGCTAAACAAATTCTGCAATATTTTCATATCACTGAATATTGTGCAACAATTATGAGGCTATAAAATACTTAGTGACATGAAAATATGTTCACTCAGAAAAGGAAATTATGAAACAATATGCATATATATCGAATACTTATAAAATATACAAACTTAACCAATACGTAAATGTCCCCCCAAATACCATGTTCCTCTGAACATTTTTGCGTCTCTAAATGCACCAAATTTTTTGCAAGTGTGTATTTTTTTTTAAGTTAAGTATCCTGCTGGCAAGGTTGTAGGGAGAAAGGTACCCATATACATTGTTGGTAGGAGTATAAATTAGTCCAGCCACTATGGAAATCAGTATGGAGCTTCCTCAAGAAAAAAAAAAAAAGAAAGAAAAAACCCAAAAACTAAAAACAGAAGTCCCATATAATGCAG
Organism: Castor canadensis; assembly: GCF_047511655.1. Taxonomy (NCBI): domain Eukaryota; kingdom Metazoa; phylum Chordata; class Mammalia; order Rodentia; family Castoridae; genus Castor; species Castor canadensis. Next base: position 79,944,093 of record NC_133388.1, on the reverse strand, counting down.
CTATATTACTCCTGGATATACATCTGAAGGAATCTAAGTCTGCATCCATCAGAGATAAATGCAACCCGTGTTATTGCCACACTAGTCACAATAACCAAGTTATGGAATCAACCTAGGTGGATAAAGAAAATGCGATATATGTAGAGTTTTATTCATCAATAAAGAAGAAGAAATTATACCATTTGAAGGAGAATGGATGAAATTGGAGATCATTAGGTTAAGTGAAGTCAGACCCAGAAAGACAAATGTATTTCCTCTATAGGTGTAATTTAGATTTAAAAAAAATGAACATAGAAGGGGGACTATTTGGGAAGAGGAATAAGAGAGGATAGTGGTGGGGATGAAAATGTCATAATGAAGATGTACAAAAATAAACTATCTTGGAATAGGTTGAGATTTATAGAAAATGTGAAAAGCTGAGGACTCCTTTGTACCTCCTATCCAGTTTTCCCTATTGCTCCATTAGGTGGAAATATCTGTCACAATGAATTAATCCATACTAATACAGTATAATTAAATCCATAGTATGTTCTTATTTCCTTACTTTTTATCTAATATCTTTTTTGTATTCCAGTATCCCATGAAGGACACTGCTATTATTTTGGTAATAAAAATTATACTGTTTAAAAAACATGATCTGGGATACCACAAAAAAACCAAGACCACTGTTTTCATATCTTTTCACTCCTTTACTACCTACAGGGTTTTTTTTATATACCACTGCACTTTGCAGGTGATGTTACTACCAAAAAGCGATTCCCAAATTACATCTCCTTCTGGGTTTTTCTATAAATATGAATAGAATAATATACTGGAACACTGGGAAAGGCTCCATGGAATAGTGTCAGGAGTGACACTCAAATATTAAATCTGCAACCCTGAAGGTTCTGCTTTATGTGAACTTGCTAGGCAAGGGAACCTCCTATTTCCTTGAGTTCCCACGTTGAATACTTCTGAAGACTGCTAGTTAAGGTGGAAAACACCCCCAATACTCAGTTTATTACAGAAAAATGATCTGCTGAAATTGCTGGCCTGGAGTTAGTCAGTGGAGTCTCCTGTGTGCCGCTCTGGTTCTGAGAACTGGCTTACTGACCAGTTATTTGTTCTTCCCTAGCATCTAAATCCCCCTGGATTCTTCTGCAAAAGCTAATGGAAATGCCAGACGATGCTCAAAGAAGAATGCTTTTTAAAAAATGTTTTGAATTGGAACTTTCCTACAGCACAAGCTCTTAAATAATTGGCAAACAAAAGAACAAAATAATAAGCTGTGCTGAAAGGCAGGGCAAAACCAAAAAAAAAAATCTGTTATTAAAGGATGCTTTCCCTTTTTAAAGAAATCTCATAATAACTTTTTAGTTTGTAACTGCATAGCTATCTTTGCGAAAAGGACCTATCTTATTCAGAAGAAAAACAAGTCTTTGGTAAGCTGTCAAGATTAAATGGATTTATCAGCCACATATATTCTATATAGTGGGACAGGTTATAGATAATCTTATCCTTAAAAGGGATACCAGAAAAAAGGAACAATTTCCTTATGTTAAAATATACCTTAGCTTCAAAACTAATATTAATGAATTTTGGATAAAATAACCTGAAGATTGGTTGCAAACAGCTCCTAATTTCTACCTTCCATTCACAATGGAAATTCAGGAACAGAAAGTACCAATACTTCTGTTTCTGAATCAACAAATTTTGTTTTAAATTTCAAGGTCACACTGAAGAAATTCTGTTTTGACTTATTTCCCAAAGGACAACAATTCTAAAATAGCTCTTCTTTCTAAAGGCAATAAAAAAACCCAAAGCTTTGCCCAGCTGAGCCAAGAGTCAGTATGAGGTGGGCAGCCCTGGCTGACATGGCATTTTGAAGACTATACCCTGTGATTTTCCCCATGTCTCCACTGAATGCCTTGGCAAATCAATCCTCAGTATCAACTTTCCAGAAAATGCATGTATTCAGTAAAGTACACAGGTCTGTTATATTTGTTATTACATCACTTGTAAGCCCTCCATTGTCCTGGTTTTGCCCCATGAGAAATACACACAAACACTGAATTCTAAAGCTTCTCACTGCCCTGACATGGCTTTGCCTTTGTACTGTGGGCAGTCATGTTATGTAAGCAAACAAATGATTCTTCCTGCCACATACAGAAATGTATGGACCTGGCTCTTGGTCACAGAAGAGAAATGTGATCTGCTTTCATTTAGGATCCTTAGATATCTGTACTTCCAAGACAAACTCCGCTGCTTCCCCATCAGTGCTCTGCTTTTGTCTAGCCATGGAAAAATCAAGAACCATGGGGCTGTACCCATTTAGAAAGAGTGTCAAGTTGTCTCAAGGATCTATTCAACCTGCCTTGCTCAGGCTAAAATAAAACTTACTGTGGTATCCTTGAAAATCTGGGAGCGCCAAGAAGTCTTCATGTCATTTCTACTCTTTACTTTGACTCAAGAACATTGCTTTAAAAAGTACATCTGGTACCTTGACACCTAAAAAACTAGCTAGCATTTGTTGCCCTTAACGCAGAGAAACTAAAGCAGATACCTTAAAGCAAATGAGGCCAATAGGAAAAGGGGACCAGGAACTAGAGAAAAGGTTAGATCAAAAAGAATTAACCTAGAAGGTAACACCCACACACAGGAAATCAATGTGAGTCAATGCCCTGTATAGCTATCCTTATCTCAACCAGCAAAACCCCTTGTTCCTTCCTATTATTGCTTATACTCTCTCTACAACAAAATTAGAGATAAGGGCAAAATAGTTTCTGCTGGGTATTGAGGGGGGGAGCGGGAGGGGGCGGAGTGGGTGGTAAGGGAGGGGGTGGGGGCAGGGGGGAGAAATGAACCAAGCCTTGTATGCACATATGAATAATAAAAGAAAAATGAAAAAAAAAATAAATAAAAAGTACATCTGGTACCTTGGCATGTGGAGATTTTCTAAGATGTTGGACAGCTCTCCCAATATAGCTGGCAAAAGCCAGTTTTCATTGTCATAGTGAGCCTTCCCATCTCCAAAATAAGTGTCCTGAATAGAGAGTTTATTTTCCTGTAGTCAAGATTTGGCATATTCAAAGTTCACAGGACAAACTGGTGAGGTTGAGCATGCTTGCAAAATAGAGGCACCTCAGGATCTCTACAATGCCTGGAAAGGAAGGCTGGATGTGGTGGCTCACACCTGTAATCCCAGCTACTTAGGATGTGGAGATTGGGAGGATTATGGTTCAAGGCTATCCTGGGCAAAAAGTTAGGGAGATCCCATCTCAACCAATAACTTTAGCTATTTTGGGGTAGGGTCTCACATTTCAGCACAAGCCAGCCTAGACTACGAACCTCCTGTTTGCGCTTCCTACATAGCTAGGATGACACGTGTACCAACACACTCAGCTTTATTGGATGAGATGGGGTCCTAGTAGCTTTTTTGCCTGGGCTGGACTTGAACCTTGATATTCCCCATCCTTGCCTCCTAAATTGTTAAACAGATCCAGCTACAAGTGATCTGTTACCTCTTATCTGTACGACTTCAGATGAGGTGATTTGTACCTTCATATTCTTATCTGTAAAATACAAATGATAACAGTAACTATAAATCCAAGTTGTCACAGAGATCATAAATAATGTACTTAATGATCTTTACTATAGGGTTGGACATACAACAAATAATAAATATTGGTTATCTTAATAATTATCTCTGAGAAGTCTTTGATATCTAGAACTCATCAATAATTCACATTAGATTTTCTTGCTATTTTTACTCTGGAATTTGGTGGTATCAATTGCCCTGTGGATTGAATAATTCCATTTACTTTTATGATTGTTATTTCACGTTAGCTTTAAAGATTTTTCTCCAACACTTTATGCTACTTGAACTTACATGTGACTTGAAGTAACACTGCCATTCTAAAGCACTTCATTTTCATGCCATGTGTTTTTCAGCTATGTTAGAATTAAAATAAAGCAATTTAAAAGGACTTAAAACTAGGCAGTAGATAAATTTGGATTATAATTCAAGTTTCCTAACTCTAGTCACGCATTGTAGAATGCCTTGCTATTTTCTTCACTCCAAGCCACAGTCCTCCCTCGGTATCTGAAGGTGCCAGGTTCCAGACCTTTGGTCATGGAAACCAGCAGATGCTCAGGTCTCCTACATAAAGTTGTATTTGCCTACAACATATCACATCCTCCTACATACTTTGAATCATCTCCAGATTGTATATTATACATCATAAATGTAAATGCTATGTACAGAATTGTTACACTGTCTTTTTAAGGAAATAACAAGAAAAGTCTGTACATACTAAGTGTGATTCAATACTTTTTTTTTTTTCCAAACACTTTCAGACCGAGTTGGTTGAATTCACAGTTGTAAAGCCACAGTATGGAGGGCCGACTGTACTAAACTACACCATCTCCTCTTGTGCCCTCTCAAAGAAGCAGCCAACATATCAGCGAAGACATGAAACCCCTTTAAGCTCTGTTTCTAACAACTAACATGGAAACTACAGTTTTATCTAGTTTTTGCCCCACCCTAAGTGATGTCAGGGATCCAAGCATGAATGAGAACATATCTTGGCAGTTGAGCTGTTTTGCTTCCTCAAGTTTATGTGGTCTTGACAGCTAAGGTCTTGATGACAAACCTCCTGTACTGTCGTGTTACCCACACTGCTTTTCTATCTTTGGTGCTTTATTTCAATACAGCTTTTTTAACTGTGCAAAGGTAAGTCATATATCCTTCCTGATGTTTTCTTTGAAATCAGTAAAATCTGAAACCTGCTAATTTATAATCACTAGAAATTAAGGAATTTCAAATGAAACCAAACACTTATTTAGCACACGTTGCCATTATTCATATATTCCACATCCATCATTCAATTTTAATCTCTCTCCTTACAGCAAAAATAAAAAGGGCGCTGTTTGAGAGGAAACTCACTCTCTTCAGCCCTTCTTCCTAAAATCTATATTTGGATACAGCAGTTAGTGGTCAAAAGCATTAACAGGCTTTCCATGAGGCATTACCCTTTTTCTCCTTTTGTTTTGCAAACAGAGCTTATTAAATCTTTGCTGTAGGCACCAGGACTGAAGAGCAGTGAGAATGTGCTGATGTGAAGAGTTTTACTGAACTCAAGCAAATCATTTTTGATTTGCCACAATGCCACAACTGTAAATGCCAGAAAAGCATGTTGTTTGAGTGGCAAATGCAAATTCCTATCATATAAAACATAGTACAGGAAAGCCAACAACTTACCCCTCTCCCTGCACTAGGGGTTTAAGTCAGAGAAGTCAGCTGCAGATGCTTCCCACTAAGTATTTTCCAATCAGTGTGAAGGACAAATTTTTGGTGCTAGTATAGCTTAAAGCAATCCTACTAGCAGTGTCAGAAAAAAATCAGTGTATATTTTAGGACATTCAGAATTTCTTTCTTTTAGTTCTTCTCTATTCTATTTTGAGCTGAGACACACACAACTAAGTTTAACAACACACAGTTTAAAGACACATAGGCACACACGACTAATTTTAACAACCAATCAAGTAAAGATATGCAAAGCAAAGCCAATACAGTAGCGTTTATGCCTCACAATTCATAGGAAAGTTAGCCAATTTTCATCTTCACACATACACACACCTTGACTTGCAGTGTCTCTTAAATTGACTAAAATGATAACAGGGAGGTTGTGTTTTAGAGACAAATCCACAAAAACAAACGAAATGGAAAAGAATACAACATCCACAAAGCCTTGGAAGATAAGAACACGTGGACAAGTGGCTACTAACTAGATAGGACCAGGGAGGCTGAAACCTAAGTTGGCAATAGGGAAAACTCAAAAAGCAACCAAATGTACAGAAGAGAACCTCTCAAAGCCAAGAGTTTTTAGGCATCAGGTCTCTCTGGAAGGAGGAGTGAAGATGGAATTGAAATAAAAAAAATAGCTGAAAGTCTGTTCAAAAGCATTCACATACCCTAGTCCTTTTCTTTGCTCTGATAGATGGGTACCTGCCTTTTCCAGGCCTTTTGGTACCAGACATAGTTTAGGGTAGGGGAAAGGCACTAAAAAACAAAACAAAAAACCTTTTTTTTCCTCACACAAAAAGATTCACATAGTTATGCTTAATCTCCTCATTCCTCTTTTTTGGACTCAGCTCCTAGAACCCTGAGAGCAAGTCTGATTTTTTTTTTTAATAGGCAGAACATCAGAAAATCCTTTCCTGGGGAATCTACCCTGGACCAAAAGAAAGTCACACAGATGCTAACATCCAAGGTATCCCCATGAAGCAGTATAGCCAAAATCATCTTACAGTGAGGCACTTAGGAAACCTAACTCACACTCAGGGTTTCTAATCAGCTTTTAAAATTCTACTTTGAGCAGACAACCAAAGCTCACTGAGCCAAGTCTATAGTATATGAAAGTTAGAGACCTAAACAGACAGTCAAACGCAACTTGGAGAAAACAGGGACTAGGCATAGAGAAGAAAAAAAAAAAATAAATCTATCACTAATGCCCTCATAAACAATAACAAGATGTCTAAGAAAATTCAGAAAAAGCATGCATATATGTATATGTATGCTCCTAAAAAGAGCATTGAAAGAAAGAAAAAAATGTAGAAACAAATTACAGAAATAAGTCCAAGAGGATACAGATCAGGGTCCTTTGTTGTGAAAAGAACCTGTGTTATTTATTTTTAGCAGAAATGGTTTCTTACAATACATTAAATGACATACTCTCCAGAAGGGTTAAACAGACAGACGGACACTGGGATGTGCTTTTAGTATAGCTCTCAAACTGTACAGAGAATTAGACCATGGGGGGTTCTACCACCAGAAGACTGCCTGCCTCCTAAGTAGGAACTGTCACAACTACTGCCAACTCCAAAAGCTCGTTTCTGTTGCCAAGGGAAAGCCTCAGAGCTATGGCTGCTGGCTGCAAAGCTGGGTGGGTTGTGCTTGCCACAATTCATAGGACCGAAATGGATGGCAAACAGCCTGCTTCTTGCCCCTCACAGAGCTAGGACTGAACACTGGTGCATCTGCTAATGCTGTCCCAGGGAAAAGCCTCCACGGCTATGCCTGCCAGAAGATAATAAGGAGTACTGCTGAATCTAAATTATGTCTAGAACATGAGCTGCAGAAGAGCCTAGGAAATATAACATTTAGTTTCTGGTCTCTGTAGCACCCAAGGATAAACTAGAAGGATGGTGCGATGTATGTGAGCTAACTATCCACAAGATCAGCAACATCTGAACAATGAACTATCAAAAAGAACAATAGATATAAAAGGAACAAGGGGCTGGGCATGGTAGTGAGCAACCTGTAATTCCAGCATTTGTGAAGTAGAGGCAGGAGCATTGTGAGTTTGAGGCCAGTGTGGGCTGCACAGTGAGAAATGAAAGATGAGAGATGAGAGATGAGAGAGAGATGAGAGAGAGAGAGAGAGAGAGAGAGAGAGAGAGAGAGAGAGAGAGAGAGAGTCAGAAAGAGAGAAAGAGAGGAGCAAGAGAAAGAGAAAGAGTGAGAGAGAGAAAGAAAGAAAGTGAAAGAGAAAAAACACAAGAACATGGGGCTGGGAGGAGGGGGGGTGGTACATGAAATTTTTCAAAGAATACTAAAGGAGCTCATTAAGTTATGGTATAATAGAAGAAAGGAGATAACTTGTAGATATATCACTAGGAAATTGCAGAACACTGGGTATTTAAAGATCTTACAAGCTTTCAGAGTAGAAGGAAATAAAGTTGTAAAGAATCCTTTTGGGCTTCTCAGCAGTACTACTGTAATCTAGACTACAAAGGGACAACACTTTGAACATTTCAAAGGAAGTTTTAGTCCTCTGAAATAAACTGAAATAGGATATTCAGAATATAGTAATCCCTGATCTATCCCCAGAAGGAGCAGTCCTGTGGAGTGATGGACTGAAACCCCTAGTTGATTGGCCCTATCTTTTATTTAAAATTTGTACCTTTATTCCTTTATAATTCCACACCCAGCTAAGCTATCAGTCGAGTATCAGGGTAGAATTCCATTTCCAGGCAGACAAGTTGTTTATGCCAGTGCATTACTATCCTCCCTGGGCTCCATTTTGACTCTCATTCCAAGACTTCTTTTTGCTTCTCCAGTGTTCAATATCTGTTTCTTGCATTCCATATTTTCCTCCTGCTCAGTTATGCCCTGATTTCTTGAAGAGAAACTAATAACATCTGTGAATAGATACCTTTAGACAATGTGTTAATTGCAGCTGCAAATAAGTCCTAAATAGGCCCTTGGAAGAGTTTGCCTTCACCAATCACAGAGTCTTTTTCTAAAAGATGTCCAATCACAGAGTCTTTCTAACAGATGTATGGACCTTGTACTTCTAGGCAAAAATAAAATGTGTCAAACTTAAACACAGGATAGGGCAAATCATCTTGGAGATTGCATCTATCTCTCCTTAGTGCTGTGCCCTCTGAAGGACAAATCAGAGCTAACTACAGCTTAAATACTCTGTTTTTATCCTGGATACATTTAGTCTGAATATTAAAAGGTAAGTGTTATAGTTTGAATCTTGAATGTCCCCCAAAGGGTTTATGTGTTGAAGGCTTGGTCCCCAGTCCGTGGCACCACTGGCAAGTAGTAGAACCTTTAGGAGGGAGCCCTAACAGGAGGAAGTTGTGTCATTGGAGTGTGCCCTGGGAAGGATGCCAACTCCTTTTCTTTAGCTTCCTGGCTGCCATGAGGTAAGCAGTTTCTTCTGCCATGTATTCACACCATTGTATACAGCTTTGCCACAGTATCAAAGGCAACAGGCCAACCTGAAACCTCTCAAACAAACATGAAGCAAAATAAGCCCTTCCAAGAGAAGTTGATTATCTCACTTGTTTTGTCACAGTGATGAAAACTAACACAAAAAGTGTTACTAAGAGGCTAGTAACAGACTACCCTCTCATTTCACACTAGACCCTCAGCATCAATTTAATATCCTCTCCCCAGCTTATGAAGAAAGGAAAATGCCAAGGATACCCGTTAGGGAATTTACATAGAACTCCTTTTGAATTCTGTAATGTATCTCATCTAACTGGGTAGAAAAAAAACTGATATTCTTTTCCCCTGCCACTGGAATAAGCTTTGAGGGCACTTACATGTTTTTGATAATTTAGAAAATGTTATCTAGAAAAATATTTAGGTAAGTTTTTAATTTATTCAAAATATACATAAATTCTCCCACATTATCTCCCACATTATTTTAATTTATTCAAAATATACATAAATTCTCCCACATTATTTTAATTTATTCAAAATATACATAAATTCTCCCACATTTATTTTGCTTTAGAAATTACCAAGGTAAACAGAGGGCTGGGTTTCTGAGATGTTTCTATACTTGTAAGGGGACAGTAATTCCAAGATGGAAGCAATCATAGGGCTACATCCTCAGAAGGTAACCCTGATTTGGGCCAACCACAGTCCTTGGACTAAGAGCCTCATTCTTTCAGAAGAATAATACAAAGGCGGGGCTGTGTCCCTTTCCATACTGTCTCCTGTGAACCTGGTTCTGCATCCTGGGATGTGTCTTTAGGGCATCACCATGGTAACATTTGAAATATAATTTTTTGGCTTATGCTGTTCTCGCACTGGCTCCATCTGGCCCAAAGACAGGTAGGGCTGCTGAGCTGTGAGGGGCCATGTGGGAGAATATCAAATGTGAGGCATGTTGCCAAGATGCCACCAAGTAGGGGATTGGGGAGAAACAGAAAGGAGTCTCAACTATCAATTACTATGAATAGAATTCTGATGGTTCTGAACTGGGAGCAGAATGAACCTCACTTTGCACTGTCCACTGTACCAAAGAGCTCTGCAGGGAAGAGGGCAAGGAAGTAAGCCCAAGAAAGGCTTCCCAACAGTCAAGTCACTAGGAGGGCATTGGTGCTCTTACCCCCAGGTATGGTGCAGTGAGTGCAACCCATTGGCTGTTCTTGTAGTCACAGGAGTAGCAGTAGATTCTAGAGTCTCAGGTGTTGGATGTTGACAATCCAAAAATTATTAATTTTGATCCAATGATAGTAGCATTAATAGAGATAAAGGGAAACTGGCTTTTACATGAATAAAAGAGATCTAACAACAAATACATCAGCTAACCCTCAGGAGGTGGGTGCTTACTGTTTGTGTGTCAGGTCCTATTGCAAGTGTTGTGAGTATCTGAATTCATTTAATCTGTACAAAACTAACCATCTTTAAATCCACTTTATAGTTGGAGAAGCCACATTAAGGAATTTGTCAAGGTTACACAGATAGCGCACAGCAGAAGGGGAGTCAGAACCTAGGCCATTTGGCTCAGTCTGTGCTTTTTCTCCCCAGGAAGTGCTGCCTCCCTAGGCTGGGAATTCCCAAGCACTGAGAATGCTAGATAATGAAATATATAGACCTAATCTGTGAAAAATGTGGGTTGTTAAGGATGGATCTGTGACTTCTAATTCCGACAAGAGTCTTACGAGTAATCCCCAGCATAAAATGATAACCATGAGCAATTGGGCTACGAGGTATGTTCAGTGGGCAACTACTCCTGCTTCAAATGGGAATGAAACACATTCCCTTCCCATTAACATTCCCCAAGAATTCCAAAGATAGAGAATAGACCTTAGTAACATTCAACTTTTAAGATCACATGTAAGGGACAGCTGGCTTTATAGTAAAGTAATTCTGGGCTTCAAATCTAGTCTAGTTGTTTCATCTTTTGGACAGTGACATTTTATAAAATTAATATACAATGTAAATAATTGTAAAATATAAACAGGAGTAAAATTAGAGCAAAGCGGTCATAGATAGGCATAAAGAATCAAAACAATGGAAACGGAAAAAGCAGGCTGCATGGTAAAAGCAGAATGGGATGGGATTAAGTCATGTTAGGGAATTTGGACTTGTTATAGAAAATTATGCAGGACTATATTATAATGAATCTTGAATTATAATGAAACTTGAATTTTAGAAATAAAAAAAGCACTATCAGAGTTGAGGACTTTCTAAGAAAAAGAATAGAAAAGACAAAGACCAATTTAGAAAGTACCTCAGTGTCTCCAAAGAGAGGAGCTATAAATCTGAAGCAGACCAGTGTACAATGACCAGGACTTGGAACTGACTTGAATATAAATTACTTGACTGTGAAAGAATCAGAAAACTGACTCCACTGCTAAGATTTCTAGCATGGGGAAAGTGAGAGGGGAAGATGTACTTAGCCAGGAAGGGATATTCAAAAGATGGATGACAGGATTCTGTACTGGCCTGGGTTTAGGTCAGATGGAAAACTAAGCAGCCAGGGCAGGGTAGACTAGAGAGAATGTAGTTAACTGAAGGAGAATCTGGGTGGGTATGTGTCCCATGAATAGGAAACTTAGCACTGGTTAGAAGAGCTCTAACAGATTCCATATCACCCAATTCACAGAACACGTTGCATATCTTGAGGTTATGCTCACCACCTGAGAGTCTGCTTTGCTCATGTGGGTATCCTTTAATGAAGCACTTGCTTACTCAGTCCCAGCTGTGATCAAACCCCATCGCTGTTTCTTATAGGCAAAGGGTCAAGGACATACATATCACTCCACCTGACTCAAAGAATTCTTCATTATGCTCCAAGGTGGAAGATACCAAGCAGTGAAAGGCTATTGGAGAATGTAGCTTCCTGCCTGTATAACTGCCTCCAAACTTTAAAGTTTTCTATTTTAACTCTTTCTTTCTTCTTTTATTATGCTCAGGAAAATCTTTCCAACTCCTTCCACATCATGTCTCAGTAGCTTTATGATATTTGCCTCAATCCTGTCTGGCTATTTTTTTCTTTACCTCTCATGTATTAGTTTTGGCCTCTAAAATAATACTCTAAGTAAATAATGCCAAGTTAATATCTCTGTTTTCACTTCTGTCACTAGCCATGTTCCATGTGATAAGCACATAAATGTTCTCCAAAACACTTGTTAGTCAATATTAATTTAACCAATTATTAAGCTGGTGAACATAGCAAAGGAGCAAGACAGAAATACAGAAAAGGAAAGTGCGCAGATTTTCTCACTGTGAAGTGCCATCTGATTGGCTGTGCCCATGAAATTAATTTAAAACCACAAGGAATTCTCATATCTTGTGTTGCTTTCAGTTTGTCCCTTTACAGAAGAGTGATCTGAAGATTTAAATGCATGTGCTTGCCTTCCACCTAAGGGTACATTCTTCAGCTCTTACTTAAATAACAGGCACAGGCTAACCAGTGTTCAGACCCAGTGAAAAGAAGTGTTACTAGGCATTGCACTTAATTTCTCTTAAGAGCTGCAGTTTCACTCAGCCATTCATGGTGGTGTATCCTTGTATTAGGCAAGCTACCCACGTTGCAAATACTGCCTAGCAGAGGCCCAGACATATATACAATTGAAGTCATATTCATTCACATACAACACACTCAAAGACACAACTGAAAAAAATTCCTCACATGCCTGGAAGATGGAGCAGAGCTCCATTTCTAATAGAATTGTATAAAGGAGAAGAAATGAGATGAAAAGAAAAAATAAAGGCAGTACTGTGTGGACTGATGTGAAGACCATAATTCAGTTTTAGGTTCTGGGTGGCTCCTTATTTTAAGAACAGAACCTGCTGTTGGGTTCCTCATAGACAAGGAGATAAGACAGAAAGTTTAAATAATCAGAGATTTGCTCATCTGTAGTCATCTGTGTCTCACTCAAACCTACTGAAAATAAATCTCTTAGGAAAAAGGAAAGGAGAACCCAGGAATCTATATAGCAAGCAGAATTTCACGTATACTAAAATTTGAAGACTACTCTTCTAGGACCTCATACAGAATGCACACACACAAGTGCTCTAACCTAGGTCGTCTTTTATATGTGCCATAGTAAAGACATGGAATATAGAAACAGATCCCAGAAAGAGAAATCCAAAGCAAGTAAATCTAGGAGAACCTCCTGGACTGGGAATTTGGAAGTGATTAGGATTAAAATCAGAAAACAGCTAGGCTAGGAGTGAGGAGAACTAGGATGAATGTGTCATACGTAGGAGAAACTAGATAAACACAAACGTAAGGACGAGGCAGATCTGCAGGATGTCTCAGCAGTACAGTGTGGCTGGGGCCCAGGTGAATGGGCGTTTAGGAAGGGGTCACGGCTTTACCTAAGGAGAAAAGGGCTGTCCAGTGGGATGAGATACAGGATGGAAAGCCTTTAATGCTAGTTGGAGTCTAAGTACTCTTGTCGCTTTGCTGTGAACCACCGTGACAGGTCTCTGCAGAGAGGCCACAATCAGAGCTGCACTTTGAGAAGGTGAATCTGGTAGGGTGAATCAGAAAGGGTTACTTGGGCCTACAGTCCCTATCCACTTTGCAAAATCCAGAAAGCTATGAAAATCATCACTTGTTGACAAAACCTATCATGAAATGAAGTAGAGTTAATAACAGTCATGATTTATCCAACTTATTGTGAATATTCATGAATCCTGCTATAAAAATATCAATGTGTTTGATAAAGGGTGCTATCTCAAAACCTCTGGGGTGTTATATAAAATTTAGTTCATGTATTGTATGACATTTCTGAACCAAAAAACAATTCTGATTTCCGAAACACATACTAGACTAAGGTTTTGATAAGGGATTTTCATAAATACTAGACCACTGATACCTTAAAAAGGCTAAGGAAACCTTTTAGGAGGGGTTATGTAAACAAGAGTAATCAGTCCCTTCATTCCTAGTGCCTCGTTTTCTATCCGGAACTGCTGTAGAGGTTTCTCTAAGAAGGTGCCTGTGGACTGAGTGGTTTGGCTTTTATAATTCTTCATTACCATCATCAGCCTTCATCGCTCTTCCTGACTCTGTGAATGAGTCCAGCCTATGGTGCTGCAGATTGTAAAGTAGCAGGTGAAGCAATGTAGACAAATGCTGCTGCATCTTTGCAGAGCTGTCCCTGTGTGCATGTGTTTGTGTGCACCAAATCCAGCAATATCAGAGCTGCAGCACTCCTTAGAAATCATTTAGTTAGACTCATTTCATTCACAGATGAAGAAACTGAGGGCAAAGGAGGGAAGTTATTTGCCAGAGACCCTTCTCTGAGGGCCTCACAGTTAACATTTGCTAGGCACTCCAATTTTCCATTCTGACTACAAGCTATTACAGGACAAGGAGTCCATATCTACTGTGACCAGTCACTGAGTCCTCTAGGAAGTAAATATTTACTATTCTTTTTTGGTTTTGGTGGAACTGGGTTTTGAACTTAGGGCCTTATGCTTGCTAGGCAGGTACTCTACCACTTGAGTCACTCCACCAGCCCACTAAAAACTCTTTGATCATGATTTTCAAAAGATAATTTTACCACTGGGTAATACTACTGAACTCACCAAAGCATATGCCGAGTACTGAAATGGAAAGGAATTTACGTTTGAGTCCAGGCTGTATCAATGACTGAGTGAAGAAAAACTAAGGAAATACCAAGACCTCTGTTTTCCTTTATAGGCATTTATGTTTACATAAAGGCATTAAATTAAATGTAAAAAGATTTATGTCTATGTAAACTTCTAGAAAAACTTGAGGGAAATAGAACCGAGTCTTACTAAACTTCTACAGAGTGAAATAACTTCTTAGCTTAGAAACTACAGAGAAAGAGAGAATAGAAAATATGCAGAGACCTAACTATATATGCTCTCATTTATTTCTTTATGATTTTAAAAGATAATAAATAAAATAAGAGGCAAATAGACAGGGAAATATTCCTACCAAATATTTCATATATAGATCCAGTATTCCTTTCTCTATGAAGACCTCATACAAATTAGTGAATAAAAATCATATTAAGGACATGAATAGACATTTCCTAAAAGAACAAATGCCTTTAGCAAGAAGTCCATGATAAAATGTTTAGGCACCCCACAATGAATCAGAAATAAAAACAGTGGTAGAAGCATAAGTTGCCTACAAATTGTCATAGATTAGGGAAATGATGATAATCAGTTCTGGTGGAACACAATGAAACAGACAAAACTAACAAGTTTTGGAAGTTACTTTGCAGACTAAATTTCCTCAAACTATTCATAGCCCTTGACCTCTGGTGTTAGAATTACCTTTGGGAACCTACCCTATAGAAATAATGAAGCCTGCAAACTTAAATAGGAACACAGATATTTATTGTACCATTATTCATAGCACTAAAAAAAACCATAAACAATCACTATGTTCAATAACCTTGCAAAGTCATAAATCCAAAAGGATCTATTCAAAATGATATTATACAACTAGAGAGGTGATACTTTAATTAATCCTTGGTAATAAGAGGAAAATGCTTATGACTGAATAGTAAACAAAACATAGGAAACTAAAGTGATTGATACAGAATAATTGTACCTTGGTAAATCAATGAAGCTATTCTATGAGTAGAAAATCAAAGCCTTATTTGAAATTTAAAAAATGGTTATATCTGGGTAGTTGACATCTGGGTCATTTTTTTTCTCTACTCATTTGAATTTTCCTAAATATCTTTAGATATTACACATAAATTTAATTTTGAATTTTATTTCAAAAGTATTATATTAAACAGAAAGTCAATACTAATTTCTCCTTCTTATGCCAGTGAGAATGTTGGAAATAAGAAAATTCAAATTAGTACAAACATCACAGGGATATCTTACCTTGTAAACCTTCAGAGGAACTATACTATTGCAGAAGAAATCAGAAAAGCTTTTCTCTTTCGCTAAACTATTATTATAATTCTATGAGGTGGGCGATGTCAATATTACCATTTTATACTAGGTACTAAGAAAGTAAGTAACTTGCTCAGATGTCTTATGTTTGGCAGGAATTTGAACTTGGCTGTCCAGCTCTGGAGTGGTCCTTTTAGAAACCATATTATGCAGCCTCTCAGTGACCTTTGGAGCAAGAGGGTCCTTGGATATCATTAGTACCAATGGTAGGGAAAGGTTAAGCAACTTGCTAAATTCCACATGGCAAGGTATCTACTAGTTAAACAGAGTAATATGCTTTATAGATTGTGACTCACAGATAGTAACAATGATTAAAATAAATACAGATATCCCTCACTTGTTTGCTCAATTTTGTTCCTAAGATTCAATTTTTCTTTTTCCATCTTCTTAGGACCTATGTAGGGAAAAGCCACACTTCTGTGGTCTTACGTATTTGAAATCAATCCAAGGGCGGGAAGATATCAAGCTCTTTCCTCTGGGCTCCACCCATTTAAGATAACAGCCTCACTGAAATGTCTTCATCAAAGCATCTTCCAGGTGTGGTACTATTCCAGGCTTTGTACAACATCAGACTCCAACCAAACTCTCCTAACTACAGGAGAGCAGTGTTAAGAGTCAAAACAAAACATAACCACTTGCCAACACCAAGAAAGAAGCTGCTTGTGTGTGCTTATTTTCTACTCTATCATGAAGTCCAAAATAAACTCCAGGCTTCTGCATCACATCTGATGTAGAGTCAGAGTCAGATCACTGTTGGGAGAGCTCTATACCAAATAGCTGGGCTAAATGACAAGAGAAAGTTCCCCAAACTATTCCCCCAAGCCACGTGGCTCAGTCATGCCCATCTCTGTGGGGTTTAGAGGTTTTTGGACCTATCTCTGTGGGGTTGAAAGACAAGGAAATGGGGTCCATATCAAACTGTGAAAATATCAGGGCCCAATAAGATGGCCACAAAAATCATGAAGATGAATTACCTCTTACCTGGTGCTGAAGTGTCAGCCTGTCCTACAAGGGCAGTACAATGTCTGTCTTCTCTAAAGGAACCAGATTTGCAATGGCCCAGCTCTGACTAAACAGAAAGAAATGATGACCAACAAAATTTAAAGCAGAGATAATAGCAATAAAACTAGGGATTGCATGCCTAATTGGAAGAAGGAGAAGCAATTCTGCTTGTAGCTACATAAACTATGTTACTCTGGTCAGAATAATAAATGAAATTTATGACTTAAAGCAAGAAAGTCATATTTAAAAGCTTTGCCTCAAAATTAAGAGTCAAATTAGTAATCTTATTTTAAAAAACAGATGAACAATAAATGATTTAACTGTATAGATACGGTGTTTTTCATTTGATTGGGTTTTTGTTTGTTTGCCTTTTTTGTTTTGTTTTTCAACCTATTTCAAGGCAGGACTAAATACACGCATCTTCCATTATGTAAAAATCAAAATGTTCTCAAATCCAACTATTTAGGCTCCTACACACTATTTAGACAAACACACTTTCTTGAGATCGAAAAACAATGAATGAATTACCATGACATACCAGCAGGATGACAACCAACCAACCAACCAACCAACCAACAAAAAGCAATGCCAAGCTACAGCTAGAGCTTGAAACAAGTCAGATACTTACACGTAGCTAGTAGAGCATGAAGTGTTGTAACTACTTGGAAAATGGTCAGCAGTTTCTGATAAAATTAAGCACAGCATTCCAATGACCTAGCAATTCTACTCTGCTCTGTGTACCCAAGAGAAATGAGTGCATATGTCTACAAAAGCTCATAGAATGTGCAAAGCAACTTTATTCATAATAACCCCAAACTGGGGTTCAGTCAAGAGACTGAATCAACAGGACACTCGTGAACAACAAAAACCCACATTAACACATGAAACAACATGGATGAGTCTCAAAAAACACACTGAATGAAAGACCCCAAGACCTGAAAGAATTAATAGACGCTATATAATTCCATTATATGAAGTTCAAGAACAGGCGTAATTATCCTTGGTGATAGAAATCAATTTTCTCATTCTCTGAGGATAGGGATTACCGATTGGCAAGGAGCATAAGAGAGCCACCTGGGATAGTGGAAATACTCTGTATCTTGAACTGGATGGTGTTCACATAGGTACCCACACATGTAAAATACCATTAAGCTGTACACTTTACATTTGTGCCTTTTGTTGCATGTTCATTACAACTCAATAAAATAATGAGCAGATTGAAAGCATTTTTATTAAAATTTTAACATTAATTTGATACCTGTGCATCTAAAAGACAATAAAAATCTCTAAGTAATATAAAAAACCCACTTTTTGCTAATGAAAAACGAGTATAATGATTTAGCTACAAGAATGATCACTGAAAAATTGTTTCTTATAGGCAAAAAACCAGATTTTAAGTATACAATAGGGGATTTGTTGTGGGTATATTTATATTAGCACTCTATACCTGAACTAAATTAAAATGTTGTAGTAATATTTGCCATAGACACGGAAAGATATGATCTAGGAAGGAAAAGGTATATATGTGTATATACACTATATATATGCATGATTGCTGTGGACTGAGTGTTTGTGCTCCCCAAAATTCATATTTTGAAGCTCCAATTCCCAGTATGGCTATACTTGGGATCATTATTCTTTCTACCACAGATAATTCCTTAGACACCCCCAAGAATGAGTACCACCTCATGATCCTTTAGGCAACTTCACAGTACTATGGAGACACAGTTGGTGACAAAATATTCACTCACTAATATACTGCAGCTTGATGATGTACACTATTTACCTATCGCTCTGCCTGGTTTTGCAGGAACCTTGGTAGAGTGCAGTTAAACCAATTTCCTCATATGAGAAAGTTAATGAAGAAATAAGATTTGACAGTATTTCCTATAGTGAAAGAGGCTGATGAGATTGTTATAGCAGTTTGTAGGGATACTGTTTCACTTAGACCTTTCATGCTTGTAGGTGATTTCATGGTCTCTGTATACAAGTACAAATGAGTCATGGAAAACACTGTGAAATGTTTACCTTTTTTTTTTTTTTTTGGTGGTGGTGGTACTGGGGTTTTAAACTCAGTGCCTCAGTGGCTCTACCACTTGAGCCATGCCTCCAGCCCTTCATGCTTTATTTTTTGAATAGGGTCTCATGTTTTGTGCCCAGGGCTGGCCTGGACCGAGAGTCTCCTATTTGCGACTCTGATGTAGTTGGGTGGACAGGTGTGCGTCACCACACCTAGCTTTTTATTGGTTCAAATGGAACTGTGATCCTCTTAATCTCTACTTCCTGAATAGCTAGGATTACAGGCATGAGCAACTATACCTGGCTGAAATATATTTATCTTTGAGTGAGATTTTGTATTTCATTTGAACTTTGGTGGATCTATGAATGATGGCTAATAATCACAGTGAAAGGTGGCTCACAGCAAACAACTTGTAATCATTTAGCACAGGTTTAAAAAGTCCTTTACTTTTCCTTATTGCATTACTCTGAATTATCACATGTGCCTGAGGCCCTCCAGTAAAAATCTCCTGATCAGTGACAGCTGCCATTTTAGCCATTTTCAGTTGATCTGATCAGTCTCTGCTTTTGTTGCATTGTTGAAATAGTGTTGGGCACAGATTGGATGATATGAGGACCAAGGTAACATAGGCACGCTTTGGTATTTGGGATCCTGTCTAAGCCACCTCTTTTTTTACCTGTCCATGTGCCTACTCATTGTCTATCTGATGGTCCTTGTCACTTAAGGCATTCCATAACACATACTAAACTTTATCTTTTCTCTCTTCCATACTGCAAGCTACTTAGAGCACTGATCTTGATTTTCTATAGTGTCTGGTACAGTCCCTTGAATGAAGAAGGTTCATCATTAAGATGCCAAACAGTTCACATAGAAACAACCAGAACATACAGTGGAAGACCTCTTTATTTTAAAAAAGATCTACAAAAGTGGAAAGCTTTACTTTGGTATTGGTACCTTAGAAATCTAACAGAAGGGTAATAAGCATATATATTTCAAAGCAAAAACCCAAGTTCAAAGCAGAGCTTCACAATTCATTTATAAACTATAAAAAACACCCAGTTTTCATTTTCTCATTTATAAAAATAGCGATGTTACCCAACAGAGTGTTTGCTAGGATTAAATGAGATAATATTTGAAAGGGCCTACATATGCATACACAAATTTAAGCTTTCTGATTCTGTTCCACCTTCCAATTCTAACTAAGGTTTTATTCTCTTTGTTGTATTAAGATAGTTTGGGTGAACAAATACAGTCCCCTTGGAGAAAGAGTAATAATATTCAGCCACACAACTCAAGGGGCTGGCCAGAAACTGGGAACATCATTCTTGTCACTTGCTTGCTCATATCAGATCCAATAGATTTAAGGAACCAAAATGAAATGTTCTCCACATCTCACATTTCCAAGCAGAATACAAACTCCAAAGTCATTTCACATGTTTTATGTGAATAATAAAGGTGATTATACCTAGCTGCATCATCATACACAGTGGTTAGGACAAGTGTCCATCTACATTGATAGAGGACCACTGCTTTAATATTCCCTTTTTACATTTGTTATGGATTGAACTGTGTCCTGTCAAAATTCAGACATTACTTTGTTGTTTCTGTCACAGCACCCCCAAAGTTGAGTATACAGCATCTAAAGCAGTTCTATTTGACTACAGCCAGTCACTGGAAATTAAAGCAATAAGACAGGAAGAAGAAATAAAAGGAGTACAAATAGGAAAGGAAGAAGCCAAACTGTCTTTATTTGCAGATGTGATCTTATATCTAAAAGATGCAAAAATACTCCACCAAAAAACTGTTAGACGTCATAAACACTTTTAGCGAAGTAGCAGGATACAAAAATCAAATTACAAAAATCATTAGTCTTCCTATATACCGACAATGACCAGATTGAGAAAGAGTAAAGGAAATAATTTCATTTATAATAGTCTCAAAAAAGTACCAGGAATAAACTTAACAAATGACATAAATGACCTCTACAATGAAAACTCTAAACCACTAAAGAAAGAAACTGAAGAAGACTACAGAAAATGGAAAGATCTCCCATGCTCATGGATTGGCAGAATGAATATTGTGAAAATGGCTATATTACCAAAAGCAATCTATATATTCAATACAATCCCCAACAAAATTCCAATGACATCCATCACAGAGATTGAAAAATCAATCCTAAAGTTTACTTGGAATCAAAAAAGACTATGAATAGCCAAGGCAACATTGAGCAAAAAGAGCAATGTTGGAGGTATCACAATCCCAGGCTTCAAATTGCACTACAGAGCCATAGCAATAAAAACAGCATGGTACTAGCACAAAAACAGATTTGTAGACCAGTGGTACAGAACTGAAGACCCAGATATGAAGCCACACAGCTATGCCCACCTGATTTTTGACAAAGGCATCCAAAACATAAGATGGAGTAAAGACAGCCTCTTCAACAAATGCTGCTGGGAAACTGAGTGTCTGCATGCAGAAAACTGAAACTAGATCCATGTCTTTCACTCTGTACAAGTATCAACTTAAAGTGGATTAAAGATATACTTCTATTGTCTCAAACAATCATTTCTGTTTAAAGGCCTAGAAATGACAATCCTATTCTTTTATTTTGAAGGATCTCCGAATAGTCTTTTTTTTTCAATAATATGTGTTACTTTTCAATTTGAATATAAATTGTTCCTTTAGCCTACAGAATATTAGTAATATTCTATAACAAATAAAAATTTCAAAATCAGGTTGGCTTTTTTGTATGGTATATATCATAGTTTTTTTTAATGAAGTCATTTAGATGTTTTTTTTATGCAGTGCAATTCAACCAACAGGTCAAAATAGCCATTGTCTCAACTGACATTGATTATGATCTTTTGTGTACAGAAAATATTTAGTATTTATGCCTGGAGGATTTCAAATTCAGAGTACTGCATATTTCATCAATGTTCTTTTTAAAAAAATCTGTCATCCTATTTTAAAGTAGGATGATTTGGATATTTTAAAAAGATTGTTTTGTTATGAAATGTACCTAGAAATGGAGCATTCATGACAAACCTTCATTTCAAGGTAAAGGAAAATGAATTATAGGGCTGAATTCCAAAGTTTTCATATCAGGTGGTTCCCTTGCTATAGGTAGCTTTGCTGAATCAAACTTCTAAGGTTTTTGCTTTTGCCACGTAAGAGCTGATGCAGGGAAACATTAGGTCAAGGAGATGAGCTGTCCACTTCATTATGTCCTCTGGAGGAAAACAAAGCAGGAACTACTCAAAGAATGATAAAGATCACAGATTTGGAAGGACTTAAATATAAGTTTAAAAATACATGTGCAGGCATTAAAATTTTATTTAAAATGTGCAGCATGGGAAATTGCTTCTGATAATGCAGTATACGAGTTGTTGATACCCATCATCACCTCAATTACATAACAATGTCTTGTAGGCAGTTAAGGAAGATTGGAAACACATGCTACAATGTTAGCATTTTTAACTGCAATAGGAACTTAAGTGACTTCCGTTCTCGGGAATTTTTAAGAATAAAAATTGTTATGGTTTGGATATGAAGTGTGCCCCCTCAAGGCTCATGTGTTGAAGGCTTGGTCTCCAACTGTTGGATCCAATCATTGATGATGACTGGAATATGAGTGCTCTGTCTAATCAATGGATCGATCCCTTAATAGATTCATAATATGATTACACTATTCGGAGATGGTAGAAAGGAGGTGAGGCCTAGTAGGAGGAAGCAGGTCACTGTGCGTATGTGCTGGGACAACATACCTTATCCCTGGCACCTCCTGTCTCTCTTTGCTTCTTGGCTACCATGAGGTGATCAACTTTGCTCTGCTACTCCCTTCTGCCACAAAGTTCTCTCTCTCCACAGCCCAGAAACAACAGACCTAGCCTACCGTGGACTGAAACCTCTGAAACTGTGAGGCAAAATAAATTTTTCCTCCTTTAAAATTGTTTGTCTTGGGTATTTGTCATAGTGATTAAAAGTATGACTAAAAGGAGTTGGTGGTGTTTTTTTTTTTTGATGGGGTTTTGAACTCAGGGCCTCACACTTGTTGGGTGAGCACTCTACCAAGTCAGCCATGCCCCCAGTCATTTTAGCTTTAGTTAGTGTTTTCAGATAGGGTCTTGCACTTTTGCTCAGGCCAGCCTCACACTGTGATCCCTCTACCTCCACCTCTGGAGTACTTGGGATTATGGCTGTGTGCAGCCATGCCTGTCTTGTTTTTGAGACAGAATCTCACTAACCTTTGGCATAGGCTAGCCTAGAATTGTGGTCCTCCTATCTCTATCTCCTGAGTAGCTGGGTTTGAAGACATGCACCACCATGCCTGGCCCTGGTTTTTAACAATTGTTAAAAGAAATAAAACAATGTAATCACTCTGAATTTTTCTATATTTAAGGCAACAATATTAACAACATCCTGTCCACAGTAAAACACACTGACATTATTTCCTCTTGTTTAAAATTATAGATATTGTAGTCTACTTTTTCAGTTGGAGGTACTCTTCTTCCTATTCTGATTCTCTTCCTTTTTGTTAGATCTCTAAGTGTTAGAGCTTCCCAGGTCTCTGTCTTTCCCTGGGTGACCTTAACCAGACAGTGAATTGCTTTAAGTATCCCTCCAAAGCTGAGGAATTCCAAGTCTCCATCTCCAGTCCATACCAACTCCAAGAACTCCAGGTTGCAACCTCTAATCAACAATACCATGTGTACATCAGTCATTGGCCTCTCACACTTAACAAGGCCAAATAGCATCACTGGCTTGCTAACTTCTTCCTTCCCCAGTCTTTCCTAATCCATGCTTCCTTACGTCTTCCCCCATTATAGTAAATGATATCACCAATTTATTCAGCTGCTTACATTGAAAAACTATAAATTATCTTTGATTCCATTTCCTTTAACCATCTTACCCAATTCAGCTAATTAGCAAGACCTGTTAGTGCTACCTGTACATACATCCAAAATTCAACTCTTATTCCCTCTTATGTGACTTCCACCTGGCACAAGACACTGTTATATCACAAGTAGACCCTGGCACAAGTCGTCTAAGTGTTGTAATTTTTTAGCTCATTTGTTCTCATGGTAGCCAGAATGAGAAATGAATCATGTCATGTTTTTGCTTAGAAATTATTCCCCACATCCCACCAGGTATATGATAAGCTCTGAGCTCCACGTCATGGCTGACAAGGCCTTGCAGGACCTGGTCCCACCCACCTCCTCAGTGTTATGTCTTTCCATTCCCACTGTGCTCTAGATTCAATGACCTTTCTTTGGTCCCTGCATCAAACTTTTGGAATTTTTTTGTCCCTTCTGCCTGCTATGGTTTCTCAGGTCTGTCTCTACAAATGGTCCTTCCTCTACTACTCTCACCAAAACAGACCTGAAATGTGTCCCAGTTTCCTTGTAAGGCACAGCTTGTGCTGGAGCTGGCAGACCAGCAGCTGCTTTCAGATCCAACAGTCCTCAAGCAGTCGGCTACTATGCTGAGTTGCAGCCCTTGCAAAAGGAGCTAGTGACTCCCCGCAGTCGGGTCTCACTCAGGCAAAGCCAAGGACATGTTAATGGGATTTGGCAGAACATAAAAGGAAACAAGAAATTACAAAGGGAAATGTACTTAAAAAAATAGAAGTAGGTGAAATATACAGTAGAATTTGTGCCAGTTAAATACACCAAACCATCTTTACATTTCTGTGTTATCTTTAAGGAAAAGCAGGAAAGAAGACACAGTCACTGAAGTATTTATAAATTTACCTCTATAATTCTTGAAGCATCAGGATATGGGCATCCATAGAATGAAAAATTCTACACAGGCTCGGCCTAGAATAAGATTGATTTACAGACTCTAGGCTGGCCAATTCAGAACCCTGGCCACAGGAAAAACCTACACCTAGCAGTCCCATCTTGCATCGAGTGCTTTGCTCTTCATGGAGCCTGATCCGTAAGCCCTCTGTGGTGCTCACAATAACCCTGAATGTTATCTCTCCCACTTTACAGATGCAGAAACCAAGTCCAAGGATTTTATGCAATTCGACCAAAGAATCAGTCATAAAGGTAAGACCAGATGCTATTTTTCTGAATCTTAGTACATTAAAAAATAAAATTGTGCCTCCTGGAAAGTACATGTTCTGGGATCCAGGACACATGCTAGTCCTGGCTCTGTTATGAACAGCAAGTATGACTCTTTAGTTTCTTCACATGTGGAAACTGGCATAACAACATCTAGATTAGTTGTACTGCAGAACCGCTTCAGGTATGACCGTGAGACCCCAGGTGAGGTGCACTTCAAGGCTTGTGCACTTGCTAATCCCTTGAATGTTCTTCCCATAACCTCTGTAGCATGTCATGTCCCCATTTCCTTCAGGCCACTAGTCATATGTCCCCATACTAAAGGTCTTCACTGACTACCCACAATAAAACAGTAGCTCTGCTCCTAATCTTTTCTCACCTATTTAACGTATTTCTTCTCCATCTGACATATTTGTCTGTCTTTCTAAAAATAAGAATAGAAGCTTCATGAAAGCAGGGAACTTTTCCTATATTGGCAACCCTGAAGCCTAGGACAGTTGCTGGCCAGAGTATACCCTTTAAATCATGACCTAATGAAGTGAAAAAAACCAATTACATGAATGAATGTAGTATTATTATCAGCAGCCCAGTGGCTGACTTTGGGAAGGAAAGAGGGGAAAGGATGGAATGGTAAGTAGGTCTTTAGCAGAGAAAGAGACAGAGAAAAGAACTGGTAAAACAAAATATTAAATCTGGATTACTTTTCTATAGGTTGAAACTATTTCATAATCAAGAAAACAACAAGACAGTAGTGATAGAAGTAGACAAAAGTAGGCTTGAGGGCTTTTCTGGGATTTAAGATGTTATACTTAAGTTCTGGTTACTAATTATGATATATATATCTATATAGATATATATAGATATATATATATGTATTTTCTCATCCTGTGATCTTCTAGCTTATATAAAATTGTAAGTTGCAAAGTTTACCCTGATTAAAGGCACGTATTTTAATGCCAAGAATGCTATACATATTTCATAGAAGAGAGATGTTTCCATTATAGACGCCAGGACCGGCTGAATCAGCTTCTCAAAGTTGGAGAACACCTGAAAGGTCATTTAGACTCCTGTTTCCCTGGTGGGAGTGCCCTCTCCAGCAGCTCCATAGGCAGTCATCAGCATGGCAGCTGACTGACAATCCCTGTACTCAACCACAGGGATGTCTTTTTCCCTTCTTTGGAGTATTCCAAACATTTATTCTACTGTCATCATCACCCCAGCAGCTTCATCTGCAGCAGGGCACATAGTTGAGTTCTTCCTCTAAATGTGTATGTATATGTCCATGTACATTTTGATAACCTTCACTGTATTGAAATAAGCCTCTGTTGAATTCCACCCACTAGTCTGCGTGTTCTCTACTCATGGAGAGTTAACAGACATTCTTATTTACAAGGCAACCAACCCTCCAGATACTGTAAGAGAGCAAGCATGTCTTTTCCATGTTAAACTTGAACAATGGAAGAGAGCAGCTAACATAACCACCAATGGTAGTCAGTACCTGTTTGGGCAGGAGTCCTACTAAGCTGATATTCTATGTAAGAAATGCTGTATTTTTATGTATCCAATTTTAATAAGAAAGTCTCAAACTCAAAAAAAAGTTAACTGCTTGACATCTGAGTGAAACAAAAATTTTAGTTTATTTTCTTATAGTCTTTAAAGCAGCTTCTTCTTTTCAATTTTAAACAAAACCAAGATCCTATATTACCTTCTCAATTAAATAATTTAAGACTTTAAAAACTAAGTTAATATATGAAAGGTAGCCTGGTATGGTGGTCCACATCTGAAATCCCATCACTGAGGAGGCTAAGGCAGGAGGTCAGTATGGGATATGCAGCAAGTTCCAGGCCACCCTAGGGTATACTAGTGACACCCTGTCTCAAAAACCAAAAACCCCAAACCAAAAAAAGTGTATCTACATACATATATGTATGTTTGTGTATATACATACATATGTGTGTGTGTGTGTGTGTGTATATATATATATATATATATATATATATATATACACATACATACATATATATATATGAAAGATACCTTGGATGGATGTTATTAAATAGCTTGATAATACCACTTGGCCTTGCAACAAGAGATGGCTGGGTAAATTTTGTGATGGGATGACAGAAAATGAATGCCAAAAACATGTACAATGCAATAAGTAGTATTCACTAAATAACTTTTAAACTCCCACAATTATTAACAATGCATAGGAGTTTACAATTTAGATGGACTTCTTTTTTAAATTTTGATTTTATTGTTTTTACATGTACATTGTTTTACATATACATTATTTGGGCCAGGCCCCCCCACCCCCAGTCCCCCAGGCAGAACCTGTGCTGCCCTCTTGTTCTCTGATTTTGTTGAAGTAAAAACATAAAAGCTAGTAAGAAAAACATGGCATTTTTGCTAGTTTGAGATAAACATAGCTATACAGGGAGTTTCTTTGTGTTGTTTCCATGCACTGTGTATTAAAACCCACGTTGGTTCATCTCTACCAGACCTCTTCACTACTTCCTGATCCCTTCACACAGTGATCTCTGCCAGTTTAAGATTACTTATTCACTCCTCTACAGTGAGCACATCAACCACAGTCAAGTTTTAGGTTTCCTTCCCTTTCCCCATTCCTCCAGTGCACGTTCTCTCCTTAGTGTGTGACCCATGTCAATAATATTACTGCATTTGTTTTAGGTCTATAAACCACATATGAGGGAGAACATGTGATTTTTGGCCTTCTGAGCCTGACTAACTTCGCTTAAGATGATGTTCTCCAGTTTCATTCATTTACTTGCATATGACAGAATTTCATTCTTCGTGGCTAAATTTCTGTCCATTTAAAACTCACATAGCTTTACTTTGAGTGCTTTTTTTTTTTACTTTTAAACCTTTACCTAAAGGTTTAAAATCACAATTAAAAGAATAAGGTGACTAGGCATGTCCCCAGGTTCAAGTGAGTAAATCAGAGTACGACAGGTTAATGCTACTCTGCACAGTCCACAAACCATACTGCTCCACAATAACAATAAGCACTGAGATAAAGCTCTTAGACATTTATTAAACATGGACAAAGTAATTTTATGCCTTTTGAATGTAATAACTACTTTTTTAAAAAACAGCTTTAGCAAGGATTTATTTTAGTGTAACAGGAAAAAGTATAGACAAGGAAGGGGGGGCGCAGAAAAAGAGAGAAATATTTCCTGTTCCCCACACAGGAAATGGGAGCAAAGACTCCAACTTTAAGAACATATGAACTGATCATTTTTCATTTCAGTTTTCTAGCAATTCCTTTTACCCTATATTATAAGGCATTTGTCTAAACATATTAGAAATTTAAAAGGAGATATTTTCAGAAGCCAGCACTAGGTGAGCTGGTATTTGGGTTCTTTTTTATTTACATAATTTCTTCTTTTCAATTCTGAGTTATCTGCCCACCTTTAATGCTGCAAACACCTACAATGCCAGGAGATGGGTGTAATTCACAGAATCATAAAATGGTATGAAAATGACAAGTCGTCTTAAAGATGAAGAATAGAACGTTGTTGAGGGCCTTCCAACAAAGGGCGGCAGCTCAATCACTACGCTCACTCACTCCTTTGCTGGCCAAATAAGAATGATTCCTTCCTTGCCAGAGCCCTGGAATTAAGAGCGAGGACGATTTAGCAAACAATGGGTGTTAGTGTCCAGGGCCAACTCTGAGAAGAGAATGTCTGCAACCCTACAAAGAACCCTAATTCTGATGTGCTGAGAAGAAGGTGAAGAATATCTATAAGGCAATTTGATTTTATTGGAAAATGTTAAACATTTGACAAGTGAATTGCTTTTCTATAATATATAATTTCCACATTTAACCTTGTGTTTTAAAGCATCAATTAAAAATAATGAGAGATGAAATCTTCTATAGTCTTTGGAAAAGTCTCACTGCTACCTGAACCACCTCAAAAAGCATGGCCAAGGAGTAGAAACGGAACAGAGGTCTCTAGGATATGGAAAAGGGAAGGGTTGGAGAATGTGGGAAGGAATCAAGAAACACTGCAGTCCACAGGTGTTTGGCCTCTGTCTTTTGTCTGGTGAGCCTTGTCTTTCATGTCACTGTGTCCTTCTTCAGCAACTCAATATTACTAAGTCTTTAACAAATTATGCACCATCTTTTACCGTCATTAGGTAACAGACACTAGAGTTGGTATTGGAAAACGTGCTACTGTGACGCCGCAAAGAAGTTACTTAAAATTAATTTCTTATGGATTTTATCTTATAAGTACCTTCATTTCTGAGGGCTGAAGTCAACATATTTCTAATTAATCATTTGTCACTCTAGGACCATCTTCCAAGTTTTGGTCAGAAGATATATTTTAAAGTTGTCCTTGGTTCCTTCCTTATTTCTTAGTGTGACTGATTAGTGCCACTTCATTATCAATATGCACTGCAATGTTTAATATACTTCCAATCACAAGACTGGGATATGACATTTGCATCTTAAAAAGATAGCTTTTTTTTTTTAACTGAACTTCAAAATGACTTCTTATACTGTCCTTAATAAGTCAGAAGAAGAAAAAGCTATAATCTTACAATAACAACAAATCTCCAAAGACAGGCTGGCTATATTTTCCTCCCCATTCCTAAGGAAGGCCTGTGTGCCAGACCCCAGTCTCTCACAGGTCTGGCACGGACACTGCTAGTTCTCTGTACATGTCTTTTTTAACTGCTGCATTTAAATTTTACATTAGAAGGATGGCAAGTGCAGAATTATCTGATGGAGAATTGCAGTGATGGATCAGGATTTATGAGTTTGCTTGATAGCATTTCAGTATTTCACTCATACATAGTCAAAGGATATAGCTCTCAGCTTAACAGTTTTTGCTCAGTTGTAGCAAATGATTTCTTGACTGTTTCAAACTTACATGTACCAGGCAGCAGGAGTTCTGTGAAGTAAAACATAAGTCTCCCTCAGCTTTCACCATTATTATCAGAAGTTATTTATCATCAAGTTTGGGTCAACAATGTCTTTTCTCAAGGAAGACAGAAGGGAATCACAGATGAGGACAATCTGTCACGTTTCACAGAGCTTAACCAAAGTACACAATTGCGTTTCTTATCATTAGTGTCTATGGAGGTCAGACTCAGAGCTCTCTCAGTATTCCTGTAACTACCTTCGTGAGGAATGGAATAAAATTAGTAAGTTGAGATAATAGCACAGATAAAATGGCTTGGCAACTTCTTTCATTTCAACTATGGTTCAGAACATACACTGATATAATTCCTTCTGATAGTAGTGTAAGTGAGCATTTCAAGAGACATCAATTAACAGATGTTCTGCAGAGTTATGTGGACTTTACACACACGCTATAGAGCTCAGGTTTATTCATCATTACTGAAACAAAGAGATAATTAAATGAAATAATAATTGCTATTGCCACTGGAGTTATGATCACTGATACCATTACTATTCGTATTGTATTTCACCTTAAGTCAACCACCATTAGGCACTGGTTCTTACCAAGAACCACACATTAGGCAAGTCACCTGGACTTTTAACTATAGTCCAGTAAGAGGATACATGAATTTTTGCTTGTCTCATCCTTCTTCTGGTGAGCAGCTAAGCTATGAAGTCTTTTATTTAAAATTACAGAAATTAGCATAAACTATGTGGGCATCATATATTTTTACCAGTAAATACCTTACACTTTTTTTCCTCCTCTCTAGTCAATATGCATACCCATAAATCTATGTGCCTAATTCAAGTCCGGTTGTAAGGTGAGTCATCTTTATCAGGGGAAGGTGTAAAGAATAAATGAATTCATTGATCTCATCAACTTATTTCTCTCCCTTTCCTTTCCTGATTGATAAAATAGATAATATGTGAATGTATAAAAAACCTAAAATGATCATAAGAATTGAATAAATGTGAGTCGTACGTTCAAAAATCACTAACATTTCAGAATTGGTTTATTAGCAGAATTCAACAGAGAGGTACAGTATTTTTAAAAACATGATGTTTAACTATAATACATAATGTAGTTAACTCTGATTTTGAAGTGACTACCAGGAAAAGAGCAATAGCTTCTACCAGAAAGACTCTACTTCTTGGGTATTTGCCCTGCTTAGGGAGTGACTAGCCTTTCATTGTATAATTTAAGGTAACATCATTCCCCCAAAATACAAAACCCAACTTCCATATCCCCTTGAGTTTGGGGTAGATATGAATTTTATGACAAAGGCATCTAGAAGTATCTGCCTACATTGCTATGAAAGCCTAGGAGAGCTAAGAGAAAAATAACACTGACAAGGTAGGGGGCATAACTTTTATCCCATTTCATTCTTAAGCCAGCTAGGAAATCTGGACCCTGTGCTCATCAAAGCACAAATCAAGTAACACCTTTCTGAGACATGATGCAGGGAATACAACAAAAGGCCTGAAATATGACCCTTGTGTCACCTAGGCATGCAAATCCAGACTTTCCAATAGCCATTGCAAAATTTCTGTATATTATTCTATGGGGAGATTTTAGTTTATTTAATAAATTTAATCCCTACCTGACTGTATCTACTGAAGTATATTCAGGATAGATTTGTTTTGTAGGGTGTGGGGGGTATGTTTTGTTATATATATATTTTTTGGTGTCCAAAAATTTTTAAAAAGAATTCAGGGTTCGGATTAAAATGCCTCTGAAGTTTACTGGTTTTTGGATTCTCCCAAGATTTATGATCCTTGGAGACCTGCTTTCTTTAAGTATGATCCATGGGTCACCAGCATCAATACTCCTGGGAGCTTGTTAGAAATATAGAATCTTGGGTTCCACCCAGACATAATGAATCAGAATCTATACTTTAATAAGATCCCCTGGTGATCTGCAAGCGCATTCAAGTTTGAGAAGCACTGACTTGCTGAAGGCCAGTCCTTTTCAGAATAAAGACCTCTCCAGCTTAGGAATTAGAGGTATTAACTTTTGAACACACACATAACCATTCCTAGACAATACTTACTTCTCAGGGTCTTCATGTCATGGATAAACTTGGGTTGGTCCAGAGCCATCCCTTATTTAAGAAGAGATGAGAAAATTTTTTCCCTATTTAGTAAGCATAGCATAAAGAAACTGGAATGGGGTGAGGAAAATTCAACTGTGTCCCTGAAACACTTGAACATTTCTAGAGAGTTAAGGGGCTGAGCAGCTCCAGATTAGTAAGGTAAAGTTAATGCTATAGTCATAGCAACTCATGTAATGATTTTGCAGAAGAACACTACTATCAGGAGGAAACAAAAACTAGAGGAAATGATGACAAAATGCAATATCTAAAAGTGTGCTTGGCTTCTACATTTTGTATACGTTTTGACAAGGAATTGGTAACCCATACTGGGAAATAAAAAAATAAAAACACATTATAAAGTCTTTGCTAAAGAAGACTGTGGGGAAAGGCTGTAACCAGGATAACAGGCTCCAAACATGAAGCACAGATTTTGCAACTGCTTTCCCCAGGCACCAAAAGCATCACCAATACCCAAAGATAATCTTTGTGGGTCCACATTTTCAGTTAGAAATTAATTGCAACCAAGAAAAAACTGTCCTCCACAAGCAAAACAATGAAGGTGGACATCTGCTTCACACTATACACAAAAATGAATTCAAATGAATCACAGACCTAACAAAACTTCAAACTCTTAGAGAAAGATATAGTCATCAATCTTCATGGTTTTGGGTTAGGTAATAGTTTTAGATATGACACTGGAAGCACAAGAGACAAAAGAAAAAAAAAACATCGAAGGCAAACTACAGAATGGGAGAAAATATTTTCTAACTATGTATCTGAAAGGGGCTGATATCCATAGCATATAAAAACAAATATAACAAACTCAACTTTTAATAGACATGGAATTGAGTAGATATTTCTACAAAGAAGATATACAAATGGCTAATGAGTGCATGAATAGATGCTTTTTATTTATTAGGGATATAAATCAAACCACAATATGACACACTTGACATCCACTAGGATACTGAGGATCAAAAGGACAGATAACAAATGATGGGAAGGATGTAGAGAAATGGAAATACTGCTGTTGGGGAATGTAAAGTAGTACAGTCACTCAGAAAACTGTCTGGCAGTTCCTCCAAATATTATGGCTTTGGGTACTATATGACCCAGCAATTTTACTACTAGGTAAATGCACAAATGAAGACATACAAGAACACAAATATTTTCACACAATTGTTCATAGTAGCATCATTTGTAAGAGCCAAAAAGTGGAAACTACTCTACATTAGTTTTCAATTGCTGCTGTAACTAATTACCATATATGTTAGTACTTAAGTCAGTATGAATTTATGTGACAAGTGTATGGGTATCACTCCTTGCCTTTTCTAGATCCCAGAATATACCTACTTGCTTTGACTCATGCTAACCTTTCTGTATCTTCAGAGCCAGCAATGGTGTACCTCAGATCTTTCTTTCATAGACACACCTCCTTTGGACCACCAACATGAAAGGTTCTCTACCTTTATGGACTCTTGTGATTAGGCTAGGCCTACTATGCAATGCAGGATAATTTCACCTCAAGGTTGGCTACCTTTAAGGTATGTGCAAGGTTCCTTTTGCCATGTAAAGTAATATATTCACAGGTCTGAGATTAGGACATGTACATGTTGCGGAATCATTATTCTGTTGACCATAAACTCAAATGTCCAAGGACAGATTAACAGATAAAATGGTGTTTATTCATACAATTAATGTTCTATCATTTCACAATAAAAAGAAGGAATGAAGTTACTGATACGTACTACAACATGGATGACCATCTAGAACATTAGGCTAAGTGAAAGAAGCCAATCACAGAAGACTGCATGACTCTATTTATATGAAATGTACAGAATAGGTCATTTGTGAGGACAAAAAGTAGCTGCTGCTGCTGGCGGCTAGGGCTGGAAGAGGACATGTATCTGTTTATAGATATGAGTTTTTATGGATATGAGTGGGTATGTGTAAAGGAAAAGACGGTGATGAAGTATGCACAAGTCTGCAAATATATTAACAACACTGAATTGTACACTCTAAATGGGTGACCTCTATGGTATATGAATTATATTGCAATAAAGCAAATCTTTAAATAAAAAACAGAGATGAGGATTAGAGGATAGAGTAATGATCCATGTTGGTTTATTTAAATATAGTTTATATTTTAATTAAAATATAGTACAAACCTAAAATCACTGGTAGCCTGAATCACTGGGTGTTTATGCTATAAGGAAGTCACCAATATTTATAAGACTCATGAAAAAATTTAATTTTTTAAAAGGTGATTATTTCTTTTTTTGAAGTTTTAGCAAAGATTTTAGTATAACAAGGTGGTGGGGGGGGAGAGAAAAAGAGAGAAACATTTCCTGTTTCTCACCCAGGAAATGGAACAAAGACTCAAAATGTTGGTCCCCATCTCTTAGTCCTGTACTGGTGAGCTGGGGGGAATATACGTGGCCAGAGATAATGGGTCTGGGTGGCTGAGATAGCTGCTAAAACAGGGAGGGACATTATGGCCCACCCAAAACACAGACAACAGATATACTTTAGAACTTCCCTTTGTTAGACATGATTATTCTCACCCATTCAAGAATCAAAAAGGTGATTATTTCTTAAAAACAGTCGTCTGCAAGCAGGGATGTCTAACCGGGGAAATTTTTTGTTTAGTTGATGAAATGAAAGAAAGAGAAAAGGCTTCATTTAATAAAATTCTCTGGAATTTGCAGTCTAATAAGTGGATTAGGAGTTAGGATCCATCTGTTTAATACAAATGTTTTATCATAAGAGAGAATTAGTTCTCATCATTCTGGTACCATCTTCTCCCCTACTACAGAAGTATAACCAGTGGCTGGTACACTCTTACTCTAAAACACAATTGAAAGCAAGACTTGTAGGAAAAACAAAATTATAGTATCTTACATCTGAGTACTAACTGACAAATATTCAGTCTAAATATGAGGTTTCAACTTTATTCTCAACTAAGAATTCAAAAGAAAGGAACATTCCTTTCAGTGACAATGACATAATGAATGCTTCTAGACTTACAGGCTATTGGCTCACACTCCTACACAGGGAAGGCAGAAGAAAAGCAGGTGCCTGGGATCCGAGTGTGCGCAAGATCAAAATCCCACTGCTACCACTAAGAGGCTCTGAGAAACAGCACTGTCACACACCCTTCCTGACTTCTTCCTTCTCCAAGTGCCAGGGCTCAGGTGGAGATGTGTCATAGCTGCCTAGGTTGTCTGTCTTTTACTTATGCAACTGGCACAATGTGGAGTTCAGCACACTCAGAAATCAAGCACTTTCAGGGCAATTTCTGCCTAAAATGCTTAAAATAATCTCATTATCAGACCTCATTCTGGCATGTGTGATATGATACAGTAGCTGGATCATTTAAGAACGTGGAGGAAAAGTTTCTAGGAAAGAAAAAATTGCCCGACAAAAAATACACTGGAAGAAGTTGAAGGCAGAGCACTTGCCTAGTATACAGCAGACCCTGGGTTTGATTCCCACCACAAAATCAAAACCAACACCAACCAACCAACCAACCAACCAAAAAAGAACACTGGCAAAAACAGAGAGTGTTTCATTTCCTAATTCTCCGTAAAAACATTTTGAATGTTTCAATGACTGATGAATAAGTGCAAAAAAAAAATAAATAAAAGCAAAAAGCAAAGAACAAATTTTAAGTTACGTCTGAGGTTTATCAGTTTCCTTTAGAGAAAAAATATTTCTCTTCAGAAAGATTCAACAGAGATTTTTTTTTAAGAAATCAAATTGTCCTTAAGTTCCTTAGTACCTCAGATTAAACTCTGCTTTCACCTGGAACCTGGGAGTTTTTTTTTAATTCAATCTGTGATGATTTTTAAAACCTGTGATGATTTTTAAAAACCTTCACACCTGTGATTCTGCCACATAACTTAATTTTGTTTGAGAAAACAGTAATTTGGTTAATTAAATCAATGTATATTTGCTAGCAGAAACAGTAATGGGAGAGGGTGAGCCAGATGGGTATGAACAAGTTCACATGCATGCGTACTTAGGATGGTGTGGATGGCTGTTAAGGTCAGCTTCTCATAAAACTTTAGCTGCTTGCAGTATCCAAGAGCCTAAATTTTGGTGGCATGCTTGTAATGCAGAACAAGCTATACAGATGACAGGATGCAAAAGAGACAGGTTCATGTCAAATTGAAACTACAGAAGCTTCAGTCATGTCCTACTAAAGAATTTAAAATAAAACAAGAGGAGAGAAACTTTGGGAAACTTTTAGCTTTCCAGAGAGTTTTCAATACCCAGAAAGTGAAATGTCATTTGATTTCTTGTGTGTAGTTTTTCTTCCCAATTTAAGGGGACAGAATGTGAAACATTTAGGTGTCAGAAAGCACAAAACACAACCTTTTTTCCCCTTCCTTTTCATTTTTAGTATGTTTAAACTTTCTGAGACTCTAAGATGCCCCTCTAACTCTCTTTTTTCACCAGTGTGCTTGCTCCTAACATTCAGAAAGCAAAACAAGAATTAGGAGCAAAATACTCGAAACACATTTGGAGGAAGGTGTGTGAATGCCCCCATGTTTGTAAACTAAATTGCTTTTTCAAAGATATACGAGAAGTGGTTATTTTAGAAAATAACCACACTATCATTCACATTTCATTTTTAAGTTCCTTTTTTCCTAACGGTTTAAACAGTATTTGCTCACAAAAACTCTTAACTGCTTTTAAAATTTGATCAATACTACTTAACATTTTCTCATTTTCAAACAGTTATGGATAGTCCTCAGGAGATATGCTGTATTTCCTTGCTAGCAATGATTTAACTATACTTTTTCTAGTTTGATGAGAGCAAAACTCAAGTCTCCTGAGTAAATGCATATTCCTGACTATTCTCTTTAATAAAACTCAGTGCACTTTACCTGAGTTGGAAAACTTCTGTTAGCCAGCAAGGTCTGGCCCCAGTGGGGCCATGGGACTCCCAGAGGTCCTGAAGTCCTCTCATCTGGCCGTCTTCACTGCCCCCAACTCTAGTGCCTCCCCACTGTCACATCTTTCAGGTACCTAAACTACCTCAGCCTCTTGCCTTTCCTATCTATTGTCCCAGCATCTACCTTTCCCGAAGAATGATGGGTTTGTCAAGCAACTCCTGTTCACAACTAGAAACCATCTTTTCCCACAAACTGTGGTCTGCTTCATTTGCTTTTGGGAAACATGAAAACAAACTCAGTTATTGGTGTGGCATGGCATGCCATAACCACTTGAGACAACGCAAACAAAACATCCAGAAATCTGGTGAAGCAGCACAGCAACTAAGAGATAGCATAGATAAATGGGAACTCATAAAACTAAAAAGCTTCTGTTCATCAAAAGAAATGGTCTCTAAACTGAAGAGAACACCCACAGAGTGGGAGAAAATATTTGCCAGCTATGCATCAGACAAAGGACTGATAACCAGAATATATAGGGAACTTAAAAAACTAAATTCTCCCAAAACTAATGAACCAATAAAGAAATGGGCAAGTGAACTAAACAGAACTTTCTCAAAAGAAGAAATTCAAATGGCCAGAAAACACATGAAAAAATGCTCACCATCTCTAGCAATAAAGAAAATGCAAATTAAAACCACACTAAGATTCCACCTCACCCCTGTTAGACTAGCCATCATTAGCAACACCAACAACAACAGGTGTTGGCGAGGATGCGGGGGAAAAGGAACCCTCTTACACTGTTGGTGGGAATGTAAACTAGTACAACCACTCTGGAAAAAAATTTGGAGGCTACTTAAAAAGCTAGACATTGATCTACCATTTGATCCAGCAATACCACTCTTGGGGATATACCCAAAAGACTGTGACACAGGTTACTCCGGAGGCACCTGCACACCCATGTTTATTGCGGCACTATTCACAGTAGCCAAGTTATGGAAACAGCCAAGATGCCCCACCACTGACGAATGGATTAAGAAAATGTGGTATCTATACACAATGGAATTTTATGCAGCCATGAAGAAGAACGAAATGTTATCATTCGCTGGTAAATGGATGGAATTGGAGAACATCATTCTGAGTGAGGTTAGCCTGGCCCAAAAGACCAAAAATTGTATGTTCTCCCTCATATGTGGACATTAGATCAAGGGCAAACACAACAAGGGGATTGGACTTTGAGCACATGATAAAAGCTTTAGCACACAAGGGAGGTGTGAGGATAGGTAAGACACCTAAAAAATTAGTTAGCATTTGTTACCCTTAACGCAGACAAACTAAAGCAGATACCTTAAAAGCAACTGAAGCCAATAGGAAAAGGGGACCAGGAACTAGAGAAAAGGTGAGATCAAAGAGAATTAACCTAGAAGGTAACACACATGCACAGGAAATTAATGTGAGTCAACTCCCTGTATATCTATCCTTACCTCAACCAGCAAAAACCCTTGTTCCTTCCTATTATGGCTTATACTCTCTCTACAACAAAATTAGAAATAAGGGCAAAATAGTTTCTGCTGGGTATTGAGGGGGGTAGGGGGGAGAGGGAGGAGGCGGAGTTGAGTGGTAAGGGAGGGGGTGGGGGCAGGGGGGAGAAATGACCCAAGCCTTGTATGCACATATGAATAATAATAATAAAAAAAACCAAACAGAAATCTGGTGACATGGATTTCTGACTGTACAACACACACAGGGCATCAAAGACAAGGGTCTGATATTTAATAAATGGAGCTTTGGAGCTTGACCTGGTTTCAAACAGGCTCAACCTTTGTAACTGCTGCTTAGAAGGAAAGTTGTACAATATTTTGAGCCTCATTTTTTTCTCATTTGTAAAATGGGAATCATGCTTTTACATCACAGGGTGGTGAGGATTTGAAGAAATATTTGTAAAGTTTTTAACTAATAGAATGCCATACATACAAGATCTTAATAAAGGTAACAATTATTGGGGTTATTATTCCATTGAACAAAGAAAATCTGGAATGAGCTATATGCTCCCAGATGTAACAGGAATCGATTTGACAATGTTCTAACAGTTTAATAAGGTACTTAGGGCACAGTGTAATCTCTGTAAAAGGAATTTATAGTTATGTTCTAAGAAATGGTATTTCACAGACATTTTCCAATACACATACCAAAAAAGGATTAGATTAAATCAACCTATACAATATCCTTTGTTTCTGGACATTAGGTAGTATCTTCTGAAGTGTTAAGGAGAGTGGAGGCTAAACTAATTCAAGGTTTAGAATTGACTGACATTAAAATAACAGGAGAACAGCTCCTGCTTTTCAGTACCAGCTATAAGACACGCTGTCACTCCAGACCCATGCCTCATGGACCCATGTACAGAGACCCGAGCAGCTCAGGAAAGGCAGGTGGCAAATTACAGTCATTTTCTCATAGGAACAAAATTGCCCCCATCTGCTTATTTTAACCTATTTTATTGGTTGCTGCCCTTCCTATTTTTTAAAATAAGAACATGGTTCAAAAGTCCCAACCCTCCCTTTTACATTTCAGCTATTTCTTGTTTCAACATTGGCACCATACCCTACAACTTCTATCACTGGGGCCCTGTGCTCCTTCCTGCTGCCCCCTTTACCATCACCATTGGCGAGACACCCAGTGAACTCCCACATTTCTCAGCCTTCATCCTAATTTTTCCTTCTTTTTCCAGAGTTCCATGCATCAGATTCCAGACCTTGCCAAGAGACTTTTCATTCTTCAGTTGTTTAACTGGGTCTTTGTAAAATCTGATGTATTTACTGTCCCCAGCAATCTCCCCAGAATGTCACCCTCCAACTTCTGTTACATTCCCTGTCCCTTATTTATCTCTCTCTGCCTTTCTTCACCTCTGCCCTGTACTTCTCTCTCTTCCCAGCAAACCTGAGATGGAAAATTAGCAAAGAATGTCATATTTAAAGGGGGACTTGCAGATCATCAAAACCAACTTCCTAACTTTATAGATGAGAAAACTGATGCTCAGAGGGATGGAGTGACCTCTTCAAAGTGACATGATCAGTGAGTGAGAAGCCAAGAGGAGACAACCTAATGCTAGATTCCTGATCAAAGGTGTTCTCAACACTTTGCTGTGCTCATCTATCAGAGCTATCAATGCTGTTATTTTTCTTTCTTTAAAATACATAGTCAAGGGCATACCTTCTTCTTGCCACCTTTGGTAAATCACAGTGGCTGCAATTCTGCTTGCTCTCAAAACTCTTCAGAGAATACATGCCTGCAATCTTCCAGTTTCTACAAGCACATGGAAATGTCACACTTTTCAATAGCAACTTTGACACTGGATAAATGCATCTTTCTATTGGGTGACCTTGATACATGCATTATTTTTATATCAATCTGCCTCAGAAATACTTCCTGCTTATTCCACCATAAGCAGAGTGGACCTAAGGTGGAGAAATTTGTCAGATCTCAGGTCATTACTATTCCAAAAAAGTATTTAAGATCTTATGATAGTGAAGTAGATTCTGGTCATTAATGAACAAAAATAATAGAATGCATGACCAGTTCAGTGATGTATGTATTAATGCCTCAGAGTTAAACAGCTTTGGATTCAATGTTTTAATCTTTAAAATCATTTCCCTCCTTTTGCAGAGGGCATGGCTCAAGTGCTGGAGTACCTGTTCAGAAAGTGCAAGGCCCAGAGTTCAAATTCCAATACCACTAAAAGATGAGTTTCCTTCCTTTTGATTACATTTTAATTTTTAATATAAAATACTTCTGATAGTCAAAAAGAAATGGAGAACAAATACCAAATACTCAAGCATCCACTATCCCATGTAAGAAAAAACCCCATAGCAATTATCACTGATGTCTTCATGTCACATAAAATTTGTGTGATTAACCCTGCCCCCAACAAAGATAATGTCCATAAATTTTTATTTTTTATTTATCATCTATCTATCTATCATCTATGTATCTATCTATCCATGCACATATCTTACTAACCCTCGCTAACATAGGAAAGCTTTTATGTTCATAAACTCTATTTCCCATGCTGCCTTTATGTATATTCTCCTACATTTAGCTGTTTCTGTTCAATCTTATGTTTGTGGGATTTAATCACATTGGATAATGTAGCTTTAATTGTTTTTACTGCTGTACAGAACTCAATTCTTACTAAAAGTACCACTATTTTTTCATTCATTTTCCTACTGATAGTTAAATTTAAGTTTTCAATATTACCATTGATGCTGTTCCAAGCACTCTTTTAGTCTTTTTTTAAGAACATGTCAGTTTCTCCAGGGTATAAGAACATCTTACATCTTCAGATATTGTTGACAAATGGTTTTCCAAAGCACATTGCAAATAACTGAGCACAAAGATCCTAGGTAGTAAAGATTTGAATATTTCCTACCATTACTAGTGAAATTCAGTAAGCCTAGTTCCAGTTATAGCATCAGCAATTTCAGAGGTTACCTACAGAGATTATATCAATTTACATTCCTATTTGCAATGTATTAAGAGTTCTCATTGCTCCACCCCCTTCACCAATGCTTGTACTACCAAATTTCAAAACCTTTTCAATATGATGAATATGAACTGGCATCTCATTTTAATTTACATTTTCTTTTATGTGTGTGGTACTGGGGCTTCAACTCAGGGTCTAAACCTTGAGCCACTCCACCATACCTTTTTTTTTTTGGTAAAGGGTTTTTAAAGACAGACTATTTGCCTGGGCTGGGTTTGAACTGCGATCCTCCTGATCTCTGCCTCCTGAGTGCCTGCATAATTCACATTTTCTTGATTTCTAGTGAAGCCAAGCATCTTCCATGCTTGCTGGTTACCTGTATGTCCTCTTCTTTGAGCTACCTGAATGGAGCATTTGACCATATTCCACTACGTTGTTCTCAATGTTCTGTAGAAATGCTTATATCCTATTCCTTTGTCAGTTATACAAATCTGCAAATATCTTTTCATTAGATGTGGCAGCTTTTTCACATTGTTGATGGTGCTTTTAGTATATAGAAGACTGTTACGTTGAAGCAGTCAAGTGAACATTTCCTCTTATTACTTTCTAGAGTTGTTTAATAAATCTTTCTTTAAACTGAGAAAGTATGTAGATTCCTATGTATTTTCTAGTATAAGTTTTAAACTTTGCTTTTAAATCACAGAACTGTACATGGCATAAGCCAATTTCTCCTCATTACGAATAATCAAATATCATGGTTGCCGTTATTGAACAGTCACTCCACCCTTGCCTTACTGACCTGTAATGCCATCTGTCTAATATCAAGTTTCCATACGTGTGTGGACTATCCATTTATCTTATCTCTTCACTTTGCTCCATTAGCAGTTTTATTTTGTGACAATGGCCTGGGACTGTTTCTTATTTAAGGATGAACAGAGACCAGATATACTGAAAATGGAGACAGAGTGGAGTATAAGCACATACACAACAAGCTAAGTGACATTTTTCTATACCAGCAATGCAATTATTTCTCACAAAAATTATAAATAACTACACAGATTTTTGAGTTCACTTAGAAATAGGTAAATTTCAATCACAAAAGAAGTAGTAAGAAAAAAACTACAGTCACCAATAGCCATGACCTGCTTTTAGTTTTTACTCATTAAGAATAAGAACTATTGTGCGCCTGTTTGGTGCTGTACAGTCTCACTAGCCACGTGACTTTCTATTTCTTCCACGAATTTGAATAGAAAAGCACATATCTACCTCTTATTATTTTAGCCATTGTGCTGGCTCTAGGGGATAGCCAAATGACTATGTCATAGTCTGAAGTCCTGGGGTACTTACAATCAGTAGGAGACACACACAGAGCCATAGCTGAGTCCAACACATCAGATTATGACAAGGGACGAGCTAGAGGTATACTCTTATAGAACAGTTAATTCTGCAAAGGAAGTTAAGGGAATTATCATAAGGAAGCAATACCTGCTGAACTCCTTTGTCTTCTAGAAATTTCTCTGGCAAAGTTGGAGCTAAGAAATAGTGACCATAAAAAGATATGCCACTCCTAGGCATATATCCAAAGGAATGTGCTTCAGGATATGATAGAACCACCTTCACAATAGCCAATCTTTGGAAGCATTCCAGCTGCCCCATGACTGATGAATGGATTAAAAAATATAGTATATATACACAATGGAGTTTTATTCAGCCATAAAGACAAATGAAATTGTGTGTATTTGCAGGTAAATGGATGGAATTGGAGAACTTCATGTTAAGTGAAGTAAGTCAGGCTCAAAAAGTTAAAAGTCCCATGTTTTCCCTCATACACAGAAGCTAGACCTATCATAAATGATCATAAACACACACACACACACACACACACACACACACACAAGTACATAGTGAGAGAGAGAACAAAATTGTATTAGGGAGTCTGTTGAGGGGACTATGGGAGGCAGAAGAGGTAAAGAAAGTGTTAGAAAATGAAAAATACTGAAACGACCCATCTCTA
Source organism: Castor canadensis (assembly GCF_047511655.1). Classification (NCBI taxonomy): domain Eukaryota; kingdom Metazoa; phylum Chordata; class Mammalia; order Rodentia; family Castoridae; genus Castor; species Castor canadensis. Next base: position 79,900,906 of record NC_133388.1, on the reverse strand, counting down.
TGTGAATACAATATAATGCAAAGGACATTGTTGAATATTAGAGGAGCATGGTAATAGAGAATAAGTAACAGAGGAAAGGGGGGCTAATTTGATTAAAGCATGATATACACAGGACTGAAATACCAAGGAGAGATCCCCTTGTACTATCAATATACACTTAAAAAAATGAAGGGCAGGAGGGAAAAATAAATCTTTTCTGGGGAGGTAGGTACCAGTATGAGGTGGGTGAATACAAGTAAAAGGGAAGTGAGGGTAAATACAGTGGATGTATTTTGTATCCATATATGAAAATAGAAGAATGAAACCTGTTGAAATTGTTCTGAGAAGGGAGAGGGGGAAGAGAACAATTGAGGGGGTAAATCCAACTAAGATATATTGTAAGGACGTATGTAAATATTACAATGTATCCCCCTGTATAACCATTATATGCTAATAAAATTTTTAAAAAGACAGAAATAGGATTTAACTGTGTCAAAGTAGCTCAGTTCCATGTTCCGGGTATTATATTCAATTTGATAAAATACTAGCCACAAATACATCCCACATTCAAACACATGACACGTAAAGACATGAAACTGGTCAGGCAAGAATTTACCTTACAGGTGAATTCACAATAGAAGTCCACTAAATTGTTAATTCTCCTAAATGTACTTTCATTTATTATGTACAAAACGTGACTTAGATACCAGTCTCTTAAGAGTCTGTCTATTGTTCACTAGGCGATGCCTTCACACAAAGCACTCTGTAAACAGTTGGACACAGGGATCCTGTTCTGAGGACCGGAACATTTCCTACCATTACTTCTGAAACCACAGATGAATTCCATTTAAGACACAAGCAATTACAGAGGCAAAGCAAGTAAAGTAACAGTGGTCAGAAAACACCAATGAGATGAATTTCCCACGAGAAACTGTAGTCTGATGGGGGAAGGGAAGCCTCTGCCTTGTCCAGTCTTACAGCTGTTTTGTCCCATGGAGGTACAAAGAACAAAGACCTTGGCATTTCTACAGTCAGGTCATTCTCAACTCTATAGAATATCTGAGTCATTTCTCAGAAATCAGCAATTTCACTTTTAAAGATTAATAAGAAGAGCTGGGGGTGTGGCTCAAGTGGTAAAGCACTTGTCTAGCAAATGTGAGGCCTTGAGTTCAAATCCCAGTACCGATCCACAAAATTTTAAAAAAATTAATTAAAGATTAACAGAGTATAGATATAGATAAACTGAAACAGTAGTAATCACTTAACTAATTGAATTTGGAAAATACTGAGTAAGTTTATACAAGGATTTTGTATTTTTTTTTTTTAGTACTGGAGACTGAACACTGGGCCTCATGCCCTCATGCTTGCTGGGCAAGTGCTTTACTACTTGAACCAGAGCCCTTTAGGATTACAAGTATATACCATCATACTTGGCCCACACAGCGGGTTTTGAAAGCATTTTATAATCTGCAAATATTCTGTACAAATAAATTTTATAATTTCCATTCCTCCCCAACATTAACAGGGGTAGGGAGAAGAAATCAACAAACAATTTTCTGATTTGCTTGGAAGTTATTTCATAACATAAAGGAAAAATCATTTCATATTGCCTTTGCCAGAAGTTCCTAAAGTACATTAGTCAGAAGACTGGAAAGGGGCAAGTGTTTCTAAGTAGTTTGAATGTGAAACAAAGATTGGATGGCGTTACCGAAATGGAAATATTTATGCAGTGAGGACTCCTGACACGTTCCCAGATGTTTCTTCTCTTTTTGGCAAGGGGATTTCAGGCTAGTTTATTTTAACTTTTCTTCTTTCTATAAGCAAACAAGCCCTTATTTGATTTCCAACCAGTCTTGGTAGCAAAGGAGGGGGGGAAGCTTGCCAAAGAGCAGAACACTACGGGAAATGCAGGTGGGTGGTGAAAAGTTGGACAGGAGTCAAAGGACAACCCTGGCAGATGGACACACTCTCTAAAACTGCTTCTCTAGAAGTTTTCAGCCAAGCAGTGACTGGCTTGTTGCTCTTACTGGCCACATGGATATCTTTCTACCACACAGGCCTGGCAAGCAGCTAATCTATCACAAAGCCCTTCATTTTGTGCAAGAAACAACTTTCAATAAGTTAAAGAGTGGAGATGTCACACATTTCACTCCCTCTGCTTGCTTACTGGGAAAACATGAAAGCTGAAGAACTCTTAGTACATTGCTATCGTTGATTTGTGCTTGCTTAGAACGATTGCGTCTATAGTGGACAGCACATTTATAAATTAGTCAATCATGAATTACAATTAGGAAAATATTTCCAATGTAGAGTCCAATCAGTCGTCAACTAGGAGAGGCTAGCATAGTGGTTAGGAACAAATCTGAAGCCAGGCTGCTCATTTTGTATCCCTGCTCTGCAGCTAGCTTGTGCAAACACTTCACCTTTCTAGGCCTGGTTTCTCATCTGTAAAAGGAGAGTAATAAAAATCACTTTGTTATAGGGGTGCTGTGAGGATCCAATGACTTAATCTACATGTAATACTTTGGACTGACACCTAGAAACGAAGAAGTGAGTGCTGTACAAGTTTTAGCCACCCTCCATAGCCCTGCTGTTTTTTTTTTTAATAAAGTTTTCAGTTGCTACTAGTCAAAGTTAGATTCCTAATTTTAAAATAATGTAGTAAAATTCAAACTTTTTTTATGGACAAAAACAAGTAAAACCTTTTATGTAGAATATTTTCACCAAAAACTAGAGCTATAAAGAAACCATAGTGGACGCATCTCTAGTACTCGTCTCATGCCATGAGCACACCATGCAGGCACTGCTGTAGAATGAGATACTTTGTTCATTATTCAAGAATAATGTTTGTCCACATCCATGTTTATTGCGGCACTATTCACAATAGCCAAGTTATGGAAACAGCCAAGATGCCCCACCACTGACGAATGGATTAAGAAAATGTGGTATCTATACACAATGGAATTTTATGCAGCCATGAAGAAGAACGAAATGTTATCATTCGCTGGTAAATGGATGGAATTGGAGAACATCATTCTGAGTGAGGTTAGCCTGGCTCAAAAAACCAAAAATCGTATGTTCTCCCTCATATGTGGACATTAGATCAAGGGCAAACACAACAAGGGGATTGGACTTTGAGCACATGATAAAAGCGAGAGCACACAAGGGAGGGGTGAGGATACGTAAGACACCTAAAAAATTAGCTAGCATTTGTTGTCCTCAACGCAGAGAAAATAAAGCAGATACCTTAAAGCAACTGAGGCCAATAGGAAAAGGGGAACAGGTACAGGTACTAGAGAAAAGGTTAGATCAAAAAGAATTAACCTAGAAGGTAACACCCACGCACAGGAAATCAATGTGAGTCAATGCCCTGTATAGCTATCCTTATCTCAACCGGCAAAAACCCTTGGTCCTTCCTATTATTGCTTATACTCTCTCTACAACAAAATTAGAAATAAGGGCAAAATAGTTTCTGCTGGGTATTGGGGGGGTAGAGAGGGAGGGGGCAGAGTGGGTGGTAAGGGAGGGGGTGGGGGCAGGGGGGAGAAATGAACCAAGCCTTGTATGCACATATGAATAATAAAAGAAAAATGAAAAAAAAAAAAGAATAATGTTTGTGAATGCAGGCGTGATGTGTTTTGAGGGATGGAGGTGCCTCTGTGGCTTCCACACTTCCACACTGGCCCCACACTCTGGCCTATCCTGTAAAGGGTCCTTCTATACCCACCCTATTGGCAGAATAATCCACCTCCCCTCAAATGTTAGTCTGATTCTCGTGGCTGTGACTGTTTCCTCCTTGGCTTCTGGGCTGTGTTGATGTCTTTTTGAAATAGGGTCAATTGGAACAAGCAAAATATTTTTTCGTGTTATCTATAATTGCTAAAGCTGGAGAACATTATGCTCAAAATCCTTTAAGAACTCTAGGAGTGATATCGCTCAAATCTTGATTTGTTGAGAAAGTTTCTGTAACTATCATACTTTGCAATAGCTTTTCTCTAACGACATCTTCAAAGAACAGTTTATTTATTTTCTAAATCACTTCTGATGCTGTCCTTTTCCCTGCTTTTGTGTTGCAGCAGACTCCTAGTCTCCATGTCCTTAATCTGAGGAATGGATTGCCGCAGCACTCCTTTGGGTGACATTCCCAGAAATGTCAACCAGATATGTTGACCAGATATATTCTTCTTTATTACAGTTCTTCCCTCCTTTCAGTACACTATGTTAACATTTAAAGTGAAATATTCCCAAATCTTTATAGCTACAACTTTAATAAAAGTCCTTTTTCTTTAGATTTGGAGAGCATACAATCAGTTAGGGATATAATTCTCATTAATCTTGGTTCACTGCACAGATAGCCTTTGAGTTACTGTCCAATGTTGCTACACCTCTGTGCACAGGGACAACTGAGTGGAGGAAAGGGAAAGGAGATAGCAGAGAACTGAAACGCAGTGCCCTCAGATGCCCTGCCTGGTGGTAAATAGTCCTTCAGAATTTAGAATAGTGATTCCCCAATTAGATTGAGCTATCAGACTTGCTCTTCTACTTTCCTTAGAAAACCAGGCCTAATCTATCCAAATGTACATCACTATCAACTGGAAATTAAAAGAAAAAACAAAACTATGTAGAACTATATAGGAGAACAAGAGCATCTAGCTCCTAGCACCACCATGGCAAGAACTAAAAACAGGGAGAGAATATTCTAGAATATAAAAAGATTATAGCTCACTTCTCATTAACCTTACTTCCTGTCCATGTTTCTAAACAAACCAGGCATCCTTAGAGTTTGTTTTGTTGGTTTTTTTCCTTCCAGTTTTTGTTTTTATTTTTATCACAGCCACGTGCTAAGCTTTTCATTTACAATTTTAATAGTGTCTCTATGATCTCTAGATCATAAACCCATTACTTCTTCTTCCACTAGCTTATTAATCTACTAAAAACCTCACACTGTGAAAACAAATTAGAATTACATAACCTACCCAGTTTTTGACACTGCTTTCCAGCTCTTTAGCAATCGCTTCAGATTCCGATAAAACTAAACACAAAAGCAAGAAATACATAACTGAAATTAATTTAGTACCTTAGTGGTTAAAGCAGAAATGCAATCACTAGTTCAAAGCCCCCAAATCAGCCTTACAGCTGTCTTATCTGATCATTGTTTATTTGGGTTTATTCATTCCAAAGTTACTTCAGACGATGCACTCCCAGAATTTCATTATTTCTTGGTACTAAGAAGAAAACACAGTTTTTAGTTCTTAAAATTCACTAAAAAATAAAAACAATGTGAATATCAGCTTCAGTAATTCCCTTGGGCAGGAAATTTCCATTAGTTTCTTGTAGTGTGACATTCTACAAGGCCAAGTGATGACAGAAGGCATCAGGTGAAAATTCAGCAGAACAACTAAGGGAAACAGGTTTTCAGGATTCAGCCAAATTGAAGAGAGAAGAGTAAGCTCAGGAAAGAAGGGCATGGTAAAAAAGACCTGAAAAAGTTTTTCTTCAATCAATCCCAACTGCAGAGCAGATATCTGAATAGAATCTGCAGCTTTGTAGAAAATTATTCTCTTTGGAAAGTCACAGGCATTTCAGATAAAGGTGTTCAGAAATCAAGGCGTATCAGAAGCCTTTCAATCTTCCAGTTCCGGGACACTCACTCACCACTGCAATGGCAGCCACTTTCCGTTCCCTCTTTCCACACGCTTGCGCAGAGCTGTAACTATTTTGTTCCTAAACTGCTTCAAGGTATGAAACACTCAAGCAAAAGGCCAGATTTCTGAAAGTCTCCATATGCTTATGGCAATATATTATCCAAACAATTCTCTTTCTGACACAGCAAATTATTTTGTCTTTTACTAGGAATTGTAGAGAGTAGCTTGCAGTTCTAAAAAGCATTCATGCCCACGTAGGCAGTTTCAGGAAGTTTTATTGTTGAACTTCCAAGGAAGCTAATAAACATTTGTCTGGTTTCCCATTTAGACTTTTAGTACCAAAAGAATACACAGCACGAGCGGAATTTTTTCCAAATTAGATATTTATATCAGCAACAAAATTTTATAGACTGCACCAGCTTAAAAGGACTTAAGTAGAGAAACAGTGTTTTACAGAGGATGGGCAGGTGACCTCTACTTCACCCTGGGCATCGTTCAATGGACTGGAATGACTGCTCTCAGGAAACATGTTCCATTTAACTTCTTTCCTCTTCCTTCCCTAGGATCCCAAGCTCTCTGAAAAGTGTAGTCTGGCTGAAGAGGTAGTAGTGCCAAACAAACTGGCTTCCACACAACCTGGAAACTACGCAGACTTCTCATCACAAAGCAGCACCTCTGTTCACATAATAAAGAACACAGCTATATCTGCTAGATGCAAGGCAGAAACTTCTATAGGTACTTCCACTTGACAATCACTCCCCAGGCTACAGGTACCGAAATGTTTTATTTCGTTAGATTTCTTCAATACTTGCTATGCTTCTTTTAGCACTGAACTAATCCACTTTTGGAAGTGAAATCCACTTTAAGCTGTGACATATTTCTTAGATGGCTTATCCCACCATTCTGGTAAGGCAGACCCAGGACAAACTGCATGGAGATAACTTGTCAGATCTCACTCTGTCTACATTTTCCTAAAATGTGCAGAGTATGTTAATACAGCATTTATTTGTCCATTGCACTTTCAGTTTTTAAAGAGAAGCCATATTTTGTTAGAAAAATAAATGATACCTTTAATGATAAAGTCAACACCACATGTTGTTGTGACTGTGGTGTTGTGCTAGTTATGACATAGATTTTAAGGTCCAAACTTTAACCTGCACATACTATTCTGAAAAGATACTCTCTATGGTGACCTGCAGGTGGGGAGGTGGGCTGCTCAATGGTTTTTTTCTCTATGTACTAAATAAATCACTTTATTATTCTAGTGCACATGCCCAGGATGGCTGCCATGACAATGGACTAATAACACTAAACAGAAACTTCCTGAAATTTCTACTGTATATAAAGAGTATAGGTTGACAAAATTACAATTGTATCAAAAAATGTGGACAAAGGCTGAGATCTGTGTGAGTAATAGGACTAGAGACTTTGGTTCTTTTTTAAGAAAAATTTTAAGTGGCTATTATACTCCTACTTTTATAAAAGTAATGAAAAGGGATTCGCTAGATGTGTAAAAATTAATACTTTCTTGTTTATCCATGTTCTATGTCCTCAGCAAGCTATGTTTAACCAACCCTACAAAGAGGAAAAGGTTAAATGTCAAGAGCTATTTTCAGGTAGGCACAGTGGCCCAAGTCTATAATCCTAAGTACTTGAGAGGCAGGGACTGGGAGAACAGTAGTTCAAGACTAGCTCAGGTGGAGTTTGTAGTCTCCATCTTAACCAGTGGCTGGGGACAGTGATGAGTGCCTGTCATCTCAGCTAAGCAGGGAAGCACAGTAGGAGGATCACAATCTAGGCCTGGGCTTAAAGCAAGACTCTGTCTCAGAAATAACCAGCTGGGAAATGGCTCACGTGGTACAGTACCTGCCTAGCCACTGCCAGGCCCTGAAGCCAATCCCCAGTATGGCCAAAGAAATAAGAGCTATTTCCCATTTTCTTCCTTATTTCTCTGAATGTCCATAAAACTTTCCCTGGTTAGAGTTAGGCTCCTTTAAAAGAATAAGTATACATTTTAAAGTCTCATGCATTCATTTCTTCAATTCAATCCTTCTCATTTATTAATAGAGCACCTATTATGTTTTAGGAATTAGAGTGGTGTTAACAAGAACTAAACACATACAAGATAATTCCAAAAATGATACTAGATCTAATCTAAGGTTGGATCATGTGCCTGTTTGGGGGTGTGGGGACGTGACCTTTCAGACTGAGTGATCAAGGAGGTAGCACTGAGTGGAGGCCTGATATCAGTGGTCAACTATACAGAGAATCAGGACAGGGCAGGCAAAAAGCTAGCAGAAAACAGAGAAGGGAGAAGCAAATGGCAAGGTTGGGAATGGAAACATTCATATTTCTAAGGAATTTGCAGAGGCCCATGTAGCTTGAGTACCATTAAGGGGCTGAAGGACAAGAGAGAAGCTACAAGAAGACTTCAAAATGAGATGCACAAGATGGTTCAGGGTCTTGTAAGTCACAGCTCAGATTTAGATTTATTCTAGTGATAATATCTGCAATTAACAAAAGTTAGATTTACTCATGCACTCATTTGACAGTTATAAATGCAAAAGTAAGAGCTAGCTGATTCTTTAAAAATTATTTGCCCTACTGTCTATAAAATGGATTTTAATAAGTGGGAGAAGAGAACAGGAGTGGGGAAACCACTAGGTGGCAACACCAGGGGTTACAGGAGAGAGGATGATGGCTTGCAGTAGTGAGATAGCAGTTAAATGGACAAAAACGGTTGGATCAGGGATTTATTTGGAAGGCAGAAACAATAGTTCTAGCTAATTGATTAGCTCTGGCTAATTGATTAGATGTAGGGGGATAAAAGAAATGGGAGAATCAAGAATGATTCCAAAATTTGTGGCTTGAGTAGCTAGGTGGGCCAACTACTGTCATTTGAGATGGACTAAAAAAACTTGGGAGAAGGGATTGGGTGAACAAAGAAGAAACCAATAGCTTTGTTTTGACCATGTTAGATTTGAGATATCTATTAGACATTAAATGGAAATGGTAACTGGGCAGCTGGATGTAAAGATATGAAGCAGTGATAAGGGGTCAAGGATGAAGATATAAGTTTGTGATTCTGAAACAGATAGATGGTTTTGAAAACGACATAACTGGAAACTTCCTAAGGAGAACATACAGTAGAAGGCAGACAGGCTGAAACAGTATTCAAAGGTCAAGAGGGATAAGACACAGCAAAGGAGACAGAAGCTGTGCTCAACACACAGACCATACAGTTTTTGTGTGTACTGAGGACTAAGTCCTCACAAAAAGGGTCAGTATTTTCAGTACTATTTTTGTTGCTGTTATGCTTTATTTGTTTATTTTTGTGTCTACACACTGCCTTTGGGAACTGAGATTACTTTGTCAATCTAAGCACATTATGCTATTATTACCATGATGCCTAATTTTATTGAATATTACAGGATGCATATGCTCCTATGGAAAATGTTTTTCAATGTATTTATTTAGAAATTTTTAATTGTATCCTATATCCTATCAAAATTGGTCATGCACTTTTAATGTAATTAAAAAGAAAACCAAAATGTATGGAGTCCAATTAAAAGAAAAACTTCATTTCTATGCCAAAGTTGGAGAAATTGGGTGATTTCCCAAAGGTTACAGAGCAATTTAGGGAACAAATAGTTAATAACTACTGAACACCTAGATGAAGCAAAGACAAAAAGACCTGTAAAGCAATAATAAATGCAAGGAAGAAAAGTACCAAAATTGAAGTAATTAAAGAGAAACAGGAATAGAATACAAATACAATCTCGTAGAAGACAACTGAAAGGAGCACAAGATATTAAGAAACATGGTGGGAGAAACCCTTACTAAAATAAAAAATTGAGCTTATAGACTTTATAGACTATATTGGTTAATATGAAGACATTTCTTGGCTAAGTTGCTAAGCCTAAAATGTAAAGAAATAAATTTTTAATATTAAAATGAATCCTTTATTAAAGGGGAAAAATCAGCTTGGCTATCAGCTTCCACTGACAACACTGAGTGAATAAGCCAATGAAACAACCACAAAGTTATAGGAGAAAGAAAGTTCAAGTATAAACATAGCATGAAAGAACACAGGAACTGTATGTTGACACACACAGTTCACTTGACAAGGCTCTGGATAATCCAGATGAAACCCAGCCTATCTGCAAAGACCAAAAATAAAGGCTTCAAAATGGAGAGGCTGTGGTAAAGGATTTGGAATAAACATCGAATCCATTAATATACAGAACTAAGACTCACAATGGGAGGAAGCACGCTGGCAGAACAGAATGTTCATATTATAGTCCCCGACAAAGTAAAAATACTGCAAGTAACAGAAGCCAAGGGGAATAGGAAGAAAGCTGGGAAGAAGTATAAGAATTTGTTTACAAAATCAATAATGTCACTCTCCAAAACAAAACTACTAAGGCACATATGTTAGATGCATTGTCGCTGTGACAAATACTTGAGAGAAAGAATTTAAGAAGAGGAAAGGGTTATTTCAGCTCACCTTTTCAGAGGTTTCAGTCCGAGGTTGGTTGGCCCATGTTTCTGGGCCTGAGGTGAGGCGTTCTCTCATGGTGGAAGGATGTGGCAGATGAAAACTGCTCACCTCTTGGTAGCTAGGAAGCAGAAAAATTAACAGGAAGGGGCCAGGGTCAAGATATACCCTTCAAAGGCATTTCCCCAGAACATATTTCCAATGAAGTCCTACCTTTCGCAGTTCTACCAACTGCCAATAGTCTATTCAAATTTTGAACCCTTAGTGGATTAAACCACTGATTAGGTCAGACACCTTATGGCATAATCATCTCTGGAAATGGCCTCAAAAACAACACCTAGAGGTCTGCTTTACTAACCTTCTAGCCATCTCCCAGTCATATGGTGTGGTCAATCAAGATTAGCCATCACAGCAAGCACACTGAATCTTGATAAAGAACACCAAAAAGTGCTTTTAAGGCCCTTAATAAGTGTAAGATACTTCTTTTTAAAGAGTCTCAAAAATACGTGACTTATGTTTGACATATAAAATTAATGCATTTTCACACAGTTCTTTAGCTCTCTTGGGGCATCAGGATGAGTAGAAAAGGAGAACATACAAAGAACATACAGAAAACCTTTCTATGAAACTGATTTTCCCACAGAGAATCTGCACCATTTACATCTATATGTTACAAAAGCTGAAAATAATTCCAATATAGCACTGAAATCAAAACGCTTTAGTTAAGTATGAAAAATTGACAGAGCAGATGTAGAATAATTAAGCATACTCAGCTTCTCATATCAACAAGCCATTTTACTACACAAGGTATCCTGCAGAGACTCCTCATTGGAGATAGATTTTCTGGGCAATATTTATAATATAGGAATCTCCAAATTATAGAAATGAATTTGGGGCAATGGAAGAAAAGTAGAAGACATAGAAAATAATACTGAATATGAGCTAAAGATGAAGTATCGAAACAAACGAGACAACCAAAAGACAAATGAAATATAAAATCCAGAAAAAAATTCACATACGTGTTTTTTGCCAAAATCCCCAACAAAATTAAAAGTCAAAATAACCAATAATCTGAATAATCTGAATTTCAACATGGAAATATAAATTGTAGATATAGATGTGACAAGAGAGTTATGACTGGAAATGAATTAATAAAATGGAGTTGGATGGGCTTTGCATATAAAATAAATGTATTTTCTAAAAATATAATGAGCAAATGTGCTCATAAAGAGTATAAAATTTTCTATTTGCAAAATATGCACTTGGACTTGAAAACAATAATAAACTAAAGCAGAATTGTATTAGACTGCTTTTTCTCTAGTGTCTTTTCTTGAAACTGGAGATTAGCCTCAAAAGTCTTTCTTCTCAGATGTAGTATTGCTCTTGGAAATGATAATCTTTTCCTGATGAACACACACCTCAAATAACTTAATATCCAAGCACAGACCAGACAGGAATAATTTGGCAACTCTCATTAATATCTACTTTCAGAGGAGAGACCTAGCCCAAGACGCTACAACAAACACAAGAAATAAGAGAAAGTGTAGAATCACAAAGCACATGTGACCCTTTGGTTTGAGAGTATTGCTTTGATTTGGCTAGAACCTGGTGTCTTTGAACTTTGCTTACATTTCTGTGTCAGAAGTTGGTTAGCTCAATTGCCTAGGGTCTGAATTAGGCCAGAGTCAAAACTTATAGACATGTGGGAGTCTAATGGCTTACTCTATTCTTTTAATCCCAGAAATCTACTTCAACACTGACATTTGTCTTTTCGATGCTCCTGTTATCCCTCCCTACACACCATGTGGATCACAGCAAAAGAACATGCATGATTGCTGAGTAGGCACAAGGGATGCACTGGATGCACCACAACCACAGTGGCAACACAAGAGATCACAACACAGTTTGTAGTGAGATGAAGAAATGGAAAACATAGCCATAGGTAGAGAAGAGCAGAAATTCCATTCACTGTGTAAGGGCACTGTGTCTTATAGACTGGATTTCTTCGCCTCCAAGTCACCAGCAATTATTAAGAGGATAGGTAAGACACCTAAAAAACTAGCTAGCATTTGTTGCCCTTAACGCAGAGAAACTAAAGCAGATACCTTAAAGCAACTGAGGCCAATAGGAAAAGGGGAACAGGTACTAGAGAAAAGGTGAGATCAAAAACAATTAACCTAGAAGGTAACACCCACGCACAGGAAATCAATGTGAGTCAATGCCCTGTATAGCTATCCTTATCTTAACCAGCAAAAACCCTTGTTCCTTCCTATTATTACTTATACTCTCTCTACAACAAAATTAGAAATAAGGGCAAAATAGTTTCTGCTGGGTATTGGGGGAGGAGAGGGAGGGGGCGGAGTGGGTGGTAAGGGAGGGGGTGGGGGCAGGGGGGAGAAATGAACCAAGCCTTGTATGCACATATGAATAATTAAAGAAAAAAAAAAGAGGTTCTATTATTATGTGACACTACCTAAGTAAAGAGACTAGCAACTAAACTATGACACAATGCTTTTTTATCACTTTGTACTTACTGAAATAGCTTTTAGACTTATACGTGTCATGCATCATGCTGCTCATTCCCATGTATGTATATAAATACACACACGCTCTAACTGAACAGTATTATCAAATGCAGTTTATGGGGCAATTATACATAAACCCATCTTAATTGAAGCCACAACAATATGAACAGTTATGCCTAATCTGAACATGCAATCACAATTATGTCATGACTGCCACCTGGCTGATGACAACTTAAAGACACCACAGATGCTAAGAGGCATCTTAATTTTAGAGATGAAAAAGAAATCTTAGAAATACATGAAATATAGTAACTTCTATCACCACTTTGTATTATAACTGATGTACATTTTAAATGTGTGTACACTCAGAAAGAACTTTAACCAAATATTTTCTTGGCTGTGTTATCTTTAAATATTACTGTTTCTGACATCCAAGTTTACTGTCCATTTGGGCACACACACAGCCATTTGGCTAAAATAAAAGAAAATTACCTGGCGTATTCAGGTTTTAGAGATTTCGGTTATTCTGCACTTTTTAAGTACAGATGACATCTTAAAAAACTGCCAATCAAAAAATCACTTAATACATTGTCACTTTGCAAATTCAGCAAATGTTAGTAAGGTACAAAATTGTAACACAAAAATTCTGCCTGCCTTTATGTGGGGAAGACAGCAATTCATTGTATTTATCAATCATGCACACCTTGCTCAAGACAATGGAAATCTTACAAAACTCTAGAGGAAAAAAACAAATCCTAGTGTCTGGCTATTTGAAGGAAAATGTAGATGTTGTGCCCAGGGCAATTCCACCATTTTTTAATGGTGTCTCATCAGATGCTGTCCCCTCTCCACCTACACTCAGGTTCATTTATCTACTAATATCTACAATAACTTAGTCATTCAAAGATTTAGTTTTTCAGGAGATTCTTCTTCGTCTTTCTTCAATAATTTTATAATACTTAACTATACTTTATACTGCATTCATGATAAAAAATAAAACACCCCAGGGTCTCCACTTTGTATAGCAGACACTACTCCTCCAATTGTTTCTAAGATTTATATAATCAGTATCAATATCAAACTACTTTCCAGATTCTAAGGCCCAGAGAAAAGGCATTCTTTCAACTTTCGTAAGAAAAGGAAAACACACACACACACACACACACACACACACACACACTTAGCTTATATAGCAGTACTAGACTGCACTGTAAGGAATGAATTTTTATGCGTTGTTTATTTTCAGTACTGGGGGCAAATCAGGCCTGTCACATGAAAGCAGAACAGAAAGTGTCTCCATGGTGACCCACTCCCCAAAGCTTTCACAAGATACTAAACACCATGACTCCTTCTCACTGGCTGTCCACTGCTATCTGAAAGGTTACTTTTCTATTAAGGCAAAGTGTAAACGCACTTAACTCATGTTCAACATGCCTTGTTGGTGGAATATTAAAGGGGGAGGGTGGATGCCCGGCAGGGGGGAAGAGCATTTAAGTGGTCAATTCCAAGCAGCCAGAAATGAAAAAAAAATTACAGAGTACAAGAGACAGAAATGCAGAAAATAAACTCTAATTACATCTTGACATTCATCTAAGGAGGTACAGTTGGGTTATATCAAGTCAAGTACCAACATGCTTTGCTGCAGTTACCAAATAATGTTTCTATTCCCTCGTGGTACCTGGGTGGCCAGGCAACAGAGACTACAGAACAGAGCATATGTACACAAGGAGTAACTGTAGCTCTTATGTCTGGATATGTTCCTGACTCCGGTCCTAGTTTGGGAAGTCTTGATTACAACCCTACATGTTCAGGTAGGCAATCTGAAAAGCAATGTGTTCCTCTGAAAACCACAGGGGTAAATAAAAGATTTGAGCTACAGCCAATCATATGTAGTTACACAACATTTTCCCAAGTATATCTAAACTGTGTTACTTTTTCTCTTGAGTAAAAGAGAATAAAAAACTTTATTGGCCTAATTAGAGGTGAAAACTGGGGGTTTTCTTCTGTTCTTTTGATGGCAGTGGTCATTATCTTTAAATCAAAGCTATCAAATATGTTTATTGAATTTCTACCCTGTGTACTATATCATCATGTTGAAATGCTTGCAGAATCTAGACCATGGCATCCAACAGAAACAAAATGTGAACAACACCCATTTCTGACAGCCACATAAATAATATGAAAGAAAAATGTGTCACCAATCTCATATTTTATTTACTCCAGTGTGTAATACACACAAACAGGTTACTGCATTCATTCACATTGGGTTTTTTTGTTATATTATCTTTTAGCTCTGAAAGATATTCTAGACTTACAGCAGAATTTAACTGGGATTAATTCTAATCACAAATTCTCTATACCTGTTGATTCATGTTTACTGTAGTAGTGTTCACAAAAGCCAAGTCATGGAATCAGCCTAGGTATCCACCAACAGATGAATGGATAAAGAAAATGTGGTTTGTGTACACAATGGAGTATTATTCAGCTATAAAGAATGAATTATGTATTCACAGGAAAATGAGTGGAACTAAGATCATTATGTTAAGCTAAGTAATTCCAACTCAGAAAGACACAGCAATTTTCTCTAAGTGGAATGTGTATGCGTATGTGTACATGCATATAAAAAGGGCACAATTTGGGGGAAATGAAGAGGGCAAGGGAAATTTGTAGGAAAGTTTTTAAAAGGAGGGTTAAGGGAATGGGGAATAAGAAACAGTAATAGAGGTGGAAAATATGATCAAAGTACATTGTATGCATGTGCCGAAATATCACAATGAAACCTCTCACTTTGTACAATTAATATACACTAATACAAATAATTTTAAAAATAAAAAGAAAACAGCAAATTGAGTCCCTATCTAATTCCTTTGGAAAGAGGGGTTCTGATACCTGTCCCTAATCCTCAAATGTCATTCTTTTAAAAAGAAATCTGATATGTTCATGTTTGTATACAGCTAAGAGAATAATGTAAAGTCTGTACAAAGTACTATGGAGAGTGACCTACCTGGTCACCTATTGGTGTCTATAGCAGAACATCCAGCTGAAGTAAAAAGGATAACTTTTGCTAGAATGGTTCCTAATATAAGATATAATGACATATCTATTAGTTTGAACCAATGGAGTAGGGGTGTTCATTTCCAAAACTCTTACCCTTCTGTGGGCACAGGCAACTTTAGTGGGAAGGGACAAGGCAAAAAAAAAAAAGTTGCAGCACCACTATGGAAAGCAATATGGAGGTCCTTCAATAAACCAAAAATAGAACTAGCCTACAATCCAGCGATACTACTCCTTGGCATATATCCCAAGGAATATGCTCCAGGATATGATAGAGCCACTTGCACACCCATGTTTACTGCAGCACTATTTACAATAGCCAACCTTTGGAAGCTATTCAGATGCCTCATGATGGATGAATGGATTAAGAAAATGTGGTATATATATACAATGGAGTTTTATTCAGCCATAATAAATGGATGGAACTGGAGAACTTCATGCTAAGCAAAGTAAGCTAGGCTTAAAAAGTCAAAGATAACATGTTGTCCCTCATATGTGGAAGTCAGATCTATAAACTAAATGTATATACAGATACATATATAATTACACAAATACACATATGTAATAATTACGTATGTATGTAGATAGATAGAACAAAACTGCATTAGTGAGTCTGTCTGAAGGGGCTATGGTAGTTAGGAGAGGTAAAGAAAATGTTAGAGAATAAAAAATATTGAAACAACTCAGCTATATATGAATATAACATGCACTGTACTGTAAGTTGCTGAATATTAGGGAAGCATGGTGGTAGAGAATGAGTAAGTAATTGGGGGGGTTAATTTGACTAAATCATGATATACACAGGCCTGTATTATCAAGGTGACCCCCCCCCGGGACTATCAATATATACTTAAAAAAATGAAGGGCAGGAGAGAAAAATAGGACTTTTGGGGGGTTGGGTACCAGTGGGAGGTAGGTGGGTACATGGAAAGGGTGAATTAGGGTGACTATGGTGGATGTATCTTGTATCCATACATGAAAACAGAAGAACGAAATCTGTTGAAAGAAGGGGGAAAAAAGAGGAAGAGGGAGAATGATGGAGGGGGTAATCTAATTAAGATATATTGTAGGCACATATGTAAATATCACAATTCATCCTCCTGTATGGCTATTATATGCTATTAAAATGAAAAAATGTGTATATAAATAATAATGATGATAATAAAAATAGTTTGATCTGGAAAAAAAAGTTGCAGCTTGGAATTGGGACTGTGCAAACTCAACATTCACATTTGAAGCACTTGGCCAGGTGGTGGTTCCACAGGTGGCAAACAACGAAATGTACACATGGCCTGTGGTTAAGAGGATGTTCATCTTCCCTTTATCTTCCATCTATCATCTGAAGCTTTTTATTATTGCTCAGCTGGCTTGATGCTGCAAGCCTCTTTTCTGACCTATGAGTAAATATTCTGACTGCAGACTGATAAGGACGGTGTGTGTATTTTTATGCTGGTGCATGTCAGGGACCTATTGATTTAATGCAAACCTTTCCAAAACAACTTCCCCTACATCACTCTACCCCACCCTATCCCCAACCTCTAACAGACATTACCACCAACTAATCAAATAAAGGCTTGGCAAGTTGGGTGTATTATGTCAACTGGCAAGATGGGAAAAAACTTAGCTATAATATTTGACAATACAGCCAGTTTCCTTGGGTTTCATTGACAAATTCACCTACTAGTACTGAGTAACGACACTGTGCTATCCACTGTGCTGGACAGTGTGCTTATGAAGCTGAGTAAGATAAGGTCACTAATCTCAACATCCTGCCATATGGAAGGAGCAGACAAACCTGAATTTTAGGACAATATAAGTATCATGAAAAGGATGCACAAGAGCACCTTGGGAGTCTGGAGGAGGGAGCATCATTTCAGTCCCAAGTGCCTCACAGAGGCACTTGAGTGACAATATGTGAGATGAGGTTGGCAGCTGTCATCCAATCCAGCAGGTGAGGAAATAGGAAATACAACTAAAGTAAGATAGAAGAATAGAAAAGTTCCTCAGATTAAGAAAATGGCTAAAAATGAGTATGTGTATGGGATGAGTAACAGAAAACCAGACCACTGGGGGCTTAGAATTCTAACCAAAGATTTTTGACATCTGTCCTGGGTCCAAGAATCACACCCTATATCTACCTTGCTACAGTAGGTTCACTGCCATCAATATGTACCCCACTACTCAGCATCTCTTCTCAGGCCTCATTGCCCTGTCAGATTAGTTCAGGTAGCCCTCTATCTTGCCACCCTGACACCTACTCCTTTCTGCCTCCATTCTCCATCTTCCTTGGTTCCTTCATCTACTTGAGACAGCAATACCATATGTACTTAACTCAGGAACCACCAGTGTGATAGCATCCCAGAGATTAATATAAGCAGATGCCTCCTTCAATCCCCAGGGCCCGTGAGTAGCCTGTACAGGGCCTTATGCAGGAGCTGCTAGTGGAAGCCAACAGCTGGCTATGATGTGTATCTGTAGATCTTCCTCCTCAGCAGGCAAGTATCTCTGGCTGAAATATTTATTTCAATTCATATTGTGTTTGAGAAATGAGACTGTGAAGAGCTTAACGCTTAAATCTAGTATTGGTGGTGTAGTCAACTTGTAAGAGCAATGTTTCAATGAAAGTACAGAATAGAGTTTGACAAAAAAGTGAAGGGAAAGAGTAATCAGAAGAAAGCCAGTGTGTTAGGTTTTCACTGCTGTGACAAATACCTGAGATGAACAGTTTAAAAGAAGAAAGATTTATTTTGGTTCACAGTTTCAAAAGTTTCAGTTCACTGTCCCTTGGTCCCTTTGCTGTGGGCCCATGATGAAGGACAACATCGTGGAAGAGGACACAGTGAAGCTCACCTTATGGTGGTGGGGAAGGAGAGAGAGAGAGAGAGAGAGAGAGAGAGAGGAGACAGAGATGGGGAGATGTGGGGGTGCTAGGACGGGGCCAGGGAAAGATATATTCTTCAAAGGCATGTCCACATGTGACCTATGTCCTCCAACCAGGCTGTACCTCCTAACTGCACATTCAGTACCAACTTATCAATCAGTTAACTCACCCATGAAGTTAGCATCCTTATGAAGCAATCACTTCTCAACAGCACCCTCCAGTTGAGCCTTTTGGGGGTTCAATATATGAGCTTTTTGGGGTTATCATACCTTTAATGCATGAGATTTGGGGGGTTATCCAAGGCAAAACAATCAGGAATCAATCATTTTTGAGCCCACCAGTAGAAGTCTTGACATAAACAGTAAAAATAGCAAAGATATAAAAATGGTACCATCTGAGTGTCATTTTACCAGAGAAAACTGAACCTTATTTGAAAGCAGACTAGATAGGTAAATGCCCATTTCCAACAATTTCATCCAGAGGGGATGGAGCACTGAGCCCAGCAGACCATAGGGCAGGGTTCATACACCATGGTGAAAATGGGAAAGAGGAGGTTCACCATATTCATCCCCACCACCTTGCTTCAGAACTTCAGGGGTGCTCTTCAGTACACTTCAGTCACAGTGCACTAATTCTAATCTCTCATGTTCCTGCAGAATATAATAAATTGCCAGAACCAAACAGCCAGTTATTTTGTCTCCATGTTTTTCCCACTGATAATCTGATTTTTTTAATCCAATATTTACTGAACACAATCACCTTTGATCTGAGTGTGTGTAGTGCTGAGAAAGTTATGACAAGAGCAAATATATTACTCAGAAATGACAGACATCCTTAGTATAGGCCCATTCCCAATTCCACAGACCAACATGTAAGTGCATACTTGCGTTCAAACTGATTACTATGTAACAGAAAAATCAACACAGGTATTCTTACTGGAGGGAGAAAAGTGACATACTCAGAGAAGAAAACAAGTGAAAGGAGGATCAAAAATATATATGTACCTGTATCACCATCTCTCTCTCTCTCTCATCTATCTATCTATCTATCTGTCTATTATTTAACTTAATCAGTTCTTTAAGGTGAAATCTCTTTCAGAAATCTGATATCCTCATTCTGCAGGGAATAATAGGATTATTAATATGTAACTTACCCAATGCCTATTCCTATCTACTTAACAGAACCTTGACTGTGGTAGTAGTGGGTGACTCAAGAGATAGGCAATGTATTTTTAGCTTCATCTCACTCATAGCTAAGGTGACCATGTGACAGAGTTCTGGCCAATGAAATGCACTGGAAAGTTACCAGGGTCTCGGGGAGAACCCAGTGAATGCAGGCTTGCTCCTTTGCTCTCAGCCCTACCTCTTCTTCCTTCCCAAAAAATTAAGTGTGACTCTGCTGGAGGTCCATCCTATTGAAACCACAGGTAATCAGTTAGGTAAGGTAGAGAGACCTGGAAGGCACAGGAGTCATGGTAACCACCTGGACTCCTAAGGGGAAAAATATACTCCTGATTTATTTAAGCCATCATTTATGCAGGGTTTTTCATTACAATCAGCTGAACAGAATCCTGACTGATAAATTATTCATTCTGAATGTTCCATCAAAATCAAAATTTTCAATTTTTTATATCTTTCAGTTTTATGTTTTTTAATGACATTTAGTGATTATATTCTGAATTCTTCATTAAAAAAGTAAACTCAATGAAAACTTCCAGGTTTTCTAAAGTAAAGGACATTTGAAAACTTAATTGCTATGGATAATAAAAACTAGCTTTTATTCAGTACTGAACTGATTATATTTAATAAAATATACAGCTATGTAATTGGATCATAACATTCAGAAAGGGATAAAAATTGGTTTCAATGGTTAGAATAATGTCTACACCTTGACCTTTAAATAAATCATTATAAATCTCCAACAGTAGGAGATCTAATTTTGACTCTGAAATATCAAAGAACTGGAAAAAATTTGTATTTTCTTATTTAAAAAGGGTAATTTGGTGATTCAAAATAGACAGTTACTTATTCAGTCACTGAAATTCAATGGTTGGACATTTTTTCATTAAGCAATATAAATGAATTAAATGCCTTGTTTTCCTCTCAACAGATCTGAATTATAAATTAAGATTGAGTGTTTTTGTTTTTTTGCTCTTGCTTTTCTCTATCCTTCTTGAGAAAGTCAAAATGTAGCTTTCTATAAGGAAGGCTGTCAATTCAGGAAACTAAGGAGTGAAAACAGGGTGACAATTTATTTTTTTCATATGCAAAGATGAGGAGTTCTACTGAGCTCTGCTGTAACAAAGAAGGTCTCATCACTTCCTCCAGGATGGGCATGCTGATCACCAAAGAGATGAGTAAACAACAAAATCATCTCCAATAGAGCAAAGCTGAAGATGCTGGAACTAGCATCTCCAAGGGGCTTGGAGATCATTTAGTCTAGTACTCTGGGGATACCCAGCTAAGTCTTTAAAGAGCCTTAAACCAAGGTCTTCAACCCCAGGCTCTCACTACTACACCATGCCAAGGACACTTACAGCAGGAACAAACATGAAGCCATCACATTCTTTTCCTAGTTTTTCTTACCGTTGCTCTTCTCTCTGGTCTTGTTCCTGGTCACTCTGTTTACTTTCCCTGTCCATTGGCATTAGGACAGTCCCTTCCACTGCTTTAGGGAAGGAATACTGAAAAGCCTTTTAGGTTGTTTCACTGGACATGGGGCATTTATGTACAGAGAACAGAACTGGGAGCAAGGAGCCTTTGCCTGACTATGCCCCTAGCAAATGATGTGACCCTGGAGAAGATAATTTTTTCTAGGCTCCCATTTGCTATTGACAAGATGAGGGCAAAACACCCAGTGCTGCTTAAGGTCAATTCCATGATTGATATCTTGAAAGATATTGTGCCTCCAATTTATTAAATATAAAAATAATCCTGTCTTTAGTATGTATAGGAACTAACCAGGGAAATCTGTTTTTAAAAGCAGATTCCTAGTACCCACTCCCCACAGTGGTGGCTTGGCAAATCTGTTGTTGTTGGGTTCCATGAATTTGCTCTTTTCTGAGCACCTCAATTGTTCTGAACTGGCTAGTCTTTGGGCCACACCTGAAAGTACTAGCCAACAGAGAAGGCAGGTCAGGTCATCAATGTCACTGTGTCTATAAACAGGCAAATGCACCCTTCCCTGAAGGAATTTCCCATGTTGAAAATTAATAAGAATTTAAATAAGAACAGCAATAGTAGACATTCTCTAAACATTGACTATGTCCTAGTACTGCTCTAAGGGACTTATGTATATTAAAAACATATACTAACTCATTAAATCCTTCACAAAAGCAACTTAATTAGAAACATAAGCTAACAACTTTCCCCTAGAATTAGTCACTTGGAGACTTTCAGAGATACACACAGGATTTAAGAAAGATCAAAATGGTTCAAGTCAAGACACATAAAGCAATGATGTGGATAGATCAAAGAAAATGATCTTAAAATGTTTACACCAGTGTCTGGTAGATTGGAAAATATACCTTTTAAGACAGCATATGGCAATTTATACATAGTAGAAAACCAAGATGTTTAATGTCTGAAACCAAAGAAAGATAAATTTGACTATTCTTTCTTTCAACAAATGTTTCAGTCTAATCTTTGTACAAAATTATGAGAAAAAACAAAACTAATATAACTTCGTGCTTTATGATATTTTCTATATTCTATGCAATCTACCTGAATTCTTATTTTACTGTTATAACTACCCTACAATGTAAAATATAATAGTACTAGAAACAATAGTCCCTAACACTTATTGATGTCAGTACTAAGAATGCAGGAAAGAGAGAAAGTGTGAAGAAAGAGGAGCCAGGACAGTACAAGTTTAAGAATAAAGATAGGGGAGATCTGCAACAGAGACAAAACAAAAGTAAGTGACAGAGTAGTAGGATAACCAGAACAGAACACACTATGTCTGATGCCAAGGGAGAACTGGCTTTAAGGCAGAATATGGATTGTTTTGAATGCTACTGAGAGATGAAGTGGAAGGTGGTAGAAAAAGCAGCCACTGGATTACACAACACAGAGGCTCTCCAGGGTCATTTCAGGAACAAGACCAAGAGTGGTAAGCAGGGTCTCAGCCAGACTGGAGCAGGCTAAAGGGTGAAGGAGGGAGTAGCGAGTACCCAAAGCAAGTGCAGACATCTCTTGAAAGAAGGCAGACTACAAAAAGAGTTTGGAAGGGGGCTGGAGTCCTGAATAGATGATTTTTAAGAGAGTGGTATGAAGGTAATATCAGTATGGTTGTGGGAACAGTTTTATAAAACAGGTTGGAGACAAGATAACCAGAGGAGTGCAGTGCTTGAAAAAGCATTAGGGCAAGGGATAGAGTACACATGAAAGGACTGGCCTTAAATGGAGCCAGAAGCTGGACATGGTAGTTCACATCTGTAATTCCAGCACTTAAGGAAACTGAGGCAGGAAGATCATGATTTTGAGCCTGGGCTACATAGAAAGACCCTATCTTGAGAAAAAAATAATTATAATAATAAAATAGGAGCCAGAGGACCAAGACAAATGAGGCCAGAATTTTGGGTCATTAGATGAAGTGAGTAGAGCTTTGTAACTTAAAATTAAAAGCTAAGTAACATAAGTAACTGAGAAATTGCTCAGAAGAGGTAATCCAAGAATGTACAGACAGCAGTCATGACAGACTACTATCAGAGTCAGGTGCTTACTAACTAGAAAATCAAACTGGCCATGTATCAGTGAAATAATTTAATCTGGATTGACAAGGCGGACAGGTCTTCTAAAAGGAAAAGCAGAGGAGAAAATAATAGTGTAGAGCTTCATATGTGACGAGAAAGAAAAAGAATTCAGTTTCCTGCCTCTGGTTTGAACAAGAAACTGTGGCTTCTCTTAGACAGTACTGGCAGCCACAATGGGACAGCCCACAGGAGGGAACACAGATGGCTTTTTGAAGGAAATAGGGACTAAGGAGCACAATGTGGGTACAGAAACAGTAATAGAGATGCAAATTAGAAAACCTGGAACTATTTCAACAGAATGCCAAGGGGCTTAGTATACATAGTCCCAAGAAGCACATGCAAAGACCGAACACCAACAAGAAGAGCCACTGCCAACCTGTAGCTGGGAAGAAGCCAGGACATCATTCACTCATTAGCTACACAAAGCAGAGGTGTTTCCACAAGCACAATGGCCACTGTTAGACACCAAGCATTCAGTCATGTTGGGGAAACTGTCTAAATAAAGGCTAGGGAATGGATTTTTCATTTAGCAGTGAAGAGGCAGTGATTTGACAATGACGAGGAAAGCCCAAATCCACACATCTTGCCCATTATAGATGGTAGCACCACTTCCCAACAGTCTAAGAAAACACCTTCTGCACATGTTACTTCTTAAGATGCACTTTTTACTTATAAGGGTTCACCTCAGAAATGTCATTTGTTCTGTAAACTCATATTACTTCACAGATTAATTTCTGCCTTCAAGAAGATTACCAGGGACTTAGCATAGCAGCTCTTATCTATAATCCCAGCTACTCAGGAAGTAGAGATTAGGAGAATCTCAGTTTGAAGCCAGCCTTGGCAAAAAGTTAGCAAAATTCCATCTCCACGAACAAGTAGTGTGTAGTGGGGCACACCTTGTTCCCAGCTATGTGGGAGGTGAAAACAGAAGGATCATGGGTCAGGCGGGTCCTGAGCAAAAATCTGAGACACCATCTGAAAAATAACTAAAGCAAAGAAGGCTGGAGGGCATGGCTCAAGTGATGAGAGAGTACCTGCCTACCAAGTGTGAGGCTCTCAGTTCAGACCTCAGAACCACCAAAAAATCAAAAAAGAAAAAACAGTAACGGTAAATAAAGATTCCTACGACAGATCTAACAGAAATGTTTAGGTATAATGATGAAAAGATATGTATGTCCCAGATTGTTCAAACTGACAGCAGTAATTATAAATGTTCAGTCTTGAGTGGCAAAATGATATTGGAGCCAAAGCCCTCAGTGGAAGCAACCTGAGTACAGGCCACTGCTGAGCAGCAGACACAGTGGTGAGGAAGTGAGGGTGCGCCTCAGTGTCTCAGCCCTCAGGAGGTTTGGGGATAGGGACGTGCTTCCATGGGCCAGTTATCCACAGAGACAAGTACCAGGACACTGAACGAACTATGCAGGTAGTAGCCACAACAGCGGCAGCTTCCATTCAACAGCACCTACCAAGTGTCAGGAAAGCAGCCAGGTGTGTCACATGGTACTCATCTTTACAACCACACCAAATGACCAGCTTCAGAGCACAGGAAATCAATGCACAGAGAGGGGAGGTAACCAGCCCAGGGCCACACAGCTAGCATCCACATAAGATTATAATCCCAGTCTGTTTGAAATCTAAGCTCTTTTCTCAGCGGCAGCTCACGGTCACTGGTTATTGATCCCACTCATATCCAAAACTACAAGAGTTTAATTTTCAATTGGCAGAATTAAGTGAAGGGAACATGAAGAAAACATTGTCTACTAGGTAGTCAATCACATGGGTTAATGAAATCGGGGGGGGGGCACCTTTGAACAGACTGGAGTTCTACCTCAAAGAAGAGGGCTTTCTTAGGGAATTCAGCACCAGGTTAGAGACTTGCACACCCATGCAGAGGGCTTTGCCACTGTGTATGGGGACACAGGGACAGGTATCTAGTCACAGACACAGCTGAGACACTACAGAGTAAGTTCTCAGATGGCAGCACTGGGTCTTAAAGCTTATAATGATAGAAGAAAATCCTACGAATGGTATTAGTTTACATAAAAATGAAAGAGGGGACATAAAGTGATAAGCCAGAAACTTAGTTTTCAGAAGTATGTGAAGATGTGTTATCAAACACATCCTGAAGTTCCTGGGGCCTGGACACACAGTATAAACCATCCTGTGTGAGGACTCATGGAAGTTTTCCACAGTCTATTGGGGTTTAAGACACTCCAGTGACAAAGACATTTTAACAAGAAGAAAATAAGAACTGACAGAATGTCACCTTAAAAAACAACAACAACAACAAAAAAACTAAGTAAGACAGTTGGGTATCAATGGCTCAGAGGCTGAAATCGGGAGGATCACTGTTCAAGCCCAGCCCTGTCAAATGGTTCATGAGACCCCACCTCAATCAGTATCTGGTGACAAACACTTGCCATCTCAAGCTATGCAAAAGACTGAGATCTGGAGGATCATGATTCCAAGGCAGCCACAGACAAAAAGTTTGTAGGACCCACCCCCTGCCCATCTCAATGGCAAAAGCTGAGCATGGTGAGGCATGCCTGTCACCCCAGCTATTGTGGGAAGTATAAATAGGGCCACAGTGCAAGCTGGCCTGGGCAAAAAGTGAGAACTTATCTTCAAAATAACCAGAGTAATAAGGGCTAGAGGTGTGGCTCAAGCAGTAGAGTGCCTGTCTAGCAAGCATGAAGTCCTGAGTTCAAAACTACAATAGTGCAAAAAAAAAAAAAAAAAAGCCAGACACCCACCCACATTAAGGGATGAAGCAGGTGGACAGGTAGCTGTTTTGCAACATGTGGAATGACCATGCTTTCAAAACCAAAAACTCAGCCTTTGCACTCATGTCCAAGCCAGGAACACGGCACCCTGGGTGTTAACATGTAATACAATCCCAAAGAGGTCAAGTGGTGGATCCCACTGTGTTCTTCACTCAAACATACTGCTTTTTAACCCTGTGTGTATTCCCAAAGCTCCAACTGCAGCCACATTTTGCACTCCCCCAACCACCACCACCACCGCCGCCATCACCACACACACACACACGCACACACACACACACACACACACACACACACACACACACACGACACAGCATTTCCTGAGGTTTGCAGTGGACTAGGCTCTCTGCTGGTGGGCTCCTTTAACTTCCACCCAGGAGGTGTGAGTCATCCTCACTGTTTAGGTGAGGAAATTGGTGAGCAGAGGTTAGGCACATTCTGTGACCACAGCTAGAGAGATCTGGCTGAGATCAAACAGAGCTGAGTGTGACTCCACTCACGCTCTGACTCCACTCACGCTCTTACTCAACACCCAGATCTTCTAGCATACTTAACCATACTCGTGAACTTTCCACCTGCCTTTCAAAGAAAACGCCCTTAGTTTGTCACTGTCTTCACAACAGTCCTCCAAGGTAACAATTTCTAATCAGTATTCTATGTTAAGTGGATATTTTGGCTCCAAAAGGTCAAGCGACTCTCTGAGGGATATATAGGTAGTAGTAATAGAAACAGCATTGAAACTCATGTTTTTCTTTCTCCAAAGCCTCTGCTCCTACACAGTCACTTCTGATGAGTTACTTTATCTTGAAAATGTAAGAAACACACAATTATGTACACACAAAAAACTATCACTTTGTTAGAGATTACTGGACCGTAGGCTTTCCCCACTCAGTGTTCTGTGGCTGACAAAATAAGCCCTCACACCAGAAGGGGCTTATGTACCAATATAGTTTTTTTAAGCTCTAGAATAATAGTTAATATTGCCTTATTTTGTTAAAATAAAGCAAACATAGTATATGCAAACTTATGTATAAAAAACTCGAAACTTAGGAAACTGATGCTCTTCAAACATAAAACAGAAGTTTGAAAAACAAAACTTAAAAGCTCTAGTTGGGTTCAGTAGGCTTATGCTGTAGCTAGAGTAGTCCAACTCAAACACAAGTAAAGTAATTCAAGCCAAATCTCATTTTTAATATAAGTAGATGGAAGTATTCATGATGCTAACTGCATTGTATCCAAGTGCTGGATTCCCTGAAGACTGTTCTTCCCTCCAGGCAAAAATTAAAGTGATCGTGGAGAAATTTAAACTCATTTCTGAAAAACTCTCCCTTCACATGTGACCTGTAAGGTTATTTCTAATACAGACTCAAAGAGCTCATATTATGGGGAAGAAGTTCCTTTCTTCCTTTGACTTCAGTGTTCACAGAGCTTCCTACAACTCAAAATAAAAAGAGATTTCAGAAGGAAGAGAGTTTGAAATATTATGTACAAAAATCTTGGCAATAAGATTCCTATCCTAGCATAGTCTTGAAGCCAGAGAATCTTATCTGGAAGGCTAGCTACATAGTGATTTAAAAAAAAAAAAAAAACTAAACTAAAATAATACCACAAACGTAATACCACAAACACACTTTTTTAAAACGGAAGGAGGTATTTACAAAGCTAGTGTGTCCTGCATCTAGTCAGTCCTGCAGAACCATGGTCAAAACATGCCGTTCAGGTGCTGGTCATCGTGTGTGCACACAACCCAGGGAAGGCACAAAACGGGGGATGACAGTTGCTTAATAAATGCTCTCAGTAACAGTACCACAGCCACCTCCACCACCATTAGTTTTAGAAGGGTTGCCATTTACTTTCTCCTCCTCTTCCTCCATTTTCCTCCTCTCCTTCTTCTTTTCTCTGTATTGAGGTTGAAATGAGGGCCTTGCACTTGCTAGGCAGGCACTCTACTACCTCAGTCACATCTCCAGCCTTTTTTGCTTTTGCTGTTTTAGAGATCTATCTTTCTATGTCTGAGCTACCTAGATCACAGTCCTCCTATTTATGCTTCCTGCATAGCTGGGATGACAGATGTGTGCCACCACATCCGGCTTTTTATTGCCTGAGACAGGTTCTTGTGAACATCTTCCTGTGGCTGGCCTGGAACGGCGATCTTCCCTGTCTCTGCCTCCTGAGTAGCTAGGATTCCATGCATGAGCCACCAGGCCTAGAAAGGGTTGCCACTTTCTGCAATACAAGTCACTCCAAGGAAGGTGTTCAAATGATGCATTTGTTTTCACAGGTTTTTTAAATAACATTATAACTTTACTAACATTTTAGATCAGTCACCATGAGGAGTTGTGCTTTTAAGAGTATTGGTGAGGAAGGAGAACGAGAGATGTCAGGTTGAGGGAATAGCAGCCAGCCATGATGGTGTGCAAAGAGAAGCTCTGGAAAGCAGGGGCACTGGTAGCTAATGGTGGATGGACAGGACACCTGAATAAGGAGCAATACAGACAGGCAGAATGGAGAGATCCTTCCTTTAATCTCTGAAATACATCCTCATAGAAAATCGAGTCCAGTCTCAGGGCTATGTTATTTCTATCTGTAGCAGTTCCAAATTCCACAGAAAAGAGAGTATTGTGAGTTAAGTTTATCTTCATGTAAGCCGTGGCAGTAGTCTCCCTTTATCAGCCATTTAGCTTTCCTTAGTTTTAGTCACAGTGGTCAACTGCAGTCCAAAGAAATTAAATGGAAAATCACAGAAATAAACAGCTCAGGTGTTAAAGAACTTTTTAACAGTACATTGTTAGAAATGTTTTATCATATTACTAGTTGTTATTGTTAGCTTCTTACTGTGTCTAATTTATAAATTAAATTTTATCATAAGTGTATACATATAGGAAAACTGTGTATAGGGTTGGGTTTCAGATGTCCACTAAATGTCTTAGATAATATCCCTTGTGGAAAAGAGGGAGTTACTGTATTAGAATTTACATTCAAAAACTTTCTTTCCCAAAGAAGGTTGCACAGTCGGCCTGTAAGTAAGTGGTCTAATAGGCTGTACACACAAAGTAGAAGAACTGACAAAGAAATAATTATATACAAAAAGGAAAGATCCTAGCTCATCCAGAAGCCAAGGACTTTGCTGTATCAGCAAAGAATGAGACTCCCCTGGATGAATCAATAAAAGCCAGGTCCAGAAAGGAAATGTAGGTTTCCTTTTATTAAATAGTACAAAAGGCCAAGAAGCTTCAGAACTAAATAAACCAGGCCCAACCTGATGATGCCGTAAAAAAGCAACGCCACAGATGTCTACATGCTGTCCAAGTCAAACCTAATATTAGAACTGAAACAAGTAACTGTATCAACCAGATTTCAGGCTCCCAAAGGAGAGCAGACAACCCCTGAAATGAGAGCCAGCATTTCCAACTAGTGAGTGCCAAGCACTGTGACCGGTACCTTGCCTGGGTCAAGACATGGTATACATAGCAACTGGTTCTCCACCTTTCAGAAAGCCACAGAAGTCGGGGGCAGGGTGGGAGGAGAGAGTGGGGTTGGGAGTGAGTCCACAGGGATGTCATCTGCTCACTATTTTGAGCAACTACTTTTAAAGTCAGAGATTATCAAGTTGATTACAGTCCTCTGGCCAAAAAATGTTAATAAAGTATTAAAGACTTCCACCTTTCTGGACTCAAGCTAGGGGGTCTCCAAGTATTCCTTCAATAAAAAATTTGAATACTAACTTCCAATATGTGCGTATATTGTAAATTATATACAAAGCCTAATGTCCTAATGTATTATGGTGATTATAAAGCACATATAAAATCAATATAAATTATTAAAATATATTTAAATTTTTCAATTGAAATGTAATCTTTTCTTTCCTTAGCTCAAGGGAGCACACACATTTAGAGAAAATGGCATTTGGTCTTTTCCCCTACATAACACCCCCCCCCGGGTACATTCCACATTATGGGTCCCCAAGTCTGGGAGGAAGTAAAAGAGAAGAGGGGTAGGCCTACACACTTGGCCTGCATGGCTGAACCCATGCCCTTATAATAACTAAACCTTAGAAGAGACACAGCTTCTTGACTGGCAACCAAGAGGCTCTTCCCAACAGCAAGTGGTACAAACTGCTCTTGCATTCTGATCTGGGAAGGAATGGCAGAGAGATGAAATCTGAAAACTCACCTTAGCCACCAATCCATCTCTTCCTCATCTAATCTCTCTTCAGCCACAGTCAAAAATCAAATTGACAAAAAGATAAAAACACAGTTTTTTCTTAACTGTGAGATTGGGCCAGCCACTCAATCCCTGGGGGCCTCATTTCTTATGTAAGGACTGGCATTACCTTTGAGAATGACTACAAATTCTTTCAGACATAAAAATCTAGAGTTGTAAAGCAAGATTCCTAAGAAGTTATTTTCCTTCACCCTAGTTGTTCGGAATGCTCAGATGGTAGGTCTGATAAAATGTCAACTGTGAATCATTTCACAGAACATGAAATGACTCTTTTTTCCAAGAAAAAAAATAATTCATATATCTGACTGCTTTTTACCACTTCCCCCAAATCTCAACTAACAATACAACAGAAAACGTCTAATGAATTCACAACTGAACTGAACAGAAAGCTGAGGAGCATTAGGGCTGAATATAGGTCAGACACATATCTTCCTCCCCTTTCTCTGCAAGCACAGACACAATCACTCACAGTACACTTATGTATCCCTGAAAAGTGTTGGAAACCAGATAACGGCATAACCCTACAGGTCGAAAGCATCACATATGTATCAGAGAGAGCTCGGTGTAGAACAATGTTTAATGTTGTGGGGATTGCTAACTGGTTGTTAAATACACAAAATGCAATAGAAAATTTTACTTTTAAGGGATTCTGGCAGACACAGGTTTTATAAGCTCATTTTGGTCCACTATAGAGGACTGAGAGACTAGTACATTCTATCACTCTCTAGCAGTGTAGACATTTCCTTTAAACAAGTTACATGTTCCTCCACTTCTCAGATTTAAAAAGGTATATAACCAGGCATGGTGGCTCATGCCTATATTCCCAGCTACTCAAGTGGCAGAGATCAGGAGGACAGCAGTTTAAGGCCAACCCAGGCAAAAACATTAGCAAGATCCCATCTCAACCAATAAGCCAGGTGTGGTGGCATGCAGCTGTAATTCCATCCATACCAGATGCTGTGGGTAGGAGGATTGCGGTCTGAGGTCAGCCCCAGGCAAAAATGCAAAACTCTGTTCAAAAAATAACTAAAGCAAAAAGGGATGTGGGCATGGATCAAGTGGTGGAGCACCTGCCTAGTAAGTGCAAGGCCCTGAGTTCAAATCCCAGTTCTGCCAGAAATTAGCAAACAAAACAAAACAAAAAAAGTACGGTTAACTCTTGACCTAGCCACAAGAGAGAAACGATTCTGACCAGAGGTAAAAGCCTATGTAACCGCTATTTATATGCACTGTAGAGTGAGAAAAATACAGGCGAGACGCTCTCAATTCCAATGCTTCCTTTATGAAAACAGAAGCCTGACTCTCAAGGGCTCAGGACGAAGGATAAGTGTGCCATCTCAGATTCACTTGCCAAGCCCGTGGGCTTCTCAGAGCCGTGGACTTTGTTAAACTGACACAAACGTCAGATGCGATCTTGCGTGAGGTCTATGAACTAAGCCACCTATGATCCATGTGTGGCCAATGAAGATACTTTGCACTGAGCAGGTGGGTGAGAGCGAGTATTGGTATTCTCAGAGGGCTTACAACTAAAACACAAAAATAGTTCCCATTTTCCCTGCAAAGCCCTCTTTAAGTAAATATAGAACGGAACTTATTATTGTGAGAAAAGAACATTTGGGGAGGTTTGGATGTCTTTGGTGCCCATTAAGTGATCAGTTATCCCCATCGTATGAACTCTTTAAGAGAAACACTCAGGTACTTCAAAATTTTGAGATAACAGCTTCCTACTATGGGCCACAACGGAAGCATTTATAAATTGCTTGTTGTAGATGATTCTAAAAGTCTGAATACATCGGGGAAATCATTTTCTTCTTGATAAGTGGGCCATCAGGTAGAATAAAACCTCTTGCTTGATAATCTGATGAACACCAGGGGAATTAAAAGGCCATGAAGCAGCAGCTTAGTGTGAATAATAGCAAATTTCTGTAAAGCCAATCCAAGCACCAGCTGCTATGACCCAGAGTGAACGTGTGAGCTCCTGGCCCTGTGCTCACACCTAGAAAGTGAGTCCAGAGCTCAGGCCTTCTCCTTTTTGGGGCTAGGACTACTCCGCAGAAGATGGGATGTACCCTGGACTGCATTTGTTCCAGAGGAGGACTGTGGCCAGCGCCCTGGGACTAGGGAGGTATGTACCACACTGCCACTACTCTCTAAAGGCCAAATAAATAGGCAGCTGACAAATAAAACCTAGCGAAGTAAAGAGCTGTTATGAAGAGGACGTGGGAGGCCACAGTAACTCACCGGTCATCTAGTCTCTATGGTCCTGAAGACCTGGCAACTTCACTGTGATTGTGGTTATTTATAGTTTCTTCTGGAAAACTCCACATAAGGTTTAACATGACTATTGGGGACAGAAATATCACTCATTCATATTCTGTCTTTGCCTCACTCATTCTCTAACATACACACACACACACACAGGAAGAGTAACAGGAAAGAGTTAGGGAAACAAAAACAAGAACCTGAGCTGTGCTGAAAAGCTGGGTCCACAGGGCTCTCCCACTTCTGCTGCTTGCTTAACAGTGCACCTGACTGACCTCAGAGAATATTTTGTTTTATTTTGTTTTAATTTTTCTTTTGATCCAGTAAAGATAGGTGTAGGAAAATAACATCTCTCATTTCAGGGACAGGAACCTGATTGACTAAACCAGTTCTCACTCCCCATGGTGCTGGGATAAAGAGACCCAAATACAATGGACTTGAGTGCCCATGCACGTAGCAACAGATACCCATGGGATTAGATGTTTTCCACCCAGACTCTCTGAAATACCACAGAAGCACACCACCACCTACTAATCTACTTTTGGGGAAAAATAATCTTGGGGCAAAGAGAGTAAGAGAAGCCTAATTTAGAAAGCAGGGGTCAGAATGGCTGTCAGAGTCCTGTCAGGGGTGGGACACAGAAGGGAAAGGAAGCAAACTTGAAAGGGAAAGGCGAAAGCAGTAAGGAGGCCAGAGAAAACCCACAAGACCAAATGCAGGCTATCATATGATGTACACATGAGAGGGGCCACACACGTTTGTCACAAACTCAAAT
Source organism: Castor canadensis (assembly GCF_047511655.1). Taxonomy (NCBI): domain Eukaryota; kingdom Metazoa; phylum Chordata; class Mammalia; order Rodentia; family Castoridae; genus Castor; species Castor canadensis. The sequence goes on along the minus strand of NC_133388.1, from coordinate 79,867,527 downwards.
TAACACATTTTTTAAAACGCTGCAGATGAATTATCTTTGTATGGCAAGAACCAGTGGTAATAACATCGCTTCAAAGCTGAGTACCTTCTATGAATCAGGCATTATACAAACACATGTATAGCTCAGTTACTCTTCAAAATCCCCTTGGAATACAGATATTATTCCCACTTTAGAGAGGAGAAAACTGAGCCTCAAAGTTGTGATAGAACCAGGAGTCAGTATCTTAACATAAGTCAGTCTTATGTCCAAGCCTGTGTCCTGCAATAGCAGAGGTGGAAGAATACAGAGTGCACTGGAGGCTCCTTGTTTCTCTAAGTGCCTCTTTCTGACTAAAACTTAACAGTAAGTGAAAGCCAATGATGTCAAAATGTCAGTGCATAGCAATGTGTGCTAACTTCTAAAAGCATAAGCTCAGCAAACACCCTAACAATCTTACAACAGCACAGTTTGGCTGTTGTTTAGGACATCCACCAGGTACTCAGTGCCTCACCAGCCAGTCTAGAAGGAATGTTGCTTAGGTTTGCAGTCCCCCTCACCACTCCTTGCTCTACCTTTGCAATGAGTCAAAATGAATCAAAACGAATATGAGTGAGTCAGCTGCGAAACTCCTGTTCCAAACAGTGGGCTGTGTGGTGGGAGAGTGCACAGATGGAGTTTCCTTTTTAAATGAAATGTTTTGGCACCAGCCTCTGTCAAGAGCTTTCCCTTGTTTCCATCTGGTTTTAGTCCTGGAATGCATACATGAGAGAATGGAAAAAGAAACCTCTAGGTGGGCGAGAAAGAAGACTCTGTCAGTGTGCTAAACCACTATAAAACCTCAAGTGGCTGCCAGCACCTCCTCTAAATCCTCAGAGATTTAAGCACTCTACTCATGGAATGTTGTCACATTGTTTTCAGGGAATGGGAGAGTTCCTCAGACATAGCTCTATCCTGGAAAAGAATACTGAAATGTGTATATACTTTGGAGTCAGATGAACCCAGATATGCATCTCAGCTCTGTCCTTCTGAGTCATCCAACTCTGGGCAGTACACTTAACCAACTGTAAGCCTTGGCTATTTCATCTGTACAATAGAAATAACCACAGGGACTGCTGTGAGGATTACGAGAGGTGATGCAAGTTAGATGCTTAGATTTCTACAGTTGGATACTCTTACTTATAAGGCTTTAGAAAAGATAAATATTATTACCACCACTTTTCCCAGGAAGAGATGCAGAATCATAAGGAAATGCTAAGAAACTTCAAGGGATCTACTTTTCTATTACACAACTGAGCAAAACAAGTCCATACATGGCCAGGTTCCCATCAAGAGATACCAAATTTCCCTGGGGAGTTAGTTTTCTAAGACTCATATACATCTACTAAGTGTCTTCAAATATGCAGATTTATTTATTTATTTATTTATTATTCATATGTGCATACAATACTTGGGTCATTTCTCCCCCCTCCCCCACCCCCTCCCTTACCTTCCTCGCCCCCTCCCTCTGCCCCCCACCCCCTCGATACCCGGGAGAAACTATTTTGCCCTTATCTCTAATTTTGTTGAAGAAACAGTATAAGCAATAATAGGAAGGACCAAGGGTTTTTGCTAGTTGAGATGAGGATAGGTATACAGGGAGTTGACTTGCATTGATTTCATGTGCGTGTGTGTTACCTTCTAGGTTAATTCTTTTTGATCTAACCTTTTCTCTAGTTCCTGGTCCCCTTCTCCTATTGGCCTCTGTTTCTTTAAAGTGAATATGCAGACTTAACAGTGCACAAGACTGTCATCACCCAAACAAAACTTAAAGCTACAGGAGACCAAAGTATTATGGAGACATGATTATCAGTGCAGCTTCATGAGATTAAGGTAAAGACAGATGTTTGGTTTGGGAAGTTTTCTCTCATGCCTATAGGAATTGGACAGCACAGCACAGCTGCTATGGAATCAAATGATGTGGGTTCAAATACTTGTTTTGTTACAACTGATGATCTTGGGTAAGCTAATTAATGAGAACAGTACTGTTTGCTACCTCTGGGCACTGCTCTAAGGATTAAATGAGCATATATGTGTCTATCTATCTATCTATCTATCTATCTATCTATATCTGATAGAGGAACTCAGCAAATGCCAGTTTGCCAATACTAGTGTCACCAATCCAAAGGTGAGCTGGTGCCACCCCAACCATACTGAGCACTGAAGCGTGTGATGAGTGCATGGCAGGTGCTATCCAAAGATCATTTGTAAGTGACCCTTGCTGGCCAAATCTACTGCATCAGAAGTAAATCTCTTCTTTTAACTCTAAGTAATCAATAATTACTGTTGTTATATATTTTAATCAAATGTCTCTATGTACATATCACAGAAGGATGAAGTTTTCCATAAACAGTACAACACAGACTATTGCATTTTTGTAAAATTAAACAGGCTATAGGAAAACTCATAGAAATAAGACATCGGGAATAACTCAAGAATTGCTTTCTTGAGTTACTTAATTTTACCAAATCTCTATATTAAAGAGATATGATGCTCATCCTCACAAATATTCCAACTGTAGGAGAACCTGAGAAATTATATAGGAAGACAGTGTGGAGGCTGAAAATGCTACAGTTGTCAGGAGTTAGAGCGGAATCTTCCCTTCAAATACCACAGCCCCTGCTGAGTTGAGCCAGAGGAAATGCAGTGCTGCAGCAATATGAATGTGTTTATGGGATCGGGGACTGGGTGCTTTTTAGTTCTGCCACTTCCAAATTTGTGACTCCAGGAGGTCATGACCTCTGGTAAATATTGGTTCCTTTATCTGTGAAATGAAAAACATACTACCTAGTTGTTAGAGATGCTGTGGGTTTAACTGGAATTAAAATAAACAATAAAATACATATAAGATGAATGCTTATTTTTTTTCTACATATTTTTCTAAAAATTTCCTATTTCTAGCAACATTTACTGCTTGTATAATAAAAACAATAAATATGTATCATAATTGTAGTTGTTTTGCTTTTTTTCTTCACTGCTAATACCTTTGTACACCTTCGATTTCAGTGTGAATTTCTTTTTCTTTTTCAGGATTAAAAACTCTTAGAAAGTCCACCCACTACTGATAATAAACCATTTCTAACAAGTCCTAATTCCTCCTCTCTTGTATTCTTCCCTTCTCCCTCTTCTAATAATTACAGACTCTGAGATGAGATGAGATAGTCTGAATTAGAAAGCAGATAAAAGGAATTCTGTTATATGCCAGATCACTTACAATAAAATTTGGCTACCCTATATTCCAATAAAAACCTATAAAGAATTTTCTCAAATCCTCATAAATGTTTAAGTGTCCATTCTGATATTAAAAACTTGAATTCTCACGCCTGTGATCCTAGCTATTTAGGAGGCAGAGATCAGAAGGATCGTGGTTCAAAGCCAGCCCAGGCAAATAGTTTCATGAGACCCTATCTCGAAAAAAACCCTTCACAAAAAAAAGGGGCTGGAGGAGTGGCTCAAGGTGTAGGCCCTGAGTTCAAGCCCCAGTAACGCAAAAACAAAACAAAACAACTTGAATTCCTCTCTATATGATATGTATGGAATAAGTAGGAATTTTTATATGAAGCTACAAAGTGGGTCCAGAATCCTGGAACTTCAGAGCCAAATGAATCTCAACAAACTACCCTGAACTTTTCAATTGAATAAATCCAGATGTTTAATAAAGGTCAGAAAACAAGAAGATTTAAGTTCAAGAAACTTCTAAAATTGAGTACCAAAAGTATATCATGTCAAATATTCCAGTGGACAATCCAGAATATAACTCCCTAAAATAGTGAAACTAACTTCTCAACCTTAGTTTCAGAATCTTGCACATTTAACACTTTCAAAATACAGATTTGTGCTGGGCGCCGGTGGCTCACACCTGTGATCCTAGCTACTCAGGAGGCAGAGATCAGAAGGAACACGGTTCGAAGACAGCCCTGGCAAATAGTTCAGCAAGACCCTATCTCAAAAAACCCCTCATAAAAATAGGGCTGGTGGAGTGGCTCAAGATGTAGGCCCTGAGTTCAAGCCCCAGTACTGGGGGGAAAAATATACAGATTTGCTTCCCCAAGCTACCTAGTGCACATTAGTACAACATATGAGGAGCCAGACCATCTGAATTTGGAAAACATTTCAAGGTTATTTCAAGAAATATCTATGGTTAACAACTACTGAGAAAAAGGACAGGATTGCTAGGTTCTACACTCCTAATCTGTGATTACTTTCCATAGAACCCATTTACATAAATTACTTCATCAAACAGTATTCAAATCTTTTTTTAAAAGAGACAATTTTGCTCTCTCTATAAATTTAAAGCCATTTAAAAGAGACCAAGTTTCTCTATTCCAACAGGATATGTAAAAGAATGTACTCATCACAAAAGTTACAGTCTCCACATGTTTCTTCTGTGGGGATGGTGAGTAGCAGCCAAGAGGAGACTGCGATTGATTTATGAACATAAATGTAAAAACTAACATCATCTATTACACACACCAAATTAGAACAGGATCAAGAAAATAAGACTGTAAACAAGAAATTACAGAACATTCAGTAGGCAACTGCATTCTAATAAACTAATTTTAACTTAGCGTGTTTCTGGTTTAATTTTATAGACTCAAATTATCATGGAGACGACAACTGATTGATTGTTGTGGGTGGTGGTGACCTTACTCTTTGAATTCATTAACAGTTCTACATTAATTAAGTCTACACTACAATCAGGTGTGCAGTAAGCCATACCCCCCCCCCACAAACAACACCTTCCAATAAGCAACTATTGTAATTATACCTAGCACTGTGGCAGGTGATAGGAGGAAATTAGAACTGAGCAAGTCAGTTCTGTTGCTTGCATCTATCTATCTATCTACCCATGTTGCTGCATGTATGTGTAGTCATTTCTTTTTATTGTCAGGTACTCATTCCACTACATAGATATAAAACCATTTGTTCATCCACTCGACATGTACATGGAGATTTGAGTTATTTCCAAATTTTTATTATGTATAAAGCTTATGAGCATTTCTGTATAACCTCTTTGAATATAACAGGTTTTATTACTCTAGAGATCTCCCTCTCAGATTATTCCAAACACTGGAAAAAATTCTCACAAAGAAACTTATTAGTAAAAGACACTGGATATATACAACAAACCCAGGCCTAGATGCATACTTTGGCAAGCTTTTAAAGTCATGCTCTCCCCTTTTTCTTTTTCTTTAATGGCTCATACTGTTTGAAGAGTAGCTAAGAATTATTTGTGGAACCTTGCCTTAATTTGGACAAAGTTTGCTGGTTCAAAACAAATAGCTGGTTTTCATCAACCAAACCACAATAGTTGAAGGGCTGGCCTCCCAGAAAGCATAGGCAATTCACACTAATAGCAGGAAAAAGACCATCTTTCTAGTGCTCAACTTTCACTTCAAAGACTCCTGTGTGTGGTCAACTACAAAGAAGTCATCCCTAGACTTGACAGGGGAAAAGGAGAAGCCTCAAATCCTGCTTGGTCTGCTAATGAAGCTGCCATTCCATCCCTCTGCCTGCAATGACTGCACACCCACACAGTCCTCTTCAAAACAAGTGAGGCTCTGCTTTTCTAGAACCTCTTGGTTCTTCAACCAGTCCAAATTCTCCCCATATATGCTTATCTACACTTTTTCCTTTCTGGCCTTTACACAATTTTATGCTTATTTTAGAGAATAACTCATTAATGTCTACTGCTTCTTCCTCACTGAACTAAGACTAAGTAGTCTGTAATTTTTTTTTCTCGACTGTACTCAGGTTTGAACTCAAGGCGAAGGAGGTGCTCTAGTGTTTGAGCCATGCCCCCGACCCTTTTTGTTTTCGTTATTTTTAAATAGGGACTCATGTTTATGCCCAGCCTGGCCTGGACTATGAGTCTACTATTTATGCTTCCTGCATAGCTGGGATGACAGGTGCACACCACAGAGCCTATTATTTTATTGGTTCAGATTGAGTCTTAAGAACTTTCCGCCCAGGCTGGCCTTGTACTGCAATCCTCCTGGATCTTTGCCTCCAAGTAGCTAGGATTATAGGGGTGAGCCGGTGGGCCCAGCTGAATTTTTCTTGTAACTGCGACCGTGTCACCTAGGATACTCAGCACATAAAAGATACTTAATGGAGAGGATGAGCTTGCTCAATGTATACTATACACATATATGGAACTGCCACAATAAAGCCTTGTATTTTTAATGAATGCTAATTCAAAAGTAAAATAAATTAAAAAAAAAGAATTTATCATGGATTCATTTTTAAAAGGTACTAAATGCATATGTGACTAATAACTTTAATTAAAGCATAAGTTTATCAGAACTGGTATTCCACTAAGCTTCATATAAGCTACTAAATAAAGGTGCTGGTACTCCTTTGTCGATTACAAGAAAAAAAAACATACTGCAAAAAACAGGTGTCAAAGTTGCCTGAGTTTTCCTGCCCCAAATTTCCATTATACTGTCTGCTGAAATGTTAGATCTACTGTTTTATCCTCTCAAAATTCAAAACCATGAAAAGGATAAAGACTTTCAGAATAAGAGATTTTTCCTCTATTAGAATGCAACAAAAAAAGCAATTCTTATAGTTTCAGACTTTAAACCTGAAGGTCTTGATAATTTGTAAAGGAAATGCAGCTCTCCAATAAATCCCAGGTCATTGTCTTCTATGGCAGGGGAAATGGCTATGCTATTTCACTGAGATGAGGTTGTCAGAATCTCTATCACTCTCTCAGAGTTTATGATCAGAAATAGGCAGACACAGCACAGGCCTACATTCCAAATAAAACTGTTCTCTTTTAGTTATAGGTTTATACTAGGCAAAACTCAACTGGCTTCTGAACCATCCATCTTCCCTCAACTACCTTTCTATGGGAAATCTCAAAGAAACATTGAGAGAGCAAAGCTTAATAAAATTAGAATCATTATGTTCAATGTTCAGCTCAATCAATGTTCAGCTCAGCCTAAACACAAAACAAAATTTATTGGCATCACTTCATATACTCTTGGTACAAGCAAAACTCTAGGATCTAAACTTAAGAATATGAGTGTTTTAAAGATCTGAAGCTTATTAATAAAACACAAGGAAGGTATTAGGAAAGGCTACTTCTTTGTTTCACTTAATCTCAAGTTATTAACTGAGCTCCTATTATATGCTTAGAACATGAAAGACACACTAATATCTTCTAGCAATAATAAAATTTTATTAACCTAATTCTTATTTGGGAAAAAAAGACCAATATTTCTAAGGCTAATTCTCTCACCTGGAAAGTCATTTTTACCAAAATACTAGATTCTTATTTCATTTTAATCTAAGATAAAGTCTTACAAATTTACATGTTCTATCTAATGAAAAGTTATTTATACCTTAAAGTGAATAATGATAACAGGCTTAATTTTTAAAATCTAAAAGTATACCCAAAAAATAAAGTTTTATTCTCAAGTGAAAGGTTTTTAGAAGATGAATTAAAGCAAACTTAATTCTTCCATCATCCCATTATAAGAAATAATATCAGAACTATTACAAATGCCCTAGGTGTTCAGATTAGCAGCACCCATATCTCCATGAAACACTTATCCAAATTTTATCTAAAAAAAACTTGGTATGAATCCACAGTAAATCCCACAGATCTCCTAAAAATAATAATCCTACAAAACTCTAAGCTTAATAAAACAGATGCTCATTCCTGACAAGGCACTGTCTGTCAGGCAAAGCACTGATTGTGAACTGAATCTTCCTTCCTACATTCCATAAGGTATCAATATTTATCACAAGACAAGCTATTACTAATTATTGGCAATGGTCTAGGAAAAAAAGTCAATGAAATTCAAGCTGCTAATAATGACAACTGTCTAAATTCCAGTAACTATTCTAAAACAAAAATCCCCAAAGGCTGGACTACTTCCTAAGAAGGAAAGTATGAACAAAGAAATGTATCTGTCAAGCCCTTTGCAAAAATTCTTAATAACTAGAAAAACACATTAAAATTAAACCACACTATCTTTTTAATACAAGCAATCCTCAAAAATAGAGGGACCACTAGTGAATAAGGATCATAGGAAGACAACAGAGAAAACAGGAAACAATCTACAAAATGAGTATGACCTTCACAGACACCTAAGAATTAACTATCTTAAAACAGAAGTTATTTTAATGATAGTAAGATTTGGTTTTCGTTACCTGACAGACAGATGTAAGTTAAATATTCGCCTTGACCCCCAGTTGCCAAAAAAGGAATCTTTTTCTTTGTCCTCCTCTTGACTTGGACAGCTCCCAGCATTCTTTCATCAAGAGGTGCAAAAATTTCCTTGCTGATGGCAGATTTCGCACTCATTGTAGAACAAGTGAGGTGGGCACACAGTGAATTTTCTAAAAAGAAAGAAAAGAAAACTTGGAACTGACAATTTGTAGAGCTCATACAAGAGTGAGCAGCAATTTCATTTGCAGGTCAAATGCAGTTTAACCTCTTATTTGCTTGAAATACATCATAGAAACTTTAAAAGGCAAGGTCTTCATATTTCTAGTAGCTATGAAAAATTACAAATGAAAAGGAAATCTGTATTTACTCCCTGAAAATGTCAAACCTAAGGTGAAACGAGCAGCATGAAATGGGATCTAGGAACCTTGTCAACTTGTACCCCAATTGTACCTCCCTTTAACTGGCAAGCTGTACCCGCCCCATTCCTTTTTGTAAGAACACAAATTCTCACTTCCATTTGAGGAGTCTTTCCACTGTTCAATGATGCTTGAAGTCAAGAAGTTCTTTACACCTCTTCCAAATCTTCTTTAACACAAGTATAAAATCTATTTCCCTAATTCCATTCATAGTGGAAATAACTGCATCATCTTCTACATAATAACTATATAAGCAGCAGAAGTTCATTAATTTACCCCTCCTTTAGCTGTCTTTGATCAGTTAAGTAATGAACTCTTATTTATCACCCTCTTACAATGAACCTCATTTTCCAGCATTCCTCTGCATCTAGTTGCCAGACTCTGGACCTCACCAAATTCTCAACATTTTCCTTCACCCAAAGTAGACACGGAATTCCAAAAAAGTATCTGACTAATGCTTAGTATTTTGGAAATGTTACCCAGCAGTTCCCATGTATTATCCTCCTATAGTTAACTGGCAGTGGGTGCCCAATAATTAAGAAAATAAAGCAGTGTGTGGCTGAGTCACAATGAATCTCCCCCCACCAAACTCACACATACACAGTTCCCATGTTATATTTAGTTTTCCGAAAGTTGTACTTCCCTAATGGTCTTAATTCTACTTGTGTCTGTCATGTTCAAGGTCAATCTGGATATGAACCCTACCTCTGTAAGGACCAAGAGCAACTTAACAAACCTTCTCTACTCTGTCATTTTAGTATAAATATCTGTGATTAATTACTAGCCAAGATTTGTTTGGGAAGTTAAAAAAAATCCTAAGGTTTAGGAAGAAACTTTGGGTTGATCATACAGATTGTGCGGAGTATCTAGAGATCACTGCTATATGTAGTAATGCAGCTCGAAATGTTGATCGCGCCGCTGGAAAATTGAACCAACTGGTAAACAGATTCTTGTTCTTTGCCACTTTACGCTCAGTATTAGAGATACAATTAAAAATGAAGACATGGCTTCTGTCTCTAAGGAACTGACAATTGACCACATCAAAGGTTTCTCATAAATCCCGATGATTTATGATGGAAGACCATGGGAACATCCTTCCCAACACAAAATTCACAAATGTTAACAATACAGCTGCCCACCTCTAGCCTGTCTACATCTGTAACCTTCCAGTGGGGGAAAATATGTATTTAAAAAGAGCATCTCACTGGTTAAAGAAATATCTCCTAGTTTTAATTCTGAAATAGGGCAGGTTATTCTAGTGGTATCAAGAATACAAATCAACATATGAGCCAAGAATACATATCTATAGATCTAGATTTTATAGATCTACACTCAGATCTCCTCATACTCTGATCATGACATTTTTTATCATTGTTATCAGGTTTTTCACGCTGGTTGAAAAAAATAATGACAACAGGGCAGGAGTGTCTGGTTTTTAATATGTTGACTACTGACTGATATTGTGATTTCCTACAAGTTAGCAAACAGAACTCTCCCACCAGGCTTAAGGCTATGACTTATCTAGTAGAGTACTGTAATTTTCAAGGACTTTAAAAAAAAAATAAAAGAGGGAACCACATGCTAGTTCTTTTCTAGCTTCAAGGCATCTCATCTCTCACCTTTAGGGACATATTAAAAAAAAGAAGCAGGAGTTAAAATCCTGAAGAAAATACCATGCTGGGAGTAAGAATGGCCTGCCCTCCGAGCACTGGTACCAGGAAAAAGGCTCATCTTGCAAGAGAAAAACTATTCCCCAGGTAACTGAGGCACCGTGGGGAGTGAATTATGAGAAGCCTACATAAGCACAGCTGTGCCCAATAATCTGCAGGCTGTGTTTGCAGCCACAGAAGAGGGCAAGAAAGCAAGATGCAGCACAGCTGCTTTTCCTAAACTGTTTACATTCAGAGAAGTAGCAATGCAGGTTTCTCTTGTTACAATGTTACGCCCCTCCCCAAGAACTGCTGCTCTACTGTTTACCACTGGATATAAAAGACCTGCTGAAGGAGGATGCAGGTTTTTTTGATGGGGGATTGATGGAAGGTTTTTTTTTTGATGGGGGATGGACTGATTGGTGGGCTGCTTGTGAGAATGATGCTGGTGAGTTATGCTAGAAGTTAAAGAGAACATGGGACAGTGCAAATCTGCACTAAGAATTTTATACATAGGCTTTAGAAAAGCTAAGCTAAAGAAAACATAGGACAGTGCAAGCCTAAGGACCGAGACTTTAAGAGTTATGCTAATGTAGTTTTTAGACACGGCTGCTGTTGTTTGCAAGTCTGAGCACTGAGACTTTAAGAAATCTACAGAGAGAACATGGGACAGTACAAGTCTGATGGGACGGTGCAAGTCTGAAGGCAAAGACTCTAAGAGAGATTATGCTAAAGAAGGGACAGTGTGAGTCTAAGGAAAGAGACTTTAAAGAACAGAAAAGGAGCAAAGTTTTAAAGAAAGACTTTAGAAGCAAGGTTTTAAAGAACTGTAAAGGAGTAAGGCCTTCAAGAATAAAGATAGAGAAAAGAAGCAAAGTAAAAGAAGAGATTAAGGCACACAGCAAAATCTACCCATGCTTACTTCCTAAACTTTGTTTAATCTTTTTCAGTAAGTTGTAAGACTGCTTTGGGCAAGACAGAGACAGACTGAGAACTTTTTTCTTCCAAGTTTTGATAAAAACTGGTAAAATTTAATAAATTATTTTCCTATCTATTTATCTACCTGTTTCTCCTGCTGTGGGCCAGTGTTTGGGTCCAGAGCCTAGCTTTATGGCTGGGAGTTCTGGTGAAACAGCATGTTGATTTCAAACTACTCTGTAAGCAAGGTAGAAAGAAAACTATGTTTCCAAGCTCATTATGCATTGTCAGACCAGCACCTCCCAACTAGCATAGCTTTTGCTTTTTCATTTCAGATTCACATTTTTTCTCAAATGGTAGTTAAAAGAAATAGCTATGGTTTTGTTGTGTAAAATCTATCAGAAAAAAAAATTTACCAAACTCTTAGGAAATCTTAATCTTTTCCGTCAAAAACTGGTAAGCAATAGAAATGACCTTTTGTTTTTTCACACTGATATTCAGTGGTCAGGAACAAATTTGGGGATAGGGTGTAGGAAAGATAAAACCAGTAATTTCATTGAGCCCACGTTTTGGAAACAAACAAGCCGAGGCTTAAATTTTAGTTTCACACATAAGCCCTATTAGATTTATTGATAAATCTCAAAATTCCTGACCCTCAGTTTACTTACTGCAACATGGAGATATCTTCCCCTGTCTTGGAACTGAAGAGTTGAATAGATCAATGTGTGCAGACCACTTATTCAAGTCCCTGAATAATAAAAAGTTGCCTAAAAGTAGAAAGTTTTTAACTCTCCTACTATCATATGAATAATAAAAAACCTTCTGAACCTGTAGCAATTAAATAAATGTACCATCCATACCAGAAGGTATCTGTAAAAGTGAAACCCAACTTTATCCACCAAAGTCTTGCTTTTCTCACTCATGAATATGAAACTCTCTACATATGAATAAATGGTCTCTTAAGTGGAAAACTCTGTCATAAGTGTTATGAAGTTGAAGGATTTATAGGCTTCACTCTCAAGAAATTCACTAATAGACTGTCAGATTCATTCTATGGGAAATTACCAAATTTTCTGTTCAGGGCGATGGTATCAAAAGACTGCATGCTGTGCACATGTGTGTATGTTTTTTAATGTCACCTGGGAGTGGTAATGTACAGTGGGCTAGAAGGGAAAGAATCAGAAAGGAAAAGGGGTACTGTTATAGCTTTAGGGCAATGAATTATATCTCTACAAGAGTGTTCCAAATCTGATTGTTCATCTAAATTCAGCATGGAGAGCCTTTCAAAAATGGTAAACTACTGGAGCCCTCTTTTATTACACACAAAATAAGAAATCTTGGTTTTTTTTTTTAATTCTCTAACTGGCTCTCTGGCTGCCATGCAGTCATCCTGCCAACAATTTTAAAATATATTAGCATAAAGAAGAAGTAAAATCTAGCCTAGAAAGGAAGTGATGGGTTTGGAAAGGAAGGATCATTTCAAGAGAGAATACTGAAAAATAATGCACAGTATTTTTTCCCTCATGATTTAACCTTTAGCTTTATCAGGTCTTACATCTTGCTGAAGGCAAATCAATATCCAGCCCAGAATCAGGTGTACATTCAAAGGAAATAACATAAATAAAACAGCAATGATGCACCAATGACTATGTGTTACTCCGACCTACACTATCCCATGGAAGCTTTTCCTTTTCTTGCTCCAAAGCTTCTATAGGATATAATTATAAAGCTTTTCTATCCAAGAAACAAACCTACAATATGATTTGCAAGTCAAAGCAGCTGGTTGCCTTAAGTGATGGTTGCAGAAACTACTCACATTTAGATGAAGAAAATCTTGATCAAAACTGTCTTTCTTTCAGTCATATAAAATCCATTCATATCCACTTTTATTAGTACAGGGGCTACTGTGGGAAGATGGCCATTTACCACCCAAGTAAACAGGAAATAAGATTATCCTTTAGGGAAGTTAGACACTCAAGTGATCTCAGTGACCTGGCAGATGAAGTAAGTAAAGTGGGGAAAAAGCATAAGATGTTTTTGTACTTTAACACTAGCATTTTTGCTACAGTTGCTATTTGTCCTCTGTGGTCAGGAGACTAGGCAGAGGAAGAGGAACTCTAGCAAATCAAAACTTGCCACTGGCAAGGCTTTCATTATCATACAGGCAATTCTACATGCCTTAACTATTTCTCATTTGAGAAAAAGCTCCTCTGGTGAGGTAATAGTGTCATCTGTTCGGCTGAATACTAACAGATGCTTGATTTATCTAACACTATCTACTTCTTCTTCCTTATGAGCCTACATTTAACATACAATCTTCTGAGCATGTTTTGGCCCTGGCTGTGCCAAGGCAAGTATTCTGTCCTGGTTTTAGATGTCACCTTCATAAAGTAGTAAATATGATTCAACTCTGAAGTGGATGTGCTCAACATGGTAATATCCAGGTCAGAGGCATTGACATTATAAGTAAAGTAATGTCATAGTAGAAGACTTTGGGGGAGAACCAGCTGGTCTTCCCTAGACATGGGAGCTCCAGTGAGGTAAACCCAAATAACAGAAATAAAAGAAGTGAGATTATTTTCTAAAATTGGGCTTCTCTATATTGCCACTTTATTTTTAAAATTCTACAAGTGCAACTTTAATTTTCACCTGTAACCTGATGAGACTGTTATGGTTTGGATCGTAAATGCCCCCCAATAGGCCAGGTTGTAAAGGCACAGGTCAGCCTGTGGTGCTATGGGGAGATGGTACAGTCTTCAGAAGGTGAGGCCTAGTAGAAGGAAATGAGGTCATTGCAGGCAGGTCCTTGCAAGGGATATTGGGACCCAGACCTTCTTCCTCTCTCTCTCTCTGCTTCCTGGAAGCCCTGAGGTGAGTAGCTTTGCTCCACTAAGTACTCTCTACCACGATTTTTCTGCCTTACCACGGGCCCAAACCAGTGGAACTGTCCATGAACTGAAATCTCTGAAACCCTGAGACAAAAATACCTTTCCTCCTTTTAAGCTGAATTTTCCTGGGTATTTTGTCACAGTGATGGAAAGCTGACTAACACAAAGAAAAATTACATGTCCAGCTCAGATAGCCATCCTACTTTTAAAGCCATATATCTAATTATCAACTGAGAATTTTCACTGAGAGTTAACTTAGATTCTTCCTTTCTCCTCAAACCTTCCAACTTCCCACAACAACCAACCAATCATCAAGTCCTGTGGATGTAATATTTCTGGTTCCACCAGTTTTTCTTCATTCTCATTTCCTCTGCCTTAGTTTGGGGCTTCACCATCTCTAGCCAGACTGATTTAGAAGTCTCCCTGAAAGAGCTCCAGTTCTGCTGGAATCAACCATCTCTACTGTCTAGTGTAATATTTTAGCATGCTGTCCAGTTGAAGATGATTGAAGCTGAGATGTGTTTGTTTCTTCTCCATGCCTCAGGTCTTGACCTCAGCCAAGAAAGGATCAATGTTGTAAGTGTTGAAACCAAAGTAGAAAAATGTGAAATTACTTCCCTCAAACTCCATGGTATATACATACTAAATGTTGAAATCCAGATGTTATTACATAATTTTTAAACCTAAATATTATCTAAAAATGTTAATTTTGCTCAAGTCTAAAAACTTCATCATGGAGTCAGAACATATGCAATTTGCTCTGAAAATAAAATCAATTTTGCTTTCTCTGATTTCGTTTATTAGGATCAATGAGATAATCTCATATCAATTTAACCACTTTATAAAAGTTCACTTAAGGTTTACTGATTTTAAATATGCGAAACTTTTTCTTAGACAATATTACTCTAATAAGATAGCTTTCCAAGATGAAAGTGCTCCTCTTTTCATAGCATGTAAGCATGCAGGTAAATAATAAACGAGGAAAAAAATTTAGTCTTCTGCCAAATAATGTTTCCATGTAGTTCAACTAATCCTTTTAACTAACAGTTCTTACAAGTAGAAGCTAAAGGGGGAATCAGATAAGCCACAAAAAGAGACAAATAACTTTGGTGACAACATTCAAAGTTTATAACTACAATCGCTACAAGTTCAATCATATAAACAATAAGGACCATGGAATGGGCTTTCCATGGGATAGGAACAGCAGGATTCAAAAACTTTATAAAGTCTAGACTGAATTAATAAGGTACACAAAAATTCCTGCAGGAACATCCTTGAAGGAGCCAGAAACTTCTAAACAGGAAAAAAACAGAAATAAGAATAAAAGCTAAAAATATGCTCTAGACTGCTAGAAAAATATTTGAAGACAGGCAAAGAAATATCTTAGAGGAGGAACTCCAAATAAAGACGACGTCAACATCACCTGGGGAGCCCAGGTCCTGATCAGAGATTCAGGGGCACAGGGGCCAGGGCTGGAGACTTGTTTCCCTACTGGCCTTTTCAATTTATTCTCCTGCACCACCAGGCTGAGAAACATTGTCTTTAGGAGTTTCTCCCCTCTATTTACTGAACTATTTATATTCCAAAACAAGCACTGGTAATGAATCACTAAAGTTTGTACAACACTTCATGAATTCACAAAGTATTTCCATATTCAATCCCAAATGTAGAATCAAAATAGCCACTAAATGTAGTTTTCTTCAAGACTATAAATTAGAATCTTTAGATATTTGTACTTAATAAATAGCAAACTGTGCCATTTTTAGCTGACCCCTATTTGTCTAAGGATTATGAGAAAGTGTTATAATTTGTCCCTCACAGAGATTAGTATTTGAATTGAAACTCTGAACCACTATTAGAGAAATGTGTGAACATGCACACTTGTGTATTGTAGATGCATGCTTACCTCACATTCACTCTTAAGAGCAAAACATTATAAACAATCTAGATATTCACCAATCTTCATTGGTTAAATAAAGTATATCCCATCAATCTGATGGAATATTTACATGTCCTTTTAAAATTATGGCACAGACCTATAGATACTGACTTGGGAAGATGACCACAAAATAACAGAGTGAAAACAAAAAGGTTACCAAACAGAAAATAAACTAATGGATGTACAATTGTATAATCATATGCACAGGAGATATCCAGAAAAAATGTTTGCCAACATGTTAATAAAATTATCCCTGGATTTTGAAACATGAAATTAGGTGACAGAATCTATTGCTTACTCCACTCTAGCCAGACTAGAGTATTTCTACAAACATTTTAGTTTTAAGGTACATGTTCTCAAACCTGGAAGTTATGTAAAAACATATTATTGAGATTCAATTATTGCTTTTGCTTTTTTACTTCAGTTTAGTCGTTATTGGTAACCAATGGGAAATTATTAATTTCCCACCTTCAAAGAGTTGTGAGAAAGCAGAGTAAATACTATGAATAGTCATGAGTCCTCTCGGCCTGAAAAGGAAATGGCACCTTTCCTCTGAGCAACTGCAGGGCCACCCCAGGGTCCACAGCCTTTGGTGAACAGTGTACCAGCTTGTGCTTTCTCCTAGCGACAGGTACCTTGGGAGCAGTGGAAAAACAACACTACCATACAACAGCCACAGTCATAATTAACTCTTTAAGGAGAGAAACGAGGACTCTCTTTTCCAATATTGGGCTCGTTCGGCTTTCTTTTTCCTGTGTATATAAACTCTCCTTCTCAGGAGAAATATGTTCACAGGATTCTCTGAGCCACTGACTCATGTTTGCTTCAACTGTAAACCCAGACTATTTTCATCTCCTCTTTCCTTGTTTATATGTTTGGTAAGCACATTCCTCTTGTAGGTTTAATATCCAAAGAACGAACCCTGATTTACCATGAGGCTTGGGTTTTTATGTTCATTTGCATTGCAGTTGTACTTTTTAACCTTCTTGTTAATCACTACCTCCTCATTTTAACAAACAATATGAAAAAGCCAAAAAATACCACCAACAAAGCTACACATGGGATACACAGGATTTTTTTAAGGTATTAAGTCAGCTCTCTGTCACTGTGACAAATACCTAAGATTAAACAATTTAAAGGAAGGAAGGTTTATTTGGCTCATGGTTTCTGTACAACTTTGCTTGCCCCTGTTACCTTTGGGCCTGTGGCAAGACAGAGTATCAGGGCAGGGAGCAAGTAGCAAATAAGAATGCTAACCTCATGGTAGATTAGTAGCAAAAGAAGAGAAAGAGGAAGGGGCGAGGGGACACCCTCAATGATGTAATTTCATCCCATTAGGTCCCACCTCTTAAAGGTTCCACCATCACTCAATAGCACCTTAGGCTAGTGACTTAGCCTTAAATACATGGCCTTTGAGGGACATTTCAGATTCACACCATAACATGCAGGATATGCCATTTGGAGGGTTGTTTTTTTTTAAAGGTGCGATGAAGATATCACAAGCATCCTTCATTATGATAATAGAATCTTAGTAAGTCTAAATTCCAAGGACCAGTTAAGTTGGTTCTTAAAGCACCCGCATACCCCTTCTACAGTAAGAAGTAGAAATAAAATACCAACAGGAAGACTAGGCTGTAATGCATGCACAGGATTATGACAGGATCATCAATCTAAACTCAAGACAGGCCTTAAAAAGTGAGTTTAGCTGGGCACCAGTGGCTCACGCCTATAATCCTAGCTACTCAGAAGGCAGAGATCAGGAGGATCATGGTTCAAAGCCAACCCAGGCAAATAGTTTCTGCAAGACCCTCTCTCAAAAAACCCTTCACAAAAATAGGGGCTGGTGAGGTGGCTCAAGGTGACAGCCCTGAGTTCAAGCCCCAGTACCGCAAAAAAAAAAAAAAAAAAAAGTGAGTTTAACCATAAACAAAGAACAATGGGTAGTAAGATAAAACAAACTATAAAGAGCTATGTAACCGAAGTGTCCAAAGACTAGCTGGAAAACTAAGTAAACAATATATTGGCCTGAGGACATCAATTACAGCAGAGAGTTCTGAAAAGAACCAAATCTATCCCAACTATGTGCACACACAGACAACAACCACACAAGGATTGCTCTCACATGAAAACAGACATCCTCATATGTGTCAGGCTCTGTGTTACTTGCTGAATTGGTGTGCTTGTTTTACTTATGCTGAAGAAAAGACAGAAGATGCAAAAGGCACTCACCCCATACATAAAGGAAGCAGACGGTTAGGCAATAGTTAATTACCTTGCCTTTGAACACAGTTTAATTTATTTCAGAAATTATGGGTTCTTTTTAATTTCATTTTATTGTTTTGACATTTCCTTACATGTGTATACATTATTTGGGCAACCTCCCCCCAGAAATTATGGACTTTTAAAAAACCTACAATTAATAATAAAGAAAAAAAATTCTCCAGAACATACAAGATTAGACTTTTATACCAGTTATTTTCTTGAGTTGAATCTCAGGGGAATTTTAAGTTTTTTTGATTAAGCTAATTCTGTTTTGGAACAGACCTGGAACATACACTAAAAAGAGAATGAGCCTATAGAGTGAACCTTCATTTTTTTTTAAGTGTACAAAACCTATAAAAAGCTAAAATATAGCTGAAATGAGTATATGTGTTTTCTGGTTTCTTTTTTAAAGCAAAGCATAACTGCCTTAAAATAGTTTCTAAATCTAACATTTGGAGGGTGGGCAGTACTGGGGTTTAAACACAGGGTTTCACACTTGCTTGGCAGGTGCAATACCACTTGAGCCACTCTACCAGCCCTGTTTTTGCACTGTTTTTTTTTTTTTTTTTTGAGATACGGTATGGCAAAAAATTTGCCCAGGCTGGCTTCGAACTGCAATCCTCCTGATCTCTGCCCCCAAGTAGGTAGGATACAGGCATGAACCATGGGCACCCAGTTAACACCAATTTTTAAAATAATACCCCCTACTTGAATCCCTGATTTGGAGGATCCCACATTACAACTTCTTGGGAAGCTTCAGTTAGTGAGTTTCTGGAAATGACAAGTCAGAGTTATGCTCTCCCAGGAAGTCTTTCATGGCGGGACACAGCACAGAAGTGGCATGCTTCCTGGGCCGATTTTAAACCTTGTTAATTTAAAAGTCAAGACACTCTGTTCTTCAATGCCTCGATTTTTAAATAAATTTTTCAATAAGGTTCATTAATACTTATGATCTCATAAGGATCTCACCAAGGACTATAATTCTAACTTTTAATTGGTCTCCCCAATGGTCAACTTTGTGAATTTATGCCTGTGCAGTATAATCAGAATGGTAGTAGAAAGGTTTATCTCCAGCCTCCAAAAATACTTTCCCCTGTCATTGCCTCAAATATTGACACAGAGAGGCATATACTTAGTATATGACTTTGGTATTCAAAATTCAACTGCTTCACAATTTTGCCTCTGATTGGCCTTGATTTCTGGTAGGCAAGATATTATTATCATCGCTGCCCAACAGCTACAAAGATAATGAGTTGGGCTATAGTCTGAAGTCATTCTTTCTTGATATTTGTTCATCTCTAGTGTGCATGTCACGCTGTTGACTTGGCAAAGATCACACAGTCTTGTTAGGATAGAGCTGTTTTGATTCCACAAATTAAACTGGGGAGCTGACAATACTTTGGCAGAGAGATTCTACAATAGATCTCTGTCTCCATAAACAGGACAGTGCCCACTGAGCCTCATCACAGCTGTTGGCCTCTCTCCTTCAATTCCTGCAGTTTGCAATGAGAGTCAACTCCTGAGATCTTGGATGGCTTCCACAAGGCAGTTTTATGAACCTTGTAGGCTATTTTCCAAACCGGAAAACGCTTAAATATGAAAGGCACATATTTCAAAGGTTTCTGCTGGTTCTCAAGGGAAATTCCTCTTTCCACTTCCTTTACTGTATTACCCCCCTCTGGCATTTCAAAAGCAAAAACTTGGACCCTCTTTGTTACCTCCCCCTCACAATTTCTGTGCCTTCCATCTTTTGCTGCCAGCACTTAAGCAATTTTAGCTTGCCTAGAAGCAATGCCTTGAGTTTCACCATTTAAAAGGCTCTGCAAGGGAATTTAATCCATTCCACTTTACTGAGAGTGAGAAGGATCTCAGCAAGATCTTCACAAATGAGCCAACCAACAACCATTCCTTGATACCTTTTCAGGCCTTACCCACCCATAGCTTATACTGAGGCTGAAAAGCAGGGGCAGGGCAGAATTTTGGCATTCCTAAGCTTCAAAATTCAATAGATGCCAGTGATCTTGGTGATTATCTACTTCATCCAATTTTCTCATTTAGAAGCTGAGGTAGAGGGTAATTCCAAAGCCATACACCTGAAAAATAACAAAGCTAAGGTTTGGACTAGACATTGCTCTGAACTTTACTGCAATGTTCTTTTAAGTAAAAATCAGAGAAGCCTGAGATAATTACGTAAAATATTACAGCAGTTCCAAGTTAGATAGCAGTGGTATAGTGGGAGAACAAAAAGAAACAGAAAACATGATTAACTGCAGTACAGACACTTCTCAGATTCATTCCTTTTCTTAGGAAATGGCACAAAATTAAGTACTGGACTAGAATCCCTCTAGCCCATAGGTGTTTGGCTGTCACCTTTTTTGCCTTGAATTTTCACAGTTTGTGTTTTCTCACTTGGTTGTGGAGGCCAAAAGCAATGATAGTCTGCCCAAGTAGAACAGCCTGGGGTAATCCAAGAATCACAGAATAACTTTGACCACTTCCTAACCCACAGGACTCTGTACTGACCCCAACCACAGAAGCCCCTTCAACAGTCTTGGTGCTCTGAGCCACTGGCAGGAGAACACACCCTGGGCAAAGGTGCACGTGCATTATTAGTCTGGGAATTAATGTTCTAGTGCTGGTCTTCTCCTAACGGTACATTCTAACCACACCAGTGCCTAAATCAGCTGTTGTAAGGGCTTCTCGGTACCCATTCCAGGCCCTGGCACACAACAGGGTAGGAAAATAGGAATCTGATAAGCCCAGATCTTGTCTTTGGAACTGTACCCCTCAGCCTCGATACAAAAACAGCACCAGGTGCATGCAATCTGTAATCAGAGCCCTATTAAACTGCTCCCCAAATGCCAGAATTATCTCGATTTTCACAGGCAGCTGCACGAGGTCCTGTTGGGTAACTGAAGAGTTTTTACAGGTTCATGTGAGATTCCCAAGTAGCAACAAGCTAGAATGCCATGATGAGGATCCAGCATCTGGTGACTGTGAAATCCCCATAGGAGTGAGATGAGTGGGTACATGGGCATCCCTAGTCTATGTCTTGGGTTGTCAGCGAATAATCTACAAATCCAGGTCAGACTCAAGGTTCATATGCAAATGCAGACTCTGCCTCATTCAATCAGCTCTTCTGTCATTCAGTGTCAACCTCTTTTTAATCAGCATGTCCCAGAAAATAAATAACTTCTGACCTAACTAGCTGTTTGATAGGGAAGAAAAAATCTATCAATCGAATACAACTTTAATATGAACCCAATTAACACTAGTACAAACTTAATGGGATCACACATTAACAAATTACAAAGACATTCAAGCCCATGTGATCAAGATCATCATCCAGAAGCTGCAGGCCAGGACACAGTAGTTACTTCTACCCTGCCCCCACCTGATGGACAGGTGGATGGTGAAAAGAAGTCTACATTTGTTATCAGAAGATCTAGGTCTGAGCCTGTCTTTGCCTTTACTCCATAGGCAAAATTCTACATTTCTGAGACCTGTATCTTCATCTTTAAAATGCGATAGGTCTACCCACTTCACAGGACTGCTGTGAAGGTGGTAGAGGAGGTTATTGGAAATCAGCTCCCTAGGAGTGACTCCTCCCACTTGAAGTGACCAGGATTGAAAGGCAAATGAGCATGTCAGGATATCAGCTTACATATGCAAAAGCACGTCCATTACAATGTATTTTACAAAGCTTTTCCTCAAATGGCCTCTTATTTCATTGTGCAAACCTATGAGGGAATTCAAAGAGGTGTATCTTTTCTCCTAGACCGATGAGGGGAAGGAAACGGGTCTTCTTTTTGCAATCCTATCCTAGTTCCACTGCTCTGCAGCATATGGGACTGCCATCCTAATCAAGAAAATAATAATGGGAGTCAACTGAATGAAGTCTATCCACTGTGAATGAAGTATTGCTACCCTAAGGAGATGCAGAGTGCTATAGACATTGAAAAAAAAAAAAACCCCAAAGAGAAAGAAGGAAGAAAAGAAGAAAAAACACATGCACAAAGAGTAAAACAAAGTTGGGTTATAAATACACTCATTCAACATGGCATCCCTGTCCTAGACATTAAGGATTGTGAGAACCAGATCAATAATGTTCTTTCTTGCATGGAACATACATGCTAGTGGGGAAGAACAACTGACAAGTCAGCAAACCAATGCAGCGTTCAAGAAGAAACCTATTTAGACAGATCCTGTGAGTTCAGCAAAGGGATAGAGTAATGGGATGAAGAATAAAAGTCACTATCACCCACCACTAATCATCTGGTAGGGAAATTAATAGTGGTGACCCAAGCTCTCCAAATCTTTTAAGATGATAGTCACCTGGGTGTGATGAATATTTGTGTTTCTAGGATACAGTAACAGTAATAACAAAGAAATTTCATCTAGAACAGTACCTATCCTTTTTCATTTAACATTTATGAGTAATGACTATGACCTGGGTTGGAGATCACAAACAAGTTAGATATATTCAAGGAAAAAAATCATCTAGTCAAGGAGAAAGGCAAGGAAAACAGGAAGCTAACTGACTAAGTTAAGAATGTGAAGTTGCTGCTCCCCAGCACAAGAGGCATTTTTAATCCTTCAGAGACTGTAATTACTTGAAAAGTAATGAAAGAATTTAATTAGGCTGCCTGCATGGATTATGCAGGTAGATCCACTTCAATGGGAAGCCATAAGGGATGCTTTAGGAAGCTGTTTGTGGGTGTGAGTAACCTAATGTACCTTCCACCTGTGATCTGCACAATGGATGTGCCCAGAGAGACTGACCCCACCTTAAGGTAGAATGCACAGGATACTCTACTAGGAACCATTTCTGCACAGAATCTACATACTTAAGGAACTGCAAAGGAAAAAAAAAGCAATTGGTTATAGGAAAAAGGTGTCTGAGGCAAACAGGAAGTCTCTGAATGTCCATCTGGTACTAAGCATCGTTCTGTGTGTGTTGGGATGGAAAGGGAGAGAGCAGTACTTTAAAAATTCTCATCCCTTAGCGTGCTCAAGGCCACTGGTTCAATTCCCAGCACCAAACAACACTCATTCCCACCTCTAGAGAGATGGTCACTGAGGTTAGAAGTGAATAGTTTTGCAAAAATAGTTTTCTTTACCCATGTATGTATTACACATATAATTAGTGGTAACAGATTTCCAGTTTCTCTTGAAAATTGGAAGAACCTGGCAACACTAGACCCGTACCCTTTACTGTCTCTACAATCTCAAATCTCAAGTCCCACTACTTCCTGTCATACTGTTCAAAATGAGGCTTCATGCTAGTTGACCTTCATCATCCTGGTTGCTGTGTTCTTCTAGTAACTGGTTTATCACAAGTATAACTAAGGATTTAGAACCTGGCATAAATACTAAATTAATTAGCATGATTGGGAAAGTGCTAAGAATACATTTTCAGAAAGTAGGTCAGAGATTTTTTTAAAAATTAAAAGAAGAAGAAAGAAAACAAAGGTTCTGCCCAATGGGAGAGGAAAGCAGGATTGAGGAATCAACAATCCCTCAGTTGGAGGAAGTGAGCAGCAAAACAAACAAACAAAAACAACTACTCTTATCAAATAATCTCAAAAAGTTTGTTTTTGTTTTTGATTTCTTTTTTCTTTTTTTTTTTTTTTTGCAGTACTGTGGCTTGAATTCAGGGCCTTCACCTGTAGCCACTCTGCCAGCCCTTTTTTGTGATAAGTTTTTTTCGAGATAGGATCTTTTGAACTATTTGCCCAGGCTGGCTTTGAACTATGATCCTCCTGATCTTTGCTTCCTGAGTAGCAAGGATTACAGGTATGAGCCACCAGTGCTCAGCCCTTGTAAGATTTATGAACAGTTTATATGCTCTTCCAACATGCCCACTGCTCTGATAATGTGCGTCAGGGAGAGTAGTGTGGTATGCCAGTAGTCTCAAACACTGTCAACTGGTATAAACTTCTGCAGGACACCTCAGTTTATGTACAAACTCTAAAACTAGGCACAACTATTAAAACTGCACATATTACTCATAGGTACTTTTTCCAATTCAAATCACTGAACAAACAGGCAAAGATGTATATTCAAGGATTTGCATCTACTTGATTGGTATTCTTAAAAATCCCAGCCTGGTAGTTTTCTTCCACTGCTGTACTAGTTAATCTCTTTATATAGAATCAGTGTTCCACAGAAACTCGAAAGCTAGACCTTATCTATTCATGTTTTCATGCTTTCAGTCAAGCATTTTGTTGAGTATCTACTGTGTTCCAAATCTGTGCTAGGAATCTCAGAGATAAATAAGACAAGTACTGCCCATGGAGAGGCACAGCAGGGCAGAAAATGTCAGGAGACTATGCCAGATGGAGCACTGAACCTGTAAAGCAGTTCTGTGTAACTGGTGCTGTTTCAAGGATATCAAATCAGGGCTTAACTATGGAAGATCTGTGGGTTTTTTAGCTTTTTGTTTTTAAATTTTATATCTAGCCTTTCTCTCAAAGTCCTATGCAGCAAACTTCTTAGATTTCTGTGTTCACCATAAAAACACTTGGAGCGTAATATTATATAATGCCAAGGTATTATTTCCTAGACAATCACCATGTGTTTCACTCCCTATATGAAATACCTAAGACAACCCATTATTACACCATTGGTCTGCTAACTCTGTGTATCTTCCTATAACACAGAAATTCGCCTGGGGTTCTAGATGACTGTACCAATGTGGTATTTGATGGAATGGCTTTGCATAAGGCAACCCAGCTAGAACTGGGAAGCCCCAAAGAGAAAGAGTACAGGGTTACAAATCAGGAACTTTTATTAGCCAAATTAAAATTAATAAAACGAGATAAGGTAGATAAATAACATATCATTAAAAAGTACCCATGCCTTCATTAGTTTGAAGTCACTTGGTATTAGTTGGTGACATGGGTGTTTCTTGGCCACAGTGTTCCTTCAAGCTGGGTTATTTACAAAATTGCTATGCTAATTTCCACTATTGCAGTTCTGCTCATTTATCATATGCTTCTCAATAGTATGTAAATATAAAGACAGCTCAATGTATTTTGCGAGATAGAAAAGTAAATGATTTAAGTGCAAACCCAAAAGTATTATCAATACAGTGAAGAAAACTAAATTTTTCATTTTTCCCTATGCAATTAACTTAGAAGCCGCATGGAAATTAGCAAGAAAGAATGCTTAGAAATAAACAAGCTTGAATTATAGAACCAAAATCCCATAGATACCTACTTTATCTATTACAAAGTTAGGGTGCTCTAATTTTTTAAACAGGGGTTGAAGGAAAAACTCCCCCCAAAAAACCTGGTTTGAGTTTTCTATTCTATTCTATGTCATGTCATTAACTTTTGAAGAATTCATTAAAAAGAAAAGAAAAATAACTCCACAACCAGATTTTCATAAGGAAAAGTGGAACAGAAAAGAGAAGATTCCAAGGCATTTCCAAAGATCCTGAACAATCAACAACCTACAGACAGTACCTTTAAAGTGGCAGTTTAAAGATCAGGGAACTCATTTCACAGAAGAAGAGGCAAGGCCACAAGCCAAGGTCCTAGGAGTCATGGATTCTCCAAAAACCCTTACTATTTCCAAGCGTCAGAATGCTAACAAGATGACTGCTCATCCCTAGGTGTAGACTCTAGTCTTCTAAACAGAACCCATGTTGAGCCAGTGACAATGTACGATGTGTCTTTCACAGCTATATTGAGAGGTAGAGATCTCTTCTCCCCTTTGTTAAATGAGTGTTGACAGTCCTCAGCATTGCACATAAGGCAGGCAGAGTGGACACATACACTATTTAGTCTATGAGTTGCAAAATGGATGGAGAGTCCTGGAGTTGTAAGAAACATCATTGAAAATTGTGGATTCAGACTGAAATGAATGATCCTTCGTAAGTGGCCCCATGGCTGCTTCGTAATGTACGACTTTCAGATGCTTCCTTCTGGGAAAAGAAGTGACTGTGTAGTTTTACCTGTGATGATTGTATTAGAAGAGAAGATCACTGGGATTATGTGTAAAAAATGAGTTTGGGGCTAGGCAAAGACAATTCGTGCCCCAGGATGCCTTGCTTCTCATTTTGTGCTTCTGAAGAAAGCTGACTGACCTTCTAATTTTATGAATGTGGGCATGCCTCCCAGTCCAAGCTCGGTTGAACAGTAGAAGGCCCTTGACCCAAGAAAAGTAAATCCAGCTACAATACAGCCTCACTAGGAGAGAGATAAGCTAAACCAATCAGATTCTGAAAGCAAACTATAAGAAAACAGAGCTAATGTTCATACAACAGTAGGAGCTGAAGATCTGAGGTTATTTATGATACAGAGAGAGGCTGCAAGAAGACTAGTCATATACAAGCAAAATTCCAGAGAAGTGCATCTGTAGGTTAAAGAAAGGGCAGTGTAGATATGTGGGCAAAAAGAGGGGGAGAAGAAAGAGGGAAAGGAGAAGAAAAGAAAGAAGAGCGAGAAGTACACAGAACTTCTTAGGATCATTCACTCTTCCAGTTCATATACAACCTTATGAAAAACTCCTATTTTCCTAAAGTAATTGAAATGAGTTGTTGTTACTTGCAACCAAAAGAACCTAACAAAAGCAATGAATATCAGCAAATAAAATCTGCAAGTATGAATCTCACTGTCTTTACTCATGTAGGAAAGGCCTAAGATCTGCCCAAATCAGTTTACACAGGTCATTAGAAGAACACAGACTAATGTGAACATGTAATTTCTTATGATTAAGGTGTGTGGATAATACAATGACACCGCCCAGGTCAGAGTTTTAAATACACAGGACTTTCACTGCCTATACTAGATGCTCAGTTCACTGAGCTTTTATCATCCCCAAAGGCAAGATAAATCCAGTCAAAAGATATATTAATGCAAGATAACTGTTGTACTTTACATTAGGAGAAAATCAACAAATTCAATGATATGATTCCCACAAACTCAAACCACACTAAACATGTCTTTAAAAAATAAAGGAATGAAAAGAAAAAGAAAGAATGCCTAGACAGACAAATAGATAGCTTAGGACCTCAGAACTGCCATTTACCCATGACTGCACAAGCTCAAGGGTCCTGCTTCTCACACAGGGCTTCTGATTCAGAGCTGAGAGGTGGCCCCAGCTCAGCTCACATCCTCTATATCTACTGCCAACTCAAACCTGAGACTACTAATAGCCCCTCTCTAGATACCATGACTCCTCTTCGGCTGCTTCCCACTGAGCCAGGCTAAGTGTTACTCTTTTCCACCAAATATGCGTATCTTATCACTGTGTCAACTATGTTGTAGGAAACTAATGGTCACTTATGGGTCTGTGTTTCCAACCAGATTCTGAGCTACTGAAGCAACCCCAACATCAAATATAGTACCTTACATATTATAGAGCTGGAAAAGCATCCATGGATCTAATCCTCCTTCTCTCTCCTTTTGTTCCACCTTCTTTTCCTTGCAGTTTTCCTTTTAAGAGTACTACTTAACCCCAGGGTCATGAAAGTGATGGCTGTAGCCATTCACTAGCTTTTCATTCCATTGGCTCCTCTACCTCTATGCCAAAAGCAAAATCATTACCAACTCTGTGAAGGCACAATCTATACTCCACATCTCCACTAACAGTGTTAAACAGATTTTTTGAAAACAGGGAAAGAAAAAATAAAAGGTCAAAGATAATCATATCAGTTTATATAAAACACCTAATGTAAGACCATTACCCAGGGGTCAGCAAACATAAAAGGCCACGAGTAAATAGTTTAAACTCTGCAGATCATATAGTCTCTGATACAGCCATCCAACTCTGCTGTTACCACAGTGTGAAAGCAGTCAGAGAGAATACATAAGTGGATGGGCATAACTGTGTCTTAATACACAGTGGCTGATCTACAAACTGGAATTTGCTGACCACTGATTAAACGAGCAGAGGAGAATCGTTCTCTGAAAAACGGGAGGACGTAATGAGTATCACAGAACCACAAAGCACACAGAGCAGTCAACTGCAGAGCACCTGAATCACTGACCATGACCTCCTCTTTCAACACTGTTCCCTGGCTCCTGGGACACCACACACTGGTTTTCTTCCAACATCTCTGACCACTCTTATAGTACTCTTCACAAACTTCACTATTTGTGTTCTTTCCTAAAATGTTGTTGTTCCTCCAGGTTCTGCCTTATGCTGTCTTCTCTATGCACTCTAAATTCTCTCTTGGTGAACTCATTCATTCCTAAGACTTCAAATACCATCTATATGCTGAAAATACTTCACATCTGCAATGAATTTCCACCTGGATCAGCCACCGGCACTTCAAACTCAGCAAGTCCAAAACTGAATGAATCTAAACAGTTTCCAATCCTATGTTTCTATCGCAGTAAACAGCACTATGATACACCTAAGTCAAAGATGTAAGCTTCCTCAACTCCTCCCTATCCTTTATTCTTACAGATCCTAGTCCCTCATGATATGTACACTGCCAAGTGCTGTTCAACTCTGCTTTCTAAATCTCTCCACATCTACTCACTTCTCTTTCTCACTCATCATTGTTCTAAATCAAGACACCATAATTTCCTGCTTAGGTTTCTACTGACATCCTCCAGGCTGATGGACCAGTACGCAGGTTTCCTTCCCTCCAATTCATTTCCCACAGTATACAGCAAGAGTTACTCTTCTAAAATGCATGGAATAAATCAGTTACCGGCTGTCTCAGCCAAGCCCACACTCTGACTTCATTGTATGATACTGGAGCTAGAAGTCTATAAACTACATTTCCCAGCCTCCCTTGCAACTGGCTTCTTATTGGATTCTGTCAATTGGAATCAATGGCAGGAGACTAGAAGGCAGACATGGAGAGAAGAAACTCTGTTTTCCAGCTTCTGTCAGGCTCTACAGTAGCTAATAGCTCTAGATTCCCATGCATTTAGCGCTTTGTCTACCAGTCACAGACCCCCTTGATGGTCTGACTGAGACCATCAAGGCCAGAAGGCAATTCCCTCCCTAGAGGTCCAAGCACCGCCTTATCAGTCAGCACATCAATTCTATGAATGTCCCCACTCCAGGTTTAGTTAACAACATCCCCTCCCATTTTGGCCCCCAGCCCCAAGGAAGACAGTAGCCTCTTGAAGTTACTAGTCTTTAGATTCCCTCTCCTTCCACTATTTGCTCTCTGGCCATCCAGTACCCTATATCCGCAATTCCCTATTTTCATTCATCACTATCTGAAATACTAACTTTGCATCTATTATCTCAGTGGAACCTAACTAATGCAGTACTTGTTACTAGTTGTGGCTCCTAGGAAATAAAACATTTAAAATGGAATTCTGGTGTTGACATCCTATCTCTTTAACCCTTCAAAGACCTTGCCTCCCTCCAATACATTCTCCCTACTTGGCACTCACTATGCTTCTTCTAAAATGTCTACAGCCACCTCAATAGCTCACCATTGCTATCAGGAGAGCGGTCTGATAAGGCTATCAGGATTCTAGAGCCACTATTTTTCTAACTTCTCTTCCTGACACTAATTCCTCCTCCCAATGCCCCAAGCTTGAACCACTCTGAGCTTCCTTTCCACTATGCCTCTTTTATTCCCTTCACAAGGCTATTTCCCAACTCTTATATATCGTTCCTAAACTTCTCTGTTCACCCAGCTAATTCTAACTTTGCTTTGGTAGCACTTTCTCCAAGAAGTCTTTCCAGACTTGCATGCATCCTGAACCTCATCTATTACACAACTAAAGACATGCCTCTTATCTCTGTGTACACAGACTGTATTCCTCCCATGAAACCGTGTATTCTAGGAAAGCAGGTGTCTTAATCTATTTGGGTGTCTGTAGCAAAATGTCATAGACTGAGAAGTTTATAAACAACAGAAATTGACTTCTCATAATTCTGGAGGCTAAGCAGCTCATTATCAAGGCACTAGCAGATCTGATGTCTGGTGAAGGCCCAGTTCCCGGTTCATAGATGGCATCTTCTGGCTATGTTCTCAAATGGAAGAAAGAACAAGGCAGCTCTCTAGGGATTCTTTTGTAAGAGTACTAATCACCTCCCAAAGGCCTCAGCTCCTAAAACCATCACATTAGTGACTAGTTTCAACATGTAAACTTGGGGGCAGAGACAAACATGCAGATCACAGTAGGAGATACCATGTTTGTCTTGCTCACAGTTCTAAACCCACACAGTAGCAGTTGGTAACAGTTTGTTGAATGAATGCAGAAACCCATGAGTGGAAGATATAGATTAACACCTACTAGGGAAATTTGGAAACGCTTCCTAAGGAAATATGATTGTGAAACAGACACTAGGCCCAATCTCCAACACTTTAGATAGTTTAAAGAAAATGACATTATCCTTAGTTTCTATAGACTCATAGCAAAATAGGTTAAAAAGATTTTGTTTTTTTTTTCTTTTAGGAGTATCTAAATGATTACACTTCTTGGGAATAAAACTTCTATCTTTGGAAGCATAATAATTAAACTCCCTTGGAAGATGATCAGCCCATACATTCCCCTTTTAGAGGACTAGCCTGATTTCATCTTCTAACTGTAAAATGTATGCTGAGATCCCAATAAACTTACTTTATTGCTTTCCTTTCACAAACCTCACAGACATTTTAAAAACTGTTTTAAACCAAGTATTTTACAAATCTGAACACTGTTTTCAGAACTCAGTAAGTGGAAATAAAAGTGCTTCAATGAGGTAAAAAAAATCTTCATCTCTCCATTTGTCTCTATATGTAGTTTTACTATATAAATTACAGGTATGTTTCCATATTTGGAACCCATTCTCCCCTTTACCCATTCTCTGTTCCACCCATGAGAAAACATGTGATCATTGGCTTTCTAAACCTGGCTCTTTGCTTAAGAGGATGTTCTCCAGTTCCATCCATTTACCTGCAAATGACAAAATTTCATTCTTCTTTATGGCTGAATAAAATCCCATTTCCTGGCTTTTAGAGTTTGTGCTGAGAGGTCTGAAGTGATAATCTTATATGTGTTCTTTTGCATGTAAGATGTTGTTCTCTTTCAGCTTTCACTATCCTTTCTTTGGTCTCTAGTTTTGACAGACTAATTATGACATGATGTCGAGTAGTTCTTTTCTGATCATGTCTATTTGGAGTTCAAAATTTTTCCTGTAGATTCCTTTACCTCAAATAGTAAAGATAAAAGAAACAGCTTAGTTCTTCTATAATTTTATCATTTTGAGAGTAAAAATAGTAAGTGTACATGAATTTTACTTCTTAAAACTTAACCTCCCAAAATTGTTTTATGATGAAATAGTTTAACACTGCCCAAAAGCTCCTAAGTTAATTTTTTTTCTAATGCTTCCTGGTCATTTACTAGTAGACATTTTTTGCTGTGTAAACACTGTAACATTTTATAGTTCAAAGGTTTTAGTCTTAGGAATTTTGGTTAATCATTTAATTTTCCCTTGATCTTTGGTAGCAACAATATGTCTAGCAGAATATTGGATAGAAAAATCAATCATATCCTCCCTACTTATTTTCAGGTAATTACATTAATAAATCCCTGTCATGAGGTTAAAATGGTGATGTAGCACCAAAGGATGAATCATTCTCCAAAGTTATTTAGAATTTTAAAGCAGAAAAGTGTTGCCACGTTCTCTTGTTGCACCTTGTTTTTTGACTTTGACAATGGCTCAAGTGCCTGCTCCCTGCCTTCCTTCCCTACACCAAATTCCGTGGTTGAGTTGCAAATGTCAACCTAAGTGAAATTCCTATACCTGAATCCCTGGGCCACGTTTTCCTCTGCTACATCTCAAGAAACTCCCTCAAAGCAATACCCCAAACACGCTGAGTTTCAGTTAAGTCTCGACCATCTCACTCTTGAGAGGGAGTTTGAAAAGGGGTGGGTGGGGTGAGGGGAGAAGAGAGTAGCAGAAACCTACCTCCCAAGTGTACAGACACAAGAATGAATGGGCACACAGTCTTGCTGGGAAATAACAGCTAAGAGAGTGAAAAAAAAAAAAAAAAGGTAATGCTCTTGTGTCAATCTGTATCAGAATCACAGTTCTGACAACTGTTAATCTTTGACCTTAGTCTCAGTATTTGCCTCTTTGTGCCTGCCTAGGTTCCCTCATCTGTACAGGACTAATAATGTCAACACCTACCTCATGAAATTGTCATGAGGTTGAAATGTGATTAAGTCACACAAAATGTTTAGAACAGCATCCATGGTATGCACTCAACAATTGTTACTTGTTATAACTCTTCATCCTAAAAAGGTCCATGTATGCACACAAACTAAAGAAAAGTGGGAAATCAGTAAGAAACAGAAGAGATATGAAAGAATTAAAATGTCAAGAGCTAGGCATAAAGTAAAGAAAACCACTTTCAGTGCACTGAGAAACCACCTTGAATATGGCTGCTCAGCAGAACCTTAAGAAGGGAGGAAATTAGGCCAAAATGGAGACAAATGTAAAGGTGAAGGAAGTATTGTCATCAAAATAGCATTTGATATCTTCAGACCTGAAAGGACTGTCCTGCTCTACAAGGTCATGGTTATCCACTGGTGTACCCCCAAAACCCTGTGGCCACCACAGAGCCCCTGCAGGAAGCTTTCTGCCGATGAGTAGGGGATAATTGCTGCACCACCTTCCACACAATGGAACCACACCTGTTAACTGCAAGAACTCAAGTACTGTAGCTCCACATTTATCTGTTTGGTTTTCTCCCAATGCTGAGCATAATTTCCTCTAGGTAAAAGGTTCTAAAAAAGAGGGAAAAATAAAAGCATATGAGGCCACTAATCTAATCCAACATCTCATTTTCAGATTAAAAACTGAGTCCCAGAAAAGTGAGATGACTTTGTCAAAGTCTACATAGCATATATTTGTCAGAGGAAAGAACCAATTTTCTGATTCACAGGCCAGAGCCCTATCCTCTCTTCTCAGCATGCTTGGTCCTCACCATCTTCACCATTACTCACATATACAGGCACTCAAATACTGCAACTTTCTGTACTTACCAAATTCAAACTCAACACCACCATCCAGGCTTTTACTCTCATGCTCCCACTTACTATCAAAACCCAAATCTCTTCAGAGTCTGTTCAAACACCTTCTGTGGTTGCTTTCTTATTCTCTTTCAAACCCAGTTCCTCCTGTCCCCACCTAGTCAAGCTGTTAATACCACTGCAAATAAAAGAAAAAAATGTTCCTTGTTGCTGTAGGAATTTCAGTTCAAGTTAATCAAAGGGAAAAAAGCAAATGCTCATTCAACCAAGTTATATGTTACTACAGAGTGACTACTGTTTGAGGAGACTGTGACCTCGTTACAGGATTCTGAAAAATAAACAAAACTCAGCTACTTTAGTCCATGTGTTAAGATTCACAGATTTGTACACATCAATCTAAATTTACTGAACATCTTCTGCAGCTGTGGCAAACACTGAAGATAGAAGCATCGCTAAGATCCAGCCCCTGAACTCAAATAGTTTCCTTTTTTGTTGTTTAATAGAAAACTCTTCTGGGGTAATACTGATTTACCATATATAAAAACTTCATACAAAGTGTTTAAAATCCCAATATTCTGCCTTTAACAGTTAAAAGATAAAATGTTCATTTCCAAAAACATATTGTCCATGGAATAAAGTGCAGAAAGTTTTTGCTCTTGGGTACATACAATCCTTGCTCTCACACTAGTGAATATATGCCTCTTCATGTTAATTATTGTTTGAAAGACAGGGTTTGGTTTTTTAAATCATTAATATACTACTTAATTTGTATAGTCAGAATGCCCCACGTGTATGCCTCATTCTTAACGTGGTGTGTTGGAGGGTAAGGCAGAGACCTGAGGTCTCTGCACTCTAACCAGCACAGTAACTAATCACTCAAGTAAATCCTTGAAAAGGTGCTAGTTACCAAAGGCAGAGGTAAAGAGACAGACGTTCAAGTATTTTGTTGTGACAGGAGAGAAAAAGAACCTCTGCTCTCAGATTCTTCTTGTGGTTATCAATAGACCATGAACTGTCATGACCTATTCCCTTTCAACCACACCTGAGTTTATGCTAATAAGGTGACTTTCACTGCTTCATGATGGGTCGAATCACAGAAAGACCAAGGCATGACTAGAGGGCTGGAACTTTCAGCTCTGTGCCCAGGTATTCTTTGTTTCTGTTACTATGTTTTTGATTTCTAGCAGTTTTCCTTCCACTTGTTCTTAAGAGTTTCCATCTCAACTCATACTACCCATCTGTTCTTCCATGTTGTCTACTTTTTCCATTACAGCCCTTGTAGATCATAATTCTTTGAAATTCCTCATCCCATAATTCCAACATCTGTATCACATCAGAATCTGGTTTCTTATTTCTTTGTCTCTTCTGTTTTTTGTTGCTGTTCAGTATATCTTATAATTTTTTTGGTGAGTGTTGGACATGAATCGGTTAATAAGCATAAGGTAAATAGATCTCTAATGTGATAACTTTTTATTTTTCCATCATAGTGACTATAATGAAAGCAGAACACAGCATTATTGTTTACAATAAATCATTTTCTTGTACTTAGTCATCATTACTGTTTGTTCAAAAATGCCCCTTCTGTAGGTCTCTGGTCTGACATGTACTTGCAGAGTCAATAGGCAAGTTTCTCAGGTCACCATTTAAAACAACATCATTTAGGCCACTAGGAAAGGTAGACTCATGCCATTTAGCACGGTTAGAGAAAGCGCCAATAATCTGTGTTCATAATAAACAAGGCGCTTTTCTTATAACCCTGTAACACATTGATGTTTCAAGAGGACTTCTCTAAAACGATTTCCTGAAAGTAGATGAGGCTATACACCAACGCATCATTTAGTACAGTGATTTGAGATGCAGGGAAAATTTAACGCTTGCACAATTAATCATCACAAACTACTTTGAAAAGAGAGAATTACCTACCTGTTTTCAACACAAATGCTTATACTTTCTTGGAGCCAATTTATGACAGAGAATCCCATATTATGGAATTCATATAGCTTTCTAAATAGCGTGAAAGAAACAGTCATTTCCCTGTCATCACA
This sequence comes from Castor canadensis, assembly GCF_047511655.1. Classification (NCBI taxonomy): domain Eukaryota; kingdom Metazoa; phylum Chordata; class Mammalia; order Rodentia; family Castoridae; genus Castor; species Castor canadensis. The sequence continues at coordinate 79,832,268 of NC_133388.1, read as the reverse complement.
AACCTAGTTCAAGTTAAGCAACAAGTCAGTACCAAAATGTTTGTATCACAGATTCTTAAATGTAAAGGTCAAAGAATCAAAGATGTGAAGATGATCTTTCATTTCACCGACTTTTGACAAAAGAACCTTAAGCTGACAAAAGAGGCAGGAAGAACAAGATCAGAGGAAAAGGTCTGACCCTTTATTTCAGTCATCTCTCAGCCGGGGAAGGGAAGACAGCTGTTGAGCCCAAAAATGAAGGAACATGTGGATGACAGTGTTGCTGCTGCTGCACTAAGAAACAGAGATGCTGATGAAAACGCTACTTACAAAGGAAGAGTGGCAGGTCCTCCTACACATAGCTTCTCTCCTAGCCCTCCGTGTCTTAAGTCCTGTTAGGTCACCACTCTGTTCCACTATCACTATTAAAATACGCTTTTAGGAAGGAACATAACAAGTCCCCAAGGGAAGAATTTCAGCTGTAATTTTATTAGGGAAACAGCCTAACTATGTATGTGCATAAGTCCCTTTTTGGAGAACTCTCTGGAACCTTCAGTGAGTCAAGCAGGACCTAAAATACAAACAAGTCACCAGGCAGGAAGATTAATTCTTTGTTTTTTTATTAGACTGAACATAGTACATGTAACATGAAAAGATTCCTTTAAAGTCAGGACCTCACACATGCAAGCACTCTACCATTTGAGCCATGTCCCAGTTCTTCCGTTTTTATTTTGTTTTTGAGAGAAGAGCTCTCTAACTTTGTCAGGACTGGAAAAGTTGTAATTCTCCTGCCTCCGCCTCCCTCAAGTTAGCTGGCATTACAGTAACGCAACACCACACCCAGCTCATGAGATGATTCTTTTACCAATAAAAGCAAAGGAATGTGGTCCAGTACCATTCACCAGACATGAGCTATAGAACTATATGGTGGACCAGTTCAAGACATCCTACTACATTCACACAGAAACCTTCAGCACTCCATCACTTTTTCTCCTTAAACCTCACGCTGGGTGACTCCTGTTACTAGCTAAAGCCAAAGTAGTGTCACAAAAGGTAAACAACAAGATGAAATATCACATGATCAACAGCAACACAATGGTATAAGGAAGTAACACGGAAGTTAACTTTCCACATAGGAAGAACAATTCACCAAGCATGAAACTCAAGAAGTTCTACCGGTGTAAGAAATATAAGTAATCCATTATTCACCAAACACTGACTGAGCCATACATGATATAAAAAGAGTACTGTGTTATGCTTAGAGTAAGGGACTAGTGAAATGAGCGCAAAGACAGCTGAGGTCTGGTGCCAACCTCAGGGGATAAGTATATCATCCTAGGAGGAAAACAGACAAGTGACAGTAATAACCCAATTGATGTAATGATAAAAACTGGTAAGTGCCTAGAAAAGAGGAAAATGGTTGACATTTGAATTCTAACTTGCAATACACTGATAAACGAAATGAAAGGAGCCATTGAATCTGCTGAAACTCACAGCTAAAACACAGCTGAACAGGATTTTCTGACTATTCCCCTTATCTCACAGTACTCAGTTGTTCCTCAGAAAAGTAACAATTGTGATTCTTTTACTATGGGTCCAGCTCAACAGAATTTAAGAAGAAAAGGGCACGCAATCAACTTGCTCTAGACAATGCCATACCTGCTAAGCGGTCCATGTGGGAAGGGAAGGCAATACTAAGTAGAGTTGTATAGTGGTCTTGGTAAACCTGATTGGGTTAGGAATAAAAGAGAAACAGCACCTGAAGCTAAAACCGCTCTCAGCTCTTGACAAAATTTCAATTTCAACTGAGTATCTTTGCGAACAGAATCCATGTTTTTTTCATTATTCCCAATATCACCGAGCATAAGGCAGGCACTAAAATAATTGAGGAAAAGAGGAGGAAAATGTGAAGCACCAGTTCATACTCCATAGATTCTACCCTAAGCCTGTGAGTGAAGGACTGAGTACAGAAGCACAGATATCTATAAATGGTGAGTGTAGTACACACACAGTCTAAGCCTACAAGGACAGTAACCACCCTCAACCAAGAGCCCTGTCTGTCATTCAGGTGGAAACAACTAGATCAGGTAACCTGACAAAGTAAGACTAAGGTACTGAAACCTCAGGATTTGCCTCTCTGCCCACACATAGCTATAGTATTAGTTAGGAAAAACTAGTCACTGCTGAAATTAACCCAGAAATGTCTAATAGCTCAAACACCTTTGTTTCTTGTTCCTCTTCCTATGCTAAACCCTGGATTCAGTCTGACAGGCTCCCTATCTTCACCATGGTCACGCTCTTGACTATAACTCAGTCACAGGGCTGCACCTATTCACAAAGAAAGCTACAAATGCATTCGTGCTGTCAGCTCAGGAAGAGGAAAACATGGATTTTGGTGGGAAGTAAATATCCTCTGCCACTGTACTTTATGACTTTTCCTTCCCCTTCCAAACTTTCCCTTGCCCTGTCTCTGTGTGTATATAAACATAGATGTAAAAATATATAATATACTTGTGCACAGTAAACTGATCCCATCTACATAATAAATGCCAGGAATCTTCCCACAAATATGAATAATGCTCTACTTCTGAAGGAATGGGAATCACCTGGAATTAGGGCCCAGAAGAAGGAGCTTATGAAGAAACTCTGCTTCAAGTCGGGAACAAATTCTTCTGCATCCACGCCCTCCTTAAGGCCCTAACAGCACCCACCCACACAATAGACTCATATGAGGAGTTCAGGTCCCAGCTGGCAAGTATAATCCCCTTCATACAAGCAGCAAAATGCTAAGTGTTGTCTTGAGGCCTTCAGTGATTCCATTTTCTGCCCGAGAACCTTCAAGCCTTAAACTTGAACTTAAACACTTTCCAACAGTAGAAGGTGACTTTCTTCGCAGAGCAATTGTTCACACAGAAAGCCTATTTCACCTCAAAGGCATTTTATATATTAAACAATGAGTGGAAAAAACACTGACCTCAAATGTGGATACCAGTCAACTTGCTAAATGTACTCCTAGATTAGTTACCCTGCACCAGCCTTCTGAAGTGTCTGACTCAAAAATCATGCCTCAGCAAAACAAGAAATCAGCCTTTGTCACGGGCTTTCAGAGGCCACCTCAAATGTTAAACCACTTGAGTGGAAATGGTCTATTCTATGCATATACCAGACCACATGACCCTTTGGCAAGGTACCATGTGAATTCTCCACAACACCTTGCATCCCTCATCATTTAGTAAACACGTGCTGAATGAACAGTCATTTGATTTTTTTATTCATCATTAGTAACTCCTCTGCATGTGTATACATGAGCACTGTCAGTCTTTAGGCCAAATACTTAGCTGTGTGACTTACTCTGTATACAATTTTGCTAATAAAAGGGTGTGGAGAATTGCTTTCTGACTGTGATTGGGGCAATAGCAGTGGTGACTATGATGGCACCATCAGCCATGATATGTAAAGGACTGTGACATTTCATGCCTGTGGGGCCAGTCACTATCATAAGTATTTTGAGAGCCCAGGAACTAACATCTAGGGAGATCTCACAGACAAGCCACTTTTAAAACAGAGCTTCTAAAAATCCAAGTTAATTGTCCTATAAATTGAAAATGGACAGAATCTCAGTACACTTTTGATAGCTTTTCACTGAACAAGACACACACATGCAGGCCTGGCTTCTGTTTCTCTCCACAGTTCTGCGCAGGGCTGAGCCTACACCATAACCCTGTGCATAAAGCCAGACAGGAAGATGGGAAATTCCTTTACGTCAGACTTAAATCCGCCTGAGCTCCCTATGAACAAACTTGCCATACTTTAGACCCAGCTGTATACACAGGAAGCAGCCAGAATATGTTTAAATAAAAAAGTATAGTTCAAGTTAAACTTCAGCCTTCCAAAGACAGCCATGCACCTGGTAAGATAAATTACTTTAGGCTGTTAAGGAATTGCTGGATGTTATAATTCAACAAGCTGTTGCTTGATGAAGCTCTATCTGTGTCTTATTTAGTTTCTGGCATATGGAGAAGAGTGTCTATTGCCAACGATGATTCCTATTCATTCACTCCTCTGTTGACTCTCAAAGAGTAATTAAATAATACTCCCAAAGTAATGTAAAACTACCAATTTGAAAATATATTACACAAAAGACATTGTTCACATCAAAAGTCTTTATACACCCAGAACATTTTACATCCTAAAAATTTTGAGAATAGTAAACATTAGCATCTAACAATTCATAGAAAAATGGCTGTTTTTAAATCCCAAAAAGAAGAGTTGTTCTAACATCGTCCACCATTCTTGTCACACTTTTCACCAAGACATTCTTCAAATAAATGCTCAAAAGGTTTGTTTCAAGTTTTATTAGTTACCTACCCTACCCAAAGCACCTGACTCAAGCACCGAACTCAGGAAGTGCTTGTTATGTGCTAAATCCAGAGATGACGTGGAGAATTCCAAGATATAACTTTTATCAGGAGTTCCTAAATTCATTAGCAAAATAAAAATAATGACTGGATAATAACTAAGATCATTTATAGTTAATTTGTACTGTTTGACTTCAGTAGTCTCACACAACTTTAAAAGCATATTATAAGACATCAAATTAAGGCAGCAATTAAAAATGAAATTTCAGAATAGTTCTTTTTTCTTTTCTTTCTTTTTTTTTTTTTTTTGATGGTTTGAACTCAGTGCCTCATGATTGCTAAGCAGGCGGTCTACCACTTGAGCCACTCCACTTTTTTTGTGTTGTGTATTTTCAAGATAGAGTCTCGTGAACTATTTGTCGAAGCTGGCTTCAAAGTACAATCCTCCTGTTCTCTACCTCTTCAGTAGCAAGGATTACAGGTGTGAGCCACTGGGTGCCTGGCTCAAAATAGTTTGATAAGTTGAAAATTCTTATCACTTCAAATATTTTATGTCCTAAAACATAAACATAGTATGTCAGACCTAATTTCATTTCCTTGAGACTTTTTCATCTTATTCTCATTTGAAGATTACCTGGTTCTTTGCATTTTCCTACTTGCCTCTCAAAGCTAGAAAGAAAAAAATTACCAAATTTTACAAAACTATCCAATAAATAATATATACTTCCTTTCCATCCCTAAGGCCCAAAATATTGGGTTACACAGGCTCATTCAGCATAATCAAATGCCCAGAAACTCTCACCACCCCCCTCAGTGACACAGCTAGTGTCCAGCCTAATCCAGCTGAGGAACAGGGTATATTCTTCAACAACTCACTGTCTTGGTGCTGACTCTCTCGTAAGAGTGCAGATTTCTAGTTCGACTGGTTTGTTACTAGACTTCAAACACCAAGGTAGGCTCTTCATGCAAACTGAGACCACACACACACACACACACACACACACACACACACAAAACTTACATTTAGAATCAAGCCGAAACATCACAAATTTATACAGGACATGTTGCCAAATTTTCAACAATAATGACTTCTACTGTATGAACTGTAAATCATTCAGTACCATTATTTATCTTTTCTAGAAAGAGTGGTACTCTCCAGAGACATGCTATTCTGATAGCTTTTTCGAAACATAATTCATATATCATAAAATTCAGCCATTTAAAGTGTATGATCCAATGGTGTTTAGTATGTTCACAGACTTGCCCAGCCATCACCACAGTTAATTTGAGAAAGAAACTCCATGAGCATAGTCCATCATTCCCAATTTCTCCCCATATCCCTAGTCCCATGGGAGAACCACGCTGTTAACTCAGAAATGCATGAAAGATACCAGACATGACTGTTCCCAACAGTAACTTAGTGAGGTTTGGGGGAAAGGGAAATGGTCTTTAGAGTTTTGAAAGTGTATTTGGAGATTCTGACGTAGCTTCATTCCCTCTTGGGAATCGTAGCTATAATGTATTCCACCTCCAGACACATTCCTGGAATTCTGGGTTCTCAACATAGGGACTCTTAGCCAAGGCAGTTGTCACGAAGAGTTGTTAAATTATGGCTCATTTTATGATGGATTCTCCCACTTGCAAACAGACTTATGGACTACTCTAAAATTGTCTCTAATTAGACACACAGCAAGAACAAAAATAATCTGGCCCTCATTTCTACTTCAATAAAACTTCTTCTCCAGGAAACCTATTCGGGCCATTAAAATTAGTTCCAATTTCTACTTGCCAAGCCTTTATATCCTTTGCTCTTAAGAGAAAGATGAGAAGTGAGCAAAACACAAATTTGAAATCTGAATTCAAATTTCCTTGGGCTACTTCATACTTACGTAAGTGTGGAATAAATTAAGAAATGTTTCACATATATTTAAAACATGTTTTTATAAAGCATTCACCCAGCCTTATAATTAGGACTGCACTTCATGGAAAACTCCACACATAAAGTACCTTTCCTCCAGCTCTTCTTATGAAGAAGCAGAACTTTCTGAACAGGAAACCAAAATGTACAAAGGCGGGGCCATTTTCCTTGGTAACAGCAGAGACCCAAATTCCTGGCATTCCCCAGTCATAAGTTCAAGGCACCCATCATTCATGTTTGCCATGTGGACATGGGCCTGTTCAATAGTTTAGCATGAAACTTACATATACACACACATATCAATATAGCTCATATGTTTACATACAGAGATCATACGTATGTGTATATATGATATTATATGTCAAAGTGCCAAATATTAAATAAAACTTTGACAAGACCTGTGGTGGTGACACAGAGTTTCATGGCCCATCCCCATAAAAGATCACCTTCTGCTTTATTTCTCACTTTCAGGTATTCCAACACTAAATTTAGCAAAGTTAACGAGATGACTTGCTACAAAAGCCCAGGCAACTGACATCTCAAATATAGAAATCTAAATGCAACAGGCCACCTAAAACAGGTATTTTGATCATTTCACTATGACAGATTTAACAATTGAGGTTCTATTGGAAAGTGAATTTACTGATCAATTAAAAAACGAATTATCATTTAAAACCTTTCTGACAAAGAAATCTGTATTCCAGTATGTGCCCTACAATATTTGACAATCTGCTTTTTCACCCCCGCCTGACCCACAAAGTAATGAGGAAGCACCCCAATGGTGGTATGGGCTCTGATCCAAGTTCCTATAAAATATGACAGTTTTCCAGATGGCACCTGAGGCTATCAGGTACAGTCACATATTTCTTACATTAGAAAAATACTCAAGGACATTACATAAGATGGTGCCTCTCTCCTATATGCACTAACTTTAAAAAGCTACTGCTAGCCACTCTGGAAGCACACCTTCTGTTCTTAGGATGGAAACTCTCCCACATACCTGGGAAATATGAGTTAATGTTGTCTATTAGCCAAGACAAGCAGCAGTTACTGGGAAAGGTGATGAAATGGCAAGTTACTGAATTTAGCTCAACAAAACAAGACAAAGATTCCTCTAAGGCTCCAGAGGTTGCAAAAACCAGTGGTTTAAATGTTTGTATTTTAGAGATTTGTATGGTATTCAGTAATGGAAAAATGAGAATCCAAGGCTTAAAGCACCACTACTTAGCTTTCAAATTTTCTGAATGTTTTCTTGCAGGATTTTGTTCAATTGTACATTTGAGCAATCGATTGGATCTTAGATTAGGGAATTATTGAAGAACACATGAGCCATTACCGAATTCCACAGTGAAGGCAGGCCCTCCTCTGGATGACTGAAATTTTCAGAAGTTAACACACTAATGAATTACAACTGCATTCCAAGTTTCCCTGCTGTGACTGGGAAAACAACGTGTTCAGGACATTGCTTTTTAATCATACCATGAGGCTAGACCAAACACTCATCCTGACTCTATACTTCTGTTTTTGAAGGACATTCCATTTGAGAAAAAGAGCATCTAATTTTACTTGGTAGCCCATAAAATGTTTGTGTCTGGCACAGTGGACAGTGTTTACAGCTTCTAAGCGTTAATTAATCATATACTTTTGGACCACAGTGATTCTGTTTTATGAGTGATTCTGTCTATGCATAAACATCTAGCTTCAAATTCTGGTTTTCTGCTTATTAGCTGTAGGACATGAAACAAATCTCTCTCTCTCTCTGTCTCTCTCTCTCTCTCACACACACACACACATACCCCACTCATTACATATATGTGGCAAGAAATGCAAAAGATAAGCCTACAACAGTAGTTCTCAAATTTTTTGGTCTTAAAACCCTTTTGTAGGCTTAGAAATTACTCAAGAATTCAAAGAGCTTACTTTAGAAAATTCTGAAAAACACAAGAACACACATGCACACATTCTAATAGCCAACACACTGTCCCTACAAAAACTCTTACATGGGTATGTGAGATGAAGTAAATGAGGTAAGTTATGTTTTTTTTTATTGTGAAAAGTTTTTTACCTCCCAGACCCCCTAATAAGATCTTGGAGATCTCTAGGTATTCTCAAACCACACTTTTGAGAACCAGTGGCCTAGCATACTGAAAGCAGGAAGGCTGACAAAGACTATTAAGGTTATATTAAAAAAAAAAGAAATCAAGAAGCCAACACAAAGAGGACAAAATGGGACAATTTTAGTTTCAATAAGGATAAATGCAAGGGATTGAAATACCAATATTTTAAAATCTATAAGTTCTTAATGAGTTACCTCTCCTCTACTCCCCAGTTGGTAATCTTTGAATGAATGGAAAAGAACCTACTATTTTGAAAACTGGTAAATAAAGGAAAAGAATCAAGCTTTTCTTGCCATTCCTATATAAACTGTATCTCAGGATATCAAATGAGCTAATTAGCAGTTTTTCTTTGTAGAATTAGACTAGGTAATAAATGAAAAAAGAGATTGACATGAAAAAAATATTTTGAAACCCCTAATGAACTGATAGATTTAGGCAGCAACAATTACCATAAGCTGTCAATATTCATTCTCTGTTCTCACTCCCTCTCTCTCCCTCCTTCCTTCCTCCTTTCCCAAACCCTCCTCACACAGGAAACTGATGTTAGTGCCTCCTGAGGGCAACAAAAAACTACTGATATAGTATTCTTGACAAAAAAAATTGAAATAGAATTTGATCTTGCCTCAGAAAATAATTAACAGTTCACAACAAATACAGAAGGCTAAAGGGATATGTTAAACAGAGCACTTAACTCCAGGGATGTAATGAGCAAAATCCAGAATCTGAGGAACTTTACATAATAAATGGTCTGGTTTAGGGAAAAAAAATCATAAGGATAAGATAGTAAAAGATGAATTGATAGATTGCAAGGGACCCAAAAGGCATGTCAACCAATTGCAATGTATGTGTAAAAGATACTTACACTAGCCAAGCATCAGTGACTCACGTCTGTAATCCTAGCTACTCAGGAGGCAAAGATCAGGAGGATCTCGGCTCTAAGCCAGCCAGGGCAAAGAGTTCACACGACCCTATCTCAAAAAAAAAAAAAAAAAATCACAAAAAAGGGCTGGTGAATTGGCTCAAGGTGTAGGCCCTGAGTTCAAACCCCAGTACTGAAAAAAACAAAAAAGAAAACCCTGATACTTAAACTGCTTTTACTGAAAAGCACTGACTCCTAACCTGGACCCATGAATGAACTAATGCAGGAGAAACGCTTGGCATCCCTACTTCCATTTGTATATCCGTCTTTGAGCCATTCTCTCCTGCAGATGGACTTCAAGAAGGACAGAACTGACTGATAACAAATTTAGGACAAGGGACCAAAACTATTCCTAAGCAACAAAGAGCCTCCTAGAACAAACCAACACCAAAATGAGAGCAATCACCTGGAGCTGGAGTAATGGACAGCACCCTGAAGCAAAAATAATCATCTCAGAAGATCCAGATTGCTCCCCTCACGTGATGATAGCAGTAACAATTTCTCCAGATTCTTAAAACAAGGACTGAGATAATGGTCACCAGACCCCACCTGACTCATTTGACCACTAGAACACACCTGTGATGAGGACTGTTTATCTATGCATACCTTTTGCCCCTGCCCTAATTCTTTTGTCTACTTAAAGCTAAAGCTCAATGCTTATACCCTGAAGATGGCCCAAGATAAACTGACATGCTGTCTTCCCACGGTTTATTACACTGTGTAATAAACCTCCATTCTGTGACTTTCATCACGTCTCTTTACTTGAGATACACAGGGGAGTGGCCAGACATGACACGTAGAATGCCACGAGTTTGGCCTGGGGTCTAAAAGCTATGGTTTCATGTGGACGTTATTTGAACACTGATATAAATAAATTGGAAAGAAAAATGAGAAAAACATGAATTTGAACATTGATTAGATATCCATAGTCAAACATATTATTGAATTTTAAGTGCAATATTACAGTATTAAAAAAAGAGTCCCTATTTTTTATAGATTTGTATAGAAAATATTTACTAATGAAGTAACATAACAGGATATTAGAGACTTGACTTAAAGTAATTTGGAGTAGGGAAAGGAGTTTGGGATGTAGATAAATCAAGACTGACCATAAATTGAAACGACTGCAGCTGGGAAAAAGGCACATGGACTCTAGTTATTATATTCTGCTTGGCATGTTTGAAATTTCCATACCAAAAAAAGAAAAAAGCTTTAAAGACTAAAAATTATTAATAGTAGCCATGAAAATGCCTGTTTGTCTTCTCCAGCTCTACGTGAGATGCCCAGGGTCAAGGCTGCGTGTGTGGCCTGCTCAGCACTGCTCCAGCACATCGTGTGGGTCATGGAGCCACAATGAACCGGGCTGCCAGCCAAAATCTGCAACCCTGAATGACAGGGCACAATCAGCAAAGAAGTTCTGAGCCAGCTGTCTCTGAACCTCAGACCTCTTTTCAACAAAGCAAGATATAAAACTGTACTTTTAAAATATGATCATAACCAAGAAAGAAAACAAAAAAGGGGATAAAAATTAAAATTAAAAAAACTCTTCAGAGGAAAAAAATAGATGCAAACAGTCCCCCCACCCACTCTGGGGTACAGGTGTTTCCAAGGGAAAACCTAACTAAACCCTCCAACTTCACTTGCTCTTAAATGACTTAGTCACTAGTTTTGAAGGTCACACAGCTGGGCAATGCATTAGTCTCCCACTAGCTTTGCTATAGATAACACCTCTGATGTGTAGATTCTCATGACAACAGTCTCCCAGGTTACTTTTCAGGGACGTGAAGGCTACTTTTTCAGGAAACACTGACCTTTACTTGGTCCTGCAGATATCTGATGGGTGACTGGAATGGGGTAAAAGCCTGGCAACTTTGCCTTCCCACTGTGTCTGTCTCCTTTGCTGCCTGAACCCTTGGGCCAGATGCTACTCAGTCCTGCATGTTGATCGTAGAGAGGTATTTTGTTCACAACTATAATGCAGGATTAACTTGACCTAGACTTGCTAGTCTCTCTCCTCCCCATTCAAGGCTAAAGATGCCTACCAGCTGCCATAACCAGAAACACTAGGTCATGAAAGGATGAAAACAGGTGACATCTGAGTGTCTGGAAGAACTCTACCTATTCCCAGAAAACACATGAATAAGCCTCCCCTGTATCAACCTATCCCTCCCCTCATTATCCTCATCTGAGAGCCCCTCAGTCCCCTGGAGTGGGGAAGCTGATCTGTGAGCAAAGTACCCTCTTCTCTTTGGCCATTGAGTAAAACCTTTCTTTATCCCCTTCACTCATTTCTCGAACAATGATTTTTCCATGGGATTAGCTTCTGGACCTGAGTTTGGTAAAGTACAGACTACTGGAATTTGTTCTTCTTTGCTTCCATTTTTCCCAAATTTTCTGTAGTTACCAAACTATGCTAAACTTTGGAGGAAACTAGAAAATTTTTACTTTAAAAAATCACTTATTTCAAAGTTCTAGCAATGGCTACTTTTACATAATAATGACATTTTGTTTTATTTACATGACTCTTTCTATGGTTTGGATAAAGAAAGATATAATAATGAAGAAAATATATAAAACTATCATGGAATCAGACATGGTGGCACATGGCTGTAATCCCAGCACTCAGGAGGCTGAGGCAGGAGAATCACAAGTTCAAGGATAGTCTGGACTAAATAGCAAGATCCTTCCTTAAAAACCAAAACATAAAACCTGTCATGGGAGATTATAAAAGCAATATAACACACTTATTTGTATTTGGGGAATGGAAGATATCAAAACCAAGGAGAACTGCTATTTTTTTCAAAAACCCTATCTAGATAACCTAGATCAAGGGACCACTTTGGGGTCTCCTAAAACTTCAGTTTCAGCAAAAGAAGTTGGAAGCAATCAGAGCTACCTGAGGTCTAATGTAGGGGTCTTCTGTGCTCTCTCCTACCCTCTCCTGTCAGATACATACTTTGTTCACCCACCCATCTCCATTCTGCCTCTTCATCAGCTCAAAGAAAGAGGAAGGAAAAGGACGGTTTAGTTTAATGCCCAGTTTCCACACCTAGCAACAGTATATTCTCCAAGGGAGGATGCATCCTGTAAACAGAAATGGATTTATGACTTTTTAGAGAAAATACTCCTTTCAGATAAAAATTCTTAGAAAACTATCACCAGCTTCAATTATTCCCCTCAGAAAGAATACATGCACCAGTTAACTATTAATAATTAAACATGAAAGAGAAAAACGATAGGAACTTGGCATTGATAACCATTGTTTTCCACATGGGCCTAGTAAAGCTTGATTTAGACTGCATAATGCCTTTCTTTTTCAACTCTACTATTAAATACACAAACAACAAGCAAAGAAAAGCTTCAACTGCCACTTTTCCTGTGGCACATGTATTATGGGAAGTGCATTCAACATGAAGAAAAGTCAAAATGAGTATGTATCAGCGCAATTTTGTAGCTCACAGTATGAGCTTTGGACCAGATAGATTGTCACAGTCAAAATTGCTGATCTGCCATTTATTAGCAGTGTGACCTTGGGGAAAGTACACATCATGGGTTCCTCATGTATAAAATAAAGATAGCTTTTTGTCTACAATAAAGAAAAAAGATGGAGTCAGAGTCCCCTTCACTTCTGCAAACCATGAATGGAAGCAGAATCCCGTCTTTGAACCTAGAAAAAAAAAAAATCACACCATTTCTGAAGTTCCAAAAAATCCTGAGATTTAGAGAGTTAAGTGACATCCTAACACTCTCTAAAATCTTTTGTATTGGGAATCTATTTTCCCAATTATACTAAATTCTCATGAATCTTGCAAAGGAATAGAATTCAGAAAAATTCATGCCCTAAAAGAACAATCAGGAGAAATTCACGTAATTCCAGAAAAAGGAACACAAGTCTTAAAAATATCTGAGCATTGTCAATGACATTTACTCAAGCAAAAATGCCAGGTGTGTTTGTGTTATCAAAGAGATTTCTGGTTTGTGACATGAAAAGGTTTGCTGAAAGCATAAATGAGCCTACAAAAGCATGAAAATTGTTTTTAAAAAACTCAATATATTCCCCGCTACAAGAAACCATGTGGGCAAGGAGAAGGAATGGGATTCACACAGCACCCGGGGCTAATGATAGAAATAAAAGCAAGTTGGAGACTTACATTGGAGAAAGGAGGTTGGCAGACAGATGAGATGAAAGGAGTTTGAGGTGAGTCTTGTCCAGAGGGACAGCAGATGATGCTGAATATGCAGTGAGACAGCAGCAGTACTAATGCAAACAAGTCCAGTAACGGCATGGTCAATGGCCTGACGGATTCAACACAAAGTAGAATCTCTGGTTTTATGTATGTGCACCCAAGCAGAAGTGCACATAATAAGATCATTTTTACTCACCAGAATCCTGTGTTTATTTGTGCTAGTTGTTAAGATATAAAAGCGAGGACTCCTTCCCGTCCTGTGACTGCCCCAATTTGGATAGAACTTTTTGATTAATATTCAAGGGAGAAAGAATATAAAGTGCAAGCAGGATTGCAAAGCTGGTAAAAGAGCACACATGTCAAACTCTGACCCTGCAAGTCTTCTTTAAAGCCTAGATGGGACTTGATTCCCTGTGGAAACAGGTGTGGGAGAAATGCCACCTTTAGGATGCATATGAGGGACACAGAAACAGCAACTCAGAGGCAGAGGGAGCTGCACACAGAATACCAGTTGATGCTCAGTTACCAAGATAAAAGGGTGGCAACATAAGGTAAGAATGCAATGTGTTCAGAGATCACAGATTCCACAGGAACCAGGAAGTCATTGTCACATGACTAAGGGTGGCCTTGGGCAATAATGCATCCCAGTGACTGACTTTGTTCTATGAAATCCTTAGAGGACACCAGAGTGCAGGAGTACTTCCAAGAAAGTTTACTTCTTTTGTGCAGGGGGAGAGAGGAGCTATTGAAACATGGCCTTGCTCTGTAGCCCATGAGGCTGGCCTCAAACTCTAGATCCTCTTCCTTCAGTATCCTGAGTGCTGTGGGATTGTGGATGTGTGCCATCACATCTGGCTAAGAAAAATGACTAACTCTTAGAACTAACAAACCTGAATGGAAGATAGTAACTGAAACAGTAAGGACTTGATGGAATGGTTGTTTCCTCCAGGCAGTGAATCTCAGTGGGCAGCTCAAACAAGGCAGACAAGCAGCACAGTGGATGAACTCTCCAACCAGGAAGCTAACCTGTCCAGGCTTGTATCCCCGCTTGTGGAATACTAGGTCAAATTCTGGACTTGTTCTCTCTACTCATGCATCCATCCTGAATTTCCCCTATCCAGAAGCTCTTGGCTATGGATCACTCAACAGATCTTCTTCCCAAGTAAGAAAACACTGAAGTTCTCTGTAGCAACAACAAAAGTATATACTGCCTCCATCTCAGCACATTAGAAAACACATTTTTACTGTGATCTTTGTGTGACTTTCTTTCCATTCACTGTTCTAACCTCACTGAGCTAGTGGCTTAGAGCACTTTCCTAACAGTCTGTTTCTCTGTCTTTCCTCCTGTATTTCCAAACTCCTCCCCTAAGAGTGACTTTTCAAGGTCATACACCATAGTATATGGTATATAGCAGGATAGTAGACAAATCCTGCTTCCAGAACCCAGAGAACTGAGACCTTGATCCAAATCTGCCTCTTAAATAGCATGGCTTGGTACAGTCACAAACTTTTCTAGGACTAGCCAGGCACCACTGGCTCATATCTATAATCCTACCTACTTGGGAGGCTGAGATTGGGAGGATCATATTTCGAGACCAGTGGAGCAGGAAGTTTGCAAGACCCCATCTCAACCAATACGTGGGCAAGGTGGCCCACACCTATCATCCCAAGCTATGTGGGAGGTTGGGATCAGGAAGATAACAGTTCCAGGCCAATTCAGGCAAAAGAATTTGTGAGACACCATCTCAACAGAAAAAACCTGGGTGTGGTGACATGCACCTGTCATCCCAGCTAGGACAAGAAGTGTAAAACAAGAGGAATGGTCCAGGCTGGCCTGGGCAAAAATTGAGACATTATCTCCAAAACAACCAAAGCAAAAATGGGTGGTGGCATGACTCAAGTCATCGAGTGACTGCCTACCAAGCACAAAGCCCTGAATTCAAACCCCAGCATCACAAACAAAACAAAATCCTTCTAGCCTCAGCTTCCTTCCATGTAACATTTCCGAGATTTGTTTCTAGCCTTAAAGATAACTTCTTAATTTATAAAGTTCTTCATCATAGGATCTTCCTGATTAGTCAAACAGGCCAAAAAGGAATCTATACCATCAACCAGACATGGTGGCACAGTTTATAATCCCAGCAGAAGCAGGAGGATCATAAGTACGAGGCTATCGTGGACAAAGTTAGTGAGACCCCTATCTCAAAAACAAAAGGGGTGGTGGGTATGGCTCAAGTGTAGAGCACTTGCTAGCATACACAATGCTCTGGGTTCAATGGTTCAATTCCCAGTACCCAAAACAAACAAACAGAAAACCCAGAATATCTACCATGAATTAACATCTCACTCTGCCAGGCATTATTCTTGTCAATCAACTGCACTCAGCTGAGACTTCCCAGAGGCTCATAAGAAAGTGAGGGCTCCCTGGCAGTAATTTAACTCAAACACCTTCTATCTGTTGAGCCCAAGAAGCAATACTAATGGCCTCACACCTCACCTCTCACATTTATAGGTATTAAAACTCTTAGTAAAGATGTGCACAAAAGCACAGGAGAATAAACAGCTGCAAGAACAAGGGGACCAGACTGAACTAAGTATTATCCCGAGAAAAACGTTCTTCCTTGAGTAACGCAGAATAAAATAGAATTCCAGGAGATGCAATGTTTGTCAGCATTAGAGATGTTCTCCACATAAAACTGAAGCAAGCCTTAAGTACCTCCAGCCCCAGGTGCGAGAACCCAAGTCTCAGGACTCCTGGACACATCTGGGCTTTAAAGGAACTGGCCCATGGTTAAGTCTTGAACAGATTAGAGAAGCAATTCTCGCACTGGCGACAGTTTAAGGAAAAGATATCTAAGGTTTCTCACAGCCTAACAACCTAGAAATTTACTGAGGAGCTGCCTTAGGTGGCAAGCCTATGGTTCCAGCTACTTGGGAGGCCAAGACAGGAAGATCGCTGTTCCACACCTGCCTGAGCAAAGGTAGTGTGAGACCCTACCTGAAAAGCAAACTAAAAGCAAAAGGACTAGGGGTTAGGAAGAGAGAGCACGCTCACAGTAACAGTAAAATACACAAACTGTAAATGCAAACGAATTGGAGAGAGAAAAGATCTAGTACCATGTTGGGCTTGAGGTTAGCCCTGCTGGGAAAATGGATGAGGCAGATGATATGCAGAAAGAGAAGAGAGGTGTTAAGATGGGCACATGCAGGGATGAGTAAACAAAGTCCTCGGGGAATAATAAGAGCGTGCTCTACAGAAAGCAGAGCAGTGCCTGGTTGGCAACACAGCTTCTCTAGGCCATAAAATACTTCATTCTGTGGCAGGTGCCTTGAGTGCTAAGCAGCTTCACCTGCCTCCTTCTTTCTCAATTCAGCCTGAAAACATCAACACTGACGACCTATGCTCTGTCATTAACTAATCTTCTCAGAACCAGTAACAGAGCTGTATCCAATGTACTGCATGCTCAAATGCTGTTCTTTTTTTAGATTACAGATTTCTGCATTCTGATTATGTTGTGAGGATTTTATCACAACCTATCAGACGTTTTGAAATGAACAGGTTTAGTGCCTCATTATAAAACCCAAGTGCTTTTCTTTATCCATAGTGAGCTTTTCAACCCCCTTTCCCTTTCAAGTCTAAGGAACACTGGCTCAGATGCCTTGCCATTGAGAGAAGTATTTTTTTGAGCTCACATCACTGCATATAAACTATAGACTGGTGGGCTTGCCTGGCTTCATACACTTTGCTCATGACAACAGATGTCTCCAACATAGCTTTCTACTTACTCTCCCTCAACACACAGTGTGGAGCCATACTCCCTCATCGGAGTGACAGCCACGAGGGATTCAGCTAACTTGGCCTGTTCTTGAAAGTTTGATGGCACTGTCAGTCACCTTCAGAGGCAACACGACCACGTAAGGCAAAAATGAGCAAATTATCCCAGCAACTGAAGATTCTCCGAGCTGAGGATATTAAAATGTCTTACGCTTCCTGTCATAACATACAAGTGGTGAAAGACACATTTTTCCTGAGAAAATATTATTCCTAATACATAGTTCAAAAACAGACATTAACACATATTAACATAACCAGTGGTTAATGGTTAAAAAAACATTAATATATATTCTCCTAAGTAAATTTCCATTGCAACATAGGTAAGGAGGTTTAGAGGAAATGAAAAATCTGTTCTTACTAAATAAGCCAACCCAACCACCTTATTTAAACTCTGCTCAAAATCTTCCTCCCTAATCCTGCCATCAGCAAGGACAGCCTCAATATCCAAACCCATCAATACTCTCTGCCTTCTTGTCTCTACTCACATCCAACCACCTTCTGCTCCACTCCAACCGAGCCACATACCACCCAGCCAAACTGTCCAACCCTCAACTGCAATACAACTTCCTTGTTGAAATCCCTTTCACTGTGATCAACCGTTTGGGCCTCAGCAATTTAACTTTATGTCCATTCTTACTCAGCTTCCTTTCTAAAGAATACCATTTTCATAAAGCACTTTCTATCACACTGTTACTAAATGTTCTAAACTTACCTTAATTACCCTCTTTTCCTTCTACAGCTGCCCAATCCCAGCCTTCAGTGATGTCTGCTGTAGCTCTGCCTATGTCTACATACTTTCTTCAGTATGTCTACATACTGAGGCAGACACACACATAGAAGAAGAAAGTCACACACATGCAGGTAGTGGAACTCCCGAGTTCAAACTGCAAATGAGTTCTCAGCAATGCTGGGCAATCCCACCACTTTGAAATCTCACCCTTTCTGACATCCACACCATCCCCACATCCTCACACGACTGTGCCACCACAAAGAGACGTGGAAGCCATCGCTCACAGCAACTTCCCATTATCAGGCTGACTTACATCTATACCAACATTTGCCTTCTTCCCTCCTGCTGCATTCTGTTCCTTCTCTTTGAAAGCTAAGAAATCCATTTGGACTTGAGACCCCACTCCATCCTACATTCTCTGGCACACACTGACCACCTTATGTAACTCCTCTTTTACAACCAGATCTTTATAATCAGCCCTCAAATTACATCCTGCTTTAAAGCACTCCAACTCAATCTCACAGGTCTCTAGCTACTGCCCTAGCCACAATGGTTCAAGTGTTTGATGTCCCCACTGCCGAGAAACTAATACAGAAACCTTAACGTGACAGAGGTCAATATGGGAAGGGGATCAGAAACCAGTGAAAAGGTCAGTTAGAGACGAATCAACTTGGGTTGTAACACATTTGTACATGGAAGCAATGCTAGGAATCTCTCTGTATAGCTATCCTTAACTCAACTAGCAAAAACGCTTTGTCTTTCTTATTATTGCTTATGTCTTCTCTTCAACAAAATTAGAGCTAAGGGCAGAACAGGTTCTGCCTGGAAGCAAGGGAAGGTGGCTGGGGGGGAGGGGGAGGAGGTAGGAGGCAGGGGGGAGGAATGGCCCAAACAATGTATGCACGTGTGAATAAATGAATAAAAAAAATTTTTTTAAACTGAGCTTGTAATCGAAGTTGGCTCAGTCAGAGAGAATTTTGAGACTGTGAAAGAGGAGGTCCAGAAAGACTTTATTTCCTACTTAAAGCTGGAAGGATGTGGACAAGGTCCAGCAGTTGCCTTGCCAGCATGGAATAGACAGAGCTTATCTGAAAATGGGGACCACGAGGAAGAAGTGGAATTCAGATACAGAGGCCAGTCCTGATCACATTGATTAACCCCTGTAGTCAAGCTGTACCTCCAAGTCTTTCAGTTAAATGAGCCAGCAGATTCTCCTTTTGGTATAACCCAGTTGGAAACCAGGAGTACTTTTCAATTGCCACAATACAAGAATTGTGAGCTTTCATAGAGACATCAGGATTTGGGGCCTGAGCTAAGTAATGGAGCTCTAGTAGGAGCTCCTGCTACATCGGTTTCATTGTAGTTCATATCACTCTCTGCTGTCTTCTTACTCTGGGTCAACCACTTCATTTGAAACCAGACACAGAACTTTGTCTGAAACACAAGGGCTGAGACTGGAGGACAGAGAATTCTTACAAGAAAATCAGGATGCTGCTACCAACAGGGAAAATATATTCTGGGCAGCCAAAAAGCCATAAACATATGCTACGGCAACTCACTCAAATACCTGTAAAACACACACAGGAAAAGTAAAACGTGGCTGCTGGCTGAAGGTAGTTTGTCAACCTCCAGTTACAATCTTCCTTGTTTCCAAGGTGATCCCATCCAAGAGTGAGACTTCATCCACCATTGCTGCACCAAAACTGCTACTTTTTTTTTTAACTCTGACTCACAAATTCAACTGCCTGCTCAACGGCTCCACTTGGCTGCGTCAACCTCACCTCAAATTCAATCTGTCCAAAATAAAATTCATGCTCTTCCCACCTCCAACCCCTCTCCTACCCAAATTGGCATCTTCAAGTCCACATTGCAGGAAGAGAGAAGTTCAGCATCAAATCCCTCTAGAAAAGCAGTTCTAAATGGGGAACCACAAAACGCAACCCTAACCTTGTAGGTACTACAAGTTTCCAGAAAAGTATTTAAAGGCCTCCGACAAGAAAACTGGAAACTGTGAACAGAATTTAACAATGCAAATAACTACTTCTCTTATAAACAAGTGGAAACTATTAAGAAACTCTTCTGTGATTATTAGCTAAGGCTTCAGCTTGGCTCCTTCTCGGCTGGGAGTGTGGCTCAGTGGTACAGTGCTAAGCACACACAAGGCCCTGGATCTTATCCCCAGCACCACAAAAAAAGGAAGGTCAAGTGGGAGTTTATATCACCGTAAGTATACAAATATTTATTCCAAAGACAGCTATTTTTCTACCCTTCTACCTATGTGACTCAGGTAATTGTTTTAAAAGAAAAACAAATCTTTCAGGAAGCAAACTGTAAGACTTCAGTGATATTCTTTTGTTACTTTAAATATTCAAGAAAGATATTTGGTATTTTAATTCATGTAAATTTGCAATTTCCACTTTCTATTTCTTCCCAATTTATTTCTAAGATGCATAGAAAAAGTTTCAGAACAAATATAAAAGAGATTTACTTATTGGCTTGTTACCATAGCCATTGTTTTCCAGCAAAGATTATCTGATTAGACCCTGACAACCACCTGCAATATTGGGCAGATATTACCATATTCTGGCAGAACTATAAAACCACTAATTGTAAAATGTACCATTATTATATGCACCACTCTATTAGAGAGAAAATCATCACTAGTTAAACCATAACACAAATGCACTGTAAAATACATCTTATTTTCAAATATGTTAAAGTGTAAAATAAACAAAAATATATGCTTTAGAATCTGTGAAAAATACTATCAGAAGCCTCACTTCACAGAGGATTACCCAATGTTAAAGATAGTAAATTCAAGAACGGACATAAATCTGTGGATTTGTTTCCTAATCCTTTTCCCTCCATCTAGCTCCTGGGTCTGGATGGGCTCTAGAGTGCCTTCTGAGCACCACTTTTTTATACATAGGTGAAAAAGAAATCATAAATGAGTCAATTCAATAAATGCCTTTTAACTGACATGGGTTCTAACACTGAGAATAATTTAGAACTTGACTTTTCTCTAACTCCTAGGAGCCTAGGAATACGCTGGCATAAATAGTATGCCAGTTGTGTAAGAAAATGAATGTCATTCATTTCGGCGCTAACTCAAGAGGGGACAGGTTGACACAAAAATTTTTATTATTGACCTTAAATGTGACTCACAAGATGGCTTTTACTTATGAAGTGTTATTACTGAACTTTTAGTCAAGCTAAAAGTTTCTTTTGTAATATCCTATGCCCATTTAATGATATTTTTTGTTTCTTTGTTTCAAAAATATTCATTGGGGAAGGTGCCTTTTATGCTTAATTATTGCATACACTAATGAAAAGCAAATGTGTAAGCCTGAGAGCTCCAATCGCCCTGTGCAGGAGGCCTTTTGATTTCAACATCTAACATTCATCAAAAAGAAAATTTGCTGAAAAAGCCAAGAAATCTATTGTATGTGATCTGAATAAGACAGGTAGGCTTGATTCATGACAAGATTCTTTTTATTTAACTCTAATTGGCTTACACTTTGTATTCTCCACAGCATATAAAGCAGTGTTTTAAAGAGACGCTGCGTAGTAAGTGCACATGAGATATACAGTAATGAAAATAGCATTCCTTCCTCAGTTTTCACGAATGTTCCCTCCATCTAGCCCTGTGCTGGCTCTGGAGGAGAACGTCTATCAAATTTTTAGTGGTGCCTACTATGGGTCTGCATTTGTGTCAAAGCCACATCAAATTTAATACTTTTAAGTCCTCAAAGGGCTGACAGTCTAATTAATGAGCACAAACACAAAAGATATACAGGTGGTTGATTACCTTTAAGTACTCTTAGTAACTTAAAATGTTTTAACATCATGCTGTACAACACTGAATGTAGAATTAGACCACCTATTTTGGTCAGTTACTGGAGATGACCTTGGGCAAGTCAGATCTCTGACCTGTTTTCTTTTGTATTGCCTATCTCTCCCTCAGAGCTGCCACAAAAGAAATTAAAGCAAGAGAAAAATCATTTGCCCACCCAAAAGCACTGTTGCCAAGAATACAGCAGGGACTTCCTTTAGTGATCCCTTAAGACGAAGTCACAGGACTCTTTCAAAAATGCAAATCCAATTATTCCATTACCAGTCTTAAAGACTCCTGTTGCTAAAGGATAAATGTTCACCTGTTTCAACTGGCTCCTTCACCGTCATCTCTGGCTTTCCTTTTTACAGACAGTAGCAATTCTACAGATGCTCCCGGTCACGTTCTCCCCCACAAGTCTTTGCCCCTGCATTGTTGATGGAGTTTCTGGCTGTGATTATCCTACTATACCCAGGACTCCACAGACTGCTATTAAAGCACTTTCCACATTGTAATGAGACTGTGAGCTTCTGCAGGGCAAGGAAGGCCAATGCCTTATTCTTATCAGTAGCCCCTATACCAGGTACAAGGTCCAACCTACAATAGCCCAATAAATTTGAGTGACATGCAACAAATGAAAGTAGCCACACACCCAACAGCAATGGGAAGATTATAAAGTACTCTGAGATATCCGGATTTGGGGGCACATACAAATGGACATCATCACTGACAATGGTAGCAACCTCTTAGAACACTAAAAATAAATTTACAGAAATTCTGGGATTTACCACCAAGAGACCAGTTAAAAACAGTGATGCACAGAGCAGAAAATGGATGGATGACTGACTACATACATGCATGTAGACATACATGCATATTTTTAGCAAGTAACTTCTATTGTTGATTTCTAAATGACTCCCTGGTTTGGGGAAAAGAAATGCACACATACAATGTATTCTGAAGCCAGTATCAAAATATCCCAGACCAACCTGACTAGCTTCCTTATCAAAATAGAACCAGTAACACACTGATACACAAATACATCCTTTAAAACAACCAGAAAGATGCCCAGGTAATACCTCATGTGAAAATTTTTCTTTTAGAACCAAGTGCTAGCTAGCAACAGTAAAGCTTTCCCTGAGGAGCTGTTAAGTGCTTTTCTTTCTGAAAATCATACCGTATTACATACTAGGAATAGGAAAGAGGATGCATGACCCATCTCCCATAAATACTTATACCTGGATACCCATGAGTCTCCAAATTCTTATTTCAGGGATGGTGAAGACTCTGTCTGAACATTTATGACAGGATTCACTTGATTTTTTCATGTAACAGCAACCATTTACCCTACCAACCCCTTGCTTCCTGCACAGCAGGGAGCTTGAGCAGGTTGAACATCTCAGTTAATCCTTACATTAATAATCAAACCTACCACAAAAGCTTAGCCTCTCATTTTATACCAAAGAAATTGGAAAGCCAAATGACTATGATGTCATCTCTTGCCAGTTACATGGTTTCTACTCTGGAAAAACTGGTAACTCTCAAGCTCACTCTCCGTAACACACACTTCCACCCAAACTATACATCTTTTCCAGTAAGTATGGAGCAGAAACAACTTTATTGTCTATGCTTAATGCCTTTTCTGTGTATCCCAGCCAAAATGTGTTCTGTCTCCCGTGAGTGTGTCCCACCCACCCATCCTTCCATCCCCTTTTAGGTACCCAAGGTATGCCAGGCTCTGAGCTGAGGGTACAAAACGCACAAGTCACAGTCTCATTCTTCATGTTTTCAGTCTAGACATGTGAGCAAATGGTCATGTGTGAGAGTAAGATACACGTGGCACAATCAGCACACATCAGCTCTGCCTTGAGTGAGCTGATTCTCACAAAGGACTTCAAGGAGGTGAAGACCCCTAACTGAGCCTGTGGGATGAAGGACGAGAATTACTTTCAGGGCTTCTGAACAGTATCATCCGCCATGGGAAGACAAAGTTGAGAAGGAGGAACAGAGAAAGCCAGTTGGCTGGGGAAGCAAAGATGAACAACCCCAATCCTCCATGCCTGCCTGATCACACACTCAAGACAGCATCCTACCCTACTAGAGAGGCAAGGCAGGGCCTGGGGCAAGTGCCCAAGAACTCACCAGGAGAGCCTGGCCACTTCTTTCTGTTGGAATTGATAACCCTCCGGTGCCGAACACAGACACACAAGAGACAGAAAATCCGATAAGGCAATTTCTCTTGATCAGAGGGTGCAAGCACATGCTTCCTCCTGCTAAGCAAGCACGCAGGTGCAAAATGGCTGACAGTGGCTTCTCCTTATATTCCTGATGCAGTCGTACCTGCCCCTCGCCTGGGATTTGTTCAGGTCAAAGTTCACAGTCTTTCCCGATTGGCTAAAAGACTTGGGGGATGAGTTAAGGCATGCAGTTTGGCAGGCAATGGAGCTGTACAGGAATCTAGAAGAAGCAGCAAGGACCCTTTAAACATGCAAGTCACCTAAGACAGCAACCTGAGGAATTTTTAAGTAATCTAAGAGGGTAACAAATACTCTGATAGAAAAGATCATTTTCTTACACTTCCCAGCATGATCTCCAAGTCTCCTCGGCACCCCCATTTCACTACAGCCCTATGGACTCTGATAACTAGTCTCTGGTCAAATTAATTATAACTCCAAGACCCTGAGTTGAGGAGAAGACAGTGTTCCCTCAAGAATTCTTCATCCCCAGGGGAAGCAAAGAAAACAAAATGCTACTGAGCTGGGAAAGGGAGTAGGAGAACTGATCTTAGGCAGATGGCTTTAAAGGGAAATAGAACAGAGATCATATCACATGCAGCTTCAATATCTGCCTAAACACCAGGGCACAATGCAGTCTGGCAGGGTCCTTATCCTTCCTGGGCATTTAAAGCTGCAGTCCTCATGCTTCCAGAAGTCTGTCTGCTCTGATTCATGGATTTCTACCTCCTCTTTAAAAGAAAAAAAAATCCTCTTTATGTTCTTTACTTTTAATTAAGGCATATTTAAAATAACTGCTACGACAATTTCTTGACACCCTATATAATAATTAATTAGACACATCCTGATGTCCTACACAGAGTGAAAAATCACGAGGTCAAGTACTTGCCCCTCATAAAGACAAAAATAACAGCAAAAGGACAGTGTGTTCCAATAGGAATTCAATCTCCACCTATCGGAAACTTGGCCAGACCACACATAAAATACTGGGACACTTCAAAATTTGTTATTCATATATACACATAATATTGCCAGATTCAATGATATTATTCATACAGCAATAAGTCTTTGTATTAATTTTAGAACAAAACAAAGCCATTGCTTTCTTCTCCCCTTGTACCCAAACCAATTGAAGTTTTGGTTACCATTAAGTTGAGCGATATTCTCAAGGAGAAAGTGACTTTAAAGTCAGATTTTAAAATGAAAAGATTTAGAAGTATCTTAAAGTTCTAGAAAATCACAATGAGCTAAGGAATCAAAAGACTGCAATCAAGAATCCTAAGATTACTATTGATTCTGTTTCCTCTTCTGTAAAATGGAGATATAAAGAAGGATGACAGAGTAGGAGGAAGAGAAGACAAAAGATTAATTAGATATATAAGGCCTTTTCCTGCTCAAAAACAATGGATTCTATGAAATATACAAAACAGATCTTTTCTAGAAAGGGACAAATTCCCCATTCCAATTTAAAAATAAAAGCTTTAAAAATCAAAGAAAAAGAGGACAATAAATTTGCTTCAATCATCTTAGCATAAGACTAAGCTCCTATTTTATGCAAACATCAGTTTATGAAATAAAAATGACCGAGGGATACAAAGTATTTTATAGAGATGCCTAAATGTACCTCCCAAGCAACCTTTATACTCAGTTGTATATATTCTAATGTAAAAGACAAACAAGGATAATTTGGCATGTGCTATTATTTCCCATTATCTCTACTTAATTTAAGAAAGTAACATAGTCACCATTAATATGCTTAGTGGTAGACAACAGATGAGCACAGAAGGGAAACAACACAAGGTTACTCTTGGACCCCAAGAAAGAGTCTAAGAAATGCCCTATTTCCAACCAAAGGATGAAATGGTCAACCATATCACTGAGTTAAAGAGAAAGCAAAGAGTGGAAAAGACAGAATAAAACTAATGGTAAAGACAGAAAAAATACAGTCATTCCAGCATATCTGAATTGACAGAAAAATTATACACATGGGAAAAAAAGATTGAAATATAAAAGACAGTAAAGGCAAATGAGAGGAAAACACATCAACTGAAAAAAAATTTTTTTTTGAAAGCACCCAGTGCTTGCTAAGCAGGTGTTCTACCACTTGGGCTACACCTAGCTCTTTTCTGCTTTTACAACAGACCCTTGGTATGCACAGGTGTGGCTCCAAGGAGAACACCTCTGAGAAGAACACACGTATGGTCAGGATACACCAAGTTCAGTGCTGTACTGTGGATTCTTGGTTCATTCTTTCCATTACACTGCCTAAGGCCCACTAAAGACATGCTGCCTTTGAACAAATCTCAAATTTGCACTTGATTATTTCAATTAAGCACATTCACTTTTACTTTGCTTTTGGGTACCATGTACTTTTGGGAGGGAGATTTTCACAAAATTAAGGGCAGGGAAACACATGACTTAAATACAACTGACAATATCTCGGAACAGACTGAGAGCTTTTCTGCATCATCTGAGCTGCATTACGCACCTAAAACGTTTTTGTAATTTTTTTATTGTTTATCATTTTTTTTTTTACTGTTCTTGGTCAAAATGCATGTAATAAGTCTACAAATAAGTTGGGCTTACTGTAGTTTGTTTTTGCGATTGGGTCTCATGCTTTTTCCTGGGCCAGGCTCTGTGATCCTCCTCCTCACACCTCCTTTGTAGCTGGGGCAACAGGCATGCACCACCATGCCCAGCTTATTGGTTGAAATGGGGTCTTGCTAAGTTTTTATCCAGACTGGCCTGGAACCACCACAATCCTCCTGATTTCTACTTCCTGGGCAGCTGAGATTACAGGCCTGAGCCACCACACGCCACCCTGTGCCAAGCATTCTTCTGTGTAGGGGGCAGGTGCTGTAGGAGCTCAGGTCCAGTGACAATCACCACATTGGAACTGTCCTCTCTCCAGTCTTCAGGAAGGCTGGTGGTAAACCTCATCATCTTATCTTTATCTTCACTGAGGACCATTTATCCTCAGCAGACGCTCAACCCTGGGTTGTTGACACTTGCCTCAAGCACCCAAGACCAGAAATCTAAAACAATCTCCATGAAAAAGAAACTAGATCTAACCTATCTTTGACTCATTTCCCCACCTCAGTCTTCAGCATTACATCAACAAAAAACTCATCCACCAACTCATTTACAGAACGAAAATATGTAATGAGGAATAAATATTTACAAGTATTAGTAAGTATAAATAATTCATATTTACCATATTTGGGCAAAAAAAGAAATACATTGACATATGCCTGAGCCCTCTAAGGAATACACTTCATCTTCCGGAAGTCAATTGTTACCACAGGGCCTGTGTCCTCTGCATCTGCTAGTGGCAGAGAGGACTGTATGGAGGAAGGAAGAACAGATGGACAGACTCCAATTAATGTGAAACCCTTCATATTTCACTATCAAATACAGCCCTGGCAACTACTCCAGAAGTTACTCAGCTCATCTTACAGATGAAGAAACTAGGGGTCAGAAAGGGTGAGTCTATCAGGAATAGAAAAATGTAGACTCCAAGTGCTAAGAGGTTCAGAAAGACTTGGGAGCACTTCCTAAAATCAATAGCTTATCTCCACATGCCTTTGGGGCTGTGCTCCAACTACAGTGCTTTTCTTTTCTCCTACCACACTAACTACTAATTACCACCAAGCACAGAGGGCATTTTTCTCTAGAAACTCAGACTCAACAAAAACGAACTGAGTAACTTCTACGGGTAGCACTGTAAAGACTTCAACATTAATTAGAAAAAGATCCTGCTATCCAACAGCCTGTTGTCCACTTGGGAAGACATGGCAATGTCCAAGCAATGGCACCATCATCATGCAATTGTGCAAGCCTGACAACTAGGAACCATCTCTTTCTCACCCCATACTTCTAGTCCATCACCCATATCCAGTTTTATCACCTCTTTCTCTTTCTACCCAGTTGTCTCCATCATTAACATTCAGGTCAGGCTATCACCATTTGTTCATACACTAATAGAGGCATTTCTAAATAGTCTATCCATGTCTCCTTTTGAGTTCCCTCCAAACAATTCGTCCATTCTCTTTACTGCAACCAAAGTGAACTTTTCAATCAGATCACTTCATATTCATGTTCAGAAACCTTGTAACTCTTGGAGACGACTTTCATATCCACTAACCCCCACTTCCAGCCACAGGAGCCTTCGTCTGTCCCTCACTCATACCAAAGTCCCTCCACCACAAGGCCTTTGCACATTCTGTAACCTCTATAATGCTGCCTCTTTTCTCTTTCAGTCCTACTCATCTTTCAAATCTCAGCTTGCCATCACTTTCTGAGGAAAACTGCCCCAATTGCTCTGAGTAGGGCAAATCCCTCGACATGTACCTCCATAGCTGTGTGCATGTGGAAACTGGTTACACACAGTAGGCACTTCTGCTGAATGAGTGAAAAGGTGAAGTTCAATACAAAACAAAATTTAAAAGGCACCCCAAGAAAGACAGAGATAAATGACCCTGCATGATTTAAAACTAGACCTCTTGCCTTTTACAAGAATGCTTTGCAGGGACTTTCTTGGGGTCTCTTCACCCCAGCATAGCACTGGAACACCGCATCCATGTGAGTATGGAGAGGGGACTGAGGCATCTTCATTTGTTCTTCCTTCTCTCCCAGGCTGCCACAGGACATAGACAAGAAGTGGACTCTGCATAGGAGCATGGTCTCGTATGTTTGCTTTGGATAAACGGAGGAGGAGGTACGGGGGTTATTCATAAACTACTGAGCAGTTTGGACCTTCTCGAGTGTGACAACCCCCATGTCACACTGCAGAAGTCTTTCCGGGGTGTAGGTCAGCAACTCTAAATGTCAATGGAAGACTGTCTTCTCAAAATCCTGTATGTTCATGAAATCTGCTCCAACTGATTAATTTCGGCACACCTCATCTATGCTGGGCCTACTTCAAACACAGGAGGTGTTCGTAAGGATATACTTCCTATTAACAAGCATCCAGTTTCTCAGGAATAGCCCCAGCTTCTGGCCCCACTCTCTAGTTGCTCAGAGTCTCTGCACAGCACAGCATGGTGGTCAGGAGCTCCAATTCAAGAGTCACTCACTGATGGACTGTGTGACCTGGGACCAAGGGACAACCTCTCTGACCCTTGCTTTCTTATTCTGTAAAATGAGGCTAAGAAGATCACATAAATAAGAGAAATGAAAGGAGTTCATCACACTACTTACATGCAACTATTAGCTTTTAATATAATTAACATTGCAAGTATTTTATGAAGTAAGGTTCTTATTCCCAGCCTTTGTTTTTTCCCCTCCTCGGAAAAAAGAGCTGCACAGTTGTATCTGCAAGGTAATACTGCCCATGTGTTGCAAGACAGTGTTTGCTGTGTCTCTGCCAGAGCTGCCAGTAGGACCCAACCTCCATACCAGTGACCATCAGGAAGCAGTCATTATTTACACCACTCAGAGGATCCTGTCCTAGTCCTACCACACAATGTACATCTTGTATTTACTCACTGCACTGCAAAATTCAAAATCAAAGCACTATTTACACTTTTTTTTTCTTTTGGCGGTTGGTGAGCAGTAATTTGAAATATCCACCAGACAAGTCCAAATCTGATGTATAAAACCTACACGTGTGTACGGGATAATAGAATCTGATAGGGAAACAGGTTTAGATGGTCACGCCAGGTACTCACAGCCACTAGGCCAGCTGCTCCTTAATAACTCCCAGCAGTTCACACCTGCTCTGGAATCCTCTACAGGAATTAAATGTGATATGAAAACCACATTACCAAGGGAAGTTTTCATAAAAATGTCTTCACATTTTCTTCTCAAGTGCCTCACTTTATCTGGGGAAAACTGTGTGAAAATAAATAAAATTCTAATCTGTATAGGAAGTTTGAGTTACCTGGTCATGACCCAGGGCTCTGCCTGAAAACCAAGTCTGTGCAGATGAAAGGAGTTAAAAATAAAGGAATCCCAAGACAAATCCATGCTAGTGTAGAGTCTCAAGGGGAGTCCAGAGGCTTCTTAGGATGCCACTTTTAGCCAGAAAAATAGGCAGTACCTCTGCTTTCTATATCTGTGGTGTTATAACAACATCCCCAGTCTCAGTGGAAAGAATCAGCCATTGGGAGTCCATGATCTGGGAAGGGTGAGAGCCAGCCTCGCCTGGCGGAGGGCTTTCTCTAATATTTCCTGGGTTCTTCCCATATCAGGGGTACATCAATCTGAAGGTAACCAGCATTCTTTTCAGGTCTAATTTCTGTAGTCTTTACTAGATGCTATAGACATTAACCCACACTGTCTCAGGGAAGAGTAAGGGTGACTTTCTTTCAAGATCAGGAATGAATAAACATTACTCAATCAGCAATCTTCTGCCTCAATGGCCAAATTTATATAAATATCCATCCAGGAAAAAGGACTACTTTCTACACAGAATATCATTTTCAACAATGACGTTATTCATGAACATGACCTGAAGCATTTTCTGGGTGGTTCTTTGCCAGTCAAGAAGAAAAGGGAGAGACATTGCAAGGTTTTCAGGTCAGCCTATGAGATCTGGTGAGACACCAAAAACCCTGCAGAGGACCCACAAAAAACAGCACCACCATTCATGTCTAGGAAGAATAACTGTGTCCTGAAGCCAGACACAGAATAACAGACACAAGAATAACTGTGTCTAGGAAGAATAACTGTGTCCTGAAGCCAGACACAGGCTCTCCCCAAAGAGCCCTAGCTGGCAGAGGCCTAGCTATTTCCTCAGGCTCTGTAACAGGACAGTGTGGAAAACAGACTTCACCATCAGTGCACAATTTTCTGGCTCTTCCAAGAAGGTTTGGTAATTCTTTTAACATTTGTCAAAGAAGGGGCAGAGGTATGGTTTGAATCTTAAATGTCCACCAATGGGCCCAGCACGGTGACACATGTCTGTAATCCCAGCACTCAGGAGGCCAAGGCAGGAGGATGGTAAGTTCAAGGCCCACTCTGAAACTGTGAGTCAAAATAAACCTTTCCTCCTTTAAGCTGTTTATCACAGGTATTTTGTCACAGCAGTAGAAAGCTGACTAACACAGGCAGATAAGGACCAGGAAAGGGAAGACAGCTAGGCTTAACTCCTAAATAATACTCCTGCTCCTGTTCTCTCTCTACACCTCTAATTTTTCATCTGTAAAATTATTATTTTTTCATTTATTTATTTATTTTTGGTGGTACTGGGGTTTGAACTCAGGGTCTCACATTGGGTAGGAAGGTGTTCTATCACTTGAGCCACTCCATCAGCCCTCTTTTGTGATGAGATGGGGTCTTGCAAACTATTTGCCCGGGCTGGCTTTGAACCATGATCCTCCTGATTTCTGCCTCCTGAGTACCTGGGGTTATAGATGTGAGCCACTGGCTCCCGGCTCATCTGTAAACTTAGAATACTCAAAATGATAAGCACCACAGGGGCACTGCACACAGCATCTTGGGGTGGTGCTTTCTTCCTCCCTGTTAAAATCTTTCTTCTTGGCAAAGAAAATTAGTTCCATCTCTTTACCAGCAAGTCTCATAGACAAAGTCACTTGTGAAGGATCTTCCTTATTCAAGGCATTTTATTTTGCTTTTGCATGTGGGGGCTCACACCCAGGGGCTGTGAGTGCTGTACAAGCCTCTATCACCAAACTACACTCCCTAATCCCAAGAGGGACATTTGGCTACTTCCCTATATCACATCCAGGTTCAAATGTCATCTTGAAACCAACTAAAAATAGTTTTAAAAGATACCTCAAAGCATTTCCAAAAAGGTTTTCAGCAATATTTTGATATCTTCCAGAGTGACTGCTTTATAAAAGGAAAACTTCTATACATTAGATTATTTTAAGCTTTCAAGTGGTCTCTTAATGCTACATTGTCTAGACCACATTGTCCATGCTGAAGGATTTTATGACCCTGCATTCCTAACCCAAAACATTACAGGGTATGATCAGGTACCAGTGACAGGTAACCCCTATGACTATTAATTTCAATACTTTTCACAAATGATTCATTTAGCTCTTTTTTTAAAGTAATTAGCACCCCCCAAAATAGCCAAGTGTAGTGGTACACAGCTGTAATCCCAGCTACTTGAAAGGTGGAGATCAGGAAGACTATGGTTCAAGGCCACCCCAGACAAATAGTTATCCAGATTCCATCTCAACGAACAAGCCAGGTACCATCGTACATGCCTGTAGTCCAACCTATGTGGAAGGCACAGGCACAAGGATCTTAGTCAGAGTCTGGTCCTAGGCAAAAACCTGAGACCCAATATGAAAAATAGCTAAAGAAAAATAGGGCACGGCTCAAGTGGTAGAGCATCTTTCCAAGCAAGTGGGAGTCTGAGTTCAAACCCTAGTACTAGGAAAAAAAAAAGGACAGAAAAAGAAAAAAAACTCAAAAGTGAACAAGAACTTGCACAGGTATTTCACAAAAGGCATCCAAATAGCCTATACATACATGCAATCATAATAAGCTCAAATGCTAATGAGGGAAATATAAAGTAACATCATAGTGATAAACCCCTAGACAAACACCAGAATGACTAAAATTAAAATGACTTATCAAGGTAAGTGCTGATAAGAGTATGGAGCAATGGGACTCTAATTCAAACCTCCTGGGAGACAAGTTAAGCATCTACCAGAAGCAGTTGTGGTATGTTCATATAAAGGAATATTACTCAAAAGTGAAAATGAGTAAATTAGCATTGCATAGATGAATCTCACACACAGAATCAAGATAAAGAAGTCTGACATCCAAACCTATGGAGGCAGAGAGCAGACCAGTGGTTAGGAAGAGGCAAGGCTGGGGAGGTGTGAGAGATGTTGGCCAAAAGATCACAAAATTACAATTGCATGGAAGAAGTAGTTTAGGAGATTTATTATACAACATGGGTCAAATCAATGGTCACACTGGAAGACTAGCTGTTCCCATTAAAGTGACACATACTCACATCTTAGAACTCAGGGCTGTACACACCAGAAACCAAACCTACATCCACTAAGAAATGTATACGTGAACGTTCACAGCGTTATTTTGCTGAAACTGTAAACAATGCAAACAGCTATCATAAGTAGTTGTGGTATGTCAATACAAAGGAATATTATTCAACAAGAACTCATGTGGGAGAACCAGGTTAAGGAGATTTACAGTACAATGTGGTCACTCTAGTTAACAACATATTGTATAAATGAAAACTGCCAGAGAGATATGAAGTGTTCTCACACAAATAGAGGTGACGTGATACATGTTAATTAGCTCGATTTAGTCATGTCACAATGTACACACACATCAAAAGATGATGACATACCTGACAAATACAATTTTACTTGCCAATTAAAAATAAATTGAAGCGGCAGACATAAAAGAACACAGAAGTATTAGTGCACTCGCATACATTCTCAAAATCAGCAAAAGTGTGAGAAGTCAGTACGGGGACCTCCGTGGAGAAGAAAGCCACCAAAGGGGTGGCACAGGAAGGTCTCGGCCTGCTTTCTTGCTATGTTACGATTAAGTAGGTACGCCTATTTAATGGAAACTCACTGAACTGCACCCACGTCACTGGTACTTGTTTCTATACATGTTACACTTCAGCAGCATTCTGTCAAAAAAGCAAACTTGTCTAGATGCTGCTTCCTGTGCAGTCACACTGGGGACAATATATGCACTGTCCACAGGTCAGGCCCAGGGAAAAGCACAAGAGCCACCAAGTCACGCTCCATCCATTGGGCCTGCTCCCAGCTCTATCCCATGTCTTGTGCTGGACAACATCTACAAAAATTGCCTGGGTGATTATAAGAATCAAAAGAGGCACTGCAAGGACGTTTTGAAAACCAAACATTGGCATCCCAGCATTTGTTCCTATGGTGTCAACACGCACCACAGCAGGCGGTGGCAAAGAGCAGAGAGAACCTGAGGCGACTTTGGAGAAGTCTGAGGAGCTCTGGGGGTTACTTTCAAGTCTCCACTCTCAATAGCATGGGTTCTTTATGAAATTTCACTTCAACTCAAACAGGAAATGGTCCTATCTCTGCAGAGGCAGTCCACAGTACACTTCTCCTTCATAAGGAGCTAGCATTTCAGCTGGCAGGTAGAAATGGGCACACTTTCACCTTGGAAGTACCCACTTTCCTTCAGTGTTTCTTTCTCACTCTGCCTTCAGCTTGTTTCTATCTCCAGGCAACTTCACTGTCTTGCTATATGTCTCTCTGAATGTCTTATGCTTCTCCCTGGGACACGAGTTAGGAATTAACTTTATTTAGGCAAGATGGTGCTTGAAATACGAGCCCAAGAGTAAGTACTATCGCTTCTCCTTCTTGCACAGTTGAAAGTAATACATCCTAACCAGCCCCTGCATGAATGGCCTCACCCCATACGCGGGCCCTTACAAACAAGATGTGATCCTGTACTTGTGACTTTATTTTCCAAACTCAGGTCACATTTTTCTGGAACTTGAGAGTGGGCAGAAAGTGGGAGGTGGGGGAAGGGAGGGAGAAAGGAGGACAAGGAAGGTAGAAAGGCATGCCTAGTCTCCTTCTTCTGTAACTCTCAGGAAAGGGGGGATGGCCATATTTGAGAGCTGACTTATGAAAAGTGGGGCGTCTACGGTTGCTACATAGGGCTGTAGGACCTTAGACACATCACCTACCCTTTCTCTATCTGCTTCTCAACTGTACAAGAGGGAGCGGTAACAGTGCCTTCTTCTGAGAATTTGTTGTGAGGAGTAAAGGAATCCATCATAATGTGTTGAGAACCATGTTCTATGCCAGCATATATCTTCAGGTAGATGTTAAATAATAAAAATGATTTACTGACAGATCAAAGGACTAGAGTGTGAAGAGGAATCCTGGAAGAACAGAAGCTCAACATACTTGTATTGATTTTCTTCTATATCCAGATGTGTGTAGTTTGTATTTTCAGGGATTAAAAAAAAATGAGCCCCCTCCCCCTTTTGAAGGAGTTTGTAATCTAGAGGGGTTGGAGAGATAGGGCTGGTCCTTTCTAAATTCAGGATTCTTTGTTCCATTTTTTTTTTACATCAGCGATTAAACCAGTGGATGGCTGGCAGTATCAGAAAAAGAATCTGAAAGTCTCACTTCTCATTTTTCAGTAAGTGAAAGTGGGAGAGACGGTCACTTTATTAGTTTTTCAGCTCCTTACACAAGTATGGCATTCTACCTTCAAAGCAGAGGATTTTTTAAATTATTATTATAGTTTTACAGGATTTAATTTTAAAAGAACTTACTGCAGGAACACCCAGCTTTGTACTCTTGGCTCCTCTCAGCAGCAGGACAGCTTCCTTGCTGCTATTTAATGCTGGGGTAGAGTAAATTCTTCAAGAATAATACTAACTTCACAACTACTAGGTACCGCTGGCTTTCACCTTAGGTTGTGTGAGGCACCATGTCCCTGGGCAGCCTAAAAGCAAAGACACCTCACTGATTTTAGCCTATCTGACCTGGCTCGGTCATCAGCAGGTGACTAGATTAAAGCACACACATCACCTGCCCTGGCAATCAGGCAGTTCCCACTTCCACAGGCCACCTCCCCCTCTGCCTTCTGTGAGGACAGCACATCTCAGTGAGACCTCCTGTACTACGCTTCAACCCAAATACCTTATCTTTGATTATTTGATGTTGGTGCATTATCAGTTTAAACGTATTTAAACTGATATTTAAATGCAGCCCTGGTATTGTTAACAAAGCAAACGACCTCTTTTCTTCAACATCATCAGTCGTCACAGACTCAAACCTGTCAACTCTTGACAGAATCAAATGAGAACTGGAACAGGGTCTCATGGGGTAGATTTCAAACCTCCAGGAAAGCAATGAAATTCAGGCTGTGACAACTGGAAACTAGTTGGATTTACTGTATTTTGTGGCTTTATCAGTTTTTTGGTACAGGGGATTGAATTCAGGGCTTCCCACTTACTAGGCAGGTGCTCTACCACTTGAGCCACTCCACAAGCCACAGTTTAATTCTTAAAATTCTTATTTATTGTTTCCCAGAAGAAAGCAAAAAGGATGTGTCAACTTAATTGAAATATAAACACAATTTCTTATTTCCTCCTACTTCAAATGACAAAGGAGACAGAAACAGAACAAAAGGGAACAAGCCACCAACTTACCTTGTGTAAGCATGTGAGGGTGGAATTACCTAACCAAGTATGACAGAGGAACAGTGCTTCATCTCAGCCTGCAGTGCCCTCATACCAACCCCACAGGGCAGTCTGCCAGCCAGAGGCCACCACAGAGGAAGCCGAGGCTCCCTAGAGCCAGTAGCACAGGCTCCACATAGGAGACTCATAGTCAATGCCGAGATTGAGTTTACAGTTCTTCCTCTTCAACTGCTTACCCTTTAACTATTCATTTAACCTTCCCAGTGTTAACAGACTCACAAAAGGTAAACTAACCGAATTTTCACATTTTCTCAAGTCAACAGTGAAGCAAATATTTGCAACTTCATTCCCAGAAACTTTCTCCGCAGCTGCTACCAAAGCTCAATGGTTTGCATTTTAGCTCCTTTTATTTCTTCTCACCCTCATCAGAAATAAATGTCATCAGAAATAAGTGAGGGCAAAAGCCAGCTAGCAAGGATGGGCAGATACCAACACAACCAGGGAACTGTGGCACCAACTGAGCAGCTTAGGTTTGGCCAGCTGAGACCAGCACAGAGATCTCACCAAAACTATGGTAATTTGAAAGTCAATAAGCAAAATAATTTTCCCCTGACTACTAGGATTTGTGTTCCCACGTCCTATAGCACTGCCCACATTAAGCCCATCCACACAAATTATAAACCTCTTTCTCTTGGTGTTTTTTTCTTTAGCCCTCATCAGGCAATGCCGGCCCTTTGTGGAAAGAAGAAAATAAATAGCATAACCATCCCCAGCAAATCAGGCTAGGCACAGCTTATGAGCTCAGTCTTATTCTGATCTTACACAAAACTGTGACCCAGAACTTAATTAACTTGCCAAGGTCCCACAGAAAGTTGATGGTAACGCTGCGTTTCACACGGCTCCAAAGCCACCTTCTCTACACTCTATCAGTTTCTGCTTCAAAGTGTGATGCGTGAGAGGATGCGTCAATGGAAGCGTGTGAGAACTGCAGAATCCAGGACCCAGTCCAGCCTACTCAAGGGATTCTGCAGTCTAACAAGGTCCCCGGTGCTTCCTGCACCAATTTGAGAAGGACTGTTACACCACACCACTAAAGAGAAGTTTCTCTAGCCACAGGACAACAGCCTAGCTACATCATCACCTTTGGACCTAACACACTGATGCTCACAGGATGCCAAGCAACCACACGAACTCGGTTAGAATACAGTCAGAGCTTTTAAAAAATGGCAAGAGGGCAATCTCGACAGAGATCCACAACCAAATTAGCAAATGACACTAAAATGTCTACCACTGTCAAATCTTAAGGAAGAAGCCAAGCGTTAGCTGCCTACTCAGCATGCCCTCTGGTGGCTCACAACAAGGCAGCCTAAACAGGAGGGGAATCCAGAAAGAAGCTAATCTGAAGACAACCAGGCATTCTCCATGAACTGTCCTGCTGACTTGGGAGCAAAAAGGAGCAAGACCCTTTTCAATTCAGAGGAAAGACTTTCAGAGAAAGAATAATAGGACAATCCTAGCACACTCAAGACAAACAAAGAGAGACAAGCCAGATATTTTTCCAGGTAGCAGAAACTGACCTGAAATTGACACCCTATTCCTGGACTTCTCTTGTCACTTTTTAAATTATCCTTTGACCTCAGACGTGGTGGACTTCTTCCTACATTTTTTATTGAGATATAATTCATATTCCCTAAAATTCACTCTTTTAAAGGG
Organism: Castor canadensis; assembly: GCF_047511655.1. Lineage (NCBI taxonomy): Eukaryota > Metazoa > Chordata > Mammalia > Rodentia > Castoridae > Castor > Castor canadensis. The sequence continues at coordinate 79,794,343 of NC_133388.1, read as the reverse complement.
TACAACTCAATCGTTTTAAAGTGTGACCATCAGCATCTAATTCCAAAACCCAAAAGAAGCTTTTTGCCCATCCATGGTCACTTCCCTTTCCTTCCTCTACTCCACTCCCAGCAGTCACTACTCGACTTCCAGTATATAGGATTTTCCTGCTAGGGACACTTCATAATGGAATTATACAATACGTGGCTTGTTGTGTCTGACTCTTCGAATTTTTTTTTTAATTGGCATGTACAAATGGCACGTAGTAAGAGATTTCATCATGACATTTCCATGTATGTAAATAATGTACTTTGGTCATATCCACTACCTCCATTATTCTTTCTTATCCTTCCTCCTTTCTCCCCATTTTCCCTTCCCCTTCTATCTCTACAGTAGTCCCCCTTTTACTTTCATGACTTAGTTTTGTTTTGTTTCCCCCTATCTTTCACAAATGAGAGAAAACACAATACTTGTCTTTCTGGAACTGGTTATTTCACTTACCATCATGATCTCCACTTCCATCCATTTTCCAGCAAACAATATACTTATAAAAGTATGGGTGGTATATATGCCCCATTTTCTCTTTCCATTCATCTGTTGATGGGCACCTAGGCTGATTCCATCATTTGGCTATTGTGAATGGTGCCGACATAAACAGGGGTGTGCAAGTATCACTAGAGTGTCTGGCTTCTTTCACTTGGCATGTTTTCAATGTTCATCCATATTGTAGCATGAATTAAAACTTCATTCTTTTTTATGGCTAAATGGTTTTCTGTGCAATGGATATACCACATTGTTTTTTACTCATTAGTTGGTGGACATCTGAGTTATTTCCATCTCTTGGCTATTAGTATTAATGCTTCTATGAACATTCATTTGCAAATGTTTATATGGACATGTTTTTGGTTCTTTGAATCTGTACCTAGGAGTAGAACTGTTCAAAATTTTGAAGAACTGGCAAACTGTTTCCCAAATTGGCTGCACATTTCACATTCCCATCAGCAACCTACTGTATGAGTGCTCCAATCTCTCCTATATGTCTTTTTGATTGTGGCCGTCGTGGTGGATAGGAAGTGGCATCTCATTGTGGTTTTGATTTGAATTTCCCTAGTGGCTGCCAATCCTGAGCATATCTTCAAATGCTTCTTCACAGAAATATCTATGCTATGCAAATCCTCTGCTTACTTTTAAACTGAATTATTTGCCTTTTATTATTGAGTTGTAAGAGTTCTTTCTTCTTGCTATTTTTGAAACTCCAGTCAAGAACTTTCTTTCTGGAACACTTTTCCCCACTCTCCAATATTCTCTGAAGGCACCTACATGTTAATGAACCCTTTGTATCTGGAACCACTATCATCTGAAGGGCCCAGAACACTTCCACTCTCTCCTGCTGACCGGGAACCCTCCTTACTCTCATCCTGAAGGTTGTACCTCCACCCTGTTCACCCACAACTAGTTCTCCTGTCATCACTAGAGCTCACCTGCTACTTCAGCAAATTTGCAGAATAGAGAACTGAACAATAGCTTCTTTGACCACCATCACACCATCATACAAGACAATCCTTTGTCTTGTATGCTCTGAAAATTGTTTATATGCAGACACAACTATAAGCCTTCACATTTGCTCTCCATCATACCACCACCCTAAAAAACTCCTCTTTACACAAGTGCAAACCCCTCATCTACATTATCACAGCCCAGCCCCTCCACGGAAACTTTCCTAGACTCCACAGCTTAAAATGCTTCCCTCTGAAATTAAGAAAATAATAATAATCACTTAGAGAGTTCATTAATCAACCAGCATCCATAAAATGTCCCTATATTATAGGGATCTATTAGGTGAGACCGCCTCACTCCACAGCTGATATTAAATGACATACAGAATTATTAGAAAGTGCTAATTCAACAATGAGGTCCTATAAGATTCACACACAATCTCAAAAATGTTCTGTGTTCCTGGAAATGATGACTGGAATAAATATAGCCAAGTTCTTGTTGTTGCCGCTGTTAAATGTAGGACTTCTCAGTCTTTGATATGATGATCACATGTTAAGAATCCCCATAAAAGGAGGAAATAAAAGGCAGTTCTTCCGAAATTGATTTGCCCTTTACAAGAGCACACCTATTAACATCCATCCTGATAGCATTCTTACAACTGAGCTAATTCAATTACTGCTCAATTCTGTCGACTAAGCAACACTGAGTAGAAGCCATATTTTCTACTGGGATAAGAAAATAAATTTGCTTTGTTTTAAGATGTCATCAATTGGTAGACACTCTCAACACACTAGGTTACAGAAAAAGACACTGTATATCAAATGTGTTCATTAAGTTTAAGATCAGTCTGAATTTTTGAAATTGGAAATATGCTGAAATGTGAAAAAATGTATCTTAGAATTGAGCTAATGCAAAACTAGGTGCTTGTTTAAAAGCACCGCTAGGAAGGTTGAGAACAGTGTTTGAAGAAAGGGCCTTGACTCTCTTTGACTCAGTAATAACAGCCTTGTTGACCAAAGAGAAATAAAGTATCATAATGATTTTGTCACAATAGACTTATTTAAAGGGAGCAAAGATACCAGGGGGTCACTGCTAAGAAAAGAAAACAATGGTGATAAGGAAGAAGGCTTCTCACACTGGAAAAAATCCCAGCAGCAAAAAGTAGGGGAAACACCCAAAATATAAACATCAAATTATGGGAAAGAGTTTTGAAACAGAAATGTTCCCTGCTTATGGTAAGTGGGAGGAACCATTTAAATAAGCTATCAAATCTTAAGAATTACAACCCAAAAGCTGTCCCTTCACCAAGTGCTGATTACTGTCAGGAAACCAGGTTTGAACCTTGCAGTTTTATCTACTAAAACACTAAGTGGTACACTTGAGTTTTTGAATAGATTTCTGATTAACTGATAGGTTTCTCTAGTGTTAATCATTTTAACACTGACACAATGCACAAATGGAAAGCTGAGATAAAGATGATGGTCAGCTGGGATTCCATTCACCATAGTAACACAAAAACTAGTTTAGTGTTGACTGACCTCCTCATGCACCTTGTCTGTTTGGGTTCCACATTACATAAACTACTTCTTCCTTAGGGTGTTATGTCAAGAACCCTCCAGACTCAAGCAGGCTCCTGAAGCCTCTGAAACAAAGCAGTTAAAATTCAAGGTCATAGCAAGTCAAGGCAAGCTCTCTTCACAGAACATGGATGGTTTGAGGGACAAGGAATTTAGTTTAAGATTGAGTTGAGCCCAAACAGTGCTTTATTGTAGGCCACTTCTCCCACAGAACCCTGTGGATATTGCACCACCTGAAGGCCAGCAGCCACTATCAAGGCCATATCCTCCAGAAGGCATGGCCTCTATGGGACAACTGTCATGGAGTGTACATCACTCTCTCCAGAAGACTTGGGTAAGCTGTTCATTCAGAGAAGATGCACTGAAAATCCTTTGTAAATTTGTTCCTAAGTGATTTTACCTGTCCTGAAACTCAAAGGTTCAAGCTACCAGAACTGTATGCAACCTGCATTCCACAAACATCTGAAAACCTCCAAAGAAAGGAAATAGAGGAGTTTCTGGATTTATCAATGTAAGGGTCACCAATCTTAGTCTACCCAAGTGATCTATAAACCAGAGGCTGTGTATTTTACAGTATGAAAGGGGGGAACCCTATCTTTATGTAAAATTCATTCATTTGAAGAGCAACCAGTCATCAAAACTTGACAATAGAAAGTGGTACAGGAACTAGAATGTAAACTGCTGAAAGCAACTTCCTAAAACACCTGGAAGAAACCCTGTGTCTACAGGCATGGCCTGGGAGCTAGCAAGATTAGCACTATCTGAAATCAGAAGTGCGAATTGTGGCACTGCATCATAGACCTTGAGAATCAGACCTGTGGATTAACAAGCTCTCCAGGAGATTCTAATGCTCATATCTGGCACCTCGGCCTTGCAATAAGGGAACATACATACCTGCAGTGGTTCCGGTATGTATGTTCCCTTCTTAACTGAATAACAGACAAGCTCCCCTGTCCTTGCTTCTGATTGGCATTGGCTTTTTGAATCACACAGACTGATTTCACCAATGAGGGGCTGAGTCCTTAGTTCAAGGTCATGATGAAAAGCCAAGTCAGAGCTCTATCCCAGGGCTTGCTGATTTCTTCATCAGCCTTGGATCTCAAACCAAGGCCTTGCTGACTTGACAATTCTGGGGCTCAGGATGATGAATTGATAAGGCAAACTTGCTGGTCCCTTAATCTGTACTACATTGCCTCCCTCAGAAAGGTGTGAGGGGTTTCCAACCCCTAAACTCGGGAGATGGATTTGAGTTGGGTTGGGAGCAAATAAACCTCTTAGTGGGGAGTACACAGGGGATGAAGAAATAGGTGTTTTGTTATAATTAAGAATGTTAATTTAAAAAACTGATCACAGAGACAATGCCTAAGACATGAATAATATTGTAAAGTTTTCTTAGCACTTTTCATTTCCATTGTCTTTCAACAACCCTGCAATGGAGAAGGATAAGGTCAGGATTACCCCTCAGTTCATAGAAGACAAAACTGAAGCTCAGAGTGACTAATAATTTGTCCATCACCCTTGTCACAGCTGTAAAGCTGCAACTTGACCTCAGGTGTACTTGACTCCACAACCTGTGTATTTTTTCCCAAAGTGGGCTGTCTCCAAGGATAAAGTAGAGAACATCTAACAGAAACAGTGAGCCCCTAAAACATGGCACTTGAGCAATGTGTGGGTGCCCCTTTAAGAACTTAACACACAAACCCAACAGCCAAGGTGTTCAGCCAAAAAAAAAAAAAAGAGAGAGGCATATTTCTAGCCTGCATAATCATTTCTGGATTGATTCCCACTAGCAGCCTCTGAGGGGAACAGCGGCTCACTGCCTGGGCTGAAGCTCCTCCACCCCCCTGGGTCATGACAGCATGGCTCTGACTTGTGCGCAGGCAAAATCCCAAAACTCTCGAAACAAGAAGTGAAAAAAGTGGAGCATCCTCCGTGCCCTTGCAATAGGCTCAATGCCAGTTCCAAGGTGCTGGGGTCGCCTACATCCTGACCTTAGGAGAGGGTGGAATGAAGTAGACATTCCGTGAACTCGCTGGCCCTATTCTTTCCCACCCAACTCCCTGGGGAAGAATAAATACTAGGCGAGGATTCACTATGAAGTCCTGGGTTTATCAAAGGCAGATAAACCCCACGCCCCCTTTCCTAAGGTACAGTATGTCTTTCTAAACTCTCCATCTGCCACTCCAGGTCTAGTCCTTTGCGACCATGAAACGGGTGGGGTGGTGGGGCTTTTTCACGCTGAAGAAAGGCTAGAGGAAAAATCGGGCCATCCACCCACTCCAGCCACGTTGCCCCGCCATGTGTGTGAGACTGGATTCTGGCGCGCATCGCAAGAGCGAATTCGGAGCCCCGCGCCCTTGGGCACATCTGAGGTTGGGGAGGGGACATCGCCCAGGGCAAAATGCCCTAGAGGAAGGAAGCCATGCCCGTGTGAAGAGCCAGCCTCAGTTTTGGCAGCAATGATTTTCCGAAAAGACACCAGGGATTACAAAGATCAGGGTTATTTGCTGATTTCAGCCCGGGTGGAAGAGCTCAGTTTAGGGGCCCAGCGGACCTGAGTTCCCCACAATGAGAGCCTCCAAGCGGCATCCTCGGGAACTATACCACAGCGGGGACAGTGCAAAAAGAAGGACTCCAACCTCAACTTTCCAGAGGAAACTGCTGCGCTCTGAGGTCTGCTTAATCTTGCACTCGCACCGGGTCCCAGGTTTTTAGTGAACCAGAACCGAGTCCCCTTCCGCGCGCACAAAGCAGCTGTGCCCAGACGCGCAGCCCCTTCTCCCACCGCCCGCCAACTTGAAAGCATCTCTGCGGGTTCCTGCTCACTTCTCCTGCCCTGCAGCCGAGCCCCATGCCAGGGACCGGGCGCCCCAACAGCCACGACACTATCAACCGCCTGTTCCCCGTGGCCCCGACCCCACCTCGCCCACTGGTTTCCCCACGCCCCAACCGTACCTTGCAGCCTGGCTCGTGCCCGGGAGGTGCCAGTGCGCGGCACGCGTCCCAACCGGCAAGACTCTGCCCCGGGGGCTGCCCCGCGTGGGGCTCGGAGCTCCGGACCCGGCTCGGCCCGGCCGGGTGCTGGCTCGCTTCTGCTCGCTGCTCCCGCGCGGGCTCCTGCTGCGGCGCGCGAGGAGGGAGGGGTCGCGGGAAACTCCCGGCAACTCCAACTCCGCGCGCCGAGCTCCCGCCGCAGCCGCGCGTCCGCCCGCCGCCGCCGCCGCCGAGTGCGAGCGCCTCGAAGCCAACCTGCCCCCGCGCCCGCCTCTGAGCATGCCCAGTGCCGCCGTGGGCGAGCCGAGCGCCCTGGCCCGGGGCAAAGAGCAGCCGCTGGGGGCCGCTGGGGGCCGCCGCCCGCCCGGGGCTGCAGAGCGCAGGGAACGAGCGGAGGAAGGGTAGGGGCGCGGGCCCTGAGCGCGGGACCCAGGAGAAACCGGTCAGTGTGTGCAAGGCAGTGCGAGTTTCAAGGCTCGTGGAAGTTTGCAGACTGACAAAGATGAGTCGCTTTGGCGAGCCGCTCTGCAAGACCGTATTAGGAAGGACAGCCAGGAAACATTTATTCTCTTAGGAAAGAACAAGTGGGCCCGGCAGATGGTTTTTTTTTTTTTTTAATCCACTCGTTCCCCTGCTTCGGGTGGCAAACTCAAAGAGCTAATGGGGCCTGGCAGGCAGTGTAAAATGAGTGAGAGCGGTAGTAGGAAGACAGCTGGGGAGAGCTGCAATGGCAGGCCGGCTGTTCTGCTCTAAAAGCCTATTGCTATCATGCAAGAATTCACACCTGCTTTTGCTGGATTTTGTGATTTTTCAATACATGGCAGAGATCTACATTTTTTCATGTAAATATTCTGCTTATCAAATCTTGCCAAAATAATCTTTTCGAAACACCCTAGAGCAAACTAAACATGTCTGGGTCCCTTCTTTGCTCAGCCGATTTGAGCCAATGTATTCTGCATTCTTGTAGCAGAGAGGTGCTGAGTGCCCACTGTGGTTTAGGAAGGCGCTGGAAAGGATCCAAGATGATTCAGACTGCCTTCATAGTAGTAGGGGAAATAGGTTTCCCTGACAGAAGAGAGCTACTGATTAAAGCCAGAGCATTCAAAAAGAGAGAACTAATGTGGAAAGGGGTTGTGAGAACTAACTTTGAGGAAACCACATTAGTACCTGAGTGAGAAGTCACTGAAAAATAAGTAATAGACCCCCTCAGAGACACTTCAGAGTCTGAAGCAGAAGGCATTAACAATAACGCTGAGCCTATCTTCATTTGAAAATTCGATATTTTTTCATCATGCACTTTTGCATCAATTTCGATTTTTAACCCATTGCATTAAAATATTGATCTCGATTGCTGTATTCTTTGGCAAACCCTTAAATTCTGTGTTCTCCCTTACCTTAGCTTGGCCCTGCTTGGTTGGAGTAAAAGGAGCAAGACTTAAAGGGAAAAAGGATTACAGGGATGATGGGGACTCAGGTAGAGGAATTGGTTGACAGCTTGCAGAGATGCTGAGGAGAGTGAGTGGCAAAATCAAAGCTCAACTCTGGGAATCCTGGCTAGGAAGGTGATTTGGAGGGGAAGAATGGGAGGAATAAAGATGACTGGGGCATGCTTCCTGTTTGTGTAAAACCAGAGGGAGTTCCCTGATAAACTCATGCCTGTCTCTGGAGAGACACACATGGGGTTAGCTTATTCCCAACAGGTAGTTCTTGAGTGGGGAAGGAGGCTGGTCTAGCCTCAGCCATTTCCCTATCAGGTTTAGAGGTGGCAAGTAGCTCCTTCTCTAAGCTGTTATTTCTCCATCTATGAAATGAAAAACAATTTTCTCAGAGTTCATGTGAGGATTTGGAGAAAGAGTGTATGATGAAGTTTTTTAAATGGCAGTACTTTAACCAAATACAAGGCATTGTTCTTGTCTATACATCAGCTATATCAAATCTGAATTGAAATAAGGAAGTCCTACTGCTTTGCAAAAGTTGTCTTAGTAGCAAGTTTCATTGACTTAGCAAACTCTTTAAATGTACTTGGATGCTGTTTATAAAACTTTGGAATCAGCTTTTGGGTGATTCAACAATTTTTTTCAAGTAAGACATTCCTGCATTATACTAGTTTCTATAGTCAGTCACCTCCTCCTTCCTAACCACTTTCCTTTTTTAATCTTCCCTTTCATCTTTCTTTTCTAAATATTAAATGTCTAGTTAAGATCACTCCCCCTTCTATACAAAGTGCCCTCTAACCCTCATGCAGGTTATCAGTGTAGTATCTGACCCAACCAGACAGGCACCCGAGGCGTGTCTCAGTTCTGTGTTGTGAGTGGTTCTTCCTGCAGGTGTCTCATCAGTTGCCACATTCATAGAGAATGGACCACTGCTTATCTGTAGGAAGCATTTTAAGCATGCAGACTCTCAAAGGAAAAAAAATGCTTGGGTGTTTACACAAGAGGCCTTCCAGAAGTTATGGAAAGGAGGAAGTATATAGCCCAGGACCTATCACATAACAGGTAGTTACAAATATTTGCAGAATAAATATCAGTTTCCATCATCAAAATCTTCTGTGTCTCTGTTCTACCTCCCACAGTTCCTAAGAATTATTATTTTTAAAAAATCACAATAATGGTAAGGTCATCAAGAAGAACAAGAACAGGATGTAAACATTGATGTAGGGAGGGGTTCTGCTTTCTCAAGTAAGGTACTTTGCTTACATATTATGCTGTTTTCTCTTTCTTTCTTCTTCTTGTTTTTTTGGGGTTTTTTGGTGCTCAGGTTTGGACCCAGGGCCTCAGGCATGCTAAACACATGCTCTCCCACTGAACCACCCCCACACACCCTTCTGTTCAATTTTTAAATTAATTGTTGCATTTTAAAATTCTTATTAGTAAATAACATGTGGTAGTAAAAAAGAAATGCAGTACATAAAAAAGCTCAGTATAGAGAGAAGACAGTTTCCCTCTGCAAGAGCTATTATTCTTGCCTGTTTCTTGCATACAATTACAGAAGTACAATATGCGTGGACAGCAAGCTTAATTGTTTTTGTTTTTAAAGTCTAATTGTTAAATGATAGAACTGAAAAATCCTTGTAGTACATCTAGATGCCCCATTAGGGACTTTTAAATTGCTGTTACATTGCAAGGAAAACATAAAAATGAACTTTCCTTGTAGCACAAGTAAACTCATGGCTGCTAGGACACCAGACCAAATGACAAAACCCTCTAAAGAGCATAAGTGCTGCAAGAAAAAACCGAGTTCATCTAGAGTTGCCCTGAAACTCATGATACTCACTGTGAACCACAACTTAAAAACACCCTTGGGTTCAGGTATCTTAGGCTGCCTAGGGCTGTTGATGAAAGTGCCGTCTAAATAACAAATGGAATGAATTGACGTGGGCACAGAGAGCTTGATCCATGGAATCAGGCACTGTAAACATCACTATTTTAATAGCATCACCTATGATAAAACATCATCAATCACAGTGTCTTCAATACTAAGGAAATATACATACATACAAATCCTTCTACTATGACAGCATAGCTAGTACTTTTCAAATTCTTTGTTCTAATGATGTGACTTTAAGTAAGAAACCCAGGAATTCATCAATTTATGGACTTTTTAGGTTAAATTACATCTAAGTGACATTTTTATTGGTCATAATCTCTTGAATATTGGGAATTTCATAAGATTCAATCTTCATTACATTCCCCCAAAATTTTAGAAATAGAAGAGTCCTTCCTTTAAGCTGCTTAGAATAGCATTCATTTTCCTACAAGAATCATGTCACTAAACTTATTCCAAGAAACCTATTTACTATCTGAGGTTTATAATTCTAACAGATTTATATCAAGTTCTGAAGCTATGTCAATTCTATATAGAGGAACAGGAGGAAATTTCTCTTCTTCTCTGGGTAAGAACAGACACCCACCATGGTTGGTCTTAAACTTCCTAGCATTCTGGTGAAAACCTTTTTCCATGCACCTATCATCTTCACTCTAGTTTTCCTATCTAACCCAACTTCTCTATTACTCTCTATTTCTAAAGACCAACATTAGTTTAGCATACTACAAGTAATAACTGAGTAAAATAACTTGATTAGATCAGTTCATGCTCCTGTGTGGAAGACATATGCAATTTAAAGAGTATTTTGTGGTCTCAAAGGAACATTACCATAACAAAATTTTGGAGTGTGGCAAATGGCAAGAAGTATGCAGGATGATCTAGCACTTGCCTAGAATGCAGAAGGCCTTGAATTCGATCCCCATCACCAGAAACAATGAAAAAGAAAAAGAACAGTGACATGAAAAAGAATTCTGAGAGTAAGTGGTACAAAACGTCAAGGAAGGGAAGAAGTTTAGTAACCTATCATTCTATACTTTTATAATTTCTTCCCATTCTCCTTCAAAACTATGGATTCTTGGAATTGTGGCTGCAGTAGTAAAGTGCCTGCTTTGCAAGCACAAAGCTCTGAGTTCAAACCCCTATCCCATCAAAACTATGAATTATTTTAAGGTTTGGGACTCTGTTTTGCTTTTCAAGATAGTTCCTTTGGCAGTAGGAGTGATCCTCTCAGACTAGGGATAGGATGGTGGGTTTTGCAGTCTATGCATCATCTGTAAATTGTGATTGAAACCTGTTGCTTCGAGTGGCATCAATACAGTGGGGTCTGGGGTAACTGTGGGCTCAGATGGACCCATGGAGCATGTAGTGAAGATTCTGTTCTGTTTCTCACACAGTTAGCCTTGGTATTTAGTTTTTAACCTGTTAAGAATTTTAGTAGGTATATAACTGGAGTCCACCTTCTTTTTTGACTGAATTTCCATGTTACAGTATTCTGTCCCCAATTTACTAGGTGTATGATTTATTTTTCTTATATGCTGTTAAGAACCAACATAAATATTGACTATTGGCATCAAATTTGGTGACTCCTCAGCATAGTATAAGATGGAAGACTTCTGAAAGGGCAAACTTCAGTTCTTTGTTGCTTCCCTCTCCCTTTGTTGGTCTTCTACTGTTCTCTAAACTTTGTTCTGCTTCTGAACTCCTAAGACATTTAAGTTTTCATATATTAACATCTAGATAATAGAGACTAGATGGAGAGACAGTTCCTTGTGGGAAGAAATGAAACCAAAGCAATTTTTGTCTTAAAAAAAGACTTAGTTACATCTCAGCATTTGGTTACATCTGGAACCTGGTTATTCATTAGTAGTTTCTTATCCATGTCTTTCCAGATAGATTGTTAGTTCCTTGAATGTTGGGAACAAGGCTTAGAGGTCTTCAATTTCCCGGACCCAATGACTAGCACTGAGGCAGACTTGTAAACAAATGACAATTACAACCTGTCACCATTTGAGTGAGTCATCAGGGAGAGGAAGCAAATAGTTCATTTTAGAGATAAGGAATCTGATATTTAGAACACACACATAAATGTTAAATTATATCAGCAATAAGTTTTATAATCAAAAGGCACATTGTGCTATTAAAATTCTAGATAAGAAATAGTGTAATGAAAGAAAGACTTTTTGAAGATCTAATGATTAAGCTGAGGCCTGCAGGATAAATCAGAAATAGACAGGCAAAAAAGAAGCAAAGAAAGAATTGAAGGCAGAGAAAATAGCAACTACAAGGGGACTGCATTTGGAGGGTCACTTAAGGTGAAAAGGCACCTTAAAGGCCTTTAAGTTTAACTTGTCACTAACCCCACAGATTTCCCAATGTAACTCATCATCTAATAAGATCAGCTGTCATAAAGAAAGACACTGCCTGGACAAGGGACATCACACAACGTGATGTGGAGAAGCAGCAAGCCGTGGTAGAAAGGGCATGGGTTTTATAATAGACAGATTTGGGTTTGAAACTGTTTCAGGTCCTTTCCTTAGAACCTCTGGCAAATTCAACAACTTCTCTATCATATTTCTTATCTCAAAAATATGTGTATTACTTCTAGTTATGGTTTAAATTGGAGGGTTAAAAGGGAGATCATATATAATATACTTAGCATAGTACCTGGCACATAGAAAACGCTGAATAAATATTGCTCCTTTCATCCTCTGTCCACCTATATTGGTAATTTTGAGAAAAATAGAAGGGGGAACAAAGAATGTGCCTTCGATTTCCAACCCAAACTCTCCTGGAAGCACTTCCTCTGCCATGGGCAATCATATTTTATCTCCACAGATGTAATGTACCCTCTCTACTTTTACAAGTTTACATAGATAGAAAGTACTTTTTAAGAAATCTCCACCTTCTGTCTAGATGTCCTAGTATTTCTATGTGTACTGTACTTACAAAGAAAAGGCCCAAAGGGACAGACTAATGGTTTAGAGGCGTTTTAAAACTTACTGAGTTCTTTCTACACCATAAATTAGTCTTTAAGAATGACTAGCTTTGAATTTTGACCATAAGTAGCTAAATACAGCTCTTCTTTCCTTATTTCTTGAATTGTTTGAATTAATGCATAGCATGTACCAAAAAGATTATGATATAGAAAGATTGTTGGAGCCACTCTCTATAGCAGCAGGACCTCCACCTTAACACAGACATGGCTACTGAGGTAAGTTCAGAGTTTGGTAGACTGAACCACCCTAATTACTGCTTCCTTTATTTCAGCAATATTTTGAAAGACCTATTTTTAGGTCTAAATGACTCTGTCTCCAGAAAAACTGTTAGGCTTTGCATTAACAAAGAATCCTTCTTCGGCCAGGGCACATGTGAGTCACTGACTACACAGAGCTACTATCTCACCCAGTGTTTCTGTGTTCTTTCTTTTCTCTGTGTGGTCCCTGAGCCCCTCCAAGAGACTAAAGAAGGTTCCGCTCCCAAGTTCCCTGAAGCTGTCCAGCCCAGAGGACCTGTACACCCATGCATGACCCTGTAATTTCCAAACGCTCTCATCTTGGAAATACAAGGTCTAGGAACATTACTACTCCAGATGCGCTTTCTGGAATAGCAACTTCAGCATTACCTTGGGAGCTTGTTAGAAATGCAGACTCTCTGCCCACCCCAGACCTGGTGAATCAGAACCTGCACTTTAACAAGATCTCCAGGTAATTCATTTACACTTGAAAGTTTAAGAAGCTCTGCCCTAGGATACCCAGCCAAGAAAGACTAGAAGAAAACAAAAAGCACTTTAAAGATTAAATCAATTTTCTTTGCCCTTGCTGTCCTTTCTTGCTCTAATCTCCAGTCCCAGTCTCCGTATATCTAAATCCTACCCTGTTTTTCTTTGAGCTGTCTGTCTGAATGCCTTCTCTGTGGAGAGCTGCAATGGTTGTGTCAGCCTGCGGCATCTCCCACTACTTCACCTATATCTTCCCTTTGGCTGTTACCACACACGGTCTGCTTAAACTGTACGTGTCTGCATGCACGGGGCTCATCTGTCCTGCTGAGGCCCTGCTGGAGCCTTCCTATATCTCCTATCTTGTCTAGTGGGGGATATAGGATGGAGGGCTACAGAAAAAACTTGCTTATTCATCAGAAAAAAGGAAGGGAGAGAAGGGGAGCATAAGGTCCATTGATGAAGTAAATAGCTTTGGAAAACTAAGTTCAGACCTGGGTGAACTTGAGCCTGTTTGATACAGGGCCCCAGGAATCATTATGTCCACCTACAAGAGCCCGAGACACTTGTAGGCATGGAACTGTCCAGGCTTTCCAGAACTTCCTGGGCTGGAACAGATTCAAATTACCCCTACCACAATACTCACCAATCAGGCCAAAGCAGACCTCTCTCTAGGAACAGAATCACAGTTCTGTTTTCCAGCCTTGAGCCCTGCTCTAACCATGCTGTGGTCTCTGAAATGATCACCTCTTTGTCTGCCTGCTTGTACTGTGTTTATTCCCATCTGAGCACTAATACATTCATTTTCTAGAAGCAAAAGAAAGAAGAAAGAGAAATAAAGAAAAGAAAGGAAGGAGAAGAAGAAAGAGAGGTAGTTTTTCTTTTCTTTCATTTTTGCCTTACTGGTGATTGAACCCAGGGTGTCTCACAAGGTAGGCAAGTACTCTACCACTTAAGACATCCCCCAGCCCCTGGTTTTGAAAAATGTTTTCAGTGTCTACCATCTTTATAAAGAAATCTTTTGAAAACTATTAGTGTTCATAATTCAAGCGTGTGTAATGCATCCTCAAATAAAAGTGACGGATGGGTTTCTGGCTGCAATTTAAAGGTTAAAAGAACAGGTCATGTTATTACTTTTAGTGAATAACTGGATCAGTTAATAACTTTGACTCTAGATAAGATTTATGATATCATAGTCACCATAAATGTATCTTCCTAACAAACATCTTGGTGTTACTATAATTTTGCCACACATAAAATATAATGGGAAATGTTCCTAGGACTTACAAGAAATTAGACTTCAGTAGTCTCAATAATGTTGCAGTACATAAAGTGAATATCATGATCCCACCAAGAGACTTTGTGGGAAGACCTGGAGTTCACATACAACAGGCATATAATTTTTGATAAGCATTTAAAAGGTGTGGTCAAGCCAGGTGTGGTAGCATGAGCCTTTCGTCCCAAGTACTCAGGAAGTTGAGGCAGAAGGGCCACTTGAGACCAGCTTGGGCAAAATGAATGCATAAAACAAAAAGTAAAAAAGATAGACTATTTTAGCCAAGATTCATTATTTTGAGGGCGTTGCAATTTGTTATAATACTTTCAGAGAAAACCTGGTGATCCTATGGACAAAAATACCTAGAAGCGGTAATCCTGATTCCTCCCACTGTAAGTTTCCGTCAGGGAGGTAGCTGTATTATTCAACATTAATTAGAATAGCAAAAATGGGTAACACATCTCAGGAAATGGGGACATAATTAAGTGAATTTTGTCTTATTAATTTGTCCCAATATTATGTGTATACTATAAACAATACATGGGATAACCAATGGGTGTTTATGAAACAAGCTCCATAGAAAAAATCAGAACATAAAATCATATAAAAATATTACTGTAACTCATCACATGTCCAACATAAAAGACTTACTCTAGGCCAGTCACTGTGCTAGACACTAAGGACCCAGCAGTGAAAAAGAAGAGTACAAGTTCTTACATTTGAACCAGATAGTGTGATGAGGAAGAATGACAGTCCACAAGTAAGCACACAGTTACGAACTGTGACTTGTGCTATTAAGTAAGGGTGCTAATGTATAATGGGGACCTGAGCTGTTTAGGAGGGTGGCATTTGTCAATGAGCCTTTCTGAGGAAATGAGGAAAGAACCAATTAGCCAAGAGAAGACTGGGGGAACTGTTCCAAGTAAAAATAGCAGGAACAGAATCACAGATGTGGGAAAGGGCTTGAGGCCATCACAGAAGTAAAAGAAGGGCCTGAGTGACTAGTACATAACAAGAGGAGAAGGGTAACATTTAAGGGACCAAGTTGTGCACTGTCTTCAGGATTTATTTTTTAAAACCCAATGGGAAGCTATTGAAGCTTTATGAGCAGAGGAGTGGCAGTGGACATTTGAAGACCACTCTTGGGCTAACTGGGTTTAAATAAGTCAAGAGCAGATGGGAAAATACTATGAAGATCATTGTAGTAGTTCAGGTGAGATAGATCAAAGTGTTTTATTTTTAATATATTTTTTTGGCAGCACTGGGGTTTAAACTCAGGACCCCACACTTGCTCGACTGGTGTTCTTACTGAGCCACTCCACCAGCCCTTTTTGTGGTGGGTTTTTTCAAGATAGGGTCTCGAGAACTATTTGCCTAAGGCTGGCTTCAAACCATAATCCTCCTGATATCTGCCTCCTGAGTAGCTAGGATTACAGGTGTGAGACACCAGCACCAATTCAAAGCATTTTAGATTAAATTTGAAACCTGGTAAGTGTGGAAAAGTAGATGGATTGAACTTTTTTCTGGAGGTAGGAAAAGTAAAATTTACTAGCAGGGTGGGAATAGGGCTGGAAGCATCCACAATATTCTCCATATTACTTCCTTAAACCACTGGGTAGATGATGATCTTTCACCTTGTTATGCTTCGAAATTTAGGGAGAAAAATATTAAAAATTCATTTTGGACATGTCTTCCAAAAGACATTGGAGAACCAACTAGACAGTTTTGTATGGAACTCAAAAAATGGATCTGTTTAGAACTGATATTAATATTGGATAAATGATTATAATAATTAAAGAAAAGGTCCATTCTTCAACTGCATAGAATTACAGCTTTAAGAGGACTGTTGAGGAGGAGGAGCTATCAAAGATGACTTTGAGACTGGAAGGATGTTGAGTATTAGAGTATAAAGAAAATAATATTTCAGGAAGAAAGGTGTAGCCAGCTCTGTTTACTACTGCTGAGAAGCAAATTGAGAGGATTTGCTCCTATGGACCAAACAAATGGTATTTTTTAAAATAAGAATAGTGGGTTTAGAAACATTTTTATAATGTTTAAGCTTTATTTAATAATGAAAATCTAACCAGTATCTGATAATTTTTGATAGCTTAATGTTGGAAGTATAAAACCTGTAAACTTAAAAAACAAAATCTTACCAAATTTAGTTTAAAGATCTAATTGGTTTCTATTAGTGGTTCATTAATTGATCAAGGTCTCACCTAAAGATTTAGAAAAGATATTCCATTGGTCATGAAAGAAGAGTTGACATTCAAAAGTCCAGCTTGATCAGGAACAAGGCAGCAGTGCTACACAAAAATCAGATTGGATGACAGTGGCTTCAGATTACTTTCACTGTGGTGTTAAAGTAGTGGACTTCCTTGTTGTGGCTGTTCTGTTTGAGAATTTGGCTATCATTTCTCTCCTAATCTCTGGGAAGGACAGATAAACTCAGTTTCAGTTTTCTTCATGAGTGACATTTGGCTTGGCCTGTTGAAGCCAAGAGCAGGAACTCAGTCGATTTTTAAATCAATGGGCTTCCATATTTCATCTAATAATCCCCAAACTCTATGTTAGTCACCTCTTGCATTCCTCTATCTTATATATTAAACAGTTAACTTCCTTATCTCCAGTCTTGGATTAAACCTTCCAAAGGTTAAAACCCAGCCAGCTATCCAGCCTAATAGTGCAGCTGCTAGCTGCACAAAGGTCCTGGCTTTGCAGTAGACACCACATAGAATGCTGTTTGCTACACATACAAGATTTTTAATGATCTGTACAAATCATCCCTTTGTTTATAGAACTTTTTTCATAAGTGCTATTTTCTTTAAAGAACAGTAACCTATCTTATTCAGGTGATTTCTTGTCTTAGTTTCACCAACATTCATCAAAGATCATTGAAAGTATCAAAACAAAAACAAGTTTTACATTGTGATATTTGTGAAATGAAGAAAGGAAGTGAGATAGTTAAGACAAGAACTGTTGCCTTTCCAGTTTGGGGAATGGGGGGAATGAGATGACACAATCCATTTACCCTTTATTCTAACCCTCCTCTTAAATACCTTGACTATTCATTTTCTTCATAATGACTCAGTGTCACCACCCTGTACAGTCATAAATTGAAAAAAGAGAAAGAGGAAGAAGGAGGCTTCAAAAGGATTGGTATCAGCAAAACTGGCAGAACCTCACTGACTTCCCCTAACTCTGCACCTTAGACTTTAATTATATTGTTATATGGTACTCTTTCCTCATATACAAATTCTTCTTGGCAAGAATTCAAATTCATGCACATTATCTTCTGTAACCTTCTACAGCTGTGTTATATTTACCAAAGCTAGTCTAAAGTCACTGCCTTGATAAATGTTTCATGAAACAGAAGACATCTTGTCATTCATTTGTATTCGTTCTTTTCTACTTCCTCTTATCTGTTTCATTGGACACACTCTAAGAGATCTCAAGAAAATATTCTATCCTTTCCCTTTGTGTTATGCATGCCATGATGAAACCTATGTACCACTGGGGGTAATGCAGTAGATGGGAATACTATAGAAACTGGCAGCTGGATGGAGGAGGGTAGGCAGGAGTGTGTTCAGAGATTTTACATGGCAGGTGCCATTGCTCAAGGAAGAAGAGAATGAGATGGCACAGGGAAGATCAGTTTTCCAGTAGTGTTGTTGATTTTAGTTTTTACCTAGAGATAATTAAATGTTTAACTTGTGATTTTCTTTTCAGCTGTTGGAGGAGCCCTCTGAGGTCACAGAGGGAAAACACACCATTCTATGATACCTTTGTCTTATCTTAAACCAGCTGCTCTTTTTTGGAGAACTATGAAAATAATTTTGGCTGTTCTTAGAGGTAGACCTGGTACAAAGTTGTCCAATTATTTTGAGAGCAGGTATTTTTCATTATCAGATCAAGAGCTACTGGTACTGTAACAAAGCACAACAGAAATGTATTTCTTGTACTTCTGGAGGCTAGAAGTCTGGGATGAGAGGTCAACCTGGTTGGGTTCTGCTGAAGGGCTTCTTGATTGCAGACTGCTGTCTTCTCAGTGTGTCTTCACATGGCAGAAAAAGTGTAAGAGAGGTCTCTGGAATCCTTTTTCTAAGGACACTATTCCCATTCATGATGGCTGCACCAAATCATCTCCCAAGAGCTCTACTTCTTAACCACACTGAGGGCCACGATTTCAACATATCATATTTTTGGAGACACAAACACTCACTCCATAAAGCTATATTGGTACACAAAGAATGTCCGTTGCCCTAGTGTAGTATTGGTTTACATGTGTGCAACTGGTTTACTTGAAGATTTAGAGGAATGGAAAAGAAAGACAAAGGAGATAAGAAATTAAAACAAAAACTGAATGTGGAAATGCTCACCTGAGGACTGGCTAAAGTTTTCTCAAGCCCAAAATTAAAGTCTCTTTTTACACAGTGACCCATATAATGGCTTAAAAGTTACTTTCATCACTGATTCATTTATTGTCATAATTAAGAGTAGTGTTTAGCCAATATTTAATTACTTTCTTTTTCCTGTGGAATAGAATGTACTTTCCTGACTCAATGACTTTAGGTTTGGCCATGTGACTTGCTTTGGCCAAACCTAAAGTTTGGAAGTGAAAAGAAGCTACAAATGTGCTCGCATAATTTGACTTGGGTTTTGTATACCAGGGATCTATCATGAGAAGAGCATGGCCCAGTAGCTGCTCTTCTTCATCCTGAACCCCAGAGCAAACACAAATGAAGCAGACCTGAGGCCTATCCAAAGCCAGAGCCAAGTCCAGTTGTGCTGCATCTAGAAGCATAACTTCCTAACCAAACCAGCCTAGATCAGCCAAGCCATTATCACCTGCAGATCCTTGAGCATTTAATGTGTTTTTGTAGTCACTAATTTTCCAGTTTAAGCCCTCAAGGAGGCATCATCAAGATCACTCAGTCATATCACGTAGTTTTAAATGAATCAGGCTTCTATGGTCTAAGTGTTTGTGTCTCTTCAAAATCCTGACCAGGTGAAATTCTGATCTTCAAGGGAGGGCATTAGGAGATGGAGACTTTGGGGAAGTAAGTAGGTCTTGGGAACAGTCTTCATGAATGGGATGAGTGTCCTAATAAAACACGCGCAAGTGAGCTTATTCTTCCCATCCACCACGTGAAGACACAGAGGAAATTAGCAACTATGAATCAAGAAATGGGCTCTCAGTAGGCACTAAATCTACTGATCTTGGACTTCCCAGCCTCCAGAACTTGAGAATAAATTTCTGTTTTTCATTTACTGTCTGGTTTATAATATTTTTTGTTACAGCAGCCCAAATACACCAAGATATACTGTATATTTCCATAACTTACTGTACATCTCTTATGAAATAAACTTACATAAAAATAAATTGAATTAAAAAATAAAGTCATTCAACATTAATGAAGTCATTTCATTTTCTAGCATTTTGGCAAGAGTTTCCCCAACCCAAATATTCTTAAGTATAGTTCTGCTGTGTGAGTAACAGAACTGCAGTACGTTATTATTTGGGAATAATTCTCCATTCTGTCTATCCAGTTATTATTTTTGCAGTTTATACAGTTATCTAAGAATAATGCAGTCAATGTTAGGTAATTCTCATAAGAACTTAGAAACAAACAATATAAAATTTTTCTTTCAAATTAGGTAAGAAATCCATGATCATTATAGCAAAATTAGAGAATGCAGATAAGCAAACAGGAAAAAAAAAAAAAAACATAAATGCACCAGTCAGAGAAATCTGTTAAAATTTCAGTATTTATTCATCTTTACCAAACCACACATATGTGGGCTTTTGTATAGACCCACACTGTGCACACCTCTCTGTAAATTGCTGTTGTCACTGAGTATTATGCTGCAACCTCCCTCCATAACAATAATACAAAGAGTCATCTTTAATGGCTGTCTTCATATTTTGTGCCCCCCATCTTTGGATATTTAGGTTGTTTCCAGGTTTATTTTTTCCATTATATGTAAACAATACTCAAACATTGTTGTTTGTACATTCTTGTCCACTTTCCCAGTTATTTTCTTAGGATAAATTCCTAGAACTTATCCTACCAATGAAAAGTGTACTTGCATGCTTGAAACCCTGGTCAGCCAAAACCCCAAGGAGGCAGGATTCATTTACATGCCCTCTGGCAATGTGACTTTCACCACACCTTCAAATCAACACTCTCTCTTGCTTTTTGGAAGACCTTCCCTCCACACCTATTGCCTGTTTTATATCTAATATCTACTGTACTTCTACTTATCACAATTTGAGAAATTTTCTCATTCATTTTTCCTGAGTTATACAAAGAAAGAAAAACATGCCTTACATGTCTTGAATGGGAAGAATAACTAAAAATAATCATGGCTGCAAAGCAGTTTTCTTCCTCAGAAGAAAAAAACATCCTCTTAATTTTGTTCTCAAGACTGTTTAGAATAATATCTAAGTCAGTTCTAATTTCATGATATTAAATATGGCTTGTTGAAAATGAGTCATTTTATACACATTGGGAGTTTTATGGTTAGTTTAATGCCACTGAATTTAATTAAATTGTCACTTGCCTTGCACATCATTATACTTTGGTAAACTCTCTGCAGTGAAGGAACTCTTAGCACTGAACAAAAAATGCACAGTTCTTCTAAGTTGCATGATCTATTGAGTTAATTTCTTAGGCAGAGAAACCGAGGCTTAACGCAGTAGATCCTCTAGCAATAGGAGTAAGAAATATCGTAAACTCATAAAGGTACTCATAAAGGTACTATATGGAGGAAAAGAAAATTAACTAAAGCAATATTTCCATGCACCAAATTCAGTCTTTTGCAATCCCTAATAAATGAGATTACAAACTAGCATTTGAAATTGGGTTATTATTTGGAAGCGACATGTGGTTTGGGAGCTCACCCCAGTGCACTCTCCATCTTATAGAAATCACAAAGACAGGAGTAAGAAATCCTCCCTAACCAAATCATTTCATTTTTCAAAGGTAAAATCTGAATCAATAGTAATTTGAAAGTTACAGATAAACTATTGCTGTGAAGAATATATGAAACACCTAAGATTTCTTCAAGAGAAATTCTCAAGTTGTCTTTAT
The DNA here is from genome assembly GCF_047511655.1 of Castor canadensis. NCBI lineage: Eukaryota > Metazoa > Chordata > Mammalia > Rodentia > Castoridae > Castor > Castor canadensis. The sequence goes on along the minus strand of NC_133388.1, from coordinate 79,772,884 downwards.
CATCATTCATTCATACATATTTGGAGGGAAATTAGAAGTTCTAATTGCAAAATTAGACTTTAAAGGGCTTTCTTCCAGCATACTATTATACAGCTGAATTCTGATTTGATTTTATGACTTTTGAAGTTTTTTTAAAAGAAGATTCACATAGAACTTTACACTTCAAAAGTACTTGCTTAATGTTCACATTTTCCTATATACCATGCTAAGCTCAGAAACAGCATCCTTTTTAAATAATTTACACTTTAAACAATAAGTTTCTGTTGGTCTTGATTTCTCTTTCATCATGTGTATTTTCTGACATTGCCTTTTTATTCAAATTCAGCTCAACAGATATTTACTGAATAACCACTTGGTACAAGACTGTGTCAAGCTGCAACTGAATCAGGATAGAGAAAGAAGCAGCGTGGATGCCAGGGACTGGGAGCAGAGGGCAATAAGGAGTGACTAATAGGTACAGAGCTTCCTTTTGAATGGTGAAAAGTTCAGGAACTACACAATGATACAACACTGTGAGTGTGCTAACTAACACTCTATTGTGTACTGTAAATGATAAATATTATGCATTTTACTACCATAAAAATCAGGTAGAAAAAAAAGAACCCTGGGTCGGTGAAGGAAAAGCTTAAGTATTCTGCTTCAGAAGTTCATTTAATCAGAAAACATGCTTAAATTATCCTTCCAATCTCCCTATTGATTTTATGCAATAACTGTGTCAAATCTAATTTAGTAAGCATATATTACTAGGGCAGTCATAGGCAATCATTTCACCTAAAACTGCATAGGAATGCTAAAATGTGCAATTCATGGTCCTTGCCTTCAAGTAGCTTTCAATTTCATAGGGAATAAAGATAGCCATAGAAGTGTATAATGTAATACACAATGTCATGAAAGCTAGACTGGAGAGGTGAACACAGTGTAAACAGAAAGAAGATTAGATTAATTATTACCAGTCTCATAGAATGGCAAGGGTCAGTCCAGGTGAAAGGAAGAAGATGAGAAAAAGTATAGAACCAAGGAAGGAAAGACAGTTATAGAGAGCGCAGAGTATCCATGTTTGGCTGATGGGCATAGTTTAGGAAGCCAAACAGTGGAAGTAAATTGAAGAGGTTATCAGCATAGTGTAGGATAAGATTGAAGGCATATCTCAAAGTAATTTATTCCCAACTATCCATCTGCAAAAATGAATCTTCCCTGCAGCATCTGACAAGGGACCATTCAGCTACTTTTGGAATTCCTCTAGTGACCTAGAAATCAGTGTTTTCTAAGGTGGCCTGGACTGCTGTTAGATGACTGAAAGCTTGAGAGTTCTTACATTGATCAAAAATCTGCCATACACACACACACACACACACACACACACACACACACACACACACATACACACAAACACATGCAATTTCTAGCCTTTATATTGGTTCTAGTTTGGAAATTGCAGGAATTTTTTCCCACTTTAGCTCTCCTAGTGTTTGAGTCAGGAAACATATATTCTCATTTTCTTTTCTTTTTTTTCAAGTCAGACATTTTTGGATTCTTGGATCCATTCTCTTTCTCTCTATTTTTGCACAGTGATGGTACTGGGAATTGAACCCATGGCTCTTCAATGCTATGAGAACATTCTACCACTTAAGCTATTTTATTTTAAAGATAGGATCTCATTAACTTTGCCCAGTCTGGCCTTGAGCTGCCAATCCCCCTGCCTCCACCTCCCTAGAAATCATTTCTCTTTGACATGCTTTCAGCAATTCCTGCAATTCTAGTTACTCTGTTCTCTAAATTTCAGCATCCCTATTTCAGTTTTATTAACTAGTACTTAATTGGTTTCTCTAGGTTTAGTCTGACTAGCATCACTTTGGCTATTCATATAACATTGGCCTTAGCCAAAAGATCAAGGAGTGATTCCTGTTTATATAGCCTAAGGTTCTATTCAGAGTTCTAACAGGCACAACACTCAATAGACAAACATTAAGCTCGGAGTCAATAACACTTGTCTAAAATTGTTTTTTGTAAGTGCAAAGATTAAGTCATTTCTTCCCAATTCAGTACTCAAGTGCTGAACTTCTAGATTTATCATTAAATTTTTCATTGTGTTCAATTTGTTTTATAATTATCTAGTTTGAGAACCTTCAGGACCTTGATTCTTCTATATGTTGTATTGGTTTCTCTACTACCTTATTGCCATTTATTAATTTAGTAAGCATACTTCTTATGTTGATATTTAAGGCATTGAAATACTATTTTAGAGAAAATTATAGATGACAGAATTTTAGATGAACCACTATAATTTTCTTTCCAGTTAGACTTTGAATTACCCATTAATCAGTCATCTCTGAAAATGGTAATTGAACTAACTATGAAATCACTCAATTGTATTTTCATTTTCATTAGCTAGTATTTTATTATTTTGTCCACAGACTTTATTATGAAACACATTTTAAAACGTATTACTAAAATTGACATATTAGCTAGGAGCTCAGCTTTTGGAGTTAAGGTTTCAGGACTAGCATTTAGCAAAGCCAGTTGCTAACCATGACCTTGGGCAAACTGATTACTTTCTTTGTGCTTCAGTTTCCTCATCTATAAAATGTGTGCAAAGATATCACTTGAGGAGGTTGTCATTTAGATTAAATAAGCTGTCACCTATCAACTGTACAAATGGGAAAGCATTAACTGTTACTATTATAATTGCAGTGATTAAAAAAAAGAGTCCACAAATTCTTTGATACTCCTCCCTTTAAGAGGTGTAGCCTAACCTCTCTGCTCTTGAGTGTGGCCTGGCCTTACTGACTTGGTGGTTTCTACTATTTAGACCATGGCATCATTTTTCTATAGAAAAACATTGTAGCTACCTCCTTACTATCTCCTGGATTCCTCCCTCTGGGGGAAGTTAACTGTCATGTCATGAAGACATGTTAGTTTTCTATTTCTGTGTAACAAATTGCCACACATTTGTCAGTTTAAAACAGTTGACAGATCTATAGGTCAGAAGTCCAGCACAACATGCCTGGGTCCTCAGGGTATCACAAAGATGAAACTATGGTGTCATGCAGCTAGAGTTTTCACATGGAGACAATAGGGGAAATCAGCTTTCAAATTCATTCTTGGTGATGGTTGCATTCAGTTCCTTGTAGCTATGAGTCTGATGTCCCTGTTTCCTTGCTGTCTGTCAATGGGGACACTCAGCCCCCAGAGGCTGCCTACACTCATTGCCATGTGGTTACCTCCCTCTTCAAAGCAGTATTAGTATGTTGAATCGTCTTCAGGTTTTGAATCTGACTTTCCCTTTTACTAAGAGCTAGAGGAGACTCTTAGCTTTTGAAATGCTCATTTGATTACCTCAGACCCATCTGGGATTATGTCATGTTCTACCTTAAGCTGATTGCTTGGGACCTTCATTGCATCCCCAAAATCTCTTCACAGCAATACCTAGGTTACTGTTTGATTGAATAAATGGAAGAAAATGTGTGTGCACCAGAGGCCAAGACTCTTGGGGCCATGTTAGAATTCTACCCATCACAGGTACTAAGTTGTAAAACTTGTTTCAATCCCAGAGACTCAGACTTCAGAGCCAAGGCACTTAACCAACAAGCTAAGCTGCCCATTATAACTTTGGGCTATGGCCATATTGTAGAGAGAATGGCATACCAAGGGGAATGGAAGCCATCTTCTGTATTTAAGACATAATATACATATATGTACATGCATATAATCTTCGATTAGCTATCAAGTGTTTTTGAACAAGGACATTTTGTGATCAGAAAATGCTTCAGAGGACTGGGGGTATAGGTCAGTGGTAGAGCACTTGCCTGGCATGTGTGTGTAAGGTACTGCCAAATTAAGACCACGTCACGTGTGGAAAGGAAAGATTTATTAGAAATCCAGACCGCAGGGCTGTCCCCCCAAGATCAGGGATCAGCAACTTGGGTAAATTGGGTAGTGGGCTTTATAGGAGGGGCTGAGCCATGGGGGAGGGAGAGAGAGTCTCTGGTATTTGATTATCTGTGACCACCAGATGAAACAGGTCAACATGCCTGGCTAGTTGAATAACTGGAGGTTCCTGAGTTGTTTTGCAAGCTGAGAAACAATCAGGCAGGGAGAAACAGGCAGTCATAAACCAGGGGATCTGGTTTTAAGATGTAGCCTTGGGTCCTTCCGCCCACACCAAGAATGCCAGGGACCTAACAGTGTGAAGCTCTGTGTTCCAACCCCAGCAAACCACACACAACACACACACACACACACACACACACAACATACACACATACAAAACTTGCTGAAGGCTGCTTGAGCAAAAGGATTCTACATAGGAAAACTGGAAGTCCAGAGAGTATTTGTGTTGCTATCCAACAGTCCAAGATGGACATAACGATTGCCCCAAAATTGCTGAGGCTGTCCATAGGACTGGATAAAGAGAGTTAGTGGGAAAATTTCTGAGGAAATAGAACCTATGGGGTTTAGCAAGTAAATTTACTATTGAATTTAGATGGAAAGTTCTGGCATTTTATGGGTCAAGAGATTTAAATGGGAGAAATACAGAGATATATATTGGGAAGTTATTCAGTTGTAGTAATTACTTGAGTTGTGTGGGGAATGACATCACAAGGAAGATTGTAAGGGAAAAATAGAGCTGAAAGATGTTAAGAGATAATTAAATTTAGAAGTATAGAAAGTATAAAGTCAGAGATGAGGAAGAAGGAGGACACTTTTAAAAAGTAGGAGAGAGAAAAAAGAGTTTCAGAGAGCAAGGTGGTAAGTAGTATTAATTTATGCCCTATCTTAAGGTTAGCAAGGATGAGAACCTAGAAGTTAAATTACAAACATTTAAAAGTATATTATGAAACAGAAAGAGGTAACCAGAATCTTTCTAAGTTCAGCAATCTGGGGAAGCTGACACAGAAAATAAATATGTTTCTCTTAAAGATGAGGGGAATGACCTGGTGTCTGAAAACCATTCCAATTGTAATGTTCTTTGGAGTTGAGCAGACTGGGTGATTTCACATTTATTCATTGCCAAAAATAACAATGCTGCATCTTAAGTGCTTCCTGAAATTTAAACCCTGGACTCATAATTTGAGTGTGGTCATTCACTGCTCTCAAAGCTACCTTAAGGTGGTTTTGGCATCAGAGACTCCTGACATCCATCACCATAGTCACCTACTGTCCATTCATTTCTGTCACCACCACTCATCAACCAAACTGCCTGGACCAACTGAGCTTCTAGTGAGCTTGGGGTATAGGGACACTGCATCATCCAAACACTGCACAAGATTACAATATACATAAACACCTAGCAGAACCACAATGAATGCTGGGAATAAGCATATGCCTTGTTCTTGGCTCTTTTCTTCATCCCATGTGTCAACCAATCTTATAGTCTCTTTACAGTGTTCTTTGTTATTGTTTCACAATTATACTCATATCATTGTTAATCTCATTATTTTCTTTCTTTTCTAACTCTTCCTTACTACATTAGGAAAATTGAAAATCAATTTTGCAATCACTCTTTGCTTTTTCTGCCTACTTCCTTGTTTCCCCATTTGCTCAAGAACCAGGCTTAATCAATTGTGATAAAAGTAAGGGAACACTAATTATATATCTCTATCAAGAAAATTAAATTTATATACTTTGAAGTTAAATTAGGCATTGTGAAGAACTGATAGCATTAACTTCTAAACGTCCATGAAATTAGAGGTTATTTCATGAAAACACACAAAGTTATTCTATATATCACTACAGTTCTTGAGAACATGTTTTTACTTAAGCAACAATATTGTGATTCTGTGTGTGTGTGTGTGTGTATTTGTGGACATAGTAGCAATTTGACTTTTTAATATTTTAATTGCTAATGTCAAATATTTCAGATATGAGGAAAATAGTATTTCATATAATCTAGAAATTCAGCCACTATGTTTAATCCTGTTGCCAGAGAAAATTGAATCTACAATCCTAATAGGTGATTTCATTTATGGCCATACCACCATAAGTGCATTGTGTCTCATCTAACAAGTAGTTACCAAGTTCAGAGCACAAACCATTTAGAAGTTGAAGACTGTGCACACGTGACCAAAATTCAGTTAAATGTCTTTTCTACAAGGTAGCCAGTCTGAATTTTTTCTGCTATTTTTCTGCTCAAGGGCAATATCACCACAATCACTGTATTCTGTATTTAGAAAAGCTGCAACTCAGCATGACCAGGATGATGCCTTCAGAGACAGGTAGAACTGATTCAATTGCTTACATTCTTGGTAGTTCTGAGGAAAAGATTTAACTTCTTAAACCTTAGCTTCCTATTCTGTGAGCAAGAAATAATATGAAAGCCTGTTTCTTAAACTTACTGTGACGCAACAGCCAAGATGCCCCACTACTGATGAATGGATTAGGAAAATGTGGTAGTTATACACAGTGAAATTTTACTCAGCCACAAAGAATGAAATTTTGTCGTTTGCAGGTAAATGGTTAGAATTGGAGAATATGATCTTACGTGAAGTTAGCCAGTTCAGAAAGGCAAAGGCTGCAGTTTTCTCTCATGTGGAATATAGACCTAATACAAATAGAAGACATATTATGAAAAACAGGGCATACTAAGGGGAGGTCACACATGAGAGAGGGAGATTAAAAAAGGAAGTTAAGAAGGTGAATATGGTTGATGTAATTCCCATTCAAGAATGAATACAAAACTTTTAAGCCCTAAGAATGGGACTAAGGGAGAAAGGAGAAAAATAGAGAAAACGAACCATTTTGGGTTATAATACATTTATGCATGGAAATGTCACAAGGAAACCATTATGCTTGTCATTTTTTTTTCTTATAAAAACAGAGAACAGGATTGCAGAACAGATCTTGTCTGGTGGGTTGGTACCAGTAGGGGAGAGGGAGGATGTGGAGAAATGTTTAGGAGGGTGAATATGGTGCAAATACTGTGTACACATGTATGTAAATGGAAAAAATGAGACCTTTCGAAACTATTCCAGAAATGCAAGGATAAAGGAGAATGATGGAGGCGGTGAATTCAATTACGATATATTGTAAGAACTTTTGTAAATGTTAAAATGTACCCCCAGCACAACAATAATAAAAATATATTAAGGAAATCACAGTAGACACTTAGTGATTACTGTTTCCAGACAGTAAAATGGTGTTATTTAAATTACACACCCATCTTAGTAAAAATATTGTCATTGTGTAGACCTAATTAATTAATTAAGGCAGTGCTGGGGATTAAACTCAGTAAGGGAAGTGGTCTACCACTGTTTTTAAAAGTAAATTATATACATAGTCTTTCTAGACTAATATGGTATGAACATATATCAAAGAAACATCTAAGAATAATATGGCAAAAGTAAAGAAACACTACTTAAGAATAAATAAAAAATATAAAGTACAAATTCACATTTATTGTTGCTTTTTAAAGTTTCAAATAATTCCAACACAACTTTTCAGATATTTATTTGCAATATTGCACTTTTTTGAATTTTTAAAAATACAAATTAGAAAGTTCTGTTTCCAACTGTTTTGCATGTAAAAATAAAAATGTTAATGAATCACATTTTCACACAAAAATTTCACACAACAACGCACAACAATGTAAACATTTCTAAACATTCATTTTTTTAGGCTATTGCTTCCAACAGCACTCAAAATGTAGCAGTTACTTGCTTACTCACTGGTAAAATACTACCTTCACCAGAATGGGACAGGTGTATGGGTTCCAGTGCTTGAAGGAGGCTTACTACTGACAGGCACTTGTCATCACAGAAAGTACCAGCAACTTTTCTTTCCTTTTTATGTTTGCTAGGATGTTCAGTATTAATAATCTTTTTGCATGACAGAATTGATCAGTGAACTTGTAGCACATATCTTTTCTGTAAGAGAAAACTATATAATTCATCATTAATTTAACATGAATTTAAAATATTTTGCCACCAGATAATCAGTGGACCTATCTGAAGTACAACAGGTTTTAGGGACACTCCTCATCTCACGAAAATATATGTATTTAACAGAGATTTATAAATGCTTACTATTTGCCAAGCATTGTGCTAAACATATTATAAATCTTATCTCACTTGATCTCATAAAAGCATTATTATGAGTATGGTTTCATTCCCATTTTACAGAAGAGATAACTAAGGCAAGAAGAAGTTAAATACATAATAAAATTTGTTCCAAGTCTTTGAGCCCTGGCTATTTTGACTTAGTGACTGCTTTTAACAACCAAACTTGGTGCTTTGAATTCTACTCATGAAGACAAAATAATCTTTAGATGCATGTAACCAGGTACATGTAAACAACAATTTATTATAGTGTGTTTGAAGCAAACATTGAGTGAGGTTGCAAATACCAGTGCTTGGTGTCATGGAATCCCTCCATTTCCCTTTGGAGACCTCTATGTTCTACATACAATACAAGATGTGCCCATCTAACATGTGCACCTAGTGAGGGTCCTAGTGTGGAAGACACTATACCTTTAATCTATTTTGTATTTTTTATACCTATGCAAGTAGATGTTCTATTATTTTCCCTTGAAATTCCAGTGACTTAATATCCCTCAGGGACATTTCACCTTGCTTTGGAGGTAGAGCATGAATGCACATGGAAGATGAGCTTAAAAAGTTTGCGTGTGTCTGCTTCTCAAGCTGGAAGTTACACTGTGTGAGCCTGCCTGTAAGAACTGCTCCCTATGAGCAGCTGGCTGTCCATATTTTTATACCTTAGAATGTATCATGAGTGTGTTACAGGAAACCTTCTAAGGGTTTCCACAGGATAATGTGATACTTTAATATAAATTTATTTATTTTTTCTGTTCTCTGCCTCCAGGTATTGAAAGGAGCTGCTGAGAATGTAGCAGCTGGAGGAAGCAAGATTTGGGAGGATTAAACAAGTCTTTCACACATGTTTCACGTAGGACACTATATTTTCCACACAGAAAACATTAAAATGAATTTAGTGCTCTTTTTTCCTAGCGAATATCTCATCTCCAGTTGTGGAAATCTTCCTGATGTGTTGGATATTCATATTGCTCTTCAAAATAAGAGAATCTGGCTGGGGGGATGGATAGGGGGATAGAGGTGGGGGGAGCAGTGGATCATGCCTATAATCCTAGCTACTTGGGAGGCTGAGATTGGAAGGATCACTGTTTGAAGCCAGCCTGGGCAAAAAAGTCCACAAGACTCCATCTCAACAGGAAAAAAAAAAAAAAAAAACACTGGGTGTGGTGATGCACACCTGCCATCCTAGTAGGAAGCTTAAAAATGAAGGATTTGTGGTCTGGGCTGGCCTGGGCAAGAAGTGAGTGAAACCCTATCTCCAAAATAACAAGAACAAAAAGGGTTGGAGGAGTGATTCAAGAGGCAGAGCACCTGCCTAGCAAGTACAAAGCCTTGAGTTCAAACCACAGTACTGCCAAATAATTTTTTTAAAAAAATAAGAGAACCTAATGCTTAGGTTTTGAATTCTCTATATGTTTAGATGTGACTTCTGTATATTTATTTTTCATCATGGAAATGTTATTTGAAGCTGAGTATGGTGGTATAAATCTGTAATTCTAGCACTCAGGAGACTGAGACAAGAGGATTGTGAGTTCAAGGCCAGCCTGGGCAACACAGTGAGAACTTTCCCAAACACAAAAACAAACAAAAGAAATAAAAAAGAAATATTATTCTATCCATTTTATTACCATAGCTATGGCTAAACGATTCCTTAATTATTTTGTTTCTTTTCAGTACTGCAGTAATATAAAATAGTTAAATGAATTAGAGCTTCTGGAACATTTAGATGTGATATACCACCCAAAAAATGAGAGGTTACCTAATGCTAGGATGAACTTGATTTTGTCACTTGGGGCTCAGAATATGTCTGGTAATGAGCCTCACTGAATACTGTAATCCCTGGAAGGTAGTAATGATGTTTTTGCTTGTCTGTATTTTTGTAATTTGAATGATGCTGAAAGGCAAGGCTGTGATATATATTGTTGAATGAGTGAATAAGTAAGTGACTTTTTTGTCTGGAGGATCTGACTTCCCTGAAGAATGCTGCAGACCAGAGCAGTACTTAAGTATATTTGGCAAAAATTTACGTTGCTTTCAGGTTCTTGCCTGTGCTCTGCATGATATTCTTGCTGAATCCCCTCACTTATCATTTCTTCTACTTTGTTTCCACCCTAATTTCATACACAGCAGTCAAGATGGCTTCCATGATGAAGAATATTATTTTCTAGAAGGATAAGAAAACTGAGCTCAGTGTAGACATAAGTGTACTTTAATGTTCAATCCAGTTAAATAACATGTATATGACTCTCTCTTAGATATGAATCTACTTAGTTATCTATTTAGATTCTGGAGTCTATAACTCAAAGGAGAAGAACACAGCAAATTCAATTATGATCCTTTCAAGGACAGAGATTCTCCAAGGGCAAGAGTCTTTTGTTTGGGCTTGGATCAATCTTTGGCAAAGCACATTGTTTGATTCTTCCAGGTGAGCAATGTACAATTTATGTGCATAGCAAACTTGTATTCAGTTTAACTGCCCTCTCCAATGAATTCTAAAATTTTGTACTTTATTTAAATTTATTTAAATTTTCTAATTTAAATTTTGTAAGATAAAATTGAATCTCTGTACTGCTCAGAAGTTAGGCACTACACACTGTGTGGTAGACTATTAGGCGCCTACTGAACATGGCTCTGAGTGACAGTTGCTTTGTTAGATGCTTTGTCCAGTGTAGACTTGTTTTAGTGTGGTTTTCAATCACTACTGTCTTTTTTTAAAACATAGAAACTGTGATTAGCATCATTATAAATTTATTTTCAATTAAGATCATATGATTAATCCTATAATTGTAGTGATACAGATTGCACTAATAGTACCGTGGTCATTTTTTTCTGTTACTAAACTTTAAAAACACGTGTGTAATCAATGTGATTATTCTCCCTTTCTGCTATCTAGATAATCCTCATTTTATAACATTGGATTTTGTCCAATTTTAACTGATTCCAATGAAAGAAACAGTCATGTAAGTAATTGTCAGAGATTATGATGAACTTTAAAGGAAAATTACCCCATCCCAGATGTTAAGCATAGTAATATTTTGAATGAAAAAGGGCTGGAGTCATGACTTAAGTGGTCATAGAGTGCCTGCCTAGCAAGTGTGTAGCCCTGAGTTCAAACTCCAGTACTACCAAAAAAAAAAAGATATTGAAGGACCTAGACTCATTCTTTAGATAGTTAAGCATTAGACCCACACTTATAATTTGCTGGCTACTATCTGTATATGACTATTTAAGTTAAAATTAAGGTTATTATGATTAAAATTAAATAAAATGAAAAAGCGAGTCCTGCCTTTAAGCCATTAGTCTTATGTAGCTAATGGCTTCTGGTCAATACCACAAATATAGAGCACGTCTATCATCACAGAAAGTGCTACTAGAAGCACTGGATTAGACTATAAGACTTTTGAGCAAATTTATTCAAGAATTAACATTTGTAGCTGGCAGAATGATACACAGCCCTCCCAAATTGTTTAATTTGAAGGAGGGAGAAGAAAACAGACTATTATTCAATCCAAAATAAATAATGGAAGACACTAAATAGAAGAAATCATCAGCCAGCTTGGTAAGCTTGGAGAAAAAGAATGTTTTGTGTAACGTGGGCTAACCATTCATTGAAAACAATGTCACATCTTGGTTGAAATCAAAACTTATAAGAATGCCTTTGAAGCAAGGAAGAGCCTCACACTTTCAAAGAGGGGTCTGTGTTTCTGAAATGTGTGCTTTAAGACAAGGACTGTCCCTTCTTAAATGTAGGCCACCTGCTACTATGTTTTTGAAATAGACATTCAGATTAATTGTTATCTAGAGTCACAGGAGGACTGAAGCTATGGACATTGTCTGCATGGATAGCCATAATAACCTGAATACTTCCCATATTTGGAAAATTTCCCCACTGACAACCCCTTTCCCAATACAGAAATGTTGACTTTGATGACACAACTCCAAATTCCTCAGTCTTCCTTACAGGTAAGTCTTATACATGTGACCAAAGCTCCACCATGTTAGATATATTCACAGCAGGCTTGAGGCCAGAAGTAAGCAACCTAACAAAATGGGCTCCCCCACTGTGGGTGGCAGCAGGTGTGTCCAATTTTGATAATGGCAGCCATGCAGTGTTGTCATAGCCACATGCCTGGTACAAACGTGTAGCCAGGCTGGCTGCAGAGCCATTTCCACCAAGGTCCTGGCTTTTAATTGGAGACATTTAATTAATGTCTTCATACTTCTGTGGTTTGATTTTGAACATTATTCCTGAAAATGTGATCTCTAGTGTGTTTCTGGAAAACCCCCATTCTTCTATGAACTAGCTAATTCCATTTAAAAAATCCTTTTTCTTGGGGCTTTGGCATCACTCATGTGGTAAATGGCCTGCCTTACAATTGCAAAGCCCTGTGTTTAAACCCCAGTACAGCCAAAAAAAAGAAAAAAGAAAAAACCTAAAAGTATAAAAATAATACCTTTTCTTCTGAAACTAAGCAGAATTGGTATTGGTTTTGTGGTTCCAACTAAGATCCTGAAGCTATAGACAATGATGTCAACTCATGCTCAAATAGTTTTTAACTCACAGTTACTAGTTACTCAATATGCACTTATTGCATGCATTCCAAGCTCTGAATTAAGGTCCCACTGAAGTTTTCAATGACAGCACCTTTGTGAATGGTGGCATCAGGGAGACAGAAAATACAAGTGAGTCAAGTGCTGGACACATCAAGATTGAGAAGCTTCTTTCAGACATCCCAAATCCAGTCTGTTATCAAATTCTGACAATTGTATCTCCTAAATGTCTTTCATATAACTCCTTCCTCCTTTCACAGACTTTTATTCATTGGGCAGAATTTCAGCTCCAGTACTTCTTATTTCTCATAGAAATTTTGAAATTGTGAATTGCTACAGCTATGTGGTTAATGACACCTTGCTGTTACCTGCCAGTGCGTAAGTTCTGAGAACCTAGAAAACACTGCCCTCCCCCTTACTCACTTGAACAACCCCTATTTGTATTTTAACCCCTAGATAATGTTTTGTCTATCTATATACTATGTTGAAGCGTTCAACTTATCCACTTGGCACTAGTTATCCTTCTAGAGCATGATGCCGTGTTTTATTTACTGTTGTACTCCAGAACTTGTACTAGTGCCTGGTATGTAAATCGGAACACAATCAATACTTGTTGAAAGAACAAATGACATGTAATTATTTCTTATATTTTCACCTCCCTGTCTAGTCTATGAGCTTCCTCAGAATAGTATGATATTCAGTAATGACTTATTATACACATTACTGGAGTTCATATATGGTATCTGTTGAAGACAATTGGTCAAAATAAAAGTTATGAATTCTAAGAATAGAAACTAGGGCTGGTGACTACAGGTTGGGAATCATCAGAAGTAGTTTGTGGAAGACATGGGAAGTTTCTCTCAGATCACTGACCATAGGGAACGTAAGTGGCGTTTGGCCTCAGCTGCTGAGCCTTACAATCCTTCCCTTGCTTGTGCTGAGGCCAGTCATCACACAGGCTGCTCCCAGACAATGTCAGGTACAGAGGTGGGGGCTCCTACAATTAGTGACTTTTGTATGAGAACTCTCATACCTAACATTGCCAGTACTCCTCAGAACTGAACAACAGTCTAAGTCATCTCCATACTTCCTCATAGCCTTCACTTAGGGTCAGAACGACATGGAAACCTGTTAAGTTTCCCAACATCTATACATTTCCTTCCCGTTTTTCTTTCACAGGTATTTCCCTAAATACCTGGCTTCTGCTTCTCAAAGAATTCAGATGCACACGTGGATGATGCCGTGGGAGTAGACCAGTCATTTGAAGAAAGCCATGGAATGAAACCAGATAAACCCAAAGAGAGAAGCTTTCAGGCCGTTAGCATTGAGGGAATGGGAAAGCTATTACCAAGAAGAAGGAGTCAGATAAGTAGGAGACAATGAGCAAGAGTGGTACTCCAGAGCAGGCCAGCACTGAGCACTTTATTTCAGAGCTTTTTTTAGGCACTACAAAAGTCAACAATTCACCAAGGAGAAAGAAGAAGCTTTATAAAACCAGTGTAATAAAAAAAAAGATACTACAGTTGAGGTCAAGAACTATTTAATTGTCTTTTTATAAATGTAATATTAAAGATGAGAAGAAAGTGAATTAAAATAGAAACAATAGGAAAAGTGTATGTGTACCTGTTTAGACTCATAGAAATAACATTAAAAACTCATTTACAACTAAGGAAGGGCACTTCTGTTTTCACATGTGGTATCTCCTCTATTTTCTATATTGTTTTCCTTTTTTAAATCCCCCGTGATATCATTTAATTGTCAAATATACCAGATAGAAGCAGTGTGGGAGTGTGAATGAATGAATGAATATTTTGCTTCCTCTGAACATAGGAATTAATGTAGAAATAGTTGAGTTGGAAAAGATCCTATGCAACGTAGGTAAGAGTAGAGTTACTGTAAATCACTTTCAAGAGAGAAAAGGAGACTCTGGGAACGTAGCTCAGTGGCATAGCACTTGCTTAACATGTAGGAGGGCCTAGTAGCGGGAGGAAGAAGGACTAGTAGACCACTGAAAGAAAGATGTCACACTAAATGAAGTTAGGAGTGGTGGCTGATGAAGAACATCACATCACAGAACCCTGTCCTCCTAATGCTGACTCAAGGAAAAGCCAGCAGAAAGCAGGCTTTGCAAAGATCCAGAGAGTAAGTTCCATGTAGGTGAGTTATGTTTGCCATTCTCAATGCTGTGTCCTCAGGGCCACATAGGAGGCATTTGATAAATACTTTCCATACAGATAAATAACTGACCTTGCATATAATATGTCCAGGTCATCCTAGATGCTACAAAACATTAATAGAACAGTAAATCTTGTAAATATCACCTATTGTTCTAATTTTATCACCTCCAAAGTAATCTGATTATAATTGATGTTCTGTGTGGCTCTATGAGGAGGAAATGCACTAACCATGCCATCTCAAGAAAATTAGTCTGTGTGACATTTTTGTTTCATAAGGCAAATTAATGTATTAGTATTCTGGGTTTATACATTGAACTTATGAAATTAACATGAGCTCAGTCTTCAGAAACTGATCTATATTTTTTCTGAATTGTGCACAGACTGAATGAATTAGCTTTCTATACAAATACCTGAGACAATAAATTTATAGAGAAAAAGTTTATAGTTCATAGTTTTGAAGGGTTCCAATTCATGATCAATTGGCCCTGTTGCTTTAGGTTTGTGACAAGGCAGGTGAGCATGGACACAGAGAGAGGAAGCATAAGGGGAAGAGACTGTACAATCTGCTTTGAGTATACTCCCCCAGTAAACTACACACCTCTTACTAGGCCCCATCTCTTAAAATTTCTGCCACTTCTTCCATGGGTTGGGGAACACACATTTAATATGTGGACATTTGGTGGACACTTATCCAAACCATAGCACCTACAAAGTTCTGTTAGAAATGTAGTGTCCCTGTTCCCTCAGCATGTCCTTTTACCCATTTGTAGTCTATATCAGCTTGCTCCATTGGCAGCATTCCAAGATAGCACGAGTAGAAACTACAATGCTTTTTAAGGGTTAGGCTGCAAAACTTGCACTTTACCACTGGTACAGTCAGTTGACAATCCAAGTTCTAAGGTCAGCGCAGATTAAAAGAGTGGAGAAATAGACTAGCACTTGACAATAAGAATTACAAAATCAAATGGCTAAATTTCTAGTTTACACAGTTTGCCCTATGGCCACAATTATTTACATTCCTCCTACATGCAAACTATGCCCATTCTTGCCTAAAAAATTTCACCCCATTCTAACTCAGCCTCAAAATAAAAAACATTATCATCTAAATGTAGACCACACGCAGACAAAGATTTGTGGTCTAACTCTTGAGTGTGAATGCTATTCTAGAGATCTGCAAATTTAAAAGACCAAGCTTTGTACACTTCACAACCCAATCAGAACACTGTAAGAGGTGCTTCCATTCCAAAGCAGGAATAATGGAAGCACAGAGCAATAACTAGACCACAGCAGTTCTGAAGTCCAGCTGGGTATACTTCACCAGTTCCCTCTATTTGAGGACAGAATGGTTCCTTGATTGGAGCCCATTTTGCTTTCTAAGTGGTTCCCTAATCCATTGTTCTCCATAGCTTCCTACACCTGCCTATTAAAAAGTCTGTGGATTCTGCCTCCTAAATAGTTCTTAAAACATCCCTTCTAATCTATGCATAATGCTGTTGTGCCTAAGACGTTTCCATTGGTTTTGAAAGTATTCTTTTTCTTCATCTAGATGTTGATATCACAGGTGTGTTTGCTTTGTGATAATTCATTGAGCTATAAACTTATGAATTACATTCCTTTCTGAATGAAAAGGTTACATTTAAAAATCCCCTCCATGGCTTCCCATTGTCAAATTCTTGGCTTGATATTTAAAGGCTTTTGGATTCTTGTCTTTCCAAATTTCTGTTACCACCCCAATCTACCCATGCCTAATTATTAATTTTCTGCAAATAAATGTACTTTTTGGGACTATTTATTTTTGTCGTGTTTTGAATACCCTTTCCCATTGTTTACCTTTTAACTATTACTCCTTCTTTAAAAATAAACCCAAGTGACATCTTTTGGTACAAATTTAAATTCTCTCAATGCATGTTTCGCTTGTGTGTTCAAAGCACACTGCATGTAACTCTAACACAACATCAATGTATTGCTGCACTTATTTGTTTTTCTCAGTCTTCCAATAGATGGTATATTCCACTCAGGAATATACCATGTGACATGTCATATGTTTCTTTCATTATTATCTAACATTGTTATTGGCTTATTACCATAGTCATATACCATATAATGAAATTTTAGTCAATGATGGACAGCATATAATTCCAGAAAATTACAGAACCTATTTAAGCCATTACAACCATCTTACTTTATGTTAAATGCCCTGGATGTGGTGGCATACCTGGCATTCCAGTGATAGGGGAAGCTTAAAATAGGAGAATTGTGGCCCAGGCCAGTGTGGGCAAAAAGTAAGACCCTACCTGCAAAATAACCAGAGCAAAAAAGACTGGAGATGTGGCTCAAGTGGTAGAGCACCTGCCTAGCAAGTGCAAAGCCCTGAGCTCACACCTCATTTCCACAAAAAAAGAAAGAAATGAAAGGAGTTCTAACCCCAAAGTTATTAGGAGTATAAGGAGGTGGGGTGTTTGAGAAGTGATTAGGTGATAAGGGAAACCCTCATGAAAGAGATTAGTGCCCTTACAGAAGAGACACCAGAGAGCTGCCTTCTCCATTCTGCTATGTGAGGTTATAAGAAAAAGGCAGCCATCTATAAATAAAGATAATGAATTTATGATCAAGGTGAGTAAGAATGTGGGAAATAAACATGGTTGGAAAGAAAAGAAAGAACAAGGTAAATGAAGTCCAAGATGTTGAGCTTGGACTTCTTAGCTTCTAGAACTCTAAGAAGTAAATTTCTGTTATTTATAGGTCACTGAAACCTGACATATGTATGCTGTTTCATCATAGCAACCTTAACAGACTAAGGTAAGTCTGACTCCACAAACATGCTTTCAGTACATGAATGGGGGAAGTAGATTAAGGAAACATAATCTATGAGCACTGCTTCTGTTAAAAAAAAAAAACTTACAATCTACCTGAATAAATGAAATATAGACACATGAAAAGTAAATGAAACTACGATACAAAAATAAATGAGTCACAAGTAACAATTTGCTGAATGATAAGAATGGGCCAACTTGGGGTGTAGCTCAGTGGTACAGTGCTCACCTAAAATGCACAAGACCCTAAGTTAAATATCTTCCATGGGGTACTGGTGGTGGTGAAGGAATGGATCAGAAAAATCTGTAGAAGTCAGACGACAGAAGTGGTCAGGCCATGTAGCAATAGGGACTTGGCCTAGATCTGAAATGTTAAACAGTATTTGCATTGCTAAAAAGAAAGAAGAAAGACATTCCAGTAATAGGATACTGTAAAATATTTAGAAAGTAATGATTGAACTATTTGGGGTCAGTAAATAGAATAATCCCACTAAATTATATTTCAAGATGGATGAAAATTGATTAAATAGAAAATTTGGCAAGGAAAAAAGTTCATAGAGAAGGTTGTAAGTTATATTTTAGACATGTTGAATTTGAGGTTCTTGAAAAACACCAAACTATTTGGGAAGTGATTAGAAATCTATGCATTTCAAGATCTGCAAGCCAGGCACATGTGGACCAATGAAGCTGTCCTCAAAGAGAATGTACAATGAAAGGGCTAACAATCAGACTTTGCGGGTGTATCTTGACTTAAGTGTTAGAAAGAGGAAAGCATGCAAAATGGGAAACTTGGTGGATCTCCAGAAAATAGGATGGGTCTCAGGGAGAGTCTCGAGAGTGAAAGGAGAGAATTTTGGGAATCAAGAGGTTGTTGACTGTGGCAAATATATCAGAGACATCTAGAAAGCTAAGAGGAAAAAAATGCAATGAGTCTCTTGATTCATTTTTTAGTAGTAAAATGATGATTTTTCGAGACTTCTATTTCAGTAAAGTGATCAAGACTGAAAATAGTATAGTGGATTAAGGAGTCATTGGGAAGGTAGGCAGGCAGGCAGAGATCACTGGAGAGCAGTGGTGTGAGGAAAGGGGAGACTTGGCCTGGTGGAGAGTAAGTGATCAGCAGAGCTAAAAGAAGGTGTCATTCTCATGAGAAGTACCTGAAAATGCTGTAGGTAGATGTGAAAAAGTAGGTGTTTTTGTATTTGTGTGTTTTCAGAAAGAGGTAGAAGATATGAGAGAGAGAGAGAGAGAAAGAGAGAGAAAGACAAAGAACAATTGGTTAGTGGTCAAGATCCAATAACAGAAAGGCAAAAAATCAAGAGTACACAAAAACTGTGAAGGAAGAATGTCTGAAGAGTGGGAGAAATTTTGAGGTTTTTAAGCATGGAAGTGAGGAGAATAAACCCACATTTCAAGACTTCGATTTTCTTAGCCAAGTAGGAAAGTTGTCTGTCTTAAATGGACAAGATGAAAATGGGAGGCTGAAAATCCATGAGATGGGCTGAGGAAACAAGTGAAGATGAATACAAAGCTTAACACTGAGATAAGAAGGAGACAGATACAATATATGGATCTATAGAGAGAAGTATCTGTGCATATTGTCTGTTATTAGAGATGTGGTTTGTATGTGTTTAAATAATTACCATACATTTATTACAAAATCCTATCACTCAAAAATAAACATTTTTAGGAGATGTTATGATGGATAAACCCAGTGTCTAACTGCACCTTGGGAAGAAGTATGAGCTAAATAGTTGATGGCGTTCAGAGTCTGAGAGACTGGAAGAGGAAGTGCGCCCTGGCAAATAGGAAGGACGTCAGGTTTAAGAAAGACAACATGTGATTTTAGTTGTCAGATTTGACATAGAAAATCATAAAGTTAAAGAGATAGATCCACAACGCCTTACACCGCTGAGGCTTTGATAATGAATTTGTGATCAAGGTGGGTAGGAATGTAGGAACTAAACATGGTTGGAAAAAAAAGAAAGAACAAGGTAAATGCTGAAACCAGAGGCTAAGGGGCCAAGAACTGTAATTAGTGGTACAAGGAAGTCAGAAAGAAAAAGAACAAGGAATATACCAATTCCATGATTAGCTGGAAAACTGTATGTTGAGGTATTTTTAAAAAATATGCACATTTATTTTAGGCCATTAAACATTCTTGTACATTTTTTTTTTTTTGGTGGTTCTGGGGATCGAACCCAAGCTTTTGCACGTTAGTCAAGTGCTCTACCACTGAGCCATGTCCCCAGCCTTCCTTTGAGGCTTAAAAAAAATTTTTTTTAATCAGGGCTTTGATTTCACAATTCATTTTAAAATGAGGGGTGAATGTGATCAAAGTACATTATATGCATATAGGGAAATATCGCAGTGACAAGCCTTTGTACAAATAATATGTACTCTAAATAATAATATTTAAAAAATAAAATGAACCACTCCACAATTTCACATGTTTATTCCTCAACTTTTTCTGTGAAGACAAAAAGGAAACATAACCTCACTCTTTGTCTTAGCCTTAAGCCATAGAATCTTTTCAGGAGCCAAACAATTTCAAAACTGAAACTTCAGCAGTCTTTGTGAAATGTGCCTTTACTTTCATTGTCTTGGTTTTCCATATTGGATTTACTTCATCACTTTTCATTGAACAATTTCTGTATCCTTCTGGAATAAGATGATATTCCTTCCCAAACAATGCTTCCTGCCAAGATATATGCAAGCAGTATTTTTTAGTGTAATATTCTCTGAGACGATCTTGGCATTTTTTGCTTAGAGGCAGATTCAACTGAAGAGAAGCTGACCAACAGCCCAGAGCAGTATCTGTGAATAAGTTGTACCAAAGTCTGGTTTTTTTTGTACTTTGCACTCTATCTTTTTTTATGGAGGCTCCTAATTTTCTTGCCCTCAACGTGTAAGACAAGCTACCAAGAGAAATAAGTATAGTAACTTTTGTGCACAAACTAAATGTTCTGGGGTCTTTATGAGACTGCATTTACAAAGTATTCTTCCCTGAGTTTTTCGGTGACTGAGGGATGTGAAAGGCTCTTGAGTTATTTTTACAAAATAATGCAGGCAACTAGACAAAAGTTCTTTAGGTGCAACCAAAATGTGTAGTGATCATAGCTGTCAGGTATGATTAGCAATATATCACAAAGTTTGAAAGCAACATTTTAGTATTTTGTTCCACACATTAGTACTGTTAAAATTAAATTCTCTATCAGTTCTATTTCAAATTATTCTTAGAACCACTTAGAAACAGCTTCTTTCTCTGAAATATTTTTTCTGCCTCTCAGTCATGCATAACAGAAAATTATTCTGCATCTCATCCAAGCTCAAAAAAAAACAATCCCAGTTTTAAGTGCTAAAATGGTGCCAAGAGAATACTCAGAATAGAAGCCTCAGGACAGAGAGATCATTTTGTTCAGTAAGGGTAAATGTAGTACTAGAAGTTAGTATAAACCAAATTGATCAGGTTGTTATTCAATTTCAATTTGAAACTTTCAAGAGCTGGGCAAAAAGGAAGGAGGAGACAACACCTGCAGGAAGTTTTCTCCTGTATCCATGCCTGCTGGTGACTTCTAAATATATATCCTGAGACAGTGTTGCTGGGTATTGTTGACACAAATTTATTTGTTTTAAAAATATCTTTTCGTTCTTTTTGGCTGCATTTACTAAGCAAAAATATTTGAGTAGTTACTTTGTGCATAGTTTTGTGTTTAAGGGTAGCTGGAGGTTAAGATGATGACAGGGAAGTTTATGTCATGAGACCCCCAGCAGTAGATGTTTGTGGGTGTTGGAAGCCACATGGAGTGGGTAGGCTCAGCCAGCGCATGGTTGAAGAGATCATGCCAAAAACTGTCTCATGCAAGTGCAGCCTGTTGTGTTGCGAGCAGCTGCTGTCAATATGGAGTAATCCTGATCCACCCAGACTCCAAACCAAACTACCAATTTCTGCTAGGATGAAAAGAATCTCAGGGTTCTTATCAAGTATCATGAAGTCATTTCCATACTTATCTGAAAACAATCTTAAGCTTGCAGCATTATGGAATTTCAAAGCTAAGCCTATGCTTTAATCCTATTTTTCCAGGAATGGTAAACTAGGGTACGTGTTCCATATATACAGATGGTCTATTGGTTGCTGGTTAATTGTGCATACTTGTGAGTTACCCTCTTTGGAGGGTATATTTACTATTCTCTTTTTTATTTCATCATTATTAATGAAAAGAAAACCCTCTTGGATCAGAGTTAAAAGTAAATTCATCCAGAACTTTCATATAGAATATTCCAATTTGGTAGAAGAGTAAAAAAGTTTTCTTCCAGCTATACTTTCTGTATCCATGTAATCTTGTAAGTCTGTTTTTTTTTTTTTTCAACTTTCTTTTACCTTGTGCAATTGCTTGTGAGCTATCTCCTTTGAGTGTCTCAAAGTCACCTAGGTTCAACTCTCTGGAATTGAACACATTGCATTGCTCTGCCAAACAAGAACTTCCTTCTGCAGTAAATATCTTAGGTAATGGTAAACCTTCCTTGGAAAACTCTTCTGTGTCCTTCATAGCCCAGCCTAAATGTCATGTCCTCTCCTCTGCCTTTCTAGCTTCTAAAAGTGAAATTAGCTGTTTCTGTAGTTTCATGAGGCTTGTTCATACTTTTGCTGTTTTATTTACACATCATTTCATGATTCTGAGCTTCACAAATGCAGGGACTCTACCTTGTTCCTTTGCAGCTTCAATACACATGGCATAGGTTTGTCACTAAAAAGGTTTGCTGAATCAATTTACATGTATCTGCTACTGTCTTTCTGTCCTTTGTCTTGAAGTATACATCCCTCAGTGGTAGGATATGTTGATTTGCTGTGTACAGAATGTCATTAACAAGCTGTTTGATTCTGATTAAATCTCTTAATCACCTGGATTTAGTTCCTTCATTTACAAAGCATAGAAGAGATGTTATTTCCTTTCTTAATAATAGTATAAGTATACATGTATTTCTTCTTTTAAGTTCTTTTTACTTTTCTTATTCCCAGCTCTATTTTTCCTCCTCCCAGGCTCTATTTTGAGGTTTGGCCCAAAAGGAGGGTTGAAGACAATAAAAGATTTTTAATTCTGAAGAAAAAGATGTTAGGTGGATCAGAGGCACTGTCTTCAACTACAGAAAGGACTTTTTGTTGAGAA
The DNA here is from genome assembly GCF_047511655.1 of Castor canadensis. Classification (NCBI taxonomy): domain Eukaryota; kingdom Metazoa; phylum Chordata; class Mammalia; order Rodentia; family Castoridae; genus Castor; species Castor canadensis. Next base: position 79,750,127 of record NC_133388.1, on the reverse strand, counting down.
GAACTGTGTCTGGTTACTGTAGGAGACAGGATTAGGACTAGTGGATAAAAGTTATGAAGAAACATCCAGTCATCACATAGCATTTGATATGAATATTATAATATACATATATATATATCTTACACCCAGACTTATGAATTGTTAAAACTCCATAGAGCACTCACAATTCCCCCAAATTTGGAGACAAATCAGGTTTTTAACATTTTGTTTTGCCAAATAAAAATACCAAGCCATACCAGGTGTGGTGGTTCATGCCTGTAATCCCAGGTATTTGGGAGGCTAAGACCGGAGAATGGTGAGTTCAAGGCCAATCTGGGCAATATAGCTAGACCCTGCCTAAAAAAAAAAGGAAGAGGGAGAAGGAGAAGGAGAGAGAGAGAGAGAGAAAATCAAATAGCAACAGAAAACCATAACTACTTTCTGCTATAACCATTATTTCATAAAAGAAGATTTTATAAAAAAAATAGGAAGGTCACAACAAAGAATAGATCCTTTTTGGGGGGAGGAGGTAAGTATAGGGCCGACCTTACAATAATATAAATATATATATGTATCCTTTACATTTTCTCCCCTAACTTTGCTTAGATTTGGTGAACATCAATGCTGATTTGAGGATCAGTAGATCAGCATTTGAGCATCAGTGCCTTATTAAAACTGACATGCCACAATAAGGAGTCAATATATACATATATATTTTCATGAGTACTTTTAATGTGAAGGCTTATATGGGTCTACAAAGACATTTTTTGACAAAAACATTTTAAAACCTGATATATGGTTATGTTGCTTTGACTTTTTTTATAATCAGAGTTATGTTTTTGAGCAAGTTCCTTGATTGTGACACATTTTCTCTTTCAATCTCTAAAACAATTCAGTGTGTGTTGGTTTGGAATTCTGAACGTAAATATAATGTTGGGGTTTGGTATGGGTACAATTGTAGCTTTATAAAAACCTTAAATAAGAACATGAAGATACCATGGTCCAGGAGATCCACAGCTTTGTTTCTTGTTGATACTGGTTTCCGGTTTAGGATCAGCTTGACCTGCTCAGAATCAGGGTCAGCAGCTTGGCTTCCTGAGGGGGGGAATGGGTGCAGAGTTAATGCTGGGTGGCCTGAGATGAGAGCAGAATCTGTCTCTTAGGATAGGGGCAAAACTCCTGCTTGAATAACAGGATCCTAGCATGAAGGCCTAAGTGGGAGACTTTGACCTCTGCAGGTTTGTGGTAAGACTTCTGCAGTAAATTACAAGAAAATTTGATTTCCCCAGTTTATGAGACTCGGTGATTTTGACAGCCTCCAGGAGCTGTGGAAGGCTACTGGAATAGTAGCATAAATAGGTATGAAGTTTTTACTGTCACATTTGCTCATGTTCTCCTGAATGTAAGATACTTTAACAGAAGGTGCTTCTAGGAGCGTTTTTTTTTTTTTTTCTTTTTCCTCTAGGCAATTAGGTTATACTCAGGAAGTTGCATATAACATCTTGTAGTCATAAATATAGGGCTCTGACTATCTTCCACTTAAGGGCAACTCTAAAAGTATAAGATAAATAAAGCATTTCAAATTAAAATCCTCAGTTATTATTATGCAGTATTACAATGACCCCCTTTGTGAAGGTAAGGAAATTGTCATGCTAAATGACATACTTGAGTTATAGTTACGCAAAGAAGGGTAAATAAGTCTTGTAAATTGAGAAGTACAGGCTTCCAGACAGACATATCAAATGTTTGAGAAATTAGGAATGTAGATTCATTTTGGGGATGAAAGACCAAGAAACATTTCCTTTTTCTCCTTCTAAATAATATTTAACCTATATGTGCCAAGCTAGTCTATCACTTTCCCATCCTATCCGCTGGTTGAAAAGAACTTTCACAAACTCTTTCCAGAAATTAGAATAATGATCACAATAAAATCTCACAAAGCTTCTCTAAGCCAGAGGCATTGCCATTTATTGAGACCTTGATGTATGTGTCCTGGCAGCCCAACCACAGAGCTAAGTTATAATGCTTTGCAAGAGCCAGGTGGAAATCCCCAGGATTCAGCCTGACATGCTGGAGACACTATGTACTTGTGAAGAGACGCTTTCTGAAAGCCTGAATCTTACCCCTCCACTAAACTCCAGATAGGTCTGTGACCTTCTAAAGTTCTCTTTGGTGAACATAATGTAATAATTTGTATTATTTAGAAATTAAATTCCAAGGGAAAGGGGGAATTTTATTTCTATTATCTCCTTCACTAAAGGAGAGAACAGTGTCCTTATAAGGGTGTCACTACACACATGAAATAGAGATTTTTAAAGGAACTATCTGGGTAATTCAAGCAGCCAAAATTTTCCTTTTATGTGAAATACACCGATTAGTAAAGTAAGTGTTGGCAAGTGTGTGTGTATTGTCTTTTCTTCTCTGTGGGAGGCAGGAGTGGTTTCTGCACTAATTATTTGAATAATTGCCTCCTTTCTCTGTCTCTGTGGGCAAACAGCCCATGCCCCTGGCTATCTTATTGTTGTGGGTTTGCTTCTCTTCCAAACAATTAGAAATTATTTGAACTACCTTATAATATTTGTCCTCAGTATTCCTAGATATGGCAGAAAGTAACCTATTGATCCCATTTAGAAGATGGAGTAAAGGGTCTGAAGAGTGATTATGTGATTGTCACTGGCGGAGGCAGGACCAGACCTGGCTCTTGTGACTCACAATCAGGTGCTCTTCCTCCCACATGGCACTGTAGAATGTTTTTCTTGTTGCCTAAAATTAAGGCTGAATCCAATAAAAGCCAGCAGGACTAGTTCTCCTGGTAAAAGTGTTCCTTCTTACTGTTGAATGTCTAAGAAACCCCAGATAAAATTATGCCAACTTCAAAGCCAACCACTGAAAGGTCTCACGGGGGCAAGCTGGCAGGTCTACTTATTGTACTTGGAAATACAGACCCATTCACTTCTACTTACAATTCATTTGTACCTATTGGCAGCAGAATATGCCACCTGCAAACACACCACTTCAGCGCAAAGATTGTTTTGAACTAAAGACACTTAAAAACAAAAAATAAAACAAAACAAAAAAACCAGCAGGCGCAAGAAGTGTGTTTGGATCCTTCCCTTTTCTTCTTAAAAGAGCAGATAAAACCTCCCCGTGGAAGATGTCCTCCCTGCGTTAGAAGAAAAATACCGTTCTTATCATCAGGGTAGGAAGGTGGGACTGACAGAATTCTGTACAAATAGAACTTGTTTCAGTCTTCCCACATAATTCAGGTACTTTTCTACCATTGCCTCTATGGTCAAACTAGTATCAAAGTATTTTGATTTTGTATTTCTTCAGGTCTTCATTTCCTTCTGGGGGAATCCCATGTCAGGTAAAACTTATGCTAATTTGTATGCTTTTCTGTTTTTTGCCAGTTTAATTCTCAGGCCTGCTGAAAAACTCACAGAGGACAGAGGTAAACTTTTACCTTCGCTACATTACTGTTTTCTAAGGCATCCTTTTTCTGGTGCCTTGGAGTCAGGATCATTTGTAAAGCACTGCACTGAATTTCTCTGCTTTCCAACCAGGTTGAGGCTGGCTGAACTGTATTAATCAGAGGCTGCTTTGGTCACCATATAGGGTAATACATTAAGTTACCAGCCTGGTGTGAGAGAAGTATCTTTTGACTTTTCTGCAGTGCACCTAAAAGGAGGTGATGGCCTGGCAGATAATCAATACCTCTTAGGGCAGAAATCAATGTGCCCAATCAGGTAATTCCCTGATCAGATTTTCCCTACAGCAGAGTGAAAATTTGCCCAAAGAAATCACTGAATGGCCTGTTCCACCTTCACAGGTGAGGGCATTTCTGTTGGGACAGTCTGTTATCAGCTGGTTCCCTGGGCATCACACAGGAGAAGGACTTCTGTTCTTGCTGCTGACATTGCCGTGGATTTAGATTTTGAATCACATCAGCAGATGTCCTATATTTTCACTTTAATTATGTTTCTGTGTTGTTTTGAGGTTAGACATAAAGTGGATTGTGGGGCTGATCAATAAACTAAATAAATAAGGAGGAATTGACCACATCACTTATCAAATTAGCAGTGGCATTTATGATATTGAGTTAACTGAATTATGTGGACAGTGTGCAGACTTCACTTAATATCATATCAATGTGTACTGGTCATCCTACTTGTTGGTGGCATAGATCACAAACATTTCATTTGGCACAAACTAAACACAAAGGACTAAGTTGAACTCCATATGTTTTTTTATTTCTGGAGCTTTTTACTTCATATACATATTTGAGGCTTTGTCATCGTCAACTTTACTAAAGAACAAATGGTTTGGTTTTGACTCTACTGAGTTGGATTCGTTTCGTACTGCATGATTCTCTTTTAATTTTTGCTATTTTACTGAATATTATGTGTATACAATGTAGAAAATAGTATATAGTAATGGTGACTATTTCCACCTGCAGGGTTTTATTTGTATGGTGGCCCTTGTATTAATAAGTAAGAATTGAGGTAGATGTTTCTTATCTCTGAACAAAGATTATCAATGAAGAAAAATGGCTGGGGAGATGTAAGCATCTTTCTGTGTCTTATGGATATGATTTGGGAAGGACTCCTAAACAGGCCAGGGCTAGTGATTCCAGACATTGTGCCATTTTCACCTTTGTAGTCTCTTGAGAATTTACAATCCCATCTTCTGGTTGTACAAACTCTAGACTGAAGAGAAATAGAGAGGTCAGACAAAAACTGCTTGTCATGAAGATTAAACAAAAAGCAAAGTAATTCCACTAACCATGAATGTTAGGGTAGGGTGGGAGAAAATTTATGACTGGCTGCTTTTCTCTCTCTGAAATGATACTCTTCCCTGAGCAAAACCCCATGTGTTTCTGTAAATGCTTTGAACATGACCTTAGTTAGTGGAATTTTTTTCCTGAGAATACTGACATTTTTCATCTCAGAGGAAAGCAAAAGGATCCACATTTTTTTTAAACCTAGACTGAATTAAAGTTCTGGCTTCTAACCTCCTAAAGTCCTTTGACAGTTTAGCCATGTATCTCTTGTTTTGGTGTAAGAAGCTTTGTTGTAAGCTTAGACTCGACCTGTTGTGGTCAGGTAGACTTAGAATGTAGCTCTTTACATAATGATAAGATCACTTCCAAAGGCCTTGGCAGACCTGTCTCAGTTCTAGGGACCAACATGTCCTTCTGAGGGCCGATCTTTGAGTGACCTACCAAGACCTGGAGACATTACCAATAAACAGCTATCACCAGGTCAACTTCAGGAGGCCCCACATTCCAGGGGTGAAGGAAAGTGTGGTGAGAGCCACAAGCACTTTATTACAGTAGAAAGATTTCTAAATGTCTTCCCACAACACAAGGAAACATGACAAAGTGATACAGAGTAGGAAATCAATTTAGAAAATAAAATACACTAATGGCAGCCATTACTATAAGGAGCACTCTTAGTATAGTAAGAGTTTACTATAAAGGAAAACAAAACAATTATGAACCAACTGAGCAGACAAAAGCTTACCAAAAAATTCATTAAATCAGTAAGAAAACATTACACTACATTTTTGCATTGTGTTTGTGATTTCCTTTTACAAGTGAAATTAGTTACTCCTTCCTTACTACTTTATTCCCTTGCATGAATTTGCAAGTTTCATACCAGGAGATTTTTAACTCCTTTTTTTCCTGACTATAGTCAAAGTAGTACTATAGTCAAGATTGCTGGAACATTCTCCAAGACTGAATAGTACCGGGCTATGCATTTTATCTACACTAGTGATCAAATCATCCATTAATGTCTGGAGATAGGCAATATTCTTATTCCCACTCTCAGGTGAAATTTTGCTACTCATCCCAATAACTCCAGGCTTAGCACTTTATCCTATTTGAGGAGTCCCTGATGTAGCCTAAGAGTGTAAGGCATCTGACCTCACTATTGGGATGTAGTGTCCTCAGGGTCAGTGACTGGCAGCTATGTGTCCACCAGTTAGCTTTTCCATCTGTACACTGGCACTTACATCCTGATTTCCTCTGCTTGGACCGCAGCCGCAGAACATTCCCAGCTCTTATGGTCAGGTCCCTGACACCATGCCTTGCCTTAGCCATTCTATCTTCATCAGCTTAATCATTTCCCTCTTCCCTGATTGGGGGCTCCTTATAACAAGCCACAAGTACCCAGGCAATTTGTTAAACCCTTCCTGCTATGTTTGCTTGTAACTGGACCCCTTTTTCCAGACTCCATGCAACAGTTTTCCTAGCTACCTTTGCTTTTCTGCCAGTGGACTGGATTGTCTCCTGGTATTTTGAATCTCAACACATTTGTTTTTTTGAGACAGGGCATTTTGCTGTGTTGATCAGGGTGGTCTTGAACTCCTAAGCGCAAGTGATCCTTCCTAAGTGCGGGGATTACAAGTGTGTACCACTTGGCTTCAGCACAAGTTCTTAATTTCCTTGCTTCTTCAGTACCAATATTCTCCTCCTCAGGAGCAGAGTTAGACTTTGTAGTGCTTTTTCTTCTTCATCTTTGTGATTCTTCTTAAAAAAACACAAAATTTTCAATACTAACTTGGGTACAAATGTAAATACTTATTTGCAATGAGAAAAAAGATTATAACATATCTCCTTGGAGATGCACTACTCTTTCTTCAGCAATCTATTTAGGTTTTTATCAGAAATGCTCACACTGCATGCTTCACGAGGTAGCCTGGCTTCTTCCTACCACACGGAATGCTCTGCAAGCCCAACAGGCAGAGAGGCCCATAAGATGGCCTAAAGCCTAGGTGCCCTGGCTCTACAGCAAATGAATCACTGTGATTCCTTTGCTCTTGCTTGGGGTGAAGACTACTTACTCTGGCCTTCAGTTTCAGAAAAGTGAGGGAGAGAGAAAAAGAGAGGGTGAGGGAGAGAGAGAGAAAGAGAGAGAGAAAAGAAATAGAAGAAGGAGAAGGAGAAGAAGAAGAAATAGAAGAAGAAGAGGAAAGGAAGCAAAAGAGAAAGGAGAGAGGAAGGGAGGGATTGAGAGAGAGAGAGAGGGAGAGAGAGAATGAGAGTATGAATATGTGTGTGAAAGAAAGAGACATTGATTTAGACTATCCCTTCCAACTTATCACCCTTCTTTTCTGGTATTGGACCTCTTTCTTTCTTTCTTTCTTTCTTTTTTGGGGGGACTCTATCTTATGTGACATTTTATATTCACTAGTATTTATGGACAGACTTCTGTGCCGAAGGACTGAGTTAATCTATGGTATTTCCTATTATGTTGTGGGTTGTGGGTATGTATGAATTGATTAACCACCTTGGGATAGGGCAAGAACTTGGAACATACAGCCAGGTCTAGGAGGCTGAGGAGATGTATGGACTGCGAGACAGAGATTGGTATTAGGGGGCAGGGAGGTAAGTGACTGAGGTTAGACATCTGGTGAAGCCAGAAGCATCAGGGAGGTCACCACTAGAAAAAATTGTGATACTGAAAGGCTCATGGAACCTAGCACTGTGATCCTCTCCTTCTTGGACAAGGAATCCCCAGAAAGAAGAGCCTAGGGCCCAACAGTTGCCATTTGGCAAATTACTACCTAAAGTGACAGAGTGCCACCTGGAGTTTAGAGGAGGAATTTCAGTCCCTAGAGAACTCTTACCACTTCCGCCCCTAAGAGAGAGGAATCCAGCAAAGTTATTGGAAGAGGAATCAGTGAAGGCAATTCATATATCAGTTGAACTGCTAGAAACAGGATCAAAGTGGAAATCAGATCTTGGAAAGTCTTGCAGGCAGCCTATCATGGTAAGTTGTTTGTTGGTGGCAGAGACATCTGCCACTCTTTTCTGCATAGATTTGAGCAAGTTACTTAATTTTTCTGCATGTCCGCTGGTGTCTTGTAAAATTCTGTTCAAAATAACTTACAGAGTTAATTTATGGTTAAATGAAGTAACATATAAATGTAAGTATAAACTATTTAGGAGCATGGACCAGATCTTGTTCTAATTTTATTGCTAGTGCCTAATTACAATAGCTAGCATTTAGCAGTCTCTTTATAAATCTTTGTTAAACTGTGCCAAATCACCTTCCACATGATAGGCATATATTATCTATCTATCATCTAGATTGGCATATAGATATATAGATCTATGCATATATGTATAATTGGATCAATCTATCTATTATCTCTTACTTTTTGAAACTGAGTGTAAGATAAGTGCCAAGTGACTATAGTCCAAAAGTGTGAGGCCAGAGGATTTCAATGTCTCCTGTCCAAGCCCTGAGGGGGTCCAGCCAGGGCTTGTAACAGTAAAATGCTAGCACAGAGGAAAGATGCAGAGATGGGAATTCATCAGACTTTGACTTGTTCATCCTAAAATACCCTTTCCACTTAAGATGGTGTTAAAACCAACATTTAGAGTGATTTTCCTAAAGCATTTATAACTATTTGTTTTCACGATTCTGACTAAGTGTTAAAAAACAAGTCTTTGCTAATGTCTTCCTGGAAAAAGACTCAAGTATTCAGTGAGCTTTGCTGTTTCCCTGTTTGCCCGAGGGCACCTTTTGCAAGGGATAATGAAGTGTTCTCACTGATTCTGTATTTGGTTTCCAGACTTTGATGTGCTTAAATAATTTTTTTGGTGTTTCTTTTGATCTGGTGAAGCCTAGAATAGCCCTCCACCTCATGGAGGGGGTGGTGGTTAGTTCAGCTTTCAATGGCAGACAACTTGGGACAACAGCAGAGAGTATACCACAGGGGCCAAGAGAAGGGCTTTGGCCACAGATAAACCTGAGACTACTCATGGCTCTGACATTTACAAAGTGTATCATTTTATGTACACTATGTCTCTTCTTAAAAATCTCAGTTTAGCCAGGCATGGTGGACACACTTGTGATCCCAGCTGAGGTAGGAAGATCATAGGTCCCTTGAGTTACATAGTGAGAGCCTGTGTCAAAGAAAAAAAAAAAAAGCCTCACTTTCCTTATTAGTAAAAGTGCTGAAATAATAGCTGCCTCATGGAATAATTGTGACCCTGAAATAAGGCCGACAAAATTCTCAGTACAGTGCTTGGCACAGAGTAAGTGGTGCATACGGATTAGCTGTTTATATAAGGAAGGAGGAAGGGAAGAACGTAAAGTGAGGACAACCGCCTTGCAAGGAGAGGATGGGAAAGGAGCCTTGCACGGAGTCCTGTGTGGAGTGCAGGGCTCAAAGCAGTGGTGAGAAATGTGTTTGCTGTGTAGAGTCTGACTGAGCAACGGAGGACTTTAAAGCTAGATAGTAAAGTTAACCAGATATAGAAAACTGTGGTAGATTTCTTAACACATTTCCTTTCAGATTCCATGGAATTTCTTTTAGACATTGCATTTTTAATTGTGCAAAGGGGTTTTATTATGACATTTCCATGCCTGCATATAATGTACTTTGACCATATTTACCCCCTCTATTACACTTCTTATTTTTCCTCGCCTTCTTCTCTTCCCCTTTCACATCCCTAATAATCCCCCTTTCATGATCATGTCCTTTATCTTCCCCTACGGTCTACGTATGAGAGAAAATATGCAATACTTCTCTTTGTGGGACTAGCTTATTTTACTTGAAAAGATGGTCTCTAGTTCTAGTATTTTCCTGCAAATGACATAAGTTCACTCTTCTTTATGGCTGAATATATACCCCATTGTGTACACATACCACATTTTCTTTATGCATTCGTATGTTGATAGACACTTAGGCTGATTCCATAATCACTATTGTGAGTAATGTAGTAATGACCCCGGTATTGAGGTACTTCTATTGCATGTTGACTTCAATTCTTTAGGTTATATACTCAGATATGGTATAGCTGGATCCTATGGAAGTGCTATTTTTAATTTCTTGAGGGATTTCCACAGTTGTTGCATTAATTTACAGTCCCACCAACATTGTACAAGGGTTCCTTTTTCTCTATATCCTCACCAGCATTTATTGTTGTTTGTTTTCTTGACCATGGTCATTCTGACCGAGGTGACATAGAATCTCAATTTAGTTTTGATTTTCATTTCCCTGATAGCTAAAGATGTTGAACATTTTTATTGGCCATTTGTATTTCCTCATTTGAAATGTACCAGGCGCCATACTTTCAAACTCTGTGGAGTAAGAATTATCCTACCTACTTAAAAAAATGATCCTATGGTTCAGAAAGATTAAAAAATGAGTATGTATTCACACTTTAAGTCTGCAGGCTCTTTTGCCTGCCAGTCTGTTTGGATCTCTATTTGATGCTGTGCCCCAGTACTTTGCTGAACACCACAGTTTCCTGTCTGTAATATTCCCCATTGACTACTAAGTCTATGCACCCAGGCATCAGGTGGGCCAGACTTCTATGTCCTGAGCTCTATCAGTCTGATCTGACTCTTTCCAAGTTGCTTTTCCAACAGTGGAGCTTGTTAAAAGTAAAAGTTTTGGGGGCTAATTCTAGACTTACTAAGTCAGAAGCCCTCATGTCGTGGCCACTCATGTAGGAACTTAGATCACATGGCTTTTAAGGTTGGTTGCAATTTAGACAGTTCATGGTTTGCTCACTGGTTGGTTAGATTCACAAATTATATTCAGGCCAATACATTGCTAGAGGTTTCTAAAACCTGTTCAAGAGAAAATGGAGGAACTCATCTTAGAGATCTCCCTGTGCTGTTAGAAGTCCTCTGGGATAACTTGGAAGCTCATCTGCTTATGCAGTTATCTTAGTGTTTTCAACTTGTCCTTGCCCTAAGGTGCCCATGAACCAGACCTCTTGCCACATCTGAAGCATGACTGCCAAACAAGTGGCATCTTTTGCTGAGTACAGGAGCAGAAGTCTGAGCCACTTCTGCCTATCACATCTTGGTATTAGACTCCCCAAAGAAACTACTACACAATAAAGTACTGGATGGAGCAATACTTCACTCAACCCAGAGAAGACACTGCTCAAGACCTGCTTTAGTGCTGGGTGTCAGTTCCCTGTGACAACTGACATCAGGCAATTGGTCTGCATGCAATTCTCTTACGTTATTGCTGAAGGACCCTGTTTCCTCACCATAAGGGACAGATTATAGTAGTGGGGTTGGCTAGATGCTATCACACACACACACACACACACACACACACACACACACACACACACACAGACGTACATACATAACCAGGGCAAAGAGGTATACATTGAATCTGAAATGCTCCCACATATGGTAACAAGTCTGGCATGGGCTGTGAGGACGCTTTATCACTTGGTAAAGAAGTTTTCCAAGCCCAAGACCCAGTTCTATGTGGCTGAGAGAGTTGGAAAAAATACTCACTGAGCTGCCCTTTCCATTGGTGACCTTGTGGACAGGCTCCTGGACCACATTTGCTCTTTGCTGTCACTGTCTTGACCTTGTTTCTGATTTACTCTTAGAAATGAAGATCTGCTCACGTTCAAAGCCATCACTATCAAAGCCTTGTCTTTGAACTCTTCTGAAGAATAATGTGAGAACATCAGAGATTTAAATGTCTTTTAACATACTGTAAAAAAAAAAAGAGATAGATCTGTCTCCATTGAATCATCTAGGTTCATTAGTACCTGGGATAGGTCTTACTGATGTTCACTTTTGTTGATGTACTAAACATTTAAAAAAATTGATCTTCTCAACTAAGAAATTTGAAAATTTTTAAACATATTAAACTTTAAACTTCCACACAAGTAACTGTTTCAGAATTTTATATATTTGTGCACCATTTTACTTTGCTGTCTTCGTATGTCAGAGAGTGCTTTGAATCAGTGTTAGTGTTTTTATTCCTTTTGAGCCTCTGTATTTGTGCAATGCTGAGAGTTCCTGTGGTAATAAAATATGGTTTTATTAAAGACCAATAAATCCCTCCACTGTTCTCATACAACCCAGAACAAGATAGTTTTGTAAGTCCTGGTTTTATAGACATTCGAGTTTCTAACATTTTCTGAATTATAGAAATCAATATCATGAGTAATGCTAATAAAATCACTTAGATTCCCATAACGAAGAATATCCTGTCATAAAGTATTAAGTCACCAATTTATGAGGAACATTTTGAAGAGTACTGAGCTGGAATTAGTTATCACCACTCCAACAATAGCAGGACAGCCAGACTTGGAGGGAGACACAGTCTGTCATCAGATGCCTTTACTGGGGATATTTTAGATTGCTTATTATGTTCATCATAGTAAACATCTTTGCCCACCTCATTAATATCAGGCTGCTCTGTCCTTGTTCCCAAGATGTCATTCCCAGGCCTTATCTGGAAGAAACAAATAAGTGTGCCTCCATTTTAGACACACTGGGTGTTTGGCCTCATCAAATGAACATTGTCTCTAATCATATGATAGAACAGGTGAAGAGGTTTGTTTATCTAGCCAACTGCTCATCTCTTTACCAGAGACTCTCTAAGCAAGTAAAGAAAAGACACAGGTATTGTGTCTCTAAGGTGAAGTGCACCCTGTTAATAGGTTTTTAGTGTTTCAAGTGGAATAAGGAGAGAAGAGGGTATTTTTCCCTTGTTCCAATATGGAATGCTCTGAGGGTGGTCAGGACATAAATTTGAAGTTACTGGAGTAGATTTCCATTTGATTCATAAAGAAGCCAAGTAGCCATAAGCAGAGACAGAGAAGTTGAGATAGATGTAGGAATTGGGAGAACTGGGTACACCAAGTTCCACAGAAACTGCAGAAAGTTTTTTTCATTAGGGAGTATTCAGTTCCCAAACCAACTCACATGTTCTTTCTGCATTTTCATTTTTCAAAGAAATTCTGAAAGGCTGAAGGAATGACTTAAGTGGTAGAGCACCTGCCTAGCAAGCACAAGGCCTTGTTTTCAAACCCCAGTACTGTCAAATACAAATGAAACAAAACAAAACAAAGAAATCCTGAAACTTACATAATTATTAGCTCTTAAAATGGTTGTTCATGTACTGTAGACCATAGTAGTTATTAATTAAAAGGAAATTTATTTCAAGATATTAAAATACATTTGAAGCCATATTAATTACAAAATGAAAACAAAATAAGACAAAGTACCTAAGAAAAATGTATAAAACTTCTTACTGCATGAGAAAGAAAATGAATTTAAAATTAGAAGTACCAAATCTGTCTTCTCTTGACAGTCCTTGGAAATTCCTGTCAAAACATACAAATATTTTTTAATTATAGGAGCTCTGATCAAGGTATAGGAAGGTGATTTACTGGAGTTGGAGAGGGTTTCTACAACCTGCCACATCAGTGGTGTTGGAGTAAGCGCACAGTCATGGACTCTATTGCTCATACTCTGGCTTGGAAAAGTACACATCGTTTGGCAGAAGACGTGAAAACACTCTGTTACCAGCACAGTTTGTGCTAGCTCAAGAATTCCAACCAGGGAGTCAGACAACTGCATTCCTACTTGCATGATGACAATGCTCTGTAGGCAATCAGTTCAGTGTTGTTCTTTTCTCTTTGTTCTCTTTATTCCCAATTAGACAGTATATATGCTAGAAGAAGCTGTGATCTATGTGTGAACCAGTGCAGTGCAATGTTAAGGAGTAATTGTTGACAGCACTGTGAATTGAGATTGTAAGTGTGACACTTGGGAAGAGACAAGAAGAGTCGAGAAGTATGAGTGAATGAATAGATGTGGGAAGGTGCATGGAGCTTCATGTCTTGTCTTTGGAAAAGAGGTAAATACACATTGTCCCTAAATTTCTAACAAAATCAAGAGATTCTGGCAGTGAGAGAGATTCAGTTATTTAGCCAGAAAGTATTAATTGAGAACCTATTATGTGCTAAATGCTGTTTGATGGTAGAGAAATACCAGTAAAGAGGAGAGACTAAATCCTGGTTGTATTGGGGAGGGAGAGACAAGAGCCCAAACCACTGAAAAATATAATTTTTGATAATAATCAGTACTACAAAGACAATAAAATGGGGAGGTATGGCAGGGTGACTGGGGCTTCTCAAACCACATCATAGTAGCTACAACACACACTATGCTCATGGCTACAGGGCCAGTCCACAAGAAATCAGAACAAATTGGGCAGAAAAAAATAAAGTTGCTATTATTCATTTTATTGTTTGATCCTCAACATGTCTTATTAGTAGTCACTATTGCCATCCTGTTTTACAGATGGAAAAAAAAACTAAGATAATAAGTGGGCAAATACAGATTCTTGAGAAAAAATACAAGGAATATATTATTATTATGCTAAATTCATAATTAATGAAATAAATACACTAATTAAAGGAACAAAATTTAGATACCATTTTCAGTTGTGCATATTTTCAAAGTTTAAAAAGAGCAAATTAAGTACAGAAAGGAGTAAGAAACACTGTGGAAGTAATAGGTATAGGCAAGGACTTTCTCAATAGAACCCCAGCAGCCCGGCAACTAAGAGAAAGAATGGACAAATGGGACTTCATAAAATTAAAAAGCTTTTGCACGACAAAAGAAATGGTCTCTAAACTGAAGAGACCACCCAGAGAGTGGGAGAAAATATTTGCCAGCTATACATCAGACAAAGGGCTGATAACCAGAATATACAGGGAACTTAAGAAACTAAACTCTCAAAATCAATGAACCAATAATGAAACGGGCAACTGAACTAAATAGAACTTTCTCAAAAGAAGAAATTCAAATGACCAAAAACCACATGAAAAAATGCTCACCATCTCTAGTCATAAAGGAAATGCAAATCAAAACCACGCTAAGATTCCACCTCACCCCTGTTAGAATAGCCATCATCAAAACACCACCACCAACAGGTGTTGGTGAGGATGTGGGGGGAAAAGGAACCCTTGTACACTGCTGGTTGGAATGCAAGCTGGTGCAACCACTCGGGAAAAAAAATATGGAGACTCCTTAAAAACCTAAACATAGATCTGCCATATGATCCAGCAATCGCACTCCTGGGGATATACCCAAAGGAATGCAACACAGGTTACTCCAGAGGCACCTGCACACCATGTTTATTGAAGCACTATTCACAATAGCCAAGCTATGGAAACAGCCAAGATGCCTCACTACTGACGAATGGATCAAGAAAATGTGGTATTTATACACAATGGAATTTTACTCAGCCATGAAGAAGAATGAAATCTTATCATTTGCAGGTAAATGGATGGAACTGGAGAACATCATTCTGAGTGAGCTCAGCTAGGCTCAGAAGACCAAAAATCGTATGTTCTCCCTCATATGCGGACTTTAGATCTACGGCAAATACAGCAATGTGGTTGGACTTGGGTCACATGACAAGGGGAGAAGTGTGAGGATGGGTAGAAAACCCAAAATGTGAAAGTGTTCAATGTCCCCACTCCAGAGGAACTAATACAGAAACCTTAAAACGACAGAGGTCTGCACGAGAAGGGGATCAGGAGCCAGTGTAAAGATCAGAGATGAATCAATTTGGGTTGTAACACATTTGTACATGGGAGCAATGCTAGGAATCTCTCTATAGCTGTGCTTAACTAGCAAAAACGCTTTGTCATTCTTACTATGCTTGTGTCTTCTTTTCAACAAAATTAGAGATAAGGGCAGAGCAGGTTCTGCCTGGAAGCGACGGGGGTTGGGGAAGACAGGGTAGGGTGGGAGGCAGGGGTGAGAAATGACCCAAACAGTGTATGCATATGTGAACAAATGAATAATAAAAAAGAACAAATTATTGCAAATGATGGTGTGTAAATTTAATCCTCTCATAGCTGTTAAGTTAGAAATTATGTACCAGTTTCCCTTAACAAAGTGTGGCCACACAATCAAGTTATAGCCAATGGCATGTGAGCAGGAATGAACTTGCAACTTCTGGACCCTGTTCCCAGAAGAAAGCTGCTCGTCTCCATGTTCTCTTTCCCCTTTCCATAGGCTGATGTAGGGATGTGGCAGTGGAGTAAGGTGGTTTTGGCCATGAAGTCAAGAACAACATTCTAAGGAATGACGGAAGTAGACAGGAGGCTTGATCCTTGGGTAATCTTGTGGAGAAGAGCTTCTATCTGCTGGACCTATTCAATGGAATTTTAACCAGAGAAGTAGCCTTTTATCTTGTTCTGACCCATTGTGATTTGGTCTTGGTTTAGCAACTGGGCTAACGCCCTAACTAATACAGATAGCAACTGTGTAAAAGATATAAACGTTTGCATTTCGTATTATGATTACTTAATACTTAAAGATACTAATGGTATTAGTTATAAAACCAAGTAGCAAGTCCTGCTTGGAGATTTCTCCCCCAAAAAAGAATGATTGACATTATGTCTCTGCTATTCTGGCAATCATATGTGCATATGCTTCAGAAAGCACCAAAGAAATAGGACCAGCTGCAGATGTAAAAAGGCAAAAATTTGCTTCATTTCTATAAGACTTAAATTTGATCTCATACTTGTGGAGTGTTAGCAGAAATTTTTGTTTTCCACTTCTGCCCTTGGTCTCAAAATGGGATATTGTGTGCTCGTTTATACAGTTGGCTGTTAAAGATTTATCCTAGACTAATAAATTGTTATATTTGGAGAGAAGTAGGGAAGATTCTTGTACCAAGAGTGATTAATAGGCCAGAAGGAGAGACAGAAAGGAGAGGCATTCCTTTCTCTTAAGTTGTTACCTTCTCCTCCTCCTGGTCGTTTAGTAGAACCTGGAGAAGCAGACAGCATGAACTTCCGGGAGCCTGTAAAACTGTACTGGCTGTCTCACTGTTCCAGTAGAGGAAAACTATGGCAGAGCAGTAAAGCCAGATTGGGGATGGGGACACAGAAACATTAGTGGGGATACATTTATGGTATGTGGGGGGATGGCACATAAGAGAAAGAAGTCCAAATCCAAGCTTGGGGGGGGGCATTTCTGGTAAATTATAGGGGATTTAAATTATGGGGAAAAGATGATGGGACAACCAAGAAGAATAGTATCCTTCATGAAAATCTTTCTAAGTAGAAGGTAGAGAAAGATCTCAGACAAAACTTAACCATCAGAAAAATTAGCTGACTGGACAGAATCAGAAAAGCAGTCCTAGCCCATCATTGTAACAGAGGGGAAAAAAACTGTGCCAGCCAGCATTGATGCCCTATGGGCAAGAGAGATCCAACACATTTCACGGGCCTAGATAGCAAGAGAAAAGAAAAGGAAAGGGATTCTCAGAATTACTGAGCATCTAGTACTACATGAACTCCACTGAATTCTTGTAGCAATTCTAGGAGCACACCTAACAGAATCATTTAGTGACTTGATCAAGATGAGTTTAATAGGTGGAGGATTCAGGTCTGACTGACTCTAAAATTCATATTCTTTGTTTTATGCCATTTTGGGAGTCTTAGGGATTGCTGTCCAATAGTACTTCCATAAGGTGAAAGAAAATCCTAATATTTCCCAAACTTGACAACTTGCAGGGTGAGAACTATTGGTTTCAGTCCTACAGGCCTTTCCTTAGTTGACAGAAAGGAAGAGGAAAGCCTATGGAAAGATAGGAGAGACCTCCGAAGGAGTCTGCAAGATGGTTCTGCCTGCTTCTGTACAATCTCAGCTTGCTTTCTGCCAGGTTCACTCCAGGTGGCCTTCTACTGCCCACCAGTGACCACAGCAGTCTTCTAAAGGGTCCTCAGAAGGCCAATAGCCTTTTAAGGAAACACTATGATAAAATGTGGGAAGATGTCCAATTTTGTAACTGACCAGGTCAAATTAAACACTCTATGCTATTTTGTGCCATTGGATAGAGAAATAATTATAAGAATTCTTCATATCCAGTGTCTTTATGAGTATAGAGAAAATGGAACTCTGATTTGCTGTTGGTAGGTCTATAAGTTGACAACACCCATTAAAATGTACTCAATTTATCCGGAAATTTTACCTTTGGCATCACCCTGAAACCAGGTAAATGTTTATACATATAGAAAAAGTTAAATTATAGGACATCTGTCCTTAAGTAATACTGTGGAACCAATTAAAAATGTGGTTGAACTATAATCTACTTCCATGGAAAGGTATATGGGATATTTTGAATAGAAGTAAGTTAAGAAGATCAACAAAAAAGTAATGTGCACACTGTATGTGCATATGTACATAGAGAAAGGTCTGGAAGGATACACACCATTCAGTGATTATTTGTGGGAGAGAAGGTGGAAGGGGCAAGAGGTGGATATGGTGACCCACATTTTTCACACATTTCTTCATAGTTTGAATTTTGGGAGGATAGATTAAGCATTTGTTACTGTTATAATTTAAACTCCAAATAAAAGTGAAGGAGAGTCATTTAGTAGAGAACTATCTTTCTGGCCTGGAGGCAGAGAATGGTAACTTGAGATCATGGGTGATTCTGCACCAGTGTCTTTCACAGAAATACAGACACATGCTGAAATCTACTTCACTTAGGGGAAAAAGAAACCTGCTCCAACACCACTAACAACAGGTGTTGGCGAGGATTCGGGGAAAAAGGAACCCTCTTACACTGCTGGTGGGAATGTAAACTAGTACAACCACTCTGGAAAAAAATTTGGAGACTGCTGAAAAAGCTAAACATTGACCTACCATTTGATCCAGAAATACCACTCTTGGGGATATACCCAAAAGACTGTGACACAGGTTACTCCAGAGGCACCTGCACACCCATGTTTATTGTGGCACTATTCACAATAGCCAAGTTATGGAAACAGCCAAGATGCCCCACTACTGACGAATGGATCAAGAAAATGTGGTATCTATACACAATGGAATTTTATGCAGCCGTGAAGAAGAATGAAATGTTATCATTCGCAGGTAAATGGATGGAATTGGAGAACATCATTCTGAGTGAGGTTAGCCTGGCCCAAAAGATCAAAAATCGTATGTTCTCCCTCATACGTGGACATTAGATCAAGAGCAAACACAACAAGGGGATTGGACTTTCATCACACGATAAAGCGAGAGCACACGAGGGAGGTATGAGGATAGGTAAGACACCCAAAAAAACTAGACAGCATTTGTTGACCTCAATGCAGAGAAACTAAAGCAGATAACCTTAAAAGCAACTGAGGCCAATAGGAGAAGGGGACCAGGAACTAGAGAAAAGGTTAGTTCGAGAAGAATTAACTTAGAAGGTAACACACATGCACAGGAAATCAATGTGAGTCAACTCCCTGTATAGCTCTCCTTATCTCAACTAGCAAAAACCCTTGGTCCTTCCTATTATTGTTTATACTCTCTCTTCAACAAAATTAGAGATAAGGGCAGAATAGTTTCTGCCTGGTAGCAAGGGGTAAGGGGGGGTAAGGGAGGGAGTTGGGGGGGTAAGGGGGTGGGGAAGGGGGGAGAAATGACCCAAATGTATGCACATATGAATAAAATAAAAATAAAAAAAAAAAGAAACCTGCTCCAGGCAGAACTGCATCAGGCAGAACAGAATTCGGTTTCTCCTGTGCACCAGCAGGCTCCAGCCTGTGCTATAAGTACCTTTAGTCTCTATTCCCTAGCAACTGCTTTGACTCTGAACTTCACATTGACCTGCTGTTTTTCTCCAAAAGTTATTTTTTATACTTTCTCCATCCCATTAATTTACATTTTAATGCTTACTGGGGTTCATGACACTGTAAGCTTTTTTATAATAGGTACTAAAGTACTTTTGCAAAAATTTTCATAGATGAATGAGAGGCAATGCTCCTGGGGCAGTTGTAATCACACCATATGTCCCTGGTATGTAGTGTATATATGAAGCAAAATTCAGAAGCTAATGTTAATGTTAATTTTACTCCAGTAGTACATAAGTTTTTTTCCTTTCATCTATCTTTGAAGAAAAAGTAAGGGTTGAAGGGAAGTAGTGGAGGAGATCAGAGAATAGAAAAAAGGGATGAGGATAAGGAAAAAATAAGAGACTGAAGGACAAACAACATTAATTGGTGAGATTTTTGTGTAGATTACACATTTTTTAAACTCGTGGTGGTGCCAGAATGCAACTGGTACTCTATAAAATCCAGCCTTCAATGGCACTGCACCAGTCTCTGCTTGGGTCCTGAGCTGCAATTTGCTTTCCTCAAACCTGCATGCTTCTGACCACCTCCTTCCCTATTCACATCCTTTTAGCCTTGCCTCACACAGTAGAATTGGCATGTGGCATTTCTGGCATCTGCTATCATCCTTGACTAGGGCTCCAAGTTCTCCTGTGCAGTAAACAGAATAATCTCCCTCTGTACCCCTCGCCATAAAGATGTCCACATCCTCATCTCCAGGTCCTGTGACTATTCTATCTTACGTGACAAAGGCGAAGTAAGGGTGCAGATGGTTTTGAGGCTTTTGATCAGTGGACCTTATGCTTGATTATTACAATGGGCCCAAAATAGTCATGAAATCCTTCTCTCCTGACCAGAACTGGCTTCTTGAAGGGCTCATCCACCTATAGGAGTCTCTGCCACCGCTCATCTACTCACTGGAAAAACAAACCCCTAAGTGAGTAACACATGTCCCCTATGTCCTGTCAATCCTCTTATTTGCCAATTCCATCTCATCAGCTAGATTTGCTTAGTGCTCCAGGCCAAGCTACTGCAGTATCTCTTAATTAACTAGCTGCAGACAGCTAATTATGTGCCTGCAGAATCTCATCAGTACACAGAGGATATAGGCTGCAAGTTGAAAAATGCCTCTGAGCATTTCCAAAGCTTTACAACACTTCTATTAGAAGAGGTACCTTTTAAATAAGAGGATAAGGTAGAAGCATGGCTGAAGCAAACTTGAAAGAATTATGTTTCGCTTTTCATCTCAATCCCTGTGTCTCCCCATTTGCTATGTCCAGTGATCTCTCAAGAGACTTAGTGGAGCTCTCACCTCTTCACGACCTACCCTGCTCTCCTGGTGGTAATACAATCCTTGAAATTCTGGCCCACACTCTTTCTGACTGGGTTCCCATTCTGAGCTCTCAGAGGAGAGTAACATCTACAGAGCTGCCTGCTGCCCACTCTGCAGCCCATTGAAGCTGCAGGAAACCTTTCTGACAAACTTGGCTTTCAAGCACTTGCTGACCAGTCCCTCTTTGGCACGGATCCAGCTTTGCCTCCAGCTTTGCTGGCTGACTCATCTATGGCTTCCTGGAGAAGGCTGGAGACACTCTCCTTACTAAAGTGAGTTTAGCAGGTGCTAAGGAGGGTGTTACAGATCATTAAGTATCTAATCATTAAGGAATTTAATTGAGAAGTTCTCCCAAGTAGACCACTGGTTATGGTCTCCCTAGATGGATCGGCCATGCACTGGGAACTTTTTACAGATTCCAATTCAGTCTTTGTGCACTATAAGCTAGAGGTTTCTTGTTGATTTTCAGTTGAGAAACTTCAGGTGCAGAGAATTGGGATAACTTATCAAAAGCTATGTATCTAATTAAAAACAATACCAGGCAAGGGGAAAGTACTTTACTTGTTTGGGGAAAGTATATTTTTTTTATTTGTAGCAGATCAGTGCTGCAGTAGTATTTGCTGGGATTAGAAGTGATTTTACATGGTGGATCTCATTTTATTTTTCAACTTTTTATAACTGCAGTCTGTCTTGCCCAAAATGGACATCTCAGATGCAATATTATCTCCACTCTTTCTCCTCTTCTGTCAGTTTAATAAATATTGCAATGACCACTCTTTTTCCTTTGAAGAATAGATCTTGTAAATTGGTGTGGGGCAAGAGAAAATGTCTATGGATGACCCAAAGGTCAGTGGCTCACAACCTTGGCTGCACATTACAATTGCCTCAAGAGACCTAAAAACCCCATGTGTGATCCACACTCCTAACCTTGCTTAATTAGCATCTTGGAGGAAGGGAGCAGGCACCGAAGTCTGGATGTCTGGGTGTTTTATAGAACTTCCTGGTATTCCTAGCAGTGCTTCTGTAACTGTAATGAACACACAGAGCTCCTGGGGGTCTTGTTAAAAGGCAGATTCTGATGCAGGAGGTCTGTGTGGGTGCTGAGACCTGAGACCCTGCATTCCTAACAAGCTCCTGGGTGAGGCTGCTGCAGTCAGTCTGTCTACAAATGGGGAAGCACCAGGTTAGCTGCTCTCAATCTGAGGCCCCTGGAGCTGTAGCATCAGCATCCCATGCAAATTCTTGGGCCCCTAGGCAGACCTGGTGAATACGTAGCTGTGGGTTGGAGCCCAGCAATCTGGTTCAGTGAGAATTCCAGGTGATTCTAATGTACACCAAACTTTAAGAACCACTTCTGGATAATCTTTTGGCGTCTACTTCAGTCTTAGACTTTGGAGAGGTAAGAGTGATCCCACAGTTTATGCAAAGCAATGAGGAGGGAGGGCATATTGTAAGGATACTTGTGAAAATAAGAAATCTGGTTCTGCAGGAACCAGAAGAATTGCACAGCCAGGATGGACATGACAAACCACTGAAACACAGTGAGGCATCCCAGGAACTGGTATGTGCCTGGGAGTGTGAAGTGTTACTCAGTGTCTGGAATGACTGATGAGGCTGATCCCACACTTGCCCAGATGCTGACGGTCACTGTTCCTTCCTCTAGTGCCTTCTCTTATCAGTAATCCACAGCTCGTCCCTATCTCTGCTTATGGCATGGTAGCTTGCTTGGAGTCTTGGAATGAGGTTACTTGAGTTAGAATTCTGGCTTACTACCTTTACAATAAGGCACGTTAGCTTCTTTTGACCTGTTTCCTTGTCTTGAAAATGGGAGTATTTTCAATACTATCATCTATGTTTGATTATTAAGTGAGATAATGGGCGTTACATATTTAGAGCTGCTATTATTCTCACTTTTTGACTTATTGTTTCCAGTCACATCTATCACTAACTGCCTCTCAATCTCAACCTTCAGTTCCAATGTTTGAGAAGGAGACACACCCTGCTGTAGTGAGTCACTGTCATGGTTACTGGGCCAAGCTCTCTTACCAAGCATCTGTGGGCATTCTGTGTATTTGCTGTTTTCAGTAAGATCCCCTCTTCTGTCTCAGTACATAATACTTAAGAAGTTCCATTCAGGTTGTAACTAAAGGAAGGAAGAAAACATGTATGATATCGTGCCATCTACAGGACACTCTTTGGTTAGTCCACTAAAAGTGTGGCCTTCAAAGTGCCTTATTTCCTAATTTAAACCATCATTAACTTTTAATTTGGAGGACACCAACTTGGTTCAGTGTTTTTTTTCATACATTGCACTTTTGAGGCTTATACACTTGGAAAACACATATAAATTTAACATACAAAGAAGCCACAACAGTAAGCATCATAGTTTTAATTATATATACACATGTATTAACTTAGTTTTGATTCTTGAAATAAAACCTTGAACCTTTTAATAGGTAAGATAACAAGCATACAGAACTGATAAAGTCAAAATCCTAGATTTCTCACGAGTTAGGGAAGGCTTTGCCAGTGACTCCAAATAGCCCCACTTTTTAATGTATAAGTGTATCTCATATACACAACAATGTTTTCCCAGGCAAGACAAATAGATGTAGTACAGGTTCCAAACAACAGGGCTGCCCAGTGGCAGGCCACTCCCATCTGAATGGCATGACCATAAATATCAGAAATATCAATAGCTTATTGATCGTTATCATGTGTAGGAGTTTAGGTGCAGTATGTAGTAGATAAAAAGGAGGATCACATCAGCTGATCATTTTATATGGGCTCAAATGACTCTGCTAGCATTTGTACAACATTAGATAACGCTTAGACACAGAGCTTTATACCATCTTTAGTCAGACAAGGCACCAACTGCTTTAGAATCACTAAAAATAATAGTTGTCAAACTGCAATTATGAGGTAGTCATTTAGAAGACTTGTCATAAACAGACCCTAAATGAACTCTTATTTAGTGTAGGACTCCACAATTTAGAAAACTTGTTTTACATGGATCTGCCAGACTTTAAATTATCATGAAGAAGTGGGGAACTTGCTGCATTATTTCTGTCATTTCTGCCATCTCCTCTGGAATTACATGATTACCAAAGGGCAAATTTAAATGACAGGTGGTGATGCTGCCCATTGACACAGGTGAAGAGAGTACTATGTAGGAAAAATCATCTCCTTCCCCTCCTCCCTGGAACTTTGAAATATTTTTGTCCTTGTTTAGGCTTGGACAAAACAGGAGCTTATCTGTCACTTAGAAACACTTTTCTGCTGGATTCCTACAGCAAGTCACTGGGTTAATTTACTCAGATGTGTAGACTTTGTAGTTCAAAAACATTAAGGGTAATTTTGTAATGAATCCTCCATGGATGACAGTCCTTATTTGACTAGGTGGTAACTCTTAGCTCTCTCCCTACTTACTGATTTCTGAGTAATGAGATACAGCAATTCAAAGTGTGAGATGTTTCCCTTTATAGTTTGGATTTGCATGATAACATTTCAGTCTTGCTCATCCAGAATGTCTCTGCTGGCTTTTCTTTCCTCTTGTAGGAAAGCAGAGAGAAGATTATGCAATGATTTTACTGAAAAGATTCATAATGATTTGAGGTCACCCCATGGTTCCCATCCCTCCTGTCTGTATCCTCCAGTCATTAGTTTCCACATCAGAGGATTTTAGACTCTGGTCAATGTTTGATTTGGGTGATCTTCAATTTATACAGACCTCTTTAAAAATGAAATAAATTCTTGCAGACTTCCAGCATTACATACCATTTTTTAAATTCTAAAATTCCTTAAATACATAAAAATTTAAATCTAGATATGTTATTACAAAAACAAAAATTAAACATAAAACTGCAATCAGTAAAATTCAAATTAATGACACTTTAAAGAGCAGATTTTGATTGACTGTATAGTAGAAAGACATGTTAGGTATAATTAAGTTTTCCTCATGACATCTATCATTGCCAATTATTATTTAAATTGTAGTCATTTCCAACATAATAATTTTGCTATTTTAATAATAAAGCCATTTAAAATTACTAAAGGTTGGTCAATTTAGAATACACATTCCCCACTCCCCATACTGAAAAATAAAAGGTAGCATTTAACAAGAGTATTCATTGTGCATTTTCTGGCAACATAAATATGACACTTGGCAAAGGTACAGATGTTTCGCTTTTCAACACTGTCATCTGCCACATAACATTTTCCCCATTGCCTTTCATTGTTCAAACTGCTACACAAGTCTTGCAGGATGTGTGGTGGCATTGCTTGCCTTTGGCTTGATATCTACCTAATTGTGAACACAAATACATAGACAGCCAGGGGTTTCCTGCTCAACCAGACAGCATGGTTATGTTTGTACTAATATTTTGTTTAGAATATTGTAAAATGGAAAAACAAAGTTACATTCTTATAGACCATTTGAATCTTGGGAAAATCTGAGGATGTTCAGAGATCCTAGGACTCCAAACTGAAACCTAAATTTCACCCTACTTAATTCCATGGAAGCTCTAAGATGAAGACATTAGCACCAACCTGATTTCACATATCAGGGCTCTAGGAGCCAGAGAGGTTAGTGAATACACCCAGCACCACACAGGCAGTGAGAGAGGAACCAGGATTCCATTCTAGATTCATTCTGTCTCCAAAGCCTCTCTCCTTGAGCTCTCTCAACACTTCAGAATCCTCAGGGACCTGCTTTAGTGTAAGCACTGGGAATTAGGGGCTCACACCTGTCCTCTTTGCAGTTTCTTGAGATAGCTCAAGGCAAAGGTGGCAAGCATATATTGAACTAGTGATGCACCTGGCTTGGTGGGTGAGGGTCTCAATTTTAATAAGAATTCACTTACCCTCCCCCCCATATAATTTCTATCAGAATCAGTCTCAAAGCCATTCAGTTATGATCTAGACCAGCACTAGGCTACCTTCTTGTGTGAATTGTTGTCTATGCCTTAAAGTCAGGCATCTGCTCATTTATTTATTTATTAACTCATTGTACAGAATAGTCAGCCACTCTTCTAGGTCTTCCAGCCCTGTAAGAAATGATCCTCTCATTTACAGACCCAGCACTATGCTCCTACATCCTTTACCCTGGAGCATGAGTGCTTCTTTTTTCCTCCCAATAGAAGGCATGGATTTGCTGCTGGGTGGTGGAAAAGCACTGACTAATCCTGGCATCAGAATTTCTTGGTGGATGTCCCACTTCTGCTGCTAAAAGCTCTGTGACCTTGAACAAGTGAGTCACTTGTCTCCTCTGACCACAGTTCCTCAATCCTTAAAATGAAAATACTTATAATCAGTTCACACGTTTGTTGTGAGCGGTCCATGAAAACACTGATTGTGTGCGTATTGTCCAGATCAGTGTTTGCACTGGAACTACAAAGATTAGAACATGTCTCTAATCTTAATGAATTTATAGTCTAGTAAGGTAGAATGGCATTTAAAAATGATAATGTAATAAGACTCCATAATTGTACAAATGTGTGCAATGAAATAGAGACAGTATGCCAAGTGGCCTGAGTGGGACAGATTAAGTTTCATAGAGCAGACACATGAACTGTCACTAAGTCATACAGTAGCATGGAGTGTTTGGGAGTCAGTCAGAGAGGTGGGTCAGGAAATGAGGTAAGTATCATTGAGTCACAGAGAATCAAGGCTCCAACCTTGGTCTCTGTTTGCATTTCCATGATTAGATACAACTGTAATATCCACCCAAGGCTATTTCCTTTTTGCCTAGAATTGTAGAAAGTAACTACTTTGTGCCATTTAGAATGCGCTTTGAGGATGAAACTGTCAAAAAACATTTCCATGTAGTTGGCTTTCATTGCTATTTTACATTTTGGCTTCAGGACCAGCTTGGAGAATCTTAGGGGACCTCAAAGGGGTGTTTCCCCTTACTCTCCTTGACAGGGCTCCTTTCCTTTTGCAGGTGCCTGATTTCTTCTGGATCTGTCATGTGTCAACTGCATTGTTGCTCTTTTGAGGGCTCATTGAATCCTCCAGTGCTAGAATACACTTGCCCAAAGTCAGTCTACACAAAGGAGATTTTACCTTTGCAGCTGTTTAGGAAATAAGTGATATTCCATTTTGTCTCTGAAGTCAGTGCCTGGACCATTCAGTGCAATAGCCTGTCTGTTTGCTTTATTGAATTGAAAAGATTATTTGGCATCTTTCATTCCTAACTGCCATCATTATTATCTTGTGACTTTTGTGAAGAACACAATTTCTATTACATTATTCTACAAATTCAATCAAACCATGACTCAGATAGTGCTGACATCTTCTGAGTGACATTTTCAACAAATGCTCCAAACAGTTTGGCTCAAATGGCATCATCCACAGAACTAATGAAGTGCTAGAACCTGTATTATTCTCATTCCACTGCCTTGAGCCTGGAGGGAAAATTAAATATCTGTGTATCAGGGAGGATGGAAAGAGAAAGTGAAAATGATATATTCTCTGGGCCATTTGGATTTGGTTTGACTGCAATGAGGCTACTTCATAGCCAAAGGCCTTTCTTACAAATAACTTTTTCAGTATGAATTTGAAAATGTGCAGGTAGTTTCTAGAAACTGTGGTCTCCATTGGAACTCTCCAAAGTGGAGTTGATCATACCCGCAAGAAAATTCATTAGTATCTTGGAAAATACATTGTAACATCTATGTTCATGGAACTGGAGCTTTACTCTATGCAATAAAGAAATTGGTAGTCCTCCAATAGTCTCAATGTCAGATGATCAAGGTGTCTTGGGGGAAGGGTGGGAGATGACAGCAGTGGAATAATTCATCTGTTTTCTTTGGGCATCTTGTGATGTTTTGAAGTTTATTTGAGAGTGGTTAGGTTAACAAGGATCTTAGATTTTGGTAATAAGATTAAATAATAGAAGTAATATAAGCTAATATTATATGGTCAATAGCAGGGCTCATCACATCTAAAATTCAAAGTTATAAACAAAACTATTTGAAATAAGGATTTTGTTGTAGGCTTGAGTTGTATCCCACCCCATCTTACCTCCTAGTGTCTCAGAAGGTGACCTTTTCTGGAGATAGTTAATTACAGAGGTGATTAATTTAAAATGTATTCCTGACGGTAGGCTCTAATATGACTGGTGCCTTTAGAAGAAGAGGAAAGTTGGTCACAGAAATATGAAAGAGGGAAAGCCACAGCAAACACAAGGAGAAGATGATCATCTACAAACCAAGGACAGAGACTTGGAATAAATTCTTTTCCCCGGCCTCAAAAGAAAATAAAACCGACACACTGATCTTCCATGTCCAGACTCAGGAACTGTGAGAAAAGAAATTTCTCCTGTTTAAGTGCCCCAGTCTTGGCTCTTCATTACAATCGCCCTAGTGAACTAATGCAGATTCACATTCAGTCTCATTAGCAACGCACTTCAGTCCCCGTGCAGTGCACCTGAGGTGTTAGTCAATGAGCAAGTGACACTGCCAAGACCAAGAAGGCATTTGAAACTAAGCTTCCAGACCATGAAGACAAATCAAGCTCAGAAGCACAAGATGTGCTCAACTACCTTGCTGGCATGGAAAATATTACAACTGATAATAAGAATTCTAGGAGGAGAAGAAAGGCATTTAAGTACTACTAAAGTAATTTTTCAATTAATGATGTTTCTTTTAATTCAGCTTTTAAAAATTTATCTCCATTTTACCTTATAGTCTATTCCATAATATATGTACATGATATACAAACAAGCACACACACACATATATACACATACACATATACATATATGTCATATACATATAGGAATGCTCAAATACGTGTTATTGACAGGGTATGTAACCGCAAATGTTTAGAGACCATGATCATATGGCTTAGAGTTCTTTCTAAACCTGGATATTTCAGCTCCTTCAGATATTGGACATTGGAAATTCTTAGGCTAAAATGGGCCTAAGAAACCCCATTTTGTAGCTAAACTTCATTTTGTGTAGGCTACTGCCTAACTTTGCTTCTCTTTTCTACACCAGACCAAACTAGTGATGTCTCTGTTCTACTCTGAGAAACCAAAGTATCCGGAAGACAAATGTCCAGGCTAAAATACACTCTGGTCAATGTGCTGATCTAACCAGAATGCACATCCTGCCATCTATCAAAGGGACCAATGACCAGCCACTCAACTCTCCACCCATGTTCCTACAGACCCTGCCTCAAAAAAAGTCCTTAACACCTCACATTTATAACTTGGATATATACCCTATAACTTTGGAAAGTAAATAAGACTTTGCTTTTGCTTTAACCACACCTTTGTGAAATCTTTCACACCTAGCACACAGGTTACATGACCGGGACCTAGAAGACACGATAGGACAATTTATCAAGAGAAGGAAGCACTGATCTAAGCAAAATTTCATTCTAAGAGGGAAGAATTTATGAATTGTGTGACTCACATTTTCCTGTGAAGATTTAAAGAAAAAGGTTTCCTGGATGGATTTCAGATTTTAAAGATAGTTTAAAGATGATTTAAACAACTCTGTTTCTAGAGAGAAGGTAAATTTGATGAGTTTTTTACTTTTCCCTCTATCACTTGTCTTCTATTAAATACTATTGGTAAAATTCTCCAACTGTAAAAATCAGACAAAGCTCTAAAAAGCAGTGAAGGGTCCTACAAGCCCACTTATTTGGAATTTTTTGGTTATGCATAGAAGAAAAGCAGGAGGTTCAGCAGCCTTCAGAGTGCAACTTATCACAGACAAAGGATCGATGAGTAGAACTGGGTAAGAAGGGAACTTCACACACATCATATGCACACTCTCTCACACACACATGCCTACATCTTCAAAAGTCCCCAAAGAACAAAACATTTATTCTGCATTAGCACACAGTGCCTTGCCTTATAAATTCTAGAGTTTTCTGATCACTCTCTAAAAAGCAGAGAGAAACTGGTTCAGGGTGGTTTCTACTTACGCATTATAAACAAACATAAATACCAGCCTAATAAATCATTATGAATGTTCTGGGAGGAACCCAAGTGAACCAAAGTTCTGGTTCTGTCCCTTGCCTTCTGCCTGTCCCTCTCAGCCTGCAAGTGTTGACAATATCAGAAGTTGGAAATATGTTACAGTTGTTAAGTGACAGTACTAGTTCCCGTCTCTGCCCCTTACCAGCTGGTTTCTGTGGATTGGAAAATAATCAGGTGGCAAAAGTTACCTTCAGAGGGAGAAGGTGTGGATGGAGAATAACAGAAAAGGTGGGACCAACTCCTGGGGCACTCTAGCACTAACTGGTTGAGGAGAGGGATCAGCGAGATACCAGGAAAGGAAACTGATAGCACTGTCATGGTCCTCAAGAGAAGGGAGTGTGATCAGCGCTAAGAAATGACACCTGCTACTCACCGTCCTCAATTCCCTATCCATCTTTTCTGCAGGGATGGATAATTTTTTTCTGTGCTGTTAATATATCAATACAAGTTTCTAACCTTCAGAACCTCTTGGGACTTTTGCAATCTTTTAATAATATCCTCAAAATAGTAAATTTACAGTGGAGAAGGCACCACTTCAACAAAGCCATTAAAATGCCATCACCAATAATGGGACACATTGACATCATGTGACTTCAGAGGGACATGGTAACTAAGTGTAATGTGGGATCCTGGATTGGTCCCTGGATCAGAATTTTATTTTCTATAAAGGATGTTGGAAAAATTGGCAAAACTGGAATAGTCTGTAGATTTAATTAAAAATAAATAAAAATGTCCTCAATACCATCCTTTAGTTCTTACTCTCTATTTTCCTTTTGTATCTAACCTTCTCGGGATTTGGGTTTGCTAAGAGGGACCAAGTTTAGGTTGAAGAGAAACTCTTCCTGAGGGCTTGGGGATGCTTATGGATTGAAATTCCATTCAGCATGAGTTTACTAAATGCCTATTAAGTATAAGATACCATTCCAGATGCTGCAGGAAATAAAATAGTAAAGTGCTATGTTCATAGAAGCCGAGATGTCCTCAAATGCCTGCAATGAAGGAAGGAAATTTTTATAAGAAACTCACGTAAAAAATGCTACAAGGATCTGAAGAGGAAGAGAACATATTCAGTAGAAAGGATTATAGAAAACCCGAAGGAGAAATCATGTGCAGGTGGACCTTGAGGACTGATAAGTGATTAAAAAAGCAGATACAAAATAAAGGATAATTTAATGAAATAGAAATACAAATGAACAAAGGCACAGAGATGGAGAAGTATAGCTCTTTTTTGGAGAAAAAGTTGTCAAATTTAGCTGGATCATAAAGATACATACTTAAAAACAGTAATGAAAAAGAGAATAGTAAGTTTGGAGTAGAAGCAATTACATCTGTCAGAGAACCTTTGGCAGGGAGGCAAGGAGGCAGGGAGGCTGTGTGGTAAGTTGCAAAGAACATGTGTTTAGGGATCAAAGATGGGTTAAAAATTAAGATCTCTAAAATAATATGAATTAAGCCAAATCATCTCTGAATCTATAATTTTTCTTTTTTGCAGTACCAGAGTTTGAATTTAGGGCCTACACTATGAGCCACTCCACCAGCCCTTTTTTCTGATGGTTTTTTCAAGATAGGGTCTCTTGAGCTATTTGCCTAGAACTGTTTGCCTGGGCTGGCTTGGAACGGAGATCC
This sequence comes from Castor canadensis, assembly GCF_047511655.1. Taxonomy (NCBI): domain Eukaryota; kingdom Metazoa; phylum Chordata; class Mammalia; order Rodentia; family Castoridae; genus Castor; species Castor canadensis. Next base: position 79,718,780 of record NC_133388.1, on the reverse strand, counting down.
TCCTGATCTCTGCCTCCTGGGTAACTAGAATTACAGGTGTGAGCCCCGGGGCCCAGTTTGAATCTACAATTTTTATAACATAAAAGGCACTTGTATATTTAACTAAAACAAAACTAAACAACAACAACAACCAAAAACCAAAAACCAAGCACCCCTCAACTAGACCAAACTGAACCAAGACACCAGGTTCATAGCGTTGACCTTGAGACTTGAATAAAAATGCAGTTATGTTCCATACATTTTGTCAGGAAGTCAGGGAATTGCATGGGACCCTGTGCTAGGCACCACCTAGGAGTCATTCAGGTTAGCTTTCCTAGAAGGGTTAGCGAAGTTTGTATAGAAAAGTGCAGTATAATAAGACCAATTGTATTTCGAGGGCTTAAAAGTTACATGTGCACCCCTCTCTGCGAGAGGAAAGAGAAAAGGCTTGGGACCTGTGAGGGGGTGGATACTGGAACAAGCCTGGAACAGCATCGCTATGGCCAGGGAGCATCCTGGGAAGTGTGTACGTGCAACCCCAAAGGGCAAAAAGCAAGTTTCTGCAGCTGTGTGGCTTTGTCCAGCACTGGGAGGTGGGCTTGTCCTTTCTCACTGGAGCCACAGAAATCTTTTCCTGGGTTTACATCAGCAAAGGCTCCCGCAGCTGTGGGCACACTTCACTAGGTCGTCTGTCTTCAACAGTGCCACCTTGTGGCAGAGAAGAGCAGTGGCAGTTACAAATCCATCTGACTCCAGGGCTTTCTGCCCAGTCTTGAAAACAGCCCATTTCTCCCTCTGACGTGTGGGAGTCCCAGCATTTGGGGACAAAGCCAAGTGTGTATGTGGAGGAGAGATCATTGTGTATGCCCAATGATGGAAACTATAAGAATATGAGAAGTTAGTTGAAAAGTAAAGAGAAATGGCTATGTGTAATTCAAGTATGGTGAGCCAATTCTAAGTAGTAATTAGAATCAAATACTTACAATACAAGAGGAATCCATATAAAACAAATATCTAGCTTAAAGGGATAACTTTTACCTTTATAGAAAACCCACCTATTGAGATACATTCTGTAAAGTTCTGGATTGAGATTTAATTTCAGTTTTCATTCATCAGAGAATGAAGTGAAATGATTGAATTCTCACTTTACATTTAGTTCAAGTTCAATAACAGTCCCTAATTATCCTACCATCATCTATACCTTTTAGCATCTGCATTCACTTGAGTTTCTTATGGATGGGGAGAGAGGTCGAAAGGGAGAGGATGAGAAAAGCATTAGTGACATAAATTGCTGATGAATTATACCTGTTTCTGGTCAACTGCCATTAGGTAAAAACTCTACATTTCCACTAGGGTCCTGGCTAATTGTGTGCTAGGTCTGACATGCGGTCATTGCAAAGTGAGCAATGAATGAACAAGATCTAAGCTAGGCATTTCTTCTTTGTTAACTAATTGTTCATTTATCATTGGTTTAGTACATACTGGGCTTTGGAAAATAAATCAATATCTTAAATTCAAAAGGTTCTTTAGTGGTAATTTACTTTTATGATAGACAGGAGAACTTTCTGCCTATCCTTTCTGACTTTCCATGGCCAAAGATCAATCAATGCAGGATCTGCTAGAACATACCTAGGGAGACAGAACTCACTCCTTCATGAAGCAGAGCATCTACTCACTAAGCAAAGTGGAGCGAGGGACCAGCAGCAAAGCCTCACCTGGAGTCAGTAAGAAATGCAGAGTCTGAGACCTACCCCAGACCTGCTCAGTCACTTGACAAAATCTCTACGTATTTGTGCATACTGTTTCAGAAGCTAGTCTCCATTAGACGCTTTTTGACATTAGATGACTGCATCTTACTACAACCTACTGTGTGGTGTGGTCTGTGGCCTCACCCTCAGCCTTGCCTACTACCAGGGCCTCTCTGGAGCCCCACTTCCATGGTTATAAAGCCTGGGAAACTGCCTCTGCTGTGGTCACCTCACCTCCTTACACTCCAGTGTCACTTTCCTGGGTGAGGGCTGGGCTTCAGTTCACGTTGGTTGCATTGTGGTGGCACCTGTAGCAGCTCTGTCTTGGGTGTAGTCTTTGGCAGCTCACTTGGTCCACTGGGTTCTGACTATCTCAGCACCTCTTGAAGGGCAGGTTTGAAAGGTAAGTAAGAACTGTAGGGGTATTTTGCTATATAGGAAGATTGGGAAGACCCAAAAAGTAAATTGCTAGTTTTCCTTTCTCCTGTCAGACTGCTCCATCAGATCAAGGAACAATGGCCTGATGCATTTCTTGGTATCTGTGGGTACTCACTAGCTTCTTTTTGTTCTTCCTCCTTCCCTGACCCACATCTTTTTTTGAGACTGCACTCCCAATTAAAGCAATCATACCTCAGTTTGGCCTTTAAGTGTTTTCTGAGAAATATAGATTAGACATCTGCCTTGTATATGTTTCACTCTCTGCTTCTAATCCTACCATCTGGCCAGCCCTGGAGTGGTCAACATCTTTCATGCCCTCTCCCTTCAAATTCTAGAAGACTTCTATGCAGTACTTTCTCTTTTCTTAGTTAAACACCCTTAGTTTCCTTTAACAATTTTCCAAATGTGATTTTTAGGTCTCTCACCTCTGTCTCACTTTAATATGTCATCGTCTACCCAAATGTGGCTCCTTGAATGTCTCTCCAGGTTTAGTCAATGCAGGGCTGAGTTCATGGGGATCTCATTTTCTTTATTATGAGAATTAAATGAATATTAGTACAGCTTCCCTGTCATGAGCTTATTCTTCTGAGAATTTGATTTGAGTTGTGGTGATCTGACAGGTTAAAAATGAGCATAGGGAAATTAGGTTGAGAGTAAGTGAGGCAGACCTGGTTTGGTCACCTGAGCCAGCTTCTGAGGGAGGCCCAGTTCCTCTAGTGGGCCTGGACTTCCTCTGCCTGTCCATATTCCTTACAGATACATTTGGGCTGATACCCCATCTGGGGTAATACAAGGAGGAATTTATGTTTCTTCCCAAGGGCTTACTCTCTACCGGGTTAGAACCTTCATCTTTTTCATTCAGACCAACCCACAGCCAGAGGACAACTGAAAGCATTAAGCATTGTACCATGTTTCATTTCTCTGTCTTTGAATATGAATCTTATAATGTGATCAGATCACCACTTAAACTGTCTAAGATCTTAGTCTAACATATTGTCTTTCTGAATGCCCCTCTTTTTGTTTTTAAAAAAAAAAATCTCTCTTTCCACCTCCCCCAACTTTTAGGAGCTTTTCTGTTCTATGAATAGACACTGGATTCCCACTGGGAGTAAGTACCTTTTTTATGGGAAGCCTCCAGAATCTTTCAAGGCCAGGTGGGCCATAGTCGATACCCTACATAATAAGGAGCAGAGAGATGCATCATGAGTTTGGAGGGCAAGAGAACCATGAGGCTTGGAGCACAGAGGCACTGCGGAAATTTCAGTGGAGAGAGTTTCAGATTTGCTTTACATTTTCTAGCTGAAAATTACAGAGACCCAATTCTTGAGGCCACTGGAAGCTGCCTTGGTAGTTCCCTTATTTCTTAAGGCAAAAGACATGTTATATTCTCTAATATTTATGGAGCATTGTAAGTGCATATGGTATGGTACCTTATCAAAACCAGAGAAATGACATCATTTTATTTAGAGTTTAAAAGACTGGGGGAGAATCCATGTAAAAATAAATAGCAAAACCAGCTCTCTCTTCAAAATGAGTACTTTCAGTTTCATATCAGTCTTCTGTCCCTTGAAGACTAAGGAAAATAGACTCAATTATTGCTGGCATGTTTGCAAACTATTTTTAGCAATACAGAAGTGCTATAGTAATGAGCCAGACAGAAAAAGCAAGCAGGGAAATTAGGGGGGCATTTCAGCATCTATTAGTCAGTTTATAACAGTATATTCTAATGATTCTTGGTAAAGATACAGCACTATGTTGGTTTCTTTCTGCTCCCAGCACACTCCTGGGCAGTGTCTTTCTTTTATGACTATAAAGGTACACAGAGAATGCATGGCTTCTGAGGTCTTTGTGCCTTCTCAAAGGAAAGAAGGGAAGACAAGAGTGCAATAATCATTTATTGACTGAATGAATGAACATTAAAGTGAGGAGAGTAATTGTAGTAGTATAAAGTATCATGAATGTCTGAACAGAATGAAGACTTTACAATTATTTTAATATATATTTATTGGCATAGAAAAATGATGTAGTATATCTCTGATCAGAAAAAAACTAATTTACAAAATCTTCCATGTTGTCTTAATATAGTATGTTTAAAAATCAGATAGAAAGGACAAAGAATTTCAGCTGGACAGGAGGAATAAGCTCAGGACAACATGGAGACTATGCTTAGTGACAGTGCATCATATGCTTAAAATTGCTGAGTGGATTTACATAGCTGAGATTACAGGCATGTGCCACCACACCTGGCTCTCAATTCCCTTATTAGTGAGCACTTAGACTGTTTCTCATTTATTCTCCAAGTTTTCTTACAACACATATGCAACAATATGTTATTTGTAAAAGTAATGGTAAATATTTTTATAAAAGGAGTTCTTAGCCACACATGACAAAAGATAAAAGTCACACCAAAATGTGGCATGGCTAGATTACTAATAATATGTTGTGGGTGGGCTTCAGAAAGTGGCTGTTAAGTTGAGCTTCTTTTTCAACTTGATATTCATCTTTTGGTTTCTATCAGGTCTTTACTGAATCAATCTGAGCATGAGTCCAGTCATGCTCGGTAGTAGGCAGTATTTTATGAGCAGATTAAATTATTCACGTTGTTGATGTTATTGTAAGAATTTTTAAATGGATGAAAATTCTTAAGGTTAGTCTTTTCCCAAGAGTGGATATTCCCTTAAATGAGTTATTTTGTATAGGCAGTGCTTGTTATGAAGCAAAATCTTCTAGGGAAAAACACATCCCTCAGCACCTTTCATGCAGAACTTAAGTTCTTTTTTTGTTACCAGTTCGAAATACTGCAAAGATAGAAGAAAAGAAAGAGAAAAACAGCATTGTGTGAAGAGGGTGTGGCATTACCTCCATTCCTCACCTCCCCTTTCTAGGGTTCTAGCTTATTGATGATTTCTCTACATCCTTCTCTCCTCTGTTGTTTGGTTTGATTTATTTTTGTCCTTTTAGATTGCTGACATCAACACCCAGGGGCTGAACTCAGCAGGATCCAGAAGCTTATAAAATTTGATGTTCGCATTTTAAAATGCAGGGACTGAGACTTGAACTCAGGGCTTTGTGCTTGCAAAGCAGGTGCTCTACCACCTGAACCACATCTCCAGTCCTAAATTCCAGTTTTTAAGATCTCAACAAATCACAAACTTCATAACATCCAGTGTTTTAGTTGACAACTTATGACACATAGATAAAATGTTTCTTGTAACTTGTTTTGGCTATGTATTTTTGATCATCTCTTTTTATGACAATAATTCTATAATGTTATTTTCTACAGAGAATGAAAGAGACAGAAGACTTTCTTCAGCCTGGTGTTTTTATAACCTTAAACTTATTTTTTCACAGGACACATGAAACATGCAACTTCATCCACAAATACACTCAATTTTTAAAATATCTTTATAGATTTGCATTTTGCAAATATAAGAATTCTCATGAATAATAATTCACACGTTTCCACCAGAAAAGAAAAAAAAATGTATGGCAAACTTACAATCTCATAAAAATGTTATAGGAAACATTCCCAATAGGAAAGAGTTTGTGTTTTGAGTAGGTGTTAATGAGAATGGAATTTTGCCAAATTTATTTATGTGCACAGTGGAAAAATTTCTCAGAGTCAAGTCTCTTCCTTGGTTTACTTCAAACTCTTTTCATCCTGTACTACCCACAGGCTCCTGGCTGCCTTTGGGACATTCTCAATAAGGTGTCTGGTCATGAATTTTTAGGGTGAGGGTCAGTTAGCAAAGTGGCTGGAAGAAGTATTCTAGGAAGTCAATTGTATTGCGAAGGCCAGTAATTAACCATGCAAGGAATTGACTACAGGCAACATGAATATGCGACATAATATTGTGATTAACTGTATTCTCATCTCACCTCAGCCCAGTGCCCAGAATGTCTGCAGCCTTTCCCACAAACTCAGCTCCTAAGGAAGTGTTACTGGGTGGAGAGGCAAAATGGAAAGGGCCAGTAGCCCACCCACCGTGATGAGTTTTATAATATATTACAGAATCTTATAGTTGCTAGGGCTCCTTTCTGGAGCTTTGAATTTTTTTCTGATGGTACTAAAGGTTAAACTTAGAGCCTGATTTTGCTAGGCAGGCTCTCTGCCACTTGAGCCTTGCCTCCAGCCCTTTTTGCTCTGGATTATTTTTGAAATAGTGTCTCACTTTATGCCCAGGCCAGCCTGTATGGCAAGCCTCCTATTTAAGCTCCCCCACGTAGCTGGGATGACAGGTATGCAACTACACCCAGCTTTTATTGGCTGAGATGGTATCCCTGTGAACTTTTTGCCTGGACTGACAATCCTCCTATCTGTTTCCTATGATTACCACACCTGCCTAGCTCCTTCCTGAGCATTTTAGGAGCACATGCAAAGAAGGCTCTGAGGTATAAGATTTGTTAAACTTCATGAAAGAGTTTCAAGTTTTCTTCTGAAGGCTTTTCAAAACAAGAGTGGAAAGGAGGTGAGACCAAACTTGAACTCTTACACAGATCTTATTTGGAAGCTAGAGCTTTTTCAAATGCTTAAAAATGCTCATGCTTCTAACACTAGTAGATATTGGATCAACATACAGTTTATATCATATTAAAATAGACATGAAACAGACAAGACAGCTTTGGTGCTTGTCTTGGAAAGTGTGGAGAGTGAATTATGAGAAGCCTGGGAGAACTGGACATTAGCAAGGCAAGATGCAGCTCAACAGCTTTTCCTAAGATGTTTGTCTGTGGACTGAGATTGGCACAGCCTCAGCCACAGAAGAGGAAAATGCAGAACAGCTTCTCCTAAGTTGTTTACATTCAGAGAAGCAGGAACGCAGGTTTCTCCTGTTACATGTCATGCCCCTCCCCAAGAACTGCTGCTCCACCTGTTTGCCACTGGATATAAAAGACTTGCTGAAGGAGGATGCAAGGCATTTTGCTTTAGGGCTTTTTGCTTTGGGCGTTTTGCTGGAGGCTTTTGCTTTTTGTTTTTGGGCTTTTAAAGGGGAATTGCTAAAGAGGGGTTGATAGAAAGTCTGCACTGAGAACTTTATAATAGGCTATAGAAAAGCTAAGCTAAAGAATAGCTAAAGAGAACATGGGACAGTGCAAATCCGAGCACCAAAGCTTTAAGAAAGCTAAAGAGAGAACATGGGACAGTGCAAGTCTGGTGGCAAAGACTTTAAGAGAGATTATGTTAAAGAAAAGCTAAGAGAAAACATGGGCAGTGTGAGTCTAAGGAAAGAGATTTTCAAGAACAGAAAAGAAGACTTTAAAAGCAAGGTTTTATCAAAACCCCAATGACATTCATCACAGAGATTGAAAAATCTACCCTAAAGTTCATTTGGAAACACAAGAGACTGTGAATAGCCAAGGCAATACTCAGCAAAAAGAGCAATGCTGGAGGTATCACAATACCTGACGTCAAACTATATTACAAAGCAATAGCAATAAAAACAGCATGGTACTGGCACAAAAACAGATGTGAAGACCAGTGGAACAGAATAGAGGACCCAGATATGAATCCACACAGCTATGCCCACCTTATTTTTGAGAAAGGCACCAAAAACATATGATGGAAAATAGACAGCCTCTTCAACAAATGTTGCTGGGAAAAGTGGTTATTTGCCTGCAGAAAACTGAAACTAGATCCATGTCTATCACCCTATACTAATAGCAACTCAAAATGGATCAAGGACCTTAATATCAGACCTGAAACTATAAAGCTAATACAGAAAAGAGCAGGGAATTCTCTGGAAGAAATAGGTATAAGCAAAGATTTCCTCAATAGAACCCCAGCAGCTCAGCAACTAAGAGAAAGGATGGACAAATGGGACTTTATAAAATTAAAAAGCTTCTGCACAATAAAAGAAATGGTCTCTAAACTGAAGAGACCACCCACAGAGTGGGAGAAAATATTTGCTAGCTGCACATCAGACAAAGGACTGATAACCAGAATATACAGGGAACTCAAAAAACTAAACTCCCCCCAAATCAATGAACCAATAAAGAAATGGGCAACTGAACTAAACAGAACTTTTTCAAAAGAAGAAATCCAAATAGCCAAAAAATACATGAAAAATACTACCATCTCTGGCTGTAAAGGAAATGCAAATCAAAACCACACTAAGATTCCACCTCACCTCTGATAGAATAGCCATCATAAAAAACACCACCGCCGACAAATGTTGGCAAGGATGTGGGGAAAAAAGAACCCTCATACACTGTTGGTGGCAATGCAAGCTAGTACAACCACTTTGGAAAACAATTTGGAAGCTTCTTAAAAATCTAAACATAGATCTGCCATATGATCCAGCAATACCACTCCTAGGGTTATACCCAAAGGCATACAACTTCATAGGTACCTGCACACCCATGTTTATTGCAGTGCTACTCACAATAGTCAAGTTATGGAAACAGCCAAGATTCTCCACTATGGATGAGTGGATTAAAAAAATGTGGTATTTATACATAATGGAATTTTACTCAGCCATGAAGAAGAATTAAATTTTGTCATTCACAAGTAAATGGATGGAACTGGAGAACATCATCTTAAGCGAAGTTAGCCAGGCTCAGAAGACCAAAAATTGTATGTTCTCTCTCATATGTGGACTTTAGACCTAAAACAAGTGCAGTGATATTATTGGACATGGGTCACAGAGTAAGGGGAGAACACATATAGGAGGAATGAGGATAGGTAGGAAACCCAAAACTTGAAAGTGTTTGGTGTACCCACTGTAGAGGAGCTAACGTAGTAACCTTAAAGTAACAGGCCAATATGGGAAAGTGACCAGGAAGTAGTGAAGAGATCAGGTAGAGATGAATCAATTTGGCTTGTAATACACATGTGCATGGAAGCAATGCTAGAAATCTCTCTGTATAGCTATCCTTATCTCAACTAGCAAAAACACTTTGTCTGTCTTATTATTGGTTATGTCTTCTCTTCAACAAAATTGGAGAAAAAGGCAGAATAGATTCTGCCTGGAAGTGAGGGGGGTGAGGAGAAAGAGGGTAGGTGGGGGGCAGGGGCAGGGGGGAGAGATGGCCCAAACAATGTATGCACATACGAATAAATAAACAAAAAAAAGAATGGATGTTGACTCCAGATGGCCATATTTTTCTCCTATAACCTAATGATGTGATCTTCAATTATTAATGAATGTTCTGATATTAAGTCAGTCTTGTTTTAATAAAGCAGTATGCCTGTATGATTGCATGCTTTAGATTGTCCTGGAATTTCATTCCTTTCCAGTCACAGTGAGGGGAAAAATTTTTTTGGGAATCATCATTTGTATGAGTTTTAATTAAAGGGTAAGGACTTGAAGAGTATTTGTGTGCTTCTTTAATGAATATTAATTATTTGAATTAGTTAATTAAAGCATGGAGTTTTCTTCTTGTTAAAAATTCAAAAAAAAAGCAAGGTTTTAAGGAAAGACTTTAGAAGCAAAGTTTTAAAGAATTGTAAAAGAGCAAGGCCTTAAAGAATAAAGATAGAGAAAAGAAGCAGAGTAAAATGAAGAGAATAGAGAAAAGAAGTAATGAGGGTTGTGGTCTCCATTCAAGCACCCAACATACCTGGCCCCAACTTTCTGTCTGTCTGTCTGTCTATCCTGTGTCCTTTCTACATCTCCTATTGCCACCCAGTTAAGCCCAGTTAGGTTCAGTAATAACCAGGGAACGAGAGGCAAAAGCTTGCTCCAAGAAAGTTTTAGAGTCTATAATTTCAAAGGTTATACTTTTTTCTCCCAAAGTTTTAGTTCTAAAATTTTAAACTACAGTTTACCTAAAGTGCAATATATACATTGAGAGTACAGATAACGAGCTTTGACAAATGTATAAGTCTTTGTAGTCCTTTCCCAAATCAAAATACACTTCTGTCTCCCTCAAATTCATTCCTGCCATTTTGTAGTCAACATTCTCTCCTAGAATAAATAACTCTCAAAATATAACAATAGAAATTCAGTTAGAAAATAGGAAGAAGACATGAACAGATTTATTACTGAAGAGGATAGCTGATGACAAGTAAGTGTAGTAGACCCTGGTTATCCACGGGGAATCTGGTTCCAAGGAGACAGCTGTTGAGGAAACACCAAGACTACTGGGGGTGGAGAGGGTTCAGGACTCTAAAATTACCCAAATCACCACACTTCAATGGGTCTGAGCATCCATAACTTGAAACTGTATGGAGTAGGCCACATCACTGTCACAAAACCACTGTTGTACATGCTAATATTACTCACCAAAGACTTGATCATAGCTCATGTTTTTTATTTTGAATACTGCAGATGCTTCATTCATTTTTCCTATAACACTATCCAACTTTTGCTAAAGACATGCTGCTTTTCAAAAAATCTCAAATTTTCACTTGATCACTTCAATCAAGTGCATTCACTTTTACCTTGTGTTTGGACTCCATTTACTTTTTGGGAGACAAAAAGTAAAATAAATGTTTTCTGTGAAAATATTTTCACAGAATCAAGGGCAGGGAAACACCCAGCATATCACACAACGATTTTAACACAACCGATGATAAGGCAACACCAGCTGGGAGCACTGAGCTGCATGTGTTTGTGAGAATTTTAAATATTTACTTGTGAAATTCCTTTTAATTTTAGTTATTTATTTACTTATATATTTTGAACATGATTGGTCAAAACCTTGTATAATAATGAATCCCTGAATAAGGTAGGATTACTATACATTAAAATATGTTTTAAAAGGCAAATATTTTTCTAATTCCTACCATCATGATTATTTTTATCCTTTCTTAAACTTTGTATAAACAAAATTACTTAAACTATTTTTTGTTTAAAATGAAGGGGATGCACCAATTCAGGATACAATACAAATATATGTGGAAATGTAATAATGAAGCTTTTTGTATTGATCTCTTAAACAAAGATGTCTTTTTTTTTAATGGAGAGCAGGAAGGTAAATCAGGTCCTCTCAGGGGGTTGGAGCCAGTGGGAGGGAGGAGAATATAAGGAAAAGGAGTAGGAAGTTGGATATAGTGGAAATATTATGTACTCATGTGTGAAAATGAAAAAATGAGACCTATTGAAACTATTAAAATGGAGGGGAGAAGGGACAAAAGAGAAAGATGGGGGGTTGAATTTAGCTAAGATATATTGTAAGCACTTTTGTAAATATCACAATGTACCTCCAGTACAATAATAATATGATAATAATAAAAAACTCTGAAAAAATTAGAAACTTTAATTGGCACAAAATAATTATACATATTGTGAGGTATACTGTGATAATCTGGCACATTTACTCAATATGTAAAATCAAATCAGGGTAATTAGCACATCCATTTCTCAAACACTTACCATTTCTCTGTGTTGGGAATCCTGTCTCTTTTTTTCTAGTTATTTTGGAATACATCATAAATTGTTGTAGACTCTCATTACCCTACTTGTGCTATAGAAGCTTAGAACTAATTCTTCCTGTCCAGATGTAATACATACTTTTTGCATCTTGTTTCTTTTGCTTAACATAATGTTTATGACATTTTCTGTGTTGCTTTATCTAGAAGTAGTTCATTCTTATTTAATGATGAGCAGTATTTCATTGTACAGTTAGCCAATATCATACCGAATGGGGAACATTCAGTATGATGAACACAAGAGTGTTCACTCTCTCCACTCCTATTCAACATAGTGTTGGAATTCTTAGGCAGAGCAGTAAGACAGGAAGGAGAAATAAAAGGAATATAAATAAGTAAGGAAGAAGTCAAACTATCCCTATTCTCAGACAACATGATCTTATACCTAGCACACCCAAAAAACTCCATCAAAAACTCTCAGACACCATAAAAGCTTCAGCAAAGTAACAGGATACAAAATCAATTTACAAAAATCAGTAGCCTTTCTGTACACCAACAATGAACAGATTGAGAAAGAATATAGGAAAACACTTCCATTTACAATATCCTCAAAAAAAATTAAATACCTAGGAATAAACTTAACAGAAGATGTGACTAACCTCTACAAAGAAAACTACAAACCATTAAGGAAAGAAATGAAAGAAGACTACAGAAGATGGAAAGATCTCCCATGCTCATGGATTGGTAGACTCAACCAATATAGCAAAAATGGCTATGCTACCAAAAGCAATCTACATGTTCAAAGCCATTCCCATCAAAATCCCAATGACATTCATCACAGATAGTGCAAAATCTACCCTAAAGTTCATTTGGAAGCACAAAAGACCACGGATAGCAAGGCAATATTGAGCAAAGAGAGCAATGCTAGAGGTATCATAATACCTGACTTCAAACTATAGTACAAGCCATAGCAATAAAAACAGCATGGTACTGGCACAAAAACAGATATGAAGCCCAGCGGAACAGAAGACCTGGATATGAATCCGAGTTGCCATGCCCACCTAATTTTTGACAAAGATGCCAAAAACACGTGGTGGAGAAAAGACTGTCTCTACAACAAATGTTGCTGGAAACACTGGATATCTGCCTGCAGAAACCTGAAAGTAGATCCATGTTTTTTTACCCTGTACAAATATCAACTCAAAGTAGATTAAGGACCTTAATATAAGGCCTGAAGTGAGTATAGGAAAGAGCAGGGAATAAACTGGAAGCAATAGGCATGGGCAGGACTTCCTCAGTAGAACTCAAAATGGCTTAGTAAGTAAGAGAAAGGATTGATTAATGGGACTACATGAAATTAAAAAGCTTCTGTACAATAAAAGAAATGGTCTCTAAATTGAAGAGGCTGTCCACAGAAGTAGAGAAAATCTTTGCTGGCTATAGATCAGATAAGGGATCAATAAACAGATTATACAGGGAGCTAAAAAAATCTAAACTCTCCCCAGAATCAATGACACAGTTAAAAAATGGGCAAATGAACTGAACAGAGCCTTTTCAATAGAAGAAGTCTAAATGGCTAAAAAACACATGAAGAAATGCTCACCATCCCTGGCCATAAAGGAAATGCAAATCAAAACCACACTAAGATTCCACCTCACTCCTGTTAGAATAATTACCATCAAGAACACAAACAACAAATGTTGGCAAAGATCTGTGGAAAAAGGAACCCTCATATGCTGCTGGTAGGAGTGTAAACTAGCTATGGAAAACAGTATGGAGGATTCTTAAAAAACTGAAAATAGAACTGCCATATGATCCAGCAATTCCACTCCTAGGGATATAAACAAAGGAATGTAAGTCAGGTTACAACAAAGGCACCTGCACACCCATGTTTATCGCAGTGCTATTCACAATAGTTAAGCTAAGGAAACAGCCAAGATGCCCCACTACTGATGAATGGATTAAGAAAGTGTGGTTTTTATATACAACGGAATTTTATTCAATCACAAAGAAGAATGAAATTTTCTCATTTGCAGGTAAATGGATGAAACTGGAGAACATTATTTTAAGTGAAGTTAGCCAGGCTAAGAAGGCCAAAAACAGCATGTTCTTTTTCATATGTGGAATATAGACCTAATACAAATACAGCAATATTATGAAACACTGGTCACACTAAGGGGAGGTCATGGACAAGAGGGGTGGGATAAAAGAAGGAAATGAAGAACTTGAATATGGTTGATATATTCTTTATACAAGAACGAATGTAGAAATCTTAAACCAACTGAAACCACCATAAGAAAGGGACTAAGGTAGAATGAAGAAAATTATGGGCAATAAACCAATTTGGGTTATAATACATATATACATGGAAATATTACAAGGAAACTCCCTGTGTAGCTACCTTTATCTCAAATAAACAAAAATGTCATTTTTTCTTTTTCCTTCTAGAAAATAGGAGAACAGGAATGCAGAACAGATCCTGCCTGTGGTGGGGGGAGGGTGTTGGTACCAGTGGGAGGGGGGAGAAAGCAGGGAAAAGGGTAGGAGGGTGAATACAGTGCAAAAAATAAATGTGTACACATGTATGTAAATGCAAAAATGAAAGTACTCCAGGAATGGGGGGAAGAGAGGATAGGAGAGTGGTGGAGGAGGTGAATTCCAGTATGATATATGTGATACATTGTAAGAACTTTTGTAAATGCCACAATGTACCTTCACCCAGCACAACAATAAAGGGAAAAAAAACATCGGGGTAGGGCTGGGGGAGAGGGACAAAAGAGAATGATGGAGGGGTGAATTTAACTAAGATGTATTGTAAGCACTTTTGTAAATGTCATAATGTACCCCCAGTACAACAATAATATGATAATGAAAAACAACCATGAAAAAAATAAAAATTTTAATGGCACCTAATAGTTGTACATGTTGTGAGGTATAGTGTGATAATCTGGCACATTTATACAACATGTAAAATCAAATCAGGGGAATTAGCTTATCCTTTCCTCAAACATTTATCATTTCTCTGTGTTGGGAAACCTCAGACTCTTTTTTTCTAATTATTTTGGAATACATCATAAATTGTTATAGACTGTAGTTACCCTACTTGTGCTATAGAAGCTCAGAACTAGTTCCTCCTATCCAGATGTAATATACACTCTGTGTCTTTATTTCTTTTGCTTAAAATAATGTTTCTGAGATTTTCTGTGTTGTTTTGCCTAGCAGTAGTTCTTTCTTATTTACTAATGAGCAGTATTTCATTATAGTGTTATATCCCAATTTGGTTATCCATTATTTTAATAAGTATTTAGATCACTTCCAGATTTGGATTATTAACAATAGGGCTATTGTGAATATTTTGTGCAAGTATATCCTTTTATGAATTTCTGTTTCTCTTAGATAAACACTTCAGATGGAATTGATGTGCCAATGGGCAAGTATATGTTGAACTTTTAAAGACCCTGGCAGAATTCATGTCTCCTCCAGGGAAAGATGGTATCATTCTTTAGTTCTTCTAAAGTACTTGAGAGTTGTTAAGAGAATGAGCTTATTACAGCAAGAATGGTTATTAATTAAAGTTTGTGGCAAAGTATATAATTTTTATGTCAGATATTCTAACTCTGCAAAGAGTTATCTTAATTTCCTAAAATTAAATTTAATAATTACCAAGACATCAAAAAAGTTTTACAGATCAGTGTACTTTTTACAAAATCTTGAAGAATTTTTTAAAAAGGAAATTATTCCAGTCAGGGGGTAGTCAGGAGAAAGAACTCAGTTATTTTAACAGAAAGAGTTTCATGTAAACCATTGTTAACTACATATATTGTTATCAAACAGTTATCTGAAGAAGCAAAAGAACTGTGTAATGAAAATTTAATGGAGGAAAACATAAGGAAATTATAATGTTTAAAATGGTGCTGATATCTTGGTGTGGAGGAGGGGGAGAGAACTCTTTGACAAATACATTCTTTGTACCATGACCCAGAGAGCAGATCCAACTTTTGTTTTTGGTTTGGTCTATGAGTTAAGTATGTTTTTACACACTTTTAAATAAAAGAAATCAAAAGAATAATTGTATGTTTTGTAGGGCCACCATAACCATAAATTCATTCTCTCACAGTTATGGAGGCAAGAAGTTCCAAAATCAGGCAGTCAGCAGGGCTATGCTCCCCGCCAACCCACTGCTTTGAGACTGAAGTAGCATCTTTCCTTGTCCTCTTCTAGCTTCTAGTGGTGTCTGTCAATGTTTGTTGTTGTCATGTAACTGTGTCACTCTGCTTTCTGCTTCTTCCTCCTCGTAGTGGACTACTGCTTCTTCCTACTCCACACTGTGCTTCTTCTATGAGAACATAGTGGTCTTTTCTCTGAGGGTCCATATTTTTGCATAATACTTTCATGTTCTTATGAGGACACAGTCACATTTGATTAGGGCCACCCTAATGGCCTCATCTTAATTTTATTTGCAAATTTTTATTTCCAAAAGATCACATTCTCAGGTGCACAGGGTTAGGACTACAAAATATCTTTTGGAAGGGGATGCAACTCAAACCTATATCAATAATACTATTTTATAAGATGTGAAAATTATGTGAAATTCAAATTCCAGTATCTATAGGTAAAACACTTACCATATTCAATCATGTAAATATTGTCTATAGTTGCTGCTACAAGAACATAGGACAACAAAGCCTCAGATATTTACTATCTGGGCAAAAATTTGCTGACACCTGTTCTTTGTGCCTCTTTTTGCAAGTATTGGGAAAAACACAAATTGAATTCGCTGCTGCTCCTGGAAGAACTTGCAACTCTTAGGTAAGGAGACATATCAGTGCATGATGCTCAGATGAATGCAAAACCCAGAGAAAGCCCAGAAGAGCAAAATGAGACAGTGAGAGCCTCTTCAATATCCTCCAGTCTTTTAGTTTTTCTTTGTTCCCTGTTATTATTGCAGCTTAACAGGGAAGAAGCTGAAAAATCAGAAATGTGCTTTGTGGAATCCTAGTCTCAGAAGCACACAACAAACAGATTGGATAGATTTGAGACTGACAGACAATTGCTTAATAGCTTTCACATACACATACATAATACAAATACATAACTAGCAGTGTAAAATAGGCTTAGCTGCTATAATTCTCATAACTGAACTTGAGGCCACACAGGAACATATATATGTACAGCCACATGTAGCACAACCATGTTTTGGTCAATGAAGATGATATAAATGACAGTGATCCCATAAGAGCACAGTGGAACTGAAAAATTCCTGTTGCCTAGTGATGTCACTCTCATAGTGTAACACATTACTCACCACTTTGTGGTGATGCTGGTGTAATAAAATCCACTGCACTGCCAATCAAATGAAAGTATACAATGTGTACAGTTCACAATACTGTATATATGATGCATAGAAAATAATAAATAGCATGTTACCTGTT
The DNA here is from genome assembly GCF_047511655.1 of Castor canadensis. Taxonomy (NCBI): domain Eukaryota; kingdom Metazoa; phylum Chordata; class Mammalia; order Rodentia; family Castoridae; genus Castor; species Castor canadensis. The sequence continues at coordinate 79,701,870 of NC_133388.1, read as the reverse complement.
CATGTGTTTGTTATACTATACTTTATCATTATTTTAGGATATATTTCTTCCACTTTTACAAAAGCTTGCTGTCAGTGTGCCATGTAACTCCAGTGGCAGTGCCATACATCTTATGGCTTTACCTCCTCAAATCCAGATGGAGTGATTGACCTGTACCATCTGGGCTTGTGTAAATGCACTCTATAATGTTCTCACAATGACGAAATTGACTAATGACTTATCTCACAGAATGTATCCCATTGTTAAACAGCACATAGTTATGTATATATAAAACTAGAGTTGTATAAATCTATGTATTTGAGTCTGTCAGTCTATAGATAGAAAACTAAATATTGCTTGAAGATATAGATTCACATTCAGGTGTAAGAAATAGTACAGACAAATCCCACGTACTCACTTTCTACCAATGGTTATTCTTGCAGAATGGTGCTGCAATAACACAATCAGCATATTGACATAGGGACACTCACAGTAGAAAATTTTTATGACCACAGAGATGCTCATGTGGCTCTTTTATAGCCATCCTTCCTTCCTTTACCTCAGTTCCTTATCACCATTCTTAGTCCCGAGAAATCATTATTCTGGTCTTTTTTTATCAGTTCATCATTCCAAGGATGTTACATAAATGGAATCATACACTATATGATCTTTTTGAAGTGGCTTTTTTTTGACTCAGCATAATTCTCTGTAAGTTGCTGTATGTGTCAATAGTTTATTTTTTTATTTGCTGAATAGTATTGGATGGTGTAAGTATATCGGTTTTTGTACAACTATTTAATAACCAAAGGACATCTTATTTTTCAGCTATTGCAAATAAAGTAGCTGAAAACATTCACATACAGGTTTTTGTGTAAATATGTTTTCTTTTCTCTGGCTAGAAGCTGGAGTGTGCAATTTCTGGGTTATGTGGCAGTCACATCTTTAGATTTTGATGTCCTGCGTGACTATATCTTTCTTAAACTCCCACCAGCAGTATAGGAGGGATCCAATTTCTCCACATTCTTGCTGGAATTTGGTGCTGTCACTATTTTTTATTCTAATATTCTGATAGGTATGCAATGATATATCATTGTACTTTTATTTTACATTTCATTAATGAAACTAATCATCTTTTAATGTGCCCACTGTCTATCTGCATACTCTCTTCAGTAACAGTTCTGTTCCCATCACTTCTAAATGAATTATTTACTTCTGAATGAATTATTTATTAAGTGTTGAGAGTTGTTTATTTTTTCTAGAGACATATAATTTGCAAACATTTTCTTTCAATCTGTAGCTTATTTCTTCATAGTAAATAGGTTTTTTTATAGAGCAAAAGTTTTTAATTTTGTCGGAGTCCAACTTAAATTTTTTTCTCATGCACATTGTGCTTTCAGTGTCAAACCTGAAAATGCTTTGTCCAGTACTAAATTCTGAAGAGTTCTTGTATTTTCTAAAAGTTTTTATAGTTTATATTTCCATCCAAGTTTTAATACTTTTCTTACTTTGCTTAATATTTTATTTTTTGTTATTTTTTATTGTTTATTCATTTATTCATTGTTTAGGCCATCTTCCCCTACCCCTGCCCCTATCCTCCCCCTGCTTCCAGGCAGAACCTGTTCTGCACTCCTCTCCAATTTTGTTGAAGAGAAAACATAAGAGATAATAAGAAAGACAAAGCGTTTTTGCTAGTTTGAGATAAAGATAGCTTTAAAGAGAGATTCCTAGCATTGCTTCCATGCACATGTATATTATAAACCACATTGGTTCATCTCTACCAGACCTATTCACTACCTTTAATACTTTTGGGGTTAATAATGGCTTAATGTGTGAAATTTGCACCAAAATTTATCTTTATGGCTGGTGGATATCCAATTGCTTCAGTGCTATTGCTGAGAAAGTTATTCTTTCTCTGTTGAAGAGCTCTGCACCTGTGTGAAAAGTTGAGCATGTTTGTGTGGGTGTGTTTTGGGCTCTACATTTTGTCCTACTGATCTAAGTGATTATTTCATCACCAACATCACACAATTTTGATTACTGTAGCCATATAATAAGTCAAAATAAAATGGACTTATTGTGTCCTCTGATTCTTTTTCAAAATTATTTTATTTATTCTAGTTTCTTTGTTCTTCCATATTAAATTTTAGAATAATCTTGCTTATACCTACAAACTATTTTGTTGGGATTTTTATGGGAATTGTATTAAGCCTGTATGTCAAGAAATCTCTGAGTCAGGTTTTAGCTATTTGCAAAACTGCTTTTCCTATGATCTCCTCCACTGTTTATTTGCCTACATTAATATTCATTAGGACACACGGATGTGTCCATATAAAGAAAAAGAGGTGATATTTCCTTGTTATTACTTAGTGTATCGAATGAGAAGCTCAGACATAAGAAGCATGGTCAGGGCGTGGGGCCCCAGTGATAAAAATGGCAGGTAGAAACTTTGGATTTAGCTATTTTGATCTGGCCAATTTGATGCCACTCATTTAAAATGTAATATCCTTGTTTTATTTCCAACTTGTATTAGCAATAGATATCCCTGTGTTACTCCTAACACATTCCAATCACCAAGGATTTTCACTTGCATTTGTAGTTTTCACCTACATTTTCCCCCACCTATTAAGTTCATTTATTTTTAATTTTTTGGCAGTGCAGGGTTTGAATGCAGGGCCTTGTGCACTCTACCACCTGAGCCATGCCTCCAGCCTGTTTTTCTTTAGGTAATGTTTTAGACAGGTTCTTAAACTTTTTTGCCCAGGCTGGCCTTAGACTGCAATCCTCCTATCTATGCCTCCCAAGTAGCTGGAATTACAGGAGTAAGCTACCACTACTGCCATCTATGAAGTTCTTAAATTAACTTTTAAACATTTTGAGTAGGTAATACATTTACATGGTTAGAAATAGTAATGCATTTTATAGAGATGTACAGCTTATATTATATTCACTGTACCTATAACCTCTCAATTCTACCCCTACTTAAACAGGTATTCACTTTGATTTTTCAATAATTCCAGAGAATGATCAGATTGCATTTAAAGTACTTACTTCAAAACATTTTCATAAAAAATATATGTATGTTGAAGTTTGGTGAGATTTTCCCTCACAATCTTACTTTCCATATAACAATATTATTAAAATAGTTTGGTTTAATTTGGGGACTTGAGGATTGATCATACTCCTTCATTCTGATGATGCACTGAGACCAAGAGAAGAGGAGAAGCTTGTTCAGGCCACAGGGCCGGCTTGTGCAGAGCTGGCCTGGAACACAGGCCTCATCCCAGGGCTGCCCTCTGCCCACCCTGAGCATTCTCACTGCTATAAATGGCTCAGATTTATTACGACCATGGCTGAAATCATTGGAAAAGTGTTTCTGCTATCCATCTCAATCCTCTGTTAGTCAGACAGCCCTCCTTTACAAATGAAGATTTCTCCTTTTTTTGCTGACAGTTTCCTGATTTTAGTTCTTTTTGCCCTCTTAGAATTTGTCCAGTTCAATGATTAATCCTCAAGTCTGAGCCCGCTTAGATTGGAGTAATATCTTGCCTACCAGAATGAGCAAGTGAATAATTGAAATTTTTATTAAGGATGAAACTTCTTTATTTTTTTTATTATAAGTGAGAGTTTCAATTTTCTGAGCCTTTCTTATCAAATTCCTTCTTTCATATTATATTCTTTATGTAATGTTTAATTTAAATGGCCAGTCTTCTGTTTTTATGCAGGAAAATAAGTTAGAATGGCTCTCAACCAACTAACATGGCTTTTCAAGTTGGGCTTGTCTTGTATTAATGTAGTAGTCTGACCCCTAGTGGTTATAAAAATAGTTACACTGCTCATTGTAGGAACAAATTTTAACTTTTTCTAAAAAGTGATTCTCAAAGAATTCCTCCTTGAAAAGAAATAAAATGAAAATTACAGTAAAATTATAAGTTAATCAAAAAGTAGTCCTAAAAAATAAATTCAGGAAGATTGTGTTTCTACAAAAATTATTTCTAAATCTCTCTCTCTTTTTTTTTTTTCACTAGTTTTTAGTTTTGCATGATTTGGCTTTACTTATAAAATACATTTATGTTCCAGGAAGACATTCTGTGTTTTCTATGGAATCTAAAACCTATTTGCCCTCCATAATTAATATTTTTTTCATTGTTCCAGAAGGGTCCTTTCTAATCTGGTATGAAATTGAAATCAAATATAGTTGGATGAAATTCTTATATTCTGAAGACCAGAGACCCAGAAAGAGCTGATCACAGGGTACAGTCACAAAGTGAATTATCAGCAGCTCTGAATGGCTCTGACGTTCAGGTGACCCTCAGATCTAGGAGGCCTTCAGATCTAGGAGGGCCTGAAGTGCAGCAGGGAGCTGGGAGGACTAAAAATAAATGTGACATGTGCTCACTGTAAAATATCCAAACAGAAGATAGTAAGTAAAAACTTGAAAACTCCACCAGCCTAAAAACTTATAGCCTATAAGTATCTACTATTTTGACATGCAATCAACAGATACTTTTTGTGAACACACACACACACACATTCTTCACATGGGTTCATACTATACATATTATTCTATAACTTGATTTATTCACTTAATAACATATCTTGGACATCATTTCAAGTCAGTATATTCTTATTGTCTGCTTCCATACTGTTTTGACATAAGGATGTGGCCTAATTTATTAATTATCATCAATTAATTTACACATAGGTGTTTATAATTTTCTTCTGCTATTTGTAAACAGTACTGTAATGAACATCCTTGTATATATATCTATAGACTTATACAAGCATATCTATGGGATAAATGCCATTATTATGACATTTTTGGTCAAAGTTTATGCATAGCTATAATTTTGAGGGTTAATAAAAACACACACATTTGGTCTGCCTCTCTTTCTTCATGTTTTTTTGCTCCTGATGTCATTCTCTGACCCCCATGGCTTCATGTTTCTCTTCACCTTGGCCAGCTTTGCCTTTGTCCTTTTCACACTTTAGCTTTTCTTTTCTAAAAAGAATAAAGTGTTCTGGTATGAATCCTCTCAACTCCTTTTCTCTACATAGATTTGTTAACATCTTTTACTCTCCCTCTTCATGTCTCCTGGACAGATAAGAAAAGAGTAGCTTTCCTTCCTTCATCTGTTTGCTTTTGTCTGGTCCTCCCTACTCTTCTGAGACCTTCTCCTACCAGATATCTCTCTATGTAATGCTTCTTCAATTTCTCCTGTTTTGTATCTTTTTCTTTCTGGCTTATAAAGGTCTCCCCATCGTTTAAGCCATGTTTCCCAAAATCTGTCTAATTAACACTAATTTTAGGAGATATTCAATGGAAAGGAGTCATTCTGTTAAATAATTTTAAATTGCTCTATATACTATTCTCTCTTTTTTGAATATTTAGTACTCACAGTATGCTTGTGAAAGGTTCTAAGTTCTGTAGTAATGAAATTTGTTTATCTTTATTTACTCAGTGTACCGCAAAGTTATTTTTATCTTAGACCAACGCTTTCCTTTTTTTTTCTTCTTCCATGCTTATTAACATTGAAAAACACCTTTTGGAAAATTCACTTTAAGCAAAAATATCCCTTGGCTCTGTGACTCTTCCTGATCATGTCTTTCCTTCTTTCTAAAGCTGAAGTTTGTAAAGTCTAGACTATGCTATTCATTAGCAATATATATATGTATATATATATATATACATATATGTATTTATGTATACATATATATATAGTTGCTGGCTTCCAGATAACCAGTTACAATATGGCTTCTACCCTAACCATTCTATTAAAGTCTCCTGAACTTGAGCGTACAGATTTTGAATGAATTCCCAAATCAGGAGCTTTCGCTCAACCCTTGTTCCTTTTTCAGCAATTTGATATAGGAAATGACACTGCAGACAACTTTATCCTTAAAATTCTGTTTCTAGAGATACTGCATTACTTGGTTTCATTGCAATCTCTAATTCTTCCTAGTTTTAATTTATTTTTCCTTTGGATTTATTTATTTATTCAGTATTTATTAAGTGTCTCCAGATGCATTGTGGGGAATACCAGGGATTACAATCGTGATCAAGACAGTGTCTGCCCTCAAGTAATTGCTACACAGTGTGATATATGCAGACAGCAATCATCTTCCTTCTAAGCAGGACATTTTCTAGGTTACTATGCTTGGCGTCTTCTTCCTTGGCCTTCCCTCTTCTGTGTTCTCACCCCTGGCATCTCATCCATTCACTAGGTTTCAACTACACCATATATATAAATGCATCGCACCCCATTATTTTTCTCTCAAAACCCAGGCTCACATTTCAAAACACCTGCATGATTGATTTATTTTCATGCCAGTAAGCATTAGAAGTCAGCTTTTCAAAATGAAAATTCTCTCCATGTTTTTCTCCTCCAACTCCATAAGATATTATTCTTTCTGGCCTTGCTCTTCCATTGATGGTGTCACTGATGTGGCCATAATCACTGCAGTCCGTCATTGGCTGTCATCCTTCTTTTTCTTGGTTTGTTCCTTCAGCTTCTGGGGCTGAAGGTTCTTTCTCCTCAGCGTCTGGTCTTCATTGTTCCAACATCAGCTCCCATCCTCACTCTCCTCCTCTAGCTTGGTATAGCCTCTTCCTACATAGACTTCTTGAACTTGCTCTCCTTCTTGCCATTGATATGACAATTCCAGATTAGTCACTTTTGCAGAACTGTCATTTATTTTTCGATACTGAGTCTTTGTATGTAGCTTAGGCTAGCCTGGAACTCACAGTCCTCCTGCCCCAACCTCCCAAATGCTGGGATTACAGACCATTCCCTGTTGATTCATTGTGTTTCTTATCAACTTTTAATGCTTTTTTTTGCCTTCATTAAATGTATCTTCCATGGTCTACATCCAAGTGTCTTCAGCTGTCCCTCCTGCTCCAGTTCACATTTCTATCCTACTAATCCTTTGACGTCCAACTCAGATGCCGCTTCCTCCAGGCTGTCCTGCTTTGCACAATTGGCTGTTCTCTGTTCTCCGAAGGCCTGCTGGCACCTGTCCTCCTACATCCTGTACCAGAGTAACCTGTGAACATGTACTGACTCCTCTTCTATGTGGTCTCACTCTTCTGTATATTGCATTGGGATTTTTCTCTATATATACATTTTTCATTATTTAATAGAAAATTAGTGATAGGTGGGATAAGTTAAAAAGTTTCTACTGTATTCCTATTACTTTCACATGGTAATCTACTTTCTTGGAATAATACAAATGATTGAAATTCATTGCTTTTTCATACTTGAGTGTCCAGGGCTTAAGAATCAAAAATCAACAACCATTTTTGCCCCCTCACTGTACTCAGTGCAGAAGAAATTCACTTAGGGGAGAGTCAAAATACACAAACATGACCCAGGGCGCAGCGTAGATTACAGTGACAACTCTTTTGAGAGAACATCTCAAAATACTACTAGCAGAATCTCAAGAGCAAGCCAGGATGTTGGATGAAATCACTAACTTGTTGGACAACCTGAAAGAATACTTACCCTTGGATTTCTTAAGAAAACAACAAATATCTTTGATTTAAAATTGCAAATGAACATTTCTAATTGACACTCTTAGCTCCTAAAACTTCTCTCTTACCATCTCTGAACCCGTGAACTTTCTAAGGACATCAACTGTTTTGAGAGTTTCCTCTCAGTAGTCAGGCAGTCAGGCAGTTTGGGAAAATCTGTTAGCTGAGAGGAGTTCTAGCAGCGAGGGAAGGAGGAAAGAAAGGTATGTTGGGGAAGCATCAGCAGATATTTTTCTAAGTTAAGAATCTTCTAAAGAAGAGGGAGAACTCAAGCATGAGTTTGGGAATCTTTCATCTGACTGGTATATCATGGCATTGTGTGTAGCAGTGGTAGTGGCTTATTATACAACTTAATTTTCCAGTGTCTGTTGTTTTCAGATATTTTCTGTAGTTGCTCTTTAGAGGAATAGCTGAGAATTTTGTTCCTGTTGACTGAGTTTTATTCATATAATAACTTGCATGATTTTTGAGCTGCTGTGTTGTCATCATTTGCTAGGAAGTCTCCTGCCTTCCTAAAAATGTTTCAGACACTTCTATGTTTGTCCAAATGAATGTTTTCACCATAAGCATTGGCTATCAAAGTCAGAATATACCAGACCTTGAGTGCTATCCATGAAAGAAATGATAGGGCCACATGAGGCAAGTTAAGATCTTCACAAACATTAAGATATTTTATTGCAGTAGATATATTTTTGTTTAAATTTTCTATCTCAATTCACTATTAAGATAATAAAGTTAAGAAATTCTGGATTATTTTAGTCATTGTAAAAAGGTCTGGCTGCTTGATGTATGAAATGGTAACATGTTTTGATAAATTAAACCTTCCAGACAAACTTAATCATCATAAATATATAAACAAAAGAGAAAATTGGGAACAAATTTGATTGGCCACTTGATGCCAGTCAAAGGTCAGAGCCAGCGTGATAAAGGCATGAGCTGGGAATGAAGTTGATGGTCAGAAGAGTCTCACGTCAAAGTGGAAACATGAGTAGAAACAGAAAAAAAAGCTGGCTGTGAAAATTCATGGCCCTTGGTGGAGGTGCAATGCCTGATCCACATTTGATGGCATTGCCCAGGACCAGTCTTCCAAGTGAAAGTGAGTGGCCTCTTCCTCTTGCTGTTTGGGGAGAATGTGTCATCATGCTTACCCTTGGATTAAAAATTGATTTTGGAAAATTTTGATGATCTTATAAATTCCTTTGATAACTTTTTAAAATTTGTGGGGTTTTTTTGAAGTCTCTACCTACTTTACTATATTAAGTCATCAGTCAACATGACTGGAGCGTGGTGCTGACTTTTGGTTTTAGATATCTTTCTCTTCTTTCTCTTCTCAGAGAAAAGCTAAGTGAGGGAATTTTTACCATAAATTGGTGACAGTACTGGGAATCTGGCAGTTTCTGGGACATCTGGGTTGGATACTCATGACTCAAATGTAGTGGCTGAAAAACACCACTTTCTCATGCTATATCTGCAGTTTTTTCCTGCAAAAGAAATGCGGGACTGTGTTAGGGAGAAGGTGTAGAAATTCAGTTTCTCTTCTAAGTCCTTTTACCTTCCCTATGCATGTTCCCGAACAAGAGTTATATAAAAATCAATCCTATTAACTGGCTGCCTGTGGTATGGGACATCCAGCATTAAGAAAAATGTTATTAAGGAGACTGGTGGCCTTTAAAGGGCTTTTTATTGATTTTCAATGGATATAACTGCTATCTCCAGGCTTTCAGACAGCACTATGTCTTCCTATTGAAAATAGATTGTGCTTTTTTAAGCTGAACTTGCATAGTACAAGGAACTCCTGGATTCAGTCTTGATATACCAAATAGAGGACATTATAGTGAAATTTGGATACCTGTAAGGACCAAAGAAAGTTATGGGAAAAGAAAGAGGAAGAGGCAGAAAATGAATTAAGGCAAACAAAGGGTGATAGGAGGTAAGAATAAATAGTGCAATGGCTCGTTAGCACTTATGGAAAAAAGTAGCCTGATTGAAACCCTGAGAGGCCACACCAGTGATCCATAAGTATTCCAGGAAGATAAACCTGGAGCTAACTGTGTACCTACTCCTGAGCCCTGGGAGGGAAAAACAGCTACTGCCTGGTTCAGAACAACTCCACTCTGAGACAGTCTTTGAAGGAGTAGATGAGGAAAAGGAAAGTACTTCACTGCTAGCTGGAGAGGAAAAGGAAAGTACTTCACTACTAGCTGGAGAGAATGGTATACCACAGACATCTTTGGGCCACTGGTCCTTAATGAGCACCTTCAGGATAGCAGAAGTCTGAAGCCAGAATCAATAGGCATACAAAAGGGTACCGAGCCATGAGTTGTTCTGATGGTATTTTACTAACTCTTCCCTTACTGCCTCCTTCCCCAACCTTGAAGATGCTGAGAAAGTGATTTTATTGAGGTCTCAATACTGGTGAGGTATAGAAGCCATGAAAATGACTTATGTGGGCATTTCTGAAAGTCTTTCAAATATCTGAGGAGACAAAGGCCTATATGAAAGAGCTGATAATAGAGAAGATTTTGATTGTGGTGATGGGTATGCCAACGACCCTGATCTGCTCATTGTAGATTGTGCATGTTTTGAAATACCACACTCTACCCCATAAATATGTACAATTGCTACTTTTCAATTAAGAATATATATAACATATGTGTATGTATATACACACACACACACACACACACACGCCTATTTTATAACCTTCTGTTGTTTATGTAGTTGAGAACTTAGAGCATGAGGTTCGGGTTCTTCTTGCACATGTAATCTTATGGATTCCCTGCATTTGCAATCCGAATCCTAAAACAAATATAACAGAGTTATCCCTTTGCACTTCTAGTCACAACTTTTACCTTGCAAGGTAATATCTATCTGTATTTTAATTAAAGTGCAGCTTCTATAAAAAATTTAAGGGGAAAGACATCTACTATTTTATCTTCTAACCCCCAGACATACTTAAGAACTGAGGAAATGATGTCATGAACAGTGTTTTGTTCCCAATTTTCTTTCTTTTTTTAAAAACATATTTATATGATTAGGTTTGTCTACAAGGTTTAATTTGTCAAAACATGTTACCATTTCATACATAGAGCAACCAGACCTTTTTTACAATGATGAAAATAATTCAGAATTAGTGAACTTTATTATTTTAGTAGTGAATTGAGATAGAAAATTTAAATAAAAGTAAAATATATCTATTGTAATAAAATGTCTTAATATTTGTGAAATTCTTAAAATACATTTAGAGTCCTACCATTGTAGCATAGCTTTATTTTTCTAGTATTCAATTTATTCTCTTCCTGTGGCATTATTTAATACGCTTTGTATTAAGGCATTGTTGGAAAAGCAAACTTATTTAGTTTACTGGCAAACAAAATATTTAAAAATTTTAAAGCAACTGATGGCTCCTACCATACCCAAGGAAGTCAGTATTACTCAGAGGAGCCACCAAGATTAGCATTCACTGGGGAGAATAACTGTTTCTTAACATGTGGCTGGCTCGTGAGTCATACTGTCTGGACGAACAGTGAGTCTGCTGTACCGTGAAGTATGCCAACCGCTGAGCAGAGGCTGCCCAGATCCACTTTGAAGATCACTGAGTCCTGTGTTCTCAATCATCACCTTCAGAAATTATTGAAAGAACCTGTCCATCTCTCATTCATAGAGGCAGAAACCATTAGGACATGGAGGCTTTAGAGATCATCTGTTCCAATAATGTTATCTTACAGGCAAAACGACCAAAGTTAATAGAGCTCAGTAACTTAGTCCAAGTTCATAATACTGGAGTGCAAGACAGAAAAAATGGTTTCAAATAACATTCCCAGCATGCGATGGGAAGAACAGCAGATCTTGCCTCTGCAAAGGTGGATCCTAAGTCAGTGATTTATTTTTCTGTCTTTTTTTCGTAGCATTTAATTTCTTTTCTGTACTTCCTTAAAAACAGAATTTTAAAAACTAAATGAATATTCTACTATATGCTAATGACTAATGATGTATTTTATGGCTCAGGCTTTCATCAAGTGTTTTTCTTGGTAACGCTAAGTAACTTAGCTACTTTCTCTCAGAGGTACCAGAGAGGCTTAAGACACAGAGAAAATGGTGTAGAATTCGGAGTACCTATATTTAACTCCTTGTTAACAATTAGCAAATGTGATAAGCTCTTGCTACTGCTGTTTTGTTATTGTTAATAATATCTAAATCATGACCTTTGGAGAGTCACATCTTTAGGTTTTAAACCTTCATTGTTAAAAAAGAATTCCTCTCAGCTGGGCATGTTGACACATAATCTTAGTGCTTGGGAGTCTGAGGCAAGAGGATGGAGAGTTTGAGGCCAGCCTGGGTTACATAACAACACCCTGTCTCAAAAACAACAACAAAAAAACCCTAAAAACAACAAAAATGATGTCCTCCTTACAGTAAGATTCTGTTGTAGAAATGTTAATGAAATGCTTAGAAAAGTTAAAAGCAGTGTGTAAATTACACTTCTTTTTAATTATCTCTAAAAGTAACAGACAATTGTTTTTAAGAATATACCACTGGTGTTACAATTTTTTCCCCCAAAATTACTTGGGGGTAGCTTCAAAAAGCATAGTGAAATAGCAAGAGAGATATTGGAACCAACAAACAAAGGAGAATATAAATGCTAGCAGAGTGCAGCTTTGTTCATACAATGGTAAAGAGAGACATACAGGTATCATTTCCATCATACCCTTCAAATATTCCTTCAAACTGTTTCCACCTAAGGAGAGATGTCAGTTGATAGCACTTTGGATGGGACAATTGATTATAACTGGGGCAAACTCTACTGTATGTCCAGACTAAGAAGTCTCATGCCTTTGGTTTGTCTTATATTTCCTTTGTATCTTTAGTTGGAAGAACAATGCTGAATGACATCTTAGTGAATTATAACCAAAATCACATTTTCAAAATTCTTCATATTACAGAAAAAATAAATGAGGAATTTCTGTTTAAGAAATCTGCTAGGGGATGCACAGTGAAGAGCATACAAAACAACCTTGTGAATATTTACATAAATTAGAGGTTAGTAAAGATAACCGGGTGGTTCACACTGAGATTGCTTCTCCAAACAGGACATTCTTTCACTGCAGTGACAGTCCATTAAAAATGGATGGAATGATAGGAAGTTGTCTTTAGCACAAGATAATTAGGTTGAAGCTCTAGGATATATGTACACAGCTCATCAAAATGCTCAGCCTTCACTTTCCAGCTGAAAGAAATGAAAATAGACAGTGTGGGATTTAGAAGGAAACAAAGCTAATAATTTGAGATTGAAATGAGATAGGGTGGATGGCAAGAGCTATTTTCAAAATTAAATGACATTTGATTGACTATTAGGTGAAGAGAAAGAGGGAGAAGGATGGAAAAATGATAGGCTAGGCCTATGACTTAGAATGGATTCACTGAAGAAAAAGGTTCAGTGTCTCTATTGGCAGTGGGGACTCCTGGATTGAGACTTTTCACTCTACTTCCCTCGTGGGGTTGACAGTGTATAGTTAAATACTTGGCAGGTGGACTTTTGATTTATGCATTTCTGATATGTATGTAGAAAATCTCCAATGTGCCTTAGTGTGGGGTTAGTGATCATCTTGGTAATTGAGATCAAATTATGTGTTTGGATGTCATCTGCAGACTTTTGGTGTTAACAGAAAAAAAAAGGATATTTGAAGAAATAACACAAGAATAAGAAAGTATATACCTGATGCCTTTATGTTATAGGACAGTAGCTCTCAAACTTTGGCCTGTGGGGACCTGAAAAGTTGCATTTCTACAAGGCCCCCAAATGGTGTTGATTCAGACAGTATGGGGACTGCATTTTGAGATCCATTGCTCATGGGGTTGGAAAGGACTAGGAATTTGAACAAGTTAAAGGTAACTTTTAGACCATAGATAATGGTCTTACACTTAGATAAAGGTTTTAAATTACCTTTAAATTACTAAATTACTGTTAGCCTAGGAGACTAACAGGAGGTGTTAGCCATTGTTGTATGGGTACACAGAGAGCAGTCATTAGAATGGAAAACTGGTCTGAGCTATTGTGGAGCTGTGCACAGTAATGCATAGTAACAGGTGGGATGGTATAAACAAAGTACAAGTGACACTTAATGTGGTGCACAATAGAATGGTAAGAGGGGAAATAAACACAGACTTCCAGTCTACAGTGACTTTCCCCATTCTTCTGTATGAGGCTTCAGAGTCTCTTGCTAAAATTGTAAACACCATCTTCTCCTCTTTAGGGAATAGTCATAGAATTAGTTATGAATTCATTCAGCTAGCTACAAGAAATTAAACTGCTGACCAACAGCAGTATACTAAAAAGACATTTTTTTTTTAGAATTCTCAATTTACCTAACTTTATCAAAGTTATACTCTCTTAGGTTACATTATCAAAGCATTGATTTGCTTCAATCAACAATTACTTTACATGATTGAACTAAATTGATCCCAAATTATTTGGTTTTACATTTTCTATTACCTAAATATTGATGGTATCCCCAGATCTCTTACCTTCATTGTGCTCTTAAAGACACAGTCAAAACAGAAAATTAAATGTTTTAAATTATTTCAGGAATCCAAGGTAGGAGCCACACTGAAGTATGGATCAAATAGTATTCATAGCCACCACAGTTTATTATGGTTCAATAAATGTATCTAACTCTATGTGATAGTAGACTTAAAACTGCATTCAGTATTGTCAATAAAAAAGTTAAGACACAAAACATCACTAACTAGTTGATTGGTGTTTATGAAAGGACTTTTCTTGTAATTGTAGTTGAACATATAATAAAGTTAATGATGATAATATTCAAGAGACCATTCAGTGGGAGTTACAGGAGAAAAGAGTTGGCAATTTATATCAAGTTGGGTAAGATATCTCTTCAGAAAAAGGACTATAATTCCAACTTAATTTAAAACAAAACTAAGCATTCATATATGTGACTTATTTTTATCTCCTAATAAGAATTCTGAAGGTAGGTGGCTGCTGGGTTGCTCCTGCTTTCCCTACAACTTTCTTGTTTTTGTTTTTGCTTTTGTTGTTGGTGATGGTGAGGTTTGTTGGTTTTTTTGGGATTGAACTCAGGGCCTAGTGGTAGGCAGGCACTCTACCACTTGAGCCATGCCCCTAGTCCTTTTTTCTTTTTTTAATATTTGCCTTTCAGACAGGGTTTCATGTTAACTTTGCCTGAGCTGCTGTCCAACTGTGATCCTCCTACCTCTACCTTCCTCATCGCTGGGAACCACAGGCATGCTTGTTTTTGAAATAGCGTCTTGCTAACTTTGCCTGGGCTGGCCTCAAACCTTGATCCTCCTTTCTCCACCTTCTGAGTAGTTGAGCTCGTAGGCATACCTAACTTACTTTCTTGACCTTTCCTTTGCTTAATAGTCACTATGTTAGTGGCCTAGCATATGGGCTGTCTTGGAGAATGTTGCATGTGCACTAAGGAAGGATGTATACTCTGTATTTATTGGTTGAGAATTCCATAGCTGTCTGTTAGTTCTACTTGTCCTTGCTCGGCAGCTAGGTATAATACAGTCTTAGTCTTCTTGGCTGTTCATTCCTACACTGAGGCTCCCACCATATTGATCTGGGGCCTATGGTAAGTAAAGATATGTGAGAAAATCGTAGCAATGCTTCATGCTGTTAATGTTCTCACTAATACTTAAACTTTCTTGAATAGGTGTTTGTCATTTCTTGTATGTCTTTAGGACAGTTTAATAATGTTTTCAGCCCCAGAATGGTCACATCACTGGTAGGAGGGTCCATGGTACTCATACCACAGTTCTAGAAATGGATATCTCTTATGTATATTTTTAATACAAAGAGTATCTTTCTACTCTTACATCAGTTGAATAGTAAATTAGAGCTGGGGCAGTGAAGTCATAGATAGGTTAATAGTGGGTGAGGAAAAATCAACTTCCCAACACAAGCATTTTCTAAACAAAGAGAATGTTGTTCTTCTAGCGAATATACCTTCTGATAACACTTGAAATGTAAAGACTAAAAAGCAAATGAAGCTTGTATCTCTTAAGAGATACTTTAACCTTTTTTCTTATAGTAAAAATTTAAGAAAACTCAATTTTATGATTACAAGATACTCACTATGCATAACTTTCACTTAAATTTGTGGTAACTAGTATGCAAATACTACTAACATTTCCCTTATTTTTCATTTTCAATGAAGGCCATATATAATTCACTGCTTTGCATTCTCATAACTTACTTCATCAGCTTTTTTACCTAAAAATTTCATTAGCTGCTTTTTCAACATATGACCTAGGAGACTGAATAAAAATCTGGAGTTCAATTATTTTTGAGCTGGTTTTGGAGCAGGTAAATGACAATTGAAAGTAATACATTTGAAAATAACTTTGGGAGCAATTTAATATTCAAAGATCAGTTGCATTAAATAAAATGACACATCATATCCCGGCTGCATGGAATTTCCCAAAAAGAATTCAGTTGCAAGCCACAGACTTTCAGTCAACACTCAAGCAGTGCTTGGGTTGAACAGGACATGGGAATAACTAGTCCTTAGTAATATGACAGTTGTAATGTTCTTATTTTATGTTTTACTCATATGAATTAATGTGTACTAAACTCATGATTATGACCAGAGCGAGACATGATTGTGCTCAACTTTTCCTGTTTGGTGAGAGCTAAAGGGTTGTTGCCAGGTAATGTAGTTGTACCTTTGTGTACTCAAGGGATTTGTTCTGGGGTTCCAGGTGGATACCAAAACCCAAGGTGTGCAAGTTCCTTATACAAAACAGTGAGGTGTAGTGTTTGCATATACCATATGTAATCCTGCTGTAAACTTTAAATCATCTCTGAATTACTCGTACCCAATACCAGGTATTGCTATGAAAAGGTAAAGGTTATGACAATAGTTGTTACATTGTATTGTTTAAGGAATAATGCCAAGAAAAAGTTCTGTGCATGTTCAATTCAGACATTTTTTTCTCCCAGATATTTTCTGAGGTTGGTTGAATCAGTGGATGCAAAATCTGCTGAGATGGAGGGTCAAGTGTGCACTTCCAAAGACCAAACTGGTGTCTTTTGCCACATGTATCCCACAGCTTGATTTTAATGCTCTGACTGCTCCCACTTCCCATGAGACTTATCCTACTCATTGAACAAGCCACACTCAGGCCACACTGTAATTTTCTGTTATAGACATCACTGTGGCTCCTCTCTGATGTCCAGAAAGGTAGACTGGAGAGTTTATAGGCAGCTGTCACTGCAGAAAGAGAGATTGCAAATAGCAGCTCAGCTGTACCAAGCTCAATCTTCTTTGGTGAACAGGGCTTCTCATGAAGTATAACTGGAGCTTCCAGGTAATATAGTAATCCTTGGGTTAAGATATGGAAATTCCATTTCATTCTTGATCATTTGGCCTGGGCAGTTTCGTGATTAACAAAACCATTGGCTTCTGTACATAAAGGAGATGGAGAAACATTAGACGATGGTTGCTTCTTTTTAATCTTCATTCTTTTGCAGCTTTCTTATCTAAGTAGTGTGTTGGGATTTGAAAAAGAAGCTGACTTCCATGCATTTATTAACATTCCTTGCCTAAATATTTGATAAGTATTAATAGAAACAGGTGTTGAAGCATATTCACATTTCCTGAGAAGACTGTCATCACTCTCTGCCCTTTGGTGGCCTCGATTCACATTTCTGCAGCTGCTGCCCTTGCTAGCTGTTTTATGTAATTTTCTGGTACAGACATCACTGTGGCTCTTCTCTGATGTCCAGAAAGTTGTTCTGTTGGTGTTTGTATGTTCTTAAAGTCACATCTTAGTTTGTGCAGGCTGGTATAACTGGTATAAAAATAAAAAACTGGGTTGATTAAGCAACTCATCCAAGATCAAGGTGCTTTCAGATTCAGAGCTTGGTGAGATGGCCATCTTCCTGCTGTATCCTCACATGGTAGAGAGAGGAAGCTCTGGTGTCTTTCTGTTTTTATAAGGGCAGTAATTGTATCAAGTCCACCTTCATGCCCTTATCTACCCCAATTACAACCCAAAGGCTTCTAATGCCATCACACTGGAATTAGGGCTTCAACATTTGAATTTGAGGGAGTCACACACATTTAGTCTATAACGGTCATAAGTTGATAGGTTGATATATTCAATTTTTGATTAAATATGAGAAATCTGGAATAGCCAAGCCATTGAGTCAGGGTTGGGTGGCCCAGGCACCTTACTTTACTCCATCTGAGCACATATTTTCCTACTAGGGATCTTCTCCAAAGAGAACTCCAGTCTAATGTTTATTTCTCCTTTTACTTAAGGAACATCAGTCAGTACATCTGTCACATGAACATCTTTTTTGAGCATGTCTGCCAGGAGATGTAGCAGGTGATTGTGTAAATAGAATTCCTGGAACTCTATCTTGTTCTCTTGAGTGTAGGGTATATGATTCCAGGTTTTTAAGTTAGAAATGAACGAATATGCTATATATCATAACAAAGGTTCTTCTGCTTTGACAGTTCAGAGATTGCTTTTAAGTAGGAGAACTAGGAAAAGTTTCATTTAGTTTGTACCCTGAGTGACCAGCAGGAGTTTGATATGATGAGGTATATCAGGAACAATTTCAGAAAGGGAAAATGGTAACAAAAATCAGGAATAGAAAAAAATGTCTGTTTTGTGTAGTTTAGTGGGTTGAATTCAGAATCATAAGGAATTGATACTTAAATAGGAATTTGAGGGAGCAAAGGTGATGAATCTTGGGGATTTTTCTTTTCAGTACTGGGGCTTGAACTCAGGGCCTACACCTTGAGCCACTCTACCAGCCCTTTTTTGTGTGTGTATGGGTATTATCGAGATAGGGTATGTGAACTATTTGCTTTGGCTGGCTTCGAACCACCATCCTCCTTATCTCTGTCTCCTGAGTTACTAGGATTGTAGGAATGAGTCACTGGCACCTGGCACCTTTGGATTCTTTTGAACTCTGAATTCCTTTCTGATTTATTACTGCATGTATTTCTTGTGGCAACTGTGGAGGACTGAAAAATGTCTTGGAGCTTGGAGTCTGGGGGTCCTTGTCTGGTGTGTGACTGACACATTCAGATGT
Source organism: Castor canadensis (assembly GCF_047511655.1). Classification (NCBI taxonomy): domain Eukaryota; kingdom Metazoa; phylum Chordata; class Mammalia; order Rodentia; family Castoridae; genus Castor; species Castor canadensis. The sequence goes on along the minus strand of NC_133388.1, from coordinate 79,683,271 downwards.
TGTGATTTTCCTGGATTATGTAAATAAACAGTGCAAGCTCTATGCTAGATTACAGAACACACTCACTCAGAACAGACTTCAATGTAACACATGCTCACATAGACTTTAACAGCACACACACACAGACATCAATTGTGTCAGTTTGAAACTTTATTTAGTTTGATTTTTCGTGCCAAGCATGAAACCTAGGGCCTTGCACACTCTAAGAAAACACTGTACCACTGAGGTATAACCCCAACCCCATAAGTGTTATTTGAATGGAGTCATAATTCACGTGCTCTGTGACTAGAATCTTTATTCAATGCTATTTTCTTGAGATTTTCTCATTGTATAGTTATTGCTGTGTTTTCATTGTTTCATTTGATTTTATTACTTTAAAACTTTTTTGAGGGAATGCACCATACTTTATTCTTCCTTCTGTTCTACTTTTGGCTTTTGAAAATGCTGTAATATATATTCACTGGTGAATGTTTTTCTTCTGAGATACACATGTAAGTTTCTCTAAGGTCTATGCCAGGAGTGTCAAGGGAAGCTCATGCCACCTTTTCCTAAGCAGTTGAAAGTTGATGAGCGCTCCTGTTGCTCCGTGTCCAGCTCTTCAATCTTTTATATTTTTTCCAAACTGGAGAGTATGATATTATGTCTTGCCACGGTTTTATATTGTATTTTTAAGAAGTGTCGGCATCTTTTTAGTTTCTGTAGGGACTAGTCAGTGAGGACAATACTTCTTTGTTTTTTTGTTTTTTTTTTAATAATTGTGGCATTGGAATTTCTCCTAGTTGTCTGTCAATTCTGGTTTTGTATGTTTTGAAGTCATTTTATTAGATGGCTATAAAATATAATGGTGAAAATCCTGCTGATTTAAAGCTTTTGTCACTATCTTTATCCCTTTCTGTTTATTTTGCCTAGTATTGTCTCAGAAGGTTTTTTAGGACTTTTCAACTTTAACTGAATTTTTTGTATGCTAATTCCTTAAATTATATGTGTGTTTATTCAGGTTCGCACATGCAACACATATATTCTTTTATATGCATTTATAATTTTTCATGTTTTAATTGCTACACTTAGTATATTGACATTTGATGTAATTACTATATTTGTATTTGAATCTGCATATTATTTTGTACTATTCTCCATCAGTATCCTACATTTTTATGTTGTAAATGTAGTGCAATATACATATTGAATTACATATACATTTTTATCTTTGTGTTTTTCCCATAAATGTTTCCTAGGCTGTGCATTATCTTAATTCTTTTGGATCACTTTTTTTTTTCATTTTTCTTTTATTATTCATATGTGCATACAAGGCTTGGTTCATTTCTCCCCCCTGCCCCCACCCCCTCCCTTACCACCCACTCCACCCCCTCCCGCTCCCACTCCTCAATACCCAGCAGAAACTATTTTGCCCTTATCTCTAATTTTGTTGTAGAGAGAGTATAAGCAATAATAGGAAGGAACAAGGGGTTTTGCTGGTTGAGATAAGGATAGCTATACAGGGCATTGACTCACATTGATTTCCTGTGCGTGGGTGTTACCTTCTAGGTTAATTGTTTTTGATCTAACCTTTTCTCTAGTTCCTGGTCCCCTTTTCCTATTGGCCTCAGTTGCTTTAAGGTATCTGCTTTAGTTTCTCTGCATTAAGGGCAACAAATGCTAGCTAGTTTTTTAGGTGTCTTACCTATCCTCACCCCTCCCTTGTGTGCTCTCGCTTTTATCATGTGCTCATAGTCCAATCCACTTGTTGTGTTTGCCCTTGATCTAATGTCCACATATGAGGGAGAACATACGATTTTTGGTCTTTTGAGCCAGGCTAACCTCACTCAGAATGATGTTCTCCAATTCCATCCATTTACCAGCGAATGATAACATTTCGTTCTTCTTCATGGCTGCATAAAATTCCATTGTGTATAGATACCACATTTTCTTAATCCATTCGTCAGTGGTGGGGCATCTTGGCTGTTTCCATAACTTGGCTATTGTGAATAGTGCCGCAATAAACATGGATGTGCAGGTGCCTCTGGAGTAACAGTCTTTTGGGTATATCCCCAAGAGTGGTATTGCTGGATCAAATGGTAGATCGATGTCCAGCTTTTTAAGTAGCCTCCAAATTTTTTTCCAGAGTGGTTGTACTAGTCTACATTCCCACCAACAGTGTAAGAGGGTTCCTTTTTCCCCGCATCCTAGCCAACACCTGTTGGTGGTGGTTTGCTGATGATGGCTATTCTAACAGGGGTGAGGTGGAATCTTAGTGTGGTTTTAATTTGCATTTCCTTTATTGCTAGAGATGGTGAGCATTTTTTCATGTGTTTTCTGGCCATTTGAATTTCTTCTTTTGAGAAAGTTCTGTTTAGTTCACATGCCCATTTCTTTATTGGTTCATTAGTTTTGGGAGAATTTAGTTTTTTAAGTTCCCTGTATATTCTGGTTATCAGTCCTTTGATGTATAATTGGCAAATATTTTCTCCCACTCTGTGGGTGTTCTCTTCAGTTTAGAGACCATTTCTTTTGATGAACAGAAGCTTTTTAGTTTTATGAGGTCCCATTTATCTATGCTATCTCTTAGTTGCTGTGCTGCTGGGGTTTCATTGAGAAAGTTCTTACCTATACCTACTAACTCCAGAGTATTTCCTACTCTTTCTTGTATCAACTTAAGAGTTTGGGGTCTGATATTAAGATCCTTGATCCACTTTGAGTTAATCTTGGTATAGGGTGATATACATGGATCTAGTTTCAGTTTTTTGCAGACTGCTAACCAGTTTTCCCAGCAGTTTTTGTTGAAGAGGCTGCTATTTCTCCATCGTATATTTTTAGCTCCTTTGTCAAAGATAAGTTGCTCATAGTTGTGTGGCTTCATATCTGGGTCCTCTATTCTGTTCCACTGGTCTTCATGTCTGTTTTTGTGCCAGTACCATGCTGTTTTTATTGTTATTGCTTTGTAATATAGTTTGAAGTCAGGTATTGTGATACCTCCTGCATTGTTCTTTTGACTGAGTATTGCCTTGGCTATTCGTGGCCTCTTGTGTTTCCATATAAATTTAACAGTAGATTTTTCAATCTCTTTAATGAATGTCATTGGAATTTTGATGGGAATTGCATTAAACATGTAGATTACTTTGGGGAGTATCGACATTTTTACTATGTTGATTCTACCAATCCATGAGCATGGGAGATCTCTCCACTTTCTATAGTCTTCCTCAATCTCTTTCTTCAGAAGTGTATAGTTTTCCTTGTAGAGGTCTTTCACATCTTTTGTTAGGTTTACACCTAGGTATTTGATTTTTTTTGAGGCTATTGTAAATGGAATTGTTTTCATACATTCTTTTTCAGTTTGCTCATTGTTAGTGTATAGAAATGCTAATGATTTTTCTATGTTGATTTTATATCCTGCTACCTTGCTATAGCTATTGATGATGTCTAGAAGCTTCTGAGTAGAGTTTTTTGGGTCTTTAAGGTATAGGATCATGTCATCTGCAAATAGGGATATTTTGACAGTTTCTTTACCTATTTGTATTCCTTTTATGCCTTCTTCCTGCCTAATTGCTCTGGCTAGGAATTCCAGTACTATGTTGAATAGGAGTGGAGGTAGTGGGCATCCTTGTCTGGTTCCTGATTTTAGAGGGAATGGTTTTAATTTTTCCCCGTTAAGTATAATGCTGGCTGTAGGTTTGTCATATATAGCTTTTATAATGTTGAGGAACTTTCCTTCTATTCCTAGTTTTCTTAGAGCTTTTATCATGAAATGATGTTGGATCTTATCAAAGGCTTTTTCTGCATCTATTGAGATGATCAAGTGGTTTTTGTCTTTGTCTTTTGGATCACTTTTTAAAAAATCAACTCACTTTCTCTTTCCACTAGCTTATAATATGTACAATTTGTCTATTTTACTATTTTCTGAACAAATTATAGCATGAATCCTTAACTTAAAAATTTCTATTATTAATCAAAATCTCAACCCTCCTCCATGACTATCAATACAAGGTTCATAAAATACTGTGACTCATCAGATAGAAGTAATACATTCTGGTGTTCTACAGCAGTGAAGTGCCTGTTACATTTTATGAATCACCAGATGAAAGGAGCTTGAATGCTGTAACATAAAATAATGATCAGGAGATGGAAACCTTAATTACCCTGTTTTGATCAGAATATGTCATATGCATGTATTGAAATATCACACATACTACATAAATAAGTATAATTGTTATATATTAATCAAAAGTTTAAAAACTCTTATTGAGAGGGAAACTACTATTATTTGATCACTACACACTACATACGTGTATTAAATGATCATACTACAATGATCATAAATTGTACAATTAAAATAAAAAATCAAATATTATAAGTCAATTTATCCTCTCAATTTTATATATATATATATATATATATATATATATGCCTTTTGTATATTTAAAGTTGCTATTAAACAAATCATAGAAGGCTTTGTTCTTAGTGCTTTAATCAAGGTTTATCTAGATTTGTTTTCATATTCTATATTGTGTTTGCTCTTCATTTTTCTTCAATATTAGTTCTTCCATGGGAGATGCTTTATATCTTTCTGAAGTATATACACTCTTTTGTATAGTGTAGTGATTAATGTGTGTTAATGTGACTGGTTTAGTGGACGCCCTGATACTTGGTAAAGCATTATTTGTGAATATGAGGGCATTTCTGGAAGAAATTAGTACTTGAATCAGTAGACTGGTTAAAGAAGATCTACACTCGCCCATGGTGGATGATATCATCTAGTCAGTTGAGGGTGTTGACAGAAAAAATGCAGAGAAGAAAGGTGAATTAGTTCTGTCTGTTTGACCTGAGACCTCCATCTTCTCCTGCTCTTGGATATTGGAAATTCTAGAGTCTCTGGTCTCTGTGATTCAACTGAATTATACGTCTCACTCTCCTGGTTCTCCAGCTAATTGTTAGGTCAGGAGACTTCTTATCCTCCATAACTGCATGAGCCAACTATCATCTCTGCTTTCTCCTCTTTCTTCTCCCTCCTATTTCTTTGGAGAACCTTGACAAATACATGCAGGTTTGCAGAGTTGAACTCTTTTAATTTTCCTCTGGAAATGTACTTACTTTGTCTTCAATATTAAAGGATTTTGTTGCTGACTATAAAATTCTAGATCAGTAGTTATGTTTGTTTTCTAACAGATTGGACATATTTTGTTTCTACTTTTCAGTGTTAATAAAAAAAGTCAAGATAATCCTCTTGTCTCTGGATGAATTTGAGATTGTTTGATTTTTGGCATCCTACAGTTTTCCAAAATGCTGTACCTCCACTGTGGAGATTGTATCTCTGTATCTATTTATATTTCTTTATCATACTTGATAATTGTTGGGTTTCCTAAGTCTGATGTTTGAATGCTTTCAAAAATTCTAGAATATTCTCAGTCATTGTCTCTTTTAATATTATTCTAAATTCTTCCATTTTAGTTTTCTGGAACTTCATTGCATGTCTGTTAGAGTTTGTTAATCTTTTCTGTTTTTCTTTAACACCTCCATCTAAAAACTTCATTTTTTATATTTCATACTGTGTTTTGAATAATTTCTTTCAGCTCTTTTTTCTCTCTAGCTATGTCTAGTATGTTGTTTAATGAACCTATTGAGTTTTTACTTTACATTGCTTAGAAGTTCTCTTGTTAGTTTCATATATATTTTGTCATTATTTATAATTTCATTGGTTATATTTTCAACTATTGATTGACTTAACTTTTGGTGGTAGTGGGGCTTGAACTGGGGGCCTTGCACTTGCTAGGAAAGCACCCTACCACTTAACCCATGCCCCTAGCCCTTTTTTAGTTCAGGTATTTTTCAACTAAAGGTCTCACATTTTTGCCTGGACTGAGATCATCCCATTTACCCCTTCCTTGTAGCTGGGATGACAGGTGTGCACCACTATGGCCATTTTTTATGGGGTCTCACTGACTTTTTGGCTGGGCTAGCTTCAAACTGTGATCTTCCCAATCCCTGCCTCCCAAGTAGCTGTTACAAGTGTGAGCCACTGTGCCTGGTCTCTTTTATATACTTTTGTCATAGTTATTTAATATGCTGTGAGGAATACTCGAATTTTCAAAATGTGAGAACCTCAGATTCTTTGCAGTATGATCTTAAGGTTTGTTACTTTTATTGTGGGTGAGGTCCTGATTATGGTTACTGACTCTCAGGACAGCCCCTTGCCTCCCATTCATCTTCTAGTGTCAAAATCTGTGATTTTTAAAATCATTTTTACATTTATTCACATGTGTATACATTGTTTGGGCCACCTTCCCCCAGCCCCCACCCCCAGCTTCCAGGCTGAACCTGTTGTTGTTCTCTGATTTTGTTGAAGAGAAAACATAAGAGACAATAAGAATGACATAGTGTTTTTGCTAGCTTCAGATAAAGATAGCTATACAGAGAGATTCCTAACATTGCTTCCATGCACTTGTGTATTACAACCCACAGTGGTTCATCTCTGAACCACTCTGACAGTTTTGGATAACTATATTTGCTCCTCCACAGTGAGCACATCAACCCATTCACGTTTTAGGTTTCCTACCTTTCCCTATTCCTCCTGTGCATGTTCTCCCCTTAGTGTGTGACCCATGTCCAATAATATTACTGCATTTGTTTTAGGTCTATAATCACATATGAGGGAGAGCATGAGATTTTTGGCCTTCTGAGCCTAACTTGGCTTAAGATGATGTTCTCCAATTCCAGTCATTTATTTGTGAATGACAAAATTTCATTCTTCATTGTGGCTGAGTAAAATTCCATTGTGTATAAATACCACATTTTCTTAATCCATTTGTTGGTAGTGTGGCATCTTGGCTGTTTCCATAATTTAGTTATTGTGAATAGTGTTGCAATGAACATGGGTATGCAGGTGACTTTGTAGTAACCTGAGTCATATTCCTTTGGGTATATCCCTAGGCGTGGGATTGCTGGATCATACGGCAGATCTATATTTAGTTTTTTAAGAGGACTCCATATTATTCTCCATAGTGGTTGTATTAGGTTACATTCCCACCAGCAGTGTATGAAGGTTCCTTTTTGCCCACATCCTTGCCAACATTTGTTGTTGGTGGTGTCCTTGATGATGGCTATTCTAAGAGGAGTGAGGTGGAATCTTAGTGTGGTTTTGATTTGCATTTCCTTTATGGCAAGGGATTATTATACCTAGACTGTTTATTACTTCTTAGTCTTTACATTGGGTTGGAAGTTCATAGGAATTTTGGACTAATGAAGGAGAGATTTGTATAGGATTCCTTACCTCATACTTTCTCTAAGCTTTTGTTTTATCTTTTGAACCTTATGCAGACTTCAAAGCAGAAATAGATGGACTCTAGGGTTAGCAAGAAAAATAAGGAATCTCATGACTTCTTTCTGAAATTTGGCTCCATCTATTTTTAGGTGGCACTTTAACAAATAAAATATGGAGATACTTTTTACTTGAGTTTGGGTTCCTAGATAATTTGACAGTGGTTATTTTCTCATGAATTTAAACCTGTAATTCTCCCCATTCACTTACAGAGAAAGTAGCTAAAAAACAAAATGGTATTTTCTTTTGTCTTGCTGATACACAGCTTTGAAAATTCCTTGTAAATCTCTGAGGAGACATTATTCATAAAATTATCTGACAAAATTGTTAATGAGTATAGGAGGAATTAGAGGGATGATTTAAATATCCTATTAAAAGCACTTCAGTGGAATTAGACCAAATATGTTCTTCCAATACCTAATTTTGGAACTTAATTACAGACCAAATATTTGATAAGGTGTGTGTGTGTGTGTGTGGGTCAGTTTTCTCACCTTGGGAATACAGGATTTTTCTTCAACTGATGTTCAAATAAATAACTTTTGGAAATACCCTCCACATTAAATCTTACTGTGCTTTCCATCTGTACAGTTGAACAAGCAGAAAATAAGTAGAAGTTTTCAGATGTGTTCTGAAAGAGTGAATAAGAACTGAGCTATTTAGAGGCAGTGTTACCATCACTTATTGTCACCCAATATTTTGTCTATGAACCTATTTTTTTAGAGTCTCTTTACCTGTTAATTCCTTCTTTAACATGTTTCTCCCTGCCTTTCAGCAAAGGCAAATTTCATTGTGCTTTATGAATCATTCAAATGACGTTCAGGATGGTATTTTCACTGACACTTGAGGAGAGCAGTTCACTGTATCTTTCCATCAGATTAGGTAGCAACCATGAAAATAACCTTAACTTCCCAACTTCATGTGACTGACATAGTAACTCAGGTTATGCTGGCAGGAGGACAGTGCTTGCTATTCTAACGACATTGATTTCTTAAAACTGAGTAAAGAACAACAAGAGACAGCCATGGGCAACAGTGCCAAGCAAAGATGCTGCTTTTGATGCAGCCCTGCAGACTTGTGGGCCTGTACTCAGGAATATGCATCCATTTAATAATTTATGAGAACAAGGATGTTTTCAGTTTTAAAAGAAAGCCATCATCACAAAAAATTGTTATGTAATTCACCTAAAATATCCAATTCCTTAAATATGACTATTCAAAAGATACCTAATTCATTAATGATGTTTTAGCTCACAATTATGTTTAGTTCAGACAGATTTAATGTTCCCTTCAAATCAAGTAAACTGTAGAAAGGTGCCTTTCTGACTTCCTGATTCTAGGCCCCAACCTCCTTTTTCTTGGACCATTTTCTTTAGAAAATTTGCATTTATAAATTCTTCCCCTATCCTTTCAAAATGTAACTTTTCCATGTATGTATTGAGTTCTGGCATTTGAACTTGCACTTGGTAGGCATGCACTCCATCACTTGAACCACATTCCCAATCCTTTTGCTTTGTTATTTTCAAATAGGGTTTCATGTTTTTTTGCCTGGGCAGACCTGGACTGGGATCTTGCTATTTAGCTTCTTTTGTAGCTTTTGACAGGTGTGAACTGCCATGCCCAGCCAAGATAAAACTTTTTAGAAGGGCTTACCCATTTTACAACACAGAACAAGAACACACAGTCAAACCATCAAGGATATAGGCTTCTCCAGTTCCATAACTTGGTCTTAACTCATGATGTCGACTTTGTTTTCCAAGTGTCTTTTATACTTTTTGGAACAAAGTTCATCATTTTTCTCTTGAATTTATATGCTTATATTTTCCCCCACTTTAAAATTCTTTTTTTACTGTATTCACCATTTAAAAGTCTACTTGTTCTTAGGGACTAGAGGTAGGTCATAATCACCTTCCTAAACGCTGACAAAGGAAGTGACTTTTTCTAACTCCTTTTTGTATATGTATGTATACATAATATACATATATATTACTATTATATGTATATATATATATATATATATATATAGAGAGAGAGAGAGAGAGAGAGAGAGATTGAAAGACAGAGAAATACATACACACACGTATATATTTGGCAGTACTTTGGTTTGAACTCAGGTGCTCAAGCTTGCTAGACCAGCTCTCTATCTCCCTTTTGGATAGGGTCTTGATTTTTTTTTTGCCTGGGCCAGTCCTCTGACTGCAATCCTCTTACCTATGCCTCCCATGTGGCAAAGGTTCCAAAGTGAACCACCACACCCAGCTTGTTGGTTGAAAAGGGGTCTTGCTAACTTTTTGCCTGGGCTCTGCCTCCCAAGTAGCTGGGACTAACAGGCATGTGCCACCATGCCTGGCTTGTCCTTTGTATATTTTAAGTACCCACATTATATTCCTTGTAGTCAAATTTGAATTGTGAGTATTCAGATATCATATAGCTTATATTTAAAAAAATATTTGAAGATGGGTTTGTGTCTAATATATCTTCATGTGTTCACAGTTATCTAACATCAACCTTATATACAGTAGAAAATATTTTGAAGATATTTTGGGCAAGTGAACACATTAAGGAATGCAAAGTAGTGTTCTCAGCTGCTTCTCCATCCCAGACAAAGTTGTGTGATAAGCAGTGACTGTAGCTATGTGCCCCAGGGGCCTCTCTTCAATTATGTGTATGAGTTCTCAAGGAGATCAGAACTGCTGATTCCTGTTCTTGCTAACCAGAGTTATAGACATAATCAATTGAGTCACATTCCCAGTTCAGGAAAACATGGATAAAGTTGGAGTACAGCAGAAAATGCCTTGGTTGAAAAGTCACCTTTCCCTACATTGTTCTATCTCAAGTTAAATTTCTGTGTGACTTCAACAGGGACATAGAGTTATATTGTGTGACACAGCAAATCTGAAATCTTCAATTCTTCAATTCATGGGTATTAAAGAAAATGAGGATGTGTGTTTTGATTGGCTGGGCTCCTAGTTAAAGGCCTTAAATGAGGCAGGAGAAAAACATCAGTGCACTGGAGGTGGCAACTAAAACCTGGAGGAGTGGCACATCTGGGTGTGGCACATGCTCATGGCTGCCTTCTCAATACCTATCCTCCTTTTTAGTTGCACAGCTCAATTTGTTCATTACAACAATGAACCTTCTTAAATACTAATTATACTTTTCAGATAGAAAATGAAGTCTGGCCAATGAAAATTAAGTGAGCTTACTGGATGTGCTTTCTAGGAAAGCTGTCTTAGCCCTTTCCCTTCTCCTGTCTTGTCTGGAACTTGATGTGATGCTCTAATCTCTAGTGATGGGTAACATTTTGGAAGCATAAGAAGAAGGATGTATGATAAGTATGGTAAAGTGAAAAGATAAGAAAGCTGGGCCCCTGATGGCACCTTAGTATCCTCATTACAGTGATAGACTGCCATCTTTCCTCTATGTGTGTGGAAAAATTAACTTATCAGTGTTATTGTTCTTAGGTTTCTATTCAACATGGACATAATCAAACCTGCAAAATAGATTAGATGTATTTATGAGATGCAGGGATGTACTACACTTGATTTTTAAATCATCATCCTGTGTCATCTTCCATACTCCCTAAATTCACTTGTCAGCTGATTGAATATAAAGGCTCCCACAGATGACTTAACAGAAATACCAAAGGATGCTAAACCATACACAGGAAAAGTAAGAATCTTTGGACCACTATTGATTTGCGAAACATCTGATCAGACTCTGATGTGAGCCACTAAAAAACTTTCATGTTAAACTGGTGAGATTTTGGAGCTGTTGGTCAGAACAACTAAAATATCATCTCTCAGTCCATCAGTATATAAGTGGAGAAAGAAAATGTGGTATATTAATACAATGAAGTGTTATTCAGTTTTGAAAGAGAAGGAAATTCTGTCATTTGTGAAGCATGTATGAGCCAGGAGGGTGTTTTGCTAAGTGAAATAAGACAGTCACAGAAGGATAAAGATCACATAACTCCATTTATCTTAAGAACCTAAAATAGTCAAGGTCATAGAAGCAAAGAATACAATAGACAATATTATTATGTTCCCAGGGAGAGAAAGTGGTGCAGGAAATTGGAGGTTATTATTCAATAACTGGTATAAAGTATCAGTTATGCAACATAAATAAGTTCTGGAGATCAGCTGTATAACATAATGGTTTATAGTTTATAGTATTGTATACTTCAAAATTTGTTAAGAAGGTAGATCTCATGTACTCTTATCACACATGCAAACACACACACACACACAGCAAGGGGCACAGAAACTTTTGGAGGTGTTGGATATGTCTATTACCTTGATTATTGTGACCATCATGGGTGTTTATATATATCCAAACTCATTAATTTACACATTAAATATGTGCAGATTTTTGTATATCAATTTTGCTTCAAAAAAGCTACTAACCACAAAACAACAGAACTAAAACCCTCTATTCTCAGAAGGTCTGTGGTAGTTCCTATGTCTATTAGGATATTTTTGGCTATAAGCAACAGAACACTTCAAGTCTGATTGACTTAAACAAGGATATTTAGCATCTCATAAGCCAATGGCAGGGCAGTTCAAGCATTGACTAGTTTAATAAATTACATTATAATGGCCTCTAGATTCTTTCTGCTTTGCACACTTCAGCATTTTTATATTTATTTTTTGGGTATTTTCTCAGTTGTAAGAATCTTGTACTGGGTCCAAGGGTCAAGGACAATCATGACCTTGACTAGAAAAGACCAACTTTTCTCAGGTATCTTCTTAAGACTGAGGAGATGTTTTTCTGATCAAACAGCTCATGTTTCATGAGACACAAGTGCCTCATTGCTCAGGCCTAAAGCAACCACACGACCACTGGCAAAGGGAATAGCTGAGACTAAGCAGTGTTTTTCTGTAGGATCTAGGACAAAGCACATGGATGTCCAGAGAAGGGTAGGTCTTTGTATACACAGCAGGGTCTGTGAGAGAGAGAGAGAGAGAGAGAGAGAAAGAGAGAGAGAGAGAGAGATTGTCCTGAAAAGAGGATCACAGTGACATTGACCCAGTAGTGAAGATTGGCCATTGGAAGAGACTGAAGATGTCAAGGGCAACACCCAGAGGTATATAAAGGACTATGTTCCTGGTCTACCCCCTAGGTAATTATTTGCTTCCCAAATAGGGAAGCAGCAGTAAGTGAGCGTTCTTTCCTCTTGTCCCATCTCTGCTGTCAGCTGGTTTCTCGTGTGTGTACTGCAGTGAAGGTGAGGTCCCTCAACTCTCCTGCTCTTCCCCAGTTGTTCGGAGCTTCTGTCTCATGCTTCACAGTGGTGTGCAGTACCTTGGTTTTCTTCTCAGTTCTCCTACCTTGCATCCCACCATTTTCAAAGCCTCATGAACCTGTGCCTCAGTTGGGCATTCTGAGCTTCTGGCATCTCCCTCAGCTGTAGACAACTGTTGCTTATACTTCAAAAGGGCCAGAATGCTTAAAAGGAGTTTCTCTTAGTTCTTCTTTCTCTAGGATTCCATGGTCCACTTCAGGGAAGTCTCTCTGCTTTCTGGTCCCACCCAAAATCCTCTGCATGATCCTTGGGTGAAGAATCTTTGAAAAGAAATGTTGGAGTCGAGCAGACAGTTTTTGTGACCAGTGCTCCTGGGATTCAAAGCTATTGTGCCACTTATGAACTGTTTTTGAGAAATGTGTTAATAATCGGGTGATCTCTTACCCCTTTCTAAGTTGTCTGTCTTCTCCTCTGACACTAGATTTCCTTCCAGAGTAAGGACAAACTAATTCTCCATAGTCTCGTGTCACTCATGTCATTAAGATTTGGGGTCAGCTATAATAATGATGCTTTTAATAGTTATTAGAAATTATGGGCATTTAATATATCTTCTGTGAGACTTCAAAGGGAAGTTATTGCTATGAAGTGCAGAATTTGGAAATACTTGATCTGTTACTTTTATTGTCTCTGTGATAAAGTATATCTGAGGAAAGATTATTTTGACTCACAGTTTCAGACATTTCAGTTCATGGTCCTTGGTTGTATTGATTCTGGGCCCATGGTGAGGTAAAACATCATGGCAGCAGGAGTGTGTGGAGGAGGGAGCTGATCATTTCATGGAAGAGAAAAAGCAGAGATTCGACAGTTAATTGCCAGGGAAAATATAGCCCCAGTGACCTGTTCCCAGGGACCTACTTTCTCCAGTGAGATCCTTACTCCTAAAATTTCCAGAGCCTTCCAAAGTAGCACCACCAGCTGGGGACCAAGGCCCCAACACATGATCCCTTGAGGGAACATACCATATACAAGCTGTAACATTTGAATTCCTTGGTTTAGTTAACAACATGGAAATAGCTTTCCAGAAATTTTTGAGATAGGATCTTACTATGTAGTTCAGTAGCTCATTGAACTTGTAATCCTGCCCATGTCTCTCAAGTGCTGGGATTATAAGCATGATGTACAGTGCCTGGCTCAGAACCTTTTTGTATATGTGTGTTTTCTTTAAAAGGATGAAGTAATATGGTACATACTGCTATGTTGTTCTGTGTTTTTACTTATGAATGGTATTAGGAACATCAATAAACAGAAACCACTGTGAAAAGTAAAGGGAATTACACAGCTGATGCAAAAGGTGAGGTGCCAGCATGATGACGAGGCAACCCAGAAATTATCAACAGTGGAAAAACGCTTACTACTTTCATAGAATTGAGGGGATGAAGGGAGGGTGGTATTAACAGAACTCAGATGCTGGGGCCATCCAGCAAGAGCCAGATCCAGGAAATGGCTGCATAAGTAGGGCTGGGGTCATAGGAAAATGTGGTGGAAGCTGGAGTCTCAGAAATGATGTAGCTACTGCTGGAGGTGTCCTTGCTGCAGAGACAGAAGGAGAAAGTAACCTGTTTTCTCCATTTCTTCTTTCCTTTGATTAAACACTGTGATCTAGGGAATTTAGCTGTCTGTTATAAAGGGGGGATGGGACAGATGCTGAGAAGAAAAGAAAGGGACTTGAGAAAAAAAGGAGAATTGCTGTTACAATCCATCCTTTTTGTTACTTTCCCACCCTTCTACTCATATTTAGAGCCTCCCAATAAATTCATATTTCCGTACCCTAGAGGCAGCTGTCATTTATACAGAAAAATGTTCTCCTTCTTTCTTTCAAAATATAGGCAAAAAGTGACTGGGTTATCCAAGTCTATGTTCTTTAGATGAGATGTAGTCCCCTCTATTAGTTTTATATACCTATTTTTTTGCCAAGTCATCTGAGAACTAAATTACAAAATTAGGACTGCCAAATACTTCTCAAATAAAATAGTAAAGAAAAGATAAAAATGGATATATTGTTGATATATACAGGCATATGTATAGGAAAGATACACTTAGCTGCTACAGTGCGTATTTCTGTAACTAGTCATGAGGCCATAGTTAATCATTTTCATTCACTATCTGTACCTACATTCTCTTATACTCCGTGTTCATTTTGCGCAGAGTGAGTCACATTTTTCTTCCTGAATCGTTTGGGTCTTTAGTGGTCCTGCCTTCATTGAATTGCTATAATCTTTCACTGACTCACTACTGGTCATGGTTGTCCTCTGAGGTATTCTGGTAGATTCTGACAAAGACTTTCCTGACCCTACTCTGCAGCAGCAATGTATTTCCCTTTGATAGATTGGCTAAGTCATCACAGCTGATAGAGTAACTGCTCCTGTAAATTGATGGCACAAAGTGCCCACGTTTTTCAGAAAGTAGTTTCAATTTATAATTTAGGGGGGATTATGTGCCTCTTTGTGGAAACTTAACTGTTTTAGAACCAAGATGTGTAAACCATCAGTACCCAAGGTTGCAATGATGGAATATATGCTGTGCAATAGTGACAAGCATCATTTCTGCTTCCACCTATTGATTTCGGGTCTATGTGTACTGATAATGGGAAAAATAGCACCCTATGTTTGTCTCTGGATCAATATACACTGCACTTTGGAAAACAGCACAACAATGTGGGTGAATCCCATACAAACCATCTTTTATCCTGTCGGCCAGCTGCTTCTTGACCATGGACTTATGATAAGATGAGGGAATAACATCAGTGCAAGCCCATTGCTGAGCCCTTCCTCACCTTTTTTGTTCTGAAATAGCATGGAGATAAGAGTTTTTAGTTCAAGATTCTTCGGTTTCATGTGAGATACCTGCATGTTTCCATCCTCAGTCATACTTACCATCTTCCAAATAATCTAACCTTAACAAGGTACTTGAGTTGTGCTTGCATTGAACAACTGGAATGGGCCCAGTAGCCTCTTCTGGGGACACTGTTAAACCAAAGAGAGGAGAAGAATACCCTAGGGTCTCCCTTTCTTCTGCCTTAGGATGATTTACTATGGGGCAAGTAAGCACAATATCCTTGTGAGCAAGGACATTATAACAGATATGCTTCTGGGAAGCCCATGGGGAAGTGGGAAAGGCAGGATGAGAGAAGGGTAAGAGCCCAGGAAACTTCCTCAGAGGGCAGCTGTAGCTGCATCCTACAGGAAGCATCTGGAGTGTTGGCTGCTTCTCAGTTCCCTGACCTGAAGCTAAGGAGCTGGGTGCTGGGTTTTGTTACTCCAGTTCATCTCCTTACTGGTTAGGGGTGACTGCCCTCTCCTGAAAGTAAATTCCTAGGCATCTCTAGCTCTTTGGTAGGCAAAGTGGGCTCTGTTAGTTAAAACCTGAAAAGAATTTTCTGAAAATTAACTGCAAGTATTCCCTTGAAGTGAAATCACTTGGAAGTGTGTGTGTGTGTGTGTGTGTGTGTGTGTGTGTGTGTGTGTGTGTGTATGGCAGGGGGAGGGGTGCACATAAATAGCACAAAAGAGGATTCCAAGGAGATCTGTGTGTGGTAATAACACTGTTGACTAAACCCATGTTTAGGTTATTGTTAGTGTGTTTCATTTTTTGAAAAAAACTGGATGCCAGAGAGCAAGGAAATGGTTCCCTGTGAGATGGAACAGAGCAGAGGATGATGGTGAGTGATCTGAAAACACTCATTTGACCACCACAGCTTGTCATTAAAATCCCTCCCAATATTACATATGTTTCTATAGCCATTTAGTGGTTGTGTAACAGACCAATTTACAGATCTACATATCCATTTCTGTAATCTCCATTTTGTAACATATTAGCTCTTCCTTAGTATGAATATTATAAAGGAACAAACCTGCAACTAGAGTTTTATTTATCCCCTTAATGTTTTCTTTAGAGTAAATAGTGTCAGTATTAGTCAAAGGACATATAACAACATGTAAAATTCCTCGTATGAATGTATGTCAGTTGTTTATAATTCACTGTTTGAAATTGGAAGATATTTTACATGAAAATGAATATTATAATTGGTGTTTTGTTCTTAATAAATCTTGTAAGCCTATATTTAGCCTAAACACATCTAAACTGCTGAATAATAGTATGAATAACACATTTCTCTTGGCCTCTTTCTCTCTCACCTAAATCCACATCTACATGAAAGGCCATTGTCAAGCTGTGGAAGCCAAATAATTCTACCATTCATTTAGATTTGAGGAGAAATTTACCATGGGCCAGAAGAATTTGCAATGAGATGTCCTTCACTGTGAGAAGGACATTTATATCTTGTGAAGGATTTTTTAGGTATCAGGTATTTACTGAAGAATGTTTTAAAAGGAAAGGTAGAGTTAGTCCCATAAATGACGTTGTTAGGCATGCATACTTTATTTTTGCTCTCATCTAAGGTGAGTACTTGCATTTTCCAGGATGAGATTGGAATGCTTATATTCCAGAAGATGAGAAAAATTGACTTTTAAAAGATGCTAGTGAGTGCACATAAGATTTTGTAATCTTATGCACATTCTTGGTTTTTTTGTTCAATTATTAAATATAACACATGCTTTTAGATGTTATCTAGTACTGTTGAAATAAAACTACTTAAGAATTAGCCCACATGGATATAAACAGATAACCACTACTGGCTTGCCATCAAGTCTGGCTTTAGGTATCTGTAGCTTTAATTTGTTTTAGCAGAAAATAGTTCACTTGTTCATTTAAAAAACTTAAAATTTTTACATTTTCAAATAAATTGGAATTTACAGAAAAACTAGAGTCCCCATGCACCCTTCTTCCATATTCCCCTAATAACATTTTATAGTATGTTACATTTATCACAATTATTGAACCAATACTGATCCTTTTTTAAAACTAAAGTCCAGGTTTTTCAGGTTTCCTTAGTTTGTATTTAATACGTTTGTTTCTGTTCATGAATCCCACTGGAGAGTACAGTTAGTCATCATGTACCAAATTAGCCTCCTCTTGGCTGTGACAATTTGTCAAATGTTCCTTGTTTTTGATGACTTCAACAATTTTTAGGAACTCTGGTCAGGCATTGTGTAAGATGTCGTTCACCTGGGGTTTGTCTGATGTTTCCTTCGTGATTACACCAAGGTTGTGAGTTTTGAGGAGGTGGGCCAGAGAGGAAAAGTGCTATTTTTATAATCTCATATGAAGATTACATGATTTATAACTGGTGACATGAACCTCGATCACCTAGCTCAGGTATTTTTCAGTAAGTTTTTACCCCACTTAAATTCTATAGTGTTTGGAAGAAAGTCACTATGCACTCCTCACACTTTGGAAGTGAAGAGTTATTGCTACATGACCCAGCAATTCCTCTGGTGGTTGCATAGCCAAAGGAAAACAAGTCATTATTTCAAAGAGATTCTGCACTCCCATGTTTTATTGCAACACTATTTACAATAGCCAAGATATGGAATGAAACTAGGTGTCCATTGATGGATGAATAAAGAAAATATGGTACATATACAAAATGAAATACTATTCCTCCATACAAAGAATGAAATCCTGTCATTTGCAACAACATGGATGAAACTGGAAGACATTTTAAGTGAAATAAGTCAGGCATAGAAAGACCAATCCTGCACATTCTGACTTATAGGTGGAAGCTAAAAAAGTTGATCTCAAAAAATAGAGCGTAGAATGGTGATTAAGAGGGTGAGAAGTTGAGAGAGAATGAAGGGAGGATGGTTAACGGGTACTGGCATTCAGCTGGATAGGAGGAAGAACTTCTAATGTCCTACAGCACAGAAGGGTAATTAGGGTTGGCAATTAACTGTATATCAAAAGAGCTGGTAGAGAGGATCTTTGAATGTTTCCCAAATAAAGAATTGATAAATGTTTGTGATACATATGCCAATTACACTGATTTGGTCATTAAACATTGTGTACATGTATGGAAATATCACACTATCCTCCATTAATTTGTATAACTCAAAACAATCAAACAAAAATAAATAAGAAATGGAGTTATGCTTCATCTCCTCAGGGGTGTAATATTTACATAAATTTTGGGCTTTAGATGTTTCTCAATTTAAATGTACATTTTTTCAGAATTGTAGGTTTTCCCCTATAAATACAGATTTGAAAATAAGGAAAATATTAATTTCCCAACACTATTTCTATAAGTTGACATTTTTGTCACAGTGCCAAACTTTATTTATTTATTTTTTATTGTTGCTCTGGGTGGGGGTACATTGTAACATTTACAAAGGTTCTTACAATGTATCCTCCACTTCTCTCCCCCATTCCCCCTCCCCTGATTCCTGGAACAGTTTCAACAGGTATCATTTTTGCATCTACGTACATGGGTATACATTGTTTGCACCATATTCATCCTCCTACCCCTTTCCCTGCCACCTCTCCACTCCCACTAATGCCAACTCCCCCACAGAACCTGTTCTGCCCTCCTGTTCTCTGATTTTGTAGAAGAAAAAACATAAAAGATAAAATGAGAAGCATGATGTTTTGCTACTTTGAGATAAAGATAGCTGCTCAGGGAGCTTCCTTGTGTTGTTTCCATGCATGTATGTATTACAGCTCCAGTTGCTTCGCCTTGTCCAGTCCTCTTCACTTGTCCTTAATCAACTTCCCATAGTGACCTCTGCCAGTTTAAGATTACTACATTCACTCCTGTACAGTGAGCACATCAACCTCATTCAAGTTTTTGGCTTCCTTCTCTTGCCCTCTCTCTCCTTTGCACAGCCTCTCCTTAGTGTGACCCATGTCCAATAATATTACTGCATTTGTTTTAGGGTCTACAGTCCACGTATGAGGGAGAACATGAGGCTTTTAGCCTTCTGAGCCTGAATAACTTCACTTAAGATGATGTTCTCCAGTCTCATCCTTTTACCTAGTGCTAAACTTTAGATCACTTTCAAGACAGGTCTTGATATCTGGAAGACATTGATTTGAAAGGAGAATGTTTTCAACAATAAATTTATATATAATGTGAAGGCTGATCAATTTTTTCCATGTTTGTCTCATGGATATATTTAATAGTGCAATGGATTGTTTGGTATCATATGCAAATTGCTAACTAGATTGATTGAAGAGAAAATCTTCATGCAGGAGAGATATTTTTCTTTATCCTATGCACACTTGTATGTTGTATAGCTTCATTACTTTGATGGGGAAGAGAATAACTTTTCTCTGATATATTCTGAGTTTGTATGGAGCAGAACTCTCAGGTAGAAAGTGATTTTACTCTGATTTACAGAGCTTTCGATATCCATCATAATTTCTGTCATATCCTGTGGGTATTACTTTGACCATTGCAGTCAGAAATCCTGATGTAATCAGTTCAGTCTTCAGGGAGTTCTTTGAATCAGAACCATTAGGAGTCTCTAAATGAGTCCTGCTAGCTGCTCTTGCCAGGCTGTGTTCACAGGTGAGTTTACATCAGTAATTAGATCTTTCATTCTTGGCATTGAACAAGCAGTACTTGTCATACTGGGAAACTGCAGGGTTTGAATTTATTTGTGAAATAAAGGAAGCAGAAAATGCAGACCTTACTTTAGCGATAAAGACTATTGAATATTGGCCTTTTTTATTTGCTGGAGAATAACATTTAATTTTTCATTTATAGATTTAAACAGAGAAGTACTCTATAAATGTATTTTCTGCTAAAGTAAAATTTTACAAATTGTTTTTACCCATCTTATATACTTGACCTTTTCCAAGTGGAGATTTTGGATATTCTGTCTCTGTCTCTCTGTCTCTTTCTCTCTCTCTCTCTCTTCATCCATCATCTATCTATGAAATGTTTATATGAGGGTGATGCATAGAATTGAAGGACTTAGGTGGAACTGTTGCAAACATTGAGAAGATGGAAGGAGAGTGAGGTGAACATATGGCTGTAACTTTAAGAGTTTGGTGTTGAAAATGTATTATATGCTTCATCTTTGGGCCCAACCTTAATACAGTTCTAGTTATACAACACACACATTTTTGTTTGATCTCAGAGTATATCCATGCTCTTGGTACATAGCACATAAAATTGTCTATGTATCTATCTAGGAAAAAGGTAATAGATCGACTATATTCACTTTTTAATCCATTTTTAATTGTCCCAGTATTTCTTTGTTCAAGTATTTAAATACTTACTGTGTCCCAGGTACTGTTAGGTTAGAAACAGAGTAGTGAGCAGAAAGATACACAAGAAAAGGACCTTGTGAAGCTTACAGTCCATGGGGGAAGAGAGATTATAATAGCATAACCATACAAATATCCAATTAATTGAGACAAATGCCAATAACGTTCTAAAGAAGTGAATAGTTGGTGACACCAAGGTTCTAATGGACATAAGTAGAGTACCTAAAAGACATTCCCAAAGACTTGTATGCCTGGAGTCGAGAGTGGCCCTCAGAAGGCTGGGGACACACAGGGACTGAACAAGGTAATACAGGGCTTGCTGGTTAAGGACTTGGAATTTTATTCTGAGAGCACTAGAGAAATACTGAAAGAATTTAAGCATAGGAGAGCTATCATCAAAGTTGTCTTTGGAAAGGTCACAGAGTTTCTGTGTAGACCATGACTTGAGGAGATCAAAACTGGCTTCAAGGAATTGTGTCAGGAGAAATGATGGCTGGCTGATGTAAAAATTCAGCATAGAGGGAGGGAGATGGTTGTTTCTGACATATTTAAGAGGCAAAATTATCCAGTTGCTAGTGGGTCACACCTGTAGTCTCAGCTATTCAGGAGGCAGAGATCAGGAGGATCATGGTTCAAGCCAGCTGGGCAAATAGTTTGCAACTCTATCTGAAAATACCTCTCACAAAAATGGCTGGCGGAGTGGCTCAAGGTGAAGGCCCTGAGTTCAAGCCCTAGTATCACAAAAAAAAGAGGCAAAATTAGTAAGCATGATGATTGATTGGGTGGGAAGAGAGTGAGGGACATCAAGGAATACTCTCGGCTCCTTTACTTGAACAGTAGATAGATGAGTGGAAGTCTAATGTTGGGAGAAAACAGTGATGATGAAACAGGTTAAATATTGACAAATAGGTCATTCAACATCTATAACAATGATGTTTATGAAAAATGTTATTCATTGAACAGGAGTTCAATATTGAACTCAGGAGTATGCAGTCCACCTATTTCTATTTTCTAGTTCTAGTCCTGTATTGAGTTATGTGCCTCAAACATCTTAGGTCTACCAAGTGGTCTAAATTTTATTGACCTGCCATCATTTTACATGGGCAGAAAGGACCAGCTGACTCTTACTGTAGTATGTTTTGTGAAGCCCATGGATTTCTCTATGAGGTCACAGGGAGAAATTATTCTGTGGTCCTCATATAGTTATCTGAGCAACTGCTATGTTCTTAATTTATAGCTATGAAACCATGAACAAGGATGAGGTTTTTTCTTTATATGATTGGCTATTGAAATGCTGGAAAGCTATTTTATCTCCCATACCTATCCAATCTATAAGACTTTGAGGTACACTGATCATGTTCTTACCTGCCTGCTTCTTTCAACTTATTTGGTTATACATTTCCTCTTGACTGACCATATGTTTGTATCTGCCATAAATCTTTTCTGGAACAACTTAAAGTAAAAATAGTTAAACAGAAATCTGAAATTAAACCAGTGGTGAGTTTGAACAAATTAACTGGTTAGGCTTTGTTTCTTCATCTGTAAAAGTAGAGATTTGAACCAGATAAGCTTTTAAGATATAATTTTAGCTCTAAACTTTGTTTCTAAAGAAAATTACAGGTTCAGATTAGTGGTTCAGGTTTGAGATATCATAGACAGTACTTCAAATCTCTAAAACTGATTAAGCATCAACTGCCATTGCTTTGCTCATGGATACTGATTATTCAGAATATCCCTACTATTGAAAGTGATGAGGGCGCTGCTTTTGTCAGACATACTCTTTCTCAACTCTCTCTACAACATTGTGCACAAGATTGTTTTACAGTAACACCAAAAAACATTTCTCTTATTCCTTTTTTATTTTACTCTTTCTCATTTCCCCCTCTCCTTTTTATAATTCAATTGGTTTCATTTTTCTATTCTATTTTCATAAATGCATATTAAGTACTTTGACCATATCATCCTGTATTACTCTTGCCTATCCTCCTCTCTTCCTACTGACTTCCTCTACCTGTCTCCCTTTACATTCATGTTATTTATTATTTTATGGGTCTAGATCTTACACATAAGAGAAAACAAGGGCTGTCCTGTTTCTACCGATGTTCAGCTTACTTGCAACAATTTCAGGTATTGGCTTTGCTTACTGGCATGAGTCTCATGGTGAGGAAACTTTCTAAGAGTGAGTCTCAAATGTGTAATTGTCCAAGCTCCTTAAAGAAGCTATCCCTCTGAGGGATGATTTAGGGCCCATGGTTTCATAGGAATGAAACCAAAGGATTAAGCCCTAAGGTGGTGTCATTGGTTAGCAACATCACCTCACGTTAGACAAAGACCAGTTGACCTTTCTCAGTCTGCAATCAGTCCAGGTGGTAGTCCATCTGATGCACAAGCTGGTACCATTATATCCACTGCCTTTTCATGGATTTTAGACTTTTTATAGAGTTTCCCTGTACTATATGCTGTATGTACAATTGCCTTGTCTTTTAGGTGCAATTCATTCAATAAACATTTATTGATTAACTTTAGTATACCACACCCTGTGCTGTCAGTTTACAGAAATAAATGAGCCAGTACTGTTTAGCACCTTCTTAGTATTGTTTGGGAAGTTAGGTAAGTAGGTATAATGCCAGAGGGTGAATGCTAATTAAGCTGTATATAAAGAAGAATGCAGTAGTAAAAGAAAGATGAGTTGTTACTAGTGTCTTGGGAGAGGAGAATGGAGCACCAGTATTGAGAACTATCTGGGCATTAGTTCATGAAAAACACATAAGATTAATCTTAGATTTCCTTCTAATACTGTATGTCTTAGCTAGGGCAGCAAAAACCCATAGTAACAGAAAGATGGGAATAATGATGGAAATTTTTCTGGGACTTAAGAGTGCCTGTACTTATAAGAATTTGCTAAAGCAGTTCAGTGCTTCAGTGAAGGGTAGAAGCAGTACAAACCTAGAGGAGAAATGGAGTTCATCGTGCGGTTGATGATACAATGCAGTGCGGACTGTGGCTCTGAAAGCCGACTTTGATTGCTCAGAGTCAAAGGCTGTAAAAAGATGAGAGCAGAATATAGTGAAATATATGCTACAAAAATTGCTAAAATATAGGAAAAAAAAGTGAATTCTGAAGCTGAGAGGCAGGCAACATTTTAAGGAGCATTTCAAATAATCAAGGAAGGGCCTAAGGACCCCTCTGTTTTCACTTCCAAAGCACCAAACATGACAGATTCCTGTTCCTATATCATTACTAATTTATTTAGCTTCTACCAACGTCTACCTACAATAATGACTATAAAACCTGACATTTCAAAACCACAATGCAATGTCATCTTACCCCTTATAAGAATGGCTACCATAAAAAGACAAAAGATGACAAGTGCTGCCAGGATGTGGAGGAAATGGCACACTCCCACACTGTGGGGACTGCAAATTGGTACACTCATGGAAACTGTATAAAGATTACTTGAAAAGTTAGGAGTAAGAAGGTCTAGGGTCCTATTGCATAGTAGAGTGGCTGCAGATAACAGTTATCTCAAAAAAAGCTAAAAGAAAGTTCAAATGTTTTCAGCAATGAAGAAATGATAGATGTTTGATACAGATATGTTTAACCTGATTCAAATATTACACCATGTGTATAGATTTTGGAACATCAAATGTTACTGCATTAATATGTACCTTTTTTTGCTTTGTGTATATGTTAAAAATAAAGTAAGGTCAGGCATGGTGGTACACACCTATAATCCCAGCTATGTGGGAGGTAGAGATTGGAGAACCATGGTGTGATGCCAGCTCAGGCAACAAGTTAGTGAGACCCTATCTGAAAACAAACTACCAAGCCAAAAGGGATAGGGGTATGGCTCAAGTGGTAGAATGCTTGCAAGCATGAGGCCCTGAGTTCAAACCCCAAAACTGTCAAAAAAGTTTTAAATGTCATCCTAATTGAAACTCAAATTTTTTATTCTTGTATGTCCCAGAATAGAAGGAAAATGGAAATATGCTTGCTGGATGTTAAGCTTTCCTCTCACCAGGGCCCGAGGACTCTATGAGAGTGATGAGTGGTGTGTTCAGGTGTTCCAAAGGAGAGACACCCAGGGGAGTGAACCACTTGGTTCAGGATCACATAGATGCAGGAGACCTCTGATCAGAACACACATCAGGCTGAGGCATCACCTTCAGGATGATGCGTACTCGCTAGGTCCTCCTGGAGAATAACACAGCTGCCATCTTAGCGTCCTGTACTTTCAGAGTGCCAGGTAGCATACAAGATGCTGATGTATTTATTTTGTATACCCTACAATGTGAAAACCAAGACTTTGAGATTCTTTATAGCTTCCCGCTGGAGAACAAACAGTGTTCGAAAATGAATTATCTGGTCACTGTTACAACACTGATATGCAAGGGAGAAGAAAACAATTATCTATTGACCATTTGCTGAAAGAGTCCTAGAAGCTACAAGTCTGAGGCCAGCCCAGGCTATATGGCAAGACCCTGTCCCAAAAACTCAAACCAAACCAAATAAAAAGCAAGACAAAACAAAAACCAAACCAAATCAATCCCCTTCCCCCAAAGCCCCAGAAATGGTAGCAATATATCAAAACATCCAAATTGTAAACATTAAAACATTGTATGAATTATCAAATTAAATTCTCCAGTTACACAACAAGGATCATCAAAAAACCAAAACCAACCAACCAATCAAACAAACAAAAAAAATACCCTGAAATCTCCTCCAAACACAAAACAACAACAAAGAGCCCGGGAATGTAGATATAACTATTATTTCCACTTTCGATATGAGAAACTGAGACTCACAAAAGGTTGTTACTTGTGTGTTGTGTAGCTACCAAGCTTAGAGTTGGAGTTTGAACCCAGGTTTGCTTGTTCAAGTTCATGTATTTTGTTTGGCCTGAATTTAAGTGGTAGTTGATACTAGATTTTAGGTGGTAGTTGATACTAGATTTTGTTTTAATTATATTTTCTTTTATCTACCTCTTTTCTTCCATCATAGGGTGCCACACCACCCTAGAACCTCATTTATACCTAATGCATGTTGTCTGCTCTTAGGTTGTGGAACAGTTTATGCCAAATATAGAATGATAATTAGTGTGATAAAGACCATTAATGTGATCACTATGTGTGTATAAAATTTAGAAGGAAACTTTTCTGCTTTGTACTGATTAGGAAAGGCTTGCTGCTCGGATCCTGAGAAAAAAGTTTGGAAATGACTAGACATTTAAGAGAATCCTGAGTTTTACTGGGCAGGCATTTAGGAGAAATATGGACGACTTTGGGTCTGACAAAGAAAGAAAGAAATTGGTCTGAAATTCCTGAAAACTGGTCATCATGAACTTGAATTAGAACTGCATTCTTTTTTATTGTTTTATTCTTTTTTATTGTCTTTTCAGTATTGACACTTGAGCTGGATAATTCTTTGCAGAGTGTATATGCATATACAAAAGTTGTCTCCAGCTATTGCCAAATGTCCTTATGGGGACAAAATTACCCTTAGTTGGGAACCATTTGTTTAAAGTTACCAAGTTTTTCCAATGATACCTTTATGTCTATTATATTAAAGTTGTTCACCAGTTCGTTCTGTGTGGTGTGAGAAGAACTGAGCCATGGGAATCTATTTGTACCCTGTAATTAGCATGAAAATTAGCATGAATCTACTCCCCTGCATGGAAGAAATGTTTAAAAGGAACTTAATCTTGGGAAGAGATAAGCCAAAAATTTGAAAGTATGGATAAGTAAAAAATAGTCCTTTAATGAAATCAACGTGCCACAAAAAGGATCATTACTAATGATTTCCATTTGGGTTATTCCTCCAGCCCCTGCATAAGTTATGCATAAAATTTGTTGAGAATATTATTGGATGATTTTCACTTAGCAATTTTCTCAAAGTCCAGATATAAAGTCTACTTCATTTAGTGCCTAATTGAGCATTTGGAATTTGGTTAAGGCCTGCCAGAGCTACAATTGTCATGCACCAGTCTTGACTCATTAGTTGCAGAGCAGCCTCTTTTAATTGACTGTCAGTTTCTGTATTGTTTTTATCCTCCTTAGCCAGGAATTGTCCCTGGCAATGTCTCCTGGACATTAGCCGTGAGAAAATACAGAGTGAGGACCCAGTCCTTCCAAAAGTTCTAGAAGTAACCCCAGAGCTCTCCTCCAAATTAATATAGCAGTTTTAAATACCAGGAACTCTCTTTTGTGGAAAGAGAATTAGTGCCTCTTCCAAACAGTTCAGGTTTTAAAAAGTTGAGTATTTTCCCTCTATTATAGAAGAATTATATACCCATGGTAGAAGAGGTAAGAAATGTATTATGAAGAAGAAAATGGTTGTCCATAATCATGTCATTAAGAGACAAACACCATTAAAATTTTAGATTATTTCCTCCTAGGATTTTACTATACATTTTATACTAATGACATTACACTATAAAATATAATTTAGTATTCTTCTAGTTAGAACTTGAAAGTTTAGCTTTATATTATAGACTTGTTTCTCTGACATTTACAATCCTTAAAATCTTAGATTAGAGAAAGCAGGGTTGAATTAATCATCACAGAAAGTCTTTGCTATAGATAAATTCAGCATGATACCCTTTGTCCAGAAGAAAATTAAAACAGAGGTGGATGATTTTTCTCATATATGAAATCCATGTAAATTATTGATGCTGAGATATTTGCATGATTGGATTTGTTTCAGAAAGTTCCCTCTGGCAGAGTGGTGGAGTGGTGCCAGGCTGGACAGGGAGACCAGAAGGAAATTATATAATAACACAGGTGGGAAGTGATGAAGACCTAGTTGAAAACACTAATTGATGTTGGGGTGGAGGGGCTATGAGATTAAAAAACTATCCAGAATTTGCAAGTATCACTGACATTGGTACTTTCCTCTTCCTACATATGACTTTCGTGAAAATTTCTTTTTATCCCATTCTGTAGGGATATGTTAGCAAACTCTGATTCATCCTAACAGATGATTCTTAGCCCAACCCTTTCTTGACCTTGAGCAGCTTTCTGTTTTCTTGATCTGGCTTCTCTTATTCCCTAAAGAAACAGATGAACGGACCAGGAGTGTAATACCCTTCAAACTTATGATGAAATATTTGTTTCCCATCTATTTAGTGGAGGTGGGAAGAAGCAACTTTTGATGCAAATTGCAGTCCTCCTCTGTATCATTTGATCCTTCCTTTTCCACCTCAACTTCCCTTAAAACAAAACAAAACAAAATGTACCTGCCTTGTTGTAGGAAATTATGAGCTAAGGGACACTGAAGCAGATTAGCAGGAAGCAACTTTTATTGTGCTGGCACAGATCCAGGGGACTCGAGCCCCGAGAACAAAGAGGTCTCACCTTCCCTTGCAAGCAGGTTACAGAAGCAAAAAGCAAAGCTCAACCCACATAAGGCTGCATGTGACTCCATTGGCTATTTCATTTTCCCAGTGCTATGTTACCTTCATGTTTCAATTCTTTAAGTTTTATCTCTCTGCTTTGCCATCCCTTCCCCCTGTCTCGTTGTCAGAACACAATCTGTCTGTTTCTTTTCTGCCCTCTCCCCCTCTTTCTTGCTACATTATTCCCCCTTTGATGTTCAGACCCACCCAGGGTCTAAGAGGATCATCTTGACTTAGAGGTTTGTATTTTTACAGCATCATTATATGTGTAGTTGTTTTGTCAGCAATTTGAGAGCTCTTGTGGTTTTATTAGTTATAATTTTACCAACAGCCTGCAGCCTGATGATGTGGTTGAACATGTATAGGGGTGCGATAGCCCCAGGACTTGTTTTTGTCCATTTAATCTTTCTTTATATATGGGACTCCTGATTTCTTTTTACCTTGCCTGAGGGGAAGCAAGAAGAAAGATTGTCGTATTAAGCCTAGCAGGTAAGATCCAAACCAGCTACTAGATAGCACTGTATACGCTTGCTTCCCATAGATCCAATATAGCCCCTAGGTGCCTATCAATCTATGTTTGTTGTAAGATTTTCCCAAGCTTTTCTGAAATTAGACAAGGGGCCAGTGTGTGGGGCTGGGGTTTTGTATGGCTAGGAACTCCCCATCATTTGGTCTCTTGAGCAGTGTCATTATAAAACTTCTGTCCTAAGCAAGTTAAATCCCCCACTGAGGTGGAGAATTAGCCTTCTGGGCAGGAGATACAATAATTTCCGATGATGGAAGTTTTTAGGAATCAGATGCCTTTTTTGTGTTTTGGAAAAGCAGTCTCATCAAAAGGTTCTTGAGGGTTCAGCTAGTTCCCTTGCTTCCCAAGGCCAGTGATCTCCCATGTTGGTCCCAAACAAACATAGCATGAAGTGACATTCAGTGTCTGGGCTATAGACTCACCCAGTGAGAGGAACAAGTTTTTAGCTTTGGCAGAGATGGAAAATTCACTCCTCACCTCCTCATAAAAGGAGTGAAAAACTTGTGTGAGGAACTCTCATGGGTAACAGTTACTAATCTGAGGTGCATCAGACTCTCAGGGTCAAGGCCCTTTCCATCTATCCTTATGTCAGTTATATGTCCCTGTGTGCTTAGTGAAATTTACAGGGTTATAGATGCCATGGGTGCAGTCAGGGGCAGCTTTTTCCTTGTGAAGGAGAACTGCGTGCTTAGCCCTCTGTCATGTGGGCTATGGAACACAACTTCAATAAAGGCAATAATCAGAACCTACATCACCACCCAGCCAAGAGTGTGATATGTATATCCTGACACATATACTTTTAATTGGATGTATAGGCTCTTTCCTAAGTTAAACCACCACAGCTGCAGCCTGTGCCTCCATGTCCACCTTGGTCTATAGCTGCACATGCATCACAGAGCATTGACACTGGTTTATCAGGGCTAAACACTCCGGATCTCTAACCATTACTCCTGGGGTAAGTAAGTGGGGTTGAAGCAGATATGCTGATTACCATGGGAGCACACTAGATAGGCGGTGTGATTGTGAGTGCATGAGCCAATGACAGAGACTGCACAGGAATAGTAAGTATGGAAAAGCAAAAGTCCTAGTGACAACACTTCCTGCCTAGTAGTATGCATACATAAGTCACAAGATGAGGGCTCTGGGACCATGAAAAGAGGCCATATTAGTAAAAATAAATAGTAATTATGCATCCTGCCCAAAAGAGATAGAAGAGAGCTAATAAATCCAGTCAGTGGAGGCAGTTTCTGCCAAACCTATGGTGAAGACTAGGGTGAGAACTATAGCAACAGATACAGACAAGGAGTGACAATACATTACAGTGAAATAACTGGTGTGGAAAACAGTTCATTTGTCCCATTGGAGAGTTGAGTCTTCAAGCTTCAGCCATGTGTAGATTAGTCAGCTTCCTGGGGTGACTACAGCAGGGCTGTTGTCCTACCATTCTTGGTCCCCTGTTGTTTCTTGGGAAGCAGAGTCCTGCTGAAGGAGGGTGCTAATGTTCCAGAGGGTGATTTCACATGGTGAAGCTGGATCAGGGATGCATTCCCACTCAAGAGAAGCTGGCTTGACTCAACTGTGATGGATCCAAGGAGCAATCTCTGCTACTCTACCTGTAGTGGGGATAGACAAGACAACAATAGGGCCCCTCTAATAGGATTTTAATGACTGGACATTTTATTCTTTTATCCAGACAATGTCTTTTTTTTTAACTGAGTAGAATTACCATGGCAACAATATAGTATCAGTATATATGTCCAAGAAAACACATTGTTTTAAAAAAAGTTAAAACGACTATCATTAAGTATTAAAGGACATGTTTAGAGACAGCAAAAATAGTCATTTTGTCTCTAAGCAGAAAACCCTGTCTAAAAATATGAGTTTGTATCTGGAAGGTCTTTAATGCCAGATGGCCACACGTGTATAAGAAACACTTCCTCAATCCTCTTGGCCTTGGCTATTTTTGAGAGATCTGGCATGAGTGACTCCATTTGAATTTTGATGGAATCCTCCCCTTTTCTCCAAACTGTTTGTCTCTGAGCAGCCTCTTTTGTAGATTTGTCTCCCATTTAAGTAGTAATCAGGCCTGACCCTGACTTAGCTTCTAAGACCAGATGAGATCGGGAGCATTTAGGGTGGTACGGCCATAGACTGAAGATCTTTCTTGATTGCTAATTTTTTTTCTTGAGGATTTGTTTTTTCCTGGATTTTGTTTGTTTATTTGGTTTTGGTCCCATGTTGGTGGGTGGAGGGAATGATGAGCAGATCAGGTGGGAGTCAGCGCCAACTAAACCATTTTGGCTAAATTTGAGAAACAAAGAGTCATAGAAGGAGTTGCCCTTGGACAATTGGCTTCTAAACGAGGACAGTATAGAACAAAATCCAACAAAATCAGATATCTAAAAAGTTAACCTAGTTGACATATAAACACTTATTAGAGTCATTTTTTTATGGACTTGATTGTAAATGCCCCAGAAGGATCAGAACTATAATGACAAAACTCTTAAAAGAGCCTTGGTTAAAATTTTGATAGACAGTTTAGCAACTAACAGAACAGTTTATCAGTATCATTAACTTTTTTTTACCATGTTTATCTAAATTTTGTATTTTAGAAGGCTTGATACACTTGAAAAACATAAATATATTTAGTATAAGGAACCAGCAATAGCATCATAGCTCTAGAGAGGTTATATATACACATTAGTTTAGTCATTCTTGAAGTATAACCTTAGATTTTTATCAGTTGTGGGGGGGAAGAAGAGTTTTAGCAAATCCAAATAGTCCAGTCACAGACACATATAGGATACTGACTGCATTAGAATCACCCAAGACAACAGTTGTTTAACCATGAGGTTATCTAGAAAATTTTATATAAACTGTTAGAAAATAAGAGTCATGGAAGAGGCAGAGAGATGGCTCAAACACCAGTACAGGATTTATTGTTTAGGCAGGGGTCCTGTGGAGGGAGACCCCAGAAAGAGAGCCAGAGCCCATTGCCAAACACAGACTTGGGCTAGATATAGGGGGCTAGTGGAAAAGTACCAGGAAGGTCACTAAGGGATATTGTTGCTGGGCAACCAAGAAAGATAAGTTTTAGTTAGGTCACTGTCTGCCCAACTGTCCTTGGCATCCATCAGGGAGATAAAGGTTAACAATTGTCTCTTTGCCAGTCTTTGGGGTTGAGTGGGGAGTTTCTAGTAAGCCATCTGTAAGGAGGAGGGGGTCTATCCTAACATGGCTGTCCTTACTGTTAACCCCAACATAAACCAACTCTTAAATGAATATGACTCAGTTACCTTAGTAGTCAAAACTCTGACAAAAATCACCAGAGAACACAGGTAAATATTTATGGGGACTAAGTATGGAGTTAGGAAACATAGTGGCCAAGAATCATGGCTCAGATGTTGATAAGGGATCATATCCCAGATTGTTGACATTAACAGATGGCTCATGACATACGGCAGGATCCCACCAACCTGTAGTCAATGGAGTCTCCCTAAAATAACAGGCCCAATCTGGCCATTCCAGGCCAAAAATTCCCTCTGCCTGATATGTGGAAATAGGACTAACATCTCCACTCTGTTGACTCCAATAAAACCTGGAGGTCTTAACTTTCAGTGTAGTGCTCCTTTTTGAGTTTTTATTTCTTATCCTATCTGGAGGGTGCACTTTGGCTTTTTAAAAATTTTGCTTTACATAAGTAAATCTGTCTTAACCCTCCTATCAATGTAGCAGTGCTCCCTATGCTCAGCTGCCTCTTGCTTCTCTGTGTTTTAATAAATTCTAGTCTTGACAAATTTGTCAATTAACCTGTAGTGCCAAATATTCCTGACAGCTAACTTGACAAAACAAAAACCATTTTTAAGACCGTTTTTGTAAATGTTATTAAGAACAACATTTTAAGATAGTCTTGTTGTCATGAGCTTAGAGAATTAAGTTTTAGTTTAACATCAGCACATTAAATTTTGACCTTACAAAAACCTTTAATGTAACAGGATTTTAGTCAACTTAATCACATAAGCATTTATAAGCTCTATCCTTTTATGACAACTTATTCTTCACCTTTATGACAACTTGTTTTGTATCCCCTGGGGGAGCTCCCTTTATCTTTTTTTTAATTTAAAAGTATTTTTTATCCGTTTATTTAAAAAACCATATCTTTAATATCATACCTATATTATATAATAGGTTACTTGTTGAAATTAACTTATAAAACCTTTTAACTTAGAACCTTCTATCTGTATAGAAAAAAGCAGAAAGAAAGCAACCTTAAAATTATTTTTTGTATAAAAACAATTTATAGAAAGCCCATTTGTTAATAGACCTATGTGTTATAACAGAGAATGAAATCCCAGATTTTATTTATGACAGAATATAACAGGCTAAAGTCATTTTTTAACTACCCAAATTTTCAGATTTCTGTTGCAGACTGTAGCCTGCCTTTTTTTTTTTTTTTCTCTTCTGGTCTAAGCTGGAGTGTTAACCCCTGAATTCCTGCATCTTAGTGAGACCTGATTGAAACAAGTTTGAAAACCTGTTTTCTTAAAAGTAGCAGTAGAATAGAGTAATAATTTTTTTTACATTTGCTTTATAATAAGATCCATCCTGAAGATGTTTACATATTTAAATGTGAAAAGCTTAAGCAGTTTGTAACAGAGATCTTTAAAATAAACAGTTTTTTTTTGCTACCTTGAATAGCATATTAACCTTATAACAGCAGTTTAAGAACCATTTTGAAGGTGCTTACATATATGTACACACACAGAGACATATTATAAATTAAGTTTGCCAGGAAAAAATGTCAACTTAAGCTCACATAAGATGAGCTGGGATTCCAGGAGCAAATTAAATTTTGCACCGTGCTTTAAACAAATTTACACACACACACACACACACACACACACAATTAGAGTGCACTCTCAAAACAAGAAAAAAATGTTAAAATTATACCCAGAGGGCTAGCCGGTGGAATGGTGGATGATGCATCTGTTCTCGTGGGAGTCTCCCCTTTTGGAGCTGAATTTTTTATCTATTCCTTAATGTCAGTTGTGACTATTTCCTGGGAAAAGCTCAAACCCCTGTTAACTCTTGGAGGTGTCTTATACTCTTCTGTAAAGCACAGTATTTCTGCCCCTCTCCCCAAACTAAGAGTCATGGCTTCACCCCAAAAGGTAGTTATTATTAGCTGATCACCTCCCCTTCTGCCTCCTCAGGAAGGCCTGAATTTGAATCTGGGTTCTCACCAGTCTGATGAGCACTGTTCCCAAGTTGATTCCTGTGCCTCACTGGGTTCCGTTGTGCATCCGAGGCCCTCGCCCCGACTTGCCTGGGGAATGAATCCCCCCACCGGATCAAGCTGTCCATTGGCACGTGGTGGGATTTCCTCCCAGTGGTTTGGGGCATGCACCATGGTGACAAGGGAGGTGATAACTCACCATCTCCACAATCCCAGCAAACGAGCCCCCAAGAAATGTTCCGGGAAATTATGAGCTGAGATACAGGACACTGAGGCAGATTAGCAGGAAGCAACATTTATTGTGCTGGTACAGACTCAGCGGACTCATTTCCAAAGGCTGAGCCCTGAGAACAGAAGGGATCTCACCTTATTTACCCTTGCAAGCAGGTTACAGAAACAGAAAGCAAAGCTCAATATGTCTGCATGTGACTTTATAGCTATTGCATTTTGCCAGTGCTATGTGACATTCATATTTCAATTATTTTAAGTTTTATCTATCTGCTTTGCCATCCCTTTCCCCTGTCTCATTGTCAGAACACAGTCTGTTTGTTCCTTTTCTGGCCCCCTTGTCCTTTCCTGCTACAGCCTAAGTGCATTATTGGCCAATGTAGAATGTAATTAAAGCTCTATAAGAAAATAAGGTCATCATTCACATCTTGAGGTGGCATTCCCAGAAATTTTCACTGGATATCTCACTACTTCCCATCACCTCTTCTGGACCCTATTGCTTTGGGTTTCTTTCTCTCTGCTTCTCTTTCTTGCTTTCTCATTATCTCTGTTACTTTTTCCTCCAACCTTGGCAGTTCTGATTTATTTTTCCTGAATCTTCCCTTGCTACATCTCCATCACTCTTTTTATTCAGAACAATTTATGTCTTTCTTGGTTTCATTTACAAATTTATATGTTACCACCCACTACTTAATATTGTCTTCAAGTACCCAATAGCCATTACAAGAAAGATGAAAATTTTAATTGTTCTCAGGAAAAAAAAGATCTTCCAGTTAGTTAACAAAATCTATCCTCCTGGGAAGGCTCCAGGAGATTATATATAAAAAATGTTATATAAATATTGACATTCAAATTGAAAATATGTGCAATGGGAGAGAAAAGCAAGATGGTGGATACTGAGGGACCCCGGAACCCTGAGCTCCATGATTTCAGAAAAATACTTCAGATTCATGTAGCAAGGATTGGGTAACCCTGCTTTTTTTTTTTTTTGCCAACTAAGATACCGTCAATACATAGGGTGCATATAATGTTCAAAGACTGGCCCTTAAATTAGCTTTTCATAGCACATAATACCTGGGGAAGCCCTGGCACTGGGATGGGCAGAAGTTTCTGATTCACCCACTGGGAAATCATTTTTCTTCTACTCCCATTTTTTGTGGCTTCTTCTCTCCTGTCTTGGAAAAGTGAAAACACAGCACAGAGAACCTGTGACCATCTGTGATGTCCTGGATCT
The DNA here is from genome assembly GCF_047511655.1 of Castor canadensis. Lineage (NCBI taxonomy): Eukaryota > Metazoa > Chordata > Mammalia > Rodentia > Castoridae > Castor > Castor canadensis. Next base: position 79,647,938 of record NC_133388.1, on the reverse strand, counting down.
GCCATAATTTGTGGACACAGAACCTGCTTGTGCTGCCTGCCTTTGCTGTCCCAGAAGTGAGAAAACTGTACCCCTGCCAGGTAAGTGTGATACCTTATCAGCTCTGAAGGGAACCACATAGTCCACTGCAGTTGGCGGGCACATTGCATCACTCCCCCTCAACAAAACTGGTCATCAAATAAATGGAAGGAATGTTTCACCTTTACCTGGCAGGGGTGGGGTGGAACGCTGAGGTGACCCAGCCTATGTGGGGGTGGAGTGGTCCTGCTGTTTGGTGAAAACAAAACATTCCACTACCTTGGAGAAACTGGTCATGAGCTGAAACTGACAAACTTCCAAGAGAAAAGTGGTGGACCAAAAAGCTCAATTCTAGTTCCCAGGCTTACCCTGCCGGCAGTAGGGGCTGGTGACTACTCACATACCAGCTCCTTACATGACAGCTTTGGAGAACTTGTCTACACTAGATGGCCCATCCCACCAAGAGAATTCTGGCTCAAACACCCTGAGCAGCATCCCCTCCCGAGCTGTCTGATAGAGTGAGGCAACAACTATTTCCACACAGCCCACCATACCAACCTCAAGAAGGGGCAGAGATGCAGAGAGAGGCCTTGTCAAAACTATCAGTAACTGGATTTGAAATCAGAGGAAAGATTTCAGAACATTCATTGAACTGTTTTTTTTAATTATTATTTTTATTTTCATTTTTTTTCAATTTACTGTTACCTATCTCCTTTTTCCACTCTACCCAAATATCAATTTGCTTAACCCTCCCAGTTCCACGTACCTTTTTTGACCCCTCTTTTTGTATTTTTATTCTTTTTTCCTTCATATTCTTTGTTCCTCTCTTCCTCACTCCTCCTTTCCTTCCTTTCCTCACCCTCCCTTTCTGCCCACTGCCCCTACCTCCTCCATACTCACCACTCACTGAATAATCTATTATACCAACTTTACACGTTACCCACATCCTTCCTATCCTTCTGCAATCCCTAACGATAGCACCCTCTCCCACAGTGACTGAACACATGTTAGGAACTTAATCCCCCACACCTCACACTTCTTCCCCTTACCCCATCCTCCCTCCTGCCCTCTCTTCTAGTGCCATCTTTTTAATTACCTAAGTATCTATAACTATCCAAACAACTGTTGTCTCCCCAATACCCACTATTGATAGATAATAACACCAATAGGTTCCTTATAGATAATATAAATAACTGGTTTGGCATTGAATTTGTGAATTTGTTATTGCTAAGGTATACCTCCAGGTCAGGGAACAGAAATATTATGACAACCTAGCTAACAACTAAGCTAGTCAGAACATAGAAATTAAGTCAGGAAAAGATAACAGTGATTAAAACCCCCAACTAAACAAGGCAAGGGCAAAGCAGAAAATATAAACATGGGGAGAAAAAGAAGGCAGGGTAATATGACTCCTTAGAAGACTACCAATGACATAATAGAAGATTTGGTGAAAGTAAAGGAGAGGGCTGACCTCAGAAGAATGATGATAAGAATGTTCAATGAGCTTAAAGAGGAGCTTAAGGAGAACATGCAAAAACAACTCAATGAATATCAAGAGAACATAGATAAAAAAACCACAAGAAGATGCATAAATAACTAAGTGAACTCAGAAGTTCAACAATTTCTAAAACAAAACTAAGGAAATTATTTTAAAAAAGAGATATATATGAAATAAAGAAGACAGCACAAGATATGACAAAAAAGTGTAACAAAGATATGGAAAGTCTCAGAGAAAATAATCAAGCAGAAATTCTGGGAATAAATGTCCCTTAAATCAAATAAAAAACACAGTTGAAAGCCACTCCAGCAGACTGAAAAAAGTGGAAGACAGAATTTCAGGGCTTGAAGACAAAATAGATATTGAATTAAAAAACAGAACACTCCTTGGACGAAAGACTCAAGAGCTGCAAAAGGAATACAAAAGAACTCTGTGACTCCATCAAAAACCAAACCTGACAATTATGGGCATTGAAAAAGGAAAAGAGGTGCAAGCCAAAGGGTTATGTAATATATTCAACAAAATAATAGCAGAAAACTTCCCAGTTCTAGAGAAAGAGATGCCCATTCAGATACAGGAAGGCTCCAAGACACCAAACAGATATGACTAAAACAAAACCTCTCCAAGGCATACTATAGCTAAAACAATTACCACAAAGAACAAGGAAAGAATACTAAATGCTGTGATAGAGAAAAATCAAATAATATACAAAGGCAAAGCTACCACAATAACAGCAGATTTCTCAACAGAAACCTTAAAAACAAGAAGGGCATGGAGTGAGGTATTTTGAGCACTGACTGAAAACAATTTCAGTTTTAGAATACTCTGCCCAGCAAAGCTATATCATTTAAAACTGACAGAGCAATAAAAATCTCCCATGATAAACAGAAACTAAAACAATAAATGATCACTAAACTATCACTACACAAGATTTTAAAAGGAATTCTACACACAGAAGATGAATACAAACATAGCCATGATGGATAGGAATTATTAAACTTCAAGAGAAAAGCAGCAAGTAATCAGAGAGTAGCATAGAATTAGTTGCACATACACAAATCCTTACACAATAAAAGCAACTATACGGCAGGAATCACCACATACCTCTCAATGTTAACACTGAATGTTAATGGACTCATCTCCCCCATCAAAAGACACCAATTGGCAAACTGGATTAAAAAGGAAGACCTGACAATCTGTTGTTTATAAGAACCACCTTACAGATAGAAATAAACATTGCCTTAGGATGAAAGGATGGAAGAAATTTTACCAAGCTAATGTCCCCCAAAAAACAGGCAGGAGTAGCATACTTTTATCAGATAAAGTAGATATCAAACATAAATTAGTTGAAGAGACAAAGAAGTTCACTTCAAACTAATGAAAGGAGCAGTACATCAAGAGGAAATAACAATTGTCAACATATATACACCTAATGTCAGTGCACCAACTTCATTAAACATACAGTACTGGACTTAAAAACATAAACAGTTCCCAAAACAGTGGTAGTGGGAGACTTCACTAGTCCTTTCTCACTGATAGATAGGTCATACAGAAAAAAAAAAACAAAACCAACAACAACATCAAAGAAACTCTAGAATTGAATGATACCATAGATCTAATGGACCTGACAGACATCGCCAGTTTTCCATCCTGCAACAGCACATGTACAGTCTTCTCAGAAGCCCATGGAACTTTCTCCAAAATAGACCATTTTCAGGGCACATATTTCAAGTTTTAACAAATATGAGAAAATTGAAATAACCCCCTGCATACTGTCTGACAGTGGAATAAAACTGGAATTCAATAACAAAAGAAACAGCAGGAAATAAACAACTGGTGAATGTGCAACACTTTGCTCCATGATCAGTGAGTCATCAAAGAAATAAGGGAGGAAGTAAAATGTTCCTGGAATTTAATGAGAATGAAGGCACAACCTATCAGAACTTATGGGACACATTAAAGGAAGTACTAAGGGGAAAGTTTGTAGTCATGAGTGCATATATTAAAAACACAGAAAGATCTCAAATCAATGACCTAATGCTACATCTCAAATTCCTAGAGAAACAAGAATAAGCTAAACCCAAAACTAGCAGAAGGAGAGAAATAATAAAAATAAGGACCGAAATCAACACAGTAGAGACCAAAAACCCAAAGAATCAATGTTACAAAAAGATGATTCTTTGAAAAAGATAAACAAGATCAGTAAACCCCTGGCAAAAGTTAAGGAAACTGCCAAGATGTCCCACTACCAATGAATGGATTAAGAAAATGTGATATTTGTACACAATGGAATTTTACTCAGACACAAAGAAGAATGAAATTTTGTCATTCGCAAGTAAATGGATAGAACTGAAGAACATCTTAAGCAAAGTTAACCAGGCTCAGAAGACCAAAAATCATAGGTTCTCCCTCATATGCGGATTACAGACCTAAAACAAATGCAGTAATGTTAGTGGACATGGGTCACATGCTAAGGGGATAATGCAAACCAGAGGAACAGGGAAAGGGAAGGAAACCCAAAACTCAAAGTATTTGATGTGCCCACTGCAGAGTAGCTAATAAGTAACCTTAAACTGGCAGAGGCCACTATGGGAGGGTGACCAGGAAGTAGTGAATAGGTCTGGTAGAGATGAACCGATTTGTGTTGTAATACACATGTGCTTGGAAACAATGCTAGGAATCTCTCTGTGTAGCTATCTTTATTTCAAGCTAGCAAAAATGCTACATCTTTCTTATTATCTCTTATGTTTTCTCTTCATCAAAATTGGAGAAGAGGGCAGAACAGGTTCTGCCTGGAAGTGAGGGGGGTTGGAGAGAGAGAGAGAGAGGAGCAGGGAATGGGGGAGGGAGGGGAGAGATGCTCAAACAATGTATGCACACATGAATAAATGAATAAACAATTAAAAAAAACCCTGGCAAATCTGACTTAATGAGGAAGGAAAAGACCCAACTTAATAAAATGAGAAATGAAAAAAGGGAGATAACAACAAACACCAAGGAAATACAGGGAATTATATGGGGAATCACTTTGAAAACCTGTATTCAAATAAATTGGAAAATCTAGAAGAAATGACCAAATTTATAGATACATATGACCATCCAAAACTGAACCAACAAGATGTTAATCAGATAAATAGATTTATAACACACAAGGAACTTGAAGCAGCAATAAAGAGTCTCCCAAAAAAGAACAATCTAGGACCTGACAGATTCACCATTGAATTCTACCAGACCTTTAAAGAAGAACTAACACCAATACTCCTCAAACTTTTCCACAAAATAGAAAGGGAAGGAACTACAAAACTCATTATATGAAACCAGCATTACACTCATCCCAAAACTCAATAAAGATATAACAAAAAAAGAGAATTACAGGCCAATCTCTTTAATGAACATAGATGCAAAAGTCTTTAATAAAATATTGGCAAAGTGAAATCAACAGCGTATTAAAAAGATCATACACCATGATCAAGTTGGTTTCATCCTAGGGATGCAGGGATGGATCAACATATACAAATCATTAAATGTAATACAGCATATTAACAGAAGCAGAGACAAAAACCACATGATCATCTCAATAGATGAGGAAAAATACAACATCCCTTCATTGTAAAAGCTTGATGAAACTAGGAATAGAAGGAATGTACCTCAACATAATAAAAGCTATATATGACAAGCTTATAGCCAACATCATACTAAATGGGGAAGAACTGAAACTATTTTCTCTAAAGTCAGGAATGAGAGAAGGGTGTCTACTCTCTCAACTGCTATTCAACATAGTCTTAGAGTTCCTAGACACAGCAATAAGAAAGGAAGAGGAGATAAAGAAAATAAAAATAGGGAAGGAAGCAGTCAAACTATCTCTATTTATAGATGACATGATCTTATACCTGAAAGACCCAAAAAAACTCCTAGAATCCATAAACAGCTTGAGCAAAGTAGGAGGGTACAAAATCAATTTACAAAAATCAGTAGCCTTTCTATACACCAACAATGAACAGGTTGAAAAAGAATATAGTAAAATAATTGCATTTATAATAATCCAAACTATAAACCATTGAAGAAAGAAATCAAAGAAGACTACAGAAGATGGAAAGATCTCCTATGATCATGGATTGGTAGAATCAACATAGTGAAAATGACTATACTACAAAAAGCGGTCTACATGTTCAATGGAATTCCCATCAAAATTCTAATGATATTCATCACAGAGTTTGAAGTCAATCCTAAAGTAGTTCATTTGGAAGTACAAAAGACCACAAACAACAGGGCAATACTGAACAAAAAGAGCAACACTGAAGGTATCATAATACCTGACCTCAAACTATACTATATAGCGATAAAAACAGCATGATACTGGCACAAAAACAGATATGAAGAACAGTGGAACAGAAGAGAGACCCAGACATGAATCCACCTAATTTTGATAAAGGAGTCCAAACCATAAGATGGAGAAAACAGCCTCTTCCATAAATGTTGCTGGGAAAACTGGACATACACATGCAGGAAACTGAAACTACCCATGTCTGTCACCCTGTACAGTATCAACTCAAAGTGGATTAAGGACCGTAATCTAGGACCTGAAACTTTGAAGCTAGTGCAGAGAAGAGCAGGGAATCCAATGGAACTAATAGGCATAGGCAATGACTCCCTCTCTAGAACTCATATGTTTCAGCAACTAAGAGAAATAATTGATAAATGGGACTGCAAAACAAAATGGTCCCTAAATTCAAGAGGCTGCCCACAGAATGGGAGAAAAATCTTTGCTAACTATACATCTGACAAGGGATTGATAACCAGGATATACAAGGAACTCAAAAAACTAAACTCCCCCAGAAATCAATGACCCAGTGAAGAAATGGGCAAAAAAAACTGAACAGAGCTTTTTTAAAGGATAAAATCCAAATAGCTAAAAATTGCATGAAGAAATGCAACATCACTGGCCATAAAGGAAATGAAAATCAAAACCATGTCAAGATTCCACCTCAATCTTATTAGAATGGTTACCATAAAAAACACAAACAACAACAAATGTTGGAGAGGATGTGGGGAAAAAGAAACTCTCATACACAGCTGGTGGGAATGTAAATTGGTATAACCATTCTGGAAAACAGTACGGAGGCTCCTCAAAAAACTTTAAAAAAACTTCCATGTGATCCAGCAATTCCATTCCTAAGGATATACCCAAAAGAAATTAAGTCAGGGTACAATAAAAGCACCTGCACACTCAGGTTTATTGCAGCATGATTAACAATAGCTAAGCTATGGTTAGTCAAGATGCCTCACTACTGATGAATGGATTAAGAAAATGTGGTATTTATACACATGAATTTTATTCAGCCACAAAGAAGAATGAAATTTTGTTGGTTGTAGTTAAATGGATGGAACTGGAGAACGTCACCTTAAGTGAAGTTAGCGAGGTTCAGAAGGCCTAGAGTTGCATGTTTTCTCTCACATGTAGGAGATAGACACAATAGAAATATAAGTGATATTATGAAAAATAGGTCACACTAAGAAGAATTCACAAAGGGGGGTAAAAGAAGGAAGTGAAGAAGGCAAATATGGTTGTTGTATTCTCTGTACAAGAATGAATACAGAATTTTTAAGTTGATTGAAACCACCATAAGCAAGGGACTATGGTAGAAAGAAGAAAAATGGAGGAGATGAAACACTTCAGGTTATAGTACATATATACATGGAAATGTCAAAAGGAAACTCCCTGTATAGCTATCTTAAGCAAATAAAAATGTCATTTTTTTCTTTTATAAAATTGGAGAACAGGGGGGTAAACTAGGTCCTGCCTGGAGGGGGGTTATCCCAGTGGGAGGGGGGATGAGATGGGGAAATGATAAAGGAAGGTGAATATGGGGCAAATCCTGTGTACACTTGTATGTAAATGGAAAAATAATATCTGTTGAAACTATTCCAGGAATGGGTGGAAAGGAGGATTAAGGAGAATGGTGGAGGGGGTGAATTAAAGTATGATATATTTGATATATTGTAAGAAGTTTTATAAATGCCACAATTTCCCTCACCTAGCACAACAATAAAAAAAAAGATGAAAAAGTTGCTGTAGAAAAAAAATTTGTGTGCTGAATGGGTGTGTGTTAGTTAGCTTTCTATTATAACAAATACTTATGATAATTAGCTTATAAAGAGAAAAGTTTTAGTTTGGCTTACAGTTTGGGGATTTCAGCCCAGGTTCGGTTCACCCCACTGCTTTTGGGCTGATGTCGAGGCAGTATATCATGGCAGGAAGTGTGTGTGGAGCAAATCTGCTCACCTCATGGCCAAGTCATGAAAAAGGGAGGCTCCCACAATCCCTCTAGGGGCATAACTCCAATGACTGGAAGAGTTCCCACTAGGCCCACCTCTCAAAGTTTCTACTACCTCCCAGCAGTGCCATGCAGTAAGCCTTTAACAGACGGGGCTTTAGGACATTTATTAATTTATTTTGTGGTACTGGGGCTTGAACTCAGGGCCTTCACCTTAAGCCACTCAAAACCAGTCATAATTTTGTGAAGGATTTTTTGAGATAGGGTCTTGTGGAATTATTTGCCTGGGCTGGCTTCAAATTGTGATCCTCCTGATCTCTGCCTCCTGAATAGCTGGGATTACAGTGTGAGCCACTGGTGCCTGGTTTTAGGCACTGGCACTGGTATTTAGGAGATTTTAATAGAAAAGAGCCTTTTAAGTTTTTCCATGTGGGTATGAAAAATGTCCATTTTTCTTAGAGATATTTGAGCCTTTTGAGTTTACCACCTCATGTACATCTTACTTCTTTTCTTTTCTTTTTAAATAAACTGAGGATGGAACTCAGGGCTACATGCATGATATGCAAGTGTTCTACCACTGAGCTACAACCCATCCTGAAAGTCTATTCTTTCATCTGGCTCTCCTGCAAGCCTTCCTTCTTTGAGAAGTGTGGCTATTGCAAGGTTGGAGAGTGTGGAATTAGTTATTAGAAGGGACATACACATTTGTGTGGAAGCAACTTCCCACACAGCTGACATTAGGATCACTTCATTTAGCATTATTTAATAAATAATCACACTGTGAGTGAAGTAATTATTACTCCCATTTTATAGATGGAGAAAGAGAGAATCAGAGACATGAACTATCTTGTGAGTGGAAGAGCTCAGATTGTTGAGCCTCAGCAGCATACGCTCCTGCCTCTATGCCACAGAAAACTATCTTTTCAGGGCCATTTGTCATCTTTTAGCCTCAGGTAAAGAAACTGCTTTAGTTCTGCCCTTACAGTTTTGCTTATTCCATACACATGGTAAGAAGGCAACAATTTCCACATTCTAGGGCTAAAGACTGGCCCAATGTATGGGCTGTAAAGGATGTGGTCTGAAATGTTTTGTATGGATTAGGGATCTTCAGTAGTGAGCAGAGGATTTTCCAAACCTTTTAGTTTTAGAACTTGCAAATTTATGCTTTTGCTATTTGAGAAAAGCCTATTGTACCTTCAACCTCATGATTTAGTTGATGACCTCTTTGAAACTAGGCCTTGGGGCATTTGGGAGAGGACATGTATGTAGCTTTCATAGACAAACCTCAAAACAGCCACTGTATAAGGACATGAGCACTGGCAAGTAAGATTGGCTACATACAGTCCAACTTGCTGTGAACTCTGTTGCCCTCAGGTGAACTTTGAAAATTTTCACATCATTGCAGTAGTTTTAAGAGCAGCTAAACCTGCTTCACTATGTAAGAAAAAGTGTTTCCATTTTATTTTGTCTTTGAGCTGGACTCTCCTCATTTATTTCATGGATGCTGCTTCTGATTCATAATGTTCACTTCCACGAAGGATTTTATGGGAAAGACTTTGTCAATCACTCAAGTGAAGGAGGAGATGACAAACTAGTAAAACGCTGAAGAATAAAAAGATTTCCTGTTAAATAAGAGTATCATCTCCAAACTGAGGAGCCCAAGGTGGTGAGAGCAAATAAAATCTATTGTGTTTAGCTCCCCCCCCATATCTGATGATTAAGTAATATTTAGGAAACCAGGCCTGAAGCACACAAACGCAAACTTCTTGGGATAATGCGATCCGAGGCCTCTTATGCAGCCGTGGGTGTTGAAGTCTCCACACTTAATAAATGGTCACCCCATTCTCCTCTTCCGAGTTCTCATTGTTCAGTGATGATAATTGCCTTTCATTTCAACTTCAATCCTTTCAATATTTTTAAAGATATCGTGTTACAAGTTGTAGAGAAATGCAGATTGAATATAGTATTATCTTGTTTAATTTTCAGGGTTGTAATCCAGAGTAAGTGACAATGCAGGTAAAACAAGCAGCCTGGCATAGCCCATTTGGAAAATAAGGGAAAGAAATACTGGTTCCAACTGCAGAAAATCTGGAGTAAAGAAGATGAAATCTGATCAAGTCTTTGAGGTATGCATAGACTGTGCAGGGAAAGGGGAAAGAACTATTTCGGCAGATGCAATCATATGATCTAAGGCAAGGGAGTATAATTGTATAGTCTGAAATTGAATAGTTGGAGATAAGTTTGGAGGGGAAGCTGGGGTTACTGAAAGTATTGCATAAATGAAAGCCAATATGAGACTGCAGTAAAAGACAGTTTTCAGGAACGCACTTTCTGCTTTTGAATTTAGATAAAATTAATAACTTTTTGCTCCATTTTTAAAATAATACTGGTGATAGAACCCAGGCTCTTGTACATGCTAGGCAAGTGCTCTACCATTGAGCTAACATCCCAAAGCTTTTTAAACTTTAGTTTGGGACAAGGTCTCACCAAATTGTCCAGAATGGTTTCAAATTTGTGACCCTCCTTCCTCATTCTCCCGAGTAGCTGGAATTATAGGCAAGCATCACCATGTCTGATCCTGCTAAATCATTCATAACAGATTTTTCATTCTTTCTGTTGTTTTTCTACATTTTCTCCTAAAATAATTCATGCTCAGTTTAGGACACTATTACTACTTGTTCCATTGATATAGAATTGGCTTCCTTGTTTCTACTTTTGTGCTCTTCTAACTTTTTTTTAAACCATACAGTAGCTACAATGACCATTTAAAACTGTTAAGCAGAGTCTTTTTCTCTTCAGTGTAAAAACTTTAAGTGTATGCCATTAGTTTATGAATGTCTAGAAGACATTTTATAGAAAATAAGCAATTTGTGATAAATGAGAGAAAAGAATAACACTTCTGAAAGAGCTCTCTTTGGCTCCTGGACCTTGGCCTCTGGTCAAGGGTTGGGACATCGTGCATCTCTAGGCAGTTATTCAAGGACATGTGCTGTGTACCTGCACATGTGCACACACACAATCTTCACAGCTATTATATGCATAAAGCATTTGTGTTACCTCCATTTTATAGATGAGAAAACAAAGGAAGAGAGAAATTTTATCTAAACATAAAGACAACATAACTTGCTGGCCCCTTAACACTGGCCTCAGTTCAGGGGCATCTGTAGCATATTTTTCACTGATCATTTCTTGCTTTCTTGCTCCTTTCTAGTAGGTATAATTTCCTATTTATGTCTATCTGCAGTGAGGATCTGTGGTAAGATTCTTAGTCTTTGTCTAAACATGTCTTCATTTTGTTCACATATTTTGAACGATGACTTCTTAGGCTATAAAGCTATGTAGTGAGAAATTTTCTCTCAGCATGCTGGAATTCTATTCCTTTGGATGCTAGTCTTTGTTGTTACAGTTAAGAGATTCATTTTCATTCTAGCTGCTTTCTTTCTGTCCTTTGGTTGCTTTCATTTATTTAAAAATTTTAATTAATGTACTAATACACATAGTAAGTGCATATATCATAAGCATACAACTTAGTTATTTTTATATAAATACATTCTCATATAAAAGTATATTCTCGTATAACTATCACCCAGATGGAAGTTTAAAGCATGTCAGCATTCAGAGTGCCCCTTTCTGTCCCTTCTAGCACTTTTCACTGTAGAACCTGGGAATCTTCAAAACCTTTTATTTTTTAATCATAAGTTCAGCTCTGTACTAAGTTTGAAAAACTGTATGCCATTTTATCTAGCTCTTCTAATGTTTGCAAGTGGAAGTTCACATTATGTAACTTAAGCGGAAGTCTTAGGAAGAGGTTATTCCCCATTTTTCTCAAAATAAACTCAGACTTCTTTAGCTGGCTCACACTGCTCTACATGAATTGGCTGCTGTGCACCCCTCGAACCTCATCACACACAATTCTCTTCCTTATTCAAGCTGCACTGACTTCTTGTCTGCTGCAGAGTACAACAAGCTCTTTCCTAACTCTAGGCCTCATATTTGTGCTCCATCTGCTTGGAATCCTTATCTGTAGATCTTTGCTAGTTTGTTCTTCAAATACAACTTCCACGTCCAGAGGCCTCAATGTCAGCTGCTCTCAGTATATTCTCTTAGTTACTCTCTTTAACCATCATTCCCTATATTTCTTTCACAGCATTTAACACCATCTACAGATTACTCCTCTTCTTCCTTCTCCCTTCCCCTCCTTCCTTCTACTTCTTTTTCCTTGCCGTCCTCTCCTTCTTCTTCTTGTCTGCATCTCCATCTCAAGTGCCAGCGCTGTAAAGTAGGAAGATTGTCTGATCCACCACCACCATAGTCCTGGAGATTAGAGAGATAGATGCTTGATTAATATCTGTTAAACAAACAAATGAAATAGCTCTTGTATCCTCAGGAAATCTTTACCTCCAAATAATGTACATGTTATATGTGCTCAATCATAGGTGCATTTTAATCTTCCATTTTCACACTGCGAACAAGATTCCTCCAGTGTGTTAGGCACTGCTCATTAGATGTCTTCTGAAATCTGGGTCCATTCTTGCAAGTTAATCATAAACCATTTAATAGTTCAGCAAAGAAACATCAGAATGCCAATACTTCTGGAGCGTTTCATCAATGTGAGATTCACTGATCTCTCCTTCTTTTCCCCAAACTGTCCTTTTTAGGTCCAACTTTAAAGTGAAGCTCCAGTTCTCCTTTATCTCTATTTCCCTTATATAAGCTATCAGCCCATTTATTGTTATTGAGCTTTTAAAGCACTTCTATATTTCAAAGAGAGCCCTAAAAGTTCCTCCTAATAAATCAGAAGGGTTTTCTACCCTTTGCTAAGTAGTTGATTTAAGGAAATAGTATACAAAATCATGCCAGATTCTGAGACTGCCCATTTTATATTTAAGCTTCTATTTTATTGCTTTGGGAACTCTGTACAAAAGCAAAACCAGCAGCATACTGAGGTGACTACACTGATTGTAGATGTTTACAATATAGTCTCTTTTTGGGGCAGAGCCATTTGCAAAGGCACAGATAGAAGGTTCTTAGCAAGTATCCAGTGGACAAATGATTAACACTATCATGACAATTTTCAGCCGAGTTGATAGTTTATTTCCTTCTCCACCCTCTTTGGTCCTGTGCCTATATTGGAATCAATGGTACAAGTCATTAATTAATATTCATGGCAGTTTTATTCTGGGTTTAGCACTGGATCTGGTCTGTTATGTGTGGGGGAGCGTAGTAAGGTTCGTTAGGAGATGGAAACAAAACCTTAAGACTGTGTATTTGTATATGAAAATAAGAGAACAGAGTTGTAGTCATTCAGTAAATATTTAATAAGTACTCTTAATTAGGTACTATTGTGTTTACAGGCAATATCTCATGGACTTTTTACTCTAGTGGAGGCAAGTGGATATGAAGCAAACACATTGGTAAACTAGATAGTATCATATACATGGGATATACAGATGGTATAACTATGTACATATATGTATTATGATATGGTGATAAGTACCATGGAGTACTTCAAGGAGGGAAGTATAGGATATCCAAGAGGCAGATGTCTATTTATTTATTTATTTATTTATGGCAGACTGGGGTTTGAATTCAGGGCTTTGTGCTTGCTAGGCAGGTACTCTACTGGTTGAGTCACACCTTCAGCTGTTTTTGCTCGGGTTACTTTTGCAATAGTCTTGCTTTTTGCCTGAGCCTGCCTGGACTGCAATCCTACTTTTGCTTCCTGCCGTTAAGTGGGATGATAGGTGCATACCACCATGCTCAGCCTTTTCTGTTGAGATGGGATCTTACAAACTATTTTTTCTTGGGTTGACCTCGAACCATGATTTCTCCTGATTTCAGCCTCCTGTGCATCTTGGATGACAGTTTTGTACTACTATGCCCATACATTGGTGAGAAGGGGGTCTCATGAAATTTTATCTGGCTGGCCTTAAACTGCAATCCTCTTGAAGCGACCCTTCAGAGTAGCTGGAATTACAGGCATGAATCATCATGCCTGGCTAGATGGCTATTAATTTAAATGGTGTGGTCCAGGAAAGAGACAATAGAAAGGTGATATCTAAGCAAACACCTGAGAAAAAGTACAAGTGGTGTAGCTATCATAGGAGTTTATGGTTATGGAAAAACTTAATACTAAGCAGATTATTTACATTTGTTTCTAAACTCAGTTAATTTCACAATAAGCATATATCATCTTAATAAACAATCTTGAAATCTCACTTAGTACTATCACAGTGGTCTGCTGAACAGTGTGTAGGTTTGTTCTGCTAGGCCTTCCTCAACTGGTTTTCATATCCAGTTAGGGTAGAGGTCTAGGTGAGCAGATGGGCTGTTAACAAGCTTGAGTTGCTAGAGTCTTCATCATCTTGGCAGTGTTAGATGTATCACAAGGTGAGTCATGGAGCTGGTGAGGCAGATGGCACCTGTCTCTCACTGTGGTTGGATCAGACAGAATCCTATGCATACATATGGAAGAGCAGATAGGAAGGGCAGGTGGGTGGGAGTAATTCAACTACTCAGAGGATTTCTACTGGGAATCTCTCATGGCAGAAGACTGGAAGGTTGATATCCTAATATACCTTCTATTCTATTGAAGAGCCTTAGAGTTTTATCACTTAAGAAACATGCTTTAAGAGGAACCTTTCCCCAAAACATTTATCTAATGATGAAACTTCTTGTTCTTTTGGACTGGTTCAGGTGTGATTATATTTTGACTTTCTAAACTTCTACTAAATTTCTGTTCTTCACTATACTGGAAAGGATAGGCCTTGCTGTTTATAAGATTGGAATATTCTTGTATATGATCCCAAAATGCTGCCTGTCCTTCAGCATAGAGAATATAATGTCACTTTAAAATTGGTTATCTCCGTCAGGCTTTGATGACTCTCACCTGAAATCCTAGGTCCTTGGGAGGCTGGGATAGGGAGGATTACAGTTAAGGCCAGCTTGGGGCGTGGGGAGGGGGATAAGACGTTTGTAAGACCCCATCCCAATGAAAAAAGCTTGGCATGGTGGCAAGGGCCTGTCATCCCAGAGGCAGTGGGAAGTACAAAATAGGGTTGCAGTCCAGGGCAATCTGGGTTAAAAGCAAGACCCTATCTCCAAAATAACCAGAGCAAGATGGACTGGCGACATGGCTCAAGTGGTAGAATGCCTGCCCAGTAAACATGATGCCCAGGGTTCAAACCTCATTAACACCAATTTTTTTGGTTATCTGTGAGTATGGGGGTAGTAAAAGAAGTTGGAATTCTGAGGTAAATTTAATAATATTTATTCCTGCCACTTACCTATGATTAACAAATGAAAATATGCATTCCAATTTAGTCATAGGATCCTGTCATTCTCAAAGAATTCAATGCCTACCTAGAAGATTTCTTTCATAAAATAACAGGAAAGGTTGATATACTTTACTTTAATGACAAGTAATTGGGAACACTATGCTGGAAGAAAATATGATTATTATGTAGTTACTCATGTCCAGGTCACTCATGTTGCTGAAATTAAAAGAATAGAAACAGCTGGGTGCTTTCTATGCACACTTCACATATCTGATCATGTATTTAACCTTTACAAAAGCTTCATGAGGAAGGCATTTCCCCGACTCGCCAAGAGAGTTGGAGAAACTTGCCCAAGGTCACAGGTCACACCAAATATATACCAAAAAATAGGTGGAGCTTGTAGTGAATCCAAACCCCTTCTGCCATGTTATTCCATTTCTCTAGAGGTTTCTGACTTTTTCATTAATACTGTTAGATACTTTTTACACATTTTGTTTCTTTGGCAGATGATAGATATTACATGCCAATGATCCATTAATACAGTATAAAAATAGTCTTAATTTTGCATATTAGTTATCTACTGCTATGTAAAACTTATCCCAGTAGGGTAATAGTAATGTGTCATAAATTGTAACAAGCTTACTGTTCTGGTGGGGGATGTTGATAACAGAGGAAGCTACACATATGAGGGCATATGAAGCTTATGGGATGTTTTTATTGTGAACCCAAAGCTGCTCTAGAAATTAATAGTCTTTAAAAATTATCTTAAAACTTAAAAAGACAACAAATATTTATCTCATACAGTTCCTGAGAGTCAAGAATCTAAGAACTACTTAACTGGGTGATTCTGGCTCAGGATGCCTTAGCTGCTGGCTGGGCTGCAGTCCCATCTGAAGGCTTGTCTGGGCAGAAGAATCTGCTTTCAAGAGAGCTATTAACCAGTTTATCCAGTTCCTGCCACATAAGCCTCTCCTTTTGGCTATTCATGATATGAAAACACATGATCTTGGGACTGTGTACCTGTAAAGTGTCTCAGTGGCTACATGAGTCCAATGACAGCTGATAAAATCCAAGGCCATATTTCTATTCCAGAGTAATAACTTTCCTATTATTTGACTATGGTAATATTTGTTCTATTTTCTGTTATGTCATAGTTGAATCTAGAAAATTAAGAGTACATTTTCTTCCATAGTGCAAAACACTACTATTTAGACAATATGCATTTGCTTTTATATGTAAGTTCTTAGTGAATAAATACTTGAGTTAACTGTCTCAATTATAGCTCTCTCTTTCTGGGATATACAAAGCCCAAAAGATTGTCTGTTATAGTGGTGAAGGCTGTAGCTTCTCCTTTCCCATCTGCTGAAGGGCAAATCTGCATACCTCCTCTCTTTCTCTACTCAGGGGTTGTTCCTTTCCTACCCCAAAGCTGACTGTTATCCCTCAACTGCATAATGTATATGGGTTCTATTTTTAGCTGCTGGCCTTTCATTCAAATAAGATTCCCAAAGTTCATATTACTAAACTGTAAGCTTATTATTTCCCCAAGTTCAATAAAATTTTTGAGGGTAGGGAAACCATGTTAAAATGCAGATTTCTAACATTCTCCTAGATCTTGAATCAGAATCTCTGGAATTGGGGCTCAGAATGTACTTGTGATTTTAAATTTAAATAATGAATTTATTAAACTATAATTTATGCAAAAATTAAGCCTTTTAAATATGAAATTAATGGTTTCAGTATCTTCACAGTTGTGCAACCATCACCAGAAACTAATTTCAGAAAATTTTCATCTTCTCCAAAAGAAACCCTTGAGCCCATTAACAGTCACTTCCCATACTTCATCCCCACAGTTCCTGAAAACCACTAATATATATTCTGCTTGTATGGGTTTGCCTACTTTGGGTATTTAATATAAATATAATGAAACAATATGTGGCCTTTCATGGCTGGCTTCTTTCATTTAGCACAACAAGTTTGAGAACCATCCATGCAGCAGCATAAGTCAATACTTCAGTTTTTTTTATGACCATGATACCTAAGCTATTGTGTATATATACAGCATATTTTATTCATTCATCAGCTGATGAACACTTAGGTTGCTTTCACTTTGGGTTTATACTGCTATGAGCATTCATATATAGATTTTATGTGGACATATGTTTTTAATTATCTTAGATATTATTATGTATTGAATGATTTCCCCCCCCCAAATTAATATGTTTAATGCCTAATTTCTGCTACCTCAGAACATGACCGCATTTGGAGAGAAGGCCTTTAATGGAACTAAGTTCACATAACTGAATGTTAACAAAGTCTGAAACATTGACAGTTTAGCAAAAAGTTTAACAGCATTTTTGAGGAAATGCTGGGCAGTGAGTTTTTACTTATGTTTCTATTATAAAATTATGTTCCTCTAAATAGGCAAAAAGATCCTTTAGAATTAAATGCTGTGTAAGGAAGTTGAATGGGAATATGTCCCTTACATCTCTCCTTACTATTGTTAGATTGGGATGTGTCACTTATCTGAATGTTGGGGCCTTGGAATGCTGAGAGAAGAAATCAAGTTCTGCTTTTTCCCCATGAACTTTTACATTAGTGAGCAGCAGCACTCCTAAACCCCTGAAATTGCTATGCAATTAGTTTGAAATTTCTAGATAGAGTTTTTAAAAAGGCAAAATTTGGAAATTTCAATATATGTATAATCTGAATTATTATTTTTATTACTGCTATCTGATATAAAAATAAGTAGTAAGGGGAGAAAGTTAAATGTTTACATTTCAGTACTCAGCTTAAAAACCTTAAGTTCCCTAATTTTATAGTCTCTGGTCTGTCAGCTTTCAGCCAGATGCAATTTCTTTTTTATGACACATTTTAGCGATGATCCTATTTCTGTAAGTTCTTAGTGTTACCTGAAAATAGTTTAGCTTTTACTTCTGTTTTGTAGCAATTAAAGTGAAACAAAATAATAAAATCTTGTCTGATGCATGCTGGAGTTGTTAGATTTTCATTTCCATCCTCTTTTTTCTATCTGTGAGGGATTCTCCACTCTGTGGCTGTTCTCCTTCTAAAGAAGCCACAAGAGCCATCTCTTCCTTTTCCCCATCCTCTGGCATCCAGGATAAACTAGATGCTAATATTCATTAGCCACTCCAGCTGCCTGTGTGCTAGCCCAAGATTTTCAGAAACATTAGGTTCAAAGGGCTTAGTGGCCACCAGAAGGGGAGATGTGTGATGGGGAACTGTACACAAGCACAGCACATATTTTACAAAGTTAGTCAATTGCTCTGTTTCATAGCAAAATATCTGTTACCTTCGTGTCATAAAATACAAAATTATATAAAACTAACCTTATAGGTGATTTGTGTATAATGTCCTGGTAATGTCTAGGGAAAGTAGTGACAACAATACAAATTACAGAATTTATCATGGTGGTTTGGTTATATGGAAAGACTATTAACATTTCATTGGTCACTACTAATGATCTTTTTAAAATTAGATTTATATTTAGCAATGATTAAATGCCATGGTGTGCCTGTAGCACAAAGAATAAGGGTCCAGAAATTGTCCCTCCCTAGTGATCTTATAATCTTGCCTTATGCACATGAATTTTCTTTTTTATTTCTTTAATACGGACTATGGAACAGTTCACATTATTACTGCTCATAAATTCTGCCCTGATGAGATTAGTTTTATAGGTGTAGGATCAATAATACTTGAACACATTTGCAACTGTGTATTGTCCAATATTGCTCATTACTGGCTTTAAAAGAATCAGTGCATTTTGCTAGAAGCAAAAGATAATGAGCCATTGATTATCTCTGTACAGCACAATTTACAGACTATTTTATTTTTAATGCAAC
Source organism: Castor canadensis (assembly GCF_047511655.1). NCBI lineage: Eukaryota > Metazoa > Chordata > Mammalia > Rodentia > Castoridae > Castor > Castor canadensis. Next base: position 79,629,007 of record NC_133388.1, on the reverse strand, counting down.
GTTAAATTAATTTGTAAAAGATCAGAAGTATTGCTTTATTTCCAAGCTGTGATTAAACAGTTATTGAACTTTTCATGGAGAACATTAATCAATTCTCATCTCTTCTAATCTCTCAAAGTGCTTTGGAAATAAAGATGAATAACTTGTGATCACCTGAACTTGTTAGAGGCAACAAACCTAGAAGAGAATGCATCTGTAGGGGGCTCAGCTCAGGTGACAAGATGTGTCAGGAAGGGACCAAACCCATGATATTTTCCCTCAAGGTCAGGCTATGGATCCATTATAGATCAATGAGTGGGAATAGAAAATCTACTCAAGAACACCTTGAAGAGAGTAAAGATCTGTATCATGTAAGGTATGCAGGATTTACATATTTTTGGTTTGGATGGTTGTGTAATTTAACTCTGTTCACCTAGCCTTATACTCTAGATAACTATTTACATGAAACTTTAAGATAACTAAAAAAATAGCAGTCATAGAATTTTCCCTGACTTTATCACTTCTTGGCAATCTCTTGTTGTTAACTAAGGCTGGACAAATTAGACACGCATTTATGATAGCATAAGGAATCACAACATTGTGGAAAAGTGCCCAGTCCATTGAATGATGTTGAGATTCTAGAAAAAGAATGTAGACTTCAGAAGAAAAAGACTAATGTAGGATCACATAGCTCATGGTAGGGTATTAGGCAGAACTCATGTAAGTGAAGTAGACTGAGTGGAAGAAGTGCCATATATAGATTTAGATGATGTAATCTTGATTAAATGGTGATGGGACACTGATGACTCCTTACCAAGGTTGGCTCTGCAAGTTGGTGGAGTGGTCTATCATCTAAGATGTGATTTGATGATTCCTGGGAAGCTAATTTGCTTTCAAATTAGCTGATTTGGCTTATTATCCCATTTGATATTTCCATACTGTTTTTTTCTCCATTTCTTCATCTCTTCCTTTAACTCTCTCTCTTTTTTTATCTCTCACAAATTTTCTTCACTCTTTAGGTAATTGCTTACACAATATAAATATTTTGCTTGGGTTATAAGGTAGGAAACCTGCTTCCCAAGTACGTCCATTACATAAGTATTCACTTACTATTATTTTATAATACCTCATAGTGAGGCAGGGTAGATAGATGAGGAGAGAGGGAAATTATATTATTTTAATAAATATTTTTAATCTTGCTGTTTTACTGGGGGTACATTTTACCATTTACCAAAGTTCTTATATATCATAGTTGAATTCATTTCTCCATCATTATCTTTTATTCCCCCTCCTCCATTCCTGAAACGTTTCAACAGGTCTCATTTTTCCTTTTTCATACATGAGTACATTGTATTTCACCCTTTCCCTATATCCTCCCCACTCCCACTGGTGCCAATTCCCCAGACAGGATTTGTTTTACCTTCCTGTTCTTCATTTTTGAAAAAAAGGCACTTTTGTTTGTATGAGGTAAATACAGGCATATTTCCATGTATACATGTGGTTATAACCTTAATTGATATATCCACTCTATTTTTCTCCTTTCTATTTTAGTCCCCTTTTTATGGTGAAAATTCTATATTCATTCTTGTATAGAAAGTACACCACCCATATTCACCTTCTTAGCTTCCTTCTTTTACCCTGCTCTCCTGTTAGTGACTGTTGCTAAGGCTTTATCAATCTTTTTTTTTAATCTTTTGTTTATCTTTTGAAAGAACCAGCTTTTTGTTTCTTTAATTCTTCTTTATTTCATTCCTTTTTTTTTTTTATTTCTCACTTGCTAGTTTTGAGTTTAGCTTTTTCTGGTTTTCTTAGGAGTTTGAGATGCAGCATTAGGTCATTTATTTGAAATTTTTCTGTGCTTTTAATATATGCATTCATGCCTACAAACTTTCCCTCAGCACTGCCTTGGAGTGCCCCATAGGTTCTGATGGGCTGTGCTTTCATTTTCAAAAAATCCCAGAACTTTTTCATTTCTTCCATTATTTCTTCGTAACCCACTGATCATGGAGCAACATGTTGTTCAGTCTCCAGGTGTTTGAAGTACTTCCTGCCGTTTCCTTTGTTGTTGAGTTCTAGTTTTATTCCATTGTGGTCAGATAGTATGCAGGGGGTTGTTTCAGTTTTTTTCCGGTAGACTGGCATAGCATCTAGCAGCCACACTGCCTGGGTTTCAAGGACCATTATATGCCATTAAAAGCTAATTTAAAAGTCAGTTATTATACATTATGTACCACCTACTTATTGGTGGTATCACCAGGTTATCTGATCCTTGCTACCATGAATCTGAAGATTTCTTACAGACTTGTGAGGGCTGAGGGTTCTAGAGTTTACTGGCTATCTGCCATCTCGGTCTGTCCACCTATTTAAAAAAATATTTAGAGGGCAGCTAACCTCCTTCTGTCTCTTTTTAGAGGCTAAATTATAGGAATAGGAGCTACCTGCTTCTGTTTTCGTTTTTGATATGCTAACAAGATCCTAGGCTCCTTGGATGAACGGACAATACCATGTCGGGGGAAGTTCTAAAGCATACTTATTTATCCCTGAGTTTTAGATGAGCCAAGATGACCCCTCCCTGTTTGAACAGCCATCTCAGCCACTCAGATCCATTATCTTTGATCACGTGTATTCTGCCAGTTCTCTAGTATAAGACTAAGAGATAGGGGCTACCATTTTGAGTCTCTACTTCCATTTCCTGCACGGGAGGAAGAAATGTTTCCCTTTCTTTTTCATTTCTCCCCACTTTTATCCTGTTATAGTAAATTTCTTTTCTAATAAATTTTATTATTTTTAACTACATCTTTTGTGACCTGCTAGAATTCTTTCCCTGACAGACACAAAAACTAATGTATTTATCAATGTTACTTTTTTAGTAATATATTTGGTGCCATGACTTGGATACAAGTTCTATCACATCTTGACTCAGATCCAATATGTCTAATACATCTATTTCTCCAAGAAGTAAGAACCATCCTCCCTGCCTCTCTCCTTGGGTTGAAGAAACACACTTTTCTATTTGGATTCTGACATCTTTCTCTTCCTCACCTTTGGGTGGCTTAGGCTTCCTTCCAAGTTAGTAAATACCACCTACTTCCTTTTTCTACTGGGTGCTCACTTGGCTCTCTAGCCTACTTTTTCTGATCTTCAGGCTTTATTTTCTCATTATGGATCCCATCTTCTCTTTGCCCTATTTTTCCAATCTTTTGGACAGACTAAGCCTCTCTTTTTTAGACCATGCCTTGAAAAAAGCTTATTTCAAGCACGATCTTCTATGCTTATTAAGGAACACAAATGCTAGAAAGAAAAGAGACATCAATGGGAAGAAAGGTGCACTCTGCAAATTTCTGGTCAATAGAAGGATGCTTCAAAAATGACCACACAGTTCACCTGCCCTGTGGGTCAGGAGGATGCTCCTCCCACTACATAGGCTCAAGGGTTCTACCTAGGTTCAAGTCTTCAATTTGGGCACAAGGCTTTCTCTCTGGGAAGGGAATTCCCTGCTTTGTTGGTAACAATTGGGTCACTTTCCTTCTTCCAGATGGGGTTGGTGTAGGTGCAGGTAGGTGACAATACTCCTGTAGACCCAACCCTCCCAGGTATGGATTCAAAGTGGCCACACACTCATTCAGAGTCACCCATGGATTGCGGTCTTTATAATGTGACATGGCTGACTTCGAGACTGCCAAGAAGTCTGGTCATGACAGCACTCTTACAAAATCTTTTCTGGTCCAAGATTCCCTATGTCTGTCCATTTCTTCAGGCCCTTCTCACAGGATTGTGTCCTGCAGGAAGGAGGTTAATTGTATCTGTCCTCTCCAAGACTTTCTAGATGATTCCTAGCACTCTTCTTGTCCTCTCTGCTGCATTTTCAATCCCTGAGATTTCTCTTTCCATCTCCTTCTAGCACTGTCTGTGATGTGGTTTCTTGTGTCCAATGTATAGGACTACTTTAAAATGTATAGGACTAGTCAGAAAATGATTCATGATCTGTTTCTATGGAAATCTTCTTCATTCTTAAAACTCTACGAAAGTCTAATGGTGTCTCTCCTGACTCTGATATGTTTCCCAAAGGAATTAAACCTTTTCCTTCTCTTCTTGACTTCATGTTCACTTTCTGCCCTGAGGAAAGTCTTGCACCTTCATTAGGCATTTGTGTCCTTTTTAGTGTCCATTTGTTTGTTCTGTATTTGGTGTTTGTTTCATAGTGTATGTTGTGTGTAACTTGGCTTTATATTCCATCTAAACACCCTAAAGACAAACAAACAAACAAAAAACCCCATGTGATTTCAGAAAATGTTGCAGCCATGATGTACCCAACATGCCTTCTCCAGTGGTCCATCTCTGCAGGCGCCATCTTTGCTATGATGCTGGGACAGCAGGTGTGTATTGCTTGCACCATCTTGGTACCCTCCAAAAAGGATTGAAATCTGGCCAAGCAGTCTAAGAGTACTCTAAAATATAATTATATAAATGTGCACGTTAGTCTGTCAAACATTGGCCAAAAATTTCTTTTGTCTGAAGAATTCCAGAAAACAACTAATTACTGTGACCAATTTTTAGGTTTTTATTTTTATGTGTACTTCAGTGTTGTACTCAAAACTTTTTGTGTATACATGTGTGTTTGTGTGTGTATGTACGATCAAATGTTTAAGCATGTGATTAAGTTGACTGTAATCTAAGAATTATCTGAAGAATTTCCTAAAGTCAAAATATAATAAATTGTTATAAAGTTAGCACCTAATTCTGTCTTTAAAAGTATTTGCTCTTAGTAATTGCTAAAAACTGGCTTATAGCCATATAAGTAATTGCTTGTATTTTGCTAACTTTATTGGGTATTTGACTGTTTAGGAAATTGAGTCTTCCCTGAATCAGTTCATTTAAGTATCTGATTTTCAGTGATTTTAATGCATTTAACAACACACTAAAAAGTGGGGGTTATTTGGGGTCAGTGACACTGCTCCCCTAACTGGTAGGAAATGTGTAGGGTTTTAATTTTGTTAGTGCTGAATGCTTTTTATCTCACCTATCAAAAGGTTGAAGTTTTCATTCCAAGGGTAACAACTAAGTTAATGTATGTATATGATATGTATAAAACTATGATGCTAGTGTTCCTTCCTCCTTTACATGTTAAATGTATTTGTGTTCTCCAAGTAAGCCTTCTAAAATACAATGTTAAAAATGCTATACCAAGCTAGTGTCCTCCAAATTAAAACTGCTAATGATGGTAGACATTTACAGGTTTGTGTACAGGTACTTCCAGTGGTAGCAAGCAGAGCTTAATGTTACTAATGAATGCAATCCATCATAATTATTTATTTAAAATGCTATACATAATAAAATTGTTTTGCCAAATGCTAAACATTTAAAAACATTCTAGCAATGACTGTTCTAAGTGTTTTTGTCATCTGCAGTTTGATCCTTCTCCAAGGCATTTGCAACCAAGCTCCCAGAAGTATCTATTTCAAACTAGTAAGAATCTGCTTCTCAAATATTTGTCTATTTAAATATTTGCTCTCATTGGTTTTGTTTTGTATTTTTCCTTATAAAACTTTAACTGTTCTCTGTTGACATTTTGTGGAAGTACATCCCAAACAGCATTAAAAAAAAATGAAACCACATTACCTACAGAGCAAAAAAAATTAAACTTAATTAAAATTGGGTACCCTGTAAGCCTAAGGATAACTTCTTCTAAACCTTTCAGTTTGCTTAAATTGGCTGGAAAAGGTTTTGTTGGCACTGACTCTCAACCTATCTGATACTTACAGGATTATATCATATCATCCAGGACACAGCAATGAGGGACAATTAAAGCCAGACCAGAGTGACTGGTCAGTGAATATCTTCAAAAGGAAACTGTTCAGAAACAAGGGGAAAGTTATAAGAATGGAAATACAGTTATGCTGGGCATGGTGGCACACACCTATAATCCCAGTGATTGGGATGCTAAAACAGGAGAATCATGAGTTAAGGCTAGCCTGGCTACACAGTGAGTTCTAGGCCAATCTAAACTATATGAGATCTTGTATGCAAACTAACAAAACATGGAGTCAATCTGGTCAGCACTTCCAAAGTAATTTTGAGAGGTTAAAAAGAATGGGTCCTATGTATGGGTATTCTGAAAAGGCAATTTAATTAGATGTTTTTGTGCTTAGCAATTATGTCTATTCCATCTTGATGGGTCAATTATTAGTTTTAAACTTAGTTTTATTTTTAAAAGGGGCAACAACATTAAATCTATTGCTGGAAACTAATGAAACTTTGTTCTCTGTAGTCCAATGTAATATGTCAGATTCTAAACTTGTTTAAGGTCCTTTTCAAGCTATGGAGCCTTACTGAAGTATGCAGATGATCTTAAATTCTTGGGGTCTGCAGAGTACTAGGCTTTTCTTCAGAAGGCACAGATCTCACAACTAAAGGTAAATTATCTAGCCACATTGTAACTCTGAGAAGCTAACTCTTGCCCCATAAAGGATGGGTTTTCTTAAAATTTGGGTCATCTAATACTATGTAATAATTATCTCAACTTAAGTGTAAATGGCTGGGTCCTATAGAATTTGGATGCCTGGGTTTGAGAAATAACAAAGCCCCTTTTATGAGACAACCCAGGGCCTGATTATAAATACCTAGAGTAAGCTAAAAAAAACAACAAAAAGTCTCTCAAAGCTTAAAGGTTTATCTTAAAGGATGATTGTCACTAATTTCTCTTTAATTCTGTCTTTACTAGTAAAAGAATAACTTGATGTATCCTGGTCCTGATCCTGCATCCTGTCAACTGAATTTTCTACCAACTTAATTTCACCTGTCATCTCCTAAATTTAAGGTAGGGAAACAACTTTTTGGTTTTCTTTCTAGGTGTTGGAATTAATAACCCTCCAGTGCCGAAAACAGACACATAAGAGACAGAAAATCTTTGTGGGGCAATTTTCTCTTGATCAGAGGGTGCAAGCATGTGCTCACTCCCACTAAGCAAACATGCAAGCACAAAATGGCTGACAGTGGCTCCTCCTTATATCCCTGATGCGTGGTACCAGCCCCTCACCTGGGATTTGTCCAGGTCAAAGGTTCACAGTCTTTCCATATTGGCTAAAAGGCTTGGGGGATGGGTTAGGGCATGCAGTTTGGTGGGCAATGGAGTTGTACATGAATCCGGAAGAAGAAGCAAGGACCCTTTAACTATGCAAATCACCTAAGATGGTGACCTAAGGAATTTTTAAGTAATCTAAGAGGGTAACAAATACTTTGATAGAAAAGATCACTTTTCTCATAATATCCCACTTTTTAAATTTAAATTCTTTTCTTCAAACTCATTTAGGAGCTGTTGGCTCTTGTGTTCCTGCATTTCTAATGGAAAGAAGTTATTTTGGTAGGGCGGAGGTGATTATTTGGTGAAGGCTGTCTCAATTAACTGCTGTGTTACTCCTTAGACACAAGGACTTATGCACCATCCTACTAAAATTAAAACTCCAGCCACTGCGATCAAGGAGATTAAGATTGAGGTCATCTAGCCTTTCAGTCTCCCAAACCAATTTCCATTAGTCAGTGAAGGGACATTTATACCTGAGTTTTCAGCTAGCTTGTTAGGTAGGGAAATTAATCCCTATAGGGCCTTAGTAATAGTTCATCGGGTATTATTTGGTATGCAAACTCCTCCTTTTCTGGGTGACATCATGTCTAATGCTAGCTTGTTCTCCCAAGCCATCTGGCTAGTTGGTCCCAATTGCTCAGCTATTCCTTCGATGGCATCCCTGATATAGTTAACAAACCTTTATTGGTTATAATAAATATAATTAAATCCAATTGACATTTTTATTTATAGTGGACCACCAGAAGAGTACTGATTCAAATCCTGCTTCAATTTGATTTCTGACTTTAAATTTGTTTGGCACCCTCTAGGAACCCCAATGACATCAATGTGAACATGGGGATCAAGGGAGCCTCTGTGGTTGGCTGCAGTATCTGTGTCTATGTCTCTCCTTTTTCTAGATGCTGTAGCACAGGCTGGGGATCTAAATGCTAGGGTGAAAGGGATTGCCATCTGCACCAAGGCACAGGTGCCTGCCCAGTTACCTGGGAGAGTCTCAAGTAAAGGTCCTCTGCAGTACTACCAGACCTCTAGTAGTACTCTGCCCATCAAAAATGTGGACTGGTTTGTGAAGCTGTTGAAAGACTGACTTTCACAGCATCCCATCAGGTTTCCTACATTTATCAATCATCCCCCCTGTCTGGTGAGACATGGGGTATAATTAGGTCTAGGTGGCCTAATAGTCCTCGGGGACTGACCCGTAAGACCTAATAATGTCTGGCAGAATTCCTTGCCCCAAGCCTTGACATCCTGAAACACAGCCAACATGCAATACATTCTATCTGGATCTGAGGATCATCCTAATGAAAACGGGACCACCTGAGACTGTGGTTTCCCAGTAGTACAAACATAGTAATCGCTCTTATTTAATGTGAGGACAGCATTTTATCCATTCATCCAAGCATTCGTATTCCTATACCCAATTTTAATAGCCATAGTTTGTCTTAGGTCCTTGACTTCTACTACAGTTACCTGAGTTCGATTGTTGTACAAATGTGGAGGTAGAACTGGGTGTCACCTAGGAGGTGTTGGAAGCTAGGCAGAGCTTAAAGGCACCTAACAGGTCTGTCCCTGAGACATCTGCCCCAACCCATATCTACAAAATATAGATGGTTTTTATGTCATACTCCAAGGGCGTTCTGTGACTAATCTAAGTGGGTTACATTGTTTATCTTTACAAGTAGGAGAGGGGTGTGTGCTGTAATTTTGACTGTAGGCTGTTAAAAGACTGTCAATTGTTCTAGATGATAGAAATTGGAGTCTTTCCAGTGCCCTGGGGTCTGAAAAGTGCCCAGCCCTTAGGATTGTCATAAAAGATAGAAGTGTATCCTTTATACCTAGTGTTTCCCCCACATCCATCCACTCTGGACCGATACCAGTTTCCCTGTGGGTTCCAGGATGAGGCAGTATAAAAGGAGTATCTTTGGAGCAGGAGTTGGGACATAAGGCCTCCACAAGGAAGGATCTGGCATGCATCAAATTCAACAGTTAAGGGAAAAGTACTCTTGAGTTACATTAATAATAAGCATACCATTTCCCAAATGAAAGGGAAAGAATATTTTAACTATAGTCTTTTTAAAGTCACTTTGGTGTTGCCTGGATGTGAAAGCACAGCCCATTGTTCCTTCTGGTCAGGCGGGGGCACCTTCTTTACCCGTGTGTGATGAGTCCATCCCTGCCCCACAATCTGGACAGCTGTCTCTATGGTTAGCAGGACCAGGAAGGGTCTTTCCCAAGCTGGCTCAAGCTTATTTTCTTTCCAGGTTTGATCAGCACATAATCGCCAGGCTGGTGTGGGTGAATAGGAAGGTCAAGTGGAGGAGCCTGTGCTAACAATCCTTGTTTCCTAAGACAAAGTAAAGTAGAGGACAATCCAAGTATATAATTTTGAGGAAATAGTCCTTGGTTTCAAAGGAAGGTACATGACTAACAGAGCTAAGGTAAGGAAGCCCATAAAGCATTTCATAGGGGTGAGGCCAATGTCTTTCCCAGGGGCCGTCTTAATTCTGAGTAGCACTATGGGAAGACATTTAGTCCAAAATAATCTGGTCTCTAAGACTAATTTAGTGAGTTGGTTTTTAAGAGTCTGATTCATTCTTTCGACTCTCCCTGAGAAAGATGGATGCCAGGGAGTATGATATTTCTGTTTGATCTCTAGAGCCTTCATAAATCCCTTAAGGATGTTGGCAGTGAAACGACTTCCATTGTCTGAGTCTATATTTTCTATAACCCCAAACCATTGATTATGTTTTCCAGTAATAACCTAATTACATTTGCAGCAGTGGCCTCTGGGAGAGGGATGGCCTGTGAGATGGTCTACAATAGCCAAGAGATATTTAAGATGACCTGTTTTGGGCATCTCAGTGTAATCTCCCTGAATGCTTTGAAAAGGTCACAACCCAGGGCTTCTACCCCCAGCTGGTCTCTGTTTCAGAGCTTTCATGTTAATCTTTCAACAAGTAAGACATCCTTCTGATACTTGTTTGGCTAGTGTATAGAGCCCTATAAACCTATAGGCTCGCAAAACTGCATCACACATGGCTTGGGGTTCCCAGTGGCTCCCCTGATGGAGATAGGTAAGGAGTTCTCTCATTAGAGGGTTTGAGATCATTCCCCTCCCATTGGGGAGAACCCATTTTCCCTATTCAGTCCTGGCTGCCCAAGTTCTTTTAGTTGTTCTTCCTCAGAGCAGGTAAAGATAGGGGTGACTTGAGGAGCCAAAATGAGACAAAAGACTGGGGCCCCAGAGGTGAGAGCAGCCTGTTTTGCTGTCTCATCTGCAAAACAATTTCTGTAAGTCTCAAAGTTTACCCCCTTTTGGTGATCTGGCATATAGACTATGCCTATTTCTTCAGGTAGTTTTAAGCTCTCTAATATTTGTTGAATTAATTCTCCATGTACCAAGTCTTGGCCCTTGCTACTGATTAAGCCCCATTCCATCCAGATTTTTCCAAAGGTGTGGACCACACCAAATGCATATTTTTGAATTAGTGTATATGGCCCCTTCTTTGTCCTTTAAGTGTTTTAAGGTCTCATTTTGCCTGATACTATTATAGTCATGGCCTCCCCGTCTACTGTAGAATATAGAATACCCATTATGCCTTTTCCCCCTGATTACCTGAGAGGATCCATCCACAAAGAAATGGAACCTGGTCTGGAAAGGAGTTTCCCTGAGGTCTGGTCTCACTTTCGTTTGATACTCAATAATATCTAAACATTTATGTTTAAAGGGCTACTCCATCCTGCCTTCTTGTCAAGAAAGTGGCTGGATTTAGGGCCTCATCAGTAATTAAAGTTAGGTCATCCTTTTCTAGCAAGATAGCCTCATACTTTAGGATCCTGGAATCCGTCAGCCATCTACTCACCTTCTGATTTAAGATTGTCCTAACTTGATGGGGAGTGCTAATAATTAGGTTTCCCCCAAAGGTGATTTTTCTACTTTCTTCAGTTAGAAAGGCTGTAGATGTTACTGCCTGACTGTACCCAGGTCAAGTTCAGGTGACAGAATCTAGGAATTTAGATAAGAAGGTCACACATTGATGTTGACTCCCATGCTTTTGGGTTAGCAACCTGAGGGCAATTCCCTTATTTACATTTACAAAGAGGTGAGTGAAAAGGCTGTTCAAGAGAGGGCAAGGCTAGCACTGGAGCTGTGATAAGGGCTTGCTTCTAGTTTATCCCTTTTTTTACATGTAAACCAATTCCTAATTGGGTCATTAGATCTCTTCCAAATAGGTTGGCACTCAGGGGCTAGGAGAAATTGTATCTTAGTGGTCCTGTCTTGGAAATAAACATCTGTTTCTTGTAATATTTTAACTGAGAAGCTTTCTCCCTTTACCCCAGAAATTGGTATCCTCTCTGGGGAATAGATTAAGTCCCTGGGCAGAAGACAGAGGGAGGATCTGGAAGTGCCTCAATCAACCAGGAAGGTGACAACTTCACATTGTGGTCCTACTTCTAAATTTATCAAGGGCTCTAAGTGGGACCCTTCAAGGTAAAAGAGCCCCTGCCCCACTATTCTGCATCAGAGGTCATTAAGGGAACAGTTTCCTACAGTCTCTTTCCCATTCTGGACATTCTTAAAGCGTCCAGTCTCCCCACACTTAAAGCACTTATTTTTCCCCTCTTCTTTGTTTCATCTTCTGACTTTCTGGTCTCTTACACCCCATGATGGAGACCAGTCGGTTGAGGTCCAATAGGGTATTGGTTTGGCCTTTCCCTATTAAGCTGCTCAATCATGGATAACATAATCTTTGCTTTTTGTTTTTGTTTTTTTTCCTCTCTCCTTACATATACCTTTTGTGCCTCTCCTAATAATTCCTCTATGGATCTATTTTTCCAGTTTTCTAGTTTTTTGTAATTTTAAGCAGAAGCTTGAGGGCCTGGGAGTTGAAGGGGTTGGAGGTGGAGGGGTGGAAGCCTGGAGGGCAGAACTGGGGCTGGCTCTGGCACCTGAGCAGGCAAAAGGGGGAGGGAAAGGAGCAGAGTAAATTCCAGTTAGAAAGGGGTTTTGGGTTCAGGACTACAGGACTCTGTCTCCAACAGAGGGCATATTCCATCTTCTCTTGAGTGGCTGAGCTTTTGTCATTAACATGCTCAATTATTTTGCCCTTATTTGTGGGTATTGAGGGGGTGGGGGGAGAGGGAGGGGGTGGAGTGGGTGGTAAGGGAGGGGGTTGGGGCAGGGGGGTGAAATGACCCAAGCCTTGTATGCACATATGAATAATAAAAGAAAAAAAATGACTTAGGTGGGAAATAAAAAAATAAAATAAAATAAAACAAGCACGTAAATCTGGAAAAAAAAAAAAAAAAGCTCAATTAGTAGTTGACAGACCAGTACTTGTCAGACCCAAATTTTGGCCAAAAAAACCCACCACCACCAACAAAAAACCCCCAAAGGCTTTAAGATCTGTTCTTGGATCCAGATAAAACAACAGTATTTAACCATTCTTTGTTTCTCTTTCCTTTAGTATGGGGGGCTGTCATCCCAATATTTTAACATCTTCCCTAGGGGGCTCCCAGAGGGTATTTTATCCTGGGCCTTTGATTTCTGGTCCCCCTCTTTGCTGCCTTCATTTCCCATTTCTCCCTTCTGGTCACTCTGTCTATCAGGAGCTCAACTCCTCCTTTACCTTGGAGGTTTCTCGGACTCTGATTCTTTTTCATTTTGTCTATTTTCCACCTTAAATAGTATGCAGTCCCCTCAGAACTGCAGATTAGGATTCTTTTCTTGTGTGTCACCCAACATGTCTCATTCACACATCACACAGCCTCCAGTATCCTGACCACCAAGACATTACTTGGTCTCCCCCATGACATTTCTTGTCTTGGTTTGTGCACAAAACTTACATGGTGGCTGTGGTTCCTATCTTCAGAGCTCTTTTACCTACATTGTCAAGAAAGTCTGCAGTCCGAGTTCATTCACAGATCTGGAAATTTGTTGTCCTTGCCTGAACCTTGGGGTTGCTGCAATCATGCAGCAGAATGCATCTCCCTGGGGAAGGGCCAGGACCCCCCTTCCTGGACAGAATATAAAATCCCAGACCGAGACCCCAAATTGTTGGAATTAATAACCTTCTCGTGCCGAAAACAGACACACAAGAGACAGAAAATCTTGGCAAGGCAATTTTCTCTTGATCAAGAGGGTGCAAGCATGTGCTCACTCCAGCTGAGCAAACACACAAGCAGAAAATGGCTGACAGTGGCCTCTCCTTATATCCCTGACACATTCATACCTGGGATTTGTCCAAGTCAAAGGTTCACACTCTTTCCTGACTGGCTAAAAGGCTTGGGGGATGAGTTAGGGCATGCAGTTTGTCAGGCAATGGAGTTGAACAGGAATCCAGAAAAAGAAGTAAGGACCCCTTAACATGCAAGTCACTTAAGATGGCAAACTGAGGAATTTTTAAGTAATCTAAGAGGGTAACAAATACTTTGATAGAAAAGATCACTTTTCTTACATAGAGGTCTGAAACACAGCAGGAAGCAGCTACAGAAGATGGACCATGTCCCTCTGAACCCTTTTAAGATTAAAAAACATCAAAATTGTTTAGTGGGGGAACTGAGGCAGGATTGATAGATGAGGAGATGGGGAAATCATATTATTTTAATAAATACTTAAAGTGCCACACTCAGACATTAGAATGAGGAAGTAAAAGCTGAAATGCCAGAGCAGCTATTCCCCTCCCATCTCCTTTTGGATGCTAAGTTACAGGAACAGGGAGAATTAAGGTGCCACTTGCATTACTTTTCTCTTTGAGATGTTAACAAGCAATCAAGCTCCCGGGATGGGTAGAAACACACCATGTCTGGCAGAGGGAAGTTCTAAGGCACACCTATATCTCTGTGTTTTGGGTGGGCCAGGATGAGCCCACTCAGTCACCCAGATCTATTAGCTTTGATCTCTTGTATTCACCCAGATCTCCATTATAAGACTTAGAGATGAGGGCCACCCTTTTGATTCTCCACTCCCAATTCCTGCTGGAGCATGAAATCTCTCTCTCTCTCTCTCTCTCTCTCTCTCTCTCTCTCTCTCGCTTCCATTTCTAACCACTTATTCTGTTATACTAAATTTCTTTCTTTGTAAACTTTACTATTATTTTCATTACATCTTTTGCATCTTGCTTGAGTTCTTTTCCTGACAGATGTAAGAACTGAGATATTTCAGTGCTATTTTTCTGGTAACAATCTCATACAGTAAGAAATTATTTTTCACAGTTTAATAGATGGGAAACTAATGTAAGGACCTATCCAAAGTCATTTAGCAAAGTATCTCTTGATTTTGAATTAGGGCTCTTTCTACTCAGTTCTTGAAGTTTTTAACCTTCCACCAATATTACCAGATGGCCCCTTTCTGAGATCTTCTGCTGAATGGAGAATAAGTGAGATAACTAGTTGATGTAGCTTTGGACTCAGGAAGCCTGAGGTTAAACATTCTCTCTGTCATTTATTAGATATAAATAATTAAATTTCCTTGCTTGTTCATTTTTCGGGGGGCAGTACTCAGTTTGAACTCAGTTCCTCATGCTTGCTAAGCAGGTGTTCTACCACTTGAGCCACTCTTCCATCCCTGTTTTGTGTTGGGTATTTTTTGAGATAGGGTCTCGTGAACTATTTGTCCAGGCTGGCTTTGAATCATGATCTTCCTGATCTCCACCTCCTGAGTAGTTAGGATTACAGGTGTGAGCCACTTGTGCCTGGGTATTTATTCATTTTTTAAAATGATGTCAAATGTCTACTATATTTTTTCAAATAAAGATTACATTGTAATTGGCACTTAGTAGGTGCTCAAAATTTTTAGAGGCCTCCTTCACATGTGTTTAAGTTATCTATGAATATACACAGAGAGTTCTTAAGGACCAGTTAATTTCTGAAACAACATATTCTTCTAAAAATATAGTTCATTTCTTTTTTAATATTGCCATTACACCTAAGCATTTCCATAGACTGAAAAAGATTAATAAAATTCTTGATTTTCACATATTTCTAGCTATCACTTGAAATCAGAGATTATAGTTTGAACTACAGAGCTTTGGATAGGAATTTGATTTATTTGTCTTATACCTTCACAGAAATAAACTTGGTATTAGGCTTCTGCTTAAATTAGCTGAATTAATTCCACTTTAATTCAAGTTCATCTCTGCAGTAGAAAATGACAGGCATTATTGAGTTCTGTTACACATTCAATAAGAAATACACACTTCTCATCCTTGTGGGAGCAACTTAATACACTGCAGAGCCTGTCAAAATTCAATTCAAGGTTGAATGACTAATGCATAAAAGTCAATTCCATATCCTATCAAAGGTAAAGCCAGTTATTTCTTTTTATCAACTAGATGAGGATGCAGTTTGGATCTCAGGTAGCAAGGGTTTGAAACTTCAGGCTTTGTAAAGTTAAAGAAATTCTGAATATGTGAAAAACTAGGGGATTTCAGGAATAGGGTGCCTAAAGAAATTAGAAGAGAGAAAGACAGCTTGACTTGGTCATTTGATCCTATCTTTTCCTCTGACTGCTGTGTTGAAAATGCACTATAGAAGAGGAAGGGGCAGCATGAAGATCAGTTAGGAGGCTGTGATATGAAGTAGAGTGATGTTTGCTGATAACACCACTGTTGATGTATAGCCATAGGAGCAAAGCTGAGGACAAAGTTACTGCATGAGAGGAGGTTAGGCACTGCAAAGCCAAGTTATCTGAAGGATCATCTACACATGTCTGAGGCTAACTTACCTTTTGAAGAAACTGACTTTTATAATCCAAGGATATATTCCTGCTAAATTGCAATGCTAATGTCATTGCATCTATAGAAACCCTCAAGGATACTCACTAAAAGACACAAGAGCAGGCAGATGGGAATTTTACATTTGGTGGCTTGTATCTACAGTTCTTCTCATTATTTGTTTAATTAGATGATACTGAAACCATGAATTAATATATGTCTATATATTTATTATGAAATACTTCCTACAAATTAACTCTTATCTCCTTTCTTAAATATTCCATTTATTAAAAATATTTCTAATTCTCTTGGTGTTGATTTTTTATTTTATTGCTTTTGGTAGGAAATTCACTAGAGAAAGCCAGCCTGAAGTGGGGTACATTTTTATGTCCTTTATGTGAACAATCATGTCTTTTTAATTTTTGTCATCATATAAAATAAACATAAGCCAGTGTTTCATTTAACAGGCAGTAAATCTAAGCATTTAATTCATTATTTCCTGTGTAGAGAACACTATGTGGAAATCATGGAAAAGCTGTAATGGGAGCAAAAGACAGGATTCTTTTCCTTTCTGATACTTAGAAAATCTTTCTAGCATATCTAGAGAAATCAACAAATTTTAAAACATGTTTATTAGCACGTATTAGTTGTACAGAGGGTTTCATTGTGACATTTCCACATGTTTAAAACATGCCACCATGTTTCTTGCTCATCCTCTCTCCGTACTTAAAACAATTTCTGTAGAATTCATTATTTGATTTTCATACAAGTATATAAAGTACATCAACCATATTCATCCTCTTTTATATTTTCCATTTACTCACCTCCCTCCCACTATTATTTATCCCCTAATGTTAATGTTAAGAGCTAGGTTGATCTCAAGCAATTAGGGCTGGGGACCATAAAGGAGTGACTAAAATCAGCAAGTATTTTACTGAAAAAGTAACACTGATAAATACCTTGCTTCTTGTGTCTGACAGGAAAAGAATTCAAACAAGACACAAAGGTACTTCACACCTGTGCAGGTAGAGGGCATATGGACTGAAAGCTTCCAAGTAATGTAGAGTGGGAAGGAACAGATAAGGGAGAGTAACAGAGAGGGGGGTTGAACTGATCAAAGTAAAGCATATTTAGTGCTAGGATATGTTGAGAAACTCCTTTGAACATTGACTTTAGAACTAATAATGAAAGCCAAGACTGTAAAACAGGTACAGCATGTGTGTGTGTGGAGGGGCACTTGTGGAAAGGGTGAAATGGAGATGAAGATGAAGCAATAGGGTTGATGGACTTCATACACATAAAAGAAATAGAATGATAGGACTCTCATAATTGCTTTAAGTGGGACAGGGAGGAGGTGATGGGATGGGGAGGGGGCAATGGATGGGCAACCTAAGCAAGGTACATAATTGTTCATAACTGGCACAAGTACCCCCTGTACAATTAATATATGCTAATAAAAATAAAAAGGAGTAATAAGGTAGAAAGGAGAAAAATAGAGGGGACAAACCAATTTAGCTTATAATACATGTATATGTGGAAATGTTACAGAATTAAACTCCCTGTATAGCTATCTTACATAGACAAAAATGTCTTTTTTCAAAAACAGAGAACAGGAAGGTAAAAACAGGTCCTGTCTCAGGGTTGGCACCAGAAGGAGGGGGAGGATATAAGGAAAGGGTGTAGGAAGATGAATATGGAGGAAATATCACGTATTCATGCATGAAAATGTAAGAGACCATTTGAAACTATTCCAGGAATTGAGGGAGGAGGGATTAAGGAGAATCATGGAGGTGATGAATTCAACTCTGATATATTGTAAAAACTTTGGTAAATGTCACAATGTACCCCTAGTACAACAATAATTTAAAAAAAGAGAAAAAGACACAAAGATTACAATAAAAATAATGGAGTTCATTGAGAAAGGAATGCACTTTCAATAGACTGGGGTGGGTCACCTCAAGGGATGGAAGGACAGGTTAGGTTTAAGATTGGAATGTTTATTGGAGAAGTTTTAGCTTTGGGTTTATTTGGCCCCTGGGATGATTTTCTGGGTTTGGGTGATTGTCTTCTTAGAGATTGCCTGTGTAAACTACCAGCTCCTGCTGTAACTGATAGTTTTTGTTTGAAATTCCTAACTTTTGCTCTATCCAGCTCCTAGGTTTGGGTCATTGTTTTGTTAAATATACCAGTGTAAATGCCCAGTGCCAGGCCTAACTGATGATGTTTAACATGCAGAGTTTTTGTAAGAGTGAGTCAAGCTTTAGGTGAATAGCTAACTTCAAAGTGGGTCCAAGACATGGAGGAAGATGAAGACAATAAAAATTTGAACAATTGTTGGGGGAAGGGAAGAAAAAGTGAGCCAAGATCCTATGAGGAGAAAATAGGGTGCCCACCAGTCAGAAAGCTGTATCCAGGGACTTGCAAGGTATGCCCCAAATGTGTGCCAAAAACTAGATAAAAACTTTTGTACACACAGCTGCCATGGCTCAATCTTTCCCAGTCCCACTTGCAGGTATACTGTCTTTCTTTAATGAACTTCTCATTGTCCAGGATTGTTGTTATTCTCCTGACCCTGGACAAGGACCTGACGAACTCAAAACTCACTAACAGGACCTATCTTACATATAGTCCTTTGTTTTTAAAGTGTATATTCATTTTTCAAAGGTGATTCACCATGGGACGTCACACATGAATATATTGTACTCTAATCTGTACAATACCCCTTCCCCCATCCTCTACTATTCAACAAAGTTCAGTGTGTATCTTTATCCATCCTCCTACACAGATGCAATGTATTTTGATATTATTTACTTTCTATCATTCTCTTTTCTCTCCCTCCTCCCCTTAGTTTCCTCAAATTATTGCTATTATAATAGTATATATATATATACACACACACACACACATATATATATGACATGTTTGTAATTGTGTATATGCTTATCTTTTGAATCTGTCTTCCATATGTGAGAGAAAACATGCAAACGTTGACTTTCTGAACCTGGCTTACTTTGCTTGACACGATGATCTTCATTTCCATCCATTTACCTACAAAAGACATAATTTCATTGATCTTTATGCTGGAATAAAACTCCCATTGTGTATATATCACATTTTCTTAAGCTATTCATCAGTTGTAGGGTATCTGGGCTGTTTCCCATAGCTTGGCTGTTATGAATGGTGCTGTAGTAAACACAGGTGTGCAAGTGTTGCTATTGTATCCTAACATATGTTCCTTTGTATACATGCCTAGGAGTGGTATCATTGGATCATATGACAGTTCCACTTTTGGCTTTTTGAGGAACCTCCATACTGCTTTCCAGAATGATTGTACTAATTTACATTCCCACCAACAGTGGACAAGGATTCCTCTTTCCCTGTATGCTCACCAACATTTGTTGTTGTGTTCTCTGGAAGATAGCCATTCTGACTGGCATGAGGTGAAAATGTAATGTTTTTAATTTGCATTTCTTCTATGGCCTGGGATGCTGAGCATTTTGTCATGTTTTTATTGGCCATTTGTACTTCTTCCTTTAAGAACTCTGTTCAGTTCATTTGCTGTTTTTTCCATTAGGTTGTGATTCTTTGGAAGGTTATTTTTACGATCACCCTGTAAATTTTGGTTTTTAATCCCTTGTCACATGTATAGCTGGCAAAGATTTTCTTCCATTCTGTAGGCTGTCTATTTAACCTACTGACTATTTCCTTTGTTGTACAGAAGCTTTTTAGTTTGATGCAATCCCAACTGTCAATTACTTCTCTTAATTCTTGAGCTACTAGATTTCTGTTCAAGAAGTTATTGGCTATTCCTGTATGTTCCTGTGTTTTCCCTACTCTTTACTGTAGCATTTTAAAAGTTTCAGGTCCTTCATTAAAATTTTTGAGCCCCTTTGAATTGATGTTAGTACAGGTGAGAGACAGAAATCTAGTTTCAGTCTTCTGCAGGTTGATATGTGTGCAGTTTCTCCAGCACCTTTTGTTAAAGAACCTGTTATTTCTCCAATATGTATTTTGGGCTTTTGTCGAATATAACTCTCTATAGCTGTGTTGATTTATTTGTCATTTTTCTATTCTGTTTGATTGGTCTTGTCTGTTTTTATTCAAGTGCCATGCTGTTTTTATTGCTACTGCTCTGTAGTGTAGTTTGCAACCAGGGATTGTGACACCTCTAGTGTTGCCTTTTTGCTCAGAATTGCTTGGTTATTTGAGGTCTTTTGTGCTTCCATATGCACTTTAGGATTGCCTTTTATATCTCTGAAGAATGTCTCTGGAATTTTGATGGGTATTGCATTGAACATATAAATCATATTTGGTAGTATAACTATTTTGACAATATTGATTCTGCCAGCCTATGAGCATGGGAGATGGTTCCATCTTCTGATGTCTTCTTTCTTCAGTGATTAACTTCAGTGTTGAGGTCATTTACTTCATTAATTAAATTTATTCCAAGGTGTTTTATTTTTTGAGGTTATTATGAGTGAGATTGTTTTCCTGATTTCTTTCTCAGTCTTTCATTGTTGATACGCATTGATTTTCTAACCTGGTGCTTTGCTGAAGTGCTTATGATGTTTAAGAGGTTTTCTGTGGCATTTGTAGGGTCTTTTAGATATAAAATCATAGCACCTGAAAATAAGGATAATTTGACATCTTTCTTCCTTATTTGAATCCATTATATTTTGTTCTCCTATCTTATTTCTCTGGTTAAAAATTCTAATACTCTATTGAATAAGAGTTTCAGTCAGTGCCCTGCTAGTATGATGTTGGATTTAGGTTTGTCAAAAATAGCCTTTATTATGTTAAGTTACATTCCTTCTATTACTAGTTTCTTCACAATTTTTATCATGAAAGGATACTGAATTTTAACAAGGGATTTTTTTGCATACTGAGATGATCATGTGGTTTTTGTCCTTGATTCTGTTTACACACTGTATTACATGTATTGATTTGCATATGTTGAGCCATTCTTGCATCCCTGGAATGAAACCAACTTGATCATGGAGTAAGATCTTTATGATGTGTTATTGAATTTGGCTTGCAAGTATTATACTTAGAATTTTTGCATCTATGTTCATTAAAGAGCTTGACCTATACTTCTCTTTTTTGTTGTGTCTTTTGGTTTTGGAATGACTGTAATAGTGACCTTGCAGAATAAGCTGGCAATGTTTCTTCTCTTTGTATTTCATAAAGAGTTTGAAGAGTATTGGAATTAGTCATTTCTTTTAAAGGTCTGTAGAATTCAGCAGTGAATCCATTGGATCCAGGGTTTTTCTTTCTTGAGAGACTCTATTACTGCTTCAATGTCATTGCTTGTTATAGATCTATTTAGATGTTTTTTTTATCTCCTTCATTCAATTTTGGTTGGCCAAATGCATCTAGAAGTTTATCCATTTCTTCTAAATTTTTGAGTTTATTTCAATATACTGCTCCCTCATGATCCTCTGGATTCCATTAGTATTTGTTGTGATATCCTTTTTCATTTCTAGTTTTATTAATTTGTGTCTTTTCCCACACCCTTCTAGTCAGTTTGGCTAAAGCTTTATTAATCTTGTTTATATTTTCAAAGAATCAACTTTCTGTTTTATTGATTCTTTGTAGTTTTTGGTCTCTATTAATTTCAGCCCTAATTGTTATTATTTCTATCCTCCTGCAGATTTGGGATTTTGTTTGTTCTTGCTTTTCTAGGAGCTTGAGATGCAGCATTAGGCCATTTACTTGAGATCTCTGTGTTTTAATGTAGATACTTATAGTTATAAACTAACCCTTTAGCATTACCTTTGTTGTATCCCATAGGTTCTGATAGGTATTTTTATTTTCATTATATTCTAGGAACTTTTTGATTTTACCTCTTGTTTCTTCAATGACCCACTTGGCATTCTTCATGCATTTGAATATTTTCTGTTGTTTCTTTTGTTGTTGACATCTAGTTTTATTCAATTTATGGTCTGATAGAATACAGGGAGTTATTTCAAAATTTTGTAAGCTACTCCTGCCTGTTTTCAGGTACTTGGAAAATCTTTTTCTACCCTTTTACCCTAAATCAATGTTTGTTTTCATCAGTGATATGCATTTCTTGTAGGCAACAAATCATTGGGTGTCACTTTTAAATCCAGTCTTTTGGTTGGGGAAATGAGATCATTCACATTCAGTACTAATACTGAAAGCCATATGGTAATACCTGACATTTTGTTACCTTTTTAAAAAGTGTTTGTTTCTTTCCTAGTCTTCATTCACTTATCTACTTATCTCATGAAATTTATTTACTCCCATACTTTCATGTGTATGTTTATCTTCATCTTCTGTGTTTAGGATTTCTTTAAGTAATTTCTGGAGTTCTGATTTAGTGGGCATAAATTGTGTTAGTTTTTGTTTATCATGGAAGATTTTTATTTCACCTTCAATTATGAATGACATTCCTTGCCCTCCTTGCTTTTAAAGTTTCTGTTTAAAAATCTGTTATTCCGATGGATTTGCCTTTATAAGTGACTTGGCACTTCTCCCTTACAATTTTCAATATTCTTTTTTTTCTCTGTTCTTAATGTTTTGACTATAATATGCTGTGGAGAGGTTCTATTTTGGTTGTGCGTGTTTAGAATCCTAGAGACCTCCTGTAACTGGATGGGCATGTTTTTCTCAAGATTTGGTTAAATTTTTGCTATTTGTTGAATGTTTCTTTTGTCTTTAGCTTTTACATCTTCTCCTTCAATTCCCATAAATTCATAGGTGGTCTTTAATGGAGTTACAGAGTTCTTACATATTCCTTTTATATTTCTTCATTCTTTCTTTCTATACATTTATCTAATTTTTCTATTACATTTACTTTATCTTCATGCCCTGCTATTCTGTCTTCCATTTGGTTCATTCTGCTGAAAAGGATTTCGACTGAATTTTTTATTTGACTTAAGAAGTTTTCATTTCCAGTACTTTACTTTGGGCTTTCTATGTCTTTATCAAGTTCTCCTTTCATGTCTTACATCGTCTTCCTTATTTCATTTTGCTATTTATTTGTGTTTTGATTTCATTCAGGTGTTTGTATCCTTTTTGAATTTATTTTTATTTCTTTGTATTCTTATTAAATACATTTACTTGTTCATTTATATTCTGTTTGATTACATTGAATTGTTTATGCATGTTTTATGTCATCTCATTAATTGTTCTTAACATTTTTTTGAGCTTGGAAATTGAGATTTCATTTCCTTAATTATATATCAGGTCCTTTGTTGTGTGATTGTTGACCTTTTCAGGAATTATTCTTTTGCCTTCACGTATTTCTCTTTCTTCTATTTTGAGATTTGCTCATCTGTAGTCATTAATTGGCTGGAGGTTTTAGTCATCTAAAGTCTTTCCCTTGAATTTTTTTTTTTGTGTTCTGTCAGAACTGGTTAGTGGTAGGTTGCTATCATTTTTGTTCTCCATCCAGTTGTTTTGTTCACAGAGTAACCTTTTACGTGGTCCTTATGGGAAGCAATTCAAGACTGAATAGGAAAAAAGAAAACACAACTTGGAAAACCTAAGGCAAGGCAGGGCACTGGTTGGAGCACTTTCATCACAGACTTGCAATTTTAGAGATTTGGTTTGAGATTAATATCTCTAGCTATTCTTTGTCCTTATACCTACATCCTCTTTTTTAGTGTACTAATTTTTCCACCTTTTCTTGCACCCGTGTACTTGAGGTTTTATTTCAGATTTCTTGAGACACAGGGAAATGGTGCTTGTCAGCAATCTGTCATCTTGCTTCTTGAACAACAATTTTTTAAAAATACATTTTATTTTTAATTGACACACAGTAATTGTACATATTTATGGGGGAAAAGTGTAACATTTCCTTCATTTATACAATTTGTTATATCAGATTGAGTAATTGCATACACATTACCTCAGACATATATTATTTTGTTTTGTTGGGAGCATCCAAATTCTCTCTCTCCCTTATTTTGGCTAAACTGGGGTTTGAACTCTGGACCTTATGCTTGCTAGGCAGGCACTCTTACCACTTGAGCCATTCACCATCCTGGTCAAATTCTCTATTTAGCTATTTTGAAATTTTCGATTAATTGCAGGTCAATAATTTAAAAAGTACTCAACAAGCAGTCATTTGGTGACTTTTTTGAGTAGGGGTGTAAATGGCCTTGTAGGCTGCATCTTGAAAGTCTTCTTAGAAAGATGAGCTTTAATTGGATAAAGTAAAATTCTACCTTAGACATAGGGAAGGGAGATTCAGATGGCTAGGCTACTGTGTGCAGAATAACTCAATGAAATGAGTGCCATGCAGAAAGCAAGGTCAGCATGTTTGGGGTGGATGAATCATTGAAAAGAAGGTTTGGAAATTAAACTGGTAAATTTTCACTGTTGCATTGGGAATTTGATATGAGAAGCAAAGGATGCTAGGTCAACAGAATGATATAATCAAAAGGGTGTTGTAGTCTGGGTGTGGATTTAGCAGGCGTGGTCTAGCACTGTGTTTGAGGAATTAAAAAACATGTAAAAATGCTTTTTGACATTGAGGATAGAAGTTAGAAATCTTGATGTAGAATGAGATGTGGAGGGGAAGAGTGTGAGAGCATTGATGGGGGGTTGCAAAGGGTGGCAACATGTGGGATTAGGAGAGGACAAGGATTGAAAGGCAGAGTGAAACAAAATCTTGCCCTGAACCTTGACTCTTTCCCCACTCCCATTACCAATCATTTGGGTCAGTGGAGTCTGTGCTCAACATCATCATCACCTCTGCCTCTCACAGCTCAGCACAGGTTTTCTCAGCCTGGGCACTACCGACATTCTTGAGCAGAGGATTTTTTGGATGGGGATTTAAGTGATGCTTAGAAGCACACTTGGTCTTTACTCACCAAATCCCAACGGCACATCTTGACTTCATCAAACTGCATGCAATAAAAAACATACCCAGATATTGCAGAATGGTGTGTGTAGGGGAACCCCCAGTTGAGAAAGAGTGGTTCTTTCCACTTATTTTTTGTATTAGTGTAAATTAATTGAACAAGGGGGGTTATCGCAATAGATGAGTACAATGTACTTTGACCACATTCACTCCCTCTATTATATTCTTCACATTCCCCTTTCTTCCCCCTTTTCAAACAGTAGCTTAACACACACACATACTTAGTAGATATATATGAAATATGCTTTTGCTATTGGAAAATTGGTCCCCCAAACTCAATGCCAATTCAAAATAATCAGAGCAAGATTTAGAGGAAAAGGAAATAGGTTTTATTTATTTTTATTAAGAAAAATGAGAACTGCAAGGACTATTGCCTCAAACCTACAGTGCTACTTCTGAGAGATAATGTCCAGTATTTCAGGAGAGGTGCAGGGATTCAGTTTCAAGACATTTGACAAAATGCATGTCCCAGTCCAGGTGGTACTCTCTTTATTCTTCCAGTTTACTGGTGTCACATCTCCAAATGTTTATATCTTGTTAGAGGTTTACTCCTTGCAGGTGGTCAGATAAGGGGGGAAAGATTGCTTGGCTTAGTTAGAAAAAGTGTTAACCTTAGGCTTCCCAGCATGGGAAACGACAGAGAGAAATGGAAAACTGTCTGTTCTAATTCCGAAATAACAAAGAACAGAAAAGCTGACCTGTATGCAAGCTGGCTATAACTAAAAGTACTTTTTCCCTTCATTTAGTACTGGTTACATTTTCTGCACTATCAGTTTGGATTTTTTTCTGTTTCTGTGGAAAAAGATTATCATGATTATCTGTTTTCTGCCTTTAGTTAATTTGTAGGCCTATGTAAGGAGTCAGTTCACCTCAGAAAAAAGCAACTTTTAAGTACCTGTTAAATTTTCCTCTTATGCTTGAACATTCCTCAATCTTGAGGAAAAATTAAGATGTCAGCCAAACTGGCTTTATACGTTTCTTGGTCAGTAATAAATAAGCTTGTACATGAAAAGAGGGCAAGTAACTGACATGTGTAAGTTAAAAAAATACCTCATTGTTTAAGCCTAAAACTAGAAACACTACAATAAAGCACAATATAAGAGGGAGTGAATGACGCCATGAGCATGGACTATTGAAAGGATATGTTTGGATCCAGTAGAAATGGTCGTTTTTGTTTCTATTTAAGTAGAAGTCCTTGCCCAAAAATATGAGTTTGCCTTCTGTCAGAGGTACCAGGAAGGGTTTTAATATCAGAGAGTCATACAGCTTGAGAACACCTTCTTTAAACATCAAAGCTTTGGTTTCTATTGGAAGGATTAGCACAAGTGGCTCCATTTGAATTTTGAAAACATCACCCCTTTCTGAGTAGTTTTTCTCCAAACTGTTTCTGAACAGTGTTCTCTGAAAATTTCACACATTGATCACCTTGTAGTTAATGAAGTCCCTTGTCACCAGGATAAGCCTTTTTCTCTAAGGATCTGAACTGATTCCACATTGAAGGGGAAAGTAACAGATAGGTGAGGGGGGAGTCAGTGCAAATAAGACTGTTAGGGTCGACTTTAAGCAATGAAGAGGTTTAGAAGTTGATCTTACACTGGGCTTACCTGAAGTTAATTTTTAAGTCTAATTTTGTCTTTTCTATACAGGATGCGCTAGTGTCTCAAAAATGCTGCATAATGTCAACAGATAACAGTTACAAGGTTTTACAAAGAAAATATGAAACAAAAGCAAATATTTTTAAAAGCTAATTAATTTGACAGGAAATTACGTGCTAGATTCATATTCCATAGGTTTGATTATGAATGCTCCAGAATGATCAAACTTGCAAAGACAGAAAAATAACCCCAAAGAGAATAGCTGTGTTTAAAATTTTGAAAAACAGTGTAGTAATTGACAGAACAAGCTAGTTATCTTCATTACATAAAGCATTTTAATGTAATTGTGATTGACAGCATGACATCAGTACCATTAAGCTTTCCTTATACAATTAGGAACACATGAATACAAACCTCTAAAATGCTAGCATCATTAACAGTTTAAATTTGAAGTACACCAGCTTGGTACAGTGTTTTGTTTCTATCTTTGCAGTTTAGAAAGCTTATGTACATGGGGAACACAAATACATTGAGCATACAAAGTAGCCAGCAACAGTTAGCATCAGTTTTATAGATGTTATACCTACTATATTAATTTAGTTTTTACTTTTGGACTAAAACTTCAAGTCTTTGGCTAGGTAAGATAACAGGTGTATAACACTGACAAAAATCAAAATCCTTGATCTCCCAGCCAGTGATCCCAAACAGCCCTAGTGAATCTCATATGTACAATGAATCTCACCCAGCCAAGACAAATGTATGTAGTCCAGGTTCAAAACAGCAGGGTTCCACAAATGGCAGACCTCTCCCATCTGAATGGTACTAACCATAAATAGCAGAAATGACTAAGAGTCTATTGACCATTTTTAAGTAGGAAATTTAGATGGATAAAATTGTATTAACTGGATGTTTTATATGTGCTAAGCTTACATATTTTTATCTCTGTAAGCATCTATAAAAAAATTTAGATATACACCTCCACTCTTTAGTCACAGATGTCCAGGGCACTATGTTAAAATCACTCAAAATAATAGTTCTTTGACCAGAATTATGAGGTGGTCATTTAAAAGACTGACATAAACAGACACTAATGAACTTTGACTCAGTAAAGACCTGGTTTCTTTTTTTTTTAAGTAGATGATAATTTTATTTTGTTTTTTTTTATTATTATTTTATTATTCATATGTGCATGCAAGGCTTGGGTCATTTCCCCCCCCCTGCCCCTACCCCCTCCCTTACCACCCACTCCACCCCTCCCTCTCCCCCCCACCCCCTCAATACCCAGCAGAAACTATTTTGCCCTTATCTCTAATTTTGTTGAAGAGAGAGTATAAGCAATAATAGAAAGGAACAAGGGTTTTTGCTGGTTGAGATAAGGATAGATATACAGGGAGTTGACTCACATTAATTTCCTATGCGTGTGTGTTACCTTCTAGGTTAATTCTCCTTGATCTAACCTTTTCTCTACTTCCTGGTCCCCTTTTCCTATTGGCCTCAGTTGCTTTAAGGTATCTGCTTTAGATTCTCTGCGTTCAGGGCAACAAATGATAGCTAGTTTTTTAGATGTCTTACCTATCCTCACCCCTCCCTTGTGTGCTCTCGCTTTTATCATGTGCTCAAAGTTCAATCCCCTTGTTGTGTTTGCCCTTGATCTGATGTCCACATATGAGGGAGAACATATGATTTTTGGTCTTTTGGGCCAGGCTAACCTCACTCAGAATGATGTTCTCCAATTCCATCCATTTACCAGCAAATGATAACATTTCGTTCTTCTTCATGGCTGCATAAAATTCCATTGTGTATAGATACCACATTTTCTTAATCTATTCGTCAGTGGTGGGGCATCTTGGCTGTTTCCATAACTTGGCTATTGTGAATAGTGTCGCAATAAACATGGATGTGCAGGTGCCTCTGGAGTAACCTGTGTCACAGTCTTTTGGGTATATCCCCAAGAGTGGTATTACTGGATCAAATGGTAGATCGATGTCTAGCTCTTTAAGTAGCCTCCAAATTTTTTTCCAGAGTGGTTGTACTAGTCTACATTCCCACCAACAGTGTAAGAGGGTTCCTTTTCCCCCGCATCCTCGCCAACACCTGTTGTTGGTGGTGTTGCTAATGATGGCTATTCTAACAGGGGTGAGGTGGAATCTTAGCGTGGTTTTAATTTGCATTTCCTTTATTGCTAGAGATGGTGAGCATTTTTTCATGTGTTTTCTGGCCATTTGAATTTCTTCTTTTGAGAAAGTTCTGTTTAGTTCACATGCCCATTTCTTTATTGGTTCATTAGTTTTGGGAGAATTTAGTTTTTTAAGTTCCCTATATATTCTTGTTATCAGTCCTTTGTCTGATGTGTAGCTGGCAAATATTTTCTCCCACTCTATGGGTGTTCTCTTCAGTTTAGAGACCATTTCTTTTGATGAACAGAAGCTTTTTAGTTTTGTGAGGTTCCATTTATCTATGCTATCTCTTAGTTGCTGTGCTGCTGGGGTTTCGTTGAGAAAGTTCTCACCTATACCTACTAACTCCAGAGTATTTCCTACTCTTTCCTGTATCAACTTTAGAGTTTGTGGTCTGATATTAAGATCCTTGATCCATTTTGAGTTAATATTGGTATAGGGTGATATACATGGATCTAGTTTCAGTTTTTTGCAGACTGCTAACCAGTTTTCCCAGCAGTTTTTGTTGAAGAGGCTGCTATTTTTCCATTGTATATTTTTAGCTCCTTTGTCAAAGCCAAGTTGGTTGTAGTTGTGTGGCTTCATATCTGGGTCCTCTATTCTGTTCCACCGGTCTTCATGTCTGTTTTTGTGCCAGTACCATGCTGTTTTTATTGTTATTGCTTTGTAATATAGTTTGAAGTCGGGTATCGTGATACCTCCAACATTGTTCTTTTGACTGAGTATTGCCTTGGCTATTCATGGCCTCTTGTGTTTCCATATAAATTTCACGGTAGATTTTCCAATCTCTTTAATGAATGGCATTGGAATTTTGATGGGAATTGCATTAGACATGTAGATTACTTTTGGGAGTATAGACATTTTTACTATGTTGATTCTACCAATCCATGAGCATGGGAGATCTCTCCACTTTCTATAGTTTTCCTCAATCTCTTTCTTCAGAAGTTTATAGTTTTCCTTGTAGAGGTCTTTCACATCTTTTGTTAGGTTTACACCTAGGTATTTGATTTTTTTTGAGGCTATTGTAAATGGAATTATTTTGATACATTCTTTTTCAGTTTGCTGATTGTTAGTGTATAGAAATGCTAATAATTTTTCTATGTTGATTTTATATCCTGCTACCTTGCTGTAGCTATTGATGATGTCTAGAAGCTTCTGAGTAGAGTTTTTTGGGTCTTTAAGATATAGGATCATGTCATCTGCAAATAGGGATATTTTGACAGTTTCTTTACCTTTTTGTATTCCTTTTACTCCTTCTTCTTGCCTAATTGCTCTGGCTAGGAATTCCAGTACTATGTTGAATAGGAGTGGAGATAGTGGGCATCCTTGTCTGGTTCCTGATTTTAGAGGGAATGGTTTCAGTTTTTCTCCGTTAAGTGTAATGCTGGCTATAGGTTTGTCATATATAGCTTTTATAATGTTGAGGTACTTTCCTTCTATTCCTAGTTTTCTTAGAGCTTTATCATGAAATGATGTTGGATCTTATCAAAGGCTTTTTCTGCATCTATTGAGATGATCAAGTGGTTTTTGTCTTTGCTTCTGTTAATGTGGTTTATTACATTTATTGATTTTCATATGTTGAATCACCCCTGCATCCCTGGGATGAAGCCTACTTGGTCATGGTGAATAATCTTTTTGATGTGTTGTTGAATTCCGTTTGCCATTATTTTGTTGCAGTTTTTTGCATCCATGTTCATTAAGGAGATTGGCCTATAGTTCTCCTTTTTGGAGGTGTCTTTGCCTGGTTTTGGGATAAGTGTAATACTGGCTTCATAAAAGGTGTTTGGCAGTTTTCCTTCCCTTTCTATTTCATGGAACAGTTTAAGGAGGGTTGGTATCAGTTCTTCTTTAAAGGTCTGATAGAATTCAGCAGAGAATCCATCAGGTTCTGGACTTTTCTTTTTGGGGAGACTCTTGATTCATGCTTCAATTTCATTTTGTGCTATAGATCTATTCAGATGATTAATTTCCTCTTGGTTCAGTTTTGGATGATCGTATGTATCTTGAAATATGTCCATTTCTTTATGATTTTCAAATTTATTTGAAAATAGGTTCTCAAGTAGTCTCTGATGATTTCCTGGACTTCCATGGTGTTTGTTGTTATCTCCCCTTTTGCATTCCTGATTCTACTAATTTGGGTTTTTTCTCTCTTCATTTTAGTCAGGTTTGCCAGGGGTCTATCGATCTTGTTTATTTTTTCAAAGAACCAACTTTTTGTTTCATTAATTCTTTGTATGGTTTTTTTGGTTTCTATTTCATTGATTTCAGCACTTATTTTTATTATTTCTCTCTTTCTATTTGTTTTGGGATTTGCTTGTTCTTGTTTTTCTAGGAGTTTGAGATGTATCATTAGGTCATTGATTTGGGATCTTTCAGTCTTTTTAATGTATGCACTCATGGCTATAAACTTTCCTCTCAGGACTGCCTTAGCTGTGTCCCATAGGTTCCAGTAGGTTGTGTTTTCATTTTCATTGACTTCCAGTAACTTTTTAATTTCCTCTTTTATTTCATCAATGATCCATTGTTCATTAAGTAATGAGTTATGTAGTTTCCAGCTGTTTGCATGTTTTTTATCTTTACTTTTGTTGTTAAGTTCTACTTTTACTGCATTGTGATCAGATAGTATGCACGGTATAATTTCTATTTATATTTGCTGAGACTTGCTTTGTGCCCTAGGATATGATCTATTTTGGAAAAGGTTCCATGGGCTGCTATGAAGAATGTATATTGTGTAGAAGTTGGATGAAATGTTCTCTGTTTCACTTTGGTGTTTATACAGTGCTTCTATGGTTTCCTTTATTTCTTCTTTTGCTTTTTCAAATTCTCTATTTTTGTTGTCTTGGAATTTCTTGAGTTTCTCCTGTACATTTTGGTTGACCCTATCCGGTATCATCTCTATAAAATTCTCATTGAGTACCTGTAGTATGTCTTCTTTTAAATTATTCTTGTGGGCTTCATTGGGTCCTTTGACATAGTTTATCTTCATTGTGTTGGAGTCTGGATCTGACTATCTGTTTTCTTCATTCCCCTCTGGTTCCTGTACTAATTTTTTGGTATGGCGAAACTGGTTTCCCTGTTTCTTCTGTCTTCCCGTCATTGTCTTGGGTATTGTTACTGTCCCTGTACTGTGTGCAATTAAGTATTTTCTAGCTTGTAATAATAACAATGGTAATATTTAGAAGGAAAGGGTGAGTGGAGATGGAAAGCAAGAAGTTAAAGAAAAGGGAAAAACAAATAAACAGAGAGGAAGGAGAAAACAGAACAATGAATCAGACAAGAAAGTTTCAAAGGTATAAACAGGGAGCGTTAGTGTACTAATCGACAGTAAGGTGACAGGCATTAGAGAGACAGAGAGAGGATTGAAAAAAAAAGATAAGAATAAAAATAAAAAATAAGTAAATAAAAGAAATATCTATATATAAAAATAAAATAAAATAAAATGAAAAATAAAAAATTTTAAAAAATACCAAAAAATCAAAAAATCTCCAAGTTCAAATGCAATGAAATTTCAGTCTTAATAATTTGGGTGTCCATCTCAGTCTCCAGTCCTGGAGATGGTGCCTCAGATGTTGTTCTGTAGTTGTCTCATCAAAGGGGATGCATAAAGTGGAACAAAACTACCCACACACACACACAAAAACCCCATCAAGTGTCCCAAGTTCAAATGCAATACAGTTTCAGTAAGTTTTTCAGCATGCAAGTGTAATGTGGTTGTTCTCTCATCAAAGGTAGAGAGAAAAAGAGAAAAAAAAATAAAAGAGTCTGGAGACAGTTCTGAGAATAGTATCTGTGGCTGTGGCTTGCCTGCCCGCTGCTGTCAGCCTGCTATTGCTGTAGGCATTATTTATGCAGATCTCTGGGGTGAGCTTAGCACTCACCTGGCCTTTCAGGCTTTGTTTACTCAGAGTTCTCCTGTGCGTGAGCCTCTGCTACAAGCTTTCCCCTTTCCAAGCACTCTGGGAAAGGTGACACTGCATCCACTTTCTCAGGACTGCATGTTTATTTACAGTTCATGTGGAAATTGGGTCTTCCCCCCTCTCCTGTGCAGTTTTCCTCCCATTGCCACTTTTACAAGCTTTCCTGCTCCTGATTACTGGGCGGTGCTGGTGCTCCTGCCAACCACCATGTTTGTTTACAGCTCATGTGGGAAGTGGGTCTTCCCTCCTCTCTTGTGGAGTTTTCCTCCCTCCGCCACTCTCACAAGCTTTTCTGCTCCTGGTTGCTGGGCACGCACCCCCTCTCCTGCCGGAGCCTCTCCTGCCCGCCCAGCTTGTTTATTTACAGTTTTGGAAAGGATTCCCTTCCCCCAATCTTCAGCGCTCAGTGTGCCCCACCCTCTTTCCTGTGTGTCTTTATTGTTCTTATTGCTTATTAGTCAGTTTCTCTTTTTTTCCCTGGTAGAGGTCAGTCTGTCCAGGGGGCTATGCTTCTCTGGCCCAGGGTTGTCTGTGGGAGTACCATGGTACCACAAAGCTCACCTTGTCCACATCTTCCCAAGCCATCTGGGCGCAGGTGACTGGTGGCCCAGGGGCCCTCCCTGTTTCTCAAGACCTGGTTTCTAAGTAGTCAACAACTTGACAAAAATCAACAGAACACAAGCAATTATCTTGATAAAACAAAAACCTTTCCTTTAGTCAGTTTTTTCTGCAAATGTTATTAAGAGCATAACAATATTCTTAAGATAATCTTGTTATGATATGGAGAATTAATTTCAAGTTTTATATCATTACATCAAATTTTGGCCTTAGAAAAAATTTTAAGTCTACATTCAGATCACCCTGAGTATGCCTGATCTCATCTGCTCTCTGAAGTTAAGCAGGGTCAGGCTTGGTTAGTATTTGGAGGAAAAAATTTTAAGTAACTCTTAGATTATAGTCAACTTAATCACATGTATAAATTTTTATAAGTTCCATCTTTTATACATCTCTTGAGACTTATGCATACATTTTGCATTATTTTCTTAGCCTTCTGGGTTTTTTGTTCCTATCCTTCTTTTTCAATTTTGGAACAATCCTTTAGGACAAAGCTAACTTCATAAAATCCTCTTTTAAAAGCATTTCTTTTTCCCGTTAACTTTTTTTTTCAAAAATGTATCTCCAATTCCTTCCTATATCTTTCCTATTTATGAATGTTTTTCTACTTTCTTTCTAATTTGCATTTTGAAATAACATTCATTAAACTTTGAACTTAGATAAAATTTTCCAAATAAAATAAAATACTTAGGTAGCATTATATTTTAATGAAAAACCGGGAAGAAAGTCATATTAAACTGTTTCCTTGTACAGAAAACTTACTAAAATTTTTGTGTTAGTACATTTTAAGAGAGTTGAATCCATATTATGTTTATGACCAAATGACACAGATCAAGAGCATTTGACCAAACAACCAAATTCTAAGATCCCTGCTGTGAACTGCTGCTTGGGTTTAGTTTTGATTTTTCCTTTTTTTTTTTAAATTGTCCTTCTGGGGGTACATTGTGGCATCCACAAAAGTTCTTACACTATATCAAGTTCTTACATACTTGAATTCATCCCCTCCATCATTCTCCTTTATCCTGCCTCTCCCCATTCCTGGAACAGTTTCAACAGGTCTCATTTTTCCATTTACATACATGTCTGCACAGTATTTGCACCATATTCACTTTGAGTTTAAATCAACCTGGTTTTTTCCCCCTTGTCTGAGTCTGAGATTTAATTCCTGAATAACTGCATTTTAGTTAGACCTGATCAAGATAAGCACTTTAGATGACATTTTTGAAGAGTTTACATATTAACTTTATGACAACAGTTTAGTCACTAAACTAAAGGTATTTTGTCTCTCTCTCAAAAATGTTTTAAATTAGTCATGCCAAAGATATAAATTTAAGCATGCATAAAAATGCATAACCCCCTGAAAATCAGCCACTGTAACCAGTCAGTTGTTTTCCACAATTTCAGGAACAATAGAAATTTTGAACAATATTTTATAGACAATGAATAAAAATAACACATATAAACAATTATATTAATTTAGAGTACTCTTAGGTCTTTTAGCCATAGGTTAATTATAATTCTCCCTAAGTGATTACAAGGTGAATTCATGGTTCTGATCTCCCCAGCTCCCCTTCTTTTCCTTTCTTCATCCCACAGAGTCCTGCAGGGGTCCTCAGGGACCAGCAGACTAGCTATCTCAGTGGCATGAGTCTTACCTAGGGCCAAAACAAATGTCTTTGCTACTCATTGTTCCAATTGGCTTCCCTGCAAGATTTTTTCCAAAGGGCTTTCAGATGGAATAGACATTGCATTTTTCCTATTAAACCTGACACAAGAACACCAGACAAAAAAAAACAACCAAGCAAACAAACAAAGAAAAACCAGATGGGTGTGTCCTTCCCCCAGAGCCCAGACCAACAGATGGGAATCTTTAACAGTAGCCACAAAGGGTGTCACAAGTTCCCTCCAAATCAAGTGAAGGTACCAGTCCCCCCAGAAAAGAACCAGATGGGGATAGAACCCCCAGATTCCACAATCTCTGTCAATTTGAATTTCCACCCTCACAAATGGTGTCAACAGATTCCTCAAAATGAGGGAAAGATCTGAGTGGGACCTACCAAAATAGGTGGAGTCAGGTTTGGGTATACATGGCCCAGTGACTTACCTAATTTTTGGCCAAGGCATAGCAACTTCTTACAGATGCTCTTTCCTTTTCCCCAAATGTCACTCAGATAGACAGTAGTCTGTGTTCATGGTTCTTAGAGAAGACAATGGGAGTTCCCCAAAGTTAAATGTACCCCAGAACTGCTGGGAATCATCTCCTAATCTTCCCCTAGCCTCACTCACCCGAGCCTCCACTAAAACTGAGCCCGAGTTCAGTGAGGTGAGAGTGGGGTTTTTCACACTGAAAGGAGTGAGGATTCTCTGAAGGTACCATCTGGGCTACTGACTTATTTTTTTAGCAGAAATTTGGTCCCCCAAACTAAATGCCAATTCAAAATTAACAACAGCAGGGTTTTGAGGAAAGGGAAATAAGTCTTGTTGATTTTTGTCAGGAAAAAAATGAGGATTTCATGGATTATTGCATCAAAGCTACAGTCTTATTTCTGAGAGATAATGTCTAATATTTGAGAGGAAGTTCAGGAACTCAGTTTTGGGGTACATGATGAACCAGTCCAGGTGGTAGCCTTGGTTTCTTATCTCCCAGTTTACTGATGCTATATCCCCAAAGATGTAGGTCTTGTTTAGTAGAGGTTTACTCCTTCATTGTGGTCACACAGAGAAAAGTGGGGAGAAGATTGGCTGGTTTAGGTGAAAAAAGTCTTAACATGGCTGCCCCCAGTGTGTGTGGGGGAGGTGGAGAGAGAGAGAGAGAAGAGATATGTCAGTTTGAATCTCTGAATAACAAACACAGCAAAATTAGCCCCACACAAGCCGGCTACAACCAAACCTTTTTCCCTTTGGTAGTCCCGGTTTCATTATAATCATGTTCAACCCTAGCAGCCTCTCTTTTCCTCTTCTTCCCTCCCACTGGTTCTCCTAGCCAGCCAGTCTACGTTTATGCTCATGTCCCATTATTATTAGTATTGTTGTTTATAGATCCTACATATGAGTGAAAACATGCAGTATTTGCTTTTTTGACCTTGTCTCATCTCATGATGATCTCTAGTTCCATCCGTTTTCCTGCAAATCATGAATTTCATTTTTTTTCTGGGGTTTGAACTCAGGGTCTCTCCCTTGCTAGGCAGGTGCTGAGGTATGCCCCTAGTCCTTATTTTTTTGCTTAATTTTCAGTTAGGGTTTCACATTTTTGCCTGGGCTGGCTTGGACTGCAATCTTCCTACCTACAACCTCCTGCATATCTGTAATCATAGGTATGCTCCACTTTTCCTGGCTTGTGGGTTGAGATGGGTTCTCAGTAACTTTTTTTTGGTACGGCTTCAAGCCACAATCTTCCTGATCTCTGCCTCCCAAGTAGTTGGGAGGCATGTACCTCCCACATAATTGGGATTATAGCCATAGCTCATTCTTATCTATAGTAATAATACAACATAGGGTATATATGCCACACTTTCTGTATCTATTCATCAGTTGTTGACATGGGTGTGCAGGTATCTCTGTTGTATATTGACTTATGTTCCTTTATATATATGCCCCAAGAGTGGTGTAGCAGTGTCATAAGGTAGATTTACCTTATCTTTATTTTTTAAAGAAACCATATACTGATTCCAGAGTGGATACACTAATTTACATTCCCATCAATGATGTATAAGTGTTCCTTTCTCCCTGCAGAGTAATTACTTTTTAAATGTGTGTTGTACCAAGTTGCTCCATATCTCAAATCTTTCAACATATTTTCATTTTTACCTAGAAAAAAATTTTCATGTTCCTATAATGGCCTCTAAGGCCTTACCTAGTGTAGGCTCACCTCTTCCAGACAGCTATCATTTCCACAATTCATCTTCTTGCTTTCACACTTGCTGCTCCACACCCATCCCAGGCTCACCCTCATCACAGGGCTTCCCCTTGGTGTTGGCTTGAGCTGTATCATTCTTCTTATCATGAATCTCACAATATGTTCCATTGCTTTCTCATGTTTTCACTCAGAGGTCATCTCAGGAGGATATTCCAAACCATGCATTTAAAATTGCACCCTTCCTGCTTTATGTTCTTCATACACTTATCATCAAGCCCAGCTTAAATTGGCATTTTTTATTATTACTGCACATTAATTGTATAAGGGGGTTTAATTGTGGTATTTTATACATGCATATAATGTGCTCTGATCATTCTCACCCTCTATATTACTCTTCACTATTAAAGAAATGCAAAATTTAAAAATTAGCCATAATGTTTTTAACTTTCAGATTGGCATAGATCAAAGTTTAATGTATGGAAGTTAGAAAAGATGAAGGGAATTGAGCATTCTCATTTTCTTCCCTTGAGTATGTAAAAATATGACAGTTTCATAATTTAAACACAAATCTTCCATGTTCCAGAAATTCTTCTCATAAAATTATGTCACAATACATTTTATTGTTATCTGTGTAGTATTTTAAAAAATAAAATGTATACTCTATTGGTAATTTAATTTAACTAAATTAATAATTTAATTTTAAAAAGTAGAATACTATGTAAGCACTAACTACAAATCAAATGTATATATTTGTGCTGTGAACATTTAAGTGTGGCATTAAGTGAAATCAGGCATATGGCAGTAGGATCCTGGGTCATCCTAGGGTCATATGTGTGCAGTATGCTTATGGATCATGCCTAAAAATGTATGTGTATGTTGTCTTTGGTTAGAAAGACTAGTTGTAAATGTTTAACTTTCTGTTCCATTTATATTCAGCATGCACGTACGTGCACCTTTTATTTAAAAATGAAAGTTGAGGACAGGGTGTGTGGATCAAGTGGTAGAGATTTTTGCCTGGCAATCTCAAGGACCTAAGATCAAAATCCAGCCCCACCAAAAAATTTTTAAAAATTGAACAGAGAAAACTGAGAAATAATTATAGAAGTAGTATTGGGACACCAGAATGATGCAGGACCTAATCATTTGTCCTTTATTTCTACAAAATAAACCCTGCAAATATTAAGGACTGAGATATCCAGCCTCTCTTTACTCATAGATACTTGGTGTTTCCTGTAAATTAATTTCCATGTAAATTAATCTGTAAATTAGTAGATTCATCACATGTGCAGTGTCAGACTCCAAACAAATAGTTTGTATAGCAAATGAATTTTGTTTCCATTAGAGGTTCTTTTATTTCTAAATGACAGATGTTGAGTTTGGCAAGGACTGCATTATAGGTGTTTACTGGCTGGCACTGCTTAATAGTTTTCAAAGGTGGTATGCTACAGCAGAGGGCAGGAGGCAGTGTGGGAAAGGCTGAAAGAGAGTGGCCCATATTCTGAAAGTCTAGACCTGTGGTTGATGAGCTTCCCTTTGTTGACCCACTGTTGCCATTGATTGATTGAGCAAGTGTTTACTGAGTACCCACTTCATTCAATGTTCCAGGTGCTGGGGATGACAAAAAATAATGAAAATCCTGTCTCATAAAACTTACATTCTATTGGAATATAGTGAGAATTGAAGGGACTTTTATCAAAGTATATTATATGAAGGTATGAAAATAGAATAATGAAATTCATTAAAATTATTTTTTAAAAAATGGGGAGGCCTATTTAAAATATATGGTTGAGAAATAAGCCCCTGTCTTTTTTTTTGACTGTGTGTGTTGGGGGGTCAGTACTGGGGTTTGAAACCAGGGCCTCATGCTTGCTAGGCAGGCACTGTACCACTTGAGCCACTCTGTAAGCCTTTTTTGTGTTTGGTATTTTTGAAATAGAGTCATATGAATTATTTGCCCAGGGTTGGCCTGGAACCTGCTCTCCTCCTAATCATTGCCTCCTGAGTAGCTAGGATTACAGGTGTGAGCCACCAGTACCTGGCTAGCCATCTGATTCTTGACAATAGTGCCAAAAACATACACTGGAGCAAAAGACAGCCTCTTCACAAGTGATGCTGGGAAAACTGGATATCTGCATGTAGAGGACTGAAACGACATCCCTAACCCTACCCATGTATAAGAATCAATCCAAAATGTATCAAAGACCTTAATATAAGATCTGAAACTTTGAAAGTACTAAAGGAAAACACTTCAAGATATAGGTTTAATGATTTTTTGAATAGGATCTCAATAGCTCAGGAAATAGAGCAGGAACTGACAGATGGGACTGTATCAGATTAAAAAGCTTCTGTACATCAAAGGAAAAATTATCTGAGAAAAGAGTCTACTGAATGCTAGAAAATCTTTGCAGCTACTCATCTGAAAAAGGATTAATATGTATAAAACACAAAGTGCTAAAAATATTGAACAGCAAATTAACAAATAATCCAATTAATAAATGGGCAAATAAATTAAATAGAAAGATCTTGGGCAAGATAGTAGAGGAGTGGAAGCCTTTTCTGTCAGACCATAGGAGGGAGAATTTGGATAACAAAGAGACAACACAGAGAAGTGTGGAAGAGAGGAAGAGCATTGAGAAACACAAGAGTAACAAGATATCTGAAAAATACAGTGAATCAAACAGATGGCAGAGTAAATCATGAAAAATTTGCAGCTCCAGTACCAGCTCCTCCTGGGGGGAATGAAAACTGAAATCTCCACCTCAAGGAAAGCCAGGCAGCTCCCAGAACAGACTGGCAGACTTAGCTCTGGGACAATAACTACACTGTCTGCAAATCCTAACTCAAGTGTAGGGGATATGAAGGGGCAGTAATTTTCCCTGTGTGACATGCCAACTGTAGATGAGTCAACCCTTATTCTCCATACTTAAGAAATCTGTATCAAGGAATCATCTTGCGAGAGGGCCTCTGGATCAAGTCTGAAGTGGTCAGGGGATCTTAAAAATAAGGGTCAATCACTACACAGGATATTTTGAGATGCCTAACTACAGAAAGGCTTTGACTTGCAGTGAGCTGAGAAGTTAAGGGAGCTGGGGTAGTGAATTGGTGATGCCATCTAAATGCCTGTGGAAATTTCCCAAAACAAAGCACCTAGCCTTTGCTGGGAGAAAGCACAGATATCTGAAACTCCTTGCAGGAAGGCAAGTTTTGAGACTAAACAATTCAGGAGATTTGAAAAATCACAGAATATCTATACACCAACAATGAACAAATTGAGAAAGAACATAGGAAAACAAATTCCATTTACAATAGCCTCAAAAAAATAAAATACCTAGGAAAAAACTTAACAAAGGATGTGAGTTCAAACTTCAGTACTGCCAAAAAATAAGGTGGGAGGGGGAGAGTGAGGAGGGAAGAATATGATTGAAGTACATTGTATGCATATATGAGAAAGTCATTAAGGAAACCCATTTAAAAATCTGCAGGAAAGTTAAAACAAGAGAGTTTGGGAGGAAGGGGATAAGAAAGAGTAATAGAGAGGGTAGATCTGACCAAAGTACATTATAAGCATGTGTGGAAATATTGCAATGAAGCACCTTACTTTGTGTTATTAATATAGGTTAACAAAAATAGTTTTTACTGATGAAAAGTTGGTTGATATAGTGAGCACCTTTGATGTGAAACCAGTGGATGAAATAGCCAAATATTAAATACAGTGGTAAAAAATTAGACAAAAAAACTATAAAGGAAATTAACCAGTTTTTTTTTAAGTGGCAGGTTTGATTTATTTTTTATTGGATTACTTTCATTGTACAGGGGATATTCATTGTAACAATTCTAGATAGCCTTACATTATACATTGGCTATATCTCCCCCATTCTCCTCCCCCCAATCCTTCCCTCCCCACTTAAAAAAGCTGCAAGATGTTTCATTGTTCTTTTTCACATAAGTATATGAAGCCCATTAACCATATTCCCTCATCTTCATCTCCTCCATTCACCATCCTTCTTAATTCCAAAGTCAGTGTTCAGAGGGGTTTCTCACTGTATCCCCATGGTAAGTATACTTTACTGTGGTCAGTTCAGCTACCTCTATTTCTCTTCCTTGCCCTTTCCCTCCTACCCTATTAGTCAACAGCGTTTAGCATGTATCCTTATGTCATCTACCTCCACACATGTAACATATTTCAATATTATTGACTATCATTCGCTTTTCTTTACCTCCTCCCCTGAGTTCCATAGAGTAGCTCTACTACTACAAACATGTAATGTGTATATACATAGATGTGTATATGACCATATTTGTTTTGTGTATACATTTATCTTTTGGATCTATCCTCCATATATAAGAGGAAAACATGTTGCCTTTGTCTTTCCCAGCTTGGCCTACTTCTCTTAACATGATGCCCTCCAAACTTGCAAATCTGCAAATGATGTAATTTCTTACTTCCTTATGGTTGAATAAGCTTCCTTATGGCTGAAATGTGCTATATATACCGCATTTTCTTAATCCATTCATCAGTTGTAGAGTATCTGGGCTTTTTCCATAGCTTGGTTATGTGAACAGTGCTGTAATAAATATCTGTGTGAAAGTGTTGTTATTGTATCCTGACTCACATTCCTTCAGGTTTATTTCCAGGCATGGTATTGCTGGATCCTATGGTAGTTTTTAAAGGAATCTCCATACTGCTTTCCATAATGGTTGTACTAATTTACCTTCCCACCAACAATGTATAAGAGTTCCTATTTCACCACATCCTCATCAATATTTGTAGTTGTTTTTGTTCTTGAAGGTATCCATTCTAACTGGGGTGAGATGAAATCTTAGTATAGTTTTGATTTGTATTTCTTTTATGGCCGGGAAGTTGAGCACGTATTCATGTATTTATTGGCCATTTGTAATTCTTCCTTTGAAAATTCCCTATTCAATTCATGTGCCTAGCTCTTTACTGGATTTTTGAATAGTTGAGAGTTAAGCTCTCTGTAGATTGTGGTTATTAGACCCTTATCAGATGAATAGTTGGTAAAGATTTTCTCCCATTCTGTGGGCAGTCTTTTAAGTCTAGTGACTGTTTCTTTTGTTGTGCAGAAGCTTTTTAGCTGGATGCAGTCCCATTTGTCCATCCTTTCTCTTAGTTGCTGAGCCATTGGAGTTCTATTTAGAAAGTCACTGCCTATGCCTACATGTTCCAGTGTATTTCTTACTATATCCTGCAGTTGTTTCATAATTGCAGGCCTTGTGTTAAGGTCTTTGATCCACTTTGCATGGATATTAGCATGCGGTGAAAAAACAGGGATCTAGTGTCAATCTTCTACATGTGGATATCCAGTTTTCCCAGCAACATTCGTTGAAGAGGCTGTCTTTTCTCTGCCACGTGTTTTGGGCTCCTTTGTCAAAAATCAGTTGGTTATAGCACTGTGGATTTATATCTGGTTCTTCTGCTCTGTTCCACTGGTCTTTGTGTCTGTTTTTGTGTCAATACCATACTGATTGATATGGCTCTGTAGAATAGTTTGAAGTCAGGTATTGTGGTACCTCCAGCATTGGACATTTTGCTCAGAATTGCTTTAGCTATTCTAGGTCTTTTGTGTTTATATATGAACTTTAGGATTGATCTTTCTACCTCTGTAAAGAATGTCACTGCAATTTTGATGGGGATTTAATTAAACATGTAGATTGTTTTTGGTAGTATAACCATTTTCAAAATATTGATTTTACCAATCTCTGAGCATGGGAG
Organism: Castor canadensis; assembly: GCF_047511655.1. Classification (NCBI taxonomy): domain Eukaryota; kingdom Metazoa; phylum Chordata; class Mammalia; order Rodentia; family Castoridae; genus Castor; species Castor canadensis. Next base: position 79,586,449 of record NC_133388.1, on the reverse strand, counting down.
ACCTTACCATCTTCTGCTGTCTGCTTCAATTTCTTCTTCAGTGATTTATAGTTTTCATTGAAAAGGTCTTTGATTTCCTCCATTAATCCATTCCATTAATCAATTCCTCCAATTGATCCCTTGGTATTTTTTGAGGCTACTGTAAATGGGATTGTTTTCCTGATTTCCATATATTAATTTTGTATACTGTTACTTTGAGAAATGTGTTTATGATTTTTAAGAGGTCTTTTTAGTGGGGATTTTAGGGTCTCTTGGGTAGAGATCATGTTATCTGCAAATAGGAATAGTTTGACTTCTGTCTTTCCTATTTGAATCCCTTTTGTTTCTTGCTTCTGTCATATTGTTCTGTCTAGGAATTCCAAAGCTATACTGAATAAGAGTGGGGAAAGTGAGTATCCTTGTCTTGTCTTGTTTCTGAATTTAGTGGAACTGGTTTCAGCTGTTCTCCATTTAGTATAATTCTGTCTCTAGGTTTGTCATATATAGCCTTCATTATGTTGAAGAACATTTCTTCTCTTCCTAGTTTCTTCAGTGTTTTATTATGAATTATGCTGAATTTTGTCAAAGGCTTTTTCTGCATCTTTTGAGATGATCATGTGATTTTTACCCTTGCTTCTGTTTATATGCTACATTATACTTATCAATTTATGTATGTTGAAGCATCCTTTCATCCCTGGAATGAAACAGACTTGGTCATGATGTTTGATTTTTTTGATGAGTTGTTGAATTTGGTTTGCTAGTATTTTGTTGAGAATTTGTGCATCTATATTCATTGAAGATATTGGCTTATAATTCTTTTTTGTTGCATCCTTGTTGGGTTTTGGAATGAATGTAATACTGGCTTTATGGAATGAACTTGGTAGTGTTCCTTCCCTTTCTGTTTCCTGGAAAAGTTTAAGGAATATTCGTATAGTTCTTCTTTAAATGTCTGGTAGAATTCAGTCATGAATCTCTTGGTTCCTGGGCCCCTCTTTTTTGGGAGACCCTTCATTACTGCTTCAATCCCATTGCTTGTTATAGATCTTTTTAGGTGGTTAATATCTTCTTGATTCAATTTTGGCTTGTTAAGTACATATGAAAGTTTATCTGTTTCTTCTAGATTTTCTAGTTTATTTGAATATAAGCTTTCAAAATATTCCTGAATGTCTCTGGATTTCATTGGCATTTGTAGTAATGTCCCCTTTTTCATCTTTGATTTTATTAATTTAGGTCTTTCCCCTCCTCTGTCTGGTCAGATTGGCTAAGTGTTTGTCTATGTTATTAACATTTTTGAAGAACAAACTTTTTGTGTAGTTTTTTGTTCTTGTTTTTCTAAAAGTTTAAGGTGCATCATTAGGTTGTTTGAGAGCTCTCTGTCTTTTAAGTGTAGATACTCATAGCTATAAACTTTCCCCTAGCATGGCTTTTTCTGTGTCCCCCAGGTTCTGGTTGGTTGTATTTTCATTTTTCATTAGAACTAGGAACTTTTGATTTCTTCCCTTATTTCTTTAATGACCACCAGATTCAAGAGTGTGTTGTTCAGCCTCTATGTGTTTGAATGTTTTCTGCAGTTCCTTTTGTTGTTGAGTTCTAATTTTATTCCATTGTGATCTGATATGATACATGGGGTTATTTCAATTTTTTTATAAAATGTATAAGATTTTCTTTGTGTCCTAAAATATGATCTATTTTGGAGAAAGTTCCATGTGCTGCTAAGTTGAGTGTGTATTACAAGATGATTGGATGAAATACTCTGTAGTTGTTTATTAGGTCATTTAGTCTGAAGTATCTATTAATTCTGATGTTTCTTTGTGATTTTTTTTTGGTCTGGATGGCCTATTTATTGGTGACAGTAGGGTATTGAAGTCTCACACTATCACTGTGTTGGGGTTGGGGTCTATCTATGCTTTTATGTCCAGTAGTGTTTTCTTAGTGTAGTCAGGTATACTGATGTTTGGTGCATATATGTTAAGAATTGTTATTTCCTCTTGATGAATTGTTCCTTTTATTAATATGAAGAGACCTTCATTGTCTTTTTTGGTTTTAGTCTCAAGTCTACTTTGTCAGATATAAGTATAACTGCTCCTGCTTGTTTTGGGGTTTATTTGCTTGGAAAATCTTTTTCTACCCTTTCACTCTAAGCCAATGTTTGTTTTCCTCATTGAGATGTATTTCATGTAAGCAACAAATGGGCAGATCTTGCTTTTTAATCCACCTTGCTATTCTATGTCTTTTAATTGGTTATTGAGGCCATTATCATGTAGTGTTAGTATTGAGAGGCATGTGGTTTTGATACTGGGCTGGATTGTTGTCCCTGAGTTTGTGTCCTGGTGCAGTTGATGATTGAAGGTGCTGGACAAACAGTTAAGAGTTAAAGAAAATTTATGCCACAGACCAGGAATTAAGAGTAAAGCAAGAACAAAGTTTGTTAAAAGGATAGGAAAGCACCCTGACAGGTGGGACTTAGTGAAAGAGCTAAGCCAACAGATGGCTGAAATTCATGAGATTAAATAGGGGCTGACTTTAGGTATCTCTCCCTGCTCTGCCTTTGAAGTTGTAGCTATCATTGGCTGTTTGATTAACTTCTTGCTGAACCTGACCATCTGGCTGCCCCCCAATCCTTATCAGGCCAGACATTCCAAGAGGGTCTTTTTAGTTCACCTTGTCCTTGAAACCTGTCAAATACATTTTATGACTATGCTCATTATGCTGGTGAGACCCCTTTCTTTGTTTATCTTGGGAAAGTTCGTTATGTTACTCTCCTTTTAGGAGTCTCTATCTCATCCCTTTAGATGTTGCCTTTAGGAATGTTTTATCTTGTTTTCCTTGTCTAGGAAAAGAAACTACTGTGCCTCAGCACCTGTGTGCTAAGCTGGTTTCTCAGTCTCCCTAAATGTTTTGCCTTCTTATCTCCTTTATTACCATCCCTTTACATTCCCATGGTTGTTTCTGCTGTGTGTTCCTTTACACCCCCAGAGTTGCCATTTGCTCTTAGAGACATTTCTGCCATATTATTTCCCCTCACATTTGTCCCCTTACAATATTTCCAGGCATTTCCCCCCTTATGTTTACTTTTCCCCTATTCCTTGTTTGCTAGTCTACTTGGTCAGAGGGGTTTATTCTTTCTTGCACTTTCCTAGCTGACTCTTAACTTCTTTTGTGTGCAGGATTCTGTGAGGTGGTGGGGAGGACTGGAGGTAACAGGATTTCCAGTCATAGACTCCATTTCAGGTCACCATTTTATGATCAGGCCAACAAGCAATGAAAAAAATGAATGAAAATATCCTAATGACATCTAGAGGAAGAGTTCTGAGCCAGAAGACATGGGAATGATGTTAGCACAAAAGAGAACAGAAGCACCCACCACACCATGTTCTTCAGGAGTAGGCATCTGATGGGAACCCTGACCAATATAAATATAAAACCCCAGGAGTGAGACACAATGATAAGACAGCACTGAACTCTAGTAATGACTGTGGCAAAGTAGCGCTTGATGAAGCAGGACTCCTGAACATCTTTTTCTTAGTAAGTATCACAGCAGGAGGAGACACTTAATAATTGAGTATCAATATTTTTAATGTTTAAATTATATGGACACAATAATTTGAGTATTTGGAGTATATCCTAAAGATAGAAACACACTTGCCTAGCTTTTGGCATAAACATGCTCTTCTCACCATTATTTAAAATTTTTTTTAAACTTAGAAACTGTTCAAATAACAAACTGGGAAGAATTAACTGTGGAATATCTGCATAATGGAGTATTATACAAACATAAAGTATGACTTTAGGGGCCCTAGAGAAAACCAGGCTAAAAACATTAACTGGCTATTTACATCTCATTACTTCCCAGAAAGAAAACCATTAAAATATAAAGACAACACTAGCCTATTAGACCGGCAAACACTTAAAAGAATGACAAATACTCAGTAAAGGATTTGGTGTGGAGAAACTCCTATCCAAATTTCAAATATGCAATTGAGTATCTAAACTGCTGCAAGATTTTTGGATGAAAGTTGCTAATATATACAGTTAGTTTAAAATGCATGTATGCTTTGAACTAACAAACCTATTTTATGTTTTAATCCTCAGGAAAATGGGTCAAGTATAAAGGTATTCATTATACTAGAAAATTTTGAATATATTAGAAAAATGTGAGCAACATTGATATAAAGCAAATAGGGAAATTGTTAATTAAGTTGTGTTAAGTTAACATGCTAACTATAAATGAAAAAATAAAAGCAGCCATTAAAATGATAATGCAGATTAATATTTCCTGAGTCATACATGATTAAGTAATAAAAGCAAGTTACAGTCTTATGTGTAAGCATAATCATATTTTTATTTTTCTGTCTCAAAGGGGTGGTATAAGCCAGGCAGGACAGACATGTTTCATCTCGTGAGCACAGCCAGGAATGTTTGAAAGCTTGGAATTTGAGGGGCTGCTCAGTTCCACCCATGCTCAGCCCTGATCCTCTCTTAGCCCAGGTCAACCCATAGTCTCCTAGATCCTTGTGTTCCTAGAATCCCTGCTCTCTTTTTTAGCATGCTTGGCTCTTAGAAGGTCACTTAAAGGGTCCTTAGCCTATGTCCCAAGCTGTATACTAAGCTGTTTACTCACATTACTTAATTTCCTCAATAACTCATCTTAATACCTGCTGGATCTTAATATCTACTAGATGTTAAGATGAAGGAGAACAATGGAGAAATTTGAATAGACAAAAACAAATGTAAACACAACAAAACTGCAAAAAAAGAAAGAAAATCCAGGAATCTATTTAACCACTAAAAGTGTTGGTAGTGAAGAAGGATTGGGGTGGGTAGACAGAGGAAGGGAAAATTAAAAGCTAATAAGTGGTTGTGGTTGTTGACAGATGGAAAGTAGAAATTGGGGAGGGTGACAGAAAAGGGGAGGAGAAGAAATGGTTCCGAGTTGCAAATTGAAAGCCTGATTACAGGGCTCTGTTATGATGACTACTGAAAGGAGGAAAGGGGGAAGGTAAGACTAAAGAGAAAATTGGGGAGCGAGAATACAAAACTGCGGATACAAAACTGCTCTTAGACTGTACAGAAAAAGAACATACAAACAAATAACTAATAAATCTACATCACAGACTTAATAGCAATGAGCACTAATTTTACATAAAAATTGGGAATTTTCTAATCCTCTTCTGAGTAGTATCTGAGTCCTTCAGTCCACTAGATGGCAGTGTAACTGGTCACCTGCCTCCGTAATGGTGTAGCTGTTGAGAAGAGGGGAATGTTCTAAGTAGGATTTCTGGAGTTTGCACTGTCAACTTGCCAGTCTCACACCATGTCCTCTTGCAGCTTTCCCCTGTCTCAGGCTACCCAGTACTTAGGGTCTGTAGTTATGTACAGACGCAGGTTTTTGTCAGCCGTCCTCACTGGCTGCAGTTTCTGGGTAAGGGTGGAAGCGCAGCTCACTGCTGCTGCTCTGGCCGCTGTCCCTGCTCCCCTGGGACAGGCCACCCTGCGCCACGTTCCCTGGGCACACGCAGCTTCTACTCACCAGGTACCAGCAACTTTTTGCTGGTGGGCCTCGGTTCCGGGTTTGAGGGGTTCTAGAGAAGGTCTTTGTTCAGACAGCCACATACACCCCCGCTTCTGCTAACCTGCAGCACCGACCGAAAAGCACCCATCGGCTTTCCTCAGCAGGTGGCATGCTGGGCTGACTGTGGGTCCTTACATGTGTCCTCTTGGGATCTCGGTTTCCTCCTTCATTTAGATTTCTGAGGGCTCTGGGATTTGGAGAGTGTTAGCAATCTACCATTTTGCCTCTCTCCCAAGGAAATTAACCAGTTGAGAGCTGGTTGAAACAGGCCATTCACTAAAATCTCAATGCAAGTAAATAATTATATCAGCAGAGTTTCTGATGCTGCATCACATTTTTCACTGACATAGTAATGACTAAAAATATTCTTGTTATTCATTTGAGTTCTGTTATGTTGGTTATTATTCTTTTAGAAATGTTGATACTTTCTTCATAAAGAATTGTTATCTCAGGTGTTACTTTTTTAATATCCAGAAGCTTATATTTATGGTTCTAGAAATATATAAATCACATATAAAATAGAAACTGTGTACTAGAATTTCACTTATTTTGAAGGGATGACTATCCAGAATATCTTTTTAACAAATAGATTGATAAAATCCTTAAAGTGCATAAAATTAGTATTTAAAAAACTTGTTCAAACAAATGCCTCTTGTAGTTAAGTGTTTTATGTTAGGTATATCTAGTGATTAGTGCACAGCTAAACATATAGAAACCAAAGTCTCCTTATCAAGTAATGTAAAGTTTTAAATATTGTCTACATCATTTAAATGAATATGTGCAAATCATTTTTCTCTTTATGTAGACTTTTTTGCCAGCTGTTTTAAAATCAGGACTGCCTCAATTTCTGTTTGTAGTTTTAAAGTGTAAGCATTCAGAGGCTACATATGCACAGAAATAGGGTCTCTTTACCATCTATAGTACTTAAAGACATACCCTGGAATATCAAACTATAAAACAATCTTGAATTCTGACCTGAGGTGGTGTGGGAGAGCAAACAGAAGACTGAGGCAGAATTATAGGGGAACACAAGAGAGAGACAGAACGATCAGTACTGGTCCAAGACAATAGATTCCATTATTTCCTGGCAGCAAACATTTTAAAGGGAAAATGCAGAGCTATGGAGACATTGCTGCCTTATGTTGAAGGTGAAATTCGGTGGTCCTAAAGAAGCCCCTTCTTAGTAGACAACTGACTCGTTTGATTTGCCTGCAGTAAATCTTGCTTTCAATCATAGGCTCTTCCCCAAATCAATTTGCTGTCCCTTTGTTTTGTGGGCTCAAAAAAACTGTGATTTTTTTTCTTTTAAAAGCCAAAATATTGTATTTCTTTTGGGAATACAGAAAGTATAAACCAAAAGGCTAAATAACTTAGAAAAAGCTCTAGAATATTTATCTAGAATATGACTGATAAATTCTTGAAGCTAAATGTTCATTGTATTTGGTGTAAGTGGCTTTTCTTAGAGATCACTTTCATTTCTAAGATTTTTCTGGCTAGTCTCCCCTGTTTATTCTTTGTTATCTGGTAGACCACCTCTTGTCTGGGGCTCCATACCCTCCAGCTCTTCTATCATTTCACCATGTCTCTGTGCCCTTCCTCTGGTGTCTTTGGATCTTTGCTTCCAATGGCCAGTATCTGAGATGACTCTCTTACCTGCATTTGGGCTACTATTCTTGCTGCCTGTAGTATACATATGTGCATACACAGACTGCTAAACGTGCTTGCAGGTGTCCGTCCTCTAGGGAATCCCCCACATATTGAAAGTCCAGCTCCCGTCCTGGAGCCGAGACAAACATGAGGTTTAAGTTACAGAGCTGCCTTAAGTACCTGGCTAAGATTGGGACTTAGCTTGTCCTGCCTCCCCAGTTCTCTTCCTGGTTTCTTTCCTAATAAACCACCAGGTTGGAAATCTTCTTATGGTTTACTTTGGGGGAACCTGATTTAAGAGAGCTAGCTATGCATAAAAAAGTTAAATTTCTTTGTCCTGTACTTTTCCTTTTCAGACTTTCAGTCAATGAACAATAGACATTACGTCTGAATGACTCTGAAATACGATTTCAAACTTTCTGTTCATGATCTCATTTGGAATATTATAGGAAACCTGTGAAATGGACCACTCTCCTTAGACACAAGAAACCAAGGGCCAAATAACTTGCTCAGGTTCCTGGAGGATTCAAGACCCAAAATGCATGTTTTGTGTCTCCATCTCTTCACAATTCAGCCTCTCTAACCTACAACTGTTCTATCCCAGGTCCTCTGAGTCACTGAAAGAAAACAAGGTCTGTTTTAGTTTCTAGACATGAAATGGAGAACATAATAATCCCTAGCCCCATGTACTTACTTAAATTTAAGTTTAAATTAATTGAAATTAAATAAAATTAAAAATTCAGTTCCTTAGTTGTACTAGCTAACTGGACAGTTCTTTGGGTGTTGCTGTCCTAGCCCCCTACTCATCAGAAGTCTTTGAGTTTGCTCTCTCTTTATGTGATCACATTAATCTGTATTCTCTTCTAACATCTTTGACTTTCTCCCTCTTGTTTGCTCTTCTCTTAGCACATGTCTGCTAACTTGAGATGTTTTTTCCTCATTTCAAACAATGTTGGGGCCAACACTAGGGTGCTGGCTACTCTTGAATCTGCCACTGCAGGAATCTGAATTTCTGTAAGGCACACACTGGATGGGCTTTGGGTAAAAGAAAAAGAGCAGTCATGTAGCACGTGTAATTATGAAAGATATCTTCAGGAGCATTCAGTTTTTCCCTCTTTGAAACACTAGTAAAGTCATTTCTGCTTTTGTCTATCATGCCAATGTAGAATTTGAGTGAGGTTATGAAAATACACTAGAGGAGTACTGAGAATGAGTTAGAACAATTCTGAAATGTATCTTTGAGTTTATTAATGCAGGCATAAATGAAAGCCCAGGCAGTCAGGATTTGATTTTAATTACTCGTTATCTATTAACAAACAGAACACTGCCATTTTCTACAAAATAGAGAATACTTTTTTTGTGAATAGCAATAAAAGAGATTTACAAAATGACAAAATTCCTGATTTTAAACTTTCAGTTTGCATGCTCAATGAAGACAATTTTTCTTTTTCTGAAGTAAAGTGAAAAAAACAAGAGCATCACACAGTGACAAAGAAGAGAAGTGAAGGAAGAGGGTGATGCCCGTTGTGGGAATTTGAAGGCTGCTAGACACCACAGGCAGAGGTTTCATGAGGAGATGGAAAAGACTAGAAAAGCTGCAAGTCTCTCCATTCCTTGTGATAGATGTTTTCACAATGTTAAGAAACATCTTAAACATTTAAGGCTAGAATGAAAATAAATTGTTTACAGCTAATTTAAATAGAAATTCATCCTCTTTCTTCAAATCCCTTTATAATAAGATGCACTTAAGTTTAGCATAGAGCAATAAAACAGAAAGAAAACAGAATATGTCTCTAATAAAAAAGGAGAGTTATTCATTTTTCAGAAACCCCTCAGCACTTCAAAATTTTTTCTGACATATTCTTTCAACTATTGTGATAGAGAACCATCTTTTGTGAAAAAATTATTTTTCTTAAAGCTTGAAAAATGTTGTGCAATGAGTCACAAAATGCTAAAATGAATAAGGGTAATTGAAATCATACTTCTCCTTTGAGTGTAATGCTGAGTAATAAGGACATGTAAAGAAATATATCTAATATTAAAAAAATTATTCCTGCTTGTTTGCTTTTAGTTTTAGTGAGATGGACTCACTTCTTTCTTTGCTTTTAAATTTGGTTTAATGAGTTGAATATAAAGAGCAACCTTATCCACATAAATACACTTGGGACCTAAAAGTGCTAGTGACACCAGATCTGAGTCTTAATTTCACAAAGTAAGATCTAGACCTCTGTATATAAGAGGAAAGGAAAAGAAAGTAGTGGGAAGTTGTTTGAAGTTATTAAAGAGAAAGGGTATTATTAAGAGGAAGAGTACTGTTTTCTAGTGATAGGAATGAGAGGAAGTTAAATTGTTCTGCCTAAAAAAGACAAAGATAGAGGGTAGAAGAGTAGGGAGGAGTGATGTTGCTTTGAAGATTTAAGGGGTAGTAAAGGTGTACTTATATGTTATGTGGGGAAATGGTGACGAAGTAGATAGTAGCCAGTGAATGTGCAGGTAATGGGAGGTGCTCCAGTCACTTAATGCGGCATACAAATTTCCCCCAAATTTAGTGACATGAAATAATCTTTGATTGTGTTCACAGATTCTGTGAGTTGGGTTTGGTGGGACAGTTCTTACTTATCTCTCAGGAAGGTGCCGTCAGATGCTTAGTTATTTGTAAGTTTGACTGGGTTGGAGGACTCAGAAACATAGCTGGTGCGTTAGTGCCGCTCATTGACTGGAGACCTTCGTTCTCCTTAGTTCTTAGTTCTTCCCTGAGGACCAATCCATGGAGCTGCTTGAGAGCCCACATGGCACAACAGCTGTCTTTCCCCACAGTGCAATCCAAGAAGCCAAGATGGAAAACATAATTCTTTTTATGACTGAGCCTAGGGAGTAGTATAACATTACTTTCACTGTATATACCAAGAGCCAGCTCTGATTCAGTGTGGGAGGGGTGCTGCACAAAAGCACAAATGCCAGGAAGTGTAGATCACTGAGGAGCATATTAAAAGAAGCTGTCTAGCACAGGCAGAGGCCATAAAAATACTTAATGGGGATTTAAAAACTATTTTTAAATATAATATACCACGTAAGAATCCTCCAGCCTCTTCACCCAACTTTTAATAATCTAAAACAATCACTAATGGTTTGTGAAGTTGTGTTTGTCTTTGAAGCCTGCTCTAAGCGGCCTTGAGATAAGAGAGATCATCCACAGTTTTGAATATATCTCCTCTCCATTTTGTATATATTTTGATATCTTTCCCTATGAAACAGGGAGTCTCTGAGTTATATTTATAAGAACTTCTATAAAATGGTAAGCATATTTAACTAAGGTCTCTAATTCTCTTACAAATCCCAGAGTGGTCATGTTTTGTTGCCGAAAATTGAAGTGAGACTATCTAGTTTTTTTCTTTCTCCTTGACAATGTGTACTTAACAGTAAAGATAGTAGCTTTCTTCTATATTTAAACTTTAATCTTGGCTTGAGCCCAGAAAACCAGTGAGGGTTTTCCTTCTATTCCCAATTTTGCCACATTCTCATCCTTGGAGGGGTATAGTAATCTTTACTTCCGAGTGGGAAGACTTTTCCTCTCTTCTCCCTGATTTGTAGAGGAGAAATAAGAAGCTTAAGGATCCAGAAGAAATTGGAAGAAGTAGGAAGGAAAGGTTTTCATTTCACTTCTGGATGGACAATCAGAACTTCTCTTTCCAGTTTCACAGGAAATAAAATCAAGTGAAGACAAATGTAGAGGAACCAGCCTCTGTACCATTGTGAAAAGGGCTGAAAATCTGTTATTGCTAGTTCAGATTTAGTCAAAGATAATTTGAATAGTTATTGGTTTTTATAATGCGTTTTATGGCACAAGCCTTCATGAATATTCTCTAATAAAACTGTTAATGTGAATTGATAAAACACTCAATAGCATTTCTCTTTGGAACCTGTTTTAAAAGAGCTGTTATTGTGATAGCTACCTTATGCTAAGCACACAGACTTTACTCACATGATTTTTTGCTAAGGGAAAATTATCACAAAGGTATCAAAACAGTTTGATTGTCACAGGGAGATGCTTTATTTTCAACTTTTCAAGCTGTCTATTCAGTTGCTTGCCTTCACTTAAACATTAAGTTCTAAAATTAATTTATAGTACATTCAGGGAAAAGATTCCTCGGTGTAAAGCAAAAAGCTACGAAAAAAGTAGAAAACTTAGTTTCCTCAAAGGCTTTAAATTAAGTTTCAATTCAATTCAATTAACATTTATTGAGTGCCTGTAGGGAGCATGGCAGTGTACTAGGTACTAGATTTTGAAATATGAATAAGTCCAAGAGGATTTTAAAGTTAATTTATGAATTTGGGTGAAGAAAAATGAGAATCATTTAAACTGTATTTTTTGAAGTCTATATTTCCTTTGATATGGTGTCAAAATGATATTCAGTATTATTGGGAATTCACAGGGAATGTGAGGAGAACGGAAACCACTCTCTTCATCCTTACATTTGGAACGAAGGAATTTTTATTAGTTTAAGAAGTGTCTTAAATAATAGAAAAATGGCTAAAAATTAAACTAAAATTAACAAATGATACTGGTGTTTTTAAAAAGACACAAAACTCAAATTATGAAAATAATTTAAGGTTTCAGATTTGGAACAAATTTACCCTTTAGGTGTCATTCTAACAAACCATAGAATGCACAGTATTTCTTTTACTATCACGAGACACCAGGATTACTTTAGAAGGAGACAAGAGTTTTGAGTTGTTATAATTTTAAAAAAGATTGACTCAAATCTGGCAAAATAGGCCCACTTAAATGCTCCAGAACCTTCTTATTTGAGAATGTTCTACATACCTGGCAGTCCTTTTTCTGCTAAAGTTAACGATGACCTTAGAAACAAAGCCAAGTTAAGAAGTTTCTCTCTCAGGACCAGTTTCACACGTGGCCTGCATTTGATGAGAATACTTGTCCATAGTAGATCCCTAAACTAAAACAGTTTGTGTTACTTTCTCAGTTTACCCTCATATCCTGTGGGATTCTTTTTAATTTTAACTTCAATTTAATTTAATATTGAGTTAGTATCCTTTATTGAAAAGAAGTTCATTCCTCACTATATGTTTGTTATACATTAGCTGACTACATGTTTATGGATCTGTTTGGATTCTATTTTGTTTTGTTTCTTAGCCATCTGTCCCTGTACTATTCCACACTGTTTTAATTACTGTGACTTAATATTAACCTTTGTTATCTGGAAGCTTTCTAACTTTATTTTTCAAGTTCGTTTTGCATATTCTTAGTTATTTTTATGTTTATACATATCAACAGAAACAATAAAAGCCTATTTGGATTTTAACTGGAATTGAATTTATTCTACAGAGCAATTTGAGATCTGCAACTTTAAAATGTTGAATTTTCCAATCTATAAACATGGTACATTCCATTTTTGAATGAGTAACCTTAAATTGTCTCACAAATACGTTCCAGGTAGAAGTCTTATATAATTTTCATTAGATTTATTTCTAGCATTTGATTGATATTTTATACTATTACAAAGGAATTATAATATTTTCCATTTTTGTTGCTAGCTTATGAAAATACAATTGAGTTTTAAAGTTTTTTTTTAATTTTAGGGACTTTCTTAAATTCACATTAATCTTTTAGAAAATATTTTGTTAGCATATATTAGTTGTATGAGGCGGAGTGAGTTCATTGGAACAGTTCTGTACCTGCTTACAAACAGACTCTTGATTTTTGTAAGTACAGAGCTATGCTATCTGCAAATGATGTTAATAATATTTTTTCCTTAAAATTCTTATGCCTTTTATTTCTTTTCCTTCATTACTACACTAGCTAGGATATCCAGTCCAAAAGAATAGTTGGGGTGATAGTAAATGTTTGCCTTATTCTTGATTTCACAGAGAATGATTTCATGTATATCTTTAAGTATGATTTTTCTGTGAGGATTTTTTTAGATAAACAATGATTTTTATTATATTTATTTCAGTACCTAATAATTGTTAGCCATTATTTCATTGTTTTTCTTTTGTCTTCTTTCCTTCATCCTAAGACTGGGTCCTCCCATGCCCTTTAACAGCTTTGCAAACAGCTTGTAAAACAGCTCTTGATTTCCCACATTGTCGAATCTGACAGTTAATCAGCTCCATTTTATTTTATTCTTCTGGGGATATATGAATTGTTTGAACCCCAGCTGGCCGCTTCTGGTACTTCCCTTTGCCATCATTCTGGGAATTCTAATTGCCTTTTTCTGGTTTCCAGATACTGACTCTGGTTCCTTGGTTTTCCTTCATCTTGGCTTTCTCCTCTGTTTTTGTGATGAACAAGTTTACCAGTTGCTTATGGGAAAAATGAAGGGGGAAAAGGGGAAGGACAGCTGCTTTGCTTCAATCCCTGACAATAATAAGACTGCTTTGATTAACATGACATTTGATCAATGCCATATTGAGTATATGTGTTTTCTACACCATTTATCAAGATGGCTAAACTTAGCATTTCAAAAAGAAAATTCAGGTTAAAGTATTCATGTGTAGGAATTTAACAAAGGTTTGCTAAACTTTGAAAGGGATAGCCAATGATCACAATGGCATTTTCTGTAAACAATGAATATTTATCTAACAAATATTTATTCAGTATCTTCTGTTTGCCAAGTATGGTACTGATTTTGAAATGTATCAATGAACAATAGATAGCAATCTCTTTTTGCTATCATGGGGAAGACAGACAATAAACATAGTAAATAAGTTAATTCTATAGAATAACAGAAGGTGCCAAGAGATGTAGGAAAGATGGGAGTGATTAAAAGTCCTGGGAAGGATGCAAGGTACAGTTTTAAATAAGATAGGATAGGCTTCATTGAGGAGGTCAGATTTGAACAACAATTTGAAGAAGAGCAATGCAGGCAGAGGGAACATCCAATGTGAGGGTGTGAAGGTGAGTGTGTCTGGTGTGTTCAGGGACAGAAGGGGACCAATGTGGCTGAGGCACGGTGAGTGAGATTATAACAAGAGATGAGGCCAGAAGGATGATGGAGTCAAACCATATGGTACTACATAGACCATTGCAAATACTTGGGCCTTCACCCTGAATGACATAGGAGCTTTCAGTATATTTGAATCACATGAATAACATGATCTGGATTGTGCCCTTGAAGGGATCACTTCCCATGCTGTGTTGAGAAAAGACTGTAGGAGACACAAGTATAAATACAGAGGCTGGCAAGAAGCTACTGATGTAATTCTGGCTGTTGGTTACAATCAAAATGGCAATAGTGTAGGTAGTGAGAAGTGAGTAGAACCATTGCTGGATAGCCCCACCCCAAAAGTTAGTAGCTTAAAGTAATTTATCATTTACCATTAGTGTGTGTCTCTGATGGGACACCAGTGGCTGCATTCCACTGGATGATGTGGCCAGGGGTCCTCTGTTCCCCTCTACCCAGCCTCTTATCCTCCAGCCTAGACCAATTCTTTATGTGGAGCCTTGTAGGCCCAAGAAAGGGTGTTGTGGTTTGGTTTCAACACATTCATGTGTTGAAGGCTTGGTCCCCTCTGGTAGTGCTGTTGAGAGGTGATTGGATCATGTAGGTGCTAATTTTATCAATGGGTTAATACATTCCTGAGTTCATACAGAATGGGTTATTAGAAGATGGGTCCTGGTTGGATGTAGTAGGTCACTGGGTACACATTCTTGAATGATATTTCTTATCCTTGTCCCCTTTCTCTGCCATGAGATGGTAGCTCTGCTCCATCAGGCCTTCCTGTCACCATGATGTCCTGCCTCACCACAGACCCATAGTAATGGGGCAAGCCAACCATGGATGAAAACCTCTCAAATTGTGAAGTTTCATTGAAATGAATAGCTGAGTAACACAGGGGAAATGTGGATACTACAAAGCACCTGCCTAGAGTCATCCAATATCACTGACAAATTCTGGTTTTCTTTTTTAGACATCATAAACAGCTACAGTAAGGTGGCAGGATACAAATTCAACCTACAAAAATCATTAGCTTTTCTATACACCCAACAATGAACAAACTGAGAAGGAATATATGGAAACAATTCCATTCACGATAGCCCCTCCAAAAATCAAACACCTAGGAGTAAATTTAACAAAAGATGTGAATGAACTCTACAAGGAGAATCACAAACTCCTGAAGAGAGAGATTGAGGAAGATTACAGAAGATGGAAAGATCTCGTGTGCTCATGGATTGGTAGAATCAACATAGTAAAAATGGCTATACTACCGAAAGCAATCTACATGTTTAATGTAATTCCCATCAAAATCCTAGTGACTTTCACCGCAGAGATAGAAAAATCTACTCTAAAGTTCATTTGGAAACACAAGAGACAGTGAATAGCCAAGGCAATACTCAGCAAAAAAAGCAATGCTGGAAGTATCACAATATCTGACTTCAAACTATATTACAAAGCAACAACAATAAAAATAGCATGGTACTGGCATAAAAACAGACATGAAGACCAGTGGAACAGAATAGAAGATCCAGATATGAATGCACACAACTATACCCACCTCATTTTTGACAAAAATGCCAAAAATATACGATGGAGAAAAGACAGCCTCTTCAACAAATGTTGCTGGGAAAAGTGGTTACCTGTCTGTAAGAAACTGAAACTAGATCCATGTCTTTCACCCTGTACTAGTATCAACTCAAAATGGATCAAGGACCTAAATATCAGACCTGAAACTCTGAAGTTACTAAAGGAAGGAGCAAGAAACACTCTGGAACTAATTGGTATAGGCAAGGACTTCCTCAATAGAACCCTAGCAGCCCAGCAACTAAAAGAAAGGATGGACAAATGGGACTTCATAAAATTAAAAAGCTTCTGCACAACAAAAGAAATGGTCTCTAAGCTGAAGAGACCACCCACAGAGTGGGAGAAAATATTTGCTAGCTATACATCAGACAAGGGACTGATAACCAGAATATACAGGGAACTTAAGAAACTAAACTCTCCTAAAATCAATGAACCAATTAAAAAATGGGCAACTGAACTTAATAGAACGTTCTCAAAAGAAAAAATTCAAATGGCCAAAAAACATGAAAAAATGCTTACCATCTGTAGCCATAAAGGAAATGCAAATCAAAACCACACAGACATTCCACATCACCCCTGTTAGAACAGCCATCATCCAAAACACCACCAACAACATGTGTTGGTGAGGATGTGGGGAAAAAGGAACCCTAATCCACTTCTGGTGGGAATGAAAGCTGGTACAACCACTCTGGAAAAAAATTTGGAGACTCCTTAAAAATCTAAACATAGATCTGCCATATGATCCAGCAATCCCACTCCTGGGGATATACCAAAGAAATACAACACAGGTTACTCCAGAGGCACCTGCACACCCATGTTTATTGCGGCACTATTCACAATAGCCAAGGTATGGAAACAACCAAGATGCCCCACTACTGAGGAATGTATCAAGAAAATCTGGTACATGTACACAATGGAATTTTACTCAGCCATGAAGAAGAATGAAATCTTATCATTTGTAGGTAAATGGATGGAACTAGAGAACATCATTCTGAGTGAGGTCAGCCAAACTCAGAAGACCAAAAATCGTATGTTCTCCCGCATATGCGGACTTTAGATCTAGGGCAAATGCAGCAATGTGGTTGGACTTGGATCACATGATAAGGGGAGAGCACATTTGGGTGATACAGAAATAGGCAGAAAACCCAAAACATGAAAGCATTTGATGTCCCCACTCCAGAGGAGCTAATATAGAAACCTTAAAGCAACAGAGGTTATCATGAGAAGGGGATCAGTAACCAGGGTAAAGATCATTTAGAGATGAATCAACATGGGTCATAACATGTGTACACAAAAGCAATGCTAGGAATATTTCTGTATAGCTATCCTCAACTCAACTAGCAAAAACACT
Organism: Castor canadensis; assembly: GCF_047511655.1. Taxonomy (NCBI): domain Eukaryota; kingdom Metazoa; phylum Chordata; class Mammalia; order Rodentia; family Castoridae; genus Castor; species Castor canadensis. Next base: position 79,569,357 of record NC_133388.1, on the reverse strand, counting down.
TTGTCTTCTTTATTAGGCTTGTCTCTTTTCTTCAACAAAACTAGTGACAAAGGCAGAACAGGACCTGCCTGGAACTGAGGGGGAAAGGGGGAAGAGGGTGGGGGAGGGGGGCAGGGGGGAGAAATGACCCAAACAATGTATGCACATGTGAATAAAAGAATAAAAAAAAGTGGAAAGCCTGTTTTATTTATTTATTTATTCTTTTTTCTTTTATTCATATGTGCATACAATGTTTGGGTCATTTCTCCCAATAATTCTGTTTTTCAAAGCAAGGGACAAGGACAGTACAAGCATAAATGATGGGGAAATAGATGCCATCACTTGTTGGGAAGAATAGCAAAGTCACATTGTGCAAGGGATTACCAACTGGGATAGGAAGAATTCATACCATGTTTTCAATGTACCAAAAAGTAGTATTTTGAACTTAAAAAAATTGAAGGACAGGAGGATAAAATAGTTCTTTTACACAGGTAGGTACCAGTTGGATGGGGGTGGGCATAAGGAAAGGGTGAATGAAGGTGAATATGGCAGATGTATTTTTGTATTCATGTATGAAAATATAAATGAAACCTGTTGAAATTGTTCTAAGAGGGAGGGAAGGAGGGAAGAGAGAACGATGGGGGAAAGGTAAATCTAACTAAGATATATTGTGAGCACATATGTATATATCACAATGTAACCCCCTGTACATTATTATAAGCTAGTAAAAGGGGAAAAATTATTTAGTGTTTTGAGAGTATAGATTGGGTATGTGATGTGAGAGAAAGAGAAGAGTCAAGGGTGACTGAGAGTTTTGGTTTAGGCAATTGATAAGAAGGGGTTTCCATCAACCAAGATGGAAAAGACTATGAGTAGGTTAAGTTTTGGGAGAGGAGAACAGCATTCAGGCAAGAAAACTGAAGGGCAGGCTCAGTGTACCAGCACTCATTATGTAACTTAATACATTATGTCAAAGGCTGTCTGAAGAAGAGTCTCTGGCCCTTAGCAAGAACTGGTCTTTGAAAGTGGGGAGTTCAGGTAATAAGAAAACAGCAAGTGGGTGTAGCTGGTGCAAGTAGAAGAGGGTCAAGAAAAGGCCCTCTAAAAATGTATTTGTTATAGGTAGAGATGGTTTGCTGGGCAGGGACAGGAAGAGGTAAATGATGTCATAGTAAGTCTCCAAAAGGAAGGGTTGCAAGAAGTTGACGGGAAAATCCAGGGTTACAGTGATTTAGGAGCTGACATTTGGTTTTGTGAAGAACTGAGAGAAATTCCTAAATAACCATTGCTCTGTTGTGGATCTAGGGTTCTTACAAAAAAGAGATATAAACAAAAATGTGATGGATTGAAAAAAAAATCCCCACAGTCACACCATGGATGAGTGTATAGCACAGCTGCTTTGTAAAAGCGAAATATGTTCCACAATTTAAGTCAACTTCTTTATCATTTTTTGAATGTGAGGAAATTTTACAAAGAAATGTTTGATCCTCCTCTTAGGCAGAAAAAAAAAAAACATGAATTGGAGTGTGTGTGTGTGTGTGTGTGTGTGTGTGTGTGTATGTGTGTGTGTGCTGTACTCATGCTAAATGAATCTTCATTAGTCAGCCCCTATGTGTGAGGGTATGTGGATGCAGCGTCTGATTGCCTCCATACCTATGTTTTTATTTGCAAATATTGTAGCTACTTGACTGACCTTTTTTTAGGTCAGGGACTTACATATTGAGGAAGGAGAAATAGGTTTCACTTCAGGCTTTTCTGCATTCTTGGCTACATTTTACAAATAGGCTGTAAAAGATGGAATACTTTTCCTAGCTGGTTTGACAGTCTACCCAAAGGTAGAGAGACTTTATGACCTTTGAAAGTCAATTTTCATCTCAAGATCCTACATTCCAATTATGTCTGATGGACTATTTAAATAAATGATGGTTTTTCTATTAGGAAAGAAAATTGACTAGAATTCATTCTATTTGAGCTGCAGACATTTGAAAATAGGTCAACTCTTAATTATCCAGGGTAATAGGGAACATCTTGGATAGATTATCCCAAACCACAGGTAATTAACAAAATGTGCAAATTAGGCACTGATTCATAACATTCATTAAAATTTACATTTAAACTACTACTTAAGCCGCATGCATTTGTAGATGAGCAATCAATATGATAAAAATAATTTTAAGGGGAAATGGTCATTTCGAATAAAATGTAGAATTGAAAATATTGCCAAAAGTCTGGACAGCCTGAAATATTTTGTACTCTAGAATTCAGAACATTTAATTAGAATTCCAAAGTTCATTTGGTAGACTTTATTTCATTTCTGAAAAGGCAAAGGAGAGATCAACAGAGGTGCTTCATCCCCTGGAAACTGTCCTGCTGTGGACAGTCCTGCAGTGCTGGACCCTGCCTTGTGCTTTTGTGTTCAGGGCTATGAGGCCATCTCTTTCTCTATGTAGTGCATTTATATGAAAGATCTAGTACCCTCACAAAGATGAAGGTGGTGGGAAAGAAGGAGAAACTATAGACATGAATAAGATACTCCTTAACTGATTATGGAAGCCAGTCCTATATTGTCCTCAAATTTTCAAAAAGGCAGCTGGCCTGAAAGATTTATTATTCTGTCAGATTTTGTTAGATTACCTTTTGTTACTCTAAAATTATTTGCCAAAGTATTAGTGTTTTGTTTATTTATTTGCTTGGGGGGGACTGGGATTTGAACTCAGAGCTTTATACTTGCAAAGCAGGAGCTCTACCACTTGAGCCACACTTCCAGTCCAATGCTTTTATTGGGACAGTTTATAATAATGATGTATAGTTTTTTTTATTAATGAGTTCTTTAATAGTGTGCCCAATATTATACTGGGATCTGTGAAAGTGTGATTTCCTCTCTGACTTCTTATATCAGCCCTATGCAGTAAAAACTGATCTCATTTTATAAATGGTACTCAGAGGAGTCACGATAGACTGTGGTAGGGGTGAGGCTTAATCCCAGGCCTGTCTGTTGTCAAAGCCCATGCACTTTCTATTAAGCCTGTGGTTTTCAAAATGTTCCCCTTTCCATTCCTCCTTTCAATCCCAGCCAACAGAGTATGCATCTACTGGAAGCTTTCTAGAAATCTAAATTCCCTGGCCTCATCCCAGACCTACTAAATAGGAACTCTGAGGTTGAAGTCCAGAAATCTGTCTTTTCTTTTTTTGACATAAAGAGGACTTTTAATAATATTAAACATAAATCTCAAAAACATATACAGATACGCACAGGTATGTACTAAATTACAAAGTAATAAAACTCAGAAACTAAACATTTGGTAAAATTGTCAGATTGTAAAATGGTACTAGAGTAAAGAGTGGTAGAAGCACAGCCTTCTAACAGCAAAAATTTAGAAACAGTGTTCTGTTTACTTTCGATTATGAGATTGCACAATTCAATATTAAAATATTCAATAAATATTTTAAAAGTATTTATTAGGATATATTTGTTGCACAGGATGGATTCATTATGACAATTCCAAACAGGCTTATATTGTATATCGGTTAGATCACCCCCACCATCTGTCCCTGTGACTCCCTCCCTGCCCCACTTAAAGCAATTGCAAGAGGTTTCTTTGTTCTATTTCATATAATTGTATGAGATCCATCAACCATATAATCTCATCTTAATCTCCTTCATTCCTCCTGCCCCCTCCCACTAGTTCCCCTACTCTAAATCTATTTTGCAGCCCTGTCTTTCACTATTAATATTTAAGTTGATGTTCAAAGGGGTTTCTCAATATATCCCCATTGTGAGTGCACTTTACTTTTGTCTGGTCAACCCCTTCTATTGCTCTCACTTACCCCTTACCTCCCACCCTCATTTTTCAACAGCTTTCAATACATATCCTTATATCCTCTGCTTTCGCAGATGTGATGTTTGATGATATGGTTGAACATCTGTCTTTTCACTAGTAATTCGGATGCATTTGAGAACTATCTTATGCCACATTTCCTTACAAAGACCTTTCTTCTTTTTAGCCAAACGCGTGGAATTGATTGCAACTGTGCTTACATGAAAGAAGTCAATGGTTTAATTTAATTGAGATTCACTACTGGACTTCATGTTTCTAATTTCTTTTATTGTTAGTTTTCTTACTTGAAACAGCTAGGAAAACTTCCTCAAAGTTTTCAAGGAGAATATTGTGTAGTAAGTTAAATTTCTCCAAAGTGACTGTGTGTAATGCAGGCAGAGATCAAGCATGCAAGATTATTCATTGAGTTGGCAGAAAGAAAATACTAGGATTTCTATATACTTTTAGCTAAAAGTAATAATAAAATACAATTTCCAAATGTGTTGGTTACTCCCTTGTGCTTGGTCCACATTTGTACTCTAGTGGTCGTGTGGCAGCCAGCTGTGTACAGGCATTGCTTGTCAACATTGTGCGTCAGCTGTTCTGTATCTCTTTCACTTATTATTCTGGCCCTTTCTCTACTTCTGTCCAGCATTGTTGAGCATACTCAAGTGTGGAAATGGAAGGGATTTGAGTCATTGGAGCCAGTACACAATTACCTTTCTCATGTTCCAGGTGGACAGTTCTGAAGTGTATTTGTATGGTTCCTTGCACAATTTCTAGAGTGATCAACCCCATTGGCACTTAATATACTAGCCTCATCATGTCCCTTTACACTGGAATTTGAGCCTTACTGTTTTTCCCTTTCTTGGTCTTGATCCCCTTGGTGGGATTATTTCTAAAAAAAAAAATCCCTGCATTCATCATATTAAACTGCTTTGAGGGTAAGAATACAGGCAAGGTAATGGCTGTGCTAAAACATCTTTATGAAAAGATGTAAGACAAACCATTTTGGAGATCACTTGTGTACAATATAAACTATCAATTCTTTTATTTTCATTTTTAATTAATGAATTTTGTTGGTGCTTGGATTTCAACTCAGAACCTAATGCTTGCTAGGCAAGCACTCTACCACTTGAACCATACCTCAGAACTTTTCTGGTTTTAGTGTATTTTTCAGAAAGGGCCTTGTACTTTCTGCTCAGGCCTCAGACAATGAACCTCCTACCTCCACCTCCTGTGTCTGGCTTCCTTGTTGAGATAGGGCCCAAGATGGCCTCGAACTGTGATCCTTCTATTTCTACCTTCTGTGTAGTTGGGAACCACTATGCCCAGCTCATGAGATGATATTCTAATGTTTGTACATGGAACACAGTCCTGTGAATGTGTGGGGTTTTCAAGAGTGTATTATTTATAACTCTATCTGCTTTCACTCAAGGAAGCCTGTTGATGAGAGTATTGCTATTATTAAATGAATTGCATCTTGTAGATAGAACTAATCCTGTGTGGGTTGTACTACTTTGATACCAAATTTTCTTTAAAACATGATAAGTGGTTGCAATACTTAGATGTGCTGTGATCATTTCTCTTGAAGTCTGTCTAAAGCAAATTGATACAAGATTACTATCTGGAGCCTCATGCTGACAATTATTTTTCACATTTAAACACTGTCAGTCATTTATTTGTAAGCTGTTACAGTTATGTACTAGAGAACACAGCTGAACTTTTTACTATTTTGTTTCTTGCTCAAAAGCATCTCAGGGGTATTATGAGAAGAGCATCTCATTTCTATGGTATTTTCCCCAAAACTCATAACCTCAGCCTAATCATAAGAAAGCACCAGACAACCTAAACTGAAAGATATTCTATAAAATACCTGTCTAATACTCCTCAAAAGCAAAGGAGACCTAGAAGTTGTGATAGACCAGAGGATAATAATGAGACCTAATGACTAAACACACAGTGGGATCCTGGAGCAGACAAAGGCCATTAGTGGGAAAATAAGTAAACTGTGAATGAAGCCTGTAGTTTAAGACATTGTACTAATACTAATTTTTCATAAATTCATGTTTTTGCAAGATACAGTAAAAGAAGCTTGGAAAAAGGTATAATATATAGGAAAACTATGTACCATTGTTATTTTTCTGTAAATTTAAAATTCAAAAGACATTCAAAACAAATAAAACAATTCAGTAGACTCAGCTTTGGCTCATGTAGGCAGAATCCCACCTGTCAGTCTATAAAAGTGGAAGTGCATGCATAGAGAAGTGATGTCTACCCAGACAAAGCAAAGAACCAACCTGAGATTTTGTCAACACTCTACAGTCCGTTTGTGTCATGAAGACCCAAAGCCTCCTTTTTACTCCCACATAGAGTATCTGTGATACACAATCATCTTACACTTCAAGATTCCACTTTGCCCTGCCAGTAAATCTTGCTTTGTTTCTTCACAGGCTAGTGGTAGGCTCATGGCTCATCGTGTTGTAATTGTTTTTTTGCTAGCAACTCTTCTGTAAATACTTTGAAGCTGCCCATAGGATGCCAAGCACTCATGAGATGAAACCCCAAATCTAAAGATGTAAGCCCAACTTTTGAAATAAACACTTAGTAAGAATTTCATAAAGGTGAAAAATCTGTCCTTGAGAACCTGACAATTAAATATTCCACGGTGTCAAGTGATAACCATGCTGTCAGCTATATAGTCTGCTTTTTAAAAAACATCTGAGTATTTTTTCTCTGTGAAGAGGATTTGATGCAAACCCTTAAAAAATGGATTCCCATGTACCAGGATGTATTGACGACCATCAAGCTGTCATGTGGTAGCTTCCTGTTTCACCTGATTTGAAAAGTATGTCTCATGTGAATGACAGGTTTGTTTGAACTCTGCCAAACCATATTTTTGTGCTCAGTTTCGTACTTAACTCACATATGTGCTTTAAAAATTTGAGATCATCAACATTCACAAGAATGTGAGGGGTGGGGATCGAGGACAGAGCCATCAGACTATTTTTTATTGTACAAATGGTAACACAAAAAAATTCTCTTCATTAAATTTGGCTTACTAAATTCTATAAAGTTTGTATTACACCTTCCTCTCAGAAATTAATTTATATCACCAAAAAATTTGAAAGTTCTTGTGTAAGACAGATTTAATACTCCATGTATTCCATGTTAGTGTGTCACATTATCGAAGTAGGTGTGTTGTAAAAGTGTGTGGTGGAAACACACCTCTGTCTAAATGGTGTTAGGTACAGCACGAGTGGCCTTCATGACGTACCTCATTAAGGTACGTGTGTACAGAGCTTCACATGCAAATGTGCTGTGTAGTAATCCATAGCTGACTGATTTATGAGACTTGTCACTCTGTTGCACAGATAGAGCCTCCACTGAATTTAATGAGCTGAAGTAGGCGAACACTTCATTATAATCTCCCGGTGCCTGTGACTCATGAACTTCCCGGAATCACAGAACATATGTCCTTCCCTTGTTTTAAAAACTGAAGGTGCCTTTCTGATAAACAGATCTCTTGAGAGTCATGACCTAGGGAATGATTCTGAGGACGTTTCCGTTGGCTCATTGATGGAATGTCAACCTTCAGCAGCGACTAGTTGCAAAGCTGAGAGGTGATTTGTCAATCCAACATCCAGGGAGGATTTTCTTTCATAGATTTTTGTTCCTTGCCTGAGTTTATTATGTTGAGACCGTCTTGGATTCTCTCACCCAGGCTTACCATTTAGAACAAACACTGGCAAACAATCTTTCTTCTGTGGTATGTGGAAGTACATGAAGCAATGGGAATGTGTCAATGAAAGGGCTCCTGGTATTCTGGATGGGATAATTTTGTGTGTGTGTAAAGGTCTCTCTACCTTATTGCAAGGCTGTTAGGCTCACTGGACCACACATACTAAATTCCTGGAGCACAACTTGGTAATTTCAGCCACAAAAAATATCCCAACACAATTATCCAAACAACTCTTAAGGTATAATTCTTTGCACATAATAAAAGAGTAAATACTACCTAGTTTTAGATAATTTCCAACTTGTTAAGTTAACATTTTAAAGATGACTTTAGTGAGTGTACAGGTAAAAGATAATTTCCTACACAACAAGGGCCTGTCTCTAGGCTACAGGCACTCTCCCTGGCTTCCTTGGCTTCTCTCTAAAACTTCTGCTTCAAGTTCTTATGTTAAGGTAATTTAATTACAACCTATAGATATCTTTTCCTCCTCCTCAATTACACTTTTCTTAACTTCTCTTTGATGAAGGAGGCTTTAAAGGATTTTATTTCAAAAGTTATTGGTTTGGGACAAGATTTTGGTATAATCAGGATTTGACAGTGGCTCTTGTCTTACCCTTTCTGACCTAGTCCTGTCTTGTACCTGTTACTGATATGATCCGCACCTGGCCCTTCTGTGTTTTGCATCCTATATTCCTTCTCTATTTGCTGATTCTGCCAGACTCCTGGATGCTTGTTTCTACTGTCCTATAGGGCCATTCATTTACCTCTCACACATCATGGAGTCTTTTTGTTATCAACTACCTTCTTGAGTATCTAGTTATACCTTCTTTCTAGGCTGGAGATTACATAGCTACCTGATTACTGCAATTTCTTCCTAAAGATTGTTTTTGGGTACTACACCTTGCCTGCCTTACCTTGGTAGGTCTCTAGCTCCTGAATATTTTGGAGTGGACTTGCCTAAGCAATAAGCTTGCACCACTATCTCACTCCATTTTAGACATGATGGATATCAAAAACAGGAAACAAGAATGTTGTAGTACTGTAATTAAACCAAACTTAAAACAAATTGAGTAAAAATAGTTTCTTGATCTTTCAAGCTGGTGCTTAAAGTAATATAGTCTTAATTAGAGGAAAAGAAGAGATACATAAAAATTTACCTTAAAAATCTGAATTATTTGAGCCATTGGGACAAGATCTTCAGAAGCCAATGGCAAAGACTCTTGACCATGATTCTCCCTCCAGAACTTGTGGATTTATCTCTTCCTTGATATGGGACTATCATTAGTACTACTTTGATCAACCGTAATTATGATAGCTTTCTGCATCATAAAAGGGGAGATGTAAACAGAACTAAAAAGTGTTGCAAGTACTTTAACTGGGGTGGGGAGAGGGCTAAGGGGGAGAGACGATGGGGGCAATGTAAATGTACAATATAAGTCTAATCAGAATTGTCATTATGAATCCCCCCTTGAATAATGAATATTTCCTAATAAAAAATTTATTTTTAAAAAATGGGGAGATGCTTTTACCCCATAGGATAATTTTTCAAAAAGTTAAATAGTGAGTGGAATGGAGGAAAGTATTAAAAAGTGAGTGTGTGTAACTGTGGATAGGAAAAAATAGGAGATTGGTGAGGAGTTGGAAATTATAGGCAAGACAGCTACATGCTATTATTATTTTGAGGGGAAGGCATTTGTTTAATTCTCTGAATGACTGTGTTACAGAAAGCAAAAGAGACAAAAAATAATTTGTGAAAAGTGAGTCCTCCTCATACCTTTTTACTCCCAAAACCTGGTTGTCTTTCCCAGAAACGAGTGTTGTGAATTTCTTTCCAGAGATAGGCTATGATTACACAAACATTTGCATTCTTGCATGCATTAATACACACATACACATATATAAAATGACTTAATAATCTAGATAGATTTGTCTTTATTTGGTTTTGAAGTCTCTTAGGAGCAGAAGGCTCTTGTCAGACATTCAGTAGGACAGTAATTTTAGCTTTTATTATAAACCTTATTAGAAACCTGTGTCTTTACGGTCTCATCTTTCAGTTGCTGCCAGAAGCCATCATTATTGTAAATAGCATCAATAAAGTGACAGTTCAGTTAACGCTTACCTATGTATACCTGTTCCCTCTGACAGGATGGGTGCCATGTGCTATCCTTGGTTTCAAGCTTTTTAATGTGCTCCAGCTTAAACCAGTTTCCCTCTACACTTGAGATGCAATAGTTCTGGGGATCGTCCTTCCTCTGAACCCTGGAAAGTCTCCTCATTGTTTCTTACTCTATCTTCTTCTTTTTTAGTTTATCTCCTTATTTTGGTGGAACACCACTACCAGTGATTCCCTCAGAAATGGTATTTGACAGATAAATTTGAGACCCTATATATCTGTAAATGTTTTTAATTTGCTTTTCCAATTGATTGGTAACTCCACAAGTACAGAATTGTATGTGGGAAATAGTTAAGAGTTTGAAGGTACTACTTCATTACCTTCAAGCTGTCAGTGTATCATCAGTATTCTAAGTTTTCACAGTGATGGGCCTTGGTGTACACCTGTTTCTATTTACTGTGTTCAGCATCTTTCAATACAGGAATGCAGGTCTCCTAGTGTTCTTGAAGTATTTCATTTGTGATATCCTCCCTTCTACTTTTTTTCTTTCAGATTAGTATTTGTTAAGCTTCCTTATTTGTTCTTCAACTTTCTTTTGTATTTTCCATTTCTTTATATTTCTATTCTACTTTCTGAGAGCCTCTCTCAAATTTAACTTTATCCTACTGATATAAAAATTCTAATGCTATATTTTCATGTTTTAAACATTAGCATACGTTAGTTGTTCAGGGGGTTCATTGTAACACATGCAGTTACAGTATGCATTGATTAGGTTCACCTCTCCATCATTCTCCTTCATTTCTCAACCTCCTTCTTAAAACAGCTTCATCTGGCTTCACTGTTCTATTTTCATATAAGTATATAAAGTACATTGATATTATTCACTGTACTTTGCCTTCTCATTCACCCTCCCCACTTCCACTGGTACCCACCCCTGAACAGGACCTATTTTACAGTTCTGTCTTTCATTTTTAATTGTATACTAATTGTTTAAAGGTGTTTCACCCTGTTATTTCAGAGGGAATATATTTAGTGGATATATTCAGAAATGAATATATTATACTTTAACCAGATTAACCCTCTCTGTTGCTTTGTCTTTTCCTATCCTTCCTAACTCCTATTATTCAACAACTTTCAGTACATTTCAGTATACCATCTCATGCTCAGAGGCAGTGTATTTCAATACTGTTCACTCAAATATTCTTTTTTCCTCTTCTGCCTCCTCATAGAATCCTCAAACAGCCCCCACTATTACAAACATGTTCTCTATCTCTCTTCTCTCTCTTTCTCATATGTTGTGTGTGTGTGTGTGTATATATATATGTATTTATGTATACATTTGTCTTCTAGGTCTAACTTTCACATACAAAGTTAAAACACACCATCTTTGTCTTTCTGAGCTTGGTTTACTTAATATGACCTCTGGTTCCATCCATTTACCTGCAGATGACATAATTTCACTCTTCTTTATGGCTGAGTAAAACACTATTGTGTATATATACCAGATTTTCTTAATTCATTCATTTTTGGGGCATTTTTGCTGTTTCCATAACCTGGCTATTGTGAAAAAGTATTGCAATAAACATGGGTGTGCAAGTGGCTCCATTTTATCCTGGTGCATATTCCTTCTAGTATATGTGCAGGAGTAGATCGCATGGTAGTTCCATTTTTAGTTTGTTGAGGAACATCCATACTGCTTTCCATAGTGGTTTCACTAAGAATCCCACCAAGAGTTAAGGGTACCTTTTTCCCTCATCCTCACCAACATTCGTTGTTGTTTGTATGCTTGATAATTGCCATTCTGACTGGAGTGAGGTGGAAATCTTAATATATTTTTGATTTGCATTTCCTTTATGGCCAAGGAAGTTAAACATTTTTTTTTCATTTATTTATTGGCTCTTTTTGCTTCTGAACAGAATTGTCTGTTCAGTTCATTTGTCCATTTCTTCATTTGGGTTGTTGATTCTTTGGGAGGTTAGTTTTTTGAGCTCCCTATAAATTCTGTTTATTAATTTCTTGTCAAATGTATAATTGACAGACATTTTCTCCAGCTGTCTATGGTTTAGTGACTGCTTCCTTTATTGTACAGAAGCTTTTTTAGTTTGCTATAGTCCTATTTATTAATCCTTTCTGTTAATTGCTGAGCTATGGGAATTCTATTCAGGAAGTTATTGCCTTTACCTATATGTGTCACTGTTTTCCTTATTCTTTCCTATGGTAGTTTCACAGTTTCAGATCTTACATTAAGATGTTTGATCCACTTTGAATAAATACTAGTACTGGATGGGAGGCTGGGGTCTAGTTTGTCTTCTATAAGTGGATATCCAGTTTTCTGTACCATTTTTTGAAGAAGCTATCTTTTCTCCCACATGTATTGGGCTCCTTTGTCAAAAATCAGATGGCTATAGCTGCGTGATTTTTGTCGCTGGGACTTCTATTTTGTTCTTTTGACCTTCATGTCTGTTTTGGTAATAGTACAGGCTATTTTTATTACTCTTGCTCTATAGTATAATTTGAAGTCAGGTATTGTGATACCTCCAGCATTACTCTTTTTGCTCAGAATTTGTTTAAATATTCAAGGTTTTGTGCATTCTTCTGAAATTTAGAGTTCATTTTTCTGTCTCTGTGAAAAATATCACTGGAATTTTGGTGGGTATTGCATTGACCATATAGATTGCTTTTGGTAGTGCAGCCATTTTCCCAATATTGATTCTGCCAATCCATAAGCATGGGAGGTCATTCCATCTTTTGAAGTTTTCTTTGATTTTTTTCCTTAGTGATTTATAGCATTTGTTGTAGAGGTCTTTTATTTCTTTCATTAAATCTATTAGATATTTTTTGAGGCTTTGGAAAATGGAATTGTTTTCTTGGTTTCTTTCTCAGTTTGTTCATTGTTGGTACATAGAAAAGAAACTGAGTTTTGTATACTTGTATCTGCTACTTGTATCTGCTCTAAGTGTTTATGAGATCTTAGAGTATTGCAGTATAGTTTTTAAGATCTTTTAGTTATAAGATTATACCATTTGCAAATAGGGATAATTTGACATTTTCCTTCTCTATTTAAATGCCTTTTATTTCTTTCTTCTGAGTTATTGCTCTGGCTAGGAATTCCAGTACTATATTGAATAGAGTGGTCAGGGTGGATACCCCCTTATTCTTGACTTTAGAGGAAATAGTTTCAGTTTTTCTTATTTAGGGTAATGTTGGCTGTAAGTTCGTTATGTATAACCTTTACAATGTTGAAGTACATTTCTTCTATTCCTAGTTAGTTTCTTCATGAAAGGATGTTAAATTTTGTCAAAGACTTTTTTTGTATCTATTGAGATATCATATGTTTTTTGTCCTTGATTCTGTTTTGTGTTGCATTACACTTATTGATTTGTTAAATCATCCTTCCATCCCTGGAATGAATCTTACTTGGTCAAGATGTATGATCCTTTTAAAGTGTTGTCAGAATTTGTTTGCATTTTTTTGCAGTATTGGGGCTTGAATTCAGGGCCTCCACCTTGAGCCACTTCACCAGCCTTTTTTTTGTGATGGATGTTTTAGAGATCCATTTAGAGATAGGGTCTTGCAAACTATTTGCCAGGGCTGGCTTTGAACTGTGATCCTCCTGATCTCTGCCTCCTGAGTTGCTAGAGTTACAGGTGTGGGCCATCTGTGCCCAGCTTGGTTTGCAAATACTTTATTGAGGATTTTTGCATCTATATTCATCAAGGAACTTGGTCTGTAACTTTCGTTTTTGGTGTATCTTTACCTGGTTTTGGTTCTATTGCAATACTGGCTTTTTGGAATGAGTTTGGTAGTATTCTTTCCATTTTGTAATAGTAGTTTTATAATAGTTTGAGGAGCATTGGTGTCAGTTCTTTAAAGTCTAGTAGAATTCACCATCGAATTCCTCTGGGTCTGGACTTTTCTTTGTTAGGAAGTTCTTTATAACCATTTCAGTGTCATTATTTATTATAGATCTGTTCAAGTTGTTTATGCCCCCTTTTTTCAAATTTTTGCACCCTATATGTCAAGAAATTTATCAGTTTCTTGATTTCTCCAGTTTGCTGGAGTATGCATTTTCAAAGTATTCTCTTATGAGCTTATGAATTTCCCTGGTGTCTGTTGTAATATCCTCTATCTCATCCCTGATTTTATTAATCCGAGAGTCCTTGTTTCTTCTTTTGATTAGTGTGGCTAAAGGTTTGTTGATCATATTTATCTTTTCAATGAACCAACTTTTTGTTTCATTTATTCATTGTATTTTTCTTTTGTTTCCATCTCATTAATCTCTGCCTGGATTTTTTGCAATTTTTGTCTACTACTTTGGAAATTAGCTTGTTTTTCTGAGTTTGAAGTGCATTAGGTTGTTTGGGATCTCTCTAATAATCTGTTATAGGTATTCACGGTTGTAAACTTTGTCTTAACACCAACTTTATTGTGTCCCACGGGTTCAGGTAAATTGTGTTTACCCGAACCTGTGGTAAATTTTCATTTTAATCTAGAAATTTCTTAATTTCTTCAATGACTCATTCATATTTCAGTAGTGTATTGTTCACTCTATGATTTTGAATGATTTCTATAGTTTCTTTGCCATTGATTTCTAGTTTTATTTCATTGTTTTTTGTTAAGATACAGGGGATTATTTTATTTTTTAAAAAATTTTGTTAAGGTCTGAGGTAATTCTTATATGTTTACCTTTGTATGAAAGCTGGCATTTTTCTCTTACAGCTTTCAATATGTTTCATTTTTTTCTTTAATTTTGGCATTATAATTATGGTATGACATGGAGTTGTTCTTTTCTGGTCATGTCTATTTGGGGTTCTAGGTTCCTGCTGGTACTGGAGAAAAGACAGAAATCTTTCAGCACGTTCTGGGAGAAAAGACCTAATTGTTACTCATGAAACCGCAATCACATCTTTATTTGAGCATTTGCTCCTATTACTCCCTCATAGATCCACAGGTAGCTGAAATTTGTAATGTAAATTATGTTGTGAGTTTTTGCCACTGTTGGCCTTAGCTATCACTGCCAAGGGTTTTTAACTCAGTTTCCTCTCATAATCTTTGTATCTTTCAAAATTCTGTTACTGTTTTCTGCAGTACTGTACAGTTTTGTGTATTAATATATTTAAATAATATGTTGGAGTTTAATTATATTAGACTAATAGGTGAAATTGTATGTATACATTAAAAACTTCCATCTTAATGACAAAGCCCATTAATAGTTATTTTGGGTGGTGAGTTTATATGTGACTTTTATTTTTTTATTTTTATTTTTTGAGAAGCAGACCATAAGTCTTCATTTTTACTCTTGATACAGTGAGGCCTGCCCCTTTACTTGGATTGGCTGAGTTTGGGGGCACAAGCTTCTCACAATTGGCTCATGTTACACTAGGAATTTGGGGGGTGGGGTAGGTAGTAATTTCAGTGTGAAAATGGAGTTCAGTGAACAAGAACCCAGAACTGCAAGCAGCTAAAATGGTGACACACTTAGATAAAAAAATGCTGCTTTCCTTGTATATCCCCCTCTTTTTATTTTCTGTTCTTTTCTTTTATTCATATGTACATACAATGTTTGGCTCATTTCTCCCCCCTCACCCCTGCTCCCTCCCTTAACCACTCCACCCCCTCCCTCTCGCCCCCACCATGTCGCTTCCAGGCAGAAACTATTTTGCCCTTATGTCTAATTTTGTTGAAGAGAGAGTGTAAGCAATAATAGGAAGGACCAAGGGTTTTTGCTAGTTGAGATAAGGATAGCTATACAGGGAGTTGACTTGCATTGCTTTCCTATGCATGTGTGTTACCTTCTAGGTTAATTATTCTTAATCTAACCTTTTCTCTAGTTCCTGGTTCCCTTCTCCTATTGGCCTCAGTTGATTTAAAGTATCTGCTTTAGTTTCTCTGTGTTGAGGGCAACAAATGCTAGCTAGTTTTTAGGTGTCTTACCTATCCTCATATTTCCCTTGTGTGCTCTCGCTTTTATCATGTGCTCAAAGTCCAATCCCCTTGTTATGTTTGCCCTTGATCTAATGTCCTCATATGAGGGAGAACATACAATTTTTGGTCTTTTGGGCCAGGCTAACCTCATTCAGAATAATGTTCTCCAGTTCCATCCATTTGCCTGCGAGTGATAACATTTCATTCTTCTTCATGCTTGCATAAAATTCCATTGTGTATAAATACCACATTTTCTTAATCCATTCATCAGTAGTGGGCATCTTGGCTGTTTCCATAACTTGGCTATTGTGAATAGTGCTACAATAAACATGGGTGTGCAGGTGCCTCTGGAGTAACCTGTGTCACAGTCTTTTGGGTATATCCCCAAGAGTGGTATTGCTGGATCAAATAGTAGATCAATGTTCAGCTTTTTAAGTAGCTTCCAAATTTTTTTCCAGAGTGGTTGTATTAGTTTACATTCCCACAACCAGTGTAAGAGGGTTCCTTTTTCCCTGCATCCTCACCAACACCTGTTGTTAGTGGTGTTTTGGATGATGGCTATTCTAACAGGGGTGAGGTGGAATCTTAGTGTGGTTTTAGTTTGCATTTCCTTTATTGCTAGAGATGGTGAGCATTTTTTCATGTGTGTTTTGGCC
This sequence comes from Castor canadensis, assembly GCF_047511655.1. Taxonomy (NCBI): domain Eukaryota; kingdom Metazoa; phylum Chordata; class Mammalia; order Rodentia; family Castoridae; genus Castor; species Castor canadensis. Next base: position 79,553,127 of record NC_133388.1, on the reverse strand, counting down.
ATTTGAATTTCTTCTTTTGAGAAAGTTCTGTTTAGTTCACTTGCCCATTTCTTTATTGGTTCATTAATTTTGGGAACATTTACTTTTTTGAGTTCCCTATATATTCTGGTTATCAGTCCTTTGTATGATGTATAGCTGGCAAATATTTTCTTCCACTCTGTGGGTGGTCTCTTCAGTTTAGAGACCACTTCTTTTATTGAGCAGAAGCTTTTTAGTTTTATGAAGTCCCATTTATCTATGCTATCGCTTAGTAGCTGAGCTGCTGTTATTCCATTGAGAAAGTTCTTGCCTATACCTATAAGTTCCAAAGTACTTCCTACTCCTTCCTGTACCAACTATAGAGTTTGGGGTCTGATATTAAGATCCTTGATCCATTTTGAGTTAATCTTGGTATAGGGTGATACACATGGATCTAGTTTCAGTTTTTTGCAGACTGCTAACCAGTTTTCCCAGCAATTTTTGTTGAAGAGGCTGTCTTTTCTCCATCATATATTTTTAGCCCCTTTGTCAAAGATAAGTTGGTAACAGTTGTGTGACTTCATATCCGGGTCCTCTATTCTGTTCCACTGGTCTTCATGTCTGTTTTTGTGCCAATACCATGATGTCTTTATTGCTATTGCTTTGTAATATAGTTTGAAGTCAGGTATCGTGATACCTCCAGTGTTGTTCTTTTGACTGAGTATTACCTTGGCTATTCGTGGCCTCTTGTGTTTCCATACTAATTTAACAGTAGATTTTTCAATCTCTTTGATGAATGTCATTGGGATTTTGATGGAAATTGCATTAAACATGTAGATTACTTTTGGGAGTATAGACATTTTTACTATGTTGATTCTACAAATCCATGAGCATGGGAGATCTCTCCACTTTCTATAGTCTTTCTCATTTTCTTTCTTCAGAAGTTTATAGTTTTCTTTGTAGAGGTCATTCACATCTTTTGTTAAGTTTACACCTAGGTGTTTGATTTTTTTTGAGGCTATTGTAAATGGAATTGTTTTCATATATTTTTTTCTAAGTTTGTTCATTGTTAGTGTATAGAAATGCTAATGATTTTTCTATGTTGATTTTATATCCTGCTACCTTGCTTTAGCTATTGATGGTGTCTAGGAGCTTTTGAATAGAGTTTTTTGGGTCTTTAAAGTATAGGATCATATCATCTGCAAATAGGAATATTTTGACAGTTTCTTTACCTATTTGTATTCCTTTTATTCCTTCTTCTTGCCTAATTGCTCTGGCTAGGAATTCCAGTACTATGTTGAATGGGAGTGGAGATAATGGGCATCCTTGTCTCATTCCTGATTTAGAGAGAATGGTTTCAGTTTTTCACCATTAAGTATAATGCTGGCTATAGGTTTGTCATATATAGCTTTTATAATGTTGAGGTACTTTCCTTCTATTCCTAGTTTTCTTAGAGCTTTTATCATGAAATGGTGTTGGATCTTATCAAAGGCTTTTTCTGCATCTATTGAGATGATCAAGTGGTTTTTGTCTTTGCTTCTGTTAATGTGGTTTATTACCTTTGTTGATTTTCATATGTTGAACCACCCCTGCATTCCTGGGATGAAGCCTACTTGGTCGTGGTGAATGATCTTTTTGATGTGTTGTTGAATTCCGTTTGCCATTATTTTGTTGCAGTTTTTTGCATCAGTGTTCATTAAGGAGATTGGCCTATAGTTCTTTTTGGAGGTGCCTTTGCCTGGTTTTTGGATAAGTGTAATACTGGCTTCATAAAGTGTGTTAGGCAGTTTTCCTTCCCTTTCTATTTCATGGAACAGTTTAAGAAGGGTTGGTATTAGTTCTTCTTTAAAGGTATGATAGAATTCAGCAGAGAATCCATCAGGTCCTGGACTTTTCTTTTTAGGGAAACTCTTGATTGCTGCTTCAATTTCATTTTGTGTTATAGATCTATTCAGGTGATTAATATCCTCTTGTTTCAGTTTTGGATGATCATAAGTATCTAGAAATATGTCCATTTCTTTCAGATTTTTGAATTTATTTGAATATAAGTTCTCAAAGTAGTCTCTGATGATCTGCTGGACTTCCATTGTGTTTGTTGTTATCTCTCCTTTTGCATTCCTGATTTTACTGATTTTGGGTTTTTCTCTCCTCATTTTAGTCAGGTTTGCCAAGGGTCTATCAATCTTGTTTATTTTTTCAAAGAACCAACTTTTTGTTTAATTAATTCTTTGTATGGCTTTTTTGGTTTCTATTTCATTGATTTCAGCTCTTATTTTTATTATTTCTCTCCTTCTGTTTGTTTTGGGATTTGCTTGTTCTTGTTTTTCTAGGAGTTTGAGATGTATCATTAGGTCATTGATTTGCCTTTCCTTTATGGTTATGTTGAGTTTCACTTTCTGTGTCCAGAATCCCTTGAAGAATATTTTGTAGTTGTGACTTTGTGGTCATATATTGTTTTAGTTTCTGCTTATCATGGAAGACTTTTATTACTCCATCTATTTTGAATGATAGTTTTGCTGGGTAGAGTATCCTAGGGTTGAAGTTATTTTCATTCAGTGCCCATAAGACCTCACCCCAAGCTCTTCTTGCTTTTAATGTTTCTGTTGAGAAGTCTGCTGTGATTTCGATGGGTTTACCTTTGTATGTTATTTGTTTTTTTCTGTCTTACAGCCTTCAATATTCCTTCTCTTGTCTCTGTACTTGTTATTTTAGTGATAATATGTCATGAGGTAGTTCTATTTTGGTCTGGTCTGTTTGGTGTTCTGGAGGCTTCTTGTACCTGTATGGGCATAGATCTCTCTAGACTTGGGAAATTTTCTGTAATTAATTTGTTGAATATATTATGCATTCCCTTTGCTTGCACCTCTTCTCCTTCTTCAATGCCCATGATTCTCAGGTTTGGTCTTTTAATGGAGTCAGTAAGTTCTTGCATTTTCTTTTCACAGGTCTTGAGTTGTTTAACTAATAGTTCTTTGGTTTTTCCTTTAATTACCATTTCATCTATGAGTTCTGAGATTCTGTCTTCTGCTTGTTCTCTTCTGCTGGATTGGCTTTCCATTTTGTTTTGCATTTCTGTTTCATTCTTTTTTCTGAGGTTTTGCATATCCTGAGTATGCAAAACTCAGTATCTTCCTCTTTAATATTGTCTATTTTCGTCCTGAGTTCATTTATCTCTTTATTTATCGTATTCTTTCTTTCATTTTGGTGTTTTTACAGTACTTGTATAGTTTCTTTTGTTTGCTCTTGTGCTTTCTCAAATTCTGTATTTTTGTTTTCTAGGAATTTCTTGAGTGTCTCCTGTACATTTTGGTTGACCATATCCAGTATCATCTCTATAAAATTATCATTGATCACTTGGAGGATTTCTTCTTTCAGAGTGTTCTTGTCGTCTTCATTGTGTTCTTTGGCATAGTTTATCCTCGTTTTGTTGGAGTCTGTATCTGAGTATCTGTTTTCTTCATTTCCTTCTGGTTCCTGTACTAATTTTTTGCTGTGGGGAAACTGGTTTCCCTGTTTTTTTCTGTCTTCCTGTCATTGCCCTTGCTATTGTTACTGTCCCTGTACTGTGTGCAATTCAGTATTGTCTAGCTTGTAATAATAACAATGGTGATATCTAGAATGGAAGGGTGAGAGTAGAGAGAAAGTAAAAAAAGTAAAGAAAAAGGGAAAAACAAACAAACAATTGAAAAAACAAAGAAACAATAACAAAAAAACCAGTGCCAAAGAAATGAACAAGGAGAGATAGTGTACTAATCAATGGTAAGCTAAACAGGCATTAGAGTGACGGAGAGAGGATTAAAAAAAAATCCCTAAGTTCAAATACAATAAAGTTTCAGTCTTAATAATTTTGGTGTTAGTCCCTCAGCCTCCAGTCCTGGAGATAGTGTCTCAGAAGTAGTTCAGTGGTTGTCTTATCAAAGGGGATAAAAACCAAAAAACAAAACAAACAGACAAACAGAAAAAACAAATAAAAAACCAAAAGGCAAAAACAAAACAAAACAAAAATCCCAAATTCAAATGGAATTTGAATCCTTCAGCTTCCAATTCTAGTTCTGTCACTGTCTCATCAAAGGAACAGAAAAAAAGAGAAAAAAAGAGTCTAGCGACAGCTTTGTAAATGTCTACCTGAGGCTGCAGCTCACCTGCCCACTGCTGTCAGCCAGCTGTTGCTGGAGGCTTTATTGATTGCAGATCTCAGGGATGAGCTTAACACCCACCTAGCCCCCACAGGCTTTGTTTATTTAGAGTTTTCCTGGGCTCAAAGGCCACTGTTACAAGCCTTCCCTTCTGCAAGCACACTGGGTGAGGTGGTGCTATACCCAACTTCTCTGGCTGGCTTGTTTACTTACAGATCATGTGGGAAGTGCCCCTTCCCTGCTCTCCAGTGGAACCCTCCTCACAACATTGTTACAAGCTTTCTTGCTCCAAGGTTGCTGGGCAGGTGCTGCCACTCCTGCCTTCTCCAGCCAGCTTGTTTATTTACAGTTCCATGAGGGATTGCTCCTCCCCCCTCTTCAGTGCTCAGGGCACCCTGCCCTCTTTGCTACATGTCTTTTTGTTGTTGTTGTTGTTTATTATTCAGTTTTTTCCTCTTTTTCCCTGGGTGGGGGGTCAGTCTGTCCAGGGGGCTATGCTGATCTGCCCCAGGGTTGTTTGTGGGAGTACCGCGTGCCACTTAGCTCACCTGATGGTCTGTTTCTCTCAAGCTGATAGGAGCTGGCATCTGGCAGCATGGGAGCCCTCCTGGTTTCTCCATTTACTGTGGAATGGGGATGCTATGTGTGGGCTGGGGGTGTGGCAGTGTCAGTTTTACCTCTTCTTGGTGGTTTTTCCTACAAGGTGTGTCTCCATTGTCTCTCCAAGATTTTACTTTAGGAAGCACGCTTTCTGCTTCCTCCCTCTAGTCGCCATCTTGGAATCTTCTACCTGTGATTTTAAAACTAAAAAATTTTAAACATGAAATGATTTGGGTCAATCTTTAGTGGAAACCACTAGATGGTGACATTGACCAAGGTCAGCTTGGTTGTGGTTAGGCTTGGAGGAAAGGGGTAGGGTAGTGTTTGAGTCTGTGAGAGTTGAACATCACTTAACATTTTCCATGTATGGTGCATATGTAAGTTTGGCAGACATTTGTTTTGGTGTATTTTTGTAGAATGAAACTGCTTTGGTCACAGTTTTTGATTGATGCTTATTTCAACTGTTTTGGCATTTTTCCTTAAAGGTCAGGGAGTTTAGCTGATTTAAATGATATGTTTTATTCAGTGGGAACTCTATTAAATGTATTGAGAGAGTTTATTTCTAATTAATCATGGTGGTAATGAATGAGGGAGAAAAAGATGAAATAAATCCACTCACAATTCTAAAATCTCATTGGTTCCAGTCTGATGTTTTCTTCCTTGTCATTTTATCCATTTCTACCAGGGAGACCAGGTGGTTACTGAATGTCACAATGACTGAAAAATACTGAGGGTGAAGGCCGTACAAGCAATGTTGCTAGCTGATACAGAATATGAACTGAAACTATATCCTTAAGATAAACAGCTCAGAGTTGGGAACCCAAATACTGACTCATGAATATTTTTCTTTTATAAAACCATTTTTATTTAAAAAAATAGATTTTAAAAGACAGCTCTTGATGTTCCTTTTTTTTAAAATCAGTTTTCATCTAGTTAAATAATGATTTAATTAAACAATGAATAATAAGTTTATATAAACCCTTGTAGGGTCATTGAAAGGGTTTGGTAGCTGCAAAAATAAGGCCATGACTGAGACTGTGGATATCAGGCTCATCTTGACAGAAATGGGTAACAATTTGGTTCATGTAAAATAATGGAGTTCCATGAATTTCAACAACTATTTTTTTCTTTCCTTTCTGTTTTATTCTGCCCCTCATCTCTCTGGCATACACTTTGCAGGAGAAGAAGTGAAAGCAGGTTATAAGAGTTCAGGTCATACTCTTGCAGATAATACAAAGAGATTTAGGAACATAGTGATCACATAACATAAATACAGGGTTAAGAGTAAAAATGTGAATGCAATTGTTTTCTGCAGGTTATTGAAGCTATGACTTTATGACTTTGTCATTTTCTTAGTTTCATTTTCACCTGGTCTTTCAAGCTTGCAATGAAAGTTAAATAAGAATAAAATGCTGATTAGAAGCTAATTGCTCAAAATGAATTAGGCTGAAAAGATATGATAAAGAAATAGTTCCTTGTATTTCTTGAAAAGACTTAAAGGAAATGAAAACCAAGAAGAGGAACAAGATTAACACATTTAGTCTTTGGTGTTATTATGTGATATACTTGCAGAATATGCAATTGTGGCTCAAGGTGCAAAATTTTATCCCCCCAAATACCACTACTAAGTGGCAGGTACAGTTTAAGAACAGGAAATCACAATGGAACACTGACTGTGCAGGTGAATATGCCTAACATGTGCCTGTGCAAATATCAACAAATGTGATGGTAGAAGAACAGTGGTCCTGCTTAAGTTATTCCTGCTTTTTCTCACCTTTTTTCCTTCATATTGTCCAGTCCTGTATCTTATTCCACTCAATTTTAACAGTGCTCTGTCCATGCTTAACTCCTGCACTAGTGCCCCATGGAGAGTTGGGTCTTTCTAATTTGTTTTATCTTTATAGTCTTTTTCTATCATTTTTGAAATATATAATAACTTCTGGGTTAAGATGGCAGACTAAAGGCACACAATTCTAGCAGCACACTAGCCACTGTTTCAGGTGAGAGAAGGCAGGACAGTACTGAGGATTCAGCTGTGAATAGGTATAACCAGATTAAAGGCAGAAAAGTAGCTGGGCAACTGCAAAGAGCAGAGACTGAGAAAAAGAAAGAACAGAAGGTCATTTGTCTTCCAACCATTCTATGGAAAGTTTTCATTTTTATTGTATTTTAATTTTCAAGAGCACTTCTCTGCTTCTCTGATTTTTTCCATGATATATTCACTAGTATTATTTCTCCTATGTTCTTTGCATTACTACCTGAATTAATTAGTATCTTCTTAGTTCATGAAGTGTTATCTTTACTCCTTTATTTCTGTAAAGATACTAGAGTTGTGATGGTGATTATTCTTAACTAGTGATTATGGTATTTTCATAGAGGGTTTGCCAATTGACTGTGGTTGCTTCTGCAGCTGCTGATCTTCTTTGAGTAAAGTTGGATCCAGTACAATGAACACAGTGGGTGAATGTTTGTCTGGTCAGTCACAACCTGGGCAGTGCCTACTCCTGCCTAAGCACTGTGAATATTTCAGCCAAGAGGACAAAGGAGATTAAAAACTGCAACCAAAGATTTGGTCTCAGATGTATAAATCCCAATGTAGAAACACAAGCAAAATGAGAGAACAAGTCAACACGACCCCTACAAAATCCACACAATGGAATCCAATGATAATGAAGCGAGCGAAATTCCATACAAACAATTCAAAATAATAATTATAGGAATGGTCAACAAAAGCAGAAAGGGCATAAATAAATGCCTGAATGAATTCCACGAGAATACAAATAAACAGATGAATTAAATAAGAAAGACAGTACAGAATATGAAAGAAGAACTTAAGAAAGAGACAGAAATTTTGAAAAAAATCAAATTGAAATTCTGGAAATGAAACACACACACACAAAAGAAAAATAAATAAAGAAAACAACACCTCAGTTAAAAGCCTTGGTAATAGACAGGACCAACCTGAAGAGAGACTATCTGGGCTTGATCATGAAGTGTATGAACTAGAACATATACATAAAGAAAAAGAAAAGAATAATAAAGTATAAATGGAATATGCAAGACCTGTGGGATACCATTAAAAGACTACACCTGTGAATCATTGGCATAGAAGGAAAAAAGGTGCAAGCTAAAGGCATACAAAACATTCAAGAAAATACTAGCAGAAAATTCCCCAAATCTTGAGAAAAAGCCAATTATCTGGGTAGAGGAGGCTTTAACAATACCACACAGATTAAGACCAGAAAAGAACCTCTCCAAGACACAGTATAGTTTAAAATTAAGTCTACAAAACAAAGTACATTGAAATTTGCAAGAGAGAAGCACCAAGTCACATGTAAAGGCAAACTCATCAGAATAACAGTAGAGTTCTCAACAGAAACTCTAAGAGAAAAGGGGCATGGAATGGTGTATTTCAAACTTTAAAAAGAATGTAACTGCCAGCCTGGATTAGTGTATCTGGCAAAGCTAGAGAAATAAAACCTTACCCAAGACATTTTGTACTTCCATTGTTTTTCAACTAAGTGTTGAAAAACTTAGTTTTTCAGCAAGTAGCGCATACTTGTAATCCCAGCACTCATGAGATAGCAGCAGCAGAACCACAAGTTAGCGGCCAGTCTTGAGACCACGTCTCAAAACAAAACAACAGAAAAAATCACAAAAAAACCCTAAAAAGAACTAAAAAAATAGGCAATGGAACTGAACACACACTTTTCAAAGAAAGAAGGACAAATGACCAACAAATCCATGAACAAATGTTCAACATCCTCGGCCACCTGGGAAAGCAAATCAAAAGCACACTGAGAGTCTCTCTCATCACCATCAGAATGGCCATCACTAAGAAAACAGCAACAGATGCTGGTGAGGATGTGGGGACAAAGAAACCCTTATTCCTTTCTGGTGGGAATGTAAATTTGTGTAGCCAGTATGGAAATCAGTATGGAAGTTCCTTAAAAAATTAAAAACCTTTCTTTTTAACTGAAAAATCATCACTCACTTCCCATATTAGAAATCTCAGGTATAGGATACCTTAGTATGTTTGTATTACTGTAACAAAATACCTATGGTTGAGTTAATTATAAAGAATAGAAGTTTGTTTTCTTACAACCCTGGAGGTTTGGAAGTCCAAGAATAAGGCCCCAGGATGTTTTGGGTCTAATGAGGGCAGCAGCATTCAGAAGAAAAGAATTTTGTGTCCTCACATGGCAGAAGGAGGGAGGGTAAGTGACTCACACATTGCAATAAGCTTCCTAATTCTGGTCACAAGGCAAGATCCCTCATGGCGTCACCATCTAATACTATCACAATGGCAACAGCTGAATTTGCAGGGGGTTCCTTCTCAAAAAAGGGTCACTCACCATTCCTTTCCCTTTGCTGATGGGCACTCTCACATTCTTTTAATGGATTTTCTTTAGTAGGAGGTCATAGATCTAGCATACTATTTGCTGTGGGGCAAAGAGAAAGGTAGGGAGATCCTGGGCTGAATCATAGGTTCCTTCTGGGCCAATAGTTATTTTAGTGTCCTTCCAAGCAAGCATTGCATGCCATTTAGACATGGCTGTGGGTTATGAGTACTTACCCAATCCTGTTATATTTCAGAAAGGATTAATGCTAAAAGTGACCCTAAGAAGCCAATTTTATTTGTACATTAATATTTTACTTTGCATTTTTGTTTAAATCCAGTCTATTACATTACTAACAGTTGAAAATAAGGATAGCAATGGCTGCAAAATTTTCCTCAATGCTTTCACTTCAAGTCTGTGTATAGAAACCAGGAAAGGCTTGGGTTTTGTTGTGGAAATAAGAGTAACGTGATTGGATGGAACTATAGATGTAATGTTAAGTGAACTTAGCCAGGCTCAGAAAGCCAAAGGCTACATAGTTTTGTCTCATATGTAGAATGTAAGCCCAATAAAAATAAAAGCAATATTACCAAAAACAAGTCACATTAAGGAGAGAGCACTAATGGGAGAATGATGGTAAAAGAAGGAAGTTAAGAAGGTGAATATGATTGATGTACTTTCTACACAAGAATAAATATAAAGGGCTAGAAGAGTGGCTCAAGTGGTAGAGCACCTGTCTAGCAAGCATGAGGCCCTGAGTTCAAACCCCAGTACTACCAAGAAAAAGGAGGTATGTAAAATTTATAAACCAGTAGAAATCACTATAAGAACTAAGGTTGAAAGGAGAAAAATAGAGGGGATGAACCAATTCAAGTTATAATACATATACACATGGAAATGTCACAATGAAACTTCCTGTATAGATATCTTAAACAAAGGAAAATGTCTTTTTTTCAAAAATGGAGAATAAAAAGGCAAAACAAGTCTTGTCTGGGGGTTGGTATCAGTGGGATGGGAAAGGGTATAAGGAAAGAGTGTAGGAAAGTGAATATGGTGGAAATATTATGTACTCATGCATGAAAATGGAAAAGTGAGACCAGTTGAAAGTATTCCAGGAATGGGGGGAGGAGGATAAAGGAGAATGATGGAGGGAGTGAATTCAGTTGTGATATATTGTAAGAACTTTTGCAAATATCACAATGTGCCCCCAGTACAGCAATAATAAAAAATAGTTTTTATTTTATTTTGTTTTAAAATTGGAAAGACATATAATTTTTATTAAATACTGTTCAGGTAGTGAAAAAAAAAAGAGTAATGTGATTGAATTGTGCTAAGCTGAGGAGCCTAGTGTATCTATCAGTCTGGAGGGCACATTTGGAAATTTCGAAGATGCAAATGTTTCTGGATAAGGAGAAAAGCAGAAAAGAAAGGCCTGACTTTAAATGTTCTTTTTTTCAAATCAAGAAAGTACAATGAACATATATGTTCATACTTAGTCAGCATTAGCAGAAGAACTGTTTAATGTTCATTTTAAGAGCAGGGGTGAAAGACTGTGAGGTTATTTGGTAGTGATTTTTAAAAAACTATTCCTTCCCCACTTTTATGGCTTGTGTTTTCTGTGTGTAAACTAACAAAACTAAATTGATGCAACTAGAAGAGAGATTAGAAAATTTTGCTTACTGCCATCCATACTAGCAGACTCTTCCAATTAAGAGTGATATTAACTAAGTCACTGAGTGCTCATCATTCACTCTTGAAGGATTCTGTTTCTCCTAACAGCTCTAGGAAACATGTGGCTGTAACCCCTATTCTGTAGATAGGAAAAGAAGGCAACAAAAGTAATTGATTTGCTCCATAGCACAGCAATGGTAGAGAATAGAATTGACTGTAAGCAGCCTCGCTCCATGAACTTTGGTTTTGACCACTATGGATACTGTATTATTGAAAGGTGGACGTAGTCCTTAGTATTTTATTAGAGGGTCTTCTTGAATTTTCTCAACTCCATTCCTCTACACATGCATTTCTTTTCACACAAAATGTATTTCCTTTCAATGCTATATATCCTGTTTAAATACCTCCCCAAACTCAAACATATCCTATATAAGAAGCTTTCCTGGGACCCTTAGTAGGAATTAATCTCTTGTTTCTTTGAACTCCTGGGGCATTTATGTTTTTCTCTTTAGGGACACTTTTTGTTTTCTATTTCTTATTTATTGTATATTCCCCCATTAAATCATAAATTACATCAAAATGGAGCTACTTATTTTTCATTTTTAAATGTCTGGCTTAGATTATGCCTACTATACATTTTTATAGGTTTAATAAATATTTAACAATAGATATTGTCAAAATGTCCACACTTCTCTTTTAGGGAAAATTGGGGCCATGGACATTGATTCACATGCTCTCTTTTCTGTGTCTAGACACAATTACCTCCTGTGTAGTTGGCTCAGTGGTGTAGTGATATGATTAGAAGCAAGATGTCCTCAGGTACAGTCAGGGAATATCGTTTATTTAATAGCACAATAATAGACAAATTTCAGGGTTAGTTACTTAAGGTCAGAGAGAACACAGGGATTAAATAGAGATATGATTTCTTCATTCTCCTAAAGTTTCCTACTGGGAATTGCAGTTGTGGATGGTCTCACATGTAAAGAATAAAGATTCAGTCTTTTTAACTGTTCTGGAGACAGGCTACATTTCATCCTTCTCCATGGTTGAAAATTACCTGTGCAGACAGCCTCCACATATATTTAGAGGTTATTGTGAGACTGGATAAAGTGAAGGCAAGTTATTTATGAGTTGCCTTAAAAAATTTCAGTTATATTTGAAGTCATTGCTCAAAGATTTAAGTTCTTACTGGGACACTCACCCTTGAGATTTCAAAGGATGATTTTGCTAAATCATTTTAAGTCAAGTCTTGAATACTGATGGCTTCCTAAATTGTCTTAGAAAAGGCTCACAGGACTCAGGTGTTTCAATTGTTTTTCCTAAGGAAGGTGTTAGAATTCTTGACCAAATTTGTGCTAGGGTGCCTCATGTTCCCAGTATTATCATCTTTCCTTAATGTTCTTCAATTTGTTCCTTAAAATTACTTCTCCTCTTTGTTCCCTGCAATTCTGTACAAATGGTTGCCAAGATAGCCAGAAAATTTCTGGGACAATAGGAAAGATTCCAGGTAGCACTGCTAACAGATGGTGGGGAAACTATCTTGGCACTTAACTCCCAGCCATTTCAAGATGCCAGTCTCTGAAGCACCCTGCAAATTTCTCACTGCTGAGTCTTATCTTTCCTTGTCTACCTCTGGATGACACTGTTTTCCCACATATAAATTCATCTGGTTTACATTTTCTTTTGTAAATCTACTCTAATGTGGATTGACCTAAGAAAGGTCAGATTTCCTGAGAATGGATGCAGCTTCAGTTCTAAGGCTGCTCAGAGACCCTTAAAAGAACTTGAGCTGGACTTGATCTCTAAGGCTTCCCTTTACCCCTCTCCCCCAGGAGCATCAGAAGCAGGGCAGCAGCTCTTCCATCCAAGACAATTCTTATGTATTAGAGAAGATACCAAGTTTGAAGCAATAATGTCCATAATAGAAATTGTGATGGAGCAAAGAAGTTGAGGTAAAAATCCAGTAAGGAGGTTGTTGTGAAAAGGCACAGGGTGATGTGGGATGTGGTGGAAGTAGCTTGGAAAAGAGGCAATGAAGAACAAAGATCAGTGGAGTACAATCACAGTTTACCTAGGGAGAATGTTGGGGTCCACATAGATGTGAAACCCTTAACTATTTATAGCAAAGAGACTTGTACTATGACATAAAAACAGACTACTTAAATTTCTTTTCTTATCGATCAATCAACAGAACTGATATTGTATAAAGGAAAGGAAAGAAGGCATTATTTCTTTCCTAAGTGCTGCTGGAGGGTTAGGTTTCCTTATTATTTAAAGTCTTCTAGCTATAAGACTCAGAAAATACTGAAGCTATACTGAGAAATTCTGAGAACTACCCAAGAAATCCTGAGATTGGTGAGGAAAATGGACATTAAGCCACCTGGCATTTATCAGACATGAATCTCTAGTTTATGTTCTGTCTTCATACAAACAGTATGAAGGAGGCAGTGTTCAAGACCCAAGGAAGCCAGATGTGGTGACTCATTCCTGTTACCTAGCAACTCAGGGACAGAGATTGGGAGAATCACAGTTTGAGGCCAGCTCAGGCAAAAAGTCCATGAGATTCTATCTGGGTATGGGGGCACATGGCTGTCATGCTAGCTGTACAAGAAGTGAAAATAGGAGGATTACGGTCCAGGCATAAATGCGAGACCCTATTTGCAAAATAAGTACACCCAAAAGTGCTGGGGGCATGACTCTAGTGGTAGAGCACCTGCCTAGCAAGCCTGATACCCTGAGTTCAAACCCTAGTACTGTACCTCCCCCCCAAAAAAAGAACCAAGAAAGTGTGCCATATAAAAAGCAAGTTTGAGAAATAATGGCTGAAAACTTCTGAAATTTAGCAAAAAACACAAACTTACAGATTTAAGGAGCTCAGTTCACTCCAAATAGGATAAACTAAAAAAAAAAAAAAATCCACTTAGCTACAACTATAATTGAACTGCTGTAGGACAAAAAAATGCATTTTGAACTCAGCCACAGAAAATGGAAATATTGCACACAGGGGAAGTAGTGAACAGAGTAACCATAATTCTTCATCAGAAAACAGGCAGGAAGGCAGTGCAACAACATTTTAACATAACATAACATTGTGTATGCAGAGGTCCCCGCCGGAAAGGGAGGCAGAAGCTTGTTTAATAATTGGACCATGGAAGAGGTGGTAGAAGAAGCTCATGGAGACTGTCCAGTTGCCCTCTAGTTCTGCTGTTCCGTGGCAAGTTCTATTCTCTTGTCCTGGGGAACATTGCCAATTAAAGCAGGGAAACAACTTTTACCACAGTCATGAGACAGCCATGAGTGTGGGCACTGTCTTGCTTCAATTGTTTGCTTCATTTCATCCAATCCATGTGTTTTCCTGAATATTCATTCTTTTTGGCTTGTGCCTTTTTAATTCTACTCCTCTCCCTCCTATTTTCTTGTGAAAATTTTATTTTCATTCTTATTAACTTTTCTTCAAGTCTAGTGTTTATTCAAAGGTCTGCTGCTCTTACAACAATCTCATCTTTTCCAGCATCCTGGGGGCATTTTCCTTCTTTGGTTTCCTCTTGCTTCAGTTATTCTTTTGTTGTTCCCCTTTCATGTTGTTTTCTTTTCTCCCCTCAGATTTTAGCCTGAGCCAATAATGGAAACACTTTCTTCTTTGCAGCATCCTTTCTTCCCTCAGGAGAAAAATGTTCCCTGTATGAATATGAATAGGGTCTGCAAACAAAAAACCTGTACTTCAAAACATTCAGGCAATTAATAGGGGAGAGCAATGAGTTGGTGGTCAGGAAGGCAAGTAAACAACACATTATTCTGAAAACCTTCAATAGTTTTGAGGCAAAGTGCTTGCTTTGTGATAAATGATAGTGAAGGAAGTAGCAGAGAGGGCACTTAACTCTCAAAATATTGCTGTATCTCCTTCCAAACCATCAAAAATAATGATAGACAATACAGTCTTGTCTGCAGAAGAGACACTATTTTTTTCCACATTGCTATAATTTTTGTCACGTGTTCCAAGCCTTCTATGGTTTTAAAATGTTTTGATGCTTTGGGGAAATCTATTTTGAATGGTTATACTAGAAAAAGAATTCATATAGCAAGTTTCTTCTTTAACCAGGTCACTTTGGTATCATAACTACAGCATGCAAGTTTCTCCTGCAGTGAGAATGCTCCATTTTCCACCATGGTAAAACTCTTTTACTACTTGGTTTATTCCATGAGATTGGTGGCAACACAGTTCAAAGCACCTGCCTAAAAGGAAATAATCATACATAATGAAAGAGTGGATGTTGTATGTATGACTGACTTTTTAATTATGTTCTCTATTTGGATTCACTATTTGGAAATGTTTGGGAGAATCATGAACTTTGTTGGTTTAGACTCACTGGTTATTGTTCAATGTGCTTGCTACCAGCTGTGCTGATACCCAGTGCCAAGTGATCTCTCCCTCTCAGTGGTAGATGAATGGAGAAGGAAGAAACACTTTAATTCTTTAGGAATTCTTTAGAGAAGTGAGCATCTCCATAGTCCAGCAGGTGTTGCCAGTTGAGTTTTTTAAAAGTACCATTTAGCAAACTGTTATCAAGAGATGGATTCTCTTCAGAATGTATGCTAACATGCTAGAAGCAAAAAATCTCAATTAATGTTACGAACCCTCTGGCAGGGGTCAATATTTTAACTGGCAGGAACAAAACAGAGGAATTGAAAGATAGAGTAAGGCCATTTAACACCGAGGGATATATGTTTCAGGTTGGGTGCAAGATTCATACGACTGGAAGTAATATTTTCAATACAGCCAATGACTGGAGTAGTCTGATATGAAATAGGGAAAAGAGGTCCAAATGGAGATAAGGAAGAGACTTACCTGTGTAGGCTTTTTAATGATGGAAGGATTGGCTGAGTTAATAAGAGAGGGCAGAGAATAGGTGCTCATGACAATATTAGGTTCAGTATCAAGTTTCCATATGTTTGCTAGAACCCTTATCAAGGTCAAGGATAGGTAGAACTACTCTGTAATGAGAGACTGACATACTTGATTTCATTTTAATTAAGCTAGAGGCCATCTTAGAGGGATAAAACTTTTATACAAACCACTTCCAAAGTACCCACTTTCAAAATGGATATTTTTATTTTAAGAAATCACCCTTCTTTCTAAAACTTTGTTTCATTATGTAGATTATAGAATTTAGAGAATCTTCTCATGGAAATACTTTTAAATTTCCTTCTAGTACATCAAAATGTTTTTGTTTATATGTTTGAGTATTTTTTCTATTTCCAATAACTTTTTATTTCAATGCAACATTGTAATGTAATCTTTTTGAAGATATTTTCAGTACAATTAAGAATACACATTTAAATAAATACCATTTACTCATGGTGCTATCAATGCAAGTAACTGAAATGATAATCAGATGCACAGCTTGATTTCCTGCACACTCATGACAACACTCCTTTGCTTACAAGCCCACAGTTTTCTTTTGACACCAACTGCAGGACTCCTCTCATCTCAGAAACATAAAAATGTGCTTCAACTTAGCTGGACACCAGAGGCTCACGCCTGTAATCCTAGCTACTCAGGAGGAAGAGGTCAGGAGGATCCCGGTTCAAAGCCAGCCTGAGCCAATAGTTCACAAGACCCTATCTGGGAAAAACCCATCACAAAAAATGGACTGGCAGAGTGGCTTAAGTGGTAAAGCATCTGCCTAGCAAGCGTGAGGCCTTGAGCTTAAGTCCCAGTGCTATTTTGAAAAACAAAACAAAACAAAAACAAATAAAAAAATAAAATGTGCTTCCTAAAATGAAGATAATCAGGTAGGGGAGAGAAAGGAGAGCGTCCTCTGGGTAGAAGCTGCAGCATCTGCAGTAGCACCCAGACAGGGATGTTGGAATCCTTCAGTGTGGGGAACATAGGCTTTCAGCAGGCATCAGGATGGGTTGGGAGCTCAGACTCATCTGTTAACAGACTGGCTTGCTGTTGGGGTAACTGTTGGGGAACTCGTAGCTTGAGCTACCAGCAAAGGTTTTCAAGCAAAGCAGGGGAACACTCTAGGCATAGACAAAATTTGTGGTGTAGGGATGAACCCAGGGTCTATGCACGTGAGGGCAGTGCTCTGCCACTGAGCTGTATCCCAATCAACAAGATGCACTTCTGATACGGTATAGAAGACTGGAGAAAAGGACAGTAAATAGGTAGATACATTATAGGTCCAAGTGAGAAGAAAGGCAAACATCAACTAAATAAAAGACATTTAGGAAGGAGAATTCATGATTTGGTGACCAACTGAATGGACACTAATTAGTTATGCTGAGTCACATAGTCGGATCTCAAGAAACAAAATACTTTGGGCTTTGGAGTATGAAGTAAAATAAACTCAAACCTAAAATTGCAATGTTGGTTCATATCTTTCTTTTAGAGTGCATATTTCAAAGAAAAGAGAATAGAATTTTACCTTTGTATATTATGCCTTGCAGTTACAATCCTTGTCAAGATTTTGGCCATGGATGGGCACTTTGGGGCAGACAGCCACAGAGAGCTTTTCCACTTGGCCAAAGAATGAGCAGGACAATTATTTTTTTTCTTTATTCATTTATTCATATGTGCATACATTGCTTGGGCCATTTCTCCTCCCTTCCCCCCAACTCCTCCCTCTCCCCCCAAACCCCCTTGCTTCCAGGCAAAACCTGTTCTGCCCTTTCCTCCAATTTTGTTGAAGAGTAGACATAAGCAATAATAAGAAAGACATAGCATTTTTGCTAGTTGAGATAAGGATGTATAGCATACAGAGATTCCTAGCATTGTTTCCATGCACAAGTATGTTACAACCTGAATTGATTCATCTCTACCAGACCTCTTCACTACTTCTTGGTCACCTTCCCATATTGACCTCTGTTGTTTTAAGGTTACTGTATTAGCTCCTCTGCAGTGGGCCCATCAAACACTTTCAAGTTTGGGGTTTGGGACTTTTCCCTATTCCTCTGTAGATAGACAGTTCCTGTCTTCTTACACTCTTCTGTTAAGGTTGGCAGAGAAGCTTTAAAAAGTAGGGCAAGCAACTCAGAGTTCAGAGTTAAAAGTTAGTAAGTAGACTTTAGGTGGATGGATAAACAAATATATCTACAGATGTAGAGTTGCAGCATTTAAAATAGTGATAGGGCAATTAGGAGTTTAAACTTTCTCTTAATTCTTATTCTGTGAGATAGGAAGTAAACAGAAGAAATGTAAGTGCAGTTATTTTGATAAACAGCATGCATGATAAAAACATCCAGATGAAGATCCCTAGGAGCAAAGATATTACCTTTCTAAGTGTCTGCCATATTGAAACCAGGATGGTGTTACCTGTGCTACACTGATCCAGTTCTGGGTATATAGCCTGAGACCCAAGAAGAAGAAGCTTTTACTGTACTTGCTTACCATCTTAACCCTGTTTCATTTGTAGAAATGTCTCATATTCCAAGAAAAAGAAAGTTAAATACAACAAAGTTTGTTGCCTGATACATGGAGATAAATGTAATATGAAGAATTAGCAATTTACAAATGTAAAAAAAAAATATATTATCCAAATGTGACCAAAGGCTAATACTATCCTTTGTAAATTAAACTTCTGAAGTAACAGAATAAATCCAAAATTTTATTTAAAAAAATTAATGATTTGGTAATCTGGGCAAGTCTCAACTGTGGATGAATTTTAGTCAATATGTTTGAATATTTTATATATTTTATTTGAGAAATCTAACCACACTTAGATATTTAAGTTGGTTTTGATTTTTCAGTATTAAAAATAATGCTGGTATAAACAAATTTTGCATAAAACTTTGTATATAAAACTATTTCTTCAGGCAAGATAACTATGAATAGAATCACTGGTTTTAAGACCAAGCAATTTCAGGCTTTTGTTGTATATTGCTATTTTTTTCTCCAAGAAAATTAAATTAATTTATACTTCTGTAAGCACAAGAGGATTGCTTATTTCACTGCATCCTCATCAACAGTGGGCATTCCTTTCTTTTTAATCCGTACTAATTTGATTATTATTCTGTTAATTTGCATTTAGGGTACATTTTGTATGCTTGTTATCTGCTTGTGTTTCTTTTATTAGTGTATATTGATTATATAAAAGGGTGTAATTTTGACATTTCCCTACATGCATGTAAGGTACTTTGATCATATTTACCCCTGTATCATATTTCTTTTCAAATATTTATTAATTTCTGATTTAGGTACTTGAAGTCTGTTGTGTTATTATTCTCCCTATTGAAATATGGAAAAGATGTCCTGGCCCATCTCATCTGACCATGAACAGTTCTTGGATTTTAAAAAAGTATACAAATACTATCTCCTTTAAATAATTCTGTGGTTTCCATATGATGAGAATTTTAGCTTTCTTAATTCTTACTGATGTTATTGCAACTCTCACAATGGGTAGAACTCATACACCAACATGACCCAAGCGTTTCTTAAATGCCTTCTTTTATATGGCATTGTGAGGACAAGAGAAAGGGGCAAACAAAAGCAGTTTTTCTGATCACATTCCCTGCCACTTCCAGTCCAGCCCCTCTTATAAATAGTAGCTGATGACTTAGTGTGCTTTTGTGAAAACTAGTTATTCTGTGCCTAGTATTCAGGGATATTAATGAGTACTTTGGTCACCTTGGGATTTGTGTGACATAGATACTCCCTTAATTTATTTTTTCCCTGTTTTCAGCTTTGCCATACAGTGTTGTTTGTATTCCAATAGGCAGGTGCAGGCTGAGAACCATTCCAGGCAGCTGCAATTGCATGTCAATCATCCTCCCACCTAAAGATATATTACTCACCACCCAGAATGAATCAGGAACAAGAGCTTTAAGTAAAAGAAAATTCTTGGTTTTAACTTTGACAGTAGTTTCTCAGTTATATTTAAACATTCTTCAATATCCACAGGGTTGAATTCTCCTCTGGATTATTAGGACTTTATGGAGGTTCCAGCCTCTTGACTTTAGGATGTAAGCTTCTTAATCTTGAACTAAAAACTTTCTCTGGGTTTTGGTTCAGTGATGTCTTTTTCCTTCAAACAGTGTGCCATGTAGGAGCTATTTTAAGGCCTCTTATGAAGCTGAAGACGTACTTCTGTTCTCTCAAAGCCTCTGTGATTGTGGTTACAGGTCACTTGTGCTTGGGATTCTGTACCACTATTGGAGGAAATGGAGATGGTGACTAGGTGAGGTGGGCACAGCACAGAGCGAAGTGACATCACACCATGCTCTGACCCTTGGTGACGACACAAGTCAGGCATATCTTTTAGACTGCTTTTTTATCTGTACAATAATAGAATAGGAGTAAATGATTACAAAACTTTGTTCCATCTGCATAGGTTAATGAATCTGATCATTAGGTTCTGTAGACATACTTATTTTTTATTTGTATTCTCCTAGCTCAAGAACATTAATTATTATAGTATATAACATTTGGACTACCACTGTGTATTAACCATTAGTATCAGTAGTTTTTACTTTCTTCAAACTACAGTAAGAAATTCTTAAAATATGTAAAGAATCAAAGAGGATTGGGCTGGGAATGTAGCTCAGTGGTAAAGCATTTGCCTCTTATGCCCAAGACCTTGGGTTTGATCCCTAGCACTGCAATAAATAAATAAATAAATAATAAGAATAAGAGTTGAGCAATCACATGGCAAAGTGAGACTTATGAGCTTATGTGCTGTGATGTGGGTCTCTATGGTGTTATAGCCAAGACAACAGACACACCCAGAAAAAGCTAAGGAATGAAAGGACAGCAGCAGCTACTACAGAGAAGGTTTATAGAAACCCTTTTTATAATTAAGATAGTACAGATTTTACACTATAAAATATTTTGCTGAAAAGGTCCAACAACTCTAATTCACAAAACTATGAAAAAAGTAAATGTGAACGTGTAGATAAAACCTTAGAAACTAGAACAGCTCTGGGGATAGCTAGTGGTGTAACAAAAAAGCAAACAAACAATAACAACAACAAAACAACTCTAGAGCCTGTTTTGAATGAAGAATGAAATAATTTGGAATATTGAAGTGTCTAAAAAGATGGTAACAAGTTTATATAAGATGTGGCTGCATTTCTTCCAATGAATTCTTCTGTTTATAAAATTAAAATGAAAGAACTGTATTTAAATATAGTCAAAGGAGAAATGTGTATTATCTGTTTGGTATACTAAGTTCCAGTATTGACCTACAGACAGTAGGCATCCTGAACACTAGTGTTATCCTGGCAGGAGATGCTGTTAAAACTGGTACCTGCAAAGATGGCCATGTACCTTTCTGCACATTTACTAGATTTATTTGTTAAGGTAATGTTTAAAAAATTGATAAACTATCAATGAGTACCAAAGTGTACAATAATCTAAAACATTGCTTGAGCTATATTATTTTAGGTTTGATTACAAACAAATATAGCTGAAAAAGAGATAGTTTAGGTTTTAGTGAAAAAAATTAGAATCACACAAAACAGCATTTAAAAATCACATTTACAAAAACTGTTTTGAGTGCAAAACTCATGTCAAGTACAGCTTGCTGTTTGTTTATACATTTAATATCGGCAGCTTGATAAGGAAATTCTCATTGTGATTAATGAAGAAAATCAACTTAAATTCATATTCCACTGAGTTATGTGCTGAAGCACTTCAAGTGAAAACACTGGGAAAGGTTATAGCTGTGTCTGTACCTACAGTTATGTATGCTTTTCTTGCTTATAGTCATCAGTAGTTCCTATTTACAGGTAAAAAAAAGTGCTGTCTAAAAAAATCTTAAGGAAAATCAGATAGATTTGAATTTTTGAGCACTTAATCTTTGCTGGGAAGTCCAAGTAAGTGTGACCCAGGGTGAGAATTCAGTGTGAGAGCATTAAGTTCACAGACGTGAGGAAGGTTTGATGTCCAGGTGGTTCTGCCTTCATCAATCCTTTTGTAATCTATCTCTTTGACTCCATTAATCTTGATAGGTTAAAAAGGACAAAGTCATTTTTTAATAGCTGACTGCACTGCTAAAGTGCACTATTTACAAAATACTAGGATTTGATGTCTACCAAGGCACTGTGAACTATATTCTACTTATTTTGAAAATATCATAAAACCAGAATTCTCAAATCAACTGTATAAAATTCCACTTTAGGGATATAGAAGTCAATAACCACAGAGATGCTCAGATCAAGGGTGCTATTTGTTATTTTTAGATTCAGCAACAGCAACAGTAACTGCTGAGCCACTTCCAGAAGCTACCAGGACATTTTAAATGCTGAGATCTATATGGTTACATCTTCTACACCAGCTTATAAGTCTATGTTGGCATTTTCTGCATAATAAGAATTAATGTTTCGGGAGAAATTTGATGGCCTGATTGATTCTGAACATAGAACCTCAATGGTAGCTTTTAGCATGGTAAAGTGAAAATATCTCTCCTACTCTGAACTGAACAATTCTGATGAGCAAAGAACATATCTTTGATCTTAGCCTGTCCATGATCAATAGTCTCAATGTGGTCAATGACTTTGTATTAATTTATATAGGCCAGGAGGTACCATGGTTTAATATTAGTAGTATGATACTCCTTTCAAGAATTCAAATTCAAATTGAATTGAATATATTCAAATTCCTTTAGTAGTGTGAAATTACTTTTAAATTTCTTATAATTAATATTGTTTTAGATTGATGTTTATTACACAGAGAGAAAGACATTTCGGATAGACTGAATTGCAGTAGTGAAGGGGAGACACAGAAATCTCTTCTGATCTCATTGCCTGTGGTCTGGTATTGTTTGGTGAGTGGCAGAGCAGAAGCCTGCCAGGGGTCTACTTACACAGGAATTTAGGAATTTCCTAGGACAGTACTTATACCAAGGGGAGAACAAGCTTAGCTCAGAATTGACATCATTCCCCTGGGGATTAAAACCTGATTTTGAATGCATCTTGTCAAGAATAACTCAGTCATAAAGTATTAGGAAATGAAAAAAAATAGGTTTGCTTCTGACATTGCAGCATCATACTTTATATAAACTTAAAATTACAGTGATTACTAAAAGAACATATTCCCAACAAGATTACTAAGATGGCCATATTTATCAGTTAGCTCTTGTCATAATGCTGTAATACCTAGTGGCTTAACAAGCATGTAAGTGGGTCATGGGACCTATTGGGATCAAGTCTGCTCCAACGTCTGCCATCTTACCTTCATCCAATGGGCTATCTGTCATGTTCTTATCAGGTGATGACAAAATAGATAAGGGTGATTTCTCTTGAGGCTTAGAATCTACACTGACAAAGTGTTCCTGTCACTTGTATCCTACTGGTCAAAACAAGCTACATGGTCAAACCCATCACCAATAGTGTAGGGAAGTGTGGGTGGGATTACAAAGCCACAAGTCAAAGGGTAAGGATGAAAGAAGAATAAAGGATTGAAAACAGTAATGCATTCTGCTACACTGACAGATCATGGCGGAAAACTAATTTTTCTCACTGCCATATCCATAGACACTGTGGTGTACATAAACACACACACACACATTAAAAAAGCTGGAAAAAACATTGCTTTGTTAGGGAGTCAGTTATGGGAAAGAATTAAAGTTTTACTTATTTTGGATAAAAAATATTTTGATTGTTTAAATATCTTGTTTTTCCGATTTTGCTTGTTTGAGAGGTTGCTTCATGATTGTTGCTCCTGACCGGAGATGTGTGATGGGTGTTTCTTCAAAAGTTACCATGTACTCTCTGTTTAGCCTAAAGAATTCCCATCTGAATCAGAAAAGGGGGTCAGGATTAGTACAACATAATATGAGACTTGAAAACAATTGGCTGGGATCAGGTTGTGAATGATGTGTGGCAGGCTGAGGAGGTTGACTTTACCCTCTGAGGAGTCATCAAAAGGCTTTGAATACATTAGTTTGAGTACATCAGATTTATGTTTTAGAAATGTGGCTCTAAGGACAAGGGAAGAAAGGTACAGGGAGTAATCTATGAATATCAATAAAATATAATTGAGCAAGGTAGAAAAATGATAACTATTCTAAAAGAGAAATTAAAAAAAGGAGAAAAGAAAGTAGAGAAATTAATCTTCTCTGAAAGATTTTTGGGAAGACCGCTAAATAAGGTAGGTATCAAAGGTATTTTAATAAATTGAAAACATGATGGGGAGGGAACTCAAACAGAAGGAAGGTAGAATGTTCATTTATGCAGCAAGTAGTTTTTGAGTACTACCAGGTTCTGGGAACTTTTGCAGATGTCATTTTAGACAAAATAAAAACCTTCCTGTTCTTATGGTGCTTACATTTAGTGGATGATTAGACATTAACAATAATAAATTTAAAACTACATCTGTAAGAAGATCTTTGAATGAGAGATACACAGTACTAAGAGAGGGAATTTTTCCATTAGGAAGCAACATGTGAGCAAGACCTGAAGCATTAGTAGGGGTTAATTAGGCAAAGAGCAGAAGGCTGATTTCTGACGATATTGAGGGCTTATTATAAATAGGTGCCAGATGTTTTTTAAATGCTTCACATGTGTTCAATAGTTTCACTTTCAGAATAACTTTGGGATATAGATTCTGTCATTATCCCTTTTTTATAGATATTAAAACTCTGGTTCCCAGTTATACAGCTAGTAAATAGAGCATCTAGCATATGAGTCCATACAATCTGTTCCAATACTCTTGCTCTCTATTCTTGTTATACCTATTCCTTAAATAAGGAAGAAAACTCTAGGAAGGAGAAATGATTTGTTTGCAAGTTTAGAAGAAGTGTATCTAGAGTGAGGAACATTGTCAAATGACCCAGTGGTTCTTAAGCAAAGCTTACAAGCAGAAACTTGCAGTGAGATCAGGCATGAAAGAGAGATAAGTGCAACTGTAGTCAAATTGAAGCCCTTTTTTGGAAAAAATGGAATTAAGATAGTAAAACATATTAAATAGATAGGTCATATTATTATATAACCATTTTGAAAATATTGTAAATAGGATAATACAAATGGACAACTTCAGAGCCATTGGATCATGTTGAGTACAAAGTGACAGCAGTTTAGAGAAGTCTGCTGTTGTAAAAGATGGGCAGTCATGGGTGGATCTTAAAGCTCTTTACCAGGAAAAATTGCTAGGGTTTTAGGAATTGAATATTAGAGGGATGTGGCAAGGAGAAGAGAGGTATGAACAATGTCTTCTTATTTCTGGTTTGTGCAGCTGCATGGATGGTGACAATGAGAAGAGGTTCACTCATGGCTTATTTTGGAGGCTGGGCAGGGTCAGCTCTGGCTCCATGAGGACTAGGAAGTGGGGAAAAGAAAAGCTGTTTAGGATGACTGTAGCAGACTGTGATTTGCTTATATGTGACTTTTCCTTTCAC
Source organism: Castor canadensis (assembly GCF_047511655.1). Classification (NCBI taxonomy): domain Eukaryota; kingdom Metazoa; phylum Chordata; class Mammalia; order Rodentia; family Castoridae; genus Castor; species Castor canadensis. The sequence goes on along the minus strand of NC_133388.1, from coordinate 79,528,086 downwards.
TGTTGTAAACTGGTAGTTTTCAGTTGCCACAAAATATGGAAGGAACTAAAATATACTATACTATAGAATGTATAGGTTATATGCTAATTTTGCAGTCTGGGAAAACTAATAAATGGGAGAAACATAAAGCTAAATAACTTCAAATAGCTTTGATTCAAATATTTTTCCATTGTCTAGAATTTGATGGGATATAGGGCTCTAGGATTAGACAGCATCTCAAGGGATTGAAGTCAACTCATTTTCCTTCCAACTCAAATTGCGTTACATTGCCACAAATTACATTTTCTCTTAAAATAGCTATAGGAAAATAATACTTTTTAATTTATTTACTTAATTGCTTATCTATTCATTTATAGACAAATAGTATTTGTTTTTAAAAATAATAAGAAAAAACCTCAGAATCTCTTTCCTGAAGAAAATCAGGTTGGTTGAAAGAAGTGCCTTGCCTTATAAGGCAGAGCTCCTTTGCTGTAAAAATTTAATTAAGCATACAAGGGCCGTGAGATACAATTGAACATCGCAAGCAAGCAGATTGGAATGGAAGCTTCAGGTGATAAACAGGATACTAAATGTATTTCAATGTGAGGTTCACATATAAAAGAAACTACTCCCGTTAGCACTTTTAATTAGCACATTACTTTTGGCTCACTTGTAAAAGAGTTAATAAGGATACTTAAACCCATAAAATTAATTTTGCTTTATGCCCAGTTCTTGAGTGACAAATTGTCATGAGTTGCAACACATATGGAAGGTTATTTTCAAGCTCTTGATTACATTAATAAGGATGTTACAGCTCATTCAAAAGTACAGCCTGGGCAGTTTTTCCATGAATTTGGGTCACGAGGACAGATAGCTAAGATGCTTTACAAAGACTCTTTTCAAAGACTCTCAATTTCATTGTGATCCTCTAGGGATTACTTTAGAAATTTTTGGAGGAATTTTGAGTTATCACAATGATTGGGGGTTCTCACTGATGTTTCAGGGGTGCAACCAAGATGTTAGTAGTCAGGACAGTTTTATAAAACATGTGATTTTCCTACATACGTTCCTGCATGACTTCTGAATATTCTGTTGGTCATTCACATAAGGAGGAACCACCTTTATAGTTATTTTTGCCTAGAACCTAACTCATTTTATATGTAATTTTTTTTCTTTTCAGAGCTTCAATATGCACTGAATTTTTCAGAAACACCATTGCAATGTATATGGAAGAAAAACCATATTGTATAATTTTTTAATTTTAGGAAGATGTTTTCTCTACCCTGCTAAATCATGCCATCAGTTGGAATGCCTGCTACCTACAGTAGCTATTTTAGTGACTAGTACACCACAACTCATCAGTCTGCATTTACTGCAATGGTCCCATTCGTGGTAATTCTATACTATGATGAAAAAAGCTGATTGCATCATTATGCCTTCTAAGGCTCAAATATAGTATAGCTGTGCCTGAGGATGTGTATCTAAAAATATGAATTGTTTTATTACATATTGATTTTAAATTTAAAGAACATATATTTATACACATTGGATAAACATTGGAATAGACAGGCTAAGTTGTCTGAGAATGTTCACTGTGAAATGTATGTTACAATAGAGGAGAATTAGGTTCCATATAATTGAATTTGAACATTTTCCAAGCATATATGTGAGTTATATAATTTTAAAAGCAGATATATTTTAACTGCAGTCAGGGATTAGGTTATATTCAGTACAAAGAAATAACTAACATTTGAATATGAGCATTTAACTAAGATAGCATATTCAAATAAAAATACTGTAAATCTATTATATATATAAATATAGGTGTAGATATAGATCAGGGTCTTTTAAAAGTGAGAGAATTTTTACCAAATTATATATGTATGTATAAGAATATTAAAAGAAAAATCACTCAAATTTTTACCATTAAGTTGACACTGTATATAAATTTGGTTTGTGCATTTTCTCTGACTTCTTTTTAAAGTGATTTATATAGAATTGAAGTAAAACCAACTTTTAAGAAATTGGGGTTTGACATGTAATAACTATATTGAAAATGTTGAAATTTGTTTCAAAAATATATTATTGAGCACTTAGAATATTTTAATTGATAAAAATATCACATTCTTACAAAGAAAATGTAGGCTCAGTCAGCAAAATGTAACAAGTCATGACTTTACAGTTTCTATGCCCTGTATACATTGTTATTTCTATGTAGCACATGACATGACTTATTTCATGTTAGGAAGCATATTTGGAATATTTAAATAAAATTCCCATTCTTTTTTTTTTTTTTTTGATGGTACTGAAGTTTGAACTCATAGCTTCACACTTGCTAGGCAGGTGCTCTACCACTTGAGCCACTCTATCAGACCCCAAATTTCCATTCTTTATAGCAGACTTTTCTGCATTTAGCCTCACTAGTAAACTCAATGTATATTTTTGCTGTCCAAAAGATTCAGGTACTGAATGATTAGGTAAGACAAATAGATTCTGACATTTAGAAGCTGCATTATTCCGTGGAATTATACCTAATATTCAGAGTGATAATTAATGTTGCATATTTAAGAAATATGCAATCTCATCATTGCATATTTCTCCTCAACTTTTGAGGATTGCATGTTGAACATTCATATAATTACATTGAACATTCATATAATTAGCATTCACATAATCAACATAAGCTTCCATAACTTAAACTTCCTTATGCTAAACTTGGACTTTTAGTGTGTCATCTGGACAATCAATCTTTCAAAATATTGCATGTAGGTGACCATAATTGTGCCATCTTTCAAAATGGTACTTTTGCTTACCAGGTTTAAAATCATATGCGATTTGTTTTACCTTGCTTAGCTTTAGTTTCAAATTATATAATTATAGAATCTCATGGTAGTGTGGCATTAAATGAAATAATGCATATAAAAAGGTTTATACAGTCTTGACACAAAATAAGCTCTAATAAAATTAATACTATTAATATTAACTATTATTGTTTATATAGTTCACAAGTGCTGGGCACTTTTAAAATTTTGTCCTTACTTTTTAAAAATCATGAGTAACGATAAAAGTTAAGGTATTCATGTTATTGCTTTTCAAAATCAAGCAATGTAGATGAAGTTAGAAATTATTACCTAAAAGCTTAAAGTGCCAGTCCTGTCGTTCAATCACGCATTCATTGATCCCAACCTCAAGTTCACATATCCTGGGTTCACGTGAGAAGGAAAACAACAATGCTAGAGATATGCATGCAATACTGAGGATATGTATTGGTAAAGGTGGTTTTTGAATGACAATGCATAATTTGATCTTATAGTACTTTTTAGCTCTCAGGATGAAATATTTCTCCTTGAAATATCAAATTTTTCTAGATGAGTTTTTCAGTTTCTAAGGAGCACATGATTGTAAAAACGGAACAGCCTATACAGTAAACTAAAATTGCTAATTTTTATTCTGAACTCATAGCTATGCTCTAATAGTTCAATTTTGCTGCTATTGGATGTGAACATATGAAAGGAATTGAGATAATGATTTCCTTTCTTTTCTTAAAAAATGAAAAAAATTAGTCATTAATGTAACTGTTTTATTTGCTGTCTTTCCTCCCAGATACTTCTGCATAAGGGATCATATTTCTTATAATCTGGTATCCTTTTTTTTAGCTCCTGTATTTTATATAATGTCTTTTAAAAGGTTTTCAGAAACATTTAGCTCTTTCTAATTTTCTTTTATAATCCTGAAGGAGAAATATGGAAGATTTTAAGGAATATTACTGTTCTATTTCAAAGCAGTACATTTCCCTTAGGAGTTTGGTCCTATATGGTTTGTAATATGCTAAATTTTCTTTATATTTTCATGAACAAAGAGAGTCTACTGAAAACCTATTAAATCTTTCTCATATAGGAAACTAAAGAATATTCTAATTTCCCACATAAAAATTCTTACATGATAGTTTAAAAATTGCTGGGGAGGATAGTAAGCAGTTATGCATATATATATATATATATATATATATATATACATACATAACTGTATATATATATATGTATATATATACATAACTGTATATATATGTATATATGTATAATATTCTTTTCTTCAAGTGAACCAATCAATTTGGTTTCATTAAAAATAATACATTTGACATAGAAAATAAATGGCCAAGGCTTAAAAATAATCAGCCTACTTCTAAAGGCTACCACTAATAGGCTGACAAAATACAGAATAACTAACAGAGAGATGGAGGAGCAAAAATAAGATGTTAACCATCCTTAGGAAATGAATAACAGGTCATATTGAGGTTGTCATTGACAATGTAGTGATCAAATGCTGGCATATAGTTCATGGCACAGATATGAGAAAATCTTTATATATAACTATCTGGTTTCAGGAAGTAATTTCTAGGTTTCACATTTTAAAGTATAATTGACTTAAGTAGTGCTAGACTGTACTTTTCATAAGCCATTGATATTTTGATAGTGACTATATTTTTCTGAATAGGATCTACTCTTACTTTTGCCTACTTTTTCTCCATCCATAAATATGTGGGAGCTGGAAACCAATGTGGAGTTTCTGTCAACAGCCAGACATGACAAATTTCAATTCAATATTCAGAAACAAGGGAATGCAATTACATGGTCATCCACGGGCCCACTGGGCATACTGCACAAAGAACTTGAGGCAAAACTCCAAGTATCATGGACCACTGTGAGCCCCTCTTAGATGAGCCTCGGTAATGCTTTGGAGCCTTATGGGAGTATTAATTTGGTGCCTGTGTCCAGCAACCATGGAAAGAGCTTGGTATTTCTTTTCTCCAGTGTGTGGTCACCTTAGAAATGGATCGTAGTTACCTTATAGAAGGAAGGCAATTCCCTGAGGTTTTCAGAGATATTGGTGCTTTTATTGTGGATGTGCTTTTCAATGTCTTAATGAATGAAGTATCCTTGGTTTTTGCCAGGAAGTTATGGTGGTCATGAGATGTGTGCAAGACTCTCAAGATAAACTTACTACATCTTCATCTTCTTAATTTTTGGTTTTCCTTCTTTACACAATGCCAAGGAAGCTCTTGTCTCTCAATTCCACCATGCAGACTGGTACAGGCTCTTGCAGCTGCTAGAGCACATGAAGTCCAGAGTCTCAGTCAGTGGAGTCATCGGCATTAAATTCCATCCTTCTTGGTTAACACTCCTAGAATCCATTCACAGCATATTTTTAAGCTTCAGTCAGTATAAATTGGCACAACCTTGCAATTTCTTTGAAGTATAAGTTATTTACTTGTGATCACACCTTGCTTCTGCTTGTGTGTCTGCTGACCAGGAGGAGGTGGACCTTGCGTAGAAGGGGTGTTCCCTTGGAGGGTAGAGCCAGGGAATCCTGTCTCTCAACAGCTTCTTTTTTCCCCTGGGTCTCTGAGCTCATGGAGGCATCCCTGGCCCTTGGAAAGACAGTCTTGCATCCTTGTTGTCCAAATGGTTATCTCAATTGATAGTGCCACTGAAATCTTTTAAAACAAAGTCTGAAAGGCCAACTCTACTGGTATTGTCAAGGAAGATTTGTTCTTACCTTCAACTAATTGGGTTTTAAATAGCTATGCATGTTAGATTTACCATGGCTCTACAAAGGACTCAAGAAATGTTTAGTCAGAGAATTGTTTGAATAAAAACAATGTAAAGGTAAATATCATTATCTACTGACAGTCATGTACTGCTCAATGAAATTAAAGCAGAGACAGAGTTGAATGGATGTACCAATTACCTGGCTCAGATACTGGCTGTGTGTGTCTTGGAGCAAGCTATTTGAGCCTTCAATGTTTTTTTTTTGTTTTATGTCAGATGTGTGAATTAATACCAGTTGAATATACTCAAGGCAGTTATAAAGATAATCTAAGTGCCATGTTTGCTTGAGCAGTACACAACGCAAGCTAAAAGGTTTAAGTATAAAAAACCAACCAAACAAGAAAACATGAACATCCTATAGACAGGAGCTGTTATTGTTCCTATTATTCTCTGGCATAGAGTAGTAGTCATGCAGTGACTTAATTTTTTTTAAATACAGCTGCCTGTTGAAACATATGGGAGTCTGATATAATACTCTGCCCCCTTTTGTCTCTATATAGATTTTACATGATAATATTAAGAAGTTAAGTAAAATTACAGGACCCTAATTTAGAATTGTTCCATATTTAGACTAGTGTTAAGGGAGAAAGCTTATAGAAGAACATCGTTGGAAACAAGTAAAAAATGTAAATGATTAAGAAAGAGTGATAAAGGTAAGAATGAATGTAAAGTAACAGTCACACTTGGTTTTGGAAAAGATTTGAAAAGAGTAAAATGGAATATTTGTTTGGTAGGTATAAAAGGTAGAGAATAGTAATGAAACACAAAAGTATGACAGAAAATGGACAGTCAGCATAATAATTTAGTGAAAGGACAGGGAAGATTCCCCATCCTTGCCCAAAGCTTCCACTACTATAGAAGTGTTCCAAATTGGTAACACTAGAACCCTGATATTTATCCTCTTTCCCTAACTCCTCCTATGCCCAATGAATATTAAGAATGTCCTCTTAGAGTCCTGCAGACTTTCAAACTCACCATGTCCAAAGCACTAATTATCTCCAATTCCTTTCTGCCCTTAACTCATATACACTTGCATCCTTAATTTGTATCCTTTCCTAAATTATTACAGAATTTTCCTGACTGATATTCCTGCTTATAGGGGTGACCCTGTCTAACCTATTCATCCTGTGATCTTCCTAATGCTCTTATCTGATAGTGCTATTCTGCTGCGTAGAACCCAAGCAGGTTTGTTTATTTAGTAGGTCCTCTGTGATGGAGCCCTTGCCTACTATTTATCAAGATTAGATGCTACCTGACACTTGTCACGTTCTGCCTGATTTCAGGCTAATTGCAGTTCCTCTGGCATGACATGCACATTCACACTTCTGTGCTTTTGCACATGCTCTTCTTTCTGCTGGGAGTGTTTTCTCATTTAATTGATAGACTTTTTGTTAATCCTTTCAGAGCAAGTTTATGAACTCCATCCTCTGTGAAACCTCCCCTGACACAAATCTCACAACATAAGCACAGCATAGTTAATATCCACCATTATATCTTGCACGTGTCATTGTTATGATACTTGATGCCATGTGTTTGCATGTCTGTCTCATCTATCAGACTGCGCTTGTTGAAGTCAGTGAGCCTGTTTGATGCATTTCTCTTTCCTCAGAAGCCAAATCAACACTCAGCACCTGGTAGACTTTAGTAGAGGTTTAACGAGGAATGAACAAAGCCATTTGACATTAGCAGATCCTATCAGCATTTCTATGTCTTAACTGTAGTGCAATTTGTGATGAATTCATCATGCTATCTGCAGACTCCAATGCCATCTTCTTCTGTCATTGGCAATTCCTGGCTGCGGCTTGCTCCTTGGTATAAATAACATACATTTTGTTGACAACAAAGGTATTGTAGGGTATTAAGGACAAACCCTTCCAGTACTTAGCCTACTTGTTTCTATGTTTACTGAATCAGTGACTGTTTTAACTTATTTCAATTATGAATCTGGTACCGTTCTCACTTAAAGAGTGATATTTTGTTGTTTATCCTGGCTTTTTGTTGAGGTAGGGAGAACTCTCATACTAAGCTAGAAAAAAACCAAAAGTTCTATCAATAGTCAGAGAAGTTAGAAAGTTTTAGATGAAATTGTTTAGTGTGCCATTTTTCCAGTCCACCCTTCCCCATAGTTGACTTCAGTTCTGGTATAAATATTTTGCTCCATTTTCCTAGCCCCACTAGAAATGTTAGTTTGGTCATTAAATAACAATCATTTATGCATGAAAAGCACTTATTTAGGCTTGGGTGCTTGTTGAAGTAAGTTCCATAATGCTTTTTTCTATGGACAAGTAAAGTAACTGGGGAAAGTGTTATGTTTACAATTGGCTAGGCTATGCTCTTCCCCTGTGCCTTTTCTAATTTGGGTACACCTGACTTAAAATGCAAAAGTTGTCATGTGATGGACTGCTGTCCATGGGCTGGGTGCCTGTTTCATGAGATATACATAAAGAGAGCATTTTGAAATAGAGCTGTTTCCTGTTAACAGTTGTAATGTATGTGTCCAGTAAGAGCACGTCCTCATTTTCAAGATGGAACACTTGTGCTGATGAACTGATGCTGCCTGGTTTGGATAATCAGTGTCTGTGAACCGAGTGTGTAATTTGCTCAGCACAGTTGTGGAAAGGTAGAGTTTTGGGCAATATGCTTCCTAAGTAACTAGTTTTTTAGGCAAAATTGTTTGTTTCAACAGAGATTTTCTTATTAAAAATAAGGCCACAGAGCATATAGCACATACTAATATTTCAGTTCATGTATTCTTTTCAGAAATAACTATTTAAAATTTACCTTTGAAAGTCACTAGTAAAGGGTTCTGTGTTGAAAAAACTGGACATGGTTGGAGGGTATGGAGAGCACAAGATACTCCCTAACCAAGAGTTTAGATGAAGTCCAGGAAACATGGTGGTATTTCTCAGTCTTCTAAAAAATCAAAGAAAGTACTTTGAATAATGTTTTCACATAAAGAAATCATAAGTTTTTGAGGAGATAGATAAATTTACTTGTCCTGATTTAAACATTACTGTACGATATGACATATACTATTCATACAACAAAACCTCACATGGTATCCCACACATGTCTGATTTTTTTGTATCTGTTAAAATATACAATAATTCATAGTGCATGTTCAAGTTACTCAATCTTACCTAAGCAAGAGCCCCCAATTCAGCCTAGCATGCTGTATCTGTACTTTGTTAAAGATATCCTATGTAATTATATATCGTGTCCCTGTCCTGAGAATTAGGAGAGCAGAGTGTGAGACATAAGTTGGACGAGAATGGGTCATAGTAGTCATGTCAAGAAACAAGATCAGGCCAAGTGCTCAAATCTGAAATTCCAGCTACTTACGAGGCAGAGATCGGGAAGATCACAGTTCAAGGCCAGTCCAGGGACAAAAAGTTAGTGAGAGGCCCATCTTAATCCAGGCATGGTGAAGCATACCTGTGAGTGCAGCTATGCAGAAGGCGTACGTAAGTGGATCCCCGTCTGCAGTCTGAGGCCAACACAGAGCAAAAATATGAGTCCCTATCTACAAAATAACAAACAAAACAGGATCTTCATACAAGCATAAGGTCCTGAATTTGTTTCCCAGTGCCAGGGGCAAAAAAGAAAAGGAAAAAGGAAAAAGTAGTGAGAACAAACAGATTCTTGAGGTAAACATAAAGAGAAAACGGTAGGAAGTGTAACCAAGACTCCAATCCAGAGGGTCTATTCCTAGGAGACCAAAGGTTGAAAGCACTAGGGATTTAGGGTGGAGAGAAGGAGTGCAATGAGATTCCTTGAGCTACATTCATGTCGTTGTCAGTGATTTTTATTAGGGGTCCAGACCTTTAATGTACATGAAGGGTTAACTTTTAAGGGTTTTAAACTATCCTAGGTATCAGTAAAATGTGTAGGAAAATCATGTAGATAGCATTTAAGGCAGATTTTTTACTGATATTTTATATGAAAATGATCTTAATATGCAGTTAAGAAAAAAATAAGATATAAAAGTTGCGTATGCAATGTGGTCCACATTTTACACACACACACATGCATGCACACACAGAAGCTATTGAAGAAAAAAGTTACAAAACTTCTGTAGATGGAATTGTTCACATGTCTCAAATATTCTACTAGGAGCACACAGTACTTTTGAAATCACTAATTTAAAAATATAAGCATGGGAGCTGAAATATCTAACATTTTGTGACACCAGTTCTTATGAATTTCAAAGGATGATCCAGTGGAAGATATAGAGGTAAATGGAAATTTAATTATAGATTTAAAGAAAAACATAGGGATTGTAAGTAAAGTAACTGTAAATAGCATACTTTTTATGAGTGAAAATAGCTTTGTTCTTTTTAATGGGGACTTAAAGTAAGTAAGTCATGACGATTTACTGATTAAATCAAAATTATAAGTGGGATATACTATTTAAATATATCTTGCCTTATTTCAGAGGCAAGGAAGGCAGTTTACAAGGTTACAGAAAACAAAGCCAACAGTACAATGTATAAGTAATAGGAAAATAAAATCAAGGTAGTTTACAAAATGAATATGACTGTGTTTGAAGTCACAGCCACAAATATGAGCATCACATGGACAGAAACAGATTTTTTGTGAGAAGGATACACTTTTCCTTCTATACAATTTTGTCAAATACTGGCTCTGATAATGTTGATACTAATAACGTACAGTATGACCTAAAACCCGATCTAAATGAATAATGTCTTCCCTCAAATCATGTAGCTAACAATTTTCTCAAAAGAGAAAGCAACTCATTTTTGGAAAATATAGAAAATTGACTTAGAAGTAATTTAAAATTCAATGTGAAAGAAAATAATAAAAATCCAGTAATGGAGAAAATATTGTTCCAACTTTAATAAAAAGTAGTATTTTTCTTTTCCCACAGGAAAGTGCCTCAAAAAATGGTTAAATGGGTCGAGTTTTTGCCCCAGATATTTTACTTTGCAATCCCTTGGGTACTTGATTATTTTTAGTTTCTCTTCTTTCCTCATGAATAGTTTCACTTTTCTATCACTTTTTTTTTTCAATCCACTTTTGGAAAATGTTTTATTTATAAGACCTTGTGAAATTAAGTTAATTATTTCAGTAATATTTGTTCTTCAAAACTAATTGTTGAAAAGTAGACTCTGACTCTGTTCCTCATATTCCAAGTCTCAAGAAGCAGGAGACTTGAATACACCATAGTAGGAAGCAATTGCAAAGTCTCAGTGGCTTTAAAAGAACAAAGTTCAAGTGGAAGGGAGAGGCTGATGGCTCCTGCCTGTATTCTGGCACATGGTAGTCAGAGGGGGAGGATCATGGTTCTAGGCCAACCTTGGCAAAACTTGTGAGACCCCAGCAAAACAGAAAACTGTGAGTGTAGTGGCACACACCTGTCATCCAAGCTACTGTGGGAAGCATAGATAGAATTGTGGTACAGACTTACCTGGGCAAAAGGTGAGACCCTATCCAAAATAACCAGAGCAAAATGGCTAAAGGCATGGCTCATTGGTGGAGTGCAATCCTAGAAAGCAGGAAGCCCTGAGTTCAAACCCCAGTGCTGATCAAAAAAATGAAAAAAAAAAAGTTGTATTACATGTTGACAAGGTATCTTCTCATTGTAGTAAAAGTCTCCAACTGACAGAAACCCCTTCTCATGTGCTTCCATAATAGAGGCAGGAAAAAGAGATAGTCTGTGTGTTCTGTATTCTTTTATGTGTTGGTCTGTGAAGTGGGGCCACAAGAGGAGACACAGAAGATTCCTGGAAGCAAAGTTGATCATACTCACAGCATAGAAGCAGGAGGCATGGCCTGCGGTACAGTGCCACATGAGAAAGCAGAGGCCTGTGGAGAGGCAGAGGTGCAAGCCTAGGAGGAAGGGATAGGCTACAGTCTTTCTTGCAATTTCCAAGGGAAGGGAAAGGCAAGGCAAGGCAAGGCAAGGTAAATAATTTGGGATAGTCTAATTTGAGTATTTTTGGCAGACTGTAAGTTAAAAGGGGTCTCTAGCTGCCTTGTACCTGGCCCTGAGATGATTAAAACACAGGAATTTTGCTTCTTGTGGTGCATGGGACTGATTGTTTGGGTGTCTCTGTATTGGTTAGTTTGCATATTAAAGGTGTGCAGCCAAGCCCTTTGTGGTCTCTCAGGTACTAGCTCTTACAGAGAGGAGCTAGCTGCTCCTACCTGGTAGGAGCTAGTACCTCTCAGTCTGAAAGTTCTTTAAGATGTCAAAAAAAACCCATTTATATAATTTATTTACATAAATATGCATACACATAAATATGTGTGTGTATATGGCTATATACAATAGTGAAACACTAGTTTTTAAATTTTCCCACATTATTTTACCCTGAAAGGGACTCACATTATTTATTCTGTTCACTTTTCAATGGCACAAACAAGTCACAAGGCTATGCATGAGATGACCTTGTGGGCATGAATATTGATGAAATGAGTCATGAATATTGGTGAATAGTGCTAAGTCGATCACAGAGGGGAAATTGTATTTGGGGAAGGACTTAGGAGTTTTCCCTTAGACTCTTGCGGTTTTATTTATTTATTTTGCTGGTACTGGGGTTTGAACTCAGGGTTAGGTGATGAACCATGTCCCCAGCTGCTCAACCTTTGCTATTTCTACTGTGCATTACTTCTGACTTCAGTTAGACTGCTCCTTTGTGCACAGATGGATACCAGGCTGCCCAGTACAGCCTTAAGTATTTAGCAGGCCCATTACTTCACTGTGAACTTGGAAGAAGGAGAATATTTTTTCCCTTTTTGAGCATCCATGAGGCAACAGCAAGTTACTTGAATGTTAGGCAGACTCTCACCCCATTTTTAAGTCTGGTTTTTATCATTTGAGTCTATTCTGGTTTTTTTATACCCAGTGTAGCAAAGGTTACTTCATTTGTTAGGTCTTCATAAAGAATATGCTTTGGCTTTGTTCGCTATTTTTTTTCCATTTTCTTTCATTTATCTCCATTTTAATCTTTATTATTTATTTCCTTTTGTTATTTCTTTTTTTAGTTTAGTTTGCTCTTATTTTCCTAGTCTTTATACGTGATAAGATATAGTTATTAGTTTGAGATCTTTCTCCTTTTTTAACATGTATGCATGAATGGCTATAAATTTCCTTTTGAGCACTACTTTTGCCACATTTTATAAATTTTGGTATGTCATGCTGGAATGCCAGAAAACACTGAAGCAAATGCTGGAACGGATGAAATGTTGAGATAACAACACACATAGCTGTCCAAACCCAATGACCTTCCCACTAATGTCCAGCACCTCCCCCATCCTCCTTCCTAACCACCTTACCTAATGCCTGTCCCCCTCCAGCCTCTCTTTTCCCACCACAGGATGATTAAAATCCCCAACCTGTAAGAGAGGCGTGCTCTCCTCCCTCTCAGAGTGTTACTCTGATGGCCGAGAGTCCCTCTCGTGTCTCTTCTCCCTAATAAAGACCTGCTGTTTATGAAGGTCACAGATTCTTTCTCATTGTGTCTCTTTTCTGCTTCTCCACTTTCCTTTCATGTCATGTTTTAATTTTTCATTAATCTCAAAGTATGTTTTCATTTCTATGTAACTTATGCATAGACCCACTGACTATTCAAAATTATCTTCCTGCCCTGAGGATTTAGAGATGGCCCTCACTTGTTTGGCCAGGATCTGGCAGCATTTAAGGACCTTAAAGTCATGTAATATGTTGGTGACATACTCCTTTGTGCACAGACTGAGGAGGACTCCCAAATCAGGAGTCAAACCCTACTCAATTTTCTGGCTGACCAAAGGTATTGGGTTTCCAGAAGGAAGGCACAATTTTGCCAAAAAGCTGTTAAATACCTAGGCTTTATTATCAGCAAGATCCCTAGTACTATTGGCCCAGAGGCAAGATAAACAGGGCATGGAGAATCTGGAAACTATTTCAGGCACCTTGAAACTGCTGCAACCTGCAGCAGAAATGGATAGAAAAGCATGCATGGCAGGCAATTTGAAAAAACCAATGGTATTAGTACATGATGGGCTTCCCTTTAACCTGACAGCATCTACAGGTTGATACATGGCAGGTGATTTGAACAAGCCAATGGTATTGGGACATGGTGGGGTTCCTTTCATCCACAGTAGAAAAATCTTTATAAAATCCCTAACCAAAGGAACCAGGAGTGGCTCCAACTGTCAGAGTCTCACCCGTGCAGATGTTCTGTCTTGCTTTACTTCAATAATTTGGTTTTTTTTTGTCTGCCACTCACTTGTTGTCTGGGCTTGTCATTCTTCAACTGACAAGGACCTGATGAACTCAAAACTGGTATCAATATCAGAGTATAAATGGTGTTCAAAGTCCCAGATTCTAATCTTACACAATTTACTATAGGTATTCAGTTGAGCAAGTTACTAAACCTCTTACCCAAGATTCCCTGGACAATAGAGTAGGGATGCTAACGCTTAAAGAATGGTTTAACTATCCATTCAACAAACTTTTTGAGTATCTTTTTACAAGAGTACAATAAACAGATTGCATTCACGCCCTGATTCTACTAACAACCTAGTTGAGGAAGATACGGGTATATATTATTTATTTTCAGCACTATAATTTCAGAGAAAGAAAAATGCTCTGAAAGATAGGCAAGACTGGTGGAATGAAGTGACTAGCTGGGGAAGTCAGGGACAGCTTCTTAGTTAAGTAAGATCTGGTCTAAAACGTAAATGAATGGTATGATGGAGCTAGTCCCATGGAGAATAGGGAAAAGAAAATGCAAATAGAAGGAATAGCCGGCGGGGGGGGGGGGGGGGGGAAGCACCAAGGTGGAGATGAGACTAACACATCCCAAGTACTAAAATAAGGAGAGAAATCACAGATGAAGTGAATCAGAGAAGAAGGGGGAAGTGAGATCGAAAGAAAAGCACAGGGACAACTCACATTAGTGAGAACTCAGGGTAAGATGTGCAGTGAACTCATGGTGCTTATCAATGTATTTTTGAGATAAGACATGGTAAATTTGAACTTTCTTTTTATACAAAATCTTGGTTAGAGAGGTAGGATGAGTGGTTGCAACAGATTTTTTCATATGTGACGATCCTCTGTGTAGCATTAGAGGTTCTTTATAGAACAGTCCCTGTGTCTCTGTATTTTGAGCATTCTTGCTGCTCTCTGTACTATGATGTTTATTTTGTATGGTTCCCATTGTAACACATTTGGAATTTGTAGAAACCTAATGGTGGAAGGATTTTAGGGACCAGGCAGGCCATTGTCTTAATTTTACAGATGTGAAAAGAGATGCAGAGGCAACAATGTTCCAATGCATTTGTAGCTTCTGCCTAGTATGCTCTGGGGTCTTCGTAGGTGTTTTGTTCTTTTTATGGTATTTTTAACCCTTTGATATTTCTGGACAGCATCACAAATACTGATTATTTCAGATGGTTTGCAAACTCCATTGCCATTTTAAGTAGAGACTGCTAGAGCTGTTTATCCCTGAACAATTTGCTCTTCTGTTACACTGCCTCTGCCCAAGTTCAGTCCATTTTCTTATGAACAGTAAAACTCCTAGTTCCTTGAGCCAGCTCCTGCTTCCCACACTCTCCTCCAGGTTACTGCTGCTTATGAAGGTAGAGCTCATTTTTGTAGTAACGTAGAGGGATTTATCAACTCTGTGGGAAAAGTCTGTATTCACATTGATCTTCTCATCTGAGTTATAAATTGTTATAAATACCCAAAGTGACCCAGGTAGAAAAATAAATCAATTTTTTTCTTATCTGCTCAGTCTGAGTTCAGCAGTTTACAGATCCTGAGTTAAACATTTCTTGACTTATTTCAACTGTGACATCTTGAAAGGCAGAGGCCAGGCAGGCTTTTTCATTATCACTCTTACCTTGCTTCCACCTTCTCTGATAATATTGAAGAGAAATGCCACTGACTCCAGCCTAGGGAACTCTTGTTTGAAGATGGGTTCTGTGTCACACAGGGCTCATTCTACCTGAGAAAATTTTTTCTTTAGTCTTTTTTTGTGATTTATTTTATTTTTTTATTTTATGTTATTTTAATTTTTATTGTTTTATTATTCATATATGCATACAATGCTTGGGTCATTTCTCCCCCCCTGCCCCCACCCCCTCCCTTACCACCCACTCCGCCCCCTCCCTCTCCCCCCACCCCCTCGATACCCAGAAGAAACTATTCTGCCCTTATTTCTAATTTTGTTGAAGAGAGAGTGTAAGCAATAATAGGAAGGAACAAGGGTTTTTGCTGGTTGAGATAAGGATAGCTATACAGGGTGTTGACTCACATTGATTTCCTGTGCGTGGGTATTACCTTCTAGGTTAATTCTTTTTGATCTAACCTTTTCTCTAGTTCTTGGCCCCCTTTTCCTATTGGCCTCAGTTGCTTTAAGGTATCTGCTTTAGTTTCTCTGCATTGAGAGCAACAAATGCTAGCTAATTTTTTAGGTGTCTTACCTATCCACACCCCTCCCTTGTGTGCTCTCGCTTTATCATATAATCAAAGTCCAATCCCCTTGTTGTGTTTGCCCTTGATCTAATGTCTGCATATGAGGGAGAACATATGATTTTTGGTCTTTTGGGCCAGGCTACCCTCACTCAGAATGATGCTCTCCAATTCCATCCATTTACCAGCGAATGATAACATTTCATTCTTCTTCATAGCTGCATAAAATTCCATTCTGTATAGATACCACATTTTCTTAATCCATTCATCAGTAGTGGGGCATCTTGGCTGTTTCCATAACTTGGCTATTGTGAATAGTGCCGCAATAAACATGGGTGTGCAGGTGCCTCTGGAGTAACCTGTGTCACAGTCTTTTGGGTATATCCCCAAGAGTGGTATTGCTAGATCAAATGGTAGATCAATGTTTAGCTTTTTAAGTAGTCTCCAAAATTTTTTCCAGAGTGGTTGTACTAGTTTACATTCCCACCAACAGTGTAAGAGGGTTCCTTTTTCCCCGCATCCTCACCAACACCTATTGTTAGTGGTGTTGCTAATGATGGCTGTTCTAACAGGGGTGAGGTGGAATCTTAGGGTGGTTTTAATTTGCATTTCCTTTATTGCTAGAGATGGTGAGCATTTTTTCATGTGTGTTTTGGCCATTTGAATTTCTTCTTTTGAGAAAGTTCTGTTTACTTTACTTGCCCATTTCTTTATTGGTTCATTAGTTTTGGGAGAATTTAGTTTTTTATGTTGACTATATATTCTGGTTATCAGTCCTTTGTCTGATGTGTAGCTGGCAAGTATTTTCTCCCACTCTGTGGGTGTTCTCTTCAGTTTAGAGACCATTTCTTTTGATGAACAGAAGCTTTTTAGTTTTATGAGGTCCCATTTATCTATGCTATCTCTTAGTTGCTGTGCTGCTGGGGTTTCGTTGAGAAAGTTCTCACCTATACCTACTAACTCCAGAGTATTTCCTACTCTTTCCTGTATCAACTTAAGAGTTTGGGGTCTGATATTAAGATCCTCGATCCATTTTGAGTTAATTTGGTATAGGGTGATATACATGGATCTAGTTTCAGTTTTTTGCAGACTGCTAACCAGTTTTCCCAGCAGTTTTGTTGAAGAGGCTGCTATTTTTCCATCGTATATTTTTAGCTCCTTTGTCAAAGACAAGTTGGTTATAGTTGTGTGGTTTCATATCTGGGTCCTCTACTCTGTTCCACTGGTCTTCATGTCTGTTTTTGTGCCAGTACCATGCTGTTTTTATTGTTATTGCTTTGTAATATAGTTTGAAATCAGGTATTGTGATACCTCCTGCATTGTTCTTTTGACTGAGTATTGCCTTGGCTATTCATGGCTTCCTGTGTTTCCATATAAATTTCACAGTAGATTTTTCGATCTCTTTAGTGAATGTCATTGGAATTTTGATGGGAATTGCATTAAACATGTAGATTACTTTTGGGAGTATCGACGTTTTTACTATGTTGATTCTACCAATCCATGAGCATGGGAGATCTCTCCACTTTCTATAGTCTTCCTCAATCTCTTTCTTCAGAAGTGTATAGTTTTCCTTGTAGAGGTCTTTCACATCTTTTGTTAGGCTTACACCTAGGTATTTGATTTTTTTTTGAGGCTATTGTGAATGGAATTGTTTTCATACATTCTTTTTCAGTTTGCTCATTGTTAGTGTATAGAAATGCTAATGATTTTTCTATGTTGATTTTATATCCTGCTACCTTGCTGTAGCTATTGATGATGTCTAGAAGCTTCTGAGTAGAGTTTTTTGGGTCTTTAAGGTATAGGATCATGTCATCTGCAAATAGGGATATTTTGACAGTTTCTTTACCTATTTGTATTCCTTTTATTCCTTCTTCTTGCCTGATTGCTCTGGCTAGGAATTCCAGTACTACGTTGAATAGGAGAGGAGATAGTGGGCATCCTTGTCTGGTTCCTGATTTTAGAGGGAATGGTGTCAGTTTTTCTCTGTTAAATATAATGCTGGCTATAGGTTTGTCATATATAGCTTTTATAATGTTGAGGTACTTTCCTTCTATTCCTAGTTTTCTTAGAGCTTTTATCATGAAATGGTGTTGGATCTTATCAAAGGTTTTTTCTGCATCTATTGAGATGATCAAGTGGTTTTTGTCTTTGCTTCTGTTAATGTGGTTTATTACGTTTATTGATTTTTGTATGTTGAACCACCCCTGCATCCCTGGGATGAAGCCTACTTGGTCGTGGTTAATAATATTTTTGTTGTGTTCTTGAATTTAGTTTGCCATTATTTTGTTGAGGATTTTTGTGCCCATGTTCATTAAGGAGATTGGCCTATAGTTCTCCTTTTTGGAGGTGTCTTTGCCTGGTTTTGGGATAAGTGTAATACTGGCTTCATAAAATGTGTTTGGCAGTTTTCCTTCCCTTTCTATTTCATGAAACAGTTTAAGGAGGGTTGGTATCAGTTCTTCTTTAAAGGTCTGATAGAATTCACCAAAGAATCCATCGGGTCCTGGACTTTTCTTTTTGGGGAGATTCTTGATTGCTGCTCCAATTTCATTTTGTGTTATAGATCTATTCAGGTGATTAATTTCCTTGTGGTTCGGTTTTGGATGGTCATATGTATCTAGAAATCTGTCCATTTCTTTATGATTTTCAAATTTATTTGAATATAGGTTCTCAAGGTAGTCTCTGATGATTCCTTGGACTTCCATGGTGTTTGTTGTTATCTCCCCTTTTGCATTCCTGATTCTACTAATTTGGGTTATTTTCTCTCCTCATTTTAGTCAGGTTTATTTTTGTTTATTTTTTCAAAGAACCAACTTTTTGTTTCATTAATTCTTTGTATGGTTTTTTTGGTTTCTATGTCATTGATTTCAGCTCTTATTTTTATTATTTCTCTCCTATTTGTTTTGGGATTTGCTTGTTCTTGTTTTTCTAGGTGTTTGAGGTATATCATTAGCTCATTGATTTGGGATCTTTCAGTCTTTTTAATATATGCACTCATGGCTTAAAACTTTCCTCTGAGGACTGCCTTAGCTGTGTCCCATAGGTTCCGGTAGGTTGTGTTTTCATTTTCTTTGACTTCCAGGAACTTTTTAATTTCCTCTTTTATTTCATCGATGATCCATTCTTCATTAAGTAATGAGTTATTTAGTTTCCAGCTGTTTGCATGTTTTTTGTCTTTACTTTTGTTGTTGAGTTCTACTTTTACTGCATTGTGATCAGGTAGTATGCATGGTATAATTTCTATTTTCTTATATTTGCTGAAGCTTGCTTTGTGCCCTAGGATATGATCTATTTTGGAGAAGGTTCCATGGGCTGCTGAGAAGAATGCATATTGTGTAGAAGTTGGATGAAATGTTCTGTAGACATCAACTAGGTCCATTTGATCTATTGCATATTTTAGATCTTGGATTTCTTTATTGATTTTTTGTTTGGATTACCTATCTATTGATGATAATGGGGTGTTAAAGTCTCTCACAACCATTGTGTTGGCGTTTATATATGCTTTTAGGTCTTTCAGGGTATGTTTGATGAAATTGGGTGCGTTGACTTTGGGTGCATACAGGTTGATAATTGTTATTTCCTTTTGGTCTATTTCCCCTTTTATTAGTATGGAATGTCCTTCTTTATCTCGTTTGATCAATGTAGGTTTGAAGTCTACTTTGTCAGAGATAAGTATTGCTACTCCTCCCTGTTTTCGGGGGCTGTTGGCTTGGTAAATCTTCTTACAGCCTTTCATCCTTAGCCTATGCTTATTTCTGTTAGTGAGATGAGTCTTCTGTAAGCAACAAATTGTTGGGTCTTCCTTTTAATCCATTTCATCAAGCGGTGCCTTTTCGGTAAATTAATTGCGTTAACATTAAGCATTAATACTGATAGTTATGTGGTGATTCCTGCCATTTAGTTGTCTTAGTTGTTTGAAGGTTTGATTGTGTATACCTAAGTTGAGGTTACTCTTTACTGTCTTGCTTTTTCTATTCCTGTGGATTGGTGCTGCCTGTCTTTTCATGGTTAAGTTGGGTTTCACTTTCTGTGTGCAGAATCCCTTGAAGAATCCTTTGTAGTGGTGGCTTTGTGGTCACAAATTGTTTTAGTTTCTGCTTATCATGGAAGACTTTTATTGCTCCATCTATTTTGAATGCTAGTTTTGCTGGGTAGAGTATCCTGGGGTTGAAGTTATTTTCGTTCAGTGCACAGAAGATCTCACCCCATGCTCTTCTTTCTTTTAATGTTTCTGTTGAGAAGTCTGCTGTGATTTTGATGGGTTTACCTTTGTATGTTACTTGTTTTTTTTCTCTTACAGGCTTCAATATTCTTTCCTTAGTTTCTAGACTTGTTGTTTTAATGATGATATGTCGTGGAGTAGTTCTATTTTGATCTGGTGTGTTTGGTGTCCTGGAGGCCTCTTGCATCTGTATGGGAATATCTTTCTCTAGATTTGGGAAATTTTCCGTTATTATTTTGTTAAATATATTACGCATACCCTTCGCTTGCACCTCTTCTCTTTTTTCAATGCCCATGATTCTCAAGTTTGGTCTTTTGATGGAGTCCGTGAGTTCTTCTATTTTCTTTTCACAGGTCTTGAGTTGTTAATTAATAGTTCTTCAGTTTTTCCTTTATTTACCATTTCATCTTCAAGTTCTGAGATTTTGTCTTCTGTTTGTTCTATTCTGCTGGATTGGCCTTCCATTTTTATTTGCAGTTCTGTTTCGTTCTTTTTTCTGAGGTTTTCCATATCCTGGCTGGTTTCCTCTTTAATGTTGTCTATTTTTGTCCTGAGTTCATTTATCTGTTTATTCTTCATGTTCTCTCTTTCACTTTGGTGTTTATACAGTGCTTCTATGGTTTCCTTTATTTCTTCTTTTGCTTTTTCAAATTCTCTATTTTTGTTGTCTTGGAATTTCTTGAGTGTCTCCTGTACATTTTGGTTGACCCTATCCAGTATCATCTCTATAAAATTCTCATTGAGTACCTGTAGTATGTCTTCTTTTAAATTATTCTTGTGGGCTTCATTGAGTCTTTTGGCATAGTTTATCTTCATTTTGTTGGAGTCTGGATCTGAGTACCTGTTTTCTTCATTCCCCTCTGGTTCCTGTACTATGTTTTTGCTGTGGGGAAACTGGTTTCTCTGTTTTTTCTATCTTCCTGTCATTGTCTTTGGTGTTGTTACTGTCCCTGTACTGTGTGCAATTAAGTATTTTCTGGCTTGTAATAATAACAATGGTAATATTTAGAATGGAAGAGTGAGCTGAGATGGAAAGCAAGAAGTCAAAGAAATGGGAAAAACAAATACACAGACTGGAAGGAGAAAACAGAACAAGGTATCAGAGAAGCAGATTTCAAAGGTATAAACAGGGAGCTTTAGAGTACTAATGACAGTAAGCTGAGCAGACATTAGAGAGACAGAGGATTGAAAATCAAAAATAAAAAAATAAAGATAAGAATAAAAATAAAAAAAGTAAATGAAAGAGAAATCTATATATAAAAATGTATTAAAATGAAAATAAAATAAAATAAAATGAAAAAAATTAAAATTTAAAAAAACTAAAAAACCAAAAAACCTCCAAGTTCAAATGCAATGAAGTTTCAGTCTTAATAATTTGGATGTCTGTCTCAGTTTCCAGTCCTGGAGATGGTGCCTCAGATGTTTTTCTGTAGTTGTCTCATCAAAGGGGACACATAAAGTAGAACAAAACTACACACCCACGCACAAAAAAACCCCCACCAAGTGTCCCAAGTTCAAATGCAATATAGTTTCCGTAAGTTTTTCAGCTTCCAGGTGTAATTCGGTTGTTCTCTCATCAAAGGTAGGGAAACAAAGAAAAAAAGAGTCTGGAGACAGTTCTGAGAATGGTATCTGCAGCTGTGACTTGCCTGCCTGCTGCTGTCAGCCTGCTGTTGTTGGAGGTGTTATTTATGCAGATCTCTGGGGTGAGCTTAGCACTCACCTGGCCCTGCAGTCTTTGTTTACTCAGAGTTCTCCTGTGCATGAACCTCTGCTACAAGCTTTCCCATTTCCAAGCACACTGGGAAAAGTGACACTGCACCCACATTGTCAGTCCTGTGTGTTTATTTACAGTTCATGTGGGAGGTGGGTCTTCCCCCCTCTCTTGTGGAGTTTTCCTCCCACTGCCGCTTTCACAAGCTTTCCTGCTCCTGATTACTGGGCGGTGCTGCTGCTCCTGCCAGCTGCCATGTTTGTTTACAGTTCACGTGGGAAGTGGGTCTTCCCTCCTCTCCTGTGGAGTTTTCCTCCCTCCCCACTCTCACAAGCTTTCCCGCTCCTGGTTGCTGGGCGCGTGCCCCCATTCCCGCCAGAGGCTCTCCGGCCAGGCCAGCTTGTGTATTTACAGTCCCAGGAAGGATTTCCTTTCTCCAATCTTCGGCGCTCAGTGCACCCCACCCTCTTTCCCGCATGTCTTTATTGCTCTTATTGCTTATTACTCAGTTTCTCTTTTTTCCCCAGGTGGAGGTTGGTCTGTCCAGGGAGCTATGCTGATCTGGCCCAGGGTTGTCTGTGGAAGTACCGTGTACCACTTAACTCACCTTGTCTGCATCTTCCCAAGCCATCTGGGAACTGGCAACTGACGGCCTGGGGGCCCTCCTGGTTTCTTCTTTTAACGTGAAGTGGAGATTCTCTGCCCAAGCTGGAGGTGTGGAGGGGTCAAAGTTTTGCCTCTTCTTGGTGGCCTTGCCTGCCAGGTGTGTCTCCAGCGTCTCTCCAAGATTTCACTTTAGGAGACACGCTTTCTGCTTCCTCCCTCTAGCCGCCATCTTGGAATCTCTTGTGATTTATTTTATTTTATGTTTTATTATTGTTGTACTGGGGGTACATTGTGACATTTCCGAAAGTTCTTACAATATTTCATAGTTGAATTAATCTCCCCATCATTCTTCTTTATCACCCCTCCCTCCATAGTTTCAATGTACCCTTATTTTTCCATTTTCATGCATGAGTACATAATATTTCCTATACATTCACCCTCCTACACCCTTTCCTTATGTCATCCTCCTTCCCACCGATATGAACCCCCCAGACAGGACCTGTTTCTTGTAGTCTTGATTCTCATGTTTGGTAGAAAGTGTTGTTCAACTAATTCTTGTTCTTGTTAGGAAAAATGCTGCTCGCAAAGAAAGCTCATGAGAAATGTCCCACATCCAAGACCAAGATTTAATGACAGGCTCAAGATGTCAGGCTGGCCGGGGAATGATGGGGCAGTACTAACTCTGGGCTAGGCATGGCTTTTATAGAAGAGGGAGCTTGAGGAAGTTAGTGTGTGCATGGGAGTCTCCATTAAGGGTGGAGTTGTGTTAAAGCATGGGAATTTCTGTTAAGGGTGGAGCTACCACTGGGGTGAGGTTGCCTGGAGGAGGCTCCATTTTTCGACAAGTGAAGCCTGAGGATAAAATGGCCACTGATTCACAAAATGGAGACATTATTACTCTATCATTCTCCCATTTTTTTCTTTAATAATGATGAGGGTAGGGACTGAGGATTGGGAATTGGGGCAAAGTATTGGCCTCTTAGCTGCTTCCTGCTGGCAGGGGGCATTGTATGGGGCAAGAGCCTCAGACTCCTGTGGCATCCTGGTAGGGGCCCTCACAGGAGTCCTCTGGATGGTTTTGGAGAGGTTGATATCCCTGGAGGTACAACTGGTTAAACTTTTGATTAGCAATAGCAGACATGCAGTCGAAGAGAAATCTTTGTACTGTTTTTATGATACAAGGGAGGAAGCTTAAGAATAGGAGAGCAAGAAACATAGGCATTAAGATGGGCATTAGTCAGGAGAACCACTGTGAAATGTTGTTCCCTAGAGGATTCCAAAAGTCCTCCAACTCCCTTCTCCATTTTTCTAACTGTTCCTTGAGAGGTGCTGCCACTGGGGAATCCCATTGAGATTGACAGCAGTGGGTGTTGTGAGGATGACCAGATGAGGGCTGGTTCACTGAAGTCCCAATGGAGAGGGTAGAAGATCCTTTAGGAGAACAAGATCCCCTGGTTTAAGAGAAATTGTTATAGGGTGGGTCAGGATCTGGTCTGCATGCTCTCTGAGAAGTTCCCTGAGAAGGTTAAGATAAGGTAGATAGTCAGCCAGAGGAGCAGAGTCTGTTGGAGGCAAGTTTCCTAAGAAAAATGGGCAGCCATACATTATTTAGAGCATTTATTATGTAAGACCCAAATAGAAATATTAGAAAGAGTATAAAAAGGTGTCTGCTAAGGGCTGCATATCTAGGAATCCAGATTCTGCAAAATCCTGTAACTCCCAAGAAAGCTCTAAGCTGCTTTATGGTATGGGGGAGTGGGAAATGGAGGATTGGGTCAATTCCCTCATGACTCAGAGAGTGAGTCTGTCTCTTTAAGAACCCACCTAGGTAGGTGAGCTGAGGGAGGCAGAGCCTGACTGTCAGGATTTAGGTTAAATGTAACACTCTTGGATAAAAGAGAGCTTTAGCTCATTGTTTTATATAAATCTACATTTTTAACTTTGTAAATGTTTGTACCATATTTAGATAAAGTATAGACACAACACTGTTACAAAATGGTCATTTAAGGTACATGAGCAAATATGTAAATGAACTCTGATTTAGTAGTACTTAAAGCTTGATAAGATTAACAGAAGACACAAATAATTTCTTTGATAAAATCTTTCCCTATAATAGTCTTTTGTAGGTGTTACTCAGAGCCAAACAATATTAATATAACCTTGTTATTTTATAGACATAGAGAATATTATTTTAGTTTGAGATGACCTTAAAAATCTTTTAGGCAGCTCTTAGATTATACTCAACTTTAACTTTATCTCACACTGAAGCTTTTTATTATACACTTTTAAAACTTACTCAGACCTTTATATAACATACTAAACCCTTTGGTGGTTTGTCCTTATCCCTCCTATTTGAAACAATCTTTAGGACAAATCCTTCTTTACAAAATCCTTTCTCATCCAAAAACATTCCTTTTTCCTTTAACTTCTCAAAAAATATATTCAATACCTATTTATATCCTTTCCAGTTGTTTACTTTGTAACTTGTATTTTAAAATTAACTTCTGTAAGAATTTTAAACTTATTATTGGGGCTGGAGCAACTAATTAATAGCCACTGGTTTTTTAAAGAACCCATGATAGGTAAGAGGCCTCATCTTCCCTCAGGCTTGAGGGGATATTGTTTTGGGTGTGGAAACTGTGAGGGATTTTTGAGTTTTATTTGAATAGGGAGGGCTGTCCAGGCTTGCCCTACATTCATCTCATTAGTTCACATTGTGGAATCTATTTGTTCCTGAAGGAGAGGGCAGCAGAAATAGCTGCCTGGGGGGAGGAGAATTTGAGCTTTTAGTTGAGATAGTAAATCCCATCTCACCAGGGACATTGGAGTTTTAGGTACTATGAGGAAAGAGTGATGGAAGAGGAGGTCTCCCCAAGAGCAGGCCAGAGGCCAGATAAACTAGCACTCTAGAGGCTGGCCAGATTTGCCCTGAATGATAACTTTTGTCATTGGACTGGGGACCAGGAGAAAAAGGTAAGACAGAGAAGTGGGTTCACTGTCTAGCAGGAAAATGACCTTTTGCTTTTCTGCCATTATAGCTATCCTGAGGCTCCTCAACATTGATGCCAAGAAGTTGAGTGTGGATAGGAGGTTGGGACCCATAAATCCATAGGAGGTGGCACCTCACCTTCCATCTGGATATGGGGGCACTTAGACCTCCAGTGGTCACCTTTGCAGAGAGGCAGGGTCCCAGTTGTGGGCGGGGCTAACTCCCGGCAGTCCCCCTTCTGGGCATTCTCTGCAAAAGTGCCCCTCCACCATGGTAGCAAGTTCAGGATGCAGGTCCCAGTTGGGTGGGGCCCTCTCTGAGAGCAGCAATGAGGTCATGATGTCTCTTATCTTTTTCTCTCCTGTTAGTAAGATCCCAGTTATAGTATACAGACATGGCTAGCTGTATTAGTTGATCCAAAGATTTTTTTCCCATCAGCCACAGACTTTGAGTTTTTTACAAATAACTGGGGCTGACTGTGTTAGAAATTTATGGGTCCACTATGGTATGCTTTCTGATAGCATCCTTAAGATGCTACAGAAAGGTAAGGGGGTTTTCTTCAGGATGTTGCTGTACTACAGTTACCTGGGAATAATTTAGAGGTTTGACTTTGGCCCTTTTTAGCCCTTCCACTATGAGATGGCTGAAGTGACATTAACACCATTTATCTTCTTTACCATTTTGATTTTTTTGATTTAGCAATGTTGGGGACTTGAACCCAGGGCCTTGCACATGCTGGGCAGACCCTCTCCCACTAAGCTACATCCTCATCCCCAGATATTTTTCTCTTTTTACTTTGGCTGTACTGGAACTGAGGACTTTATGTCTGCAAAGCAGCACTCTACTGCTTGAGCCATACCACCAGCCCCTGTTAGTGTGGATCTGTCAAGGGGACTGCTTGTGCCTCTGTAGGTCTAGGCACACTTATCCCTACATTTCTAGGTGCCACAGGTATTGGGGCTTATTATAAATGGTAATCATTTCCAACCTGAGTGGCCTGGGCCAGAACCCATTGCTTTTCTAATGAGGAAAGAGTCTGATCTAATAGAAGCATGATAGCCTTTTATGTCAATTCAAAGGTTTGGATCACAGAGATAAAGGCTTGGATGCATTTGTCTAGGGCATCAGTATAGGTGTCCAGATGTTTTTAAATTTTCCTTAGATCTGATAACTGAAAGGGGACATAAGACTTCCCCTCTTCCTACCATTACCTGTTGAAGGGGGAAGCACCCATTAGGAAGTTCTGAATATTAGGGTGGTTTAGAAGGTAGGGCACAGGGTGGAGCAGTAGGGGTGGGCCTTGTCATTGATAAGGGGCTTTTGTGGTTCTCCTTTCCAATGTTTATCCTGTGGCTTACAAAGAATGGCTAGCGTTTGAGTATCTAAATAGCAATTATGGAGCCAATCTGGGTGGTCTCAGAGATGAAAATGAAAAGTTTAGAGACTACAGTAACATCCATTTTGCTGTTTCTGAGACTATAACCTTGAGCTAACAAAAGGCTTACAAGGGCTGTGTCTGGTGGCCCAAGTGGGGCTGGGAGCAGGACTTGCTCAAGGCACTGCCCCCCTCACACACACCTGAGACAAGCAACCCTGTCTGCCTAGACCTGATCCTGCAGCCTGTTGCCCCTCCCCCTTTCCTGTGTACTTGTGCCTGTGTGTGTTTATTTTTCCTCTCATCCCTTCTAGAGGAAGTAGCAGCAGGCTGCAGCCACGGCCATGTGCAGCTGGCAGCCTAGGATGTGTGTTGGGTCCTCTCTATGGATTCTCTTAGCTATGGCAGGCATTCCCACTGTGCCCAGGGGCTGGCATCTGCATACATGAGCATGCCTGTTTGTTTTCCCTCCTCCTCTTGTGGGGTTGGTGTTAGGGCATGAGTATGGCAACTGCAGGGTTTTTGCAGGCACCTCTGCCTCTGCCGGTGACTAGCAGTTGATTTAAAGTTGCTTTGGATGAAGGAGGCTGACAAACCACTGGGAATAACTTAAGTCAGAAGGTACCATGCTACATGTTTTTCATGGGAGGCCAGGGTCCCAGTAAGCCCAAGGAGGGGAAGGCAGACAGAGATAAAGGACACTCAGTGAGACCATGGAGGGAGCAGAAAAGGTGTCGTGACATCTTAGATAATTGAGGTGAAGGCAGAGCCTGGAGGCATGACACACGCCTGAGGGATTAGTGATCACATGTGCCTCTAGGTCGCTCCCATTGACTGGTACTGGAACACTTTCAGCAAAACAAAACCTCCACTCTCTGGTCACTGTCTCAGGAAAAAGGGGCATTAGACAGGGGGAAAAAGAGAAACAGTTGTCAGATGCCATAACCAAACAGAACTCCCCCAACATAGCATGAGGTGTACCTGAATAAACCCCAGACTTGGTCTCAGACCACAGGGAGGGAGCATGAGCTCCCCCAGAGCCAGGATCACCTTGAGGCCAGAGTTGGCAAGGAGTGGCTGGTTTGATACCATGATGAGAAAGTCCCTCAGGAAGCTAGGAAGAGACAAGCAGGGCTGGCAGCTCAAGGAAGTCTGCTTACATGCAGATGGAGGATGTTCGGGAGAGCATTTGGTTGGTTTAGAGGGTAATAGAATTTGCACAGGGGAACAGGAAATACAGAGGGAGGGTTTGGTGCAGAGATAGGAAAAAGATTGCATGTAGGTTATTTCCTTTCATTTACCAGTGCACTCACAGAAATTGTATAAATCCCTTAAAATATTGGGATCGATTTTGCCATTAAGTGGCCATTTGGAGGCATTGTCTAATGGGTATTGGGGCCATGCCTGATTACAGAGAAAAATGAGCTTTTGGGGCTTAAGATCAGGCATTAGGTGAAGGGGCCCAAGCTTGGACAGGAGACATCCCAATGGGGAGTCTGAGGGAATTTGGGATGATCCAACTCCCATGGTGAGGCCTCAACTGAGTAGAGGATATGACAGGTGTCCCAGAGATATCAATTCCTTGGGAGAGAGTAGAGGTGGGACTCCTGGGAGGGATGTCTCCATCACTGAGGGCCCACAGTCCTAGGGGACCTAGTCCCCAGGGACAAGAGAGAGCTGAGAGCTAGTGCTAGGATTTCGAGGAAATAAGATGTGAAATCAGGGCTCTGCATGCATGGAGGACTCACTGAGAGAGGACCTTGAGGGAGGATTGACAGGTGGTGGATGATGATTGGAGACATCACCATCACAGGAATAAAATCCCTGTGAGCAGTGTGGGCATCTTCTAGGATCAGGGTTTTGGCAAAGCAGCTCAAATCTTGGAGGAAGGGAGTGGAAGTTTAACTTTTAGAGAGAGAGAGAGAGAGAGGAGGCAGGATGAGGGGAGCAGGAGTAAGGTCAGTGCCAGGAGTGCACCCAACCCGAGTCACAGCACCAAAATGTTAGGAAAAATGCCACTTGCAAAAAAGCTCATGAGAAAAATCTCATGTCCAAGAGCAAGGTTTAATAGCAGGCTCGAGCTGTCAGGCTGGCTGAGGAAAGAGGGCACAGCACTGACTCTGGGCTAGGCATGGCTTTTATAGAAGAGGGAGCTTGAGGAAGTTAACGTGTGTGCAGGAGTTTCTGTTAAGGGTGGAGCTGCCGTTGAGGGTGAAGTTGCCTGGGGGAGGCTTCATTTCTCAAGAAGTGAGGCCAGAGGATAAAATGGCTGCTGAGTCACAAAATGGCAGCATTATTGCTCTATCAGTTCTGACCCAAATTTTCTGATTTTTGGAAAGAAAGAATAAAGCCTTTCACTTGGTTTTTTATAAATGAAATTTATAAAAAGTGCAAGAAAATTAAATGATGTGGAATAAGGGACACCTGATAGACCCATGCAGGATGTAAATTGACTTGGGTACTCATTCCCAATTGAATTTCATGTGCTTTTGCATCTTGCCTCTGCAACTTTTATTTTAGTGACCACATAATTCAGAGTAAGAATGTTTATTTAAATTGTTACTTAAATTTTATCATCTAATCTCTTTTATTTTGTCCAAAAGACCTACCAAAGGACCCTATTCTATAGAAACTTTCACAACTCCCATGGCACTTTCATCTGTTCTTTATTTTAAATGGGAACAGTAGTTAATAACAATATACTAGTCAGGTGTGTGGTTCATGTCTTTAATCCCAGAATTTGAGAGGCTGAGGCAGCTGAATTGTGATTTCAAGGTCAACCTAGACTACATAGTAAGACCCTATCTCAAAAAGCCAAACCAACTAAGCAACAAACCAACCGAACAAAAACCTTCAACAAAACCCCCCATATACTGTTGCTAACAGAATGTATCTTAAGTATTTACATCACAAAATCACAACATGTGAGATAATGCAGATACTAGTTAGCTAGATTCAGCCATTCTACAATGTGTGTGTAGAGATTAATAATCTTATTTACATGTGTATATACAAATTTGTATGCATAGATTTTTTAATCCTATATATGTGTGTTTTGAAATTAACACATAAAATTATATTTGTGGGGTACCATGTGGTATTTTGGTAGATATACTCAGTGTTTAATATTCCAATAAGAGTAAGTATATCTATTTCCTCAAATATTAATCACTGCTTTGAAGTAAAAACATTCAAAGTCATTTTCTAGTCTTTTTCAAGACATATAGTACATTATTGCTATTCATAGAAACTCCACTGTGTAATAGAATACCAGAACTTATTTCTTCTAACTGTAAGTTGGCACCTGCTATTCTACCTGGTCTTTGGCACTCAGTGTGGTTATTGGAGTTTTTAATGCATAAGCCTCTTTCCTCAATGAAATTTAAGCAGGGACCATTACTCTATGTGTGCATCCTTGGATGTGTGAGACCCTGCTTTATTTGTTCTTCAATAAATGCTGATTTATAACAAAAACAGAATATGAAATGAAATAAGAAAACAAACTAAACATTATATTAAGTAAACTCTGGTCATAGAAAGGAATTTGAAACACACATTTGGCATTACTAGAGTATATTGTTAAGGAAATATTCAGTTAGAGAGAGGATAGAGAGTACTAACTTGATCACAGTTGGGGGGTCCTATCACTTTTTAGCTGATCTGTAGTGGGTATTAAAACATAATGGCAATTTGGGGGCTTATGATGACAAAGTTTGGCCGTGTGTTAGGCACTGTAGGAAGGATTTTTATTTTGGAATATGATTGGGTTTAATACCTCATGAGGTTCCTTATCTTACTCATTTATCAACTTCTGGTTTTAACACACTGTTTGAATACAATTTTAAAACTTTGGCTTACAACTCAAAACATAGGTTTAAAAAATATCAGTTGCTCATTCCTTAAATACTACATTCTTCTGAAGTCTGCCATGTCATGATCATCTGAACTAACTTAGTTCTTATTACTTAACACATTGCACTAGACATTATGTGATCATTTGGCCTTTTTTGTTTTGCAGCTTTCAATGTGCTTTCCTTTGTCTATAGTCTTGGCACTTTAGAGAGAGTATAGCTTCTCCTCATGTCTATTTGGAGTTCTTGCTGTCACTTTTATTTGGATATCCACATTTTATCCTCAATTTGGGAACATTTCTGCTATAGTTTCATTGAAGGTTTTTATGCCTTTTGTTTGTATCTTAGCTCTTTCTTTCACCTCATGGATTCTTAGGTTTGATCTCTTGGTCATGTTCCAGAGTTATTGAAACTAGCCATGCCCTATTTTTTTCTTTATTGTGTATGAATGCAATATATCCTGGACTTTGTCATCAATCCCTCATATTTTTCTTCTGCTTGATCTAGTCTGTTGGTGATGTATTCTCTTGTGCTTTTTTCTTGATTTATTGAAGTTTTCATTTCTACTTTATTTTAGAATCTCAATTTCTTTGTTGAATTTCTCATTCTTGTTGCTGACTTTCTCACCAATGTCTTGAATTGCCTTCCTTACTTTATATATCTGTTTGTTTGAAGTCATTGATATTTTTAAAGGTAGACTTTTGAATTTTTATTGTCTAGCATTTCAACCATTTCAATATCTTAAATTTGGGTATTGAGGAGTTATGAGCTTTTGGAAGAGTCCTATTAGCTTGCATTTTCCTATTTCTTGAGTTTTTGCATTGTGTTTTTTTCACAATGGTATAAATAGCCATTTTAGTTTAGTTTTTCTACATTATGGTGGTCTTCTTAGTGGGCAACCTTCCCTTGGGGTTATAATCCTCACATCTATGCAGAGGAGAGAAAATAGATGGTAATAACTGAATAAATAATTCAAAAGCAAGACATTTAAATGCAGTAAAAAAAATTAGAAACATAAACTACTACCTCCCCCAATAAGGTTATAAGAGAAAGGAAATAAGATAAACTTATAGGATAAATTGGGAGCTTAAAATGATTGAAGCTGAAGGTATTCAAAAGTAATAAAAAGAAGGGTGATGAAGAAAGGCAAAAAGAGAACAAGCAAGACAGGAAAAAGGAAACTATATGGGAAGAAGATTTAAGAAGTAATAGTAATCCAGGTGCTAGCAGCTCATGCCTGTAATCCTAGCTACTTGGGAAGGAGAGATCAGGAGGATTGTGATTCTAGACCAGCTCAGGAAAACAGTTCTCAAGACCCTATCTTGAAAATACCCACACAAAAAAGGGCTGGTGGAGTGGTTCAAGTGGTAGAGTGTCTATCAAACAAATGGCCCTTAGTTTAAACCCTAGTACTGCTGAGGCAGGACAGAATTAGGGAAAGTTTGGGTCTCATAGAAAATATATGACTTAATATTGCATTTCAGATTGACCATGCTTTGACTCAGGGACCGCTCTTACCTGGCCTGGGAACCATCCATGCCCCTACCTACTCATTGATTATTGGACGGGAATCACCTGGTTCTTCCCTTCTCATAGGTCAGCATGAGTTTTAAAAGCACCTGGAGAAGGGAAGCATGTGCTCTCTGCCTCCAGATTCCATCTGGGCCCCACCATGCTCCCTTTTGTATTTCCTTCCCTGACTTTTAACAAACACATTTACACCCACATGCCCTGCCATGGATTCTTCCTGGTGGAAAACAAAGAATTTGGAAGTCTTCTGATCATAGACTCCACAGTGCCATTAGCATGTGGTGAAGGAAACCAGGAGAAATGGTGAGCTCACAGATTTTAAAGGGTCATTTCTACTCTCTTTTCTTCTCTTCCCTCTGTTCTCCAAAACCATAGCCAAGGGAATGGGCTGAGCTCTGCCCTCTGGAAATGCAGCTGGGAGATGGAGCCAGCAGTGTCTGCCTGACATGAAGAGCTCCCTCCAAAGCCAGTGGGTTTCCTTGCAGAGCTGGGTGGTGTTCATCTGCCTAACACGCACTCCCCCCATGGTTTGGGGTTCATACAGAGTGCTCATGCTGAAGTTCTGGCATCCCATGGTTTCCATATAGGGCAGGCCACCTTACAATTGTGATGCCCTTTTCCATTCCCACCCCTGCTTAATCCCTCCTCCTCACAGTCCAGCAGTATGTCTCTTAAAAACGCCAAGGTCTCTGACCACTAGGCCCAAGCAGACACATGGCCCAAGGAGGTGATCAGGACTGCCGTAGGACACTGGCTGATGCCAGCCAGGGTGAACACCAACCCAGGTGGCTATCACTGTGGGTACTCAGGCTGGGCCCCTTTTCACCCATCCCTTACCTCCTAACCTGTCCTGCACTATAGGCTGCCAGTGGGATCCTGGAGGGTGAGTGAGCTACATGCCCCACCTAACCCAACTGGCCCCAGGCCTTAAGCTGCCTCTGGCAAAAATGGCCTTAAAAATTGTGTCAGTTCTTGTGTCCAGCAGGAGAAGAATTCTAGCAAGATGCAAATATTCAGTGAAAGTAACAGTAAAGGTTATTTGGAAAAGAATATGTATTCAACAGACTGAAAGCTGGTTTTTTCTTGAGTGAGAGCAACAGTGCCAGGGGCGAAATAAGGAGAGAGACATTTCCTGTTCCTCACTCAGGAAATGGGAGCAAAAAACTCAAAATGGTGGTCTCCATCCCCTAGTCTTATGCTGGAGAGTTGGAGTAATTCATGTGGTCCAAGATAATGGGTCTGGGTGGCTGAGATGACTGTTAAAAAAGGTAGGAGTCATTCTGGCCCCTGGCATGATTTCCTGGATTTCGGTCATTGTCTTGTTAAGAGAGACATTGAGTAATTTACTAGTTCCTGCTCTAATTGATAGAGAATTTCTGTTTGAAATTCTTAACCTTTGCTTTGCCTAACTCCTAGGTTTGGATCTTTGTTTTGTTAAATTCACTTGGGAAAACCTCCCTGCTCCAGACATACTTAACATTTAGCATGTGGATTACTCTTGGGTAGAGAGGGAATTAAGCTTTAGGGTAGTGGCTAACTTCAGAGAATCTTGTGAAAGTCTCTGGGCTCTGGCTATCTGATCTTAAATAGAGATTAGTACAGTTGGGAAGTTGAATTAAAATGATTTTGTCCTGTCTTCCTCTTGTGATCACTACTTATGCCTACTGCTACCTATCAGAGGGACTGGGGATGTTTGCCTTTTGGGGCTTAGAAATGCTAGGCACAGGGCAGAGACACAAGTCTCTACATGTCTGTGTCCTGGGTGGCCCCACTTCTTAGCA
This sequence comes from Castor canadensis, assembly GCF_047511655.1. Classification (NCBI taxonomy): domain Eukaryota; kingdom Metazoa; phylum Chordata; class Mammalia; order Rodentia; family Castoridae; genus Castor; species Castor canadensis. The sequence continues at coordinate 79,494,010 of NC_133388.1, read as the reverse complement.
CTGATCTGGGAGCTCACAGACCCTGGGTGCAGTGCCACTGCCTACCTGACCTGGGTGGGGATGGTGATCTGGACCACTGCAGCTGTGAGTGCCCAGAAAAGCTGAAGGTGTCAGCTCCAGTGGCTGTGGCCCCAGGTCTCAGGCTCAATCCTTCTTTCCTGCATCCACCATGCGTCTGCATCCTTCTTTCTCTTAGTCCCTCTCTTGCTTCCTTGCCTGTCTACCCACCATGTCTCAGTTTGTCCTGAGCACCTGGTCTCAACTCTCACCCACACTCTTCTTGTCCCCATGGCTTGCAGGGGTTGTAGAAGTATTCATCCCCAAGTCACACTCTCTTGTGCCAGGAACACATGCCCTGTGTCTGCCAGTAAGTGGCTGGCACCCTTCACTGATGAGATTAATGGGGTTGTTCACCAGATTCTAAAGATAGTTTCTAAGTCTCCTTTCTTTAGGGAAGCTAACAAGGACTCCAAGAATGGCTCAAGTGGTAGAACACCTACCTACCATGAGTTCAAAGCCTACCTTAGTTTGGTTTGATTATTTGGTAGCTTCATTAGGATAGTAGTTGGGTTAGCATTCAGAATCGGCATCCTATTTAGGAACATTTCCTTCATTCAGGGGTGTAAGAGACTGGTACTCTGGAGAATGGTATACTTGAAGTTGGAGCATGCTGCCACTTGTTGTCACATGGAAAAGTCTGCTGAAGGCCTTTAAGGCAGTACAGTTTGGAAGGACCTGCAACTAGGACTTCCAGGGGTGACCTTTAGAGAATGGTTCTTTCTCTTAAATGGTAAATTCCCCATTCCCTTTCCCTCTCTTTCCCAGCCAGCATAGGGGAAGCCAGCATGTTCACTTGGCTGTATCCTTAAATACTGGGAGTGCTTTGAGCCTGCTGATCTAAAAAGATGACTAACTCATATGGCAGTAACACCTATCTCTCAGTCTTTTATTACTATAACAGATTGGTATTTTGAGCCTGTAGGTTGCATGTAAAATGTCTCTGTTCCATACAAAAGCCCTTTTGGAGATACCATGTGGTCACAGAAAGTACTGCCACCATGATGAAGCCACCACGTATCCAGTGCCATCTTGCTACTACTGATGAGTACGACACTCATGGGTCATGCCAGCTTGCCATCCTCTAGGAAAATTATCACTAACTTTTGGTTAAAATGCTCTCAATTAATATAGTTTTAATACATCAGTCTGTCAAGGATTGGACAAAGAAGAGGGTATTTGTATTAAAGATCTGTTATAAACTACTTAAGAATCTAGCTGAGTAACCTACTGAAAATAATGACAAAAATGATTTAAGAGTGCACTCTAAATTAATGTGATTGTCTTCTGTCATTTTGTGCTTTCTGTGTATGTCTTTGTCTTCTACCAATTGTGGCCACTTAACTTCACTTTTTTTTTTTAAGATCATACATGCATGCTTGCATCTGACATTTTTTGGAATGCCTAGATCAAAATATCTGTGTGTGTGTTTAGATGTCTTTAGAAGGGTTCTTAAACTACTTTTATAAAGTTAATGTATGAAACTGTTATTTAAAAAGTTATCTAAAGTTCTAATCTCAACCAGGCCTAACAAACTCTGCCTTAGAACCAAAGAAAATTTATGCACAATAATCTCAATCTGTTTCATTCTGTCATGAATGTAATTTATATTTAACTCTTTTATAATTAAGTTTATTAACCCATGTGTTCTTATAGATTACTATTACAAAAAAGATAGTTTAATTTACTTTTCTTCCTGAGTCTTTTAAGGTATAGGATTACTAAGAGTTTTATTGAAAACAGTGTTATCTAAATTCAGGTTTTTGCAAAGGTGGTTTCAAGATACAAATTAAGGTCTAAAAGCCTATAAGTTTATATATGTGTGATTGGGTTGACTATAGTTTATAGTTTGCCTAGGGAGTTTTCTGAGGTCAAAATTTAAGGCAGTACTGTGTACTTAAAATGAGTTTCTGTTTTATCAAAGTAACTGTCAGGAATTTTTATTGTTAAAGGATGGCACAAAATTTTACCAAAACCAAGCAAAAGTTTACCCTCCAGATGGGATGATGAAAACCTAATTTTTTATTGGGGTGTACTGAAAGGTGATTATTCCTAAAATACTGTCAATAAATGAGCCTGTTGTTCCTGGGCACTAGGAGCAGGCATGCAAGTCAGCAACATAGCTGTGTCTCCCAAGCCATTCTGTTAGTTAACATCAGCAGTCTGGGATGTGATTTCTCATCATTATCCAAACCATGACTATAAGTCATTGGGTTTCCTAACTCTAGGCTTATTCCCTTATTTCTGTGTCTGTATCTAATCATTTTGGACATTAATATTGTTGGCTTATTCTTATCTTTTTAGAAAGCATACTTATTCCCCCATTCTTGTCAGTTTATAAGCTGACTACACCCCATGGCTTGTTGTGAAAACTGATCAAGGGCTGTGGGTTTGTATCAGCAAGCTTACCTTGGTGTGATTTGGATTTGGCAGTTAATTCTGTACTGGTTATAGAGAGTTCATATTGAGTTGTTTCCTTTTAACACTCAGCAGATTGCATTCTTTTATATTGTTATTTTTTTATTTTTCATGTTGCTTTTGGGATCAGCCTCTTTGCCCCGTGTATGATAATTCCACTGATGCTTTATTGCTTATTGGTAAACATATCTTAAAAGTTTTTTTTTAAAAAAAACCTCATTAAACTCAGTAAGTGCTATTTATATCCCATTTGAAATTATTTACTAATCTTTACATTGTGCATAAATTAGTGTCTTGGCAGGTGCAAAAAACAAAACACAAAACCTTAGGTATTTTTCTGGTAACACTGAGGAAACTAAGTTTAAGATAAAAATTATTTTAAATGGTTCTAATACTACTAGTACTTTGTACATATATCTAAATGTTATAAAATCATTTATAGAGTTAAAAGTGTATGCATATGAAAAGTTATAGTTCTTTTTATCTAAGGTACATTCTATCTAATAAGGTCTTTGACATTTTTTCTCTTTACAACAAATGCTAAAATCTCTGCCATTTAGGCCTGACATCTGCTTGTCAGATAAACATTGAATTACCTGACATATTTGTCAGATAAACATTGGTTCATCTGACATTGGCTAGATAAACATTGTTTTATATATATGATATACTATTGAGCATTAAAAGTGGGGCTATCTGGGATTACTGACACTGCCTTCCCCTAACCATTGGAAAATTTAGGGTTTTTAATTGTCATTACTGTATTGAGAATACTGAAAGCCACCAAATTGTTACTTTACCTGACCAAAATTCAAGGTTTAAACTGATGCTACTACTGGCTCCTTTATATGTTAGGTGTGATTTGTATTTGGTATATGAGCCTTCTAAAATAGAGTTATAAAAAGGCACTGTACCAAGCTCGTGTCTTAACTTTTACAAGTTAGGGTATGTGTTCCCAAGAGTAATAAGAGAGGTTTAGTAATACTATATACAATTAAAAGTAATTAGACTGTTATGTTAATTACTAATCTGTTAATGATGGTTACTTTAAGTTTTTTTATTACAGTTCTAATCCTACTGGGACACTTACAGACAACCCCATCAAAAATGATCTGAGAAGTGCTTATCTGTCAAACAGGACATTCTTAGCTATTGGGGTTGTTTTGTATTTTCCTTGTAAAACTTTATAACTGTTGTCTGTTGATACATTCCCTATGGAACAGATAATTAGATTTAATTAAGCCCAGCCTAAGAACCATTTATTAAAAACTCTTTGTTCCTTAATTTGGCCAGAAAGTTTGCATTGGCACTGACTTTTGATCTGTTTGATGTGTTACTGCCCCTCCTCTGTGGGAAAAATCTGAATTCCTGGAAGAAGCTATGACTTTGTGGGAGAAGCTACTCCTGACTCCAAGGGACAAAACTGCCAAACTGGCAGAATCTTTAGAGGCAACTGTTCAGAGAAACAGCTTAAGAGGACATCACCCTCAAACAGTTGGTATCCCCCAACTTCCTAGAGGGTCAAGTGGTGTTCAGCCACCCAAGACATTTCAAAAGGACTCTACAAATGAGGGAACTTCTCCAGATCTAGATAGAGTCAATTATACCAGACCTCTAAAAGTAACCATAGCAGAGAGATTTTTTTTTAAGGGTGCTTTTACACGTGTTGTCTAATACATAAGCCTAGGCTTCTGGAAAAAGGCAACTCATGTCTTTGGCTAAGGCCTTTTGTTTAAACAAAAGCAATATGACTTTCAATAGTATCTAACTTCTGCCTAGGGACACTGTGAGTCTCCTTTCTGTACAGAACTGACACCTATTGATGTTTACCCTTTAATTGGACTGGCACCTGTACCCTGATACACCTGGTCCCTAATGTAGATACTACCCCAATTAGTCCTCAACTGCCCACTACAGTGGCAGTACAAACAGAGGGTCATCCAAGGGTCAAAAACATCCAAGGGTCAAAAACATCCCAGGGTCAAGAGGTATAGAGACTGATAAAAATATTAACCAGTTGGGCAGGTGGCTTAAGCTTGTAATCCTAGCTACTTAGGAGGCAGAGATCAGGAGGATCATGGTTCAAAGCCAGCCTAGGGAAATAGTTCATGAGACCCTATCTTGAAAAAAATCCCATCACAAAAATAGGGCTGGTGGAGTGGCTCAAGGTGAAGGCCATGAGTTCAAGCCCCAGTACTGAAAGAAAAAAATTAACCATAAGACTTTCTGTCACTTTCATATATGAAGTGTTACATTTTTTTATCCTTCCTGCTGCACCTGGCAGGGACCCTTCTGATGTTCCTATTATTGTTAATGTTCAGTTCATGCCTTCTAAACCGGATTTATTTCCTAAAGGATAAAAGCCTTTAGGACCCAAATCATGATAGCAACTGGGCTATCAATCTCTATAGACAAATGAGATCTCCAGGAACAACCTGGATCTCCATAAGAAACCTTGACTGTGCTGGACAGTAATTCAGACACCTTATGTCCTAATGATCCCCAAGGGAAAGAAATAAGAGAGACAATTTCCCCTTGTAGGTAGGTCTGCTGCACCTTGTCAGCTTGAAGCAGATTCAGAAGAAAAAGAGAACTGCAACCCCTCAGCAACCTCAAAAACATTTTTTCAGGATCTTGTCTCTCAGGGGGAAAATGAGGCAAACTAGAAATAGGGCAAGTTTAGGATTCATAGGAAATACATGACTTAATATTGCATTTCAGATTGACTATGCTCTGTTTCAGGGACTACCATTTCCTGACCTGGGAACCACTCATGCTCCTCCCCACCCATTGATTATTGGATTGGAATCACCTGGTTCCTCCCTTCCCATAGGTCAGTTTAAGTTTTAAAAGCACCTGGAGAAGAGAAGCAGGCTTTCTGTCACCAGAAAGCCCACTATGTTCCCTTTGTATTTCCCTACCTTAACTTTTAATAAACTCCATTTACACCCACATGTCCTGCCATGGATTCCTCCCAGTGGGACACAAAGAATTTAGAAGTCTTCTGATCATAGACTCCACTGTGCCACTAACACTAACACAGAAAAAGTAAAAGAAATAATAGTAAGGGAGAAAGTAATAAAGCAAATACAGAGAAACACAAACAATAAACAAGGAAAACAAAATAAAACAAACAAATAAAATCTCCAAAATTTCAGTCAATATGAGGCAGGATAGACAAAAGAGGACACAGGGATATTATATTATTTTAGAGTATCCAAGATGGCTACTAGGTTAGGGAATCACAACTTCTAATCTTCATGACTCCTAAAACCTCCTTGAGACATTGGAGCTATCCTTCAGTAATTCTGATTGCTTCTAGCCAAAATAATAAGTGCCATCACATTAGGTGCAGACAAATTCAAAGACTGACCCTTAAATCAGCCTTTAATTGCACCTAACAGCTGTGAAAATCACATACTACACAGCCAGCAAGGTCTGTTCAGCCTTGGGAAAAAAAGCCCCCTAGCCACTTTCTCTCTCTCTCTCTCTCTCTCTCTCTCTCTCTCTCTTCCTCCCAAGAAGCAGAGCACAGAGTATCAATCAGAATTAAACTCTGCAAAATCTGGATCCCTAGCCCATGGAAAGCCTCCCTACGTCATGCCACACTGAGAAAAGCAGCACCATTTCTCCCCATTGGCCAGCTCCAAAGCTGAATGTGTGAATCTCCAGAACAAACAGTTGAGCATCACATGTGACTCTCCTAACCACCCCCTGGGAACATAATCCAGTGTAGCTCCTGGGCAGACTTAACCCTCCCCCCGCCCAACAAAACTGAAGAACATAAACTAATCTGTTTACAGTTCATAAACATGAAGTGTAATCTAACACCAACAGAGGAGATGGGGGTGGAAAAATGACCCTGCCCCACAGATGGGGGTGGGGCAAGGGGCTGAACTCTTAGTGAACAAATGCTGGTAAGCAGCAAAGGCTTAAAGTGGAGGCAGGGCAATAAGCTAACATCCCAGGGGAGCTGCTAGCTAGAGGTTGGGAGAGGCAGAAAGGGTGAGAGTGTGGGTAGGGCGATAGGCCACACTCCCAAAGTGGGGCAGGTGGTGGATCCCAGAGCTGATCTTATGAGACAGAGGGCAGCATTCAAACTGTATTGCCCCACCTTGCTGGGGGAAGAGTTGAGCAAACAGAGCTACAGTTGAAAGGCAATGCAGCTGCCACCTGGTGAAAACAACAACTCTGACCACCCTGCACAAACTGACAGACTTACATCACCTCACAATTGCAACTAACCTTGTGGATAGAAGGACCATCTACTACTCACAAGCCAGTCACCTGGTAAGACCACATCAGAGCTCCCACTTATACAACAATACCAGGGTTGGACACCTATGGAATAACTCCAGAACTTTTATCAAAATACTGAACTTTCTGCTGTTCCTGAACCTGGTGTTTTTTTATTGTGGTAATTTTTTTCTGTATTATTAACTTCACCATCACTATTTTCTTATCCCTAATCTTACACCCTTCACTTTCCCTCCTTCTCCTGTGCTACAATCCATTGTTCTCCCTCCCAACTACTCTTTCTGCCCTTTTTCATCAACTCTCTTCCCCTGTCTTCACCTCTCCCTCCCATCCTCCCCCAACAGGTCACCACACTATCCCTCCCTCCTGCACACTCACCACCTGTTGACTAGCCTACTGTACCAACTGTACATAATCCCAGTCCTCTGAAATCCCTGACACAAGCACCCTTTACTACAACAGAAATACATCCAAACATACACAAGGGCCACAAAACCCAGCATCCCCCACACCCCTTTCTCCACCCACTCACTCCTTTTCCTGCCCTCCCTTCTAGTAGCACCTTTACCAATTTCCCACATTTCTATACCTACCTTAATAACCAATACCCCTCTACTCCCACTTTATAGATATTATCACGGAGAGGTTTTCTACATAACATGTAAACAGATGGCTTGGCATTAAATCTGTGAATTTGTTATTGCTAAATACACCTCCAGGACAGGGACATAAAGAACATATCCACCAGGCTAAAAACGAAGTAAGCCACAACACAAAAATTAAAGCAAGGGAAAGAAAACAGACAATTAAAAACCCACCAACTAGACTATCAAGAACATAGTTGCATAGCACCACGTGGAGCAATGGGAAGAAGAAGAAGGGATTATTTTCTCAAAAAAATAATTCAATATTGGATTCAGTGGGAAATGAAGAAAATGGATGCCCAGTTCTTGACCCTAATAAACAATGATAAATGTTACTAAGAAGACCAGTGATACCCACAAAATAACCCTCAAAGAAATCTTGCAAGAAATCACTGAGAAATTCATGAAGAAGGTACTACACATGGTTAACCAGAATGTACAAGATGCACTCAAGAAATTTCAAAACATCAAAAATAAAGAACATGAGAAGACACAGAAATAGACTCAGAGAGGACTTCACCAAACACCAAAGTGAAACAAAGGACACTCTTTTTAAAAAGAGAGATATATGAATTAAAAATGAATTAAAAATATAAAAATATTTTTTATATAAAAAATATGAAAGTGGAGTTGAAGAAAGATATGGAAAACCTCAGAAAAAAGAATCAAACAGAAATCCTGGAAATAAAAAGTTCCTGTAGTCAAACAAAAAACAGAAGAAGGCCACTCCAGCAGACTAGAACAAGTGGAAGACAGAATCTCAGAGCTCAAAGATAAAATAGAAATTGAAGAAAACATAAAAGAAATCTTAGTCAGACAACTCAAAAGCTGTAAAAGGAATATGCAAGAACTCACCAACTCTATCAAAAGACCAAACTTAAGAATCATGGGCATTAAAGAAGGAGAAGAAGTACAAGATAAAGGGGTACATAATATACTCAATAAAATAATAACAGAAAATTTCCCAAATCATAAGAAAGTTTGTACCATTCAGGTACAAGAAGCCTCCAGGACACCAAACACTTGACCAAAATAGAACCTCCCTACAGCATATTATCATTAGAACAACAAGCACAGAGAACTGAGAACAAATACTGAAGGGTGTAAGAGAGGTAAAACAAATAATGTATAAAGGTAAACTCATCAAAATAACAGAAGATTTGTCAAAGGAAACCTTAAAAGCAAGAAGGACATGGAATGAGGTATTTTGGGCACTTAATGAAAATAATTCTAGCCCTAGGATACTCTACTTACCAAAACTATCATTCAAAATTGACAGAGCAATAAAAATCTTCCATGCTAAACAGAAACTAAAGCAATATATGACCACCAAGCCACCACTACAGAAGATTCTCCAAGGAATTCTGCACACAGGAGATGGAAGCAAACAAAACCATGAGAGGATGGGAAGTATCAAACCATAGGAGAGGAAAAGACAAGTAATCAGAGAGTAGCATTGATTCAGCTGCACTCAATCAAATCCCTAAACAACAAAAAGAACTAAATAGCCAGAATCACCACATACCTATCAATATTAACTAAACTCCCCCCAAATCAATGAACCAATAAAGAAGTAGGCAGCCAAACTAAACAGAAATTTTTCAAAGGAAGAAGTACAAATGTCCAAAAAACACAAGAAAAATGCTTACCATCTCTGGCCATAGGAAATGCAAATTAAAACCACACTAAGATTCCACCTCATTCTTGTTAGAACAGCTATCATCAAGAACACTACCAACAAAAAATGTTGGCGAGGATGTGGGGGAAAAGGAACTCTCATGTACTGCTGGTGGGAATGTAAGGTAGCACAACCTCTTTGGAAAACAATATGGAGGTTTCTTAAAAAACTAAACATAGATCTGCCATATGATCCAGCAATCCCACTCCTAGAGATATACCCAAAGGAATGCGACACAGGTTATTCCAAAGGCACCTGCACACACATGTTTATTGCAGCACTATTCACAATAGCCAAGCTATAGAAACAGTCAAGATGCCCCACTACCAATGAATAGAATCCATTTTTACACAATGGAACTTTATTCAGCCACAAAGAAGAATGAAATTTTGTCATTTGCAAGTAAATGGATAGAACTGGAGAACATCATCTTAAACAAAGTTAGCCAGAATCAGAAGGCCAAAAGTCACATGTTCTCCTTCATATGCAGATTATAGACCTAAAATAAAAGGAGTAATATTATTAGACACTGGTCACACACTATGGGGAGAATGCACATGGGAGGAATAGGGAAAAGGAAGGAAACCTAAAGCACCATAAAGGAAAGAATATAATAATTTAAACTGGCAGAGGCCACTATGGGAAAGGAACTAGGAAGTAGTGAAGAGGTCTGGTAGAGATGAACCAATGTGGGTTTCAATACACAAGTGCATGGAAGCAATGCTAGGAATCTCTCTGATAGCTATCTTTATCCCAAACTAGCAAAAACCCTGCCTGTCTTATTATCACCTGTGTTTTGTCTTCAACAAAAAGCAAACAAACAAACATGGGATTGTGGAAAATGCTGCCACCATGATGGGCCCAACATACCTTTTCCAGTTGCCCATTTCTACAGGAGCCATCTTTGCTATGATGCTGGGACAGCAGATATGTGTGTGGCCTGCATGACCTTGTTACCCCCTAGGGAGGATTGTAATCAGGATAAACAGTCTAGAGTACTCTAAAATTAATATATTTGTATAAATGTGTACATTAGTCTATCAAGCTTTGGACAAACACTTATTTTACTTCTGGTATTACATAAAACAACTAATTACTATGGATGATTTTCAGTTTTTTATTTTTAAGCATTCTTCAGTGTTGGCACATTTTTTGTGTGTGCCTGTGTGTGTGTGTGTGTGTGTGTATGTGATTAATTTAACTGTAATCTCAGAGTTATCAAAAGGATTTTGTAAAGTCAAAATATAACAACTTATTATAAAGTTATCACCTAATTCTCTGCCTTAAAAGCTATTCTGCTCTTAGTAATTGCTAATAACGGTCTTATAGGAAAGGTTTTGTTTTTTGAGATAAGTAATAGCATGTGTTTTGCTCATTTTATTGAACTTTTGATTATTTATGCAACAGAATCTTAACTAAATCAGTTTATTTAATTATCTGCCTTTTCAATGATTTTAATGCATTTAACACACTACTAAAATGTGGACAGTATTTGGGGTCACTGACATTGCCTCCCTCACTGGTGGGAAATCTCTAGGGTTTGGGTTTTGTTAGTGCCATACACCTTTTATCTTATTCACCAAAAAATTCAAGTTGTTACTCAAGGGTAACAACTGAGTTAACATGTATATGATATTTATAAAACTATGATGCTTACTGTTGCTGGCTCCTTTTCTGTGAAATATGTTTGTGTTCTCCAAGTAAGCCTCTAAAATACAATGTTTAAAAAAATGGTATACCAAGCTGGTGTCCTCCACATTAAAACTGTAATGATGGTAGAAATTTACAAGTTCATGTACTACAGGTGTTCCCAGTTGTAAAAAGGAGATCTTAATGGTACTAATTAAGGCTATTCATCATAATTATTTTCCTAAAATGGCTGAATGCATTAAAAATTGTTTTGTCAATTGCTAAACATTTAAGCATTCTAAGAATGGCTGTTCTAAATTTTTTGTCATCTGCAGTTTGGATCCTTCTCTAAGGCATTTACAATCAAACTCCCGAAAAACATCTCTAACAAGTATGTACTTCTCAAACATTTGTCTATTTAAATGTTTGCACTCATTAATTTTATTTTGTAGTTTCCTTAAAATAATTCAACTATTCTATGTTGATATTTTGCAGAAATACATCATAAATAACATTTTAAAAAACCCAAAAATCCCACCACATTACCTAGAGAGCAAAAAACATTAAACTTAAAAATGGATGCTATTTAAGCACAGCCTAAGGTCCACTTCTAAACCTCTAAGTTGCTTAAATTGGTGAGAAAAAGGGTTTTGATTGTTAGTGACTCTTAAACCTCTCCGACACTTGCCCTGAAGGTCTGATGTGATCCCATATTGGGGGACATCCCATCTTGGCCACCAGGGACATTTAAAGCCAGACCAAAGTGATTGGTCAATGAATATCTTCAAAAAAGAAACTGTTTGGAAACAAGGGGAATAAAAATAAAAAACAAGGGGAATAAAAATAAAAAATAAGGGGAATAAAAATAAAAAATAAAAGGGAAAAAAAAGTCAGAATAAAAATAAAGACCTTCTGGGAATGGTAATACATACCTATAATTCCAGATATTGGGAGGTTAAAACAGAAGGCTCATGAATTACAGTGAGCCTGGGCTATATAGCAACTTCCAGAAAAACCTAAAGTATATGAGACTTTATATCTAAACCAAAAACAAAGTTTAGTCACTCCTGCTAGCCCTTCCAAAGTAAATTCAAGAGATTATAAAGAATGGATCCTTATGTATGGATATTTTGGGTGGGCAATTTAATTAGATATTTTCTTCTTAGCAATTAAATCTATCCCATCATGATGCTTCAGTTATTAGTAATAATCTTAGTTTTGTTTTCACAAGGGGTAATAACATTAAATCTAATGGTGTAGATTAATGAAATTTTAATCTCTATCACTCAGTGTAATATGACAGATTCTAAATTTGTTTTAAGGTCCTTTGTAACTCTGGAGCCTTACTGCAGTATGCAGATGACCTTAAATTCTTGGGGTCTGCAGAGTACTGGGCTTCTCTTCAAAAGACACAGATCTAATAACTACTAGTAAGTTATCTAGCCACATTATAACTCTTGGGAACTAAGTCTTGACTACAAGAAGATGGACCTTCTTAAAATTATGGTCACCTAAAACATTTTAATAATTAGCTCAACTTATCTGTAAATGGCTGGGTTCTATAGAATTTGGATTCCTGGCTTTGGAATAATAAAAAGTACCTTTATTAAGCAACCTAGGACCTGAATATTAATACCTAGAGTAATCTAAAAACACAACAAAAAGTCTCTCAAAGCTTAAAGGTTTACTTTAAAGGAGAGTTTTCACTAATTTCAATATGAGTAAAAGAATTACTTGATGTATTCTGGTCCTAATCCTGGCAGCCTGTCCACTAAATTTTCTGACAACTAAATTTCCCTTGTCATCTCCTAAATTTAAGATAGAGAAATGACTTTTTGGGTCCCTTCCTAAGTGGGGCCAGAGCCCAAACTCCACAAGAAGCAGCTATAGAAGATGGACTGTCACCACTGTCAGTCACCCCTTTGCATCCCTTTTAAGATTAAAAGAGACCAAAGTTGTTTAGGGGGGAAAGGAGGCAGGATAGATAGATGAAGAGACAGAGAAATTATATTACTTTAATAAATATTTAAAGGTTGGCCTAAGACACTGAAGTTAAGAACTGAAAATCCAGGGTAATAGAGTGAGTTACTGCCCATCTCCTTTTAGATGCTAAGTTATGGAAGAGGGAGACATAAAGGAGTTTCCTGCTTCTGCTTTTCTCTTTGAGATGTTAACAAGCTCCAGGGCTCCTTGGATGGGTGGAAAATACCAAGTGTGGCAGAGAGAAGTTCTAAGGTACACCTATTGTCCCTGTGTTTTGGGTGAGCCAGGGTTACCCCTCCCTGTCTTAACAGCCATTTCAGTCACCCAGATCCATTATCTCTCACCCTGTATATTTCTCCAGTTCTCCAGCACAAGACTAAGAGATGGCATCCATGATTTTGAGCCTCTACTCCCATTTCCTGCATGTAGGCAGGAAGTTTCTTTTTTTCCATTTCTCCCCATGTTTATCTTATTATACTAAATTTATTTCTTAATAAATTTGACTATTATTTTTACTACATTTTTAGCATCTTGCTAGCATTCTTTTCTTGCCAGATACAAGAACTGAGGTGTTATAGTAATAATGGTGCCATTTTGTGAATTGGTGGCCATTTTATCCTCGGGCCTCACTTCTTGAAAAATGGAGCCTCCCCCAGGCAACCTCAACCCCAATGGCAGCTCCACCTCTAACAGAAACTCCCATGCTCTAAGACAGCTCCACTGCTAACAGAAACACCCATGTGCGCACTAACTACCTCAAGCTCCATTTTCTATAAAAGCCATGCCTAGCCCAGAGTCAGGGCTGTGCCATCTTTCCCTGACCAGCCTGGCAGCTTGAGTCTGCCATTAAACTTTGCTCTTGGATGTAAGACTTTTCTCATGAGCTTTCTTTGCAAGCAGCATTTTTCCTGATATTTTGGTGCTGTGACTTGGATTGGGTGCACTCCCAGCATTGACCTTGCTCTCCCAGCACCCCCCCATTCTGCCCTCTCTCGTTCTCTCTTTCTTTCCACCCTTTTGTCCTCTGTAGTCTCCAAGCCCACTATAGCCAAAAGGCAGACAGCCCAAAGTCGCGGGTGCCTGGCCGGGGGATTATGCCAACCTGCCAATGTTATGTGGGTGGAGTCACACTCCAGGACACCTCAATCATCTTCTATCTAAAAGTTAAACTCCCATTCCCTCCCTCCAGGATTTGAGCTGCTTTGCCAGGACCCCCAATCCTAGAAGATGCCGTCACTGCTCACAGGGAATTTCCTCTGCCCCAGTGTGCCTCCAATCACCATCCACCACTGGTCAATCCTCCCTCAAAGTCCTCTCTCAGTGAGTCCTCCATGCACACAGAGCCATGATCTTACTTTCTCATTTCTTCCAAATCCTAGCACTAGGTTTCGGCTCTCTCTCTCTTTCGTCCCTGGGGACCAGGTCCCCTATGACTGTGGGCCCCAGGTGATGGAGACATCCCTCCTGGGTGTCCCACCTCTAATCTCTCCTGAGGAATAGATATCTTGGGGATGCCAGTCATATTTCTCCTCAGTTGAGGCCTCACCATGGGAGTTGGACTATCCTAAATTCCCTCAGACTCCCCATTGGGTTATCTCCTAGCCAACCTTGGGCCCCTTTGCCTAACGCCTGATCTTAAGCCACCAAAGCTCATTTTTCTCTGTAATCAAGCCCCAATATCCATTAGACAATGCTTCCAAATGGCCACTTAATGGCACATTTAATCCCAATATTTTAAGGGATTTATACAATTTCTGTGAGTGCACTGGTAAATGGAAGGAAATACCCTACATCCAATCCTTTTCCTATCTCTGCACCAAACCCTCCCTCTGTACTTCCTGCTCCCCTGTGCAGGTTCTATTAGCTTCTAAACCAGTCTCAAAACCAACCAAATCCTCTTCCAAACCCCCTCTTGACTCCAAAACTTTCCCCTCTTTTGACACTGCTAATGAACCCCACTGTATTAGTGACAGGCCCCCTCTGCACAACCATTGGGCCCCCCCAGGTCCTTTTGTCTCTCCTTCTGCCTTCTTTCTGTCCCTCCTTCTGTTCCTCCTTCTGTTCCTCCTTCTGTCCCTCCTTCTGCCCCTCCCTCTGCCCCCCAGCACTGTAGGACCCCATTATCCCCCCCAACTTGCTCTCATGGACCCCCCAGTCAGCTAGTTTCCATCTACTCTCTCCAGGAAGTGGCTGGAGCTGAAGGTATTGTGAGGATCCATGTCCCATTTTCCCTTGCTGACCTCTCTTAGATAGAAAGGCACCTTGGCTCTTTCACCACTGGCCCAGATTCTTATGTTAAAGAGTTCCAATACTTGGCTCAATCCTGTGATCTTACTTGGCGTGACATCTCATTCTTTCCTCCACCCTCCTTCCAGAGGAGAGACAAAGGGTCTGGGACGTGGCTAGGTCACATGCAGATGAGGTCCATTGCATCATCCCCGCCCATCCTGTAGGGGCTACAGCGATCCCTACTGAGGAGCCTATTGGGATTACCAAACCAGTGGTAGAATGCTTAGGGATCAAATGGTTACCCATTTAGTGGCAGGACTAAAAAAAGTGGCCCAGAAGGTTAATTTTGATAAACTCAGAGAGATTCAACAAGAGAAGGAGGAAAATATGGCTAGATTCTATCCTGACTCACAGAGGCACTACAATGCTATACAAAAGTTGACCCTGAAACTCAGGATGGGACCATCATTCTTGTGACCCATTTTATCTCACAGTCAGCCCCAGATATAAGAAAGAAACTTAAAAGGCTGGAAAATGGTCCTCAGACTCTGCAGGCTGAAAATTTAAATGTGGCCTTCAAGATCTGTAGTTACTGAGAACAACAAAGGGGTGATAAGGAAAGGAGAGATAAGGCTAAATTCCAGATGTTGGCACAAGTCCTCCAACAAAGGCCTCCGACCTCTAACTCGCAAGGCCAGGGAAAATCCCAAACACCTCCCAGCCCATGTTTTCAGTGTGGCCTTGAAGGATACTGGGCCTGTGCATGTCCTAAATGGAAACAGGAGGGCCACCCCTCAAGGTGGAGGGTCTATGCCCCCTCACCATCCCTCCTTTCTAACTGATCTTTTAGGACTGGTGACTGTGGCTGATGACTGACGGAGCCCAGGACTCCCAGGCCCAACAACCATAACCCCACAGGAGGCCAGGGTAACTGCCCTCAATGAAGGTAGGCCTATCTCTTTCTTCATAGACACAGCACCACTTTTTCTGCCTTGCTGGAGTTTTGGGGACCTACCACTCCTTCTTTAACCTCCATAGTCAGGGTGGAGGAAAAGCCTACCCAACCCTTAATGACTTTTCCTTTAACCTGCATACTGGGAGATACACTTTTCACTCACTCTTTCCTAGTCCTCCTTAATTACCCCACCCCACTCTTGGGGAGGGACATTTTGTCAAAATTCCAGGCCACTCTCATCTTACACCCACTCCCTCTAAAACTGTGACCCATTAACCCCTTGACTCCATCCTCACGGCCCCTCCTTGCCATCATGGGTGCCCTGCTTCCATAAGCCCTTCCTAACCCCTTGCCCTTATTTGCTGCACTGGTGGATCCCATTGTGTGGGACCTCCAGAAACCTGGCATCACCACACATCAAGAGCCAATTGTTATTACTCTCAAGGATCCCTCCACTTTCCCAAACCAACCTCAATATCACATTTCTCTATTCCACTTACAAGGATTAAAGCCTATCATTTCAGAGCTTCTTGCTAAGGGCCTGCTTCACCCAACCCACTCCCCCTATAACACCCCTATTCTGCCTATAAAAAAGCCCAATGGTTCTTACTGGTTGATGCAGGACCTCTGCTTAATCAATGCAGCAGTGACTCCTATACATCGGTGGTGCCCAACCCCTACACTGTCCTGTCTCTCATTCCTGGTACCACCACCCATTTCATAGTCCTGGACCTAAAAGACACTTTCTTCACTATCTCTGTCCACCTACAGTCCCAAAACCTTTTTGCCTTCACCTGGACTGACCCAGATACTCATACTTCTCAACAATTGACCCCTGGACTGCTCAGGGGTTCTAGGACAGTCCTCACCTCTTTGGCCAGGCCCTGGCTAAGGACTTCCTTACCCTCCATCTCTCCCCAAGTAAACTCCTCCAATATGTAGATGACCTCCTGCTCTGCAGCCCCTCTCTCGTGGATAGCCAACAACACACTGCCCTCCTGCTCAATTTTCTGGGAAAAAAAGGGATACCATGTGTCCCCTAACAAGGCTCAGCTATCTTTCACCCAGGTGAGTTACCTGAGCCTATCTATCTCCCCTACTTACAAGACTATCACCCTAGATCACAAGGCCCTGTTAGCCTCTCTCCTTGCCCCCACCACTAAGGCCGAAATTCTTTCCTTCCTCAGCCTGGCTGGCTATCTCAGAGCCTGGGTGCCCAACTTCAGTCTGATGGCTAAGCCTCTATATGAGGCATCCAGGGGTCCCATCCAAGAGCCCCTGGACTCCTCTCAGAGTGTGTCGGGTCATTTTAGAACCCTCTTACAAGCCCTGTTCAAGCCCCAGCACTTTGCCTGCTGGTCCTCACTCATCCCTTTTTTCTTTCTGTTTCTGAGAGGCAGGGGCTTGCTCTAGGAGTTCTGGGACACAACATAGGGCCCTCCTTCACTCCAGTAGCATACCTCTCCAAACAGTTAGATCCAAGAACCAGGGGATGGGCCCCATGCCTTAGGGCCCTGGCAGCTGCCTCTCTCTTGATCCAGGAAAGCAAAAAGCTTACCTTTGGGTCCCCCCTTACTGTCTACTCCCCCCATAGCTTCTTGGAACTCCTCATATATAAAGGAGTTTACTCTGTGCCCTATCCCTCTAGGTGGCCTTGGTCAAGGATCCCACTCTAACTTTCATCTTAATCCAGCCACTCTTCTTCCTCTCTCTTCAACACCCCTCATTCACTCCTGCCTTGAGACCCTTGAGGAGCTCCTCCCCTGCCTAGACCACATTCAGGAGGGCACCCTTTCTCAGGCTGACTACACTTGGTTCATTGATGGCAGCTCCTTTGTTCACGATGGCCAGTGATGGGCTGGATATGCTATCGTGTCTGATTCTGCCATCATTGAGGCATTCTCTCTCTCTTTGGGTACTACTCCCTAAAAGGCAGAATTGACTGCCCTGGCCAGAGCTCTGACCCTAGCAAAAGACAAAACTGTCAACATTTACACTGACTCTAAGTATGCGTTTCACACTTTATTGTTTCACTCTGCAATCTGGAAGGAAAGTGGATTCCTAAATACAAGGGGAACTCCCATTATCAATGCTGCCTTAAGAGTCCAGGTCCTAGAGTCTTCACGCCTCCCTTCAGGTGGGCATTACTCATTGCAAGGTCTACCAAACTGATTCTTCCATAATTACCAGAGGAAACAACCAAGCAGATGCAGAGGCCAAGTGGGCAGCCCTCCAACCTGCACCTCAATTTGCCATGTACCCCCTTACCCCGGATTCTCCTTCCTCACAAAACTTTCTCTCCCACCTTGTGAAGTTAAAACTTTTCTCTCCTATTTACATACACTTTTTCATCCTAATCTTTACACCTTTCTCCACCAATTCCTTTCCCTAGCTCCAGGGGACATGCAATACCTTAAACAGATCACCCAATCCTGCTCAGTTTGCCAATGCACAAACCCCAACTCCAATATTAGACACCTTCCCTTTCCTACCCACCAAGCCAGGGGATGCCTCCCTGTCATGGATTGGCATGTGGACTTCACACATATGCCTCCAGTAAAGAGGATTAAGTACCTCCTGGTATTGGGAGACACCTTCACAGGATGGGTGGAAGCCTTCCCTACGACCAATAAGAAGGTCTCCATGGTGACATCAATTTTGGTCACAGAAATCAACCCATGATTTGGTCTCCCAGCCTCCATCCAGTCAGACAACAGGCCTGAGTTTGTTTCCTCTATTCCCCAAAAGTTGGCACAAGCCTTAAATATTCACCGGAGGTTTCACATTCCCTATCACCCCCAATCTTCAGGTAAAGTTGAACGTGCCAATTACACACAAAAAAATACTCTCCCAAACTCTCCTTCGAGCTCCACCTAGGTTGGACAAAGCTCCGACCCCTAGTCCTTCTCTGGCTCCGGGCTCTTCTGAAAAGACCAATCATGCTCAGCCCCTTCCAGCTTCTCTATGGCCATCTGCTCCTCCCTATCATGGTTCATCCAGAACCCTCTAACATTTCCCCCACTCTCCTCAATACTCTCCTCACTTACCTTCACTCTCTCCTTTAGTCTCATGCTCATGATCAATTGCCACAGCACTCTGACACCACCGAAATGGGACATCTGGTTTATCTAAAAAATGGAGTTACACTTGGCCACCAGCAGGAAAAATGGAGAGGCCCATTCAAGGTCATCCTCGCCACCCCCATGGCTGCTAAGCTAGCAGGATTTCCCTCCTGGGTACATGTCAAAAACCCAAAACTGGCAGCCCCACCAAAGACCTACCAATCTCTTCTTACAGGACCAACAGAAATAAAGATCTCCTGGCTCCCCAAGATCCTAGAAGATGGAGACACACCCACAAAAACTCCCGGGGTATAGGCAGGAAGCCCTATGCCTAGGGACCCAGAGTCTCGTTTATTCAGTCTTTATACTTACCCCCTCCCATTCTTTCCTGTCAGTGCCTGCCCACACTTTTACTTTTTCCTATATACTCTCTACTCCAAGATCTTGCTCTTCCTACCTCTGACACCATCAGCCTCCCTTCCTTCCCACACCTTCTTTACCCCTGCTTCATAGATTGGATAGCCGACCTTCACCTCCAAGGTACTCTCTCAGACTTTACTCCTGAATAAATCTATTCATTTTCCAACATTCTCTTTGCTTTATTGTAAACTGAACTGCCTATGCTTTCACTCCATCCCTTTCTGTGAGTAACTCTTGTCCTCATTCTCTCTCTCCTGAGTATCAGCTTGTGGGCAACTTCTCCCCATGAGTGGAGATGGCCCCAACATGCAGCTCTCTGTTTTGGGTACCTCGCCCTGTGCGTCTTACTCATTGTGCTTGCTTCTTTCTTATGACCTGTACTATCATGAGCCCCAAACTTCCCCTTTGCCTGTGTGCCTCATCCTATTCCTAATGGCATAGGGCTTGCTATGATACAGCTACCCCATACACAATGTGAGGCAAACTGCACTGGACTGCAAAGAGTGAAGGTAGCAATGTGGGCTATACTTGCTTTGGGAATCATGGGCAACAAGTGTGCTGGACTGAGCTCACACATTAGGGTATGTCTGACAGAGGAGGAGTCTAGGATCAGGCATACAAGAAGGTCCTCTGCACCCAGGTACCCAGATTCTCGACAACCTATTCTTTCCCACCAGAAAGCCTCTCAAAATTCCTTTATAAACACTGTCACTTTCTAAAACCCTTTTCCTCCAGGTCATGAATACCACTCCTCAACGACTCAACCACACCAATGCTACTCTAACCTGTGGTTGTTGAATGTGTCAGTGGACTGGCCCTTCTCAGGTCATCACCAGCCCCATAAATGTTTCCACACCCCTTACCTTAAACTATTCCTTCACCAAAAAGATCACCACTTCCACTCATTCCCCAGTTCCCCTCTTACAGCCAGCCCCTCTTTGCCTGCAGAGTTCCTTGGGGACAGTTGAGGTAGACTCCCTAGCAGCTGAAAAATGTCACACCACTAGGACAGCCAACAAAACCAGAAACAATATCTGTTCCCCCTGCCCCATTCCCGGGACTCTCTTTCTATGCTGTCAGAGTGTATACCCCTGCTTACCCCAAGCCTGGAGAGGCATCTGTACTCTGGTATTTCTGGCTTCTGACATGGATATTATTACAGAAGATCAGGACCTCCCCATTCCCCTCATTGCATGCCTTCTATCTAAAAGGGCAATCCAGGCTATTCCCTTGTTAGCTACCCTGGGAATAATGGCTGCCATGGGAATGGGGGCTGCAGGAATGGGAACCTCTATCCACTATTACACAAAACTCTCTAATCAATTGGTAACTGATCTTCAAATGGTGGCTGAATCTATCCTAACCCTACAGAAACAACTTGAATCCCTAGCCTCAGTAGTACTCCAAAACCTATTAAGCCTTGACCTTATCACTGCAGAGAAGGGTGTTCTCTGCCTGTTTTTACAAGAAGAATGCTGCTTCTATGTTAATCAGTCAAGGGTAGTAAAAAATAAAATTAGACAACTCCAGGAGCAATTAGAAAAATGGAGAAGGGAGTTGGAGGACTTTTGGAATCCTCTAGGGAACAACATTTCACAGTGGTTCTCCTGGCCGATGCCCATCTTAATGCCTATGTTTCTTGCTCTCCTATTCTTAAGCTTCCTCCCTTGTGTCATAAAAACAGTACAAAGATTTCTCTTAGACCGCATGTCTGCTATTGCTAATCAAAAGTTTAACCAGTTGTACCTCCAGGGATACCAACCTCTCCAAAACCATCCAGAGGACTCCTGTGAGGGCCCCTACCAGGATGCCACAGGAGTCTGAGGCTCTTGCCCCATACAATGCCCCCTGCCAGTAGGAATCAGCTAAGAGGCCAATGTTTCACCCCAATTCCCAGTCCTCAGCCCCTACCCTCATCATTATTAAAGAAAAGATGGGTGAATGATAGAGTAATAATGTTGCCATTTTGTGAATTGGTGGCCATTTTATCCTCAGGCTTCACTTCTTGAAAAATGGAGCCTCCCCCAGGCAACCTCAACCCCAACAGAAACTCCTGTGCTGTAAGACAGCTCCACCCCAACGGAAACTCCTGCACACATGCTAATTACCTCAAACTCCTTCTTCTATAAAAGCCATGCCTAGCCTAGAGTCAGGGCTGCACCATCTTTCCCCAGTCAGCCTGGCAGCTTGAGCCTGTCATTAAACTTTGCTCTTGTATGTGAGACTTTTCTTTGCAAGTGGCGTTTTTCCTAATATGAGGTATTTATCAGTGCTTTATTATTATTATTATTATTATTCATATGTGCATACAATGTTTGAATCATTTCTCTCCTCTTCCCTCTGCCCCTTCTCTTACCCCCCTCCCCCCATTCTCTCCCTTTCCCCCCAACCCCTCACTGCCAGGCAGAAACTATTTTGCCTTTATCTAGCAATAATAGGAAGGACCAAGGATTTTTGCTAGTTGAGATAAGGATAGCTATACAGGGAGTTGAATTGCATTGCTTTCCTATACATGTGTGTTACTGTCTAAGTTAATTCTTCTCAAACTAACCTTTTCTCTAGTTCCTGGTCCCCTTCTCCTATTGGCCTCAGTTGCTTTAAAGTATCTGCTTTAGTTTCTCTGCATTGAGGACAACAAATGTTATCTAGTTTTTTAGGTGTCTTACCTATCCTCATACCTTCCATGTGTGTTCTCGCTTTACCATGTGATCAAAGTCCAATCCCCTTGTTGTGTTTGCCCTTGATCTAATGTCTGCATATGAGGGAAAACATATGATTTTTGGTCTTTTGGGCCAGGCTAACCTCACTCAGAATGATGCTCTCCAGTTCCATCCATTTACCTGTGAATGATAACATTTCATTCTTCTTCATGTCTGCATAAAATTCCCCTGTGTATAGATACCACATTTTCTTGATCCATTCGTCAGTGGTGGGGCATCTTGGCTGTTTCCATAGCTTGGCTATTGTGAATAGTGCTACAATAAACATGGGTGTGCAAGTGCCTCTGGAGTAACCTGTGTCACATTTTTTTCGGATCCTTAGGGGTTATAGCTCTCCTCACACATGAGGTCCTCTGGTTGTTTGAACTTTGTATGGGAAACTCCCAAGCAGTGGCTACTTTCCAACAATCTCTCCATCCCTTTGAGAATATACAAAACAATTAGTCAAATCAAAGTGCACTGGCTGAACCTCTGTGCTCTGGACTCACAGTTTTCTGTCCTAACACCACCACTGACATTCACACAGTTGGTCTTTCTCATCTTATCAGAGTTCAGGCTGCAGCTCAGCCAGTGTTTTTTCCTTGGCTTCCCTTAGTGGCATATGTCGAGGCTCATATTTCCCACTCCAGTAGATCTGTGCCCATGAATCTGAATCCAGTTCCTGGGACCACATTGATTTTTGTGGTGGTTGCTTACTTAGCCAATAGAGAATGGAAGGAATTTGAGGTTTGGAAATATAAAAATGCAGGGTCATCTGTCTCTTTCCCTAGCCCAGAGCTTTGACTGAGGTCTCTCCACAGTACCAGTGATCGAGCTAGGAAGCATTGGGCCCTTCTCCACTGTCTGCTTTTTGCGCAGTACATGAATCTCCTGTTTTAAACTTTATTTTTGTGTAGTACCAGCTTGTGCACTTACTGAGTTTCCTAAGGCTTTCATTTTCTTTCTTTCTTGCAGCCCCACTGGTGGGGGAGAGTAGGGATTCTCCCCTTCCCTACTATTTTGCTTCACACTCTATGTTAGAGTATGTTCCAAAGGTCAATATTTCTGGATTTTTGCCTGCTCTCTGTATATTGCTTACTGTGTCTTCCTTTCCCTTTCCATGCCACCAAACTCTCCTTGCAGCCACACACAGGTTTGTGGAGATGAATGAAAGTGCTGAGTGTCTCTAGTATGCCATCTTCCCTCCCCTCTTTTGTAATCATTTGGATGATTATCTTCTCCATCATTTTGAAGGTAAGTCACTTAAATCACAAATTTAGCATTACACAGGACCTAATCCAGAACACAGTATACAGATTAGACATACTTGAACTTGAATTCAGCTTCATTTGCTACTATAAACAGTAGTACCTGGAAAAAGTTACTTAAGCTATTTGGCACCTAGTTTTTTCTTTAGTCTTTTTATGAGGGTTAATGCAATAATGTATTTAAATTTTTGCACTAAAGGTGCTCAATAAATTATTTTTAAAAACATTTTATATTTTACAATTGTTACCTGCTTAGTTATTATTTGGCAAAATATATTTGAGCTGAATTTTCCTGTAGCTGAATATATATTACCTATAAGACTGATGTTTACTATTAGAACAAACATGCCTCACCTAATCTCATTTTTCATAACATCAAATATAATAGTAAATTATTGAACAACTAAATGTTTTACTTGGGGACTTTAATTATCTGTAGCTTATAAATCCTGAAATGTTTCCCTTAGATTAATTCAAAAGAAATCAAAATTTCTGTTCAAAATTAACTACAGGGATGCAGTCAAGAGATTCCTTGCTAAGGTCACTTAATCTTAAGTTTATATTCAGAAATGGAGGAGAGACATGACATGGTAACATGTTTCTTCTGCTGAGAAGCATATTACACTGCAGGCTTAATCTCCCATTCGTATGGTCTGGTTAGTTAGGGCATCTTACCTCCTTGTTCTCCTCTGACTTGCAGTGAAAATTTGAACATGTTGCTCTTCCTTTAATGCTGTTTTGAAAAATAAGACTTTTTTCATGACTGGGAATAAATCCCAAATCCTCCATATATTTACTATTATGTTAATCCTTGTGAAAATTTTTATTACTAAGTTTAGCAAGTATGCAATAAGAATGCATTGGCCACATAGTAAGTGCAACACCTTCATTCAGAATATAATTGTACTATTAAGCATTTTAACTTGGATGAAATTAAAAAACACCCTATAAACCACATTGATGTCTTGGGCATGTCTCATAAATTCTAATTGGTAATTTCCTCTTACCTGCTAGAAATACAATTCAATGACATATTCTAAGTGTAATTTATAGTCTAAAACATCCAAAACTAAGGAGGAGAATAAATTTGTCACTAATTGGTAAATTTTATTGATATAAACAGGCAATTAGATAATTTAGAACTTAAAAAAAATATATCCTGATCTTGGGGTGATTTAGCTGACTATTTTTTCCTTTGGAAAAAAAATATAGTCATTACTAATTAGAGAGTTAAGCTGAGCTAACCCCTAATTCTGATAGTTCAGAATATCACTGTCCTGACTTTTGTGAACAGCTTCTTCCTTGCCTATTCTACTTCCAAAAGGTTTTTTCTTTTAAAGAAGCTGAAACAAGGCACAGAACAAGGTTTTATATTTTTTTTCTAAAATATGCAGTTCTGTTTTTGTGTACATGGGCAACTACATGTGGCTTAATATAAAGATACAGAGCATTATGTACTTATATTGCATTATAACAGACATTTTTGTATGTGCTTGTGCACACTATCTTAAATGCTATGTGTGTTCTAATATCATAAACCGTAAAGTGGCCGTTATTATCTCCATTTTAAAGATAAGGAAGCTGAGAATAGACTGATTAGGTATCATGCACAGATCACATATCTCAGATCTGCTGAGTGACTCTGAAACTTGGGTTTTGAATTTTAGATGTCTTTTTGGACTCTAACATTTGTTGTTTTAAATATGAACTAAAGTGCTGTATAGCTCTACCTAAGCCCCACGTCTTTAAAAAGGTGAAGGCTTGCCTTTGTGCCAATCACTTGACCACATGGTTTTGGTTTAATCTTGACTCTAATGTCATTTTAAGATTGAAGATTGAATTGAAGGGCTCTTTTTCCATAAAGGAATCTGAACAAATAATGAATTTCAGAAAGGGTCACATTTCTAACTGTCATAGGACAACATATATGCAAACACTTTTTCTTCTACAGGGGATCTGTTTTTATAGGCTCTGCTCATTGTCATGCTAATGAAACCGTGGCTGCAGTGACAAACACACACACATCCAGTAAATGTCAACTGACCTCACTGTTCTCTAGGTTCAGGGAAACAGAACATCATATTTAAGTAGAGAATTTTTGTTCCGGCTATGAGGATTTCACTCCACAATATCAGCAGGACTGAGTAGCTATCAGAGGTGGCTTCTCTGTCCTATTAGGATTTCTCATTTCTCTGAAATCTGGTAGCATGGTCCTACATTGGATTCAGGCCAGGACTAGAGTTTATGACTGGAGTTTATATGCCTGACATTTCTAAAATTGAAGCTCCATATAAGTCAACCTGATTTATCAATAGTCCATTATCCAGGAAGACAACCTCACTGTCAATGCCATATAGAAATTTATGGAACCAATTACTCTTCAGAGATTGTCACTTGGCTTTTACTGTGTGCCTTGCAGAAATGTTTTGCTGGGAACAATTCGTAAGTAAACATAAATGTAGTAATATGGGTAAGTCAGCAAAGAAAGTTTTGGAATGAAGAGAGAAACAAAACCTGTGATAAAGAGCTAAACTATAAAATTGAAAAGAAAGTCAACCAGAAGGTTAAGGGACAGAATAGAACAGATAATTATCTAGAAAATTGAGAGTGTATGAAGGCAGGGGTGAAACAGAAAATCTTTGGGAAGGTTTTGAGAAACATGAAAGCATATAAATAAGATGGTCAAAGACTAAGCATTACATAAGTGCATGTCAGCCCTGCTGAGCATTTGTGTTACTTGAGGAGCTACTAAAAATGCTAAGGTGAGACCTGAGTATGGTCTAAGGATGCTCTCATGTGACTCTAATGTTCACCTAGGGTTGAGAAATTAAACTAAATGATGCTTTTAAGGCTGTTTATTGGTCTCTTACTTTTGCAAGATTAAAAAAGTGAGCCATAAATAGAGGTTTATATCAATTTTTTTCTTCAGAACATTTCAAAATCTGTTTTCTGTGAAAGTCCTGAAGAAGAAATCAGACTACTTTTTAAAAAATTATTATTATGCTGAGGGTATACTGTGACATTTATAAAAATTCTTGCAATATATCAAGTATATCATTCTTGAGTTTAACTGCCTCCATCATTCTACTTTATCCCTCTTCCCCCATTCCTGGAAGAGTTTCAGCAGGTCTCATTTTTCCCATTTACATACAAGTGTACACAGTATTTGCACCATATTCACCCTTCTATACCTTTTCCCCACATGATTCCCCCTCCCACTGTACCAACTCCTCAGACAGGACCTGCTCTGCCCTCCTGTTCTCCAGTTTTGTAAAAAAAATAAATAAAAGACTTTTTGTGGAGAGCAGAGGATGAGAAGCATATGAGAACTTGACATAAGCACAGCTATGTCAAATAATCTGCAGGCTGGGATGGGCACAGCCCCCAGCAGCAGAAGGGGGTAAGGGCAAAATGCAGCACAGCTGCTTTTCCTAAGATGTTTACATCCAGAAAGTAGCGATTGCAGCTTCCCTCTGTTGCCGGTTACTACAGTGTCATGCTCCCACCCAGAACTTTTGCTCCACCTCCTTGTCTGCCACTGTACATAATAAACTCAGTGGAGATGGATGAGACTGTTGTGTGTCTCCATCATTGTGCCCACCCTGCCTGACCCCGGCTTTCTGCATGTTTGTCTTCTGTCTTTTGTCTTTTCTTTATCTCCCATCACTCCCAGTTAGGTTTCTAGGACAAGCTTGCACAGGCCACAAGATTTTTTTGTTTAAGATCATTATACAAGGAGTTTCCTTGTGACATTTCCATATATATATATACATATAATATAATATACATTTCGATGTATATTATAACCAGAATTGAAAGGTTCATCTCCTCTATTTTTCTTCTTTCTCCCTTAGTCCCCTTCTTATGGTGATTTAACAGGTTTAAAATTCTATATTCATTCTTGTATAGGAAGTACATTAACCATTTCACCTTCTTAACTTCCTTCTTTTACCCTCTCTGTCTCTCACATATGACCTCCACTTAAAGCAGACTTCTAAGAGCAAGAGGCCCTCAGTGTCTTATAGTTGACTAATTCCTTCACATTTTTTCATATTTTATTAGGTTGGTATAGTCTTTAAGATTTATAATGACCCCTTTTTTATTAAATGCTATGAGAAAAAATAAAGAAAAACATTCTTTTTTTTTTTTTGCATTCTCAATTTAGAAAGAACTTTTAAAAGACTTTAGGTCCATTTCTTCATGTTGAAGCATGTAAATACTTGCCACAATATACAATAGATATTCACATGTAAATATTAAAGATTTTTGATAATTTGTTTATTTTGTAACTTTATGATAATTACATGTCAGTGTAGGATCACTGTTTGTAACAAAAGATAGTCAGGAAGGCTATGCATGTGTGGAAATTCCTGGGAGTATGTGGGAATGCTTGCAACATGCTACTCAACTTTGCTCTCAAAGTTGCTCCCAAAATAAAATAATTTAATTTCTTCTTCTCTCAATAGTAGCTAGAGTATTGTTTTTCTAAAATTTATAGCCAGTCATAACTATAATCATCAAAGATACTTTGTTCCCTGTGACTACTATAACAAGTTACTATTATACGTACCAACTTAAGCTATCAGAAACTTATTCTCTCACAAGTCTGGAGGCCACAAGTCCAAGGTCAGTATCATTGGGCTAAAATCAGGATGTTGGCAGGGTTATGGTCTCTTTGGATGCTCTAGAGGAAAGTCCGTTCCTTGTCACTTCTACCTGTAGTGGCTGCCAGCATTCCTTGACTTGTAGCAGCATCACTGTATTTGCTGCCTCCATGATTTCATTGCCTCTGCAAGTGTGTGTGTGTGTGTGTGTGTGTGCAAAATCTCTTTTTCTTCTTATAAGTATGCATGTGATTGATTGCATTGAAGATCCACCTGGATAATTCACATTAATTTCCCCATTTCACATTGCTTACTTAATTACATTTGCAAAGACAATCTCTTCTTTGTTGTATAAGCTAACATTATAGGGTCCAGAGAAGTGGATGTTTTTTGAGGAGTGGAGAGAAGTTTTAAGCCTGCTGCAAATAACAGATTAAAAAATTGACCTTAGAAAATGTTGCATTAAAATATGTTCAAGATTAGAATGCTACCTAATGTCCTTCCATCATTCCTGAAACATACATGGCCAGAACAGGTAATTATCCTACTCTTGTCCATGATCTGAGCTTCCCTCCATCTTTCTATGAAACTCTCTGCGTGTCTTCTTTCTGTTTGCAATGACAGTTTCTGAAATTGTGTTTCATAAATGTTGATCCTCCACTGTAATTCTTAGGAGTATGGTGATTATATTGTGAATATGTGCTATATAAAAACAACTTTTCCACCCTCATGCTGCAGATCTCAGTGAGGTGTTCTGGTATGTCTGGTAACTAATGTAATAGGAAAGGCCTGGGTTTGTAGGAAAGAATGGAAATATTTCCTCTTATAGCAGCTTCAGAAAAAAGTTTAATTCAAATTCTAAGAACCTAGTTGCTATAGGAGTTTCTGCCTGGCAGTCTTGGTTCATTCCTTCTATAATGTAACCCATGAAGATAACCAAAATACTTTCAGTAGAAGTCATGAAAGACCTAAGTCAATAAGAACAGTGGATATTGAGTTTAAGTTGCTAAAACATAATTTAAAAATGTGCCCAACTGATGGAACTGGGAACTTAAAAAATATTTAGTAAAGCATTTGTAGCAACAGTAAGAGTCTGACTCTTGGTTTCAGGAGATACTATTTCCAGGACTTCAGTGGCAAGGCACACTCTTTCCTCCCTTTCTTCCTTCAGCTTCCATGGACAATTGGCTACTTTCTGTCCTGGAGAATGCAACAACTTACTGACTGCTCTTAAAGAAAAACTCAAAACTCAAGTCATGCCCATGAATCCACAGCACATAAGTATTCATTAACTTGCCTTAAATTTTTCTCTTTTACTACTGTATCTCAGCTGAAATATAGCAGGAATGTTTGGATGTAGCAATACCAATAATTCTGGGACATTTTCAGGGTTAAATGCTTCTGTGGTGTAAGAAGACAAATAATATAGCTCAGAAAAAAAATGACACTGGGTGCTTCTGTTCTGTGATGGTGTCTGGTGTGTGTGTGTGTGTGTGTGTTCTCAAGACTGCAAAATAATTCTGAAAGTGAGAACTTGAAAGTCTCTGCATCTTTGAATCATGACGACTCAGCAAAAAGTTTCTTTCAAAAATACTTGTGGAACACCACAGAAGATTCTCTATATTGATCAGGTCATGGGCAGAGACCACATTTTGCTGTCACCATTGTGCTGCCTTCTAGAACTGCCTAGAGTTGTGCTCCTTGGGTAGTCCTTGTGTCAATTAATTAGACATTAATAGAAGAACATATGTGCCATTCTCCCCTGCTGCCTCTTGGCTTTAACCAGGTTGCCAAGGGTCAGAGAGAGATGAGCTACTGAAAGATGAAGACTTTCAGGAATGCGAGAGGGGACACACATTGTCCCCTCACTTCCAATGCAGTGTTTGACTGTTTGTTCCCAACTCCTGCTGCTCCAGTTTGCAGAGCCCAGGAAAGTCTCTTCCTGACCATGAATCTCATATTTATCCTTGAAATTCTCAGAAATAAGTTATTGAGTCAGAGATGGTGTGACTTGCTAAATTCTGCCTCTTATAACCTCTACAAGGATAAGTGTTTTGGGGAAACCAGAAAGAAGGCCGTGAAGACTATTTTGGGGTTTGAGTTGGCAAAGTTGAAATGTGCCTGAGTACCTGGAAGATGGTCAGAATCTGTGGAGACTCCTGTTTGTCTAAAACTTGTGTTCCAAGTCTAATCCCTTGAATGATCATTCTGATCAGAGTATTAGGGTGAAAGATTTTCTAGGAAAAAACCTACTGTTCCCCTCTTTCCCATGTTCTCTGGCAATACCCATCCTGTTTTTCTAAAAGTGTCTTTAGTAGTCAGACTACTCACTGAACACAACCTATGCTTTACCTTGCCTCTTCCAACAAGTGACAAATCCTCAGAATGACAGCCTGTTGGAAGGAGAGCTGCTGTGTCAAAATATTCATATGACTATAGTAAGTCAGCTGCTCATGCTCATCACAGCCTTTACTTACTTGTAAGTATCTTTGCCTCAGTGACACCTGCCTTCACTTGGTCTGGCTGCTGCAGAGATGAAAGCTTTGAGAGGCAGGGAATTGGGTTCTAATTGTCCACCACTTTTAAGAATTACTTAGGCAAGTCATCCTTTAGCTTCATTTTCTGATCTATGATTGGATCAGAATATATTTCAGGTACCTCTCTATCTCTGAATCAAAAAGTGGTTTTTTTTTTGTTACTTGATACTTTTTAATGGCTTTTCATTTATTTCATCATATAGAAGGTTCCAGGACAGATCTAGCACTGCCCCTAGTTTTAAAGCCCAGCACTGTTAAGAAAATGGTGATAAACTATGCTCATTGCCATGATTACCTCTGCATTTATGGAGAGATAGGTAGTTTTATAATGCATCTTCACATTCATTATTTCAAATACCCTCCTAGGGCATTTTATATAACAGAGAACTGAGGCTTAGAAAAGTAAGATGCTTACTCAAGACCTTGAGGCTAGAAAATAGTTGAGCTGGGATTAGAATCCATTTTTTTCTCCCTTGAAGTATGACAATCCGTCTATTTCAGTGTAATAAAATAGTACTGAAATGGTAAAAGGCAGAATGTAGCAATATCATTCAAATGGTGAAAATTGTGCTCCATTTATTTTTTCTGTAGTAAGTGAGTGGGGGAAGGGGCACATTTTAATTTCTTAAAAAGCTATTAGGAAAGTTACTATTATTGCCAAGGTCAAGATTTCTGTGAGTTACATCTATACTTTAAGTACTATGCTTACTAATACAGCATTTGTTTTGTTATCAGGAACTAGACTTTAGAGCATTACAGATTGCTTTCTCATTCTGAGTTAGCCTTTGTCCTACCACTGATTCCTCTATCTGTATACCATGTCCCTTTTGCTCACAAAAAAAGTGATTAGTTACTGTAAGGGAGAAGTTATTGAGAAAAGGCATAGATTGATTTCTCTTCCTATATTCTGGTGTCATCTTTGTAAGAAGTTTTTTATATATGGCTCTTCTTGTTGTAGAAAATGAACCTTAGGGAAGATATGGAATTTAGTTGGATAGATCACCATGTTAGTCCCATCAAAGAGCAATTGGTGAGATCTTCTTTAAAATGGGATGACTAAGATTAGAAGCTACCAGAGGACAGGACTTAATGAGTAATTTATAGTGTTATCACTTTTCTTATTACAATTGACTCCTCTTCTAATAGAATCTTCTGTTCTGTGTTGTATAAATTTTAATTGAATTAAATTTCACCAAATGAAGGACAGTAGTTTTCTAAAGAAATGTGTAATACATTGGGGATAGGAAAGGAGAGAAAAGAACAATAGAAAAGCTCAATTAATTTCTTTCTTGTGAACTCCCTGTGAACCTTTTACAATTAGGAGAGCAAATTGTACTCAAAACTTCATTGTCCAGGAAACAGTCTTTGTTTAAAGAACTAATGCAAATTCCAAGACTTTAGCTTATTGAATTTAGTTCAATGGCTTGTGGCCAAAAATTTAATGAGGACTGAAACAACTGATATCTTCCACTATTCAACTCTGTGCCACTGGGACTATGGTTGATGGAAAGAAGAGGTGTCTGAAAGTTCAAAACAAAGTTAATATATTCTGTCTATTTGCAACTTTTATCAAAATGAAGTCACCTTCATAACAATGACTTGTAGCATGATTTTTGTCCTCATTTGCCATTTTTGGCTGAAATTTTGAGTGCAAATAAGGGAAAATAAATCAGTCTGCCCTTCTCTTTCGCATTTGCCTTACAGAGTTGGGAGTTGGGAAGCGCTTTCAAATTTCAGAGAAATAGGCTGAGAGCAAAGGAGACCTTTTCAGTAGTTTGCAAAGTTAATTCAAAAGATTTGCTTTGTGAATGTTATAAGGGTAAACACAGAATTCGTAGTCTTCCTTAATATTTAATAATTCTGAGTGAGCTAAACAAAGTAGGATGAAAAATGAGAAGTCAAAGACTGCACAGTTTTTAGTTCTCTTTATTTCTCCTTGTAATTAATAGACTGCTTTCATTTTTTTCAGTATCTTTATAGTTTATTGAATACTCAGAAGATTAATATATGACTATTGCATGTCTAGGATCTCTGAAAGATAAAAATGTGACTCCTTGTCTTTTCTTTGTGGAATAGAGCTATATTTATTTATATAGAGAAAATTAAGTTACCATTAGCCACGATGTGAATGTATATATGTGTTTGTATACATTTTCCTCCTGGTATCTTGACGCATATCTTGGAGATTAAAATTCTATTACTTTTCATAAAGTCAAAAATGGGTACAAGTACCAGCAATCAACATTGAACTCGTGGGTCTTCTTTCGTATAGGTACAGCAGGAAGTCGCCTTCCTTGCTCAGGAAGGATGGATTTGGCATCAGATAAAACTAGGAGGTGAAACTTGGACTAGAATATTATTTGGAAATCTAGTTTTTTGCCTAAGGATGTATTTTTTATGCCACACATGCAATGCTATGAGTAGGCAAATTGATACCAGCTTTTAATCTGAGTTGAAACTCAAGAGATGATAGATCTATTATTCACATGTTGAATACCTGAACAGGTGCTACACCTTAACAAACAAGATGGTTAGGTAGAAATAGACTTTTACTGTATGTTATCAGGCAGGTAATTTAATGTGAGTTTCATTGCCATAATTAGGGCTATTGAGAATGTCACTGTAATTATGGTTACTTAAAAAAACTCCTTCTTAATTATCATGTGAGGGGTGTGCTTTCAATGGAATATTGATACCATTGCCCACTGCTGAGTTAGACTCAGGATGCAATGACCAAACATCTGCTATGGTGACATCTACCCAATGCACTTTATGATGACATATTAGGTCAGGGCTATGCTGACTTATCTTTAAAAGTTGTTTGTTTTAATAGTTAGAGATTTTTAGCAGAAGTGGACTTAATTCCTGAATTAGTGGGACAAATCTTGTAATTCTCCTTTTTGTTTGGCAAAATTCCTATGTGCAAGACATGATAAGTACTAAATATTATCTTCATAATAATTTTATTTTAGCTTTAAGCATTTTTACATAAACATCATGGAGTGAAGTTAGCTGGAATGCAGGATAGTTTTTATACTTCTGAAATTTCACTGTGGAAAATATGAATTGATCCAGGGGAAATAGGAATTCTTTGGGGGAAAGGAGTTGGCCTTTTTGTATTTAAATCATGGAATGAGGCCATGAAGTTAAGAAGTGAATCATTTCTGGGCATATAGGTGTTATGGATCATATTGATTATAACAGAACTTTTTTTTGAGGGATGGGTCTGAGTTGAATAAAATAATCCTGTCAATATGTGAATATGTTTTCATTAGGTAATAAAAGGAAAATAATTGCTATTTATTTTAAAGCTATATATGTCATAAATTATTAAGTTCTTCCCAAAGATTCAAGCTCCAACTAGAAAGAGCTGAGCTTGACAAAGAGGCTGGTCAATTGTCATGAGAATTTCTACCTAGGAAATATTTTAATATGGATATATTCTGATATGACTGGCTCTAGAATCCTACTGAAATAGATCTTATAAGAGATGTCAGTTTGTCAAAGATAATGAGCTGTGAAACCATCATGGGATTTTATATGCTAGGAAAGACTTTGTGGGTTCAGCCCAGAATGTAAGGAGCTTCAAAGTCACCACTCCATCCTAACAACAAGCATAAATCTCAAAAAAATTGAAAAGGTAAACAGCTGTTCGTAGATTTATGAAACAGGTGAGGTCAGGGCAAACTGCTACCTTCAAAACAGGAGAGACAGGAGGGTACAGACAATCACAACTTTATTGAAGTGGAGCCCATGACCAGAAACCTCTTCTAGAAGCAGGTTGGGAAGAAATATTTGAACTGTAACTAACATTGCTGAAGGCTCAGTGTGGCCAACTCTGAGTTAAACTTGAGGGGCAGTGGGTTAGAAGGGAATCATACATTTTTGAGAGTTTTACCTCCAGGAACTTGATCAGGTTCTCACAACCAATATCAGAAATATCTGCCCAGCACTAATCCCTATTTAATGGTGCTCCTTTCACTCAGTACACATGTGTACATATGTACATACTTCAACACAAAATCAGAAGGTTTATTTTTAAAAATGCAAAAACAGTTTGAAGATATTGAACAAGAATCAGAACCAATGTCAGCTATGGCAGGGATTTGAGAGTTGTCAGACTGGAAACTAAAAATAATATGGCCTTTATGGAAAAGGTAGACGACCTGCAACAACAGATGGACAATGTAAGTAGAGAGATGGAAAAGCTAAGGAAGAATGAGGAAGAATGATGAGATTAAAAACACCATAAGATAAATAAAATGCCTTTGATAGACTCAACAGCAAATTAGACATGGCTGAGGAATGGATTCCTAGCTTGAGGAAGTATTCATTTACAAAAGCAATCCATGGGGGAAATGCCTAGTGTTCTATGACAGTGTAAACTGGACCAGTTTGGGGAATCTCATATGGTTTCTGGGCAGTGGTGGGACCCATTATTAAGAAAGAAACAGTATGTTGACACTAGGGAATTTCTTCTGGATTAGGTGGGATCATGGCGAATCTCATATGGTTTCTGGGCAGTGGTGGGACCCATTATTAAGAAAGAAACAGTATGTTGACACTAGGGAATTTCTTCTGGATTAGGTGGGATCATGGCTAGTGGCTAAAGGTATAGGAGTTGACTCTGGTTGCAGAGAGATGATAGATGACGCTGATGCAGATTTCAAATACCTTCTGTTTCCAGGAATCCTCTTAGTGGAATTGAGAAAAGGAAACAGATCTGAGGGTTCGAAAGTCCTAATGTAATTTTAGCCTTTTTTTCTCATTAGTTTAGAAGCCTGGCAAGTCTTACATGGTAGCTGAAGGCAGTCACTACTTGTTGCTGAGTGATCATTTGTTAAGTACCTGTCATTGATTAGTTAAAATCTCATAACAATACTGAAAGTGATGTTGCCACTTTATTGGGAGGGTTTAAAAGATAAAGCACTTCATGGCTTCAAGGGAAGGACAGCTAGATTTTTGACTGCTTATGATTTACGTTATAGGAATAGTAGACCAGGAAAACATAGAATGAGGGAAGAATAATATGCAAGGAAAACAGCTTATGGAGAAGACAGAACAATGAGGGGCAAAAATATTTTCATTTTTGGAAAAGGAGAAAGATTACTGGTGGCCCAGGAGCTGGTCCTCAATAGTTTGCTTGAAAAATGTCTTAAGACTGTGTCCTCTAGAAGCAGAGTCTAAGAAAGGGATCCTTATGCAAGTGGTAATGAAGTAGTGCTTTGGGTGAAACCACTGTGCATGTGAGGGAAGCAGAATAGAACAGGAGAAGCCAAGCAAGAATATGGATTTACTTGAAGTACAGTTTCAGTCTGGTTAAAACTGACTTGAGAGGTTTTTGTGGCTAGAGTAACTGGGCAGGACTATAAGAGCACTCCATCAAGCACTAGGGGTTGATGTGTGACCTCCCAGGGAACACCAAGAGAGTCAGGGTTTGAGAGTGAGCCATTAGTATCCACAAAACAGGATCATATTGGGGTACCAACATCCTCTGATATAGTAGAGGGTGTCTGGTAAGAGTCAACTGGTTGGACTAGGTAGGACCATAATGAAGACCATCAGACAATTGCTCAGGACTATATGGAAATTGGGTCTTCACTTGCAGAACACCAGTTTTATTCGAGCACTATTCCTTTTATCTGTTCCTAGGAACCCTTCCACCTGGTAAGGATTTCATCCAACTGCAACTAGACCTTTGCCTCTTGGTAGACCAGCAGGGCTAGTGTCATATGTCCCATAAGAATTATACTTAGTCATCATCACATTGATTTTATGAGCACCATATGCAGGGAATTGATAACTAGTGGTACAGTAGTGGACAGGCTCCTTACACTTGTAATTAAGGGAGGGTGCCACATTAAAGCATCTCAGACAAACTCAATAACTGCAGAATAATTAGCATCTCTCTTGTAGTTAACAGCAGAGCATGTAGTTCACACTCCTGGAAATGCAAGGCCTCTGGTGTCCTAAGTAGAGAACCTGGCTTAGGCTTGAGGTCATAGGAGGCCTCTTTTTCTCACATTTAATTTAAATCCTAGAACCCACACACTGGGACATATTACTTAGAATGTGACTTAAAACTAGGTTGAAGAAGAGATGACAATATGCTCTGTCATCAACTTCAGACTGCTCACAACAGTCCTGTCTCTTACCTCGCTCTGTCTACCTCCTAACATTCTCTTGGGTAGGGATATAGGGCTTTGATGAAAAATTTTCCTTCCAGTGGAGGAAACCAGAGGAAGAGGGAAATTTGTTTACTACTCTAGTCATAAGATGATATAACAGAAACCTAGTAAAAATTGATGTATTGGCAGTAATTAGGGTCCGATCTTCTGTGTGATATAAGTAATCAAAGCTACTTAGCCTTGGAAACAGCTCTTTAGACTGATTGGTAAGATACCTGTTTTCTGCTCTTGGTTTTTCTTTGAACTTGAGGAAATCTCTTCTCCATGTTTCTGCTTCTCCACTATAATTATGTGACTGTTTGTATACATCTTCCTAAATAAAGTATGAAGATGGGACTATTTTATAGCCCAATTATTTTACCAATGATAAATGAGCTTGGGATGCACTCAGAACAGACTATTCTGGTAGCCATGGTCAAGGTATTATGATTGTGTGGGGATATTATTAAAAGAAGTAAAAGAAAGACTGTCAAGTTACTCAGTTAGGAAATAAAATAATTCATTAATTGAGAAA
This sequence comes from Castor canadensis, assembly GCF_047511655.1. Taxonomy (NCBI): domain Eukaryota; kingdom Metazoa; phylum Chordata; class Mammalia; order Rodentia; family Castoridae; genus Castor; species Castor canadensis. Next base: position 79,456,868 of record NC_133388.1, on the reverse strand, counting down.
GAAAAAACAATTAAAATATTATCAGAGATACATAGGTCTCATAATTGTTTAGCTGATTTTTCAATTTTTGGCCAATTACATTTATTTCAAACAAACATTTTGGAAAATGTTTTGAAATGTGAGTTTCTAATTTTTTGAATTCTTAACTCTTAATTTTATAAATAATGAAGTATTCTGAGAAATTACATATTTGTTACATGAAGAAATTATATCTGTTAGTTTGACCTCTGAATTTTGCTGTTACAAAGATCAGATAGATGGAATATATGAAATTATAAAACACCTGGAAAACATATTAGTATTTGCTCTCAAATTAGTTAAGTGATTAACAGAAATTGAATGTGATTTGCTCTTTTTTGTTCTTTAATCTACGTTCTATAAATACCAAGAAAATATGGACATAGAAAAACTAAGCAGACTCTGGATCAATTACCAGTTGTCTACTAGGAATAATGATTTTCTTAAATTAGTTTTTATTAGATCATTGGAATTTTTTTTTCTTTTTTTTTAAGACAGGGTCTTACTCTGTAGCACAGGATGGCCTCAAATTTGTGATCCTCCTTCTTCAGCCTCCTGAGTGCTGGGATTAAAAGTATGAGCCACCACACCTGTCTTTATTCATCTCTAACATTCTTGATTTCCTCTTTCTATCTCAAACCTGTGGTGGACTTGGGAAGAAAATAATAATTCCATGCAGTACTGCCGAAAACTTTTTACCATGTCACAGTAAGGATTTAGTTAGTATTCCAGGAAGTTTGTTGACTTGGTAGAATAGGAATGATTATTTAATACAAAAATATGAAAGGAGTGAAGAAAAAAATTCCAAATGGATCAACCTGTTGTGATAATTTTAAAAAGTAACACTTAAGGGATGCCCACAAATGCCCAAAAAGGAAGTCAATTTTGCTTACTTGCTCTACTTTATTTCCTTTTTTTGAGTTTTATTCTTGTTTATTTATTATAAATTTATTTTTGGTGATATCTGGTAGTTACAAAACAATATAAATATATAAGTATGATTATGAAGCATAATGATAAGGTGAACTCCTGTGAACTCAGAATCCATGTAAAAATTAGAACAACACTGATAGAATTTATTTGTTCTTCTTTCCTATGTCTCTTGCCACTTTCCTTGTGGAAATAATGACTATTTTGGATATTGCATTTATTTTGCTCTTTGTAAAAATAATTTAAGAAGTCATATGTATAGACATTCTTCAACAACATATTGTTTAGTTTTGCATTGTTTGGTTGGTACGTTTACAAGAATGGTAATGCTTCTGTGATTGTCTTTTTCATTCATTATTATATTTAAAGATTCATTTCTGATGCTTTGTTTGATGTGAGGCATTCATTATAATCACCAAGGAATAGACAATTCTTTGAATTTACTAATTTATGTATCAATTTATCCATATTTTTCTAAGAAACATTTGAATATTTGAGTTGTTCTCCATTTTTCATGAGTATGAACAACACTTCTATAAACATAGGCTTCTGTGCAAGTGCTTCTCTATGCATTTACCTAAGCACATGGTCATGAAAGATGCATATATCATATTCTGGCAAATAGGGACACAATGTTTTCCAAAGTGTTTGTACAATTTACACTCCAACCAATAGTGACAAAAGTCCCAACTGATCAAAATCTTATGCTTTTTTGATGTGGTCATACTTTAAATTTAATTTTTGTCTGTCTTGTGAGTATATATGATGTTTTGTCTTGAGGTTTAAATCTTTCCTAAAATAAAGCTGGTGTTTGTTTCATTTAAACTCCTTGTCCTCAGCCAGAATTGACTACCTCTCCTAACCCATTTGTTCACATAGTAATTGGCGTCTGCCTTACCTTGAGAGAAAATGATGGAGACTGCTACTATATGGAGAAAACTTTGAACTCTTCCAAGCTTTCTTTCTGTTTCCTTGTTAATGCATTATGTGCTCTACCAAGAACATAGGGAGAGGACACAACTCCTCCATCTCAGGACTGTGTCTTCTCCCCACTGATATGTGTTGTAGATTGAGATTTCTTCTTGTTTACTTATTGTAAGTAGGCTTGCTTTGTTGAGAATACAGCTGCTCGATAGGTAGCGTGTTGAGTGACAGTTAGAAATATACAGAGGTGGGCCTGATTGATGAGTTTCTCATGGCAGCGGGATAGATTATATTGCTTACCAAAGGCTGGGAAGCAGGCTTCCTTTAGAGGCAAGTTTGAGCTTGGGATAAGAAAGCACAGGGAAGAAAATATGGGTATCTTCAAAGAAATTTTAAAGTTAAGGAATAAGTATATATGTGAACTCTATCCTGAGGTCTGCCTTTCCAGGTAGAATATTTCCTCAGACATTTTAAAGCCCTGGAGATATTCTTCAGCCCTAGACAGTATCAGGAGATATTTTTAGGCCTAGAAATGGTGAGTAACCTGCTCAGGATTACACAACTAGTTATTGGCAGACCTAGATTTAACTCCAAAGTATCTGAACACTCACCATGAGCACATTCTCCATTGAAACAGAAGTTGTATTGCTTCCTCTACCCTACTCTCTAGTTTTTCTTCTAGTGATCAAGTCAAAAAATGTCACAGTATGCAGATACACAAGGAAGAAACAATTTATAGGTTATAATCTGTTAGACTAAAGGTTTATAACAAAACAAAATTGTGTGCTAAAGAGTTTATGTTTGAACTTTTATAAGCAAAAGACTACTTCAACCCAGGGATTTCTGTGAATGTGATTTGTTAAGAAATGTCCTCCCCCCAAAAAAAGTCTAGTTGAAGGCATGAGGAATGAGTCAGGGAAAGGAAAAGAGGCTGTACAAGCAAGCCCCACCAGAGAACAACTGGTCCAGCCCCATGGGGAGTTTTGAAAATAGTATAGGTTACACCTTGGAATTGTGCCCTTGGGGGAACAATGGAGCTGGGGCATTTATATATACTTTCAAGTTCTCTTTGTTTAATGGCCATTCCTGGGGTGAAGAGAAGTGAGTCCCTAAGCACCTCTAGCTTTCCACACTTGATCTTAACCAACAGGCTGAGAAGCATGCACCTCTAGCTATCCTTATGCACAAAGCAGATTCTAGAAACCTGAAGGAAGCCCAACAAAGACTCAGCTGGCTGTCAGATTGAAAAGCACATCAGTAACTAGTGTGCATGGAGATGGTAAAGGGATCTGAGGAAATGTGCAAAGCCCTGACTGCCTCTGTTGTTGCTTTAAACTACAGCTTTCCTAGGACAAAATTCTCTGAAGCAGTGACAGTAGTGAAATTACTACAGAAAGAATATATATCCTCAGGCCATCTCACACATGGCTGATAAAAACAAATTCATACAACTTGGCAATACATCTCAAAACTCTTAAACATAGAACTTTTCTATTATCAGTAAGAATTATAGTGAGGCTTACTGATGGGTTGAATGGCCCAAATCACACAGCTAGGAAGTACATTGAATAGTTATAATCTGAACCACATAGTACACTTGACTCCAGCATCTTTTCTATTAAATGATTAAGGGTAGGTGCAAAAAAAAAATCCATCTAAAGGTATGTGCTTGTAAAGTTGCTTTATGTTAGAAAATAGGAGACAATATAAATTTGTAACAATTGAGGTTTGGTTGAAGAATTTGTATTACAGTTATAAGATGAGATAATTTTAACACTTAAAAACACTTTCATCTATTGAAAATCCATATTTTATGTGAAAATATGAAAAGTTGATCACTTTATTAAATAAAATAATGATCAAAACAACTATCGTACATATTTCCAGTTTTATTAAAATAAATAAAACAAACAAAACTACCTGTGAACAGCCATTAGGTGTGGGAAATGATAGATTCAAGCCCTGAACAGCTTTTCTGATTCTCCTCTTTGATTCTTCATTGAGGCATCTCCATTTCTATATAGTAGTGAAAGCTATATTTTTTTCTCAAATTTTTTGAAGTTGCTAACTGCAAATGAATGAAGAGGGTACTCATTCCACAGGGAGATTTAGCCTTCCTTCTGACTCACTTGCTGGGTTTTGTGCACTGTAATCTTAGTAGGCGCTGCTTTGAATGTTCTTCCCCTGAAACCTCCCACTAATTCTCACATCTTCATCTCAGCTCCAGCATCATTTCCTCATGGAAATTTGTTTTAATAACTGGGCCAATCCTTACTTTGTTTTCTCCTAGATTCATGTCTCACTCTTTATAGCTCTTAACATAGTGACAGTTTTGTTTTACTTGTACAATTACCTTATGAATGACAATATCTCTCATGAGGCTGTAGGTGCTATTATTGAACAGATCATATTGTCCTTGGTACCTTCAGAGCTTGACCTTGTGTCTGAAGCATGATGGTTGTACACCGAATAATTTTGTATACATTAATGACCATGAGAATTAATGGAGTGTTGGAGTGTTTTGCTCCTTAGTCCAGCAGGGCAGGAGTGAGAGTGGAGGGCAGTCACTTTTCAGACTACCTTGATTAAGGCATTAATGTACAGCAATAGAAAGTCTGGGGAGCCCAATCTTTTTCTCAATCTGCCCATCTTCTGCCATGACCCACTAGATTCTTTTCACAGAAGCCACTTGGCACAAGATTGGATAATGCTAAGGACCCATCATTTTCCATTCTTCAAATATTTTCCCCACAGCTTTTCTATCCTTTGTCTTCGCTCTTTATTTCTCATTTAAGTCTCTTTTCATCTTTTCATTATGTTTCTTTTCTCCAATAAAAAAAATTCATGGCTGGGCACTTTGGGCTCACATCTGTAATCTTAGCTACACAGAAGACAGATGAGGAAGATTTCAGTTTATGGCCAACCCCAGGCAAAAAAAGTTCACAAAGCCCTGTCTCAGCCAATAGCTAGGTTGGCACTTGCCTGTTATCCCAGCTACACAGGAGTCTCAGATTGGGAGCATCACAGTTCTAGGCTGGCCCAGGCGAAAAAGTTTATGAGATCCCTGTCTCAACAGAAAAATCTGAGTGTGATGGCTTACTCCTTTCATCCCAGCTATGGTGAGCATAAATAGGATTGTTGTCCAGGTCAACCCAATTAAAAAATAAGAATTTATCTAATAAATGATCAGAACAAAAAGGGCCAGAGGTATGGCACAGGCAATAGAGAACCTGCCTAGTATGCTTAAAGCCTTGAGTTCAAACCCCAGTACTGCCAAAAAAAAAAATCATGCATTTGACAAAACTCATTTTTGAAAACCACACTAGATATGAGGAATACAAAAATCAAATGGTATCCGAGTATAGAAAATTCAAGGTCCGCCCCATCCCTTTTATTCAAGCATTTCTTCTCTCATTTAATAAAATATGTGCACACTATGCTGGGTACCAGATAAGACATGAGACAAGAAATCAAGTTTTGGACCTGTGTTCAAAATATGTTACAAAACATTTTGGAAGCAAGTGATATATAGCTGAACAGAAATACACAAAATGGTATTTTCCCCAAGGGTTATTCCAAGCATAAGAGAAAGAATATCAGCATGTATTTACAAATGACTGATGTGCTGTCTCATATGCCCATTTTTGAGTGATGGTAAACTTCCAAAATAGCAGAACAATGATCAAAACTTACAAAGGATCCTATATGGTTTGAGATCCTTTCAAATATTACTCTATAAATAGTAAGACATTTAGAAGAAATTCTGTAAAGGATAAGTGACTTAGCTTTTGTCACTTGTATCTCTACAATGAAAACATAGAGCTATTAAGTATCAATAAATGTTTTCACCATATTGCTTAAAGAATAGAGACTGGTGATTATGCCAATGTCAAGAAACCACTTGACCTACTTTCTATACTTAGTAGATGCTCAGTGACATCTTTGGATACAACTCACATGTCCATCCTGATGAATCATGTAGAACATTCGGGGAACAAATGGAAATTTAAACAAAGAAATTGATATTACTCCAATAATTCTTCAATGTAAATGAATAGGAGGTTCTAAAAGTGGATATCATAAATTAAAATTTTCTTTGGATTTAAAAAATCATCTAGAGGAAATCCATAATATAATTTATCTTTATTCATTTTTAAGGGACAGGAGAAGCAGTGATTTTTAAAACCCACAATATCATTTTGTTTTGTTTCTTGTATCCAGAACTATTCGGATTCTGCTACTTTTGAAGTTTAGAGTTTCTTGGAGAAAAGCCAGGAGAACCTGGGAGAATAACACTACTACATTTGTTTTAAAGATGAAAATGGAAGTGTACCATCAGAATTGAGCTATCGGGATACAATTTAGCATGAGAGAACTATGCAGAAATTACTGGGCCTGTTCAAAGTATGCTCGTTGGGGATAAAGATGACTTTAGTAAGCATAAAAGATTTAATTCAAAAAACGTTTTTGAAAAAAATGAGTTAGACAAAAATAGTAATGTACATTTGTGCATTCATGTCATTTGAAGTCAATTATATAGACTTGAATTTATTTTCTACTGAATTTCTGTTTACAGTGCTTTTTCTTCTAACTTTGTGCTGTTCACATTGGCATATCCAAAATTTAGTTACAATATGTCTATACTGATAATATCAATACTGGTATCTATGACCTTTTATGACGAGGGTCTAATGAAAAAGTGATAAGAACACTTCCCTTAATGTCAGGAGAGTTAACTTTTAGATTCACTTGCATCCTTAATAAGCTCTGTGACCTTGAGAAAGTCACATAATTTTATTAATCTTCAGTTTTCTCATCTATGAAATGAAGTTGGACCATATGATTTTGAGAGTCCCTTTCATCTCCAAAATTATATTACATTGGCAGCACTCATTTTTACTAATTTAGAGGAACAATGAACTGCTGTTATGATACAGTAGGTTAATCCTCACTATTTCTGCCTAATTGGCTTGAAAAGCGAGAGACACTGAGGTAATAGGAAGGGATGCAGCTAAGGATGCCGCAAATGTCACAGGTGAAAACAGCTCAGTACTCTGGATGACTTTCTATTGTCTATTAACCCCACTGTCCAGATGCTCTTGACCATTCTCAGAGCTGGGATCTGGCCTTGGACTCTAGTGATCTCCAGTATAAACAACTATATGTTAACACTCGGGAATAGTATTTGTTTTTGAATATCCTTCTCAAATATACACAAGTTTTAGCATTTAATTGTGGGAATGTGTCTGCTACTATGGACTTTATCTATTTCAAGGGACCTTATCTAGTTCACATCAGGGAGTTAGTTGTAGACTTAAGTCCAAGATTGTGCCCATGATCCTGGGACCACATCTCAGGGTAATATTTTTAAGCACATAGAATAAAATATACAAGATTGCAAAGAAACTAATCAAGTTGAGGTACATTTCCACCCATAAATCCTGGAATAAGACCTCTATAGGTATCATTTTCCACCTTGCCTAGATCCTCTCCAAGACCAGGGAATGTATCTCTTATTCATTAATGTGTTCTAAGTACCTAATACTATGCATGGTTCACACAGGGTGCTCTATGAATTAATGCCTACTCATTGGTTGCACTAATTTGATGATCTTTCAGATTGTGAGTGCCTTTGCAGGTCTTGCATGGGGCTTCACACATAGTTCGTACTAAACTAACATTTATTAAATGGATACACAGATGAGCTAGGTCCAAACTTTTTTCACTTTCTTCTGGCAACACTGAGTACTGGGTTACTGGATTGGTGTTGATAATTCTGTTCTCTGGGGTACAATGGTGCTAAGTCTGCTCTCTGTGAGTATTGAACAACTGAAGGGGAGGGTGTATTGGTCTGTTTGGGCTGACATAACAAAATGGGACAACTTAAACAACAAAATTAACTTTGTCAAAGTTATAGAAACTATAAGTCCAGGATTGAGATTCTAGTAGGATAATATTTTTTGGTGAAGATTCTATTCTTGGCTTGCAGATGGCTAGCTTCTTGTTCTTGCTGTGTAAAATGCTTTCTTATTTATTTATTTAGAGATAGGGTCTCTCATATGTAGCTCAGACTAACCTCAAACTCTCTATCCTCCTGCCTTAGCCTCCCAGGTGCTGGGATCAGAGGCATGCACCACCATACTTATTTCATGTCTCATCTTTTTTATTGTTAATATTTTTACTACTGTGTATTAGTTGTACACAAGAGTTTCATTGTGATATTTATATGCATGCATATAATATACTTTGATCATATTCACCCTCTATATATTTCTGTCTTGTCTCCCTTCTTTTTATAATTTTTAATGAGTTTCATTATTCTATTTTGGAAATGCATGTAATGTGGGAAAATATATGGAACTGGAGATCATCTTGTTAAGTGATATAAACTAGATTCAGAAAGATAAATATTATATGTTTTCTCTCAGATGTGGAATCTACACCTGAAAAAAATGTTAAAAAAAACCATGAATATTAAAGGGGACCATTTTTTTGTGTAGGAGATCAGAGGGAGGGTGAAAGAAGAGGGCAATGGGAGGTGGATATGATGCAAGTACATCATGTCTCATCTTGTAAGGACACAAATCCTATCAGATCAGGGTCCTACACTTATGACTTTATTTAACCTTAGTTACTTCCATAAAATCCTTATCTCCAAACACAATCACATTCGGGAGGTTAGCACCTCAACATGGAAATTTTGGAGGGGATGCAATTCATTCCACAGCAGAGGGTCAGTGTGTGCAGGGGACTTCAAGAACAGAAAACCCCAGTTCTCATTCAGGATCTGCTATTAACGAGCCAAAGACCTAAAGGATATGTACTGTTTTCTCACGTGTGAAGTATTGGGACAAAATAATCCAAAATTTCCTTCCACATTCAGTTTCTTTGAACTTAGGTGAAAGTGTAAGGAATCTCAGCAGAACAAATTTCCCGAATTGAAAATTCTTTTAGAGCTTTATCATATGTAGCTTCTCCTAATACCACACAGTAAGCTTATCTTTTTGTTTTAATGAGCTAAGTCACTGGTTTATTTTGTTTTTTTAAATTAGCATATAATAGTTGTACAGGAGGCTACATTGTGATATTTATATATATGCTTATAATATATCTTAATTAGATACACACCCTCCATAACTCTCTTCCTGCCTCCCCCTTTTTAGAACATTTTTCTATTTTCATATATGAGTACAAAATACATCCACCATATTCACCCTCATTTATCCTTTCCTTGTACCCACCCACATCCCACTGGTACCCATGTCCTGGAAAAAGCCTGTTTGATCCTTGTGTCCTTCATTTTGTTTAAGGTGGATATTGATTGATAGTCCAAGGGAGTTTCACCTTGGTACTTCGGGCCTGTATACATTGTGCTTTAATCAAATTACCTCCCCATTGCTTAATCATTCTGTATCACCATGCTCCCCTAATATTCAACAGTTTATAATACATTATGTTATATTCACATATCAATGGGTTGTTTCAATATTTTTCATTCTCTAAGATTCTCTTTCTCTCTCTTGCTTCCTATTGTCCCTTCAGACAGACCCACTAATATAATCTTGTTTTCTGTCTCACTACATACATGCATGTATTATATGCATATATGTGATCATATATGTACTTATATGTACATTTAACTTATAGTTCTAGCTTCCATATATGAGGCAAAATTTGTGATCTCTGACCTTTTGAGACTGGCTCACTTTGCCAGTGTGACATTCTCCAGTTCCATTCATTTACCTGCAAACAACATAGTTTCATTCTTCTTTATGGCTAAATAAAACTCCATTGTGTAGATATACCACATTTTCTTAATTCATCCATCAGTCTGGGGGCATCTGGGCTATTTCCAAAGCTTGGCTCTTGTGAATGGTGCTGCAATAAACATGAGTGTGCAATATCGTCATTAACACAAACAACAACAAATGCTGGTTCGGATGTGGGGAAAAAGGAACACTGCAACACTGTTGATGGGAATGTAAATTAGTGCAACTGCCATGGAAAGCAATATGGAGATCCTTCAAAAAACTAAAAAGGGAACTACCATATGATCCAGCAATACCACTCCTGGGCATATATCAAAACAATGTGATTCAGGATGCAATAAAGCCATTTGCACACCCATGTTTACTACAGTGAGCTTTACATTGATAAAAGATTCCAAAGCTTTTCCATGAAGTTTAATATACAAGATGTGCTGATAAAATTGTGCCATTGGTGGTTCAACAATCTGTTCAGCTTCTGGTAATGAACTGTCTTATACTCATAGCTAGGATTGGAAGTAGCAATTTTGGGCTGGTGGAGTGTCTTAAGTGGTAGCATGCCTGCCTAGCAAGTGTGAGACCTGGCGTTCAAACTCCAGGATCAGCAATAAATAAATAAATAAATAAATAAATAAGCAGTTCTTCAAAAGTAAAGCTAACATTGTTCTTTCTTTCTTTAATTTCCTTTCTTAGATCTACCTGGCTTCAGATTGATACTTGTCATTGTTATTCAGGTGGAACTAGGCAAAAAAGTAACCTCTAGAGTGTATTTGTTAAATATATGTGTATTTAGGAAGTAAATAATCAAATATGAGCAAAAGAAATAGTTATTAGACATTAGTCTGGTTTGGCTTCCATAGTTTCTTAAATGTTTATTTCTTACCAAACACGCATCTTTGATTTTAGTTGTGCTTAATGTTCTCCACGGTGATGTTAGACAAGCTGAACTGACTGATTTACACTGCTCTGCTGAAAATTTCATTATTTTTCTGTTTCATTAGCCCCAGTGTTTCCCTTCATCAGAAAGACAACACTGACAAAACTGAATTTTGTAGAGCATTTTGATGATTGCCAGTGTTAAAAAAGCTAACAATTTGATTAGGTTTTGTAAAGCCTAAAGCTAGCAAAAATGTACATTCATTTCTTTGGGCTATTAATTCTAAGAATTCTAGAAGTAAAGGACTTTGAAAGATAGCATAATCCAGCTTTGATATAATCCAATTTTCATGTATTATAATGACCACAGATTCTCTATGGAGTAAAAACATTTTTCATTAGTTCCGGTTATTTTTGTCAGTGATTCACTCATTGCTCATTTAATTGCTCACCCATTTATTCATCATTTGATAAACAAGGCAATATAGAGTGACTAATAACATGGGCTCAAGTTCAAATCCTGATTTTTTCATTATTAGTGGTGTGTTCTTACTTTATAAGCTTCCATTTCCTCAGCTTCAATAAAATTAAGTGCCCATTTCTCAAATTTGCATAACAATTAAATGAGATAGCATATGCAAAGCACTTGAAGTACTTTTATTTTCAACAACATTTCAAATCAATTTTATTTTTCATTTTTGTCAACCTTTTATTGGGCCCTAACTGGAACATCTCAAGCAGGGCAAACAGCTTCTCAATATTCTTTCTTGAGAATCTTCTGAGAGGCAGATGTCCAATGTTCTATTTGTTAGTAGACTTTTATACATAGAGAGCAAATAAACACTAATGTAAGTTGTACACAGGACCAAAATGCCTCCTCCCCATTTGTTTTCTTTATAAGTTCACCATAGTGCTTGAAATCATTAAAGTTTCAGTTATTGACAAAATACTTTCTGTGGCATAAACTAAAGTTTCAGAGAAATATAGCACAAAGATGTTTAGGGAAATATAGCTGATTTTAAATGATCTGGCTGCTAATCTTTGGCTGTATCTCTCAAATTGTAAGATTTTCATTTATTCAGTTAAATACTTACTGAGTACTTAGTACATGCCAAGTTTGTGAATTCAACCTAAATTGAAGGAAGATGGAATTTATACCATCATGTCAAATGACACTGAGTAAATGTGTTGATGAAAAATGGACTAATTTCCATCATTTGAATGCATAGTGGTGTTGTACACAGAAAAAAACATCAGTGTGTCCACCTACCTGGATGAAGGCAGTGCTATCAACTCAAAAGGCCGCTGAAAGTTTGTTCTTGAGTCAGTTCCCAATTGCACTAAAGTTGAGCAGCTGTCTATTATTAGTAAGACACTTTTCTCTGTCCCTTCAGAGATAACATGAAGCTTGGGATTTTGAACTATTGATTCTTATGAGGTAGTTTTTCCCCCATAGGGTGTGGACTGTCAGAGAACAAAAGAAATTGTGATGTTACTTTTTGGAGATCATGACTTTTAATATTCTTCAGTTGGATCAGTGAGCCCAGGGATGACTGATAGCTGAAGAGGGTTCTCCATCCAGGAGTGACTGTGGGCAAACAGTGAACACCCAGACAACAGGAGGCTCGGTCACTGGAGCCTGTCCTGAAATCATCTTATGTCCTGCTTTGTGCTTCTAAACATGCCAGCCTAACTTGTCATTATTTAATCATATTAAACATAGTGTTTTATAATCTTTTTCTGATAATTCCAATATCTAATACCTGTTTCTTTTTTTTCTCCTGGGTCTTTCTTTCCTTTTTGTTCTATATTCATTAGCTGTATTTTACTCATTGTCCTTGAAAAATAATTTGCAGTGATCTTCTACAACCTAGAATTATGGTGTGTTATTTATGCTTCTACAACAAAATGCCCTAAGCTGGTACCCTAAACAAAAACATTTATTTCTTACAGTGTTGGAGGCTGGCAAGTGCAGGATCAAAGTGCCAACACATTAAGTATCTGGTGAATGTTCTCTTGATTTGCAGATGGGCACCTTCTCTCTATATCCTTATACAGTGAACAAAGCGATTATCACTTTCATTTTTTTCTTACTTCTTAAAGTCCCCTGCTCCAAATACCATCGCCTTAGGGGATTGAGGAGTGAATATATGAATTTTGGAGAGATACAGCATTCATTTAATAGCACATAGTGCCTTCCTCTTTACAGGATATAGATTGGCTTCTGTTTTAGATTATTCTGGCTGATATTACAGAATACCTTAGACTGAGTAGCTTATAAACAACAGAAATTTATATCTGATGGTTATAGAAGCTTGGAAGTCCAAGACCAAGTGTCAGACTGATTTGTAGTCTGGTGAGGGCATACCTTTATAGACATGGAAGGGACTAGCAAGCTCTTGGTTTCACTTTTATAAAACACTAATCCCATTCCTAAACCCACCTTCTAATACCATAATCTTGTTGAGAAAGATTTTGGCATACACATTTTAGGAAAATCAGAGGCATTCAGACCATAGCAGCCCCAGCCAGATGCCAAGGACATTCCCACTTAGATTAAACTAAGTTTACAGCCTGAGGTTTCCTGGACTATGAAGAAAATGTCTATATGAACTGAAAACTGTGTGAAGCCTGGACAGCAGTCACTGTCTCATGAAGATTCTTTTAATTATTGCATCTGTGACACAACTATCTTTTCAGCTTCTGCAGTTGGAAGCATTTTTATTCTCTCTTTTCCCTCTGACTTCAGCTACTCTCTTTTTATTCCATGTGTTCACCTTAAAAAATTCTATTCATTTACTGTGACAGCAAAGCATTAGTGACATGCAAACTGAATCCATCTTCCTCTCTCTTCTGAGTGCCACACTCATGTTTCTAACTGATTTCTTAACATTTCTGTCTTGAGTTTAGTGCTGTCTTCAGGATGACTCACTTGTCTTCTTCTTGTCTTGCTTTTTTCCAAACATTGTTTACTCTCAAGTGTTACCAACTTACTTACTACCTTTAGCATACAGTTAGTTGGTCAATACATTTTGTCCACTAAAATTTTTTAAAATGTTTCCCTTTGACTCATTTTAGCTGCTAATGCCTTAATTCAGCTTCATATAAATTGCTCATCATAGCACAGCTTGGAGGTTTATTTTCCCTTCCAGAACGTCTCTCCTTCCTTCTCTACTTCTTCATTTTGCTAACCTCACTAGGATACTGACTTTTATTTATAGCACCCACTGACCTCCTTGTCCTCTGGTTTCTACTGGGATCAGCCATGGAAGATCCCAACTGAAGACTGGTGCACAGGAGGACAGGGAGAGTAAGTTATGGTTCCATTCTCACCACTCCCTCAGGCTACCCACAGCCCTCTCCTGAAGGCCATACTTCCTGGTGAGGGGTGACTTTCTCACTGTTGGCATTCTATCACAGGTAGAGAACCTGTGCCCTCTTTGAATTACTCTTTCCCCTTGTTTCTTTAGGCCTGGGTGAAAAGACCTCCAAACTATTCACTTTCCCAATAATGATATCCATTATTGTTTGCCTTAAAATCTTCTCAAACATTTGTAAACAATTATTTTATTTAACTCTCCTCAATAATCTCATTTAATTGGTTCATTGAATAACAGTGACTGATGCAATGACTCACAATCCTCTATATCTAATCTCATTTTTCATCTGTACGTCTCACTAACTTCCAACATCTACACATCCAGCACATTGGAATGCACTCTTCCTAAGACATGAGGTGTTCATTCAAACTCATTGTCTTTGCACGTGCTATTGCTATACCTTCCTGGAATGTTCTTTTTCTTCTTTCTCCCTTTCTATTTCTCAATCTACAAAACTCCTTGATTTGGGTCTTTTAGACTGAAATTAATGATTGCCTCTTGAGTTAGGATGTATTATTTTCATAAAATGGTTGTTGCTCTTCAACCTAGGACCATCCCCAGAAGTCTTATCCCTGGCACATAATTTCTTTTTGAGGTAGTTCTGGGGTTTGAACTCAGGGTTTTGTGGTTGCTAGGCAAGTGCTCTACCATTTGAACCATGCCATCAGCTATCTGAGTTTCTTTGGTCAATAAACATGAATGGAATTGGTGCATGCAATTTTCCAAGCAGAAGCTTTAAGCTTTAAGAACCAATGCGTGGTTCTGCCATCTTTCCTTTCCCTCTTCTGTGAAAATGGTAATGACCCTAATTGTTTTCCTTCTTCTGCTTTGATTCTGGAGACAGAGAGATGCATTTGATCTGCCTTAGATTGAGTGCTGATCTGTAATGTGAGAGAGGAAACAAACAAACTCCCTATCCTCTTGGTTTTGTAAGCCACTGAATTTTGAGGTCTTTTGTTTCTGCAGCATAAATTAGACTAAGTTGATTGATACACTTCCTCAATAATGAAAAAGTTATGCAAAGATTTTTGTTCAAGGACTTTTCTTTTCACTATTTCATAATAGTACAAAAAGGGTTTGGTTAAATTAACAAGAGATTTTAAAATAAATTTTCATTAACAGGAGATAGCACTAAACATTCATTAAAAATTGTGTGTTTGAAAAATATTTCATTATGGAATTAATGTTCATGGCCTGTTCTTATTTGAAAAACACCTTTATAGGTAGAATGTTCCATATGTTTTGATATGAGTAAAAGTAAATTAAGTGAACATTTCCTTTATGTAGTTTTCTACATTTTTCAATTGTATAATAGTCATGCATCCCTTATATATTCAGAAATAAAATATCATTTAAATATTACCTTATTTCTAATACTATCCTCAACATTCCTAGGCAAAACTTAGTCTTCTTTCCTTTCTGAGTGCATGCTGTTCTTTATGGCTTTTAGTGGTAGAATTTTACTTTTGCCTTTCAGTCTCTTCCATTAAACAAACAAGCCAATACAAATCCATATTTGCAACATTATGGTAAGAATCAAGAGATAATTTGGCAGTATGCTTATTTAAGAACGCCTGACTCTGACACCCATCTGTGCTGCTGCAGTTGGTCTTCCCTCTGGTCTGAAGTTTGTTTGGATCTCCACAGACCC
Source organism: Castor canadensis (assembly GCF_047511655.1). Lineage (NCBI taxonomy): Eukaryota > Metazoa > Chordata > Mammalia > Rodentia > Castoridae > Castor > Castor canadensis. The sequence continues at coordinate 79,441,323 of NC_133388.1, read as the reverse complement.
AAAGTGTAGCTAGCCCCTGGCTGACATTGAGCAGAAGGTAATGGTAGGGTGTCTACTAGTCTACCCTGTATAATGAGAAATCAACTGTCTTCTAGAAGCAGTGGAGCACATTCCTCTTGGAAACTTGGCCCACCAGGCATTTCTTTCCTCAGGACACAGTGATGTTGAGGACCTGTTTGGTATATGCTGAGGCACCCATGCAAAATGTAGGTAAAGTGGGATCACAGTTTATGTGTCACTACTTGAACATGGTATTAGCTATGTTTCCCCACGAAACTCCCGCTCTTTCCCAGATTTACTGTTAGGGAGGGTCTCCCTCCTAGCCAAGGATGATGATGTGCATGGTTCCCCAGAAGATGTCCTTATGAGAGCTTAGTATTCTAGAAGTGACCATGACCTTCAGTGAGAAAGCATTCCTCAAAGTAGGCCATCAATCTCAGCTGCGAGTGGAATCTTAAAGATTTTTGATGCCTTATTCTGAACCCCCAACAGTACCTCCCACGAGAGCTACTTTAACACTTAAAATGCTCTTAGCACCAACCATGCTTTCTACTTGTTGTCTCTCAGACATCCCTATGACCTTGGGATGCCCTCAGCAGGGTCCCAATCGTTGCTGACTTTATAATCTCAGGTCTCTCTTGTGATCCAGTCAGACTCCCAGGAAGACCCCTTTCTCTCTGAGCAGAGAACTCACAGGAAGGGACACCGAGGAGGGAACCCCCAGTTTTGGTGCCTCACTTTTGCCAGAATAACAAACTGTGGAAAAGCTTATACCAAGTACTTCCACTTCGTAACTCACCAGAGCACACTGGTGAGAAGCCCTGTAGGTGCAGTTGGGAAGGGTGTATGTGGTCTTTCTTCTGTTACTATGAACTTGGACAACATATGTGGTTACACAACAAAGATCAGCAATGCAGAAATGGTAAGTGCAGCCCACAGTTCTTGAGATGTAACTGTCTCAGACAACAACAAAGGATGCATCAGCAGATGCGAGGATCCCAGAACCTCAGACCAGCAGTACACAGATGGATGGTCCTCTTTATCCTAGCCTTTAGGTCCTTCTCTTCTTCCTCATTTTGACTTTTCCACCTAGATCCTGCCTACCTCTGACCAGTTCTTCTCTTTGGTAGGTGTTGGTTTAGGAGACAGAGGAAGAATGGAAGACAGTGTTGAGGTCTGTACTCCATCAAAATCCTCAAAAACTGTCTCAGATACCTTCACCTCTCTGGAACTACCTAATTTTGCTATTTAGCCTGAAGGAAAGATGGATCATAGAGAACTTCACTAAAAGCTCTTTATCTCATACCACTCCCCAGCTTGACCTTTTGGCTCTCCTTTGCCTTTTCATATAATTCAAGATCTTTACTTTGATCTTCTACAGTTTCCAGAACCAAATAGCATTGGCTATCCCTGTGACTTTGGGAAAAGTCTTCAGACAGTATGCTTTATTTCATCTTCTGTAAAATCAGAAAAATGATACTGGACTGTATTGGACATGTCATATGTGTCATGTCAGATTCTCCCTGTCATTGACCTTTGACATGCCCAAAGTTTGTTTTTTTCTCATGAGACTTGGATAAAATATTCCCCTTCAGGACATGAGATCCAGCATCTCATGAAACCACAGCAACATAGAAGTGTGCACACCCCCTAGGTGCAGTGGTAATAGAGGAGAGGTGCCTCTAAAAAGGAAGATTATAGAGGCTTTCTGGAGATGACCTTGACTTCAGAAAGAGTGTAACAACTATTAGTTCCTCAAGTATTGAAGTAAACTGGCAGGTGAATGAAGAGGTAAGGACATCCAGGAAGAGAGAACACTGACAAGTGTTCAGGAGAGTCAGCCTACAAAACTTCCACAACATAGAGAGCACAGGCTGTGTAGACCAGTGGTGAGGAACATGAAGACAGTTACAGAATGTGTTAGAGAAGAAAGACTTCTCAGAGGGTGCCTGAGTCAGAACTGAAGGACTCATAGGGTTAACCTTGCCTCCCGTTTCCTACACATACACCCTTGGTCGTTATGCCTTGTGCTGGCCAGATACAGGAAGGTACCCTGCCTGCCTCAATTGTGGAACAAAGGAGAACAACCAGATCTCTGCAGGTTCTAACATGCTCTGGACCACTAGGGAAGGCTCAACTCCTTCCTCCCTCCCCCTGGAGCCATGTTGGCTCCATCATGCATGGTTGCATGACTGTGATGCTAATGGATCCAGCACACCTGGGATGGTCATCTAGATGCCCTTTACCCAACCTCAGAGAGGACATTTTTAAAAAAATGCAAGAGGGGCTCCCTCCCTTGTAACTCAGTCACTGGCTCCTGAAACTGAGGTCTGGGGTGGTGAATGTCTACCATTCCCAACTGGGCACCAGGTCCTTTCCATGAAGCAGGCTATCTTGGGTTAAATTGGCCAGGGCTGGACTCTTGTCTTTGGCCCTACCTGGCTGAAACCCAACTCTGCAGGTAGGATCAGAAGGACAGATTGCTTGTTGGGATACAAGATGAGAGGTCACTTGACAAGATGAGGGGTCATGTGACCCATGTTTGGTCTATGAGAAAGGTATATTCATAACTGACTTCAATATGATAGTTGTGTAATTATTTATCATAGAGGGACCTCCTTTGGTGTCCTCCAACTGCAGGAAAGTCATATCAGGCTTTCAGAGTAGCTCAGTTAAAGGTCTGTCCTCACTCTACCTGAAATGAGAGGGCAGGAAGTCTCTGCCTTCCCCATTGAAAGGGAAGTTTCACAACCTACTTTTTCTGCAATCTTCCTTTGAAAATTCCTCCTGTATTCTGACTATACTTTAGAATAGTCTAGTCAGTGTAGTCAGTGGAGCTGAGGGGTCCCAAACACTTGTTCAATATTTCCTTGCAAATTATACATTTCAGCATGGATACTTTCTTCATTACACAATAATGATTGTCTTTGCAGTTGGTTAGAAATTTCAGGGTTGACATCCTGTTATACCAAATTTTAGGAAATGGTAGAGACATGGGAGTTGAGAAGAACAGTACTCTTCCAGTATTTGAAAGCCGGTGGGGAATAGCATACTTAGGGTTGAAAGCACGCTCAGATAAGTTCTTCCACAGGCTAGCTGTAATTTTGAGCAGTTAAATCAACTTTAGGTTTCCTATTTATATACTTGGGATAATTATAGTATTTGTCTCCTACTCTGTTGTGAGATTAAATGAAATACTTTATAAAAACAATTTAGCAGAGTGCCTCGTATAGAAAGAGCATGGTAATAGTCCAATTAATAAATATTATCAAAATAGCCTGATTGTGTGATATCCTCATGGATTTGTGACTTTAAAGATATTTCTGAAATCTCCCCCTCTCCTCATGTTTTTTTTTTCCTGATCCTATCATCTATCTTTATCCATTGCATAGAGTGAAATGCTCTATTCAATTTTCAGTCTGAGGCAACACCCGGGACTTGGCAGAGGTAGTATGACACCTGGTTTGGTTATATCAAGACCATCATCTCCACATGAACACAGTTTCTTGTTTGAGTCTGTTTTCCTGGCTCTTAGTCTTGAATCTAAAATGACCTTGTGTAACTTTCCTGCTCTGCTTTTTCTGTATTTTGTCTGCTGTCTAATATGATGCCACATTAATTTGATTAAAATGACAGCTTTGTCATTTGGAGAAAAGTTTTACATGTTTCTATAATGCTCTTTCTAAAGCACAAAGCAATTTTGCCATTAAATCCTGAATACTCTCTTTAGTTCCATTTCAAGATGGCTTTTCCAGAACCAGATGAAAGTTTTCAAAATGACTTTTGACAACTATCAAATCACAGTGGCAATCTTGCCACCATGTTGTTTCTAATCAATAAGAAAAGGGTGACAGGCATTGTAGAGAGAGTGTGAACACTTTCCTTAGAATATTGCTATTTTTTTAAAGTTATTAAAACTCCCAAAGTCAGCATTTTGAATTTTTTTCAAGATTTGGGCTATTCAGTTTCTTTTATGCATACTATCTATATGTGTATATATGTTTATGTTAGTTCCTCACTTCCAAATAATCAAGCTGAGGTATCTGTTGACATTAAATTGGACTAGCCTATATTCAGTTCTGTCATGTGGCAGACTGGCTCATTTTCACTTTAAAAATGTCTAATAATTATTAGATTTGATGGTTTCTTTTTCTTAAACATCTGAAAAAAATGTCTTTTTTTCTCATTTTTATTATTTTTTAATTTTTCATTTATTCATGTGTGTATACATTGTTTGGGCCATACCTCCTCCTTGGCCCCCACTACCTCCCTCTTCCCTCAACCCCTCTTGCTTCCAGGCAGGACCTGTTCTGCCCTTTTCTCCAATTTTGTTGAAGAGAAAGCATAAGAGATAATAAGAAAGACATAGCAATTTCATTAGCTTGAGATAAAGACAGCTACACAGAGAGATTCCTAGCATTGCTTCCATGCACATGTGTGTTGCAACCCAAATTGGTTCATTTCTACCAGACCTCTTCACTACTTCCTGGTCATCTTCCATAGTGACCTATGTCAGTTTAGGATTACTTTATTTGCTCCTCTACAGTGGGCATATCAACCACTTTCAAGTTTTGGCTTTCCTTCCTTTCCCTATTCCTCCTGTTCTCCCCTTAGCATGTGACCCATGCCCAATAATATTACTGCACTTGTTTTAGGTTTAAAGTCCATATATGAAGGAGAACATACAGTTTTTGGCCTTCTGAGCCTGACTGACTTCACTTAAGATGATGTTCTTCAGTTGCATCCATTTACTTGTGAATGACAAAATTTTATTCTTCTTCGTGGCTCAGTAGAATTCCATTATGTATAAATACCACATTTTCTTAATCCAAAATAGTAGGGCATCTTGGCTGTTTCCATACTTGGCTATTGTGAACAGCGCTGCAATAAACATGGGTGTGCAGGTGCCTTTGGAATAACCTGAGTCGCATTCTTTTGGATACATCTCTAGGAGTGGTATTGCTGGATCATATGGCAGATCTACCTTTAGTTTTTTTAAGAAGCCTCCATATTGTTTTCCAGAGTGGTTGTACTAGCTTGCATTCCCACCAGCAGTGTATGAAGGTTCCTTTTTCTCTGCATCTTCGCAAACATTTGTTCTTGGTGTTGTTTTTGATGATAGCTATTCTAGCAGAGGTGAGGTGAAATCTTAATGTGGTTTTGATTTGCATTTCCTTCATGGCTAGAGTTGGTGAGCATTTTTTCATGTGTTTTTTGGCCATTTGAATTTCTGCTTTTGAGAAAGTTCTGTTTAGTTCAGTTGCCCATTTCTTTATTGGTTCATTGATTTAGAGGAAGTTTAGCTTTTTGAGTTCCCTGTATATTCTGGTTATCAGTCCTTTGTCTGATGTATAACCTGTAAATATTTTCTCCCACTCTGTGAGTGGTCTCTTCATTTTAGAGACCATTTCTTTTGTTGTGCAGAAGCATTTTAATTTCATGTAGTCCCATTTGTCCATCTTTTCTCTTACTTCCTGAGCTGCTGGAGTTCTATTAAGGAAGTTCTTGCCTATATTTATTGCTTCCAGAGTATTCCCTCTCTTTCCTGCACTGACTTCAGTTTTGGGTTTGATGTTAAGGTCCTTAATTCACTTTGAGTTGATACTAGTACAGGGTGACAGTCATGGATCTACTTTCAGCTTTCTCCAGGCAGATAACCACTTATCCCAGCAACATTTGTTGAAGAGGCTGTCTTTTCTCCAACTCCATATTTTTGGTGACTTTATCAAAAATAACGAAGGCATAGCTGTGTGGATTCATGTCTAGATCCTCTGTTCTGTTCCACTGGTCTTCATATCTGTTTTTGTGCCAGTACCATGCTGTTTTTATTGCTATTGCTTTGTAATATAGTTTGAAGTCAGGTATTGTAATACATCCAGCATTGCTCTTTTTTGCTGAGTATTGCCTTAGCTATTCGTGGTCTCTTGTGTTTCCAAATGAAGTTTAGGGTAAATTTTTCAATCTCTGTGATGAATGCCATTGGGATTTATGAGAATTGCATTAAACAATTGCTTTTGGTAGTATAGCCATTTTACTATGTTGATTCTACCAATCCATGAGCACGGAAGATCTTCCCACCTTCTGTTTTCTTTCTCAGTCTCTTTCTTCAGAGGTTTGTATTTCTCCTTGTTGAGGTCATTCACATCCTTTGTTAACTTGACTCCTAGGTATTTGATTTTTTTTAGGCTATTGTAAATGGAATTGTTTTCATATATTCTTTCTCAATTTGCTCATTGTTGGTGTATAGAAAAGCTAATGATTTTTTTTATGTTGATTTTGTATCCTGCCACATTGCTGAAGCTGTTTATGGTGTCTAGGAGTTTTGGGGTAGAGTTTTTTGGGTCTTTGAAGTATAGGATCATGTCATCTGCAAATAGGGATAGTTTGATAGTTTCCATTTGTATTCCTTTTATTTCTTCTTCTTGTCTAGTTGCTCTGGCTAGGAATTCCAGTACTATGTTGAATAGAGTGGGAATAGGGAGCACCCTTGTCTCGTTCCTGATTTTAGGGGAAATGGTTTCAGTTTTTCTCCATTAAGTATGATGTTGGCTACAGGTTTGTCATATATAGCCTTTAAATGTTGAGGCACATTTCTTCTATTCCTAGTTTTCTTAGAGCTTTTATCATGAACTGTTGAATCTTATCAAAGGCATTTTCTGCATCTATTGAAATGATCAAGTGTTTTTTGTCTTTGCTTCTACTACATTTATTGATTTGCATATGTTGAACCACCCCTTCATCCCTACTTGGTCATGATAAATTATCTTTCTGATATGTTGTTGGATTCTGTGTTTCATTATTTTATTGAGGATTTTTGTGCTGATGTTCATTAAGGAGATTGGCCTATAGTTCTCCTTTTTGGATGTGTCTTTGTCTGGTTTTGGGATGATTGTAGTATTAGCTTTATAGAATGAGTTAGGCAGTATTCTTTTCCTTTCTATTTCATGGAAAAGTTTATAGAGAGTTGGTATTAGTTCTTCTTTAAATTTCTGATAGAATTCAGCCAAGAATCTGTCAGGTCCTGGACTTTTCTTTCTTGGGAGACTCTATTGCAGCTTCAATTTTATCTCATGTAATAGATCTGTTTAGATGGTTAATATACTCTTGGTTTAGTTTTGGATGGCTATAAGTATCTAGAAATTTGTCCATTTCTTCAAGATTTTCAAATTTATTGGAATATAGGTAAAGTAGTCTCTGATGATTCCCTGGATTTCCTTGGTATTTGTTGTTATCTCCCCTTTTGCATTTCTGATTTTACTGATTTTGTTTTTTTTTCTCTCTTCATTTTAGTGAGGTTTTCCAGGGGTCTGTCAATTTTGTTTATTTTTGAAAAAAACCAGCTTTTTGTTTTATTGATTCTTTGTATTTTTTTTTTGTTTCTATTTCATTAATTTCAGCCCTTTTTTTATTATTTCTCTCCTTCTGCTTGTTTTGGGTTTTGCTTGTTCTTTTTGTAGGAGTTTGAGATGTAGCATTAGGTCATTGATTTGAGATCTTTCTGTCCTTTTAATATATGCATTCATGGCTATAAACTTTCCTCTTAGAACTGCCTTTGCTGTGTCCCATAAGTTCTGGTAGGTCATCTTTTCATTTTCATTTACTTCCAGGAAACTTTTATTTTCCTCTTTTGTTCTATCAATGACCCACTGATCATTGAGCAATGTATTGTTCAGCTTCCAACTGTTTGCATGTTTTTTGCTGTTGCTTTTGAGTTCTAGTTTTAATGCATCGTGATCAGATAGGATACAGGGGATTATTTCTATTTTCTTATATTTGCTGAGGCTTGCTTTGTGCCTTAAGATATGATCAATTTTGGGGAAAATTCCATGGGCTGCTGAGAGAAATGTATATTGTGTGGAGCTTGGGTGAGTTATTCTGTAGACATTAGTAATTCCCATTTGATCTATGATATAATCTCCCACTACCACTGTGTTAGAGTCTGTATGTTCTTTTAAGTTCTTTAGTGTATATTTGATGAAATTGGGTACACTGACATTGGGTGCATATAGTTTGATAATTTTTATTTCCTTTTGGTGCATTTCCCCTTTTATTAGTATGAAGTGTCCTTCTTTATTTCATTTGATCAATGTAAATTTGAAGTCTACTTTGTCTGATATAAGTATTGCTACTCCTGCCTGTTTTCAGAGGCCATTGACTTGGTAAATTCTCTTCTAGCCTTTCACCCTAAGCCAGTGTTTGTTTCTGTCAATGAGATGGGTCTCCTGTAAACAACAGATTGTTGGATCTTCCTTTTTAATCAGTTTGCCAAACAGTGTCTTTTGATGGGGAAGTTGAGTCCATTGATATTCAGTATTAATATTGACAGGTATGTGGTGATTCCTGCCATTTAGTTGTTTTTGTTGTTTAAGGGCTTGACTGTGTGCAGCTGAATCAATGTTACTTTCTGATTCTTTGTCTTTTCTTCTCCTTTGGTTTGATACTGCCCATCCTCTTGTGGTTTTGTTTGCTTTCATTTTCTGTGTACAGAATTCCTTGGAGAATCTTTTGTAGTGGTGGCTTTGTGATCATATATTGTTTTAGTTTCTGTTTATCATGGAAGAATTTTATTGCTCCATCTATTTTGAATGACAGTTTTGCTGGGTAGAGTATCCTAGGGTTGAAGTTATTTTCATTCAGTTCCCGAAAGACCTCACTCCATGTTCTTCTTGCTTTTAAGGTTTCCATTGAGAAGTCTGTTGTGATTTTGATAGGTTTACCTTTGTATGTTATTTGTTTTTTCTCTCTTACAGCCTTCAATATTCTTTCTCTAGTTTCTGTGCTTGTTGTTTTAATGATAATATGCCATGGGGAAGTTCTATTTTGGTCAAGTCTGTTTGGTGTCCTGGAGGCTTCCTGTACCTGAATGGGCAAAACTTTCTCGAGATTTGGGAAACTTTCTGTTATTATTTTATTGACTATATTATGAATCCCTTTTGCTTGGACCTCAGTGCCTGTGAATCTCAGGTTTGGTCTTTGGATGGAGTCAGTGAGTTTTTGCATATTCCTTTAACAGGTCTTGAGTTGTTTGACTAACAGTTCTTCAGTATTTTTTCTTTAATTTCTATTTTATCTTTGAGTTCTGAGATTCTGTCTTCCACTTGTTGTAGTCTGCTAGAGTGACCTTCCACTGTGTTTTGTATTTCTGTTTGATTGTTTTTTTCTATATCATGGGTCCCTTCCTCTTTAACATTTTTTATTTTCATCTTTAATTCATTTATCTCTTTATAGTGTTCTCTGTTTCACTTTGGTGTTTATTTATGGCTTCTCTAAGTCATTTATATGTTTCTGTGTCTTCTCATTTTCTTTATTTTTGTTGTCTTGAAATTTCTTGAGTGCATCTTGTACATTTTGGTTAGTCACTTCTAGTATCTTCTCCATGAAATTCTATTAGTGATTACTTGCAAGATTTCTTCTTTGAAGGTGTTTTTGTGGGCATTGCTGTGTTCCTTGGTGTTGTTTAATTCTGTTTGCTTTGTTGGGATCAGGGACTGGGTATCTGTTTTCTTCATTTCCCTCTGAATCCTGTATTAAATTATTTTTTTTGAGAAGAGTGTTTTCCATCCCTCTTCTTCCCATCACTCTACTTGGTACTGTGCAACTACATTCTTCATGGGCTAGTTGGTGGTTTTAGTCACCTGTTTTCTTTCCCTTGATTTAATTTTTGTGTTGTGACTGTCTTGTTTGTTAGCTAGGTTGGTGTGCTATTTCTGTCCCTGGTCTGGGTGTAATTTAGCAATAACTAATTCACAGGTTTGATATCTGACCAGTAGTTTATATATTGAATAGAAGACCCCTTGGTGGTAATATCTATAAGTAGTGGGAGTTGTGGAGGTAAACATTTGTTAGGCTAGCTATAGAAATTTGGGGATTTAGATAGGGTAGCACTAAAGGGGGAGGCAGGAAGTGGGGTAGGTGAGTGGGGGAAGGAGTGTGGGGGCTGCTGGGTTTTGTGGCTCTTGTGTTGTTTGGGTGTATTTCTGTTGTTATAGTGTAGGGTGCTTGTGTCAGGGATTGCATGGGGCTGGGGTTGTGTAAAATTTGGTATAGTAGGTTGGTCAGCAGGTGGTGAGTACGTAGAAGGGAGGGGTAGCCTGATGACAGGTTGGGGGAGAATGGTTGAGGAAGATGTGCACAGGGGGAGAAAGTGGATGAGAAGGGGCATAAAAAGGAGTTGGGAAGGAATCTCCTGTGGATTTTAGTACAGGAGAGGGAGGGAGAGTGAAGGAAGTGAGAGTGGGGATGAGAAGATGATGATGGTAAAGTTGATAGTATAGAAAGAAAAAAAGAAAATAAGAATAAAAATATAAATAAAAACCCACAATAATAAGACAAACAAAGCAACAGGAAAAAAAATTCAAAACAAAACAACCTCAAGGTTCAGGAACAATGGCATTTCAGTTTAAGTTCTGAGTTACTCCTCCAGCATCTAGTTCTGGTATTGGCGTATAAGCAGAAACTCTGATGTGGTCTCACCAGGCGATTGGCTTGTGAGTAGTGTTCTGTTCTTCTGTCTACCAGTTTAGTTGAAATTGTGAGGTAAGGTCGCTTTGCCAGATCATGCAGGGTGGTCAGAGCTATTGATTTCCCCAGCTGATAGCTGTGTTATCCTTCATCTACAGCTGTTTGGTCAGCTACTCTCCCAGTGGGGTGTGGCAGCTTAAGTTTGAATGCCGCCCTCTGGTTCAGGAGATCAGCTCTGCAACCACTACCTGCCCTGGTTTGGAGGTGGCTTGTTGCTGTGTTTGTTTACTGCGATTTCCATGCTGTGAATTTTTTTCTTTGATCTACTCCCTTTTTCTGGGGCAGGTTGTGTTCCACCCACACCCTCCACTGTTGTGTTTTATTACAGTTGACGGTTTGTTTTTCAGTTTTGTAAGGCAATTTGGTTTTGGATGCTGCTCTCTGGCTCAGGAGATGATCTCTGTGATCCACTACCTTCCCTTCTTTAGGGAGTGGCTTATTGCCCACTTGCTCTTAGTCTTCACTGCCTTTCCTGTGTTTATTTACTTATAGTTTGGCACTGAGACCAGCTCCTTGCCCGCCCCCTTCTCTGGTGCACTTTCAGCATTCCACCTGCCTTTTCCGCTGTCTATGCTAGATTATAGTTCACTGTTTCTTATTTAATTTTGTTGTTGGGGGACCTGCCCAGGGACTGTGCTGGTCTTTGTTCCCAGGGGTGGAAAAAGAGGAGCTCCACATGGCGGTGCTCCCCTGTTTGTTCTGTCAGTTGACAAACAGGCAGGTTTGGAGCCAGCGGGGGTGGTAGTGGCAGCAGCAGTGAGAAATGGTGCCAAATTTTCTCAGCATAATATCATGTAGGGAGTCTTTCCATGGGCTAAGGGTTCAGGATGTCGAAGGTTTGATTCTGATTGGTGCTTTATTTCCACTTGATGAAAGGAGAAGAGAAGGAAAGAAAAAGAAAGAAAAAATCACCCAGGGGAAGTAGGGTTCCTCCAGGGCTGGACCCGCCTTGCTGGCTGTGCAGTGGGTTGCAGCTCTTAGGTGCAATTAAAGACTGATTTGTGTCAGTATTTGAAATTTTTCCTGCATCTAGTTTGATGGCACTTATTATTTTGGCTAGAAGCAGTCAGAATTACCCAAGTGTCGCTCCAACAGCTCAGGGAGGTTTTGGAGTCAGAGAGCTTAGGCTGTATGCTTCTGTATGCTTCTGTACTCTAGTTGCCATTTTGGATCTCCCCTGAAAAAAATGTCTTTAAGCTTACTGTTTCCCTTCAATGTTAGCAGCTAGAAATACTCAAAATCAGGGCTGATGGAATGGCTCAAGTGGTAGAGCTCCTGCCTAGCAAAAGTGAGGCCCTGAGTTCAAGCCTCAGTGCTGCCAAAAAAAAAAAAAAAAGCATAGAAATACTCAAAATCTTAAATTTTATTCAGCATTAAAAGATACATTTAAGATTAGTACCTGTGTGATAGACCAACGTATTTGGGATTTTCCCTTCAAGTGTTTTCTCTATTTTCTATTGATGTAGAAAGAGAACCTGAGCATTAGGGTGCACCACAGTTGTCCCTGTTGTCTGACTCAGGATGATCTAATAATGAAAGTGAGTCTATACTGGTACCACTACCTTCATGGGATTTCAAAGAGGATGACTAACAAGGCTTGTGGAATATTACCAACTTATATAAGCCAGTGAGTCTTATAAATGAATGACATTTTTTCACCAAAAATGTGTGCTTCTAGTTTGTGTTAGTAATATGAGAAATGTCTTTCAAAAGTCATCAATATTTTTGGAGTCTGCTTTTATCCAGTGAGGATTTTACCCTCAAACTTGCACATCTTCTGCATGTGAGTTTCTGAAAATGAACAAGGCAAAACAAAGAGATGCAAAATTGAGTAGCAGATTAACAAAATACTAAGCAACTTTACTTTAAGACAGCAAAATTTAGAATGAGGATTTTCTCTATGATTTTGTTTCACCACAATCTGCTTAAGTGTAGGTCTTGTTTTTGATTTATAGTTGCTTGAGTTTTATGATACTTTTTGATGTTTTTCCTCATTTTTGAAAAGTCTAAGATATGGTCTCCTCAAATATCACATCTACTTCTTTTATTTCCACCTGTGCCTTCGGGACTCCAATTATGCTCTTGCAACATCTTGTTCATTGTTTCTCATCAATCTCTTACACTTTTTTTCTTATTTTCCAATCCTTTTTCTTTGCACCTCAATATGCAAATGTAATTCACTGGTCTTTTCCTCAGTGTCCAATTTGATGAGAGGTATGTTCTTCCCAAATATTCATTTATTCAGAGCACATGGAGCAACTATCTGCCAGAAACTATTCCAGGCATTGGTGATGAATCAGTGAAGAAAATAGGCAAGAATTCTACCTTGGTAAATCTTAAATTCCATGCAAGGAGGCAGACTAGAAACAAAAAATATAACAAATAAATATACTATCAGTACTTTAGAATATGTTAAGCACTGTGGGAAAAATTAGAGCAGGGTGAAATGGCAAGTTGGGTCTCATCAAGAAAGTGATATTGGAACAAAAACTTACAAGAGCTAAGATGGTGAGCCACAGGTAGACAGGCAGTGCAGAAAACCTGTGTTTTTAGCAGGATTGCCCTGGCTGCTATTGACTAGCAGGGGAAGACTGGGTGCCATAGGCTAATTACAGACTATTGAAGTGATACTGGCTCTGTCCATGGTGGTAGCAGAGAAGGTGGTGAGAAGGGACTGGATTCTGGAAATATTTCAATTGCAAGTCCAATAGCATGTGTCAATGGAATGGATATACAATGTAGAAAGAAAAAGATGTCAAGAGGAATCCTAAGCTTCTTTTCTGCCAGTTGCTGAGATGAGGAAGAAGCATAAATGGGAGTTAGGAGTTCAGATTGGAGTATAATTATGGCCCAATATTTGAAGGCCAATGTAATCAGGCCTCAAACACACTGTCAAACACTTTGCTGATTTTTATTACTCACAATCTTACCATTTTTCATATTTTGCTTATTGTCTATTTCTTACATTAGAATGTGAACTTCAAGAAAGCAGGGATTTTCTCCGATTTATGAAGCATTAGATCTTAGAGTGTTTCTTGGTAATGCTTCATAAACATCTGTTAAACTAATTAATGAAAGCATACAGTTTTCCAAATTTGCAAAGTGAGTTGATTGACATTTGCCCTGCCTAGTTCTTTGAGTGTTAGGTAATATGTAAAAACATAAGCAGAAGAAGAGGGCAGAACAGGTTCTGCCTGGAAGTGAGGGGGTGGGGGAAGAGGGATGGGGTGCAGGAGGGAGAGGGAGTGGGGAGCAAGGGGAAGTAATAGCCTAAACAATGCATGCACATATGAATAATTTTTTAAAAATTAACAGCAAAAAAAGAAAAGAAAAGAAAAGAAAAGAAAAACAGAAACAGAAAATAAAATGAAGTGCCTCTTTCTCTTCTATAACTTGGGAATAATGATCTTATCCTTATAAGTTTGTTGTGACTATGCAATAAAATTATGCTCATAAAGAGTGTTGGGGACACAGTGCTCAAAGTCAGGGTTAATATTGTTATGGTTGATATTTCTAATCATAAATGTTTATAATGTTTTCAAAGGACCTCATTACATCTTTTCCTTTTAAGTCTTCTTTGCAAATCTCATGTTTTCCCCATTGCATGTTGGGTTTTTTTTTGTCTTATCCAGTAGATATTTCCTTTTATTAGCATTTCTTTCTAAAATTAACTATATACTGCACAATTTTGGATGATAGGACTTTCCAAGCACTAAAGGGAAAGATAGTTAGAGGGACAGATGGGCAGGTGACAGACAACAAAATAGAGCAAAAGTGAGTGACCTGACTTTAAACTCAGGTTTAGGGCCTTTTATTTCAAAACCACAACTCTACTGTAATTCTTATATTAAGGAAAGAGAATCCCTGCAGTGAAGTTCTTTCCCTTTTGCCTTACATAGTTGTGGACGGGAGCATCAGTAGAGTGACGTAGTAACACAGGAGGCATTCGTACCACAGAAGTGTTCTGTGAATGTGAATTGGTGACACTCCTTACCCTCATTCTCAGAGGGCGTCTTGCTAACTTTGTTTTATGAATCAGTAGCGAGTGAGTGAGAAAGGATGAATGAAGGAGCAGGAGTGAGCAGGAAGCAAAAGTTGGTGTTTTATCAAGGACTAGCTGGGTCTGAGTAGGACTCTTCTCCATTGGAAGTCAGCATGGAAAAGAACATAACAGATTTTCTGCAGGGTAAGCTGTAAGCTTCCAATTATAACTGTTAAATGACTAACAACCACCCCAGTGCCACCTTTACCTTTTGAAAGGAGATCATTTTTGGTTTAATGTTTTGGATAGTAAAATCACACACAGTGTGGTATGTATAGAACTACTAAGACTGACTTTGACATTCAACAGTTTGGTGGAATAGCGGTCAATATCACAACTGCTGTTTGGTACCTTTTTAGAAGGTTACTGTCAAGGAACTTTAGAAATTAAATTTAAAAAATGCTCTGTCTTTGGAAATGATATTCTGGTGAACTCTCTAGTGAGATTATAAATATTTCTCAGATGCCAGGGAAAACAGAATATAGGAGCTGCTGTTATGCATAGGTGGGGTGATGGGGAGCTTAGTAAAGGCTGGCTCTGGAGCTTGTGGATGTGCCCGTCCATCATATCTTGACACTAATGAAGCTGTCTCGACACAATGCAGCAAGCTAAGATGCAGCATTACAGAGAGATACAACAAATGGCATTATGCCAAAGGACCAAGTTTCTACCCTGAGGCACCAATGGCCTGAGAGAATTGCATGGGGAAACAGAACAAATGTCAGATTGTCATTTAAGTTAACCATCTTGGTTGGGAATATAGAGATTAAGGTAATACAAGGAAAGAAATTTACCATCATCTCAGAATTTCTTCATTTGCCTTGGGACAAATACCCAGTGTTACTGGCTTGAAATAGGTGTAGGAATAGCTGCTTTGTTGGCTATCTAACTGGACACTGCAATTCATGACCTCACTTGTCCTTTTCCTTCCTCCCTCTGACCCTTAAGTACCTCATTTTACTAAGGCAAAGGCAATTCATATATAGGTCCATTAGTTTGGCTACAGAGGTAGTTGGCAGTCTGGCATCTCTGCTATTTAGTTAAGGCAGTGATGAGTTGCTTTGTTTGTTTCTGAGTACATATTGTTTGCTTGGAAGAGGCAAAATGATCACTATGCTGACTGCCTTCTCCTTAAAATAACTGAATATGGTGCACCTGGGGTCAGGAATTCATGAGTTACACTTAGACATTACATATAGTATTTCAATGTACAGGCATATTTAAATTTTTATGGAGAGTTTTTAGCTTTCAGCGTATTTTCAAACCTATAAAGCTTAATGACTCTGGTTTGAAAACTCTCACTACTCCTCCCTCCCAATCTAATCCTACCCACCAGCCAACATCAAATCTCAGTGTTCATGAACTTTCTCTAACTGATGTAGCTCACAGGAATACTTTCACAAGGAAAAAATGAAGTCAATGAAGAAACCCCAGCTATAGTGAGTGTCCCAAAAGTCTTATTTGATGTGTGAGGGGAGTGACAGAGGGATGTGGCACATCCAGGGTATAAGATAGCCTTCCTGAAGAGGTGATGCTTGGGCTAAGGCAAAGAGGGAGAGGAAGAGTACAGATTTAATGCAGATGTAATTGATGAGTAAAGTGGACTTGGTTATGATTGCCAGAAAAAAAAATTCTCAGATATTTGCTATAATAATCATCATTGTACTTCAGCATATAGCACTAGAACTAGAGACTAAGATTCATGCAAGAGAATCTTGCCCAGGATTCTCTGTGTGGATTCTTTCTACCAAGGGTCATTTCTCATTCTTAAATTGAGAATGTTTTTATGATTGTAGATTTTTTTTTGTTTTTAGGCAAATGTGTAGGCCCTACTCCTAAGATTCTGAATTATTTCACTGGCCAAGACCAGAAATTGATCCTTTTAAAACACATCACAAAAGATTTTAAGGAGAAGCTAATGCTGAAAAACTACTGTTAGAAGTTAATAAAAATGGCATTAGCAGGAATTTTTTAAAAAGTGTAATATTTACTGGGTGCTGGTGGCTCACACCTATCATCCTAACTACTTGGGAGGCTGAGGTAGGGAGAATTGTTTGAGGTCAGTCCAGGTAAAAAGTTTGTGAGACCCCATTTCAATGTAAAAAGAGCTAGGAGTAGTAATGTGCCTATCATCCTAGTGATGGCATAGAGTCAAAAGGAAAGCCTGGTCAAAAAGAAAGACCCTATCTCCAAAATAACCAGACCAAAAAGAACTGGAGCTGTGGCTCAAACAGTAGAATGTCTGCCTAGTAAGTGTGAAGCCCTGAGTTCAAACCCCAGCACTGCCAAAGATAATGATAACAATATTCACTGTTGACCAGGGCATAGAAAAAGGATGCTCACCTACAACTGCTGAGAGTTTAAATGTAAACTATGAACTTTCTAGAAGACCATTTAATATTACATTTCAAACACTTTCAAATTTTGAATACCTTCTTTTTGCTTAACAATTCCACTTAAGGGGTCTATGCTAAAAAAAATCTAACACATGGACAAATATTATTACTTTTCAGAGTGTTTCTGTAACAGAGATTAATCAGAAATAATTTTAAAGTTTGGAAATGGAATTGGCTACATAAACTCTTGTTATAACGATATGCATCATGACTTGTAAAAGTGTTCAAGATATAAAGTGAGAAAAGAAGATGCAAAGTGGTATATATAATGCCTGCATTTAAGAAAGAATTATGAAATGTACAACAAAGTATTTACCTGTATCGCTGTCAAATAAAATTGTATGTGCTTGTCTAAATTTGCTAAGAATCTTTACAATGCATTATCTTCATCTGGAAAAGTAATATTTTAACAAGAACTTTAGCAAAGAAATCCAGACATTGTTAGAAGGACAAATGCTTCACCTAATGAAATCATACTTTGAAGGATAGCATAAAAAGAAATCCCAACCGAAATGAATACCAGACAATCGATACTTGATACACATACAGAATACTGGACTCCTCAAATTTCCCAGGCAATCTTGATATAGGCTTTAAACTAATAGGCATTAACTAATAAAATTCCCAGATTATTGGGAATTCTTCAAAGTCTTAGTTAAAGTCCTTCCCTTTCCTATGTTTTTGGATATTGTCCCAGAGAATCTCAGGTAATTTTGGGTTTATTTTAAAGAATTAATGTAAGACTCATGTCCTTGTGATTTGCAGTTCAATGAAAACCACACCATCGGGTTTCTTGGGTAACTAGAAAGCTATTAGGACAAAGAACAACCAGAATGGTTAAGGCATCTCCCCAAGAAGCAGGAGTCTGAACTTCTCTGCTGATTCTCTTATGGCCACTCAGCACTTACTCCATCCTTTCAGCCAGGTGTCTTCTACTTCCTTATGTCTTCTCTTCCTCATAGCTTCCTGCATCCATTCTCTTCTGTTCCCTCCTTTCTCTCCTCATGTCTCTGTCTTCTTTTCCCAATGAATCTCTCTTTCCATTGAATGTGTATCAGAGGCATTCTGCCAGACCTCTCACATATTTTATACTGGACTAGAAGCATGTGCCTTGTGGTCAGACATTTGTCCTTGTCCAGCCTCTGTTGCCAGCAGAAGGGCCATATGTTACAGAGTATGGGCTGTGCTGAAGAAACCTATTCATCCATTCATTCACTCATTCATTCATAGAGGTGTTATTGAGCTATTGTGAACTGGTTCTATGTGGTCCTCTCAAATGCAATTGTAGCTGTGGAAGGTCCTTCAAGCATTTTAGAACTTTCTTTGGTGTTTCCTTGTGTCTAGTTTTAGCAGTAAGACCTTGGTAAGAGTAGGTTACTGATTCAAGGGGCCACTGTTGGAAGGGGCCAAGCACCTTTGCCTTTTTGTATCTCTTTTTTACTGATTTGTTGAGCCTGTGCTCTTATCATCAATCAGTTCCTCCTGGGGAGAGACTGCTAGGCAACTTCCTGCTCATTTCCACAGTGGCATAACTTGATGCTGGGAACAAACACTCCTGCCTGTGCTTCCTTCCTTCTCACACTTCAGTGACTTGATTAGAGGAGCAATTAAGGAATTTCCCTCTCTTGCTTGTCTGTTTAGTGCATTTTAATATCTTAATGCAAATAAATTTTATTTGCTTATTTCGGTTCAGCAGTCTAACATGCCTTAATCTCGATTTGGGGCTCTGTTCTGCTTTTGGGGCTGTTAAAACTGTCAGCACCAGCTTGCTGTGGGCGTGTGACAGACAGAGTGGTGTAGCACTGAGAAGAAGAAAATCATTTATGGAGAACAGACACTAACCAATGCACTTTCTCCACCCTTACTTTTTCTTGGCCCTCATTTCTATAGGACTTACTGACTCCATCTTTGGGGTAGTGCTATTCTCTTCACATTATAGAAATTGGAGGTTTGGAGGATTATTGTCCATCATCCAGCACAGAAGTTGGGGTTTTTTTGACCTTGAAACTTGGAATCTTACTTGCTCGACTCCCTGGTGCTCAGACAGAAGGATGTATGGAACTTTCTTTCTTCTCTGAATTGGCACCACCTTTCATTATGCATTGGTGTACCAAACGTGCACCTCTAGTACCACCATGCAGCACTAGAAGACCTCCTTGTTGCTTCTCATTTCTCTCCTAAGTTCTGATTTGAGAAATATGGTCCAGGCTCAAGTGATTACTTTCCTAGGAGATGTGTAGCTGTGTACATTGCTGAAAGAAGCTACCAGGATGTTCTTCAGTGGTGACACTCTAGGAAGCAGAGGAGGAAAACATTTTTTTTTTCATCTAGGCCTAGGAAACAGCAGGTGTTTGGTACAAACAACTTTAATATTTTTATTTGATAATTGCTGATTCCACTTATTACCTATTTATTACTTATTATTTATTATAATATTTATAATAAATTTAATATTTATAGTAGATACATATTATTTATTATATTATTTGTTTATTACTCCATTTACTACCTAGTAATATAAGACACATTACTTAATTCATCTGAACCACAGTTTCCTGATCTATTACATGGGAATAGTATGAAAAGCCTTCTTATAGTTGAAGGGATTGTCTAGTATGTTGCCTAGCAAACAGTAGATATAATAAAATATTAACTATTTTATTATGCATAACAACACTAATTATGATTCTAACAATATTAATTATTTCCATCACTCCTACTTATAGACTAGCTTAAGAATCTTACTACTGCCTAATTTATATTATCCAATGCCTCAAATTGGATAAGAATTTCTAATTTAGAATGGTATTTCATTTATTTGATATAGCAACTCTGGCCCCTGAATTTAAAAGATTCCTAGATGCTCCCTTCTCTTTTTTTCCATTCCTCTAAATTTACTTAGGACTTGTAAGCACTGTGTACATGGTATATTTATTTGGGAAATGGAATCTAGCCCTTTGTATTAACTGTAGTCTTTATAGGTCTTAGAGTGTTATTTAGATACAATACCTTGTACAATAAATTTGTGATAAATGCATGAATGAATGTATAAAAATTAAAAAGGAGAAACAAACCCATGAATAAATGAACAATGCAAGGCTTTAGCTTAAGTGCTGTGGGTCAACAAAGGTAAATTTAACTGAATTCTTCTAATAAGCTTAAAGTCTAGATGCAGAAATATGAGAATCTGTAGAAGATTAATAGAGGAACTCACATGAAGAATACTCTAAAAGAAGGAAAGATAAAATTCTGTGAAAAATCATGAGGAATGAAAAAGAAAAGTTTTAGCTGGATGATCAGAGACTTCTTCATGGAAGCAAAGTATTTGTGCTTGTTTGAAGGGTGTGAGAGCTGTGGACTTGAATGATTGAAGGGCATTCTAGGTGGAGGAGACAGTAGGTGAGAAGACAGGCAGAGAGACAAGGAACACTCGTAGGTAGCAAACAAAACATGTCTCTTATACTGACACACATCCCTCTGCTTATCTCCACCTTTAACCATGTGCAGTATACATTATTCTTGTTGTAAGCTTAATTGAAATCCCACTTTTCCATTCTTGGCCTAAGTGAGGTTTACCTATTACTTTTTATTGTTTTTGACTCATTCAGAGCCCACATTCTTCCTGTATTATTGCCTCTTATACTGTCATCATATGCTCTATCACAATAGGCATCTAGAAAGCTATTGGAAGGGGATAAGGACCTCTCCCTGTGAATTCCAGTGCCTATATTTGCATGTAACCATTGCTCAATAGATATCTTCTAGTTGATTAAGAAAAGCTGCTCAAAAACTCTTGCAAGTTCTTCCTTTCAACTTCTGGGCAGAATTCTGCTTCAAATTCTATTCTCTAAGAATTTTGGGTGCATCTTGGGGATATCTTAAAATTAGAGAGCTTCTATTGTTCAGGAATTCATTTTTCGGGTCACGAAACCAAGGACCAAAGTGGATGCTTCCTGGGTGTCCTAGAGTTAGTTAGAAGTTCGTGAGGGACATTTTAAACTTGAATGCTTAGAAGGATGTAAATTTTGATGTTTTACTTTAGCCCAGGGAACTCTCGTGATGGGAAGTTGAGCACAAAGCCTCAAGGATGCTCCAGAGTATAAAGAAAGCTCTCATAGACACCATAAACAATGAACACTACAGAAGTGGCACTTTTGACTAATAGAAGGCTATTTTTGGAACTGGAACCTAGAAGAGAAATTCAAAGAAGGGATCTGAGTCATTCCATGTTATTCTGGTTAATTACCACAACTCTGCTTGAGGGAAACTGACTACTGCTAAGTAATAAAAATAGATACGATCCACAAAGGAAAGTGGGTATTTGTTGTGGGACTTAAAGGCACTTTAGGAAGATAAGACTGAGATGAAAAGGAAAAATAAATCAGAAAGAAAAAGGGGTGGGAGGAAGAAAATACTCTGATATTCTTAACAGCCTATAGTCAGAAATCAATCCAAGCAATAAAATAATCTTTATTTATTTGCAATTCAGACATTTATTGTGATTGTATTTATTTCAATTGAAATAGCTTATTAGTACATTTTATTTGAAGGATTTTAATAATTGCTAAATCATAAGATTTTGAAATGGAAAAGGCAATCACACCCAACAGATTAATGGGAACAAAAATTCAGAACTTTGAAATCTCTTCTACTGAGTAGCTGCTACAATGACTGTAGTCCTAGACCAGTATGTTGAAATTTCTAAGTGAAGAATCAGCAGGTGTAAGGATGAAAAGCAATTGTACACTTGTGAATAGTTTATGGTTAGTCAATGCTAAGAAATAATAGCAAATTGAACTATTTTTTATGTTTTTGTTCTAACACTTTAAGACTATTAAACTTTCTTCCTCTTTTTATTTTGCTCTCTTCTTTTTTACCATAGCTATTCCATTGCTTTACTTTTCTCTTTCTACTGCTAACTTTACCTGTACTTCTGTATGATTTTTTTTTTCTATTTCCTTCTCTACCTTGTTTCTTATCTGTTCTTTTGTTCTATTTCCTTTCTGATTCTTTTTCTCTTTTCTTTTCTTTTCCTCTTCTTTTTCCTCTAACAGAAATAATGGTAATAGTCACAATAAATTGTATTTAGGCATAAATTAGCATTTAAGTAATGGGATATGATTTTTCCATACTTAAAACTTTTAAATCACTTTAGTTCAAATGTGTATATACTTCTTAATATTTTGTTACTTGAATTTTTTCACTCTTTATGGATTTCCATAAAGCCCCAGGGACTGTAGTAGGTGGTAGAGTTAGAAAGATGCCATGCTTTGTTACCCTAGGACTTGAATTGCCCTTCAGGTATTGTAAGACTTAGAGTTGTGTACCAATAATGCAATGCAAGGTAATCCAGTACTTTAAAATAAATAGGAACTCTGGCCATGGGAGAAGAGAATAGAGAATTAGCTATGCCTGGAAGTAGAGGGTGCTCAATAAAACGGCAATCTTGAAAATAGAATAGGGCTACAAGAGGAAAAGAGAGAAAATGGTATTAGGTTGTATTTCCATTTGTCACTCAAAAGATTTTTTTCTGGAATATTAATGGTCTTTATTAAAAGGTATTCCAAGTGATAAGCAGCTGAGACTCTTCAGGGCTTTGTTTAGTGCCTTCTGGGAGAAAAGGCATGCAGATAATTTCTCTTCTGGGTTACATGGCAGATCGAGGGCATCATGAGGAGTCAGAAAAGTCTCAAACCTCCACTAAATCAGAATTTCCCCAGCTTCTCCAGAGAGATGTTAATAGATACAGTCAAATAGTTGGGGAAACAGTGGGATTGAAGATCAGGGTATAAGTAGCCTTGAGGGCTGTTCTAATGTACTAATTCTCACCAACAGTCTTCCAGAGAGATATGTTAGGAAGCATCTCCACAGTGATTTGACCTTGGGGTTTTTGTTGTTGTTCATGAATTAGAATTGGTAGTTCCTGTCACAGAATTCTGTGGGCTTTCCTCCTCTAAGCTACCTCACTAGCATTTCTTTCATCCCTTTTCTGGGAACTTTTGCTCTGAAGAAAATACTCGAAGCTGTTTAAGCTGTATGATCACTCTGTCCATAGAAACAGAAGAGGAAAGAATGGAGAAGAGGAAAGAATGGAGTCAGTTTCCTGACTCCTTCCAAAGCCTTCCAAAGTCTCTCTGTTTAGCACTGCATGGATTTAACCAACAGCAACCAAAAACAAATGTCATAACATTATGTATTTGGGCTTCCTTCCTTGACATCCAAGGAAATTAGAGAAATGCAAATGTTCCTAAAAAAACCTGGAGACTGTACCTTTCCCAAGGACATCTGGATTTGGTTAGGGAACTGGAAAAATGAATCTTCTAGATAGATTTTGTAGGCATTTCGTTAGACAGGAAGAACTTGTTTGAAAAGTTCCCAAAGCAATCCCAAAGTGAATTACTTTACCTCTGAGCCCCTTAACTGGACCTTTGTGATAAATTTTGGTCTCCCAGACTCCTCTCTAGATGGAATTGCCCAAGGTAGGCTGAAAAGTCAAATGAGGACAAGGGAACCCACCCCTCCAGAAAAAGGCCATCTGGAGGCTTAATCTTGTGTCTTAAAAAATTGGCAGCTTTCTTCCTAGAAAACTGCATTTGGTGATGTTTAAAACATTTCATCCAATGCAGCTTGACTTTTATGGGGAAAATGGCAGGCTTAAAATGTTTCTGGATAAATCCACAGAAATAGTTTGTTTGTTTTTTCCCACTCCTGTGTCCTAAGGAAGAAAATTCTGAATAAAAATCAAAGCATAGATGGATTAAACACTGACATAAAAACTTTGAATTTTGGAAAATATCCAAAGTTAGTTAAATGGCCCATTTTAATTTTTTAATACAACTTATATAAATACATTTTTAACTGTATGGCATCTGTGACCTTTGTTGTGCTACGTCTCAGCAAGATAAACTACTAGAAAAAATAATTCAGTAAGGAGTGAGAGTTTATAAATTCTTAATTGCAGAGAAGCACACAAGTCTTTGCTTGGAGGACAAAGGGTTATTGAGAAGAAAAGGGTTATTGAGAGTAAAAGGGTTATTGAGAGGTCTTCTGTGTGTTTTCCTAAGAGTCTTAAAACTTCACCTGTATTGTTTGTCAGAGCCTCGGATTCATATAGGGATCAATCTGAAAGCTAGTAGTCAGGTTCAACTTAACAAATAGAAAGTGCATAACCAGGACCAGGAGGTCAGAATTTAAATGAGCTAAAATGAAATAAACTTGAGTGGAACACTGGCTTACTCTGTCACTCTCTGAAATATTTATCACAGAACTATAAATTCTTGAGGATCCTTAGACATTAAAAAATAGTACATTTACTAAATATCATTAAATCATGAAAGAAATTCCATCAACTTTCTTGTGTTTTACATTATAATCTATCCTGGTTACTATAATCATATCCTGGGTTGTACTCAGGCTAATAGAGTTGAAATGGGTCCCCTGCAAAACATAAATAAAGTGTTTGGCATCCTGAAAGCTATGTATATATGGGAAGGGGAAAGGAAGAGAAGAATTTGGGAGGCTTTGGAGGGTACAGTTTATTTAGTCAGGGAATGTTGTATGTAGGGGTGCTGCAATGTCTTGAAGGCTAGTTGTGAACTTCAAGGGATGCATCCTTAATGCCTTTAGTGACACAGGAAGACGAGTGTTATTTCTGAGGTCACCAGTCCATCAGTTGCAGAGATTTTCCTGGTTTGGTGTGAAACACAAGTCCCTATCTCCTGACTCCAGCTGCTGTTTCTCCTAACCAGACACCATGATCCTACCCTCACTAGCTCTTGCTAGTATACTGTTGTAATAAGTCAAGAGCACAATTTGCCATTGGTGAACTTTGATGTGTTATGTAAGCATACAGATTTCTGATAAGATGACATAGGACAATTGTTTCAAAATATGAAAGGATAAAATTTACTCTTTTATTGTTGTGATGATAGGAAGTAAAACTGCTCACTTTGACTACTGATAAGAAAGAGTACCATCTAGAGGCCCTGCTCAGAACTGCACTGTAGTCTCAAGAGTCATCCTTCAATATGACCTTGAACTGCATTGCTCTGTAATTGTGATGCTTAAGATTGATCAAACAGGAAAGAGAGCAGTAGGAAATGCCATATGGTGATAGACTGAGGTAGTGTGAGGACTAAATTGTGTTGACATGAGTGAGGACATGGAACTTACTTAATTCCTGAATAAAGTGCTTTCTCCATTTTCCCAGACTGTTTTAGTCATCGGAGAGCTTTTGTGTTCTGGTGGTTTGCTATCAGTATACTTTACATTTTTTTCCTTTAAAATAATTTAAAAGCTTAGAAACTATATTTCCCCTTTTCCTTTGCATTAGGAAAAGTAAATTGTTGAAGTTAACATATTACTAAAAATTGTGGAAAGCAAAGAGCAATGAGGGAGGTACAAAACCATCTCTAATTGATAAACATGTTCCTGAGAATTAGTTTCTTTTCTTCATCCTGAATCACACAATTCAGCAGCATTAAATAAAGTCTGTCCTAACATGCTCATGTTTATTCTCCAGTCTGCTGGTCACAATAAACCACAGATTTTGACAAGGGACCAGAAAGAGCTTTGAGGTCAACACAACATGTCACCTTATCTAGAATTTTCTTAAGAAACCAAATGACATATTAGTAACAATTATACCATCATTTTCATAGTATGATAGTTAACAACTCCTGAGATAGTGACCAAGGTGAAAGTCACTCCCAAAGAAACTCGAATGAATTTGGCAACAGATCCTGACACCCAGTGTCTCTAACTAAGAAACCACTTCTAAAACAAATGCCTTACGTTTCAAGAGAAAAACGAGATCATGTTCTGAGTTCAGTGCCTGCAGTATTGGTCTTTTCTGTTGTGACTTTCATGTAATAACTTTGGATAAGCATCTTTTTCTTTGAGAAAAGTCTTACTCTTACAGGGGGTGTTTCTGGATTGTGCTATAATGGGTGAAATACTATGAAGCAGTGCAGATTCAGAAACCTTAATGATAACCACTTTGGAATTTGTCCAAGATGATCCCCACCTCTTGAGGTGGTGATTAGTGATATATAACATACTTATACCATTTGTCTCCAAACTTCAGTAACCACTTGTAAAAGCTCAGAGTTTGTTTGCCTCATTCTTTCAGTTAATTAAAAAGAGGATTTTATAGCCTCAAGTGTAGTGTAATTTATAATAGGCCTTTCTCTCTCCTGTTTTTAATTACCATCTTTGCATGGCAATGCTGGACCTTTTTCTTTTTATTGACTATTTATGCATGGTTTCCAAAGACTGGCTCTATAGCTGCTAATTAGAAAATAAAAAAGTTTTATATATTTTAGAGTCTTTCAACTAGGCAGAAGAGTAAAATTTCCTGATTGGGTTTTATTTCCCCTTCACTTTTTCTCAGTATAAGGAAAATCTTCCTTACCCATGCTTCTTTTCAAAGCATGTTATGTGTGAAAGTTTAGGAAGACTGAAATGAGAGTCCAAGGGTAAATTAAAATTTTTTGTCACTTATGCATGGAGAAGGCAGATACTCTTGAAGTCTTATAGTGCCCTCAACAGAGCTCTTGACATTTACAATTCATAAATAAATGCATTTCTATTAATGTAATGTGAGGAACTAATAATTTGGCTCATGGAGGGATGAAAAAAAGAAAAGCAAGAAGCAAAATAATCATTACTTAGACATCTTGGAAATATAGAATTTTAAATAATCAAAAGACTGGGGTAAATTCCTGGAAGTCAGTTTTGTACAGCATTTTAAACAGATGTACACACTCAATAGACATAGATATCACCATAGCTTGTGTTAATGGCTGCTCTGTTAACTTGAGGTATAGAAGTAGAGCTGAAAAAAAGCTTTGAGAGGAGTTGACAGCAGCAAAGTCAACTAAGATAGGGGGATGCAACTCTCTGACACCTATTCTTTTTCCTCTGTACTTCTTCCTTCCCTTAGAAATGAAAGAGAAACCTTAAATGGCAAGGGAAGTTGCTCTTAATACTCACAACAATATACTACAGGAATCAGAGGAATAAGAAGAGGAATAATCTTTAAATGATAAATGCATCTGGTTATTAGGATCTAGTTATTATTGCACACCTTATCTTGTAAGTTACTCTCAAAATAATTGGAAAGATTTAATTTAATTATCACAATCTACAGACACTGTTCTTACATTTTAGAGACAGAAAATTACTCAGTGAGTGGCAAAATTCTAAGCCAAATCAACGCTGCCTGTTTGCAGGGCTTTTCTTTTCCGAACTTGAGATGACAGGTGTGAGCAGGCCTGGAAGTTTCACTTCCTTCCACCTTGGAATGCACAATCAAGATAAGACTTCCCCTTACCTTAACTTTTTTCAGTAGACTCACACATTTGAACCTCTGGGAGTGAATGGAAGTTTCTGGAGCCTTCCAAGTAGAGTGGATAATCTGGGGATCTTTACACCACGAATTTGCTCTGCAGCCATAGCCATAGATGGGAGGAATTGTTAGTTTCTTTTCTCTTTCAAACAAATCTTCAGACTACACAAGTGCTCTAAAGCAGCCTTCCCTTCTTATCAACATGTTCTTACCTCCTAATGGGAGGAGAGATAGCTTTGTTTTCTAAAATACTATGAGTAAAGTTTTTATCCTCATTGTTTTGGTTTTGTGGTTTTGTTTGTTTGCTTTTTAGCGGTACTGGGATTTGAATTCAGAGCTTCACACTTCCTAGGCAGACACTCTATGTCTTGAACTTTACCTGTAGCCTGATCTTCATGTTTTTATGATGGTCTACTTCATCATCATGTTATCAACATTCCACCGATACACTAACTCTGTGCTAACGTCAAAGAAAATATGACAGAAATCCATCTGATTCCTGGATTTTAGAGTGATGCACGAAGAATTTTAGTCTGTAGTCACTATCTTAATAGACTAAATGACACTCTGAAGACATCTGGTAGTAGTCTTTTTATTTTGCCCCATATCCCAGTATTTTTATACATGAATTTTAGGATCAGCTTGTCAATTTCTGCAACATAAAAAAATAAAATAGTGATAGTTTTATTCCTTTATTTTACAATCTAAATGCATTCAATTTCTTTTTTCTGGCCTAATTTTCCTATCTAGGACACCCTGTTCACTGTTGAGTATAGGTAGTTAGGTGGGAAGAGGGGCCACTCTTGTGCTCTCTTTGATCTTAGGGGAAAGATTCTAATCTTTCCATATGAAAAATACCGGCTCTGAGTGATTTTATTTTTGGTGGTACTGGGGTTTGAATTCAGGGCTTCCCACTTGCTAGGTACTCTGCTGTTTGAGCCACATCTCCAGCAGTTCTGTGTTTTTATAGAGGCCCTTTATCAGATTAAGAACTTTCCCCCCATTACTTCTTTGTTGAACATTTTTATCATGAAATGATCATTTTAAAAAATGGAGTTTGTGAGTGCTCTTTAGGAGTCTATTGAGATTATTGTATACATACTTTTTTGTCCTTTACTATAGTGGATTGAATTAATTGATTTTTTTGTATGTGAAACTAGCCTTGCTTTCCTGGAATAAATCCCATTTGATCATGTGTATAATCCTTTTTGTGTGTTGCTGGATTTGGCTTAATAGTATTTTGTTGAAGATTTAAAAAATTCTTGAGGGATGTGGTCTGTTGTTTGTTTCCTGTGATGTCTGTGTCTTGTTTTAGTATCAGAGTAATACTGGCTTCATAAGATCAGTTAATAAGTCTACCTGTTCTACTTTTTGGAAGCATATGTGAAGTATTTGGGTTATTTATTCTTAAAACTTGTGGAGAATTTGCCAGTAAAGCCACTTAGGCCTGGTTTTTATTTTTAAGAAGTTTCTTTTTTTTATTAATCCAATCATGTTATTTATAATAGCTCTATTCAGATTTGTTCTGTATTCTTAAGTAAGGTTTGGTAGTTTGTATCTTTCAAAGAATTTTTACATTTCTTCTAAGTTATTTAATCTTTTGTCATACAATTATTCATAGTATCTCTTTATGTTCTTTTGTTTATTTCTGAAAGGTCAATAGTGGTGTTTACTATTTCATTCATCATTTTTATGATTTGAGAATTCTCTCTTCTTTTCCTCATTCAGTCTGTACTAAACTGATTTTACAACTGCTGAGTGTGTTTCAAGGTGCAGTTGAAAACCATGACTTGGGTATATTATGTAGCCTCTCTGGCCCTCTAGGATTTTTCCATAACATGAGGGCCCTACAGGGCCTTTCAAGTTCTAACACTTTAAGATTCTATGAGAACTTATTTTACAGGATTGTGAATTTCTCATTGCCTTTTCCCTAAGATGTTGTCCTAGTTAGTAGCCAGTTCATCTGTAACCGTGATCCCCTAATGCAATTCTTCGCCAGCAACAACAGCATTACTTAAGAAGTTGTTAGAAATGTCAGTTTTCAGGTCACTCCAGCAACTTACTAAGTTAGAAATTCTGGGGTGTATCCTAACAAATTATTTTTTTACAAGCCTTCTAGTTGATTCTGATACATGCTAAAGCTTGGGAACAGCTGATATAGAATAAATATCTTTTCTGAACTGACTCTTGTGGGCTCTTGACAGGCAAACTGCTTTTCCAGTGTTCTGTTCCCCTCATACTCCAATATTTTTTTTTTTTGAAAATTGGTTTCTGCAATATCTCTTGTGTCAGAACAGTGCAATGAGGAACTTCGGATAAACTAAAAGTAACTTGAGTCATTCCTAGCCCATTGTGCATAGCATTCTTGTTCTTGCAGTTACCCAAGGGTCTTGCGAAGGGAACAGGTACAATTTAAAGAAGAGTTTTTGTGCCCTCTAGTGGAAGAAACCAATTTCTCTTCTCTTGAACTCTGGTCACATCTGTTCCTGTGGATGCAGTGAATACTGGTCTTGGTAGTTCTTCATAGATATGTGACATAAGAATTGTTGCTTTTGTGTGTCCATACATTTTTTAAAATTTTTGCTTCCTCAGGTCTTGACAGTATATACATTTCCCTTCCCTTGGGTCAGAAAGCCCCCTTAAGATGTTCATAAGGAGGCCAGGTGCCAGTGGTTCACGCCTGTAATCCTAGTTACTCAGGGGGCAGAGATCAGGAGGATCGTGTTGGAAGCCAGCCCCTGGCAAATAGTTCGCAAGACCCTATCTCGAAAAATAACCATCACAACAAAGGGCTGGTGGAGTGGCTCAAGGTGTAGACCCTGAGTTTAAGCCCCAATACTGAAAAAGAAAAAAAAATGATATCCATAAAAGTAAGCAGGGGTCCTCAGAATGGTGTGCACAGATGGTAGACACCATCTGTAGGTAACCTTTCAGTAAGGAATGTTTATACTTCTATGCCGAGCTCAATTTTACCTCTTTTCTTGACATATAAAATATAAGTAATTTTTTATATTGAATGGCCCTAAGGCAATTGAGGAAAAGAATTTTATTTAGCTTAAAATTCTTTTGCTCCAGAGGAGGGGATGGTGGGCCAGACAATGTATACACATGTAAGTAAATGTAAAAACAATAGAATAAAAGAAAGGAAAAAAATTATTTTTGTTCAAAACAATGGAGTAGCCTGGAGAATTGGAGAAATAGTCAGATTGTTTGTGCATCTTTGTGTGTAGGTTCATTAGATATTATGGAGATTGGGTGTGTGAGTTGAGGGGAAGAAAGGAGAGACAGATAACACCAAAACATCTAGAGTGAATGAATAAAATGATTAAGTTGTACATCATTTCTGCCTCTCCTTTAATCCCCACAACTAATCAGTGAAGGGATCTGTGGATGTCTTTCTCTAAAATATCATCATCTGTTACTGGCTTTTTTCCCTTCTTCAAGTCCCCCCTCAGTCATCAAAATTTGTATCTCAGAGGGCTTGTCCAATGAGCTGTGTAGTAAAATGGTTCATTGTTCAACTCTAAGTTTGGAAAATACTAGATTTATAATTCTTTAGGAGGTTAACCTTCAAGGATTCAAAAAGCTCTACAAAAATCACACATACACACACACACACACACATACACACACGCATTCACATGACCTATTCTACTTTAATTTGGAATATCTTTTTTTTATTTGACTTTAAGATATCTTCAATTCATTTACCTTCTATTTAAATTCCAAAGAACATATTCATGTATATGTTAGGAAATGCTAACCTAGATCACCTTCACCTCTGGGACATCCTCTAAGCCTTCTATTAATTCTTGCCACTTTACTTTTCCTAAAACACATTTGTTTTGCCATGTCATTCCTACCTAAAAACTCCATGAATATTCTATAGAATTAATTCTAGACTTTTCCACTTCACATTCTACATTGCTCACAGTCTAGCCCCAATGCCATCCTCATTTAATCCCAGACTCAGACACTCTCAATGGCGTTTAACTCCTCTGGACATGCTCTGGTCTTTTCTCTATGAGCTTTGTGAGCCTGTCCACAACTTCTCCATGTAGATAATTTCTGCTCATCAACACCGCACTATTTCTTCTAGGCAGCTCCCTCTGACGACTACAGGCTGTAGCAGTCTTCTATCAAATCCTATGAATAAACAGTGATTTTGTTATTCATGTGGGTCTTAACATATATTGCCATGTATTAATATTAGCACTTAAAGTTATGAGCTTTTCCTCAAAATAGATTTCTATGAGAGCATGGATTATCTCTTGGTCTCCTCATCCTCCATCACACCTAATCTCACAATCTGGATAAACTACACACTTACAGACATTGCTGGTTAGTTATTAGCAATTTTGAGGAAGTGAACTTGCCTACTTTGTGGAATTATAGCAGCAGCACTTGTTTTCTAATGTTGCCGCACAGTAGACTCTTGGTATCAACCAGGTGTATGGATCCAAGGAGACTGCTGAGAAAAAGACTGCTCAGGATGCAGAGCCCAGGGCTGTACTGCAGATACCTATTCACTTACCACTTCAATGAAGCACATTACATGCCCTTCTTCGCTTGGGAGTGTTACCCTGACTTTAACCTTGCTTTTGGGGCATGACTTTTCAGAAAGTTAAAGGCAGGAAAAGTGAAGGGCAGATCCCGCGATGATTTAAACACAGCTGGTGATATTGGAGGACTGGTTGAGTCCTCTCTGCATCCACTGAGCTTTGTAACGAGTGCATGAGAATTTAACATTTTGGTTTTGAAATTTCTTTTGGTTTTATTTATTTATTATTTTTTGACTGCACTTGGTCAAAACCCATGCAATAAATCTGTGAATAAGGTGAGCTTACTGTTCGTGTAATTCTCTTTACTCACACTCATTCTGACACGTATTCTTCTGTTCCATGTGCTGGTGGGCTTACATGGATTTTTTTTGGGTTCTTTGGATTACAGATTGCTGTAATTTGATTACAGCAGACTTAGGCCCCAGCATCTTCAGATGGTGGGAAATAAGAAAAGATTGCAATCAAGAAAGAACAAATTTCTGGAAATTGAGGCAATTATGGTCTTGATCTTTATGGAAATGGTAGCTTGGAGTTGTATGCACAGTGGACTTGCTTCCACCAGTTGTGGGCCACAGCAGTGAGAGGTACCTGAAGTCAGGATGCTGTCATTATCTGTCTGTTCAGAACAGTGTACTTGCCAGGACCAAGGGATTTAGTCAATAAGACTCAACTTCCTAGGGAGGGATTTGCAGAAGTTAGACAAGACATGGCCAACAATTAGGTCAGTCTGCCACAATAATGAGGAACTGGATGCACAGGCTGGACCATCAGCAGGAGTGAACAGTGGACCCTGGCTGTGCCTAGAGTTTGTTGTGGGGCAGCTCATTGCCCAGCCTTTGCAGCCCCTAGGGAAGTGTACCACTGACACCTTTGACACTATGACTCAGGTGCTTCCTCCCATTTAATGGCAACCTTAGAGTGTTTTGTGAAAACCAAATGAGATAATGTATTTAATATGACTTGTTCAGCACTGGGCACATAAGAAATCCTGAGGCAATAAATACTTCTGTCCTGTCTAAACATCTATTCACTGGAGTTCGGAAGCTCCTGCTGTGGTCAGAGTTATCAGAAAATGGAAAGACTGAACCTTTAGTTAAAGCATAGCAGTAGGAGTCTCTCCTTCCATTTCCTGCATAGAGGCAGGAAATGTTTCTCTCTCTCTTTCCATTTCTCTCCACTTTTATCCTGTTATACTAAATTTCTTTCCTAATAAACTTTACTATTATTTTTACTACATCTTTTGCATCTTGCTTGAATTCTTTTCCTGCCAGATGCAAGCACTGAGTCATTTATCGGTGCTATTTTTTCTGGTAACATATTTGGTGCCATGATACCAGTTCTATCAAATCTTGACGAAGTTCCAAAACATCCAATAGATCTGTTTCTGTGGAAGGTAAGAACTGTCCTCCCTGCCTCTTTCTCCAGGTTGAGGATATGAGTTTTTCTATTTGGATTCTGACTGCTTTCTCTTCCTCACTTTGGGTGGCTTAGGCTTCCTACCAGGCTACTAAATACCAGCTGCTTCCTTCTTCCTACCAAGTGCTCACTCAGATCCCTAGCCTACTTTTTCTGACCTTCAGGCTTTATTTTCCCATTATGGACCCTGTCCTCTCTTTGCCCCTATTGTTCCAATCTTTTGAACAGATTAGGACTTTTCCTTTTAGACTGCTGACTTGGGAAGAGCTTATTTCAACTGTGGTCTTCTACCCTTATTTAGGAGCACTGATGCTGGAAAGAAAGAGGCCCCAATGGGAGGAAATTAGAAAGGCACACCATGCTAGTTTCCTGGTCACTAGAAGGATGTTTCTAAAGTGACCACACAGGTGCACCTAGCTCGTGGGCCAGGAGGACACTACTTCTGCGACTGAGGCTTTGTCTCTGGGAGGGGACGCTTTGCCTGGACAATGACAAGTGGATTTCTTTCTTTCTTCCATATGGGGGCTGGTGCGGGTCAGTGCCCATACTCCCACGAAATCAACACTCCCTGGCATGGGAGCAAAGTGACCACACACTCACCCAGGGTCACCTCTAGGTTGCATTCTTTGTAGTGTGACATAGCTGATTTAAAGACTATCAGATCAAGAAGTCTGGCCTCAAGATAGCAGTCTTACTAGAGCTTTTCTGGTCTGAGTTTCCTTATGACTTTCAGGCCCCTCTCATAGGATTGGGATGTGGGAAGAAGGCCACTTGTGTCTGTCCTCTCCAAGACATTCTAGGTGATCCCTAGCACTCTTCTGGTCCTCTCTGTTGCCGGTATAGTCCCTTGAGCTTTCTCTCCCTCATCCTTCTAGCACTGTCCGTGTGATATGGTTTCTCCTGTCCATTACATAGGACTATTTCGACTGTTACTACTCTGAAAGTAGTTCACGATCTGTTTCTATGGATATCTTCAGGTTTAAAGCTCCATGAAGGTGTAATGGCTCCTTTCCTGATTCTGATGTGTTTCCCAAGGAATTAAACCTCTTTCTCGATTTTGCATTTGCTGCCTTCCCTGAGGAAAGTCTTTCACTCTCTTTAGACATTTGTATCCCTTTTTATGCCCACTTGTTCTGTGTTTGGTGTTTGTTTCACAGTGTATGTTGTATGCAACATGGCTTTATATTCCATCTAAACATCCTAAAAACAAACAAAAACTGCCACTTGATTGCAGAAAATGTTACAGCCATGATGTACAAAACACGCCTTCTCCAGTGGTCCATCTCTGCAGGCGCCATCTTTGCTATGATGTATTTTGCAGACATGTATTGCTTGCACTGTCTTGGTACCCTCTAGGAAGGATTGAAATCTGGCTAAAAGTCTAAGAGTACTCTAAAATTAATTTATTTGTATAAATATATACACTAGTCTATCAAGCATTGGGCAAACACTACTTTTGCCTCTGGAATTCTGGCAAACAACTGACTAATTACTATGGCCGATATTCAGTTTAGTTTTATGCATACTTCAGTGTTGGCATGCTTAACTTAAAACGTGTGTGTGTGTGTGTGTGTTTTATGATCAAAGGTTTATGTGTGTGATTAAGCTGACTGTAATCTATGAGTTATCTGAAGGATTTCCCAAAGTCAAAATAAAATAAATTGTAGTGAGGCTAACACCTAATTCTCTGTCTTAAAAAATATTCTGTTCTTAGTAATTGCTAAAAACTAGCTTAAAAGAAAGTTTTTGTTTTTTCAAAGTAAGTAATGACCTGTGTTTTGCTAAAACAAACTTTATTGGGCTTTTGACTTTTTAGCAAACAGAGTCTTAACTAAGTCAGTTCATTTAAGTGATTTTAATACATTTAAAACCCAACTAAAAAGTGGGGCCTATTCGGGGTTACTCACACTGCTCCGCTAATTGGTGGGAAACCTCTAGGGTTTTGGTTTTATTAGTGCTGTACACCTTTTATCTTTTATTGAAAGAGTCAAGGTTTTATTCCAAGGGTAACACCTAAGTTAATATATGTGTATGATATGTGTAAGACTATGATGTTAAATGTTGCTGGCTCCTTTACATGTTAAATGTATTTGTGTCCTCCAAGTAAGCCTTCTAAAATACAATGTTAAAAAATGCTATACCAAGCTGGTGTCCTCCAAGTTAAAATGGCTAATGATGGTAGACATTTACAGGTTTGTGTACAGGTATTCCTAATGGTAGCAAGCAGAGCTTAATGGTACTAATGAATGCTATCCATCATAATTATTCTCCTAAAATGTTATATATAATGAAATTGTTTTGTCAAATGCTAAACATTTAAAAACATTCTAACAATGACTGTTCTAAGTGTTTTTGTCATCTACAGTCTGGATCCTTCTCCAAGGCATTTGCAATCAAACTCCCCGAAAACATCTCTAGCAAGTATCTATTTCTCAAACATTTGTCTATTTCAATATTTGCTCTCATTGGTTTTGTTTTGTATTTTCCTTATAAAACTTTAACTGTTCTGTTGAAATTTTGCAGAAGTACATAATAAGTAGTATTTTTTAAAATGCCACCACGTTACCTACACAGCAAAAAAATTAAACTTTATTAAAAATGAGTGCTCTATAAACCCAGCCTAAGGGTCACTTCTAAACCTCTAAGTTTGCTTAGATTGGCTGGAAAAGGTTTTTATTAGTACTGACTCTCAACCTACCTGATACTTGTCCCCTGACATGGAATTACATCAGACCATCTAGAGGATCTCATATCAGCAATAAGAAACAATTAAAGCCAGACCAGAGTGACTGGTCAATGAATATCTTCAAAAGGAAACTGTTCAGAAATAAGGGAAAAGTTGTCAGAAAAATACACTTATGCTGGGGATGGTTGTGCATGTGTATAAACCCAGTGATTGGGAGGCTAAAACAGGAGGATCATGAGTTAAGGTCAGCCTGGGCTACATAGAGAGTTGTAGGCCAATCTAAAGTATGCAATGAGATCCTGTATCTAAGCCAACAACAACAACAACAAAATGGAGTCAATCTTGCCAGCCCATCTAAAGTAAAGCCAAGAGATTAAAAAGAATGGGTCCTTATGTATGAGTACTTCAGATAAGCAGTTTAATTTGATATTTTATTCTTAGCAATTAAATCCATCCCATCATGATGTATCAATTATTAGTTGTAATTTTTGTCTTATTTTTGCAGGGGATAACAACATTAAATCTAATGCTGGAGACTAATGAAACTTTGTACTCTATTGCTCAGTGTAGTATGTCAGATTCTAAACTTGTTTAAGGACCTTTTCAAACTGTGGAGCCTTACTACAGTATGTGGGTGATCTTAAATTCTTGGGGTCTGCAGAATACTGGGTTTCTCTTCAGAAGACACAGGTCTCCCAACTAAAGATAAACTATCTAGCCACATTGTAACTCTGAGGAAATAACTCTTGCCCCATAAAAGGCAGGCCTAAGAAAATGTAATAATTAACTCAATTTATCTATAAATTACTAAGCTCTTTAGAATTTGGATTCCTGGGTTTTGGGTAATAAGAAAGCCCCTTTATGAGGTAACTCAGAATCTGATTATAAATACCTGGAATAAATTGAAAAACAAAAACAAAAATTCTCTAAAAGCTTAAAGCTTACTGGTATCTGCCTTAACTCTAGTAATTTGAAAGTTAGACATGCCTTTCATTCCATATGTAACTAAAAGGCAGAATGCTATAATAAAAGCTCTTATTCAGAGAGAATGAAGTTTTGCAGCCTCTGGCTTATTTTCCAAAACATCCAAGTGATGTCACATGCAAAGAGACTAACAAAACTTTTTGCCCTCCCACAGCCCACAGTGTATCAGATTTTAAACTAATTGTCTTAGAGAAAAAGCTAACTGGAAATCCTATTGAATACTGGGGGCACCACTATAATGGGCCCCCACCAAAATTACTTCCTTATACCTTGGGGAAGCAAATGTGCTTGACCATTATCATCTAAAATAGATAATAGATGAATACTGGTTGCCGTCTTTATAGAAGCTATCAATCTCCTATACTGTTTCTATGGATGGCAGGTGTTTTTAGTAGGTTAAATTTATAGACTTTATACATTTCCTTTTTATGATTCTTCTTAAAAATCCTATTAGCTTTATCCACATAAAAAGCATTTTTTTTTGCTTTAAAGGATGGTTTTTATTAATTTCTCACTGATTTCTCTTTTAGTAAAAGAATTTGATGCCTCCTGATCCTGATTCTGACAACAGGTTAACTAAATTTTCTGCTAAGTAAATTTCTCTCATCACCTCCTAAATTTAATATGGAGAAACAATTTTTTGGTTCCCTTTCTAGATAGGGCCATTGCCCAAACTCATCAGGAAGTAGCTATAGAAGATGAACTGTTCCCCTCTGTACCTCTCTTAAGATTAAAAGGGATCAAAGTCATTTGGTGGGGAAAGGAAGCAGGATATATGGATGAGGACACAGGGAAATTAATTATTTCATTAAATATTTAAAGAGCCAGACTAAGACATTGGAATGAGGATGCAAAAACTGAAAAGACACAGCAGCAAGTCCCTCTCATCTCCTTTTACAGGATAGGTTACAGGAAGAGGGAGACATAAAGGAGCTACCTGCTTCTGCTTTTCTCTTTGAGATGTTAACAAGCTCCAAGGCTCCTTGGATGGGTGGAAAATACCATGTCTGGCAGAGAGAAGTTCTACACCTATTGTACCTGTGTTTTAGGTGGGCCAGGATGACCTCTTCCTGTTTGAACAGCCATGTCAGCCACCCAGATCCATTATCTTTGGCTCTGTGCATTCCCCCAGCTCACCAGTATAAGACTAAGAGATGGGGCCACCATTTTGAGTCTCTACTCCCATTTCCTACCTAGGGGCAGGAAATGTTTCTCTCTTTTTTTTCCCATTTCACCCCACTTTTATCCTGTTACACAAAATCTCTTTCCTAATAAATTGTACTTATTATTTTTACTGCAAAAAAATAAATAAAACATAGCAGTAACAGTAAGGGTGATATAAGCCAGAGGGAGGCAGGACAGACATGTAAAACAGCTACCTACAGTTCAGCATGATCTTTATAGCCAAGCAAATGAAAAGAATGAAACTGAAGGCACAAGAAGAGAGAATAATAAGTGCAACATAAGAAATAAACATTGAAGTGCTTACTAAGTAAAAGGTACTTCTCTAAATACTTTACTTTCCCCAATAAATCTACAATAGGCCCTATTTACAAATATAATATTGAGACCTTGGAAGACTGGGTTGTATAGCAACTAAGTACTAGAGCTTGGATTCAGACTAAGGAGAATTCTTTAATGATTTAGGGTTTTGAACACCAGAAGGAAAGATTACAAAGATGTTTAAAACTTTTGGAACCAGAAAAGACTGTGAGAACTGTGTAACCCTGCCTGAAGAAAGAATGGATTAAATCAACGGGTTCCCACAAGTCAGTCCCTAGACTAGGCCAGATTAGCTGTAGCAGAATCACTGCATTCTCCAGATTTATCCCTGGAGGATATCTCAGAAGGTATTCCTGGTCTTGGGAATTACCATTTAAAAAGCTGTCAAGGTGATTCTGAAAAGCAGCTGCCCTTGGAAGCCTCTGAGACACAAGCTTTTCAAGTTAGCATCCTGGTCCCTGACTCACCTACACCAACTTTATTTTCATTTTTCAATTCAGGAAGTAGGCTGTGAGGTCAAGATGCACTTAGATTGGAATAGTGACTTATTTTGGCCCTGGTTACTTCCAAGACCCAGAGCCTGCAGTCATCATTCCAGCTCTTTGGAGGAGGCAGTATAGGGGGATCTTGGGTCTCACAGGCAGCAAGGTCCTTGGCTGACCACTGGGTGGCATCCCTGTCCTTCTTTTCTTTGTAGGATTTCTGCTTAGAATTCACAGCTCTTGTTCGAGTGCTCCTGCAGCCTCTTGCCAGTGTCTGTCCTTACAACAATGAAAAACAGTGAGTGGAGCCCACCAAGCCCCTTGACCAGCAGGGATGTGATTTCAGACCCAGGTAGGCCCTGTGTGAATGTACAGAACAGCACTTTTAAGGTGAAGGAAGCGTTTTTTGTTTTTTGGTTTTTTTTAATAACAAAAGCTTCCCCTCTTTCCTTCTGGGATACGTTTATAGGCCATGCTTTTAGTGATGAGAATGAGAATGTTAAAGAGAAGTCAAAGAAAGGTTGGTCAAACAAAGATTTTCAGAAGAGAAAATATATAGGCCTATAATGTAGGTTAATGGGAAAATAAAAAGTCTGTTTGTATCTGATTTTGGAGGCAATTGTATTCAGTAAACAAAGCTCTTTGTTTGTTTTTTAGTTACTGCCTTCTGGTGGAAACACATTTAGAAATTTAAATTTTTTAAAAGATGTCCAAGATAGAAGGGAGCAGAGTCTAGTAAGTAGTACTGTGAAGATGTGGAGTCCAGGGAAATTAAAACAAGTTTCTTATTCAGAAAAGAACTTGGAAACAGCATCATTTGCTTTGCTCTAACAAATATGAAGCAGAGTCTGTCATTGAATTAATTTTTACACCATTCATGAGTCATAAAAAAGCTTGACTTTAGAAAAATAGGATGTTGGAATATGCTTGTTAGAACAGTGATTTATGCTTCCCAGTGTTTTCATTTTTGTTTAATTATGTGCTTAGTGAAAATGTAGGAGTTTAAAAATTATTTTATATCTCAGACTTTTGTTTTCTTTCCCCAGTCTTCTTATGTTTTACTAAATTTTTAGTTTTCTTACAAAGTCAAAAATATGCATTCTTCGATAGCTTTGCTTTGCTGGAAGATACTATGATCACGCTGGTCTTTCTTTGACATTGCTTTGCTGACAGGCTGTAGTTCTTATTAGAGTCTTGTTGATGCACTAGGAGGGAGGCCAAACTCAGATCTTGGAACCCCAGGCTTGCCAGGGAGATATTTGGCTACATCCTGGATTCAGAGGAAATCTCAGCTTTGGGTACAGCACAGTATGTTGGTGGGAACAGAGAGAGCTGGACAGCTCCCAGACCTGCTATCTATGCAACATTTTATAGTCTGCAGTTTCTTTGGTTGGTGTTTTCAGTTCTAGAACAGCAACAGAGAGAATACATAGCAACCAAGGGGAAATACTCATCCATCATCTTTTCCCTTCCTTAAAAAGATTATATTTCCTTGCCTTCTTCCCCTTTCTCTCACTCTCAGCTGAGTAGTTTATTTATTACTTATGCATATATTTTATTTATTTACATATGCATGCCATTTATTACATTTATTACATTGCATTTATTACATATGCATTTATTACATATGCATTTATTACATATGCATGCCATAAAAACTGAGCTTACTATTTCTTTTAAAAATGTAATCCACATCCCTGTGCAATACCCATGCAATCAAATTACAACACAAATCATCCTTATAGGGATCATAGAAGTTAAAGAAGCATCAGTTGTTTGTGTGTCTACTTCCTCAGCATGTATTCTCAGCTCTTTGAGTCTAGGCACAATCTCATTTCCAACTTTGTTAGGGTACTAGCTCACCTTGCATGAAATCTAGAAGCGACCACTAGGATTGTGTGTCTGTGGAGACAGGAGATTTGTGACTCTATTTGTGATTGTCAGATAACATTGCAAAAGCCATAGTATCTCGTAATGTGTGTCATCTAAATGTCATTTATTTGAAGTCTTAGAAACTAGGCTATCAATTAAACAGCATGCTTTTTGAGGTTCTTCTGCTGCATAGTAAGGTGTAAAAGGGGAGGGCTTACATCAGGCAATGGCTAGGAATGATTGAATACTTGCTCTGAACTACGTATGATTCCCACTTAATTCTCACCACCATTCTACAAGATGAGAACCATGAAAGTTTTTACAACTGTGGTGATTCATGGAGGCAGAAACACAAGAAAGTAAGTCTATGCTTGCACAGGGGACAATGGCTTTAGTCAGATGCACATGGGGTATGGGGCCCTGCTCCACAACCTGCAGGCCTCAGCATTTGGAACAAGGAAAGCACTGAAAGTAGATCTGAGGTCAACTCCTGCTAACCAGAATTGAGTGCCCCCTCAGCTCATAATGCCAAGCAAGGACCATTTGTTTCAGCTGACGCATATGTCACCGTCCTTGAAGCAAACTGTATGGAAAGCTATGTGTGGTGGTTTACAGTTGCATCCAGAGTCTGATGGTATAAAAATGTCCGGGAGGCTTTGGGTCCTCTCAGGCAGCGTGAAATGTGTCTTGCCGAACTATCTCTCTCAGGGAACACTTGGATGAGAACTGCCAATGTTTATCATTGTTATTCTTTTAATTTCTATTGTACTTGCAAACCTCCTTCACAGGTAGTTTAGTGAAATGGCTTAGATTTGTGTTTGGCTAAATTACAATCTTTTACCCTCACCTCTTCTCCCTGTGGTTCCTTCTCTCTGGTAACTGTTGTTGGAATTTTAGATGTTCCCCGATTCACTGCCACACATTTAGGAAACCTTTGGGTCTGTTCCATGGGTGCTGACTACAGGGGAATAGCATGGAGAATATGCTATTTGAGCTTCAATTGGACAACTATATTTTAAAGTTCTTAGGAGACAATGTGTGGTTTTCCCCATGTCCAAACAATGGTATTATCATGCACCACATCCCCTGTGTTTTTGCTACAAGGCAATGGCTCCTTTAAAAAAAACAGTCTGCGTTCTGAGCAGGTTAATCCTGCTATGTTCTAGAAACCTGGCAGAATCATTAATAAGGAAACCAGTTGTGTATAGATTTAAATTAATCAGCAAGCATCCAGAAGCTAGAAACCAAAGGGGAGGGGAAAGTCTTTCCCCTTGAAAAGAGAAAACATACTCCTCTCTCATTGAGAAAACACACACACACACACACACACACACACACACACACACATTTATGGAGAAACAGACATATAGTGTGGACATAATCTTTTCTCCCTTGTGATTTCTGTCAAGCTGTGTGAAAGAAAAAGTTTAAATCTCTGAAAGATGGGCTGCACCCACAGGAGAATGATTTCAAATTTTAAAGGACTGAGGGATTATCGTGGCTTTTATTCACCAGTGTGAGGACAGTTATTCAGACTTCAACACCAAAATCATGGGAGCCACATTCAAGGCTCCAGATCAAATTAGGTGGGAGCACAGACACAAAAGTAGGGAAGAATGAGCATGGAGCAGGATGCAGGGCACCTGGGGAGGTCTCCTGTCACCAACACCACTGGTCAGGCCCTGTCTAGGAACTGGATTAATGGCAGTTATGCTTAATTCTAACTCAGCAGTTTTGTTTCCTTCTTTATTTAACACAAATGGAAACCAGGAGCAATGAACAATTTAGAGTTTGACTCTGGACAAAGTTATTTAAAGTCCTTAAAATACAAATAACTTCTATACAAGTAAAAAGAGTCAAGATAAACTAGAAAGCTGTTTATTTTGAACTAAGGATAATTGACTGGCAGTTGGCAAGACCCCAATTTATTCCCTTGTATCTTACTCAATGTTAGTACTCCTTAATATTTGTACATACTTGTTAATATTAATTGCTCCTTTTTTTAATTTTAAAGGCATAATTTGGCTAAAATCATGTAGTAGCCTTTTTGGATGTAGTTACTTGATACTTGCAGGAGAATTGAGATTGGCAGTACTGGGGTTTGAACTTAAGGCCTTGGGCTTGCTAAGTAAGTGCTCTACCACTAAGTCATATCCCCACCCCT
Organism: Castor canadensis; assembly: GCF_047511655.1. Classification (NCBI taxonomy): domain Eukaryota; kingdom Metazoa; phylum Chordata; class Mammalia; order Rodentia; family Castoridae; genus Castor; species Castor canadensis. The sequence continues at coordinate 79,398,347 of NC_133388.1, read as the reverse complement.
TTTTGTTTTAGTTTATTTTTCAGATAGGGTCTCATGCTTTTAGCCCAGATCTGACCTTGGGCCATAAACTTCCATCTCTGTCTTCCACATAGTTGGGACCTCAGGTGTGTACCAACATGCTCAGCTTGTTTTTGAGACAGGGTTTTGCTAACTTTTGCCCAGACTGTCCTCAAACCATGATCCTCCCATTTCTGCCTCTGGTGTAGCTGGGATTACAGTGTGTGCCACCATGCCTGGCCTTAGGAGAATTTTCTATATGAATTGTGAGGACATCACAGGCAGATAAAGCATTGGCCAATGTGCCAGAGGGCAGGCATTCTATAACCACCTCTGCCCCTTGCAAAATATAAAAATCACTCTAGACAAATTTTCTACCTTCCTAAGTCTCAGTTTCTCATGAATAACCTGAGATAAGAAAAAACATTCTTTATCTGGGCCAAAGGCTTATTGTAATAATCAAATAAAATAACATCAAATCAATATACAAGTGCTCAGAGAAATTAGAAATTAGTATGGAAGTGTAGTTTTGTATATTACAAAAGAAAACTTTTCTATGGTTGCACAGCTCTGTCTCCATATCTGCAGTCTTGTAGAAGTTTCCTGTCCCCTTCTATATATTAAAAAAAGGTAGGACCTGCCAGTCATTCATCAGCCCTGGCTGTGAGGCAGGAGCTCTGCTGGCTGTGATGGTTACCCTGTGTGCAGTGCACTCCCTGGTTCAAGGCTGCCTGAGAGAAAACAGTTGGTATCTTGGGTTCATCAGAACAGGTCCACCTTTATCTGATTTAACTGGTCTTCTGAATAAATATATTTATTGAAAATTTTCAACTGGCTGGGCATTGATGGTACACACCTATAATCCCAGCTGCCAGGGAGGCCTAGATTGAGAGGATTACAGCCTGGGCAAAAAGCGAGACTATATGAAAAATAACTAAAGGAAAAAAACAGGGTAAGGTGTGGTTCAAGTGGTAGAGCACATGCCCAGCAAGTGAGAGGCTTGGACTTCAAACCCCACTACTATCTGTCTACACTCATATATAATGTTATTGTACATATATGTTACATATAAAACCAGCACAAGTAGGCATAGAACCTGAGAGACCATGTCAGCTCTTGGGAAATTGGCTAGTTTTGCAAATCTAAATGAGCAGAGTGGTGGAAAACATACCAAGCCTTTACTCAGGTTAAGCAAATGGTTCTGCTACCTGTGAGCTGGTAGTCTAGTAAGAAGTTGCCTGAAAATTAGCACGCCCTACCACAGAGTGTCTCGGGTTGACATGGCTTCATGAGGGAGCCTTTCTGTGAGTATTTCTTCCTCAGTAGGTCCACCCTCTCTCCCTCACTGGCTCTGCATCCTAGATGCTCTAATCTAGAGGGTCATCTTCTAATCTCTTTACTTATGTTTGTACCTTTTATAAAATTGATAAAATCTAATTGTAGACCCAAGATTCTACAAATTAATGGGCAGTCTGTGACTGGTAGGAACAAGGGGAAGTGTGGCAGAGGAATATACAGATCAGGTTCTACATATTGTCATTGATGTCACAGAAACATTCTTAAACTAAAAAGCAAGGCTGAGACAAAGACCTCAGGTTTTTAAGGTCAAACAAAAAAAGATCCCCCTCAGTCTCTCTCTCTCTCATTCATTCTTTTTCTCTCTATATCTATAAATATATATATATATATATATAGCCTTTTCCATATATATATATATAGAGATATATCTAGATATCTTTATATAGAAATATGTATATTTCTAGATATCTGTATAGACATAGATATCAAGATATGTTTATGTTAACATAACTAGATACCTCTAAGCACAGAAATTCAAATATGGGTAGGCGTATTGATATAGACATATTGAAATAATGCCAAAGCATATAGGAATTAAAATATATTCATATATAGAAAGAGTAGGTAGAATAATATAAACTTAGAGTTATATAAAACACAGTATTGCTAATTTTAACTATTATCTTTCACCATTGTAGATAGCATTAACCCTCTCAAGACTACAGATTAGTTAATATACTGAAATGAAATTTACTATTAGGGCATCTCACAGAATTAAATTACCTTGTACTGATTTAAAATATTCTGCAGAGTTTTCCAAAATCCTCCAACTTTCAGACAGAAATCTTCTCCTTTAAGAGGGAATTTATCTGCATGTGACATGCCTCGTGCTTTTTCTGCTGATTATGCCTCATTATATCGACTGTTTCTTGCTCCTTAATTCCACAGTTTCCTCAGGCTGTGGCAGACAAACACGACAAGTCTGACACTAATATTATTGGGAAACTGTTTTGATATTGTGTTAATCTGAATTACAATGAACATAAATACTCTAAACGTGTAAAATATAGTCCATATTTTCTTTAATGTTATTATTCAATATCATATAACCTTGTACTATATTGAACTTTTTAGACAGAAGGATATTAAACACTTGGGTTAAAACAATGGAAAAGCAGTTAGGAATTGAAATTTTCTTGTTTATTAATATTATGTTCTTATCTCTTTCCTCCAGTCCAACATAGCCTATAAGGCTGACATGGTAGTTATTTTAAATTGCTTCTTAGTGGCTCTTGCTCTAAGACGTGCAATATCTATTAAAAATCTTAATGAGAGGGATTATAAACCTTCTTGGCAAAGATAAACAATATGAATGCTTCAATTAAAATGGATAAACTTAAATGGGATTTGAAGCTGGGATAGCAGCAGCCAGCAGGGTAGAGATATTTTTCATCTAGAAGGCAAACTTCCACCATTTCAATATGGAGTCTAGAACTCTGGCCTTAGATTGTTCCAAAAAAAACAACCCAAAAACCCAAAAAACATGGTACGCTAATTGGATTGCATGGTAGAAGTTACTGGCATATCTACTGCTTAGAGAAAAATATCTACTATGTGCTCCAGGTGTGGGGACATCATATATTAAAACTTTGTTTCATATGTTGCTCAGGTTGTGAGACTTAATGTGCCTAGAAGACATATAAAGAAAGCTAATTAATGCTCAATATTTTAAAATTTTCCTGTTAATTTTATTTTAGTAAGTAATTTTGAGCATGCAACATGAAAAACAGGGTAGACACAAAGCAAAATCTGAATGGATCAAAGTTTTGCTCAACATAGCAAGGCATGGTGCCACACATCTGTAGTCCCAGGACTAGGGAGGCTTGAGGAAGAAGGATCACAAGTTTGAGGCCAGCCTGAGCTACATAGTGAGAGCTGGTGTCACCTCTACAACAGCATGTGTGTGCACATAGAACATGTACACATGTACACATATATGAATAATTTAGTAAAAATAGAATCATATTTTACATGCTGTTTGATAATCTTTTTATCATTATTTTATGAATGCTTACATGCCAATATATAAGTACTACATCATTTTTGATTTTTACAAAGTAAGTGAATATTAATATAAGTATTTTTATAATGAAGTTTTAGTAGCAGGATATATTCAGTGGCCTCCACAGTTTAGGCATTGTTAATCTTAAAAGTGGGAATAAATGTGGAATATAAAATTTCAAATGCTCTAGAATATAGGTTTCCAATATATATAATTCACTGATATTAAAAACTGATCAGTCTCTGTCTCTCTACATACACACACACACACACACACACACACACACACACACACACACACGAAGATTCCAAAACAGAAGACTTCTGAGGGATCCTTCAAGGATTTAGAAGAATCTTCTGTGAATATATATACATATATATATATATACATATACATCATATATCTCAAAATATATGATATATAGATAATAGTTTTGTTTGCATTAGTGTGATTATCTATCAATAATAAATGTACATCATATAAAATATGTGATTTTATTTATGTATATATCACTAATATAAATATATATAATCACATTGGAAAAATGAAAACTGACATGTCACATAAGACCACTGTAAAACTTTGCCACATCCTTTGGTATTTTTCCATACCAGATGACTATTTGGGGATATATTTTCTTCTACATATCTGGTGATTAGGTAGCTTAAGACTATCTGAGCATTCAAGAAAGATTTCTCATGGCATTTGTGGCAATTAGTCAATCAGCAAATTAAATTGCATGTGCAGACTTATCTCATTCTCAGTACTGATTATTCTTTGAAGGGAATTCAGAAGTGACAAAAGACATGATTAGACTCTTCTTGGGTGACATTTATGGTAATCAATGCTACCCATTCTTTGGGGCTTAGCTCAAGTCATATGTATTGATTCCATTAGTCTTATTTCTTTTTTAGGACTTTGAATCACCAATTTTTGTTCTCACACCTACTTGTCATGACTTCATGAAGTGACCCTGCCTCATCAACCTTACACAACTTGTGTTTCAACCATATCAATCTATATGCTTAGACATTTTCTCTAAGCATTTTCTTCCTTAAATGACTTTTCCAGCTCTCTTTTCTTTTTAGTGAACTCTTAATGATGTTTCAAATGTCAGCTCAAATATTGCCCACTGTAGAAAGCCTTCTTGGGACCTCCTTGGTAAAATCAGTCATTTCCTCCTGTGTGCTTCCGTATCACCTGTTATATGCTGGTTTTGAAAACATTTACCACAGTGCTGTAATTATTATTTGTTAGTGTTTTGCTCAAGTTTTTGGATGATTGGTCCTTTATTTCGATCTGGATGCTGGCATGCAAGTGGCTCTGGGATGCCGTATGATTTTGTGTGAAGCTAAACATCCAGTAATAATATTCGTTGTCATTTTTTTTCACAAAGGGATATTTTATTACGCTATGAGACCTTATGTTACTTAAAAAAAGTGAACCTCCTTATAGAAAAATGGGCACAGAATTCTTTTTGTGAAACTCTCATTTCACAAAATAAGGAATAGCAACAGATGTCCCATTATGTCACAGGCACAACACTGGTAACAGGTGTCTAGTGGCTGGGATGTGGAAGGTCTTAGACTTGTCTCTAGAATTAGACTGCCAGGATTGGGTATGGGCTCATAGCTCTCTAAGCTATGGAGTTTTCTCCTTCATAAAAGAGAATAAAGAAATATTTCATAGTATTACAATGAGACTTAAATGAAATAATGCATGCAAAGTGCTTTGTTTGGTACCTGGTATCCCCAAAATGGGATTTGCTAAGATTACAGAGAGGTAGAATAGAGCAAAGAGTCAATTAGTCAACAATGTTGAAACAAAGTAAGAATGGTGATGTTAAAGGTTTGGCAAGGTGGGTCCTCTTTAGTTAAATATAAAGTGATGTCCTGCTTTTTTGGTGAAATTGGGGTTTGAACTCAGGGCTTTATTCTTGCTAGGCAGACACTTTACTACTTGAGCCACTTTGCCAGCCCCCCCTTTTTTTTGTATATGTGTTTGTTGGGTATTTTCTTTTTTTTCCTTATCATTAATAATAAACTTGAAAATTCTCTTGTTTTTCTTCTGCACAAGAGGCATTGCTTTCCAACCTTCTTGACTCTTGTGCCCTCAACTACTTTAGCCTTATGCATGGGTAATAACACAGCTGAATCCACAAAATGGAGATCCTTTTGTATGTTTGATTAAAAATTAGATACTGAGCATGTCAGTTGTGACTCTTACTCAAATTAAAATAAGTAGGAAGACTGTAGGGGAGATAATTAAAAATCTAATGCTTGGAAAATAGCTGATATTTATATCCCAATCAATGATATCATTCAACTAATATTATCAATCCCCAGTCACAGAAAAAGCCCACAAATGAGTTATCTCTGTTGGCAGAAGCATTATGGAGCTATTTAAGAACTTCACTCAGATGCATAATTTGTATATCTTTGAGGAAGTGTGGTATTTATTTTCATTGTATTCTGACAGCCTACCCATATGATTATGCATTATGATTATTCTCCTTTTCAGAGCCTTATCACATTTTACAAAATTAATGCAGTGCATCCACCATTACTATTTTCTAAAAATTGAGCAATCTCAATTGGTAGACCTAACTAAACAAATAGCCCTGTATTGTTTGACATTTTTTTCTATCTTGACAGAATTGAGTGCTTTATTTTTTTCTTCTGATTTAAACAAACAAAAAGGAAAAGACTGAAAAAAAGCTTATCCTGTCAACAAAAGTAACTAAGATGTTAAAAATAAAAAGCTTTCTGATATTCATAGCATTATGAAAACCCCAGGGGCGTTTAATTTAGCAGGAGCATATTTTGAAATGAAAAATCTCAGCATTTGGTGGAGATCACATTTGCCATGTGATTTTTCTATTGTGTCTTCTTTTCTCTTGTGTTTGAGTCATAGAAGAATTCTCTGTGCTATCAGTCATACTGTTCTGTGGCTTTTAGAAAAAAAGAATTGATTCTTTTGGGGCAAATGGGTCTGAGAAGTGAAAGTGTCTGAGAAAAGAAATATTGGATCCAAGAAAAATACTGTTAAAAACTGAGTTAATATTTGAAATGTGTTGGAAGTACAATTTGGAATGGATCTTAATCATCCAGTTGTTGCTCCTGTTCACTCTGCCTTGGCAGGTTGGCCTTTGTGTGTTTAGAGACTGGCATGATGAATGAGCTGGTACCAGGCCAGTGTATTTAAGTAAAATCTGGAGTTCCTGGGTTAACAGAATACAATTCATGTAAAGCCTCAGGAAACACCACGAGCTGTATTGCTACTTGCCCCATCAAGGAGACTGATTGGCCTAAATCATATCCCACTTTTATTTTTGAAAGAGAAAACAAAATAATTTGAGGTTATTCTCCCAAACTTTGAGCTCAATTTGTATCCAAGTTGAAAACTTTGACTTTCTTTCTTAACAGAAACACATGGAGAATTTATCCTGAAGAATACTCCAGGTTCCAAACTCATTAAAGACTTTCCCATCTGTCCTGAGATGGCAAATAGAATTACCTTCATTTCACAGGCAAGAAAATAGAGGTAGAGAGAGACTAAATGATTTAGGCAAATTGGAAAGGGAGGAAATTGAGCTTCAGTCTCAGTCTCCTGGCATTTGTTTTCTACTCCGACGATAGCAAACTTTCAGTTTTTCAAAGGTTTTCTTTTGTTGTTTTTGTTTGCACAGTCCAGATGCCACAGAATATATGGATTTTAGCACATCCTTACATGGTCTTCCAGTAGTTGGTTGAAAACCTGTAGTCAGTTAGCTTGTTTAACTTTGCATACTTTTGATTATATGATTATCTTTTATATTAACTAAAATCTCTCTTTTATGTTCTTTTCAATAGTTTTGAAAGTTTTAGTCTTTGGAGCCACGTGAAACAAATATTAATGTCTTCGTCAGAATATTTGAAAACAGTAATCACATTCTCCTTGGATTACAATGTCTTAAATCCTTCCATGTTCCCCCAGTAAGTGTGGTTTTCAGGCCCACTCCACTTTAAATCTTCCTTATCTTCTTGACTTAGTTTCTGATGATAAGAATTTCTCAAAAATGCAGAATCCAAAGCAAAACTTCAACTCTTTATTAATTATTTGGAAGAGTAGACATTCCAGAATGTTCGCTTCTGTGAATGTTTCCTAGGCTCACTGTTTTTGAAGGGGAGTTACATTATTTGCTGTATTCAAAATCAGTTTATGGTAAATGAAAAAAATCCCTAAGACATTGTTATATGTCATTACTTCATTTCTTTTCAGGTTTGGTTCATTTTCCATTTAAAAGTCCACACACATTTATCTCTCTTGAATTTCATCATACTAATCACAAATTTTAAATTCAATCTAACAGTCATATTGAAGTTTGATTATAGTGTGTAGCATGCTCTTCATGTGTCCCAAGTTTTGTGTTATCTGAAAATGTGATGCTGTCTAAGTCACTACCCAAAATGTTGAAAACCACAGTGCATGGTCCACAGCAAAGGGAAAGATGCCTTCCTTACTAATCTGTATTTATTGTTGAGTATCTTTTAGAACTAGATATTTAAAATTGTAACTCTCCATCTAAAGTGTCCTTGTTTCCAATCCAAATCTCCAAATCTTTTGTTTAGACTATTCTGACTGACCTCATTAGATCCCTTGCTAAAGTCCTGGCATATCATATTTATGTTTGCTATACTTTCTGTATCCTAAGGCTACCCTATCCAGTAATTCTTTTAAAGAAAGAAATTAGATACATCAGCCATAACTTATTGATAATAAACCTAAATTGAGTCCAGTAGTCCTATCTGTAGTGAAACTTTACGGAGGGTGAAATGTAGTAAAGGCTCAGTAAAATGCATTGATTAGGGATCAAGTGTGACCTGATGCTTTGGTTTTTCAAGAATTATTCCATTAATGATAGAGATATTCTATTTTGTGTGCTTGGATCCAGGAGAAAATTAAGCTTATAGTTAATTATTTTAATTCTAATATGGAACTCACATATTTTCTGGATGTTAAAATACTTTACATAGAAAATCTATTCCAGATATCAAGAAATATAAACATCTGGATCAGAAATTGATACCAATGAGCCATTCATCCATTAAAAGAGGACAGGTGAAATTGGTGAAATTTTTATAAACTTCTGAAAGTTTGTCAAAGAATTTCTAGGAAAGAATGAGGAAATGTTTTAAGTTAGTCAGGGAAAGATTCCTATGATGTTTTTACATTCCCAAAGGAATAATGGAGAATTACTGGCTGGCTTTATTCTTTCTTTTCTTCTTTTCCCCTGGTTTGACAGATGGTTGATATGTTTTGATAAACATGGCATGGAAGAGAGGATAAGTCTTACACTGTGAAGAACAAAACCAAAGAGCCATGTGAGTTTTGAACAACTCCATACTTGTCATGAAATTCGACTTTTAAACAAGGTCATGTCTCTATGATATCCCTGTTGACTATCCAGCCTTTATTGGAATATCTAATTATTAACAAAACTACTGCTCTTTTCAGAAAGTTGTAAGTATTAAAAAGCTCTTTTTAATAATAAGTGGACATTTGACTCTATGGCTTTGCTTTCTACTCTTGGTTCTGCCTTTTGGTAAAAATAGAGCAAGGCATTCTATTCTTCACCTGGAAGCTTTTCAGATATTAAAGGTAACAATCTAATAATAATTTTTAAAAAGCTGGGTATTTCAATATCAACTGTAAATAAATATCTTTCCTCTGCCTGTCCCTAAGAAAAAGAGACAGGCATGGGCATGCAATTCCCATGAAAGGCATAATAGTAAAAGAGTAGGACTAGAAATCAAAGGACTTGCAATCTACTCCCAGTACTGCCTTTAAATGTGATTTGAAGTCTCTCATCTATATGTTTTAGCTTCACCATCTGTAATCTAAGACTCAGAGTACTCTTCCTAAATATAGAAGATCGTTATTGTGATAAGGGAATAAATGTTAAAGATCTTTAAAAAGAAAAGTTATTTTATAAATATACACACTTAAGATTTTAGAGAAAAGAAACAGCTGTGTCTGTGCACTTGGCCAATTTTCAACATTCTCTATCAACTTTCTTTTGCTTTCTCAAGGTCTGACACAAAGAATTTGTTTCCTCTGGAGTCACTCTGTCCTAAATACCCCTCCTCTCTCACTCTCTCATTCTTTTCATCTCCAAGTCTTCTTTACTTGGTTTTTCCTTGTCTCTTGGACAAAAGATTTAAAGCCCTTCTTTTAATTGCTCTGCTCCTCCTCTCCCTCTTCTCCAATCAGCTGTTGCATTTCTATCACACAAAATTTTAGAAAAAATTTCAAATCATAACTACTGTTCTGTTCTGCCCCATTCTGCTTCATTATAATTTCAGTGTTCACAAATGAAATGAATCAATTAAAATGGTATAGAATATAAGTTTTTGAATTTTTATGTATTGCCTTATTCTTCTCTTCAAACCACTTGCCTGCTCTATGATTCTTTCTCTTAATATTCCTTTTACATTACAAAAAAAGTCAAATATCTAGGCCTTCTGCTAAGGTCCTATTCCTAGTTATTTTAACTTCTGTAACTCCTCAATACCTAGTTTCATTTCCAATTTAAATCAGTCTTTTGTAAGAAAAATACTGCACTAGTCTTTTAATATGCATACTGTGAAAATACGAAAGTGGTATAAAGACCTAAAAACCAAAGAACTCTCAGAATTGGTGGAAGAAAGTGACTGTACATTGTGGAATTCTGAATCTTTTTGTTTAAGAAACACCAGATCAGACACTGGGGTGGACTGTTTGGAATGATCCCAAGTTATCCAGGCCTTACTTACCATGATCATCCAAAGGAAGAAACTGAAGTCCGAGGCAAAAAGGAAAATGCACGGGACGTGTCCTAACAGATAATATGCTTTTCCTCCAATAATATCATTACTGATGACGGTGATCACATTGCTCAGCAAAGAATACAGACTTCCATTTTATTTCACAGTCCTAATGAATAGATCTCCACTTATGTTGCTACAGAGTCGTTTCAGGGTATGGGCTCTTTTCTTTCAGAGTAGTTAGAATAATGGATGATCTTTTCTGCAATTACTTGGGTGTAATTAAATCTGTGGGTTTTGCTGACTACTCTAACAGTTGAACACTGAAGCTTGTTCCTGGAGGTTTATTATATCAACTGAATGGCAGCTCTCCTGCCTAACTCTACCCCATAGATGGGTTTATGAACTTATAGTACATACTGTCCTTTTCAGAACATTCTGGGTATAGCTGAGATGAGTTTGCAAGTAAAGAGAAAGTGTATTTCTGCTGAGGTGTATTCTAGTTGTACTCTTTCAGATTTTTGAGAAAGCCAGAGACCTGCAGAGGCTACACATAAGAGAGATTTGTTTAGATGTACTGAAAACAGGTGTACAGCTAAGGGGAAATAAAACATCTGGGCATAGTCTTTAGGTTGAACAAAAGCCACTGGGAGCAAGGCTTTTGTCTTATTCTTTGTGTGTGTCTGTGTGGTACTGGGGTTTGAACTCAGGGCCTTACCATGCCGCCAGCTCATTTTTTGCTTTAATTATTTTTTCAGAAAGAGTTGCGTTTTTACCCAGGGTAACTTCAAACCATAATCCTCTTAGCTATGACCTTCCTCCTAGCTGGCATGACAGGTACCCAGCCCCACACCTGTCTTATTGATTGAGATGGGGCCTGGCTAACCTGTTGCCCAGGATGGCTTTGAAGCTCAGTCTTCCCAGTCTTTGCCTCCCACAAAGCTGGGATTTATATACGTGAGCCACCAAACTCACCCTTTCTTATTCGTTTTTATATCACAACTACCTAGCATGGTATTTAGCATATCAAAGGTCCTCAGTAGATCATTAAGAGATTACAGACCTGAGGAAGGCCTGAGACAGATCATGCTGAAACTAAAAATTTTGGTTCCTGAGAAATCTGTAGTAAAGGCCAAGAAAGATATTTGTCTTCTTTCTCCTCATGTCTGTTCCAATGACATAAAGGTATCTGTGCACCACATTGATGGCAGTATGCAATGTTAATTTGATTAGCTCTAATGTTCAATTTCTATTCTCAAAGCATCAGGAAAGTTCTTGACCTTCTCCATCTGGATGAGTACTGCAACATGAATCCAGATGAGGTTTTCTATTCTCTAAAAATCTTTTCTGCATTGATACCCATAGAAATGTAAATATTTCTTGTTGACAATTATACCAAATTCCTAATCCAAATGTGTTAGTATGTGCCAAAGTCGTTCTTTTTTTTTCCTCAGTGAAAAATCTTTGTCTTCACTTATTACATATGTAAAATTCCTTTACTAGAAAATAAACTCTAAATACTTCGCAGTTGTCTCCCTAAACTTCTTGGAGAATAACAATAAACAGAAAGCAGAAAAGAGTGTAATTAAAAATGGATTATAGGAAGTATGAAGAGAGAAGTTATGCCTTCTGGAGGATCTTCTCTCCCTTTGAGAAAAATGAAACGGAACACCTTCCAGGATACACGGTTTGTTGTATGTTTGTCTCTGCTCTATCTCCCTGGTCCTCTAATAGTAAATGTCTTAGCCTGGTGCCTGTGGCTCACACCTGTAATCCTAGCTACTTGGGAGGCTATTAGGCACATCACAGTTTGAGGGCAGCCCTGGCAGATAGTTTGTGAGGCCCCATCTCCAAAATAACCAGAGCAAAATGGATTGAAAGTGTAGTTCAAGTGAATATTTTGAAAGCATGAAGCCCTAAGTTAAGCCCCAATCCGCCCACACACACACACAAAAAGAACACTGATTGTCTCAGACTTCCAGTTTCCTCCATTCTTGAGGCAACAGACTCTCAGTTCCTTCCTCAAATCCCATCACTGTCATTGCTTTCATCTTCAGTAGTGCTGAGCTCTGCACATCTTACCTAAATAGCCTGAAACAGGACAGAGAGCACCAGAAGTGTACTTCTGCATTGCTACAACATACGCATCTTGATTCAATGCCTCATCTAAAACTACTACCTTGCTGATTTCCAATTATATTACTGATTTTCTATTAGACAGTAGAACTTAGTAGTCAAAGGCAACACTTCTTAAATTTGGTTCATTTTTAAGGATTAATTTTTTTTAACTCACTCCCTTCTACTTTTTTGCTATGGTGGTCTAAGCATTTTGGGCAATTTAGAGAAATAGTACTTGCTTATTTCAAAACTGGGCTTTTGATTCTTTTGGTGGTCTTGATTTCTATGTCTAAGCCATGTTTGAAAGAAGGAATGAAAGCAAGGAGCCTGAGTGACATTCCTTTACTGGCTTAGTCACAGGTTTTATTTTGGTGTAAATGTGTGGAAATCGTGTAATAAGAATGACAGGAAAACTGAGCTTTGAGGGGGAGACCTCTTAACATTGATTAATTGGGTTTTCTTATTTCCTCACTTCTTAAAGGCATATGTTTGCTGGCAGGCACTCTAAAAATTGAGGGGTAAGGTAAAAGAAGGGTACTAAAAACTTGAATATGGTTGATACACTCTCCATACAAGAATGAATATAGAAATCTTAGATCGGCTGAAACCACCATAAGAAAGGGACTAAGGTAGAGTGAAGAAAATTAGAGCAAATAAATCAGCTGGTGTTATAATACATATATACATGGAAATATCACAAAGAAACTCCCTGTGTAGCTACTTTTATCTCAAAATTGAAGAACAGGAGGGTGGAACAGGTTCTGCCAAGGGGCGAGAGATGGTTGGCACCAGTGGGAGCAGGGAAAGTGAATACGGTGTAAAAAATGTGTACATGTGTATGTAAATGAAAACACAATACCTATTGAAACTTTTCCAGGAATTGGGGGAGGGAGAGATAAGGGTAAGTAGTGGAGGGGGTGAATTCAAGTATGATATATTTGATTGTCAGAACCTTTGTAAATGCCACAATGTAACCCAACCTAGCACAACAATGAAGAGAAAAAAAAAAAAAGGCATATGTTTGAGCAAATGACCTACAAGCCTATGACAAGATTATTCTATTAGTTCTAAATTTACAGCAATCATCATAATTATTGATTCTTCCTATATCACAGTGGAAATGTGGGAAAGATACAGAAAAGGAGTGTTACCAAATGAACCATGGCATTACACACTGAGGACATATATCTACTATTCAAGGATAGTATGGAGTAAGTGTTCTTGGTGACCAACTCTAGTGTCGGCAGCTGAGGTTTTCAAAGTGTAGTGCTTAGGTTGGCAGCATCAGCAACTCCAGGGGAAAAATATCATTATAAATACAGGTTCTTGGCCATCTTCCAGGCCTGTGGAATCAGAAACTCTTCAGGCAGGATGATTCTGTTGTTAGCTCACATTTGAGAGCTCTGGTCTGGCACAAGACCTTTTGCATCATGTAGCCTTGGGCCATTACTTGCAGTCTACTTAACTTTGAGTGAGTATATTACATGACCTTCTGGAGCCTTACTTTCCTTTCCAATGGAAAGTGATAACTACAACACCTTCTCAGGGTTGTTGTGAAGATTATACAGCTAGCTATCACCAACATATTATGTAGTACTGTGTACCAGGCATTGTTCAAAGGCTTTACATGTAATGACTCATTTATTCTTCACCATAACCTGATGAGGCATGACATTTTACAGATAAGGAATTGGAGACTGAAAGAAGCTAAATAAGCCGACAGTGCTGGAGTACATTGATAATCCTAGCTACTTGTGAGGCAGAGGTAAGAGGATCATGAGTTCTATGAGTTTGAGGCCATCCTGGGCAAAGTCAGTGAGACCCTATCTCAAAAACAAAAAGGCTGTGGATACAGCTCAAAGAGTTGAGCACTTGCCTATGATGCTTGAGGTCCTGGATTCCATCCCCAGTACGAAAGAAAGAAAGAAAGGAAGGAAGGAAGGAAGGAAGGAAGGAAGAAAGAAAGAAGGACGAGGGAGGGAGAGAAGGAGGGAGGGAGGGAGAGAGGGAAGGAGGGAGGGAGGGAAGCTACATAATTTGCTCAAACTTACACAGTTAGTAAGTGATAAAACCAAAGGAGAATTAGCCTTTATTTGTAACTACCTACAATTTATAAGGTGCCTGACACATGGTAGGAGCTTAATAAGTGTTAATATTCTTTTTTTGCTCATACTCTTATTAAGTATGTAGACTGCATTGATCACTAGTTCTGTCTGGTTATATTAATAGGAAAAATTACTATAATTGAGAGCAAATCAAAAACCAAATCAATAGAGATTCAAACTAAAGCTTAAAATATGAATAATTCCTGGCATTTCAGGGAGTCAGTTCGGGGGGGCCCTATAATCTTGCCTTTTTTCTTGACCTTTTCTTTCTCTCTCCCTCGCTCTGCTTCATGACCTTAACATAGAATTAGTTGGCAAGCTAAGTCACTGGTTTTCAAAATTTTGGCTCCAGGTTTTCTTTATACGCTTATAAATTATTGAAAACCACAAAGAACTTTAGTTTATGTGTTTTTGAGAGGGAATCTGTGTAGCCTAGGCTGCCTCATGTTTGTGATGCTCCTGCCTCAGCCTCCTGAGTGCTGGGTTTATAGACATGTGCCATGACACCAGGCTTATATAGGTTTTCTAAATCAAAATTTACTGTATTGGAAATTAAAGAAGAATTATTAAAATGTTTGATTTACACAAAATAATAGTTAGATGTTAGCATTAAAAATTATGAAAAATAACCATATTTCTTAATGAAAGACATTAGTGAGATAAATGATATTTTTCTAAATGATTGCAAAAGTCTTTTTTGTCTGAGTTAGAAGACAGCTGGATTTTCATACTTCTGCATTTTATCTGTTGCAGTACTATGTCAGGCAAACTCTGGAAAACCTCCCTTCCTATTCATGGGAAAATAAGAGTAGCATGGAAAAATAATTCCTTAGTATTATTGTAAAAATAGTTTCCACCTCACTGGTCCCTGAATGGATCTTGGGGCCACAAGTGGCCATCACAGTACACTTGAGAACTCTCTGGGCTTGTTGGTAGTGGGATGGAGGTGCATAGTTGATCCAGAATACTCATACTCTAAGTCTCTCTTTTCTCTTCATAACAGTTTTGGGGCACTGATTTATCAGCTAAGAATTAATCATAGCAAAGTCATTTATAAGTAATCATGCCAGAAACTCTAAAGAGTATGACATAAAATAATGGAGAACAACTGCAAAATAAGAACAAACTATTCTAATTAGCTTATCATCATTAACTTTGACAACTGAATAAACCCATTTGCAGCATCAATGTAAATGGAAATAAGATAGTGAGTAAGAGGATAGGTGAGTTTCCGTGACAAGAAATAGGTCTCTGTGTGTGTCTGTATGTATATTCATTACTCACAAATGGTTTAGAAAGCTTGAAGAAAAATAGACTATGTATGCAATATGTGCTTATGTTAGATGTTATGCAAACACTTATATTTCTGTCTTTTATTTCACAGTGAGCACTTGAAATTGAGCTTGGATGAAGTTATCTGAAGTTTCTTAATAGTAAAGTAGATTAACTTGAAAGAATAGTCATTTGCATGCCAATCTTTTTTTGTAAGAAAACAAATAGTCCTTCTTAATCTTCCATTATCTTATTTTTAATATGCAGGAATGATTTGAAATAAGAATGATATGATGAAATAAAAGTAAAATTTAGCAACATTTGCTTTATATCAAGGTGGCTTACAGAGAGATTTAAAGCAGCAATTATTCTTTTACCTCCTGCTTCAAATAAAAAGGAATCAACCTATGTCAAGAAAAAAAATTTAAAGAAATAAACCACAACATATCTGCTATTTCATATGCTGGGTTCCATAGCTTTCACTCTATACATGTATCACATGCTTATCAACCTCAGTTTTGATGTTCTTAAAAAACAAGACACAGTTTGCTAAAAAAGTACAGAAAAAGTTCACATACTGTGTACTCTACATATATATGATATCTCAATTCAATTTCATTGCCACTGTAGAATGTAGTAAAATTATAATAGGTTAAGCAGGATGGCTCATTCTATAATAATGCATAGTTCAGTCAGAAGTGGTACATAAAACACATACAATGAGCACAATGTTTTGTATACTATACATTATAGTTGGCATGTTTGGTAGGTATTTTATAAGCATATCTGAAATTTTATATCATCTCTAACAGATGGGAAATAAACAGTAACAGGAGTCGTTAATTTGTTTTATTATACATTGGGAGAAGTAATAATGTTAGGGAAAACATATTGAGGCTAAAAACTATATAAAATGTTTTTAAAACCCATTTAAAAATCTTGGGGAAAGAAGAAATAAAAAGTAAGTTGAAATGTTCCAGCATCTGTTATCAGTCATGGCAGTTTTAAAAATTAGTCTTTGTTAGGTAAGAAAAATATTTTATGATTAAAATACAGCCAGCTGATTTTTGAGATGCTAGGAACAGGCACTTGTTGAGTGAATGGGTTAAAGTGGAAGAAAATTTTAAAACAAATTGTAAAACTAATTAGGACAAAGATGAAGACTCAAATACTGGTTTAGATCTGAAAGCAATTGGTGACAAATACAAGTGTTCTTTCTGGTCAGCAGGGCAGTTTTAAACAGCTCTGGGTTCTACTTTGGATCTGAACTGAACAATGGAAGCAGACTTTCATTCTGTCCTCTTTACTCAAGAGTATTCAAGCTTTGACCTTCTCTCCCTGATTTTTTGCTGCTTACTTGCTCCCTCCTAACTGGTATACCAGAAACAAGTCTTTTCCAACTGTGCTTAACCTTCCATATTTCCTCTACAATAATCCTCTTAAAAATAGATATGGTCATGTCATCCACAAGCTTACAAGCCTTTGTTGACTCTGGGTGCTCACTGTTCACACTCAAGCACGTCACGTTCCACTCTGCAGCAAAATGACTCATCTCCATCCTTGACCACCTCTACTGCATTTGCTGGCAGCAACATTTTCTATTCTTTTCCACACACTGAGCACTTTTAAATTTCTCTGTGCTTTGCACACGCACTTCCTATATCCTAGAGAAACAGTACTCTATGGACTGTTCTATTTATGGAGATTTTGCTCATCCTTAAGATATTTGTCAAATATTTTGTTCCACTGTCTTCCAGGCTGCTAATGCAGAGGATACTGCTTCTATCAGCACTCTCCTTGCAACTTCATGAAGGTTTTTATTACATTGTGCATTTGTTATCTGTTTACAGCTGACCCCACATTGTGGGCTTCTTTTGGATAAAATCTTGTATTTTCATGTCTGTAGATTGATTTTGAGGAATATTTGTTGCTTAAATCATCAACTGGTGAGAATTTCTGAATTGTATTTAACAGTCCATAATTAAGAAATGAAGCTCTGAATATAAATTTCCATGGGAGAATAATTTGAGGTGGAGGTGGTGGTAATGGTGATGGTGGATTATAGAGAAAGCAAAGGTCAAATACCCTCTTGTAAAAACTTTAAGAAAGAAGACAGGCAAGGACGTTGGTACTAAAGGAACCAAAAGAGAAATTTCCACACAAAAAAATAAGAGCTCCTCAGAGCAAGCAAAGAAAGTGAAGGGCCTCTTTGTATACACTAAATTTCCTTTTCCCCAAAGGAAATCTAATAGATACCTTTAAAATTAGAGAAAAAGCTTCTCATTTGTATGTTGTGCTTAAAAATTTTAAGTGTGTTGTTTTTGTAAAAGGCAATAGGACTGGAAAAAAGTTAATGCCATTTTAAAGAAAGGTGATAAGAACAGATAATTTTAATCTAATTTTTCATGTAAGAGAACAAAATCCAGGGAGAGCATTCCTGACTACAGACAGGAGATGTATTTGCGTTTGGGGTGCTCTGTTCTTGAATTGGCCAGTTTTCCCTTTCTGGCTCATGCTGCCTTTCATGGGTGGAAGACAATATCTACTTGACGTTTGGGGATCACAGAAAGCAAGGAACCTGCATTGCAGTTTTAGGGGTCTCCCACTTTTAGGGATGACTGGTCACAATGTTGGGTTTGAAGTTCACAGCACCTTTAATCCTCTGTAATCTTTCAGCCAATTCTTCCACCTTCTAACCTACTGCTCTTGTTGGCCTAAGGTTAGAACGCACAGCTCTACCAGCACTTGACCAAGCTCGTTAATTAAGATATGAGAGTAAGGGTGCTAGATTTCCTTCCCCTCAAACCAGTTACTCTTCCTCAAAGAAGGTGCATTGGGAAGGAAATGGTTAGCAAAGAGGAATGAACTACTAATATTAGGCTTTCCAGTGTTACTCAAGAAGGATTTGTCCTTCAATTATGCAATGTTGATAGTGGCTTAGTTGTCTCTATATAAGGCTAAACTTTTCCACTATCTTTGTATTATCTTTCATGTAGTTCACATCAGTTCTGAAAATGATAAAAAGTATTCTCATGTGGGAAAATACTGAACAGGTTGAGCTAAGGTAAAATGTAATCCAGTCTTACACATCCAGAGTAATGGAATCCTACTTAACTGTGGTGAAGACTGAAAGCACGTGAACAAGTTAGTCAACACAGAGGGGAAGAAGTAGGCTGACCTTAGCTGTGTGAGAGACTCAGGAGCAACAAAGGGTTTAGTGAAGAGGTTTCTGCTCAGATCCTTCTTCTCACCAAGACCCTAATGAAGCTCAGAGGTACCCAGCTCTGCACACACTAATTCCCATAAATCTAGGAAAGGTAGCTGGGGAAGCAATTAGAGAAGAAAAAAAATTTCAAAGTCTTAGTGTTTTTTGTACAAAATCGGGGTTTTGTTGCTTCTGTTATTATTTTTTTCCAGCATAGAGCCAAAGGAAATAAAGCAGCTCAAGATTTTTATGTCAAATTTCTACTTTCAAATTGCCAGAGGAGGAAA
This sequence comes from Castor canadensis, assembly GCF_047511655.1. Taxonomy (NCBI): domain Eukaryota; kingdom Metazoa; phylum Chordata; class Mammalia; order Rodentia; family Castoridae; genus Castor; species Castor canadensis. The sequence goes on along the minus strand of NC_133388.1, from coordinate 79,379,217 downwards.
TAAAATTTAAAGAGAGAGCCTGCACATACATACCCAAAGAATATACATTTCAAATTATTTTTCCAGTAACATTAGTTCATTTTAACTTAACAAATATTGACCATATCTTTTGTCCAAACGCTGAGTTATAGGTATTTAAAAAAGAAAAGAAATTAGTTGTGCAATTCAGGAGATCAAAATGTCATAGAGAAAGAGCCATAGATAAGAATCTCTAATACAAAGATTTTGCTAGGGTGCATAATAATTGTCACACATCTTTTGAGCTCATCTTCTATCTTTGTGACTCCACCTCTTCCCAGCCACTTTGCAAGAACAAGTTCTGTCCTGCCTATACAGTCCGCTGCATACAGGCTCAATCTCACAATGCCTCACCTTGGCTTTTGCCTCTTGCTTCTTGCCCTGGGTCTCATCTAAAGCAATGTTGTAGGACACTCACAGGTAAAGATTACACTTGTGTTGAAGGTATATATCTTTCACCAATCAGGAATAGATCAACTTCAGAGGTGGTCTCTGATTGGTCTAAACCTGATTAATCCCACATTTCACCCTGAAAAGAGTGATTCCTTTCTGAAATATCTGGCCTCTTACCCATCCAAACACAGGGCACAGTGATTGATGCAATCACAAACATGTGACCCTCAATGCTTCCACTACAGGCAGCTAACTGCTTTAACACTGGAGCACCTAGTAGTCCTTTTACCTCTTCTCTGTCACTTACCAGGTGACTTCATCCAGTGTCATGACTTTAAATTCCATTGACATACCACAGTCTTCAAATGTTTATGTCTAACACAGACCTCTTTTCGGAACTCTGGACTTACAAGTACTTTATCAATTACCTTGTAGACATTTCCATTTGGATATCAAATAGGTAACTTAACATATACAAAAGTGAACTCTAGATTCCTGTTTTTTCAATCATTATCTCTGTTAATGCCAACTTCAGCTTTCCAACTGCTCAAAACAAAACTTTGGAGACATTCTTGACTTTTTCCTTTTGCTCACACCTACCACCATTTATCCAAAAATGGTTGGTTTTATCTTTTAGAGTGTAAGCAGAATCTGACCCTGACTCTGCCCTCTGCTACTAACCCCCACCTAACTCTCTCCACCTTGTGTCTGTCTGGGTTCATGCCAGTAGTCTCCCGTGTACTCTCACAGCTGGTCCCCACCTACTCCTGTTATAGTGCTTACCTGCTTTAACATTGATTTTTAGACTTTGCAAAATGTTTCCATCACTCACACAGCATTAAGCAGTGTGAATTCAAAGGAGATGGCTATGTATATCCATGATCAGCATTTCAATCAGGTCTTTGGGGCAAGGTAGCTTTTCTGGTGTTTTTTTCAAATGCTCTAGAGGCTTATAGAGCAATATTTTAAATAACACCTGTGACAGGGAAGGAGAAAGCTATTACTCTCCCAAATTGACTCATATCTGCAGAGGTCAAATCATTTCTTGGGATAATTTTTATGTCTTCACCTATAACATGGGCACCTTGATGCAGGGAAGTTGCTCCAGGCCAGTAGTCAGAAGAGCTGGTATTAGTTCTGCCTAGTTAACTTTTTCCCCTAGATAAGTCACTTCTGTTTTTAGTTATTAATCTCCTCATGTGTAAAACAATATAGATAATACCTGCTTACATAGCTCACAAAAATGTCAGTATGGAGTGGTACAATTTATCAATGATAGATAAATTGTTTACCATGAAGTCCTACTAAAAAATGTATGGACACTTCCATCTCTCAGCTTCCCCAAATTGTACATAAAACCGTGTCTACGTTAGGGAATAATATAGTATTTCTGTTTTTGGAAATAAGGTCTAGAGTTGTCATTACCTTTTTCAAAGAGTAGCATGACACAAGAAAGATCTGCTAGAGGTATTTTAGAAACGAAAATAAATATGCTGCTTATTGGGCTCATCCCCATCTTTAAATATCTTCAAAGACTTCATTGTACATAGAGATGAGGCCTCTTTAGTAACAAATTTTTACTTGGCCTTTAAAAATCACTGATGAATAAACAAGCTTTATGTATTCATAGCCAATTGACAGCTTGTTAAACATGGCTTCATAGAAAGTTGTCTGACATGTACAGTTCAGTCATCTTAGTACTTCCATAATTTAGACCTGGGTATGAACTCTGAAGGCAATTGAGATAACTATCACTAAAATATCTGAATAGTGCTGTCACTGTAATTCTCTAGACACAATAGGTTAATACCCTATTTCCTCCTATTTCCTTCTAGTCCTTTCCCTTCCCTTCCCTCCCTTTCTCTCCCTTCCCCTCCCCTTTTCTCCCTTCAGCATTGAACAGCTCTATGCTGGCAGCAGTTCCTTAAAGGACCCAGTCCTGTGAGTTTCGAAAAGGAACGCCCAGGACCCAGGAAATAAGTGCAGAATTGGGAGTCTGCAGCCTGTCTGGGAGCCCAGTTCTGCTATTAAAATCACTCTGTGACCCTCTGTTGGTCACTTAACCTACTGTGCTGCTATTTGCTCATCTGTAAAATTGCTCTCCCTCTTGGGTTCGTTGTGAGGATAAAAGAAAATAATAGGTGGCAAAGTGCACTGAATGGTAAAAGTCTAATACTAAATCAAAGTATTATCATTTTAGAAGTTTATCCAGGAGGAGTGCTGACATTGACATGAGGAAGTTAAAACTGCAATTAGAGGCCTGCTTCATCTTTAATCCACCAACAATAAAGTATTCTCCAAGCAATGACCCAATTTCAGGTTTCTTACAGTTACTTGCAAGGTTTTCTTCTTATTCTTGGTGTAAGTGCAGCAACTCAGAATTTTTACGAACAATTTCAATACCAACTAGTCTGCAGCCTTGCTTCTTTATGAGTTCAGAAAATGTATTAGTGAGTCTATGAAGGGTCTTATTAATGGATGTAGTTCTGTGTGATGGTTGTGTTTAGGTCAACAAATCTTAACTAAGGCTTGCTTTATGCCAGACCTTGGGGATACAGAGAAGGGTAATGCACATCTCAGACTGAGGGAGCTACCAGCCTAGCAAGGGAGATCCTGTAAGGAAATGTGTTCAGGGCAAGTAGGGAATAGAAATAAGGCTCTAGTGAACATGTATTACGTGTAAGGCACAGCGCTAAAACTTTTCATGAGTTCTCATTTTTAAGTCTCTAGCAACCTTATGAGGTAGGCAATTTTACACTCATTTTCAGAGGTGGCACTTGAGTCTCAGAAATGTCAAATAACCTGGCTAAGACCACACAGTTAAGAGGTCTCCAAAAGGATGCAAAATTTGGTCCCTTGGACTTAAGGATGCTATAAGGAAACAGAGGACAGCCCTTAGCCCTCAAGAAACACCATAAAAGCAACCGCAGGACTGAGTTGAAGGTTCAATTGAGCGATGTACTTGCCCCTGGTGCCAGGGGATATGAAATGTCTCCTTTAATAGAAGCAGTTGGATTATTTTCCTAAATCTTAATTTAGGAAAACAAGCTGTTTATCAAAAAAGCTTTCTTGGCATCTGGAAACTCTAATACGTAAAACATTCTAGGTAACTCTGAAGTTTTTATGGTTCAAATCTCAAATCTTTAAAAAGTTAAGTGCCTTTTCTCATGAAAGCCAGACATTCTGTAAATCAGATTAATCAAGTATTAGAGCTATCAGTAGGACCTATTATATAAGTCTACCCTGGCAATAAAATTAACAAAGACCAATTTAGGCCTAGGCTCTCATTTGAGTGTTTCTTGTATTTATAATCTTTGATAATGGTTTTGGGATTAGGGGAGATCAGCAGTGTCTCCTTTTCCTCTTGATAATTACTGATTTCCAGAGTTCTACTGTGAAAACTTTATTCCTTTACCTAAGGATTTTGGACTCTAATTAAGTCATAAATAAACTCTGAAAATGGTAATCTTTTAAATCAGTGATCAGCAACCAATGAACCACAAAAATCTGGACCTATTTTTGTGTAGCCTATAAGAGCTAAAGAAAGTTTTTATCAAGTTTTAAAATAAATATATATAACAGACTGTCTGCATGTGGTTCAGTGTCTGTCCCTTTAGGAAGTTTTCTGACTTCTGTTTTCAATTACACACTGGTTGATTTCTTAGGGAAGGACACAAGTTTAAGCAGAGCAGAGAGGCCTTTAGACCATGGCTATATGGTTTCTACCCCATATAGCCTTGTGGAAGCCAGGGAGGAGACACACCACTCAGATCTCCCTTTATTTATTTATTTATTTTTTTTCATTTTTCTTTTATTATTCATATGTGCATACAAGGCTTGGTTTATTTCTCCCCCCTGCCCCCACCCCCTCCCTTACCACCCACTCCACCCCCTCCCGCTCCCCCCCTCAATACCCAGCAGAAACTATTTTGCCCTTATCTCTAATTTTGTTGTAGAGAGAGTATAAGCAATAATAGGAAGGAACAAGGCATCAGATCTCCCTTTAAACAGAACTTGGCCTTGAGAGGAGCACAGTTTCTACACTTGACTCCTCCATGATCTACCCCAGCTTTTCATCTGAGGCTACCCCTTTCCTGGACAGCCTCAGCCAATATATGTGGTGACAGGTGTCAGATGGGTTTTCCCTGGATAAATAGCTTTTCTCACCATTTACCATTAGACTGGACTTAGGTGGTGAGATATTAAGATCATTTGGGATCATAAAGATAATTTTATTTGAACACTGTATGAATGTCAATTCCCCAAACTAAGAATTATAGCCAGGACTGTGAGGTTGAGCAAATAAAAATACAGGAAGCCAAGTTAAATTTGAAATTCAGATAAACATCCAATCTTTTAGCATATGTATATTCCTTAACATAAATATTTCCTAAAGGATACTGCTGGAGTCCAGACGGCCTAGTAGAGGAGTCTTTCTCTGAGTTAAAACAAAAAAAACATAAGTATGTCCCAAATATTACATGGACTATAGTTATACTGAAAAATTTTTCCATATTTACATAAAATTCAAATCTAATTTTATGTGCTATATTTTGTCTGCAACACTACACATTGTGTTATCTGCTTAAAGAAAATCTACCCAGACTTAAATCATGTCTTAATTCATCAGAGAGATGCGTTTATAATGGTTGGCTGGAATTTGATATTCCCTATTCTAAAATGCTTATTTATTTTTGGCTGCATTTGAGGTTTGAATTCAGGGCCTCGCATTTGCTAGGCAAATGCCATACCGCCTGAACCATGTCCTCAGCCCTGTTCTGCTTTAGCTGTTTCTTTTTAAGGTAGTTTCTCACCTTTTTGCCTGGGGCTGGTGGGCAGTGATCCTTCTACCTAGGCTTCCCACATAGCTGAAATTACCATCACACCTAGTTTATTGACTGAGATGGGGGGTCTCAGTCAATAAGCCAATAACTTTTTTCCTGGGCTGGCCTCAAACTACCATCCTTCTGATTTCCTCATCCCATGTAACTGGGATTATAGTTATGAGCTGCTGTACCCAGCCTAACACACATATTTTTAAATGAGAACTGAGGCCAGAGTAGGGGAGAGTCTACCTTTGGGTCACAGAGCGAGTTAGCTTTGGAAAGCTCCTCTGAACCTGAACTTTTTGGACTCTCCATTGCAGTTCTTTCTGCCCCATTACCCAGTCCCCTTTCAAAAAAGACACATTTCTGATACCTGTGATGTAGCACCACCACTCTTGAGATTTTTTTCTATTCCCTTTCTTATCAAATAGTTCTTTATCGTGAAGTGGCCTGTTTTGAAGAGTTAGTAGACTGCAAAATATTATAGCTGTCTGCTCGGATATGTATATCTAAATTTCTATATTTAGAATTAAATGACTGTTGTACAAAATTTACAAAATATAAAACAGTACAGAGAAGAAAATAAAAATTGTTCATATTTTCCATGTTTGCATATAGCCACTACAGATGTTCTGGTAGAATCTTTTATTTTTCTATTTAAATAGAAAAATATTGAGCTGGATGCCAGTGGTTCACCCCTCTAATCCTAGCTACTCAAGAGGCAGAGATCAGGAGGATGGAAATTCGAAGCTATCCACAGCAAGTAGTTCTTGAGACCCTATCTCAAAAAAAATAGGGTTGGTGTAGTGACTCAAGTGACAGAGTACCTACCTAGAAATCATGAGGCCCTGAGTTTAAATCTATATAAAATGTAGATTATACAAAATATATATTGTATATTTTATGTATTTATAATTTTCTACTTATTTAAATGTATTTAAAATTTAACTATATTTTGTGTATCATAATTATGTATTTTATATAAAATACTGTATTTTAAAAATGTGCCATATATATATATCTCCTATATATATATATTTTATAGCCTGCTCATATAGATTAACAGTGTTCAAATGTATTTTTATCATTAAATATTTTCTACTATTGGATACTTAATGGTGGATAAGAGCTCTATTATAGGGATGGTCTCTGTGTTATTCTGTTATTTTCTTAATGCAACAAAAAATGGAGCTCATTTTAAAATTTTTCCTCTGATCCTAGTTGTTGTTCCAGTGAACATTATTGTAAACAGAACTTTGAACACTTTACTGACAATTTCCATCTTTTAAGAGTAGCTATGAATATGTGCGTCATATAGCTAGCTCATTTTGCAGGTTATTGATTTATATTACCAAAATATGTTGCAGAAAGATTGGGCCAAATACTATAAGGTGTGCCCCTTTCCTTTGTCCTTGTCATCATGGTTATTGACAATTAAAAAACATGTTTGTAAGAGAATTAAAACAATGAGATAGATTATTTAATTTTCACTTCATTAGTTATAAGAGCAGATTTCTTTTTCATGCAGTCATAGGTCATTTGCACTTTTTCCATAATGAGTTTCTTATTTTTGCATCTATTTATTTACTTATTTGTTATTAGAAGGCTCATTTTCTTACTAACTGAAATCTTTAAAAATATTAATATTAATTTAAATTGTGTTCCAGAAGTATTGTTCTAGTTTCTCATTAGTCTTTTCATTTTACTTGTAAATATTTTTATGTGAAAGTTGTTTGTATGTAATTGCATCTATCTTCTTCCTTCGTAGTTTTTGAAGTTACAGTGAGACATTTAAGCCCTCCTTCATTTGAAAAACATAAATGTTCACCAGTATTTTCCTTACTTTTTAACGAGCGAATTGCAGTGTTTTCATTTAATTCTGTATCTCAGCCCAAGTTTATTTTGCTGTGCGATTTTCTTCATGATTTTTGCAACCTAAGCAGTTTGAACACATTAAAAAAAAAAAAACTGTAATAAAAAGAGTTTTTCACATAGAGGCATTTCCTCTCTTCCAGTACAGAAGTATGCAAAGAATGTGTAAATGTTATGACCCCTAGGGAGATCTCAGGAGAGAACATTTCTTTACTGTCTTAATGCATCAAAGGACCTGAGGACAAAGAAGGCTTTTCTCTTTCTATTGACCTATTATATTTGCATAATCTTTTCTGATGTCACATAGAAGAGAGTAGACTTGTCCCAACATCAGAAGGCAGAACTAGGACAGATGGGTAAAACCTACCCAGAGACAGAGTTCAACTCAAAGTAGGGAAGACAATGCTGCCTGGAAGTCATTGTCCTGAACTTCCAGTTCAAATCTTCATTCCAAGCCCGTGTTAGGTACTCAGAGAGATGCCTTTATTAGGATGTTCTGTTATGAGAGTTAATAGATAGGCATCTCTTCTTCAACAGTCTGTGGTGAGAATGTGTTTCTGTTAAATAGTTCAAATCTCGCTGTTTGGAGTTCAAATCTCCAAACTAGCACTAAATGCTATGTTATTTTGCTCATTTTGTGGACGGAAGTGAGGCTGCAGACAGTTCTTAGCTGTTGTGTACTATTTGAGGGCTTGGCTGGGTAAGTGGTTTTGCAGATGCTAGCTCACAAGGCTGGCAGTGGATGATGACTATTGGATAGGAGTTCAGCAAAGGCTGCTGACCTGAGTGTCTGCATGTGGGCTGTCAGTCATGGTGGTCTTAGGCTTGTTGGGCTTCTACATGGCCGCTGGCTTCCCCCAGTGCAGGTGTCACAAGAGAACCAGGTAGAAGCTAAATGATCTTCTCTGATCTAGTCTTAGAAGTCACATATTGTCACTTCTATCATACACTATTGGTTGAAGCAGTCAAAAGACTCCCAGAATCAAGAAGAGGGAACGCCCGTCCACCCTATCTCTTATCTCCTATTGAGAGTAGTGTAAAAAACCTGAGAACATTACAAAAAAATTACCACCACTATTCACAATTCCTTTTACCTTGACTCTTTTTCCTTCATAGTTCATATTCCATGGCTCTTCATCTGTGCATTTCATCTTTGTTCCAATACAGAAATGGAGTTGAGGGAAGGGGCTTTGCCAGAAGGGGACATATGGTTTTTGTCTGTCTATAGGGCATTTCAAGCAAAGCATCTAGAGAATTTTTAATTTCAATTTTACACTGAGTCACTATCTTTAGATTTGTTGAACATCAAACACATAATCATACTTTAATGTCACTATGTGTTCCTTTATTTACAGATAAAATCTAATTTAGCTAGGCAGAGAGGGCACAGATAGATTACATTGCTCTTTTTTCATTTACCTTATCTATGCAGAGTTTTAAGCTTGACCTTGGTTGCTGGTTCATAACTCTTTGGAATGGCAAGCTGAGTCTGTTGCCCATACATGGATTTTTGGGGTGGGCCTCTGTGACCCCCTAGGCTTGGTTCTGCCTTTGTTCAGCACCCCTGGTGGGCACACTTCCTGATATAAGGAATGCTAAGAGGGACTTCTTTCCTAGGTAGTAAAATTAACTTGATGTCTATTAAAATTCTACTAAATTCTTTGTATCCTAATCTTCCAGAGGCTCAATAGGCAAAAACTCAATCATTTAAAGTGGAGAACCCTGAGTTGTAGATGAGTTTATATCATTCACATAAGCCTTGCTACAACCTAGAAGCTGAAGAATCAGGCAGGCGGCCCCTTCATTTACTGTCTGGCTGCGTCTGCAGAGCTGTTGTGTCTGCATTAATTAGGGCACGTTTCCAGTTCCAGAAGGGGATGAATGCAGCATCTATTTTTTGGTTTATGTCCCAATAACATCACAATGGCCTAGGGTTTATTTGCATCAACTGCTGTGGTGAGTGGATGGCTTTTTGATTGTTACCTTGCTCTGTTCAGCCTGTCAAGGATCCATGGCAGGAGAATAGGGAAGGGATGAAGTTGTGTAGCTGCAGCTGCAGTGCTGCTTCATGCTGCATCTTCTAAGAGGGTGGCAGCTGAGGCCACAGGATCTGGTCTAATGAGACAGTGAAAACTGGATACATATGGTGAGTTAAATCTCCCTTTTTTGACCTGTTTTAGAGGCCATCCTGCTGTTCAAGTTTAAAAAAACAAAAGAATAAGTTGGTTGGGCAGAAAAGCTCTAGCTATGAAATACCTTGTAGGGTTAATTAACCATTTTGAAGGTCCATTTCTCTCCAATGAAATACGTGTTTGCCAGATTTCTTTTTTATCTATGATATTTAGTCATCATGTAGTGACTTTGTCTTTGTAAGTGAGAACTCTCCTGTTTACTTTTTGGTTCCTAATCTAGGCATTTGGAATATCATACCTGGCCCCCAACCTACCCATGCTTAGAATTTGGTTCCTGCCCTACACACAAAAGATATCTCAGCTCTCTGGCATTAGCAAATGTTGAGCTATCATCAGTTCCTTCTCTTGAAGACCTCTCAAGCTTCCTGGATTACAGCAATCCAAACTCCATCCATAGCTTCAGACACTAATCCTGCAGCAGCAGGTGAAGCATACTCAGGGCTCCTGCCTTTGCTCCCCTTTCCTGGGTCTGTGAATAACTGCCTCCCGTGTCTCAGCATGGCACCCAGAGACAAAGCCATTGAACACTGTTCTTCTATAGGTAATATATACACCACACACACACACACACACACACTCAGGAATGCTTCCCACTTAAGTGAGTAAAAGTAAAAGTATATTGTAGTTTTCTATGGAAGCTAGGAATGGGGTGGGATTGTGTTTTACATCCTGTTGAGGACTACAGTGCATTGATTCCCTCAACACATTTATTGAGTGCTTAATTTTTATAAGGTACTGTGCCTAGTGAACAAATTTGACATCTAGAAAATAATGCTGTGAAGAAAATTTAAGGAGTACAATGTTATAGAGAGGGATTGGGGACTAGGGATTCAGAAATAATAATTTTGATGTCTAGGAAAGCCTTTTTTAAGTGAGTGGAAAAAAGACAGGCAGGCAAAGATTTGGGGGAAGGACATTCCCAGGAGCTGGCATGTGTAAAGGTCCTAAGGAGGGAAGGATCTTAACAAAGGCAAATGGACAGAGGTAGGGGAAAATGAGGTAGAGAAGTGGTAGAAGATCTAAAAACGTTTAAAGCCCTGGAGTCTGAAGTGAGGATTCCAACTGTGCCCTTAATGCTTATGCTAATGTACTGGACTGCTCTAAACAAGACCATGGTGTACAATGTAAATTTGTTTTGAGCCTGGAAACCCAGAATCCAGCTAAAAGGCTAGAACAAGGTAAGAGAAAATAGTACATACATGAGACTGTAGTATCCCTGCTATCAGGAAGGGGTCAAAGAATGGATAGGACTCTTGAATGGTGAGAGGAAGAGCAGAATTCAGGGTGGCTTCTAGGTTTTCAGTTCAAGCAACTGAATAATGTGGTGCCACTTTCTGAGAAAGGTTATACTAGAAAAGAAGCAAATTTGGAGGAAATGGATACTGGTATTTGGAGTCTAGAGGAATACCATTATATTAAATTATATTATCATTATATTAAATATCATTATATATGGAATGTGAATCCATGGGACTCTATGTCAATAGTTCTTAAATTAGAATGTTAGAATTAAACAGCCAAGAAAGAGAGGTAAGGAAATAATTGATTAACTTAAAAACGAGTAATCTGAGAAGTGGAGGAGTAAGAAAAGAACAGAGTTCAACCAAATCAGAAGGAATTTATTAGAGCTAAACAGGTATGTGAAGCAAGACTGAAGGGGAACAGAAACAAACCCCATTATAATTGTTTAAAACCATGTGCAGATGTAGAACTAAGTGGCTATATCTTAACTTAAGTGAGTGTGTATAGCTCACTTAATTGTCACAATATGAAAATATGTAATATTAAAGACTTATAGCTAGGAGGCTCTTAGACTATGGTGACTCTGGTACTTTAGACTACCACTTGAACAAACGAAAACCCAAAGTAATTTAGTCTAGACATTGTAGCAACCAGAAATCAACAACTAGCTTCTAACTGAAAATTTCTACTCAAAGCAGCCAAAATTGTTTTCTTTGTCTTGTGTCTATAACCACCTTATAAAAGTTTCCCCTTTTGTCTCTTTAACAGAGTGCTAGCCACTTCAGAATCATGGGCTGCTTAAATAAACTCTTTACATTTTATATGTGCTTAAGTTTTTTTTCTTTTATCAGTAACAGCATTTTCTAGTGCTTAGAAGTCTCCTCTTACATGTTACTACTAGAAAAGTGAAATCTAATTGCTTGGGTGACCTTTGCCTCTTTTTAAAACCATAGACTGTTCTGTGTCTATCTTCTATCAGTGATTATCAGGTTTGTGAGGTTTACATTGCTGCATGTTCATTTTCATTGCTGCATGTTCATTTTCATTGATTGCTAATATCCCTATAGATACTAAAATTTATTTATATACTCTACTGTGGATGGGCATTTGAGAAGTTTCTATCTTGGGCTAATAGGAAAATACTATAATAAGTATTATGGTTTATGTTTTGGTGTGCATATATACATGTTTCTGCTGGGTATATAATTAGGAATGGAATTGCACATAGTAATTCTCTACACTCAGGTTGGAGAAAAATAATTTTAGATTATCATCTAAAGATCTTCTATAGATGAAGCTACTGAGGTTAAATTAAACTGGTTATTTTTATTTTGGTCAATCAGTTAGCATTAATACTGAAAATATATTACTTTTTCTAACATGGAGTGAATTTTAAGAATTTAAAATATTTAGTATTTTTAACCTGAAAAATACATTAGTATGTTTAGTTCCATATGAATTTCTTGTGAGTGGAGAATATGCGCCCCAGGCATTGTTTGGTTCAACAGGAAATGTTCCAGGATATTTCAAGCTTTTGCTTATAAAATTTATCTATCTCTTTTGAAGGTCTTTTAGACCCCTTTTATGAAAGTTCATTGGCCTTCTCTATATAACTTTGTTGAATGCGTATAGACCCTATTTTCAGAACCACAGAGATTGAAGTGCTCTTCCATGCCAGGCTCTGTGGGTTGTTGGTGAATTATTTACTGATGATCCCTGCTCAGGCTTGCCACTGTATGGTCACCTTCTTCAGCTCTTTAACTGAGGCATTAGCTCAGGCATGTGGTCTCATTAGGAGAAAAGATTCAGTAGATGTCCTATAAAGGCCATATGAACTGTTGTCCATTCCACCTTCTTTTCTTGAAATCTCATGGCAAAACAGGGGCATGCCTCAAAGAGGCTACTTTCTAGAATACAGATAAGATGATCTGGGAATTGTCTCCAAAATACTTCTGAACTTACCCTCACTATTATAAGCAGAGAAAAGAACACAGAGAGACACTCAAAGTTCAAACTAAACTCCAAGTCTGCTCCTCTGTTTGTTGGCCAACTGATCTTTCATCATTTGTTTGCCATGCTCTAGTGTTACATGTTCAGGAAAAGCAATCTAGGAAATTCACAAACCAACTGAAAAGTGCTGGGCTCTTGTACTCTTCCTTCTTCTGTTCTGCCAGTTTGGAGGAATCATTGGAATTCTCTTCTTGTACTAGATTTGTAGGACTTCCTAATGATAAATAAGTCAATATTTTCAAGGCTGCATATGAAAAGGACATCCTAAGCCATCAGGAATTACTAGAATTGTTGTTATTTAATTTTTTCTTCTTTCAAAAATTGCCTTTTCCCCATTTGCTTTTATTTTGATATGTTAGCTTTTTAAGACCACATTTTTTACAGAGTAAGATGAATGCTTGACACTTAACATAGTAGTTTTCATCTTTTAAGACTCTTCAAATAAACTAATTGAAATGAAGCTAGTAGAAAACTACAAAGATAGCATTAAAAAGACCTCTAAATATGGACCTGGAATGATAATGGTAAAAAAGCAAATCAATCAAAAACAGAATTATGAGAATTGATTGACCAGGTCTGGAAGAAAAGGAAAGAAAACATGGATGGAGGTTCAGTGCCACCAAGAGTTGTGTGCAAGCTCATCTGCTTGTACAGATGAACACTCTTGTATTTATCAAAGTTGAGGTGCACAAACCTTGAAACAATTTTGCCTGTGCTATTGATTCTAAATTGTAAAACCAACCCATTGCCACTTTTTAGCCTTCTGGGTACTTGTAGCCACAACTGACCAAATGGAAGTTCGTTTCAAGGTTAGGTCTGGGTGCTCAAAGAACCTTCAAATATGGCTTCCATAGAAAGCTGGGACTCCATTTGTTGAGCAATTCGTCTGGCTTTTGTAATCACACATGGCCTTTTTTCATTTTCATTTGCTCATTTGATTTTGTCAGCATCATTCATAGGTATTTGCCAGCTCCTGATGGAGGGAAATACCACAACTGAATAAGAGTGCTCCAAAGATCTATAGGTAGAGTAGGGATAGGCACCTTCACTCTACTCCACATTTAGCACACTGCTTGGCTCAGGAAATATATTCCATTAACATCTGTGGAGTGAATAAATAAATTAGTGGATAACCTTGGATGTCTATTAAAACTCTTGAATGGTTAGTATAAAAGACTACCAACCTGAGCCTACCTTTGTTGCTTGGCCTTCTCGTTTTATGGGTGTCTTTCAGGTAATAGAACCCATTTAGTAGCCATGTATCTTCCTTGTAACACAATAATTGGGTAGTATGAAAATTATCTACAGTTCATTCAAATTCTCCAATGCCTTGAAGCTCTCTGATATGTACATGCTATATTCCTCCATCATGAGCTGGGGAAAAGACTTGTATATGACCTCATTTATTTCATACCTGCAAATAAAAAGCACCAAATAAGAGTGTAAAGTCCAGCTATGCTTATAACCCCATATGAAATACTGATTTACCACAGAAGTCTCTTTTCTTCCGCCAAGTCATAAGAGTGGCTATTTCCCCATGAGGAAAGCAACATCTTAGAATTAATAAAACCTAGATTCTCAATAGTTAGTAATGGGAACAATGGAAAACATCTTTTAGGCCATACTTCTCACCTCCTAAATTTCATCTGATTCTGGGTCATCTCAAGTTAGTTACTTCTGGTACCTCCATGTTGCCCTGCTATATATTTCTAAATATCATTCTGGCTATGTGTGGAAATGTGGTTACTTATTGTTCTATAACACAATAATAAGGATTAGGCTAGCAGGGAAGGATCTTTTTCTTCTAGTGCAAGAAGTTAAGGAGTTAAGAATATTTCTGGCATCAGAAAGACCAAGTTACTATTTTGCCAAGTTTTTTGCAGTCTGGTTTGGGATGGTTACTTTACTCCTGAGATGCACTTTCTTCATCTGTGCAATGTAATTTCTATTTCCTGGGACTATTGTGACCCTTGAATTTGATAATTTCAGAAAAGTTTGACATGGTCTCTTAAACATAGCACTTAGTAAATGTTAACTATTTTTACTACAAAATACATCAGGAGTGGTAAAAGGGAGATAATACAGAAAGGAACATGGGTATAGATAGTTTCAAGAGAAAGCTTACTTTCAGGATTTGACCTATTCTAACTCCTGGTATGCTTCTGTGAGGAGGCTGCCATCCAAGTACATGGATCCTAGGAATCTAGGGCTGGACTTAAAGGAGTGAAACCAAGGCAAGGCAGGGCTTTCCTCTCCTCCTTCTGAAGACTCTCCTTCCTAGTTTTATTTTCCTGACCAAGAAGCTTCCTTTTCCAAGATAATGGAAACCAGAGCTGATTGGTCTCTGAGGAAAGGGTGTCCTCAGCAGGAAAATGACAAAATACAGCAAAACAAGCCTAACACAGAGATAAAAGATATACATAAATAGCAACAATGGGACATCTCAATATACCCAGAACTTGTTCTCATTATTCTGTGATTTTCCCTATTACCTTCAAATGTACTACAATTAAGAGTTGTTTTGTGTTCCTCTCTTCTTTGAATTCCATGTGGACCCCTCCTTCCCTGGCAGCATAGCTCTTCTGCTCCAGCACTAATGCAGAACTAGGACAGGAGCTTTGGTCCATAAGAGAAGAAGGACCTCCCTGGAATGCCAGGTAGTAGGATGAGAACACCATGAGACTGTTGGGTAGCCTGTGCTCCAGAGCCAATTCTGGCACTCAGGGGCCCTAGAGAAGAGGGAGGCATAGGCTCAGGTACAGCAGGTACTGTGAAGGTCCTCACAAATCCTCATACTGCCAAGCCACCACAGGAATGGCCAGGGTATCACAGATGAGAATTCGTTTGGAAACTTACGTGCTTAGCTCAGGGACTACCAGGGAAATGAGAAGTTTTGGGAAAATCGTTCACTACCTATTGAGAGTTGCTTTCACAGCCCAGCTGATAGGAAAAGAGAGGCAGATTCCATTGTGGTTTATGCAGAGTTTTGGTTGCAATGGCCTGGGTTCAAACTCCAGCTGTCTCCTTTAGTAGTCATGGTATCTTGACACATTCATTAATCTTTATGATCTGTAGTCTTTAAAAAGGTGATACTAAAGGTATCTGATAGATTATTATTGATTACATGACATTATGTATATACGCACCTCACACGTCCTAGTGCTTATTAATAATTCCTCTTCACTTTCTAGGACCCAAAGGAGCTCCAAACAGTATGTGTAGCCTTGAATAAAGCAGAATGATGCAAAGCCAGTGGATCAAGCCATAGTTTAGACTTGAAGTAACTCCATCTCGTGGTAGCTACTGCTTCCCTTAAGTGCACTGTGATGCTGATGAGAAAGGAATGTGACTTTTGTTTCCCAACCCATCCTCCCTCTTTGGCATGGTAGTCTTAAATAACTTCATCTCAGGCACAGATTTCATTAGCATGATTTCATGGGCAGAATAAATAGAGGCACAAAAGTAATTACAATACTTATGAGATTGGAATGGCAAATAGAGAAGCACTTCTCTAAGATCAGAGACCATCCTTTGTGTTTGTGACTTGAGAGCTCAGACTCTGGGCCTCACCTGCCTCAGTCAGTGGAGCATTTGTCCTGATTTTTTTCCGTGTCTGTGTGTGTGTGTGTGTGTGTGTGTGTGTGTGTGTGTGAAGGGTCAGCTTTTCATTTGCTAAGTTTGGTTTTGACTATATCATTTCTTGGCCCTTCTTTTCCCACAGACCCTGAACTCCTGGTTGATGTACCAGTCAGAATTTACTTTAGAAAGTAGAAATCTATGTATTTTAAGCCACAGATTATTTAACATAGGGAATTAGTTGCTTCTCAAACCATTGTGAGACCTGAGAAAGCAGGAACATGATTCCCAAAACACATCTGCACTGCCTAACTGATGCAGAACATATTGGTGCCATTGCAATCCAGGGGCAGGAAGCTGCCATTACAATCACCACCGCCATTGGTATTAGCTTCTCAACAAGACAATGGTGGAGCTTGGTTACTGCTTTCTCTGCTGTTGCATCTTTACTCCCAGAAACTTAGAGAATGGGCTCTAAAGCAGAGCTATAGAAAAACTTGACATTTCTAGGTTTTGATTGCCAGCAAAAAAAAAAAAAAAAATCCCCAAAGAACTGTATTCTGTCTTTCTAATCTTATCCAAGTACATCTTAAAGGTGAACTCTAATTCACATCCAGCACCTTGGTTTCTCAAAAGAGTGGGGAATATATTTATTAGTTTTACCATCTGTGCAATATAGGAAGAACACCAGCAAAGGAAGGTTGATGATTTGGACAGATCAGAGATTAAACTCTGGTTGTTCATCAACTAAAGAGGTAGAAAAAAATGGGTACCAGAAGTACAAGTGTAGAGTCATAAAAAATTAGCTTTATGAAACTGGACAATGGAAGATTGTGAGCCTAGGCAAAAAGTTGTCATAGCTCAAATAAGGCAGAAAGTAAAAGTCATGTGTAGATCCTGTGACAGTAATAGAGATTAATCAATGCCAGCCAGTTTTGGAGTTGTTGTCTTCTGGTCTCTTCCCTGCTCATAGACTCAGTCTATCTAAAACATGGACAGGCTTAAGCCTGCGGGCAGAGGGACACAGACTCATTCATTCAGCTGGAGCAGGGAAGAAAAAAGGAAGAGAGCAAAGCAGTCTGGATGTCAAGTCCCGGATCTCACCTGCCCTTCAGAAGGTCTCTGCATTATGCACCTTCCATCTGGCCAGAATAAGTCAGTGTCTTTGGCCCTATTCATCTCTCCTACTTTGTGCTTTACTTTAAATGCGAAAATCTTAAATGTACTATACTGAAGTCTGTGTGCTTATATAAAAGTAGTATAACTGTGTTTTGATGTATTGGGGGAAGATACTAAAGACTGGGGTTATATATAAACCTGAATTAATGATAACACATATTAAACACTCCCTTATCAATAACAACAAAATGTTAAGCACTTTATAAAACATTATGCAAAATTTTCCAAAGCATAGGAGATAATTTGTACTAATTGCAAAACAATAGTAAACATTAAAATGAAAATACAGAAGTCATTTAAAAATGAATCATATAGGACTTGGAGTATAGCTCATTGGGATAGCACTTCCCTAGCATATTTGAAAGACTAAGTTTGATCCCTAAGTCTACAAAACAAAAGAATTTATATATACAGAATATACCTGTGTACACATGCATATACTTCTGTGCATGTTTATGGGCAGGTACACACATACACATATACACAGAAATAACCCGTTTATATATCCATGCAGAAATCGTTTTAGGTTAAAATGAAGAACAATAACAACCACCATCCCAAAAGATAAAATGTGGGCAATAGTAAGCAATTCTCGCACAACAACAAAAATGACTTCCTTGACAAAATAAGGAAAATAAGTCTTTGTGAAAGGAGTTTTTCAGCAAACACATTTTGACAACTGACACCCCATGAGTACCATTTGTGGAAAACATTTTTTTGGCTGTAATTTGATGAAGCAGGAAGTGGAAATCGATAGGAGGTTGCCTGATGTGTTCTTTGCCAATGCCCCTGTCTTTCTCTCCTTTGCTCCTGTTCTGTAGTAGATAAGAGATAGGAGGAACCCAGAACACAATATATGGATTTTAAAAAAAAAAAAAAACCTAACATGACAAAGGGAGCTACAGAATACTTTTAACTCCAGAAGTGTTTTCAGAACATTTTGTGCCTTTTCTGTAGCAGCCAAAGGTGGACTGGGAGTTTATATGATCCCTCAGAACTTCGGAGAGAACCTTCCTCACCAGAGCTTCATCTCTACCTCTCAGCACTGCTGGTTTCCATGACAACCCGGCCAGTGTCTAGTGCAGTTTTGCAAATACCTTCCAAAGCCCATTAGGCCTAAAATCTTTTCTTTACCCTCAAATCTGCCTTACACTGTCTGACCTTCCTACTACACTCTCTCTTGTTAATCTTCCTCAACTTTAGAGATGAGGAACCCATAATTAATCCTACATTATATCTGAGCTCAGAGGCATGCTGGCATTACCTGAGAAATTTATTGCTGATGCAACTGTTTCAAAATTATTCCATATTAAGTAAGTAGTTAGTTTATGAAAAACACTATTGGAAAATGTTCTGTAAAACAAAGCCATTTTCAGTAGTTGGTCCAAAATAGAGGTGTGTTCATCTCTCTTGAAATCTTCACTCCTTGACATGTCCAACTTCCTAGTCATCTTCAGTAGCCACCAGTCATATGTACATGAAAGAGTGCACATCTGTTAGGGCACTGTTATCAGAGCCCTTTCTTAAGGTTACTCTTTAGATCTTTCATTTCTCATGGAACTCTGTGCAAGATTTGAGAGACATTAAGTCTGGGGGCCTTGAGTCAGAATTGCTATGGTATGCAAAGTTGTAGCCAGATGACAATTTACAGGTGCTGAGTTTCCAGTGGATGGCAGGAAGATTTTTTTAGAGTACAAGTTTGCTCCAACTGGTCATGGTGAAGCTGTGGCTTTTATTTTTATTGAAGTTAAGGATTTGATTAAAAAAATATTTTGTGCTTTCTGACTTCCTAGTTGTAGTCTATGATATCAGAGGAGATAATAAGAAATAGGCATATTGTATATGAATTTTATAAAATATGCTAGCTTTATAACTGCAGGATACTCTAAGGAAGGTTTGGCCTAGTCTCTTTCCTAAATGTAGGCCATACATACCTGCTGATAGTTAATTTGACTGGGTGGAATTTTGAGTCTCCTACCATCTTGATTAGCTATATTAAGATGACTTCTGCAAGAGTAACACTTCATCAATGGAAATATTAGGTCACTGAGAGGGAATAAAGGTCAGCAGATATAGAAATGGCATGGCCTTTGGAATATTACTGATAAATGACCATCTTTTCATTTCCTTAAGATTACCTGTATTGCTTCAGTAGTAGAAGGTGTTTTTGTATGGAAGATTAAGGATGAAGTGTTCAGTTTTTTTTTTTTATTATACTATGCCCTAAGAACAGCCATCTGAATGCATTTATTCAGTTTCTGTCAGCCTTGGAAAACCTACCTTCCCCCAACATCTCTATTTAAAATATTATTGTGTCTATAGAGCATTACTTCTAAGTTTAAAAAACTTTAGAAATTAAGCTAAAGGTGCAAAGCTAATCAGTTTCAAACAACAGCATTAATCCAAGAAAGAAGGCTGTTTATTCTTAACATCCCTGAAGGACAGAGATGCTCAACATTCTGTCGCCATCTTACAGACCTTGGCTTCTTTCACGGTATTGTTCCATATATTTGGAGAAAGTTCAGAAAGAGGCTTACACATCAAAGTGCAGGAAATCTAACTTAAGCTGTAGGATAAATATCCAAATCTCTTATCTTTTCATATCAGTTATTTGTTGTAATCCTTGCAAAGTAACAATCAGGGGATAGGGCTGGAAAAGTCAGGAGGAAGGGAAACTATTAGATTTGAATATCTGATTAAAAGCAAACTCTAACATCCTTAAAATGTGAATTGGAGAGTGGGAGTAGGTAGAGGGATGAACAGAAGGGTGTTTAAAATCTACATAAGCTCCTTATAATAAAAACATGTCTCCCAGTGAGAACAATTTTCTACAAAGATTTACTATGACCTAACCAATGGATTCCAGTTATCATCCAGGAGAAATAGAGACAATCCTTGTCAGTATACCTTTGTAAGTCAGAGATACCAAACAGGACTTACCTCATAGTTATATATGTTCATTTGTTTGTTTTATGAAGATTAAAATTGATTAAAATATAGTGATTACAATAGTATCTAGTACGTTGTGGTATGGATTTGCTATTATGATTATTTATGATAATAATAACAACTAACATTTAATGATCTCTTAATGCAGAATTTGTCTGCCTTGGCACCACTGACATTTGAGATGAATAATTCTTTGTTTCGAATGGGCTATCATGTTCATGGTAGGCTATTTAGTTGCATGCCTAGCTTCTACTCATTAGTCCTAAGTATCCCTCATTCCAATCTTTACTCAGAAACCAGAAATGTCTCCGAACAAATGTCTCCTACAGGGACAAAGTCACCTGCATCTGAGAAACACTTTCTGCATCCCAGGCCTAGCCCAAATGCCCTGCATGTTAGACATTTGACAAGTGCTATTTTAATCCCTAATTTACAGATGCAGTAACGGAAGTAGCAAAGTTAAGGTAACCTTGCCAAGGTAAGAAGGTTAAAAATGGTAAAGCCGGACTTCAGATTGAGAGTTTGACATTACCTACTACATTTTTTCTTTGTTTTGGGTGGTAATGGGGTTTCAACTCAGGGCCTCATGCTTGCTAAGCAGGTACTTTACCACTTGATCCATGTCCCCAGCCCTTTTTTGCTTTCAGTTATTTGTTTGGATATGGTCTCATGTTTTTGCCTGAGAACCTGCCCTAGACAATGATCTTCCCAATCTCCACCTCTGAGTAACTGGGATTACAGGGATGGGCCACTACTTCTGGTCCTAACTATCATGTTTGAATGTGTGTAAGTCCCTGGCTAAGAAAACAACAATAATTGTTATAAATTGCAAGGTAGTTTCTTATCTTAATTCTGGGATATTGATCTGGCAGTAGTTGATTTGTAGAAAGCAGAGAATAATTTTCCTACCCTGTCTCTTGGTAGTAAGAGACTCATATATAATACTTTACTTGTAAGATGATGTTCATGGATACATTAGAGTTCCTAGAATTTTCTGTTTACTTCAGCTTTTAAAATAATATCATTTTGTCACAATTAAGCAAACACTTATTGAGTATCAAAAGATATGAGACAATGTTTTGCCAAGTTTTTTTGTTTTTTTTTTAATGACAAAGACTGGTTCCTATACTAGATGCTTGGGAGAATTTGCCCAAGACTTGTTTTTGAAAGTCTCTTACTTCTCCCAGATCCTTCTTTAATGAGGGGGCCCACATGTTAGTGTAGCGTCCCCTGCCTCCTGGAATCACCTGTTCAGGCTAGGGCAATGAGTCTGTAACCCTCAAATGTAAATCTCAGCATATCAGAGAGACTGTGTCTGCCTTTTCTGAGCATGCAGATGACAGATATAACGTAGGAAGTTTGTGGTGGTAAGGTTTCTGCCATGTGAAGAGATCACCTGCAGTGACAGAGACTAAGCTGATGCACAGAGAGGAGCAAAGATGAGTAACAAAGCCCTGGAGGGTACCAAGCTCCTGGCTTCTGCTATTTCTGGGGCAGGGATGCACTCCTGAGTATCAGACTGCTGACTTATTCAATCTATCCTGTGATGTTCTGTGCCAGTGAAGTCCTTTGGACTGCTAGCCAAGAGTCTCCTCTCCTTTATGACCAAGAGTTTTCTGATTAATCATATGCCTATTATCTAGAAGTTTTTGAGGCTCACAAGGTATTTGCTGATGCCAATTATGGAGAGCTTTGCATGCTCCCCACAGACAGAGGCCCGGTGGTGTCCTTTGGTGATTCGATAATTCTTAGAGTATTATGAAGGCTCTCTTGGTGAAGTAATAGGCTGGGTACCATGAGACCATTTGGGAACTACCACAGATATCCAGGGAGAAAGAAATGGTGTATCATACTACAGTAAGATAAACAAGAACTGAGAAATTGAATAGGATTGGAGAAGATGTTGAATAAGATTCTCTAAGTATTTACTGTGATATAGGGATAAGGTGGTCAAACTTAATAGCATTGTTCCTTTGGGAACTTTGGTTAATGTAGTAGCTGGCAAACTGTAGTCTGACTGTAAGTAACTTTGGAGATTTTATTACCCTTGGACAGGCAGAGAACCACACTGGAGAGATGAGTAATGAATTGATTCATTTAACAAATGTTTATTAAGAGCCTATGCGTGACATTTTCCTAAGTGTGTGGATAAATCAAAACACCAAAAAGACAAAAATCTATGTCACCTTGACCTTAACATTCTAAAAGAAGGAGAAATAGACCACATATAAAGACTTAAAAAGTATTAGGGGAAGGGGTCAGGAAAATTGGCAATTTTGAATCAGGTAGGTTCCTTTGAAAAGATAACATTTGTCTATCTCAAAGATGCATTTTAATCAAGGCTTAGGTAGACATCAAGAAATCTCTATTCTCAGCATAGAAGTTAACAATTTTCTTACATTTTCATCCCTCTCAAATAGTGCAGAATATAAGCACTATTTTTGTGGCTAATGGGAGGAGAGGCATTATGGGTAAAGATGAAATCTATCAGCTTAATACTGCAACCTTTTCCCCCTGTCTTGGAAGTCATCTCCATCATCTCCATGTGAATTCTTCTATCTTCATAAGCACTGAAAAGATCTGTCTTTATCACCTATCTTGGAACAAGAGACCTCTCCCAGACTTAATACCAGTAGGTACAAATAACAAGAATCATAAAGAACCTACATAACTCATAGGAGTAAGGGGAAGCATAAAAGAAACGTAAGAATCCAGGCTGTTACACAGAATCTGAATTCCGTACATAGGAAATGCAAGCAGGGGCTCAATTATCGCCATAGACCAGCACTGTACTCTCTACCTATGCTATCCAATTGAGCATTTGAAATAACAGCTAAATTCCTGGGGAACAACATATTAATTTAAATTTATTTAATGAATTTATTTTTCAGCAGCTCTGTGTGGCTAGTAGCTGCAATGTTGGTCTTGCAGCCTAGGTTCTTGAATATTACATAAGTCCAGAATATTCTTCTACTTAAAGTTACTATAATAGCATTTGTTATTTACATTAAGGTGAAACTTTCTGGGAGTTGAATTATACTTTTGGGCAACTAGAAGCATCTTTGAGCAGAAATGAGTTCTATTCCTGGCTTTCTGGATTAATTGCCAAGAGAGACTGGACTGGGTTAGGGATGTAACTCAGTGGTGCAGTGCTTGCCTAGCATTCATAAGGCCTGGATTCCATCCCTAGCATTGCAAGGAGGGAGGGAGAAAGATAAAGGGTGTGAGGAGAGAGAGAGAAGAGAGAGAGAGAGAAAGAGCGTGCTTGGGTTGAATTGTGCCCTTTACTTTATACAACTGCTTTTCAGAAAAGGAACCATGTTAGCAGTTTTACTAACAACAAAGTTATACTCTCTCCAGAGCCCAGTCCAGGAATAGAAAGGTTCTTGGTTCCACTTCTAGTAAGGCTAAGCTATGCCCCTTCTTGGTATTTCTGTCTGGAGACTCACCATATGTGAGGGACTTTATGTGAATGGCTGAAAAGCAGGGTCTGTCTTTTCTTTTCCTGTTAAGTTGCCAAAGGCATATCTGTGTACTTACAATAAAATCCTCTACCTCCTTTTTCCCTCTCCTCTTTCCCTAGGAGAGATAATTGGACTGTGTGATTTCCATTAAATGTAATGTACCACATGCAGATGAAACACAATAGCGAAATGCATTAAGATAGAATCCCTTGGAAAAAAATGGTTGGGGTGTTTTTCCATTTGTTAAAATTAGCAACCAAATTATTTCTGTTTTTGCACAATTAAATGCAAGATTTCATTTACTTTTTTAAAGGTTTTTTTGCACGTCATACTCCTGTGAATATATGATCTACTTTAATAACAGAAACACAATCATTTTCTGTTATTTTGTCATGTGTATGTGTGTATATATATATATATATATATATATGACAAAAATATATATACATTTTCACATACACACCAATAGGCCACAAAGTGGTGCTCTAAACCTGCGAGAATCACACACAAGAGCTTTGCAGTTGTTGGATGAAAATATAGTGAACCTGATTGCAGTTAGAATTTTCTCTGAAATGGACTACTGATAAGTTTCCTTTAAAAAATATGTCTCCTAGCATTCATCATTTTGCAAGATAGGTCCTTTGTACATACTCAAAAAGTGACGAGTTGAACAAATAGCAGTAAAAGAGAAAGCCGTTCGGGAAAGTGCTGCTCCATCCATAAACCTGAAATAACTGTTTCTTTTTTCTTCCATAACTATCATATTATTAGGTTTTAATTAAGTTCATGCCACAGCTCAGTGGTCAGGTTTAAGAATCACATGCTCCGGACAAAAAGCAAAATGAATTTAATAGTATCTATTTCAGGTTCCTTAAGTAACCCATCTCCTTGTCCCATCCCTAGTTTGACTTGGTGGGATAGGAAACTGTTCAAAATGTCAGGGTGAGAGTGTTCTAATACCAACAACTGGTATAAGGAAATAATCAGTCTACACTGTTCCTTGAAGGTGCTTGAATTTTAACAATTAAAGGAAACATAAACTGAAATTTGTAACAGCACAAATATAAAAATATAGTGTGGTAAAAACAATGTTGCCTTGTCAGTCAATCTGAACTGTGCTGGGGATTACTTTATGTTCTAAGCCAAGTCCCCTTTTGTCATGTCTGGCCTTAGATATTACTGCTATAGCTCTTTGGAGCACAGAATTCACATGTAATTACTGTTGCATTTAATCCTGGGGTTATATGATTAGGAACAAGCGGTATTAATGTACTTTGTTTTGGAGATTCAGGAAATATATGGAAATTGTACTTTGGTAGGGATCATACTTGTATTTGGACAAAGGCTTTTTTTATACTTTGGGTAGCTGCATATCAGGTAGTCTGAGTGCTAGTTGTCTGTTACAAGTAACAAACAACATTAAACAAGTTAAACACATTAAACAAGTGGTTTAAGCAGTCAGAATTTATCTTGTGAATATGCAAGATCTTTTGGGTTTAGCTAGGTCTGTATAATCTTAGCTAGGTTCTTCTATGCACCTGCAGTTAGAAGCAAGTCAGGTGACTGAAGTCTGAGTTTTCTTCCACAGGGTCTGACATTGTCTAGCAGGACAGTCCAGCCTCATTCCCATGGTACTCACTGGGTTCCTGAGAAACAGAAAGTAGAAACATACTAGGCAACTTGAAATATAGTCCCTGAGTTTACAAGCTGTTACTTCTGCTATATCATGTTCCTTAAACAAGTCATAGGCCAGCCCATATTCAAGAGATAGGAAAATAGACTTTACCTCCTGATGGAAGGAGAATCAGAACCATTTTCTTTTTTTTTTTTTTTTGCCATGAATCTACCATAACCTGTGTACTCTCATAAAAGTAATAGAGAAAACTGAGCTCTAGAAACAAATTGGTACTTTAGGAGAAGGGATATAACTTATCTGCAACCCCCATATATGTAATTGGGACAGACTTCTGTAACAAAAGACAAATGAACAAGAGAAAAATTCCCAAGTTTTTTAATGTGTGTAGTGCACACACACAGGACACACTGCAATGAAAGGTAGCTCAGAGCAAGGGCTCAGAACTCAGGCTTATACAGCATTTTCACCAAAGAACATTACCTTTTAGAGAAATAACAAGACAAAGGATAAAGACTTTGAGTCTTTATGGACAGCAACTTGGAAGATGGCAAACAAAGAGCTGATCAATGTTCATTAATAAATCTTATTAATAAAAATTTCTCTGGTATTATCTCCATACCTTTGAGGATGTAAAGCTGCATTTTGTGGTTAATCTTTGTTCTTTAATGAGGTGGATCAGGACACCTTTTATCATTGTAAATCTTTGGCCTGCTTTTAGACAAACAAGAGAGATAGCAGAGAGCTTTCTGCATGTTCTGCTTCTTAATTGTCTTCAGATCAACAGTTGTTCTTGTTCTGGGAGGCATATTCTGGACTCCTACAGCAACAACCTTGTGAGAGGTCCAAGGATGAGATAACCTTACCCACTGCTTCCACAGCAAGTAGATACTTAAGAAATAGGATGTGTAACTTAAACTTGAGTGATTTATCTTGATTACTAAGGCAGAACAATGTTTATGTCTGCATTGTATTTCATAAAATCTACAGACTTTCTCAAAATTCCATTGAAACTGAAGTACATGGTCAATTAAAACTGTGTGGTCATAGTAGTGGCTCTATTTTGGGTCATAGCCAAACCAGAAAGAGAAGACCATTAAGCTAGAATAATTATGGTGAGAAACTTCTTGAAGAAATTGTAAGTATCTTGCTGCATCAAGCTGCATGTAACACAGAGTAAGATTTATATCATATACTCATTATCATAAATTTAATTTTAATAAAGAACAAGGTTAAACTGTGTGGCAGGTGTTAGTCCTATTTGCCAATGGATGGGGCTTGTTATTAAATTTCCCTTCTGTTCTCAATACAAAACTCTGATTAAAATATAGGAGCAAAAATGGCCAGGCGCCAGTGGTTCATGCTTGTAATCCTAGCTACTCGGGAGGCAGAAATCAGAAGGATCACAGTTCAAAGCCAGCTGGAAAAATAAATTGCGAGACCCTATCTCAAAAATACTCAACACAAAACAGGGCTGGTGGAGTGACTCAAGTGATACAGTGCTTGCCTAACAAGTGTGAGGCTCTGAGTTCAAACCCTAGTACTGCAAAATGAAGAAAAAAAAGGAGCAAAAATAAAACAGACATTCATGGCTCAATCAAACCTCTCTTCTTGTCATTATAACACAATTCTTCATATATGAGTTACTGGAGACTAATAGGCCTATGTGTAAGCTTCTATATTTTTTTGCTATAATTGCCAGATATCAAAAAATGAAGACCAAATCTATGATGATCTCTTTGAACACTGGCTTTTAAATTTGGTGGCTTGTTAGAATTACCAAGGGATCTTTTAAAATACTGATATCTATGTCTTACCCAAGACCAATTAAATATGAATCTCTGGTAAGGTAGCCTCAAGAATCAGTATTTAAAAACAGTTTCTCTGGTGACTTTAATGAATATCTAAGCTTGAACCACACTTTAGGTGAATGATCAAAGGATATCAATTTAATTTGATATAGGATTCAAGCTCACTCATGT
Organism: Castor canadensis; assembly: GCF_047511655.1. Taxonomy (NCBI): domain Eukaryota; kingdom Metazoa; phylum Chordata; class Mammalia; order Rodentia; family Castoridae; genus Castor; species Castor canadensis. Next base: position 79,351,881 of record NC_133388.1, on the reverse strand, counting down.
ACCCACTGCCTTATACTTATTTTTAATTTTAGTTTGTGTGCCTAAGTTTGCTTGAACATCTAGATTAGAAAATATAAGTTAAGTTCACTTATAATTGTTAATTGTATAGACAATTGAGTGTTTTTCTTTTCTTGAAGGTGCCTAGGTCATAAAGGTAGATGTCTAAGTGCATCTAGTATCTCTGACAACTTGTGAGTTCTTATTTAGGATGAAATCAAAGAGGTTCTCTTTGTGAAAACACTCTTTCAAAAGCATAATTAAAATCTTCAGCTATAATTTGGAGGCCTTGGAGACCTAGCCTGATAAGCTACATCACCTCTCTTACTCTGTTCAGCACTCCTGAAGATACACGAAGAAGAAGCAAAATGAAACAATCCAGTGACAATAATAAAAACTTCTTTCTCACTAGTCTGATACAAAAAATAAAAATAAAAAAAACCAGACAGGTGGAAGAAATGTTTGCTTTTCTTTGTTTTGTTTTCTTTTTAAAAACTTACTTAAAAAATTCTCTTTCCTCATTCAGTCTATGTGAGAAGAAAGGATGAAAGATGGATAAGTTAGTCCATTATTGTCATTGTACAAAGTTAAGCCATAGAAAACCAAGCTAATCACACAGATGCTGGGACCAACAGCCAGGTGGGGTAGATGCATGGCCTTTGCTTCCCAAGCTGATGGGGACAAACACATCCATTGCTCAGGTACGTCAAGTGGTGACGCAGATGCCTTCTGCAGCCTTGTCATCCTGCACATTCCTTCAGGCTTTGAGTCTCACACACACCATCCCCATTCCTTGCCAATTCCTGGCTGCTTCTGGGTTGTTCAAAATACTGATGCCTATCCATGCAAAGAGTTAACTGATCGATTCTTATGTGCCGGCAAATATGCCAGGCGCTTTTTCTTGCATTATCTTACTTAATTTGTGAACACTTCTACAATAGGTACTATTGTACTTAGTTCTATATCTCCTTTTGGAAATGAGTAATTGACTCAAATAATTCTCCCAAGGTTACTTACTGACTCTTTCAGTTGGTGGAAACATGGGGTAGCTGAACTCATGTTGTTTTAAATCATAATATAATGTACCAGGTTTACAAGTGGAAATCAGACTTGATTTTAAAGGAGAGAACGTGCTGGCTGATGCGTAACTTCTTTATAGTGTGTGTGTTTTGGCAGTGCATGTGGTACAGGTTTACACCATACACCCATGATAGGTATGCACACATAGACAGACTTTTAAATAAAGTCACAGAAGTAGTACACATTATTGTGAAGTCAGATTAGTAGGTAGAATTTACCCATCTTAAAATTTGCATGAGAAATCTATCTTTCTTTGTTTTTTGTAGTTGCAGTAAAGGGATTCAAACTCTGAGACTTGCACTTGCTAGGTAGGTGCTCTACCACTTGAGACATGCCTCCAGTCCTTTTTGTGCTTTAATTATTTTTCAGATACAGTTTTACACTTTTGCTTAGGGTCATCCTCAGACCATGACTCTTCTACTCTCACCCTACCTGTTAGCTAGAATTATAGAAGTATACCACCACTATCAGCTTATTCTTTGAGATAGGGTCTCCCTAACTTTTTGCTTATGCTGGCTTCAAACTGCAGTCCTTCTATTTCTACCTTCCAGGTAGCTGGCTTTACAGTGGTGAGCCATGGGCTTAGCTCTCTCTTTCTTTTTCAACACACACAGACACACACACACACACACACACACACACACACACAAACATACACACACCACTTCAGCCTTTCAGTTTATCACTTTTCTGGGAAAAAAGTGAAATGTCTTTTGTACACATTTTCCACCTCTTCATTATCTTTGTTCTCTCCAGCAACAAGCTGTTTTTTTTTTTTTTTCCTTGCAGGTGAATTCTGTTCCTCTTAACTTCAGAACTTACAAGTTTCAGAGAAGTTGCTCTAAGTATCTGGTATAAAGCTTCAAAGTTTATTTCTAGGCTTTTAAACACTGAAAATGTTTGGGTAATTAATTTGGTTTGGTATCCTCTTTTCTCTTCAAGTAAAACTGGCACCCAATGAAATGACCTTGGTCTGTTTTCCCCATAGTTCCTAGATGCTCAGGAGTTCCTTTCAGTGAGCCATAGTTTTTCTCGGTTTTAAGGAAGACTCTTGGATTTGGATCACCCTTGTGGTTTCACTTTGGCCGACTTGGATAGCTCAATATGCTAAGTTGAAATTCTTGGAACACAATTCGAGCAGTGAGATGTCATCACTCTGAAATTTAGATGTGTTTGCAAAATAGCAAATGTGTATTTTTGGGGAGCCAATTTTTGAAAGGTCAATATATTGCATTTTCAAAATCTGGGCTAGATTTTGTTTTCACACATTTGTTGTGGCACATTTGGTTATCAGTAAGAGTAAGCAAAAGTTCAGTCATTTCTCTTGCTAATATATATATGTGTATATATATTTATGCACACATACATACATAATATACACATGCATATATGTTTGTATATGTATGTGTGTTTATTATGTATATGTATGTATATATGTATAGATATCTGTATATCTGCACATATGATGTGTATATATGTATATGCCAAGATATTTCTAAAATGCAGCACAGAAATTCTTTAGAAAAAAATATCAACTCAAATTGTTTAACAGCCAAACTTCGTTTGTAGTTGGAATACACTGTCTTACTCTGCTACCCAGAAATCATTGGTACACACAACTTGGTAGAGCAGGAAATAGGCTCATTATCTATGAACAGCTATTGGATTGGCTACCTAACAGACCAAGTTTGGTTCTCTCCAATGATCAGAATGTAGTTTCTCTATTGTGCTTTAAGCTACTTTAACTACACTACGATCTATTAAAGAAAATGATTACATCAACATGCATCATTTGGTACAGCAGAAATGAAGTTACAGTATAAGAACATTTTCTTACAATCAATGTTTCTCAATTTGCCTCGACATTTACTTTCAATAAATGTCTAGCTTTACCTTGGCATTTATCTAGCAACAGGGAACTATTATCTTGTGACAGTGTTCCAGTCTAATGACATTATCTCTCATATATATATTTTGAAAAATATGTACAGTAATGAGGAATATATTAGGCAGAGGAAAAAATAAATGAAATAGCTAGCTAAATGACATTATTAGAAGACTAATATTCAGCAAGATAAAACAAACAAATTAAAAACAAGAAATATATCTTGAAAATTTGCCCAAGTGACTTTCAACACTTCTTATTTGGTCAAATATTTTCTTTCATTTCTTTCCATTGTCTTCTTCTTGGCCAGCATGATGAGGGCTGTGCAAGTTTTAATGAAAATTCTTAAATATTTAAACATGAAATCCTAAGAACTTATGTCTCATTTTATACTATATATACTGGAGAAGAAAATAGACAGATATTTGTTTATCTATTTTTTTGGAAAAAGACTAAAAGTTGGCTTGTTTCAAATGGGCAAATCTTTAATAGCTTCAGGGGACAGACAACTGGAAGCAGGACTCTATCTTCTATTTATGGGTGGAGAAGCCTAGAGGCTGTTGTTAGCAGGATTTTGTTTGTTCTAACCCTCTGGCCAATGTTGGCTTTGTTTTAAAACTTATTCTATTTAATTGTATTCCATTCTTTGATGGTGATAGGTTTCCTTTAGTAGTGAAACAGTGCATGCCCAGTAGATCCTTGATATTTTTGTTCCCAAATAGACAATCCAATTTAGAAGAATAGTCAATAGATTGTCTGGAGATGTGGATTATAATCCATACTCTACTACTGCTAATTGGTTATGAAATTTTTTGATAAGATACTGTAATTCTTTTGTATCCTTTTTCTTATGTATAAAATGGAGATTCCCAGTCTATTTGATATCTAAAATTTTTCCAATGTTATCAATCTTTGAATATATGGAACTTGTCTAATGTGTACACATGTATGCAAATGTAAAAATGATAGCTGTTGAAACTGTTCCAGGAATTGGGGGAGGAGTGATATAGGATAAGGGTGCAGGGAGTGAACTCAAGTGTAATACATCTGACACACTGTAAGAACCTTTGTAAATGCCACAATGTCCACCCAGCATAACAATAAAGACAAAAATAAAAGGCATCATATATCAAAATTATAGTGAGGATGACATTTTGGTAAAGGAAAGTGTTATTTGAGTGGAATTCCTTAAATCTTCTCAAATATAAATTTGTGTATTTATTCATATAATATTGCTACTGGGATTGTACCAAAATATTGTTGCTCTTCCAAGGTTTAATTTCCCACTTGTAAATAGGCTCTCTATAACTGTTTTAAATAGCATTTCTTTGCCCTGAGGGTCATATTCCATGAGGGTTGCTATATTCTATACGTTGTGAATTTGATAGCTAGGTGTGTCCCCTTCTGAACAGTAGTAACTCATTTTCATAGATAAGTGGCACTGTGTATATGAGAAACAGAATGAATCCCATGGTTTTTGAAATGCTCTCATTTTTCACATAGATGCTCCATCATTGCTGTGGATGAAATAATCTGCCAAGTTGAAATAACAGTGCAGGTGATATTGATGGGACTGTGATGTGATTAATATCATTCAAGATATCAGGACATCAAAAATATATAGAGAGGAGCATACTGAGTGAAGCCAACCTTTTTACATGTATCCCTTTAGAGGATTATGCTTTGAACCTTGGGCTTCTGGAGTAGGTAGGAGTCATGGCAAGATAACCATGACTCATTATCACAAACTTTGGAGGAAATGACATTGGAACCAGTGAAATTAAAATGAAACTGGTTATGTTTTCTGAAATGGAAATCTTTTATCTACTGGGAAGAATTTCTATAAGGGTCTACTGTTTTAGAATTTTTGAAAAGCTTTTGAAGTAATGAAAATAACAAGCAGAATGAAGAGGTAATTAATTCTCATTTTATTAAGAGAAAATAATTCATTACTTCTGTATTCTTATCTCTATCACATAAAATTCCAGTGTACCTGTGAAACAAACATATTGATTGAGTTATATACCTTTATGGCTTCACAATTTATCTTAAATAGAAAAATAATTAAAGTATATTAATTACAGATTGCTACTAAAGAAGTATCTGATCATAAAAGAAGACTGAATTTACAGATTTCAAATCTGCTTTGTAATCACCAACAGAATCATTCTGGAAAATATTTCTGTGGCTAAATCACATTGGGGAATTTTAAGGTGAATAATGTCATAACCTTATTAGCTCAAATTATTTACTAAAGCTATATTCAGATACCAAGGTTTTCAGTATCCTACACACTAGACTTAAAAGAAGTCATAATTTCCCATAACCCCCCAGATCATTCAATATATGAATTTATTCATTATTTTAGACAATTTGTCAATAAGAATCAAATAAAAAATGATGGCTTTTGTTGAGCAGTGATAAGTTTAAAGAAATCAAGTAGTCATTGTGTTTGCTCACTGACTGGTGTATGATGTGCTGTGTTATCATCCAGGATCTCAGGCTGTCAAAAGAATAGCATGGGAAAAGTGTTGGCAAATAATACAGTTCTATTTGACTAAATTTGGAAAATATTTATTGTAAGTGTCTACTGGTTTTCAGGATTGCAAATGATAGTAAATACATAAATTCTGTACCAAAACACCAAAGTGTCAGAGATTAACTTCTCATCCTATGGCAGGTGGCTGCTATTTTAGTGCATCAGTATGAATTAGTGCAAAGAAAATTAAGTAGACATAAAGTTGTTACCTAGATAACTAGAAAGAATAAGAATACTAACATCTGACAAAATCAGTAATTGGAGGAACCAAGTATAGGGGAAAAATAGAGAAATTGGAATTATTAAAACCCAGAAATCTGCTGAAGAGGACCGTGGGGCTAGGACTCACACTTCAGGGAGAAGAGATAGGGTGGCTGGTGCTGGTGTCCCTGAGAGGCCCACTGTGAGGCTGATTCTGTAATTAGTGGAAAAATTGCAAACAAAATTCAGCTACTTTCAGGGAAACAAAACTGCCACTTCTGGAACAAAGCAAAGCTATGATTGACACTCACAGGAATAGGAAGCAAAGAAGAAACAAACAGGAGGGAGTAATTTCTTTCTGTCTTTTCTCATCTTGCAGCATCCATCTTTCACCCTCCTATTGGCTGAGTGCAGCAGAGATGCTGGCAGTGCAAAAATGCTATTTGCAGAGTCCCTGCCTCAGCATCACAAAGCTTAGTATATTGAAGGGTGGATTTGGAACTAAGAGACAAAGTCTTAGTACATAGCCCCTTCAGTATGAGTAACATAAGGCATGGATTGGAAAAAACTAGGCAATTTGTCAGTTAGTTTTCTGGTACTGTCACAAAATACTCAAGATAATAGACTGCAAAGAAAGATATATTTTGGCTTATGGTCTTGGAGATTTCAATCCATGTTTTGTTGCCCTGTTGCTTTTGGCCTGTGTCAGGGCAGTACATCATTGTGGGAGCTTGTGGTGGGGGAAATTGTTTACCTTGCAGCATATGAACTATAAAGAGAGAGGAAGAGGAAGTGACTGGGGTCCAAATTTCCTTCAAGAGCTCTTCTCCAGTTGACCTAATTTCTTCCTTTTAAGCCCTACTTCTTAAAGTTTTTACCACCTCCTGGTAGTGACACAGGTTGGTGTCCAAACCTTTAACACATGGGCCTTTGTGGGACACTTTATCTCAATCATAGCAGGCAAATGTATAGTTTGCCAGGTGTCAGGCTAGACTTTGTCTGTAGGGAATGGACAGCGACCCAATATTGCATGAGAGAATTAATATATAGCATCATTCCTGGTTTTTCAGCACATTCCATTCTCAGTGCAGTTATAAGCTTGCCTAGTTTTTCTCTTTTCAGAATGACTTGCTAATAGTAACACATATTTTGTATGCCCTTAAACAATTACCACTGCTAAGTGATGGAAGAGCTTGGCAAAACAATGGCTGACTCATATATTTTGGCGACTATAGTATTAAATTTGTTTTCGCTGAGAGGAAGTCCATTGCTCACTCACTGATACATCTACAGAAAGTTTCCTCCCAGTTCAGCACTTGTCCTTGTGTTTGGAAATCGAAGCTATTTTTAATTTAACTGTTTTTGGAACTTCAGCTTAGTTGTCTCTATAAAACATCCTCAATGCTCAGGTTAGGTTGTACTTTTCTAAACCAGACAGGTGAATTAGAAGAACACCAGGGAAGGAGGGGTGAGCTATCAGTGGAAGGGGACCTTAAGGGACAGAGATGTACAGAGTCAGTGGGTGTCCAAAAACCTTGCTCAGTTGCCTGTCTTCTCCAGAAATGTTATGCTGGACCAAGAAAGAGCGAAGGAAGACTTCAAAGAGTTAAGAATTGAGGGAGATTTGAAGGAGAACTGTTCTACATAATTCAGTAGATAGGGATAAATCCCATTCTCGCTCATTAACTTGATTTTTAATACCTTGAGGACTTTGTATAACTTTAATAGTGACGTTTAAAATGTGATGGGCAAGAGAAAGATTGAAACTAATATCTAAGTTCAGAATTGTTCACATAGAAATACTGATGGTCTTTGTTAGTCTCAGATGTTCACCCTATTCTTTTCTATGACAAATCTTCTAAAACAGTTATTGATGCTTCCAAATAATTTTAACAGAACTAAAAAATTCCAAAGGAAAATTATTTCTTCAGTATAGAATATTTTTCTGTACCCAGTGTGTCATTACTTAATGGACTTGATATTAATAAATTATTGCAATAGAATCTAATAACAGTGGATTCCTTTGTGACAAGAGCAAATTTTCATCAAAAGGGAGAACATATATTACGATCAGAGACAGGGTGCTTGAATTGAAGATCCCCACTCTATTAAAATAAAAAATAATAAAAATGATAGTTGAAAAGAAAAATATGTCAAGTAGAGGCATGCTATAAAGTGTAGATTAATCTAAAATTCTTTCTATTAACTTGTCATTCTACTGGGGATTTAATATTCCAACATTTAACCCTAGAATCAGTGACTTGATTTGGAGTCACCATAAGTAATTTGTCTTATTTTGATTTGAAGTTTATATTTATAGACAAATACATAGAAGAACACACAAACCCTCATTAAAATGCCCAGATAATAACCACTATATTAAGCAACAGTATGAAGGAGGGTATAAGAGATTTCATGGTACTCTGAAATTGAGTAAGCAAGTCAGAGGATGGGTAGCTTGGGAGATACTGGTATCCTTGAGGGCAAAGTCAGAAGCAGGTGGGAGAGTGAAATAGAAGCTTCTAAGGGAATTTCAAGATTCATTAGGCAGCAGGCCTGGCATATATGTTTGGTAGGCCTGGAGGTCTATGAGGTCTTCACTAGGGTTGCAATGTAGGAATCCCCATTCCTGGAGCCCTTTCCTTAGGCTTATTGCTGGATAGCGTGATAGACTGATAGTCATTCAGTATTAGTTATCTACCCTGGATAACAAGACTGCTTAGATAATGATTGGGTCCAATTCAAAATAAAAACATGGGGCTACTTGTTTGAAATAACAACCTTAGGATCTTGACCGAAGAACATTAAACCAAGTGTGGGTTGTTCTAGGTATGGAGTTCTGTACATTTCCACAGATCACATGAAGCTGGTCCTACTGGAGATGGAGTTGGGATTTGTTCATTCATTTGATTAATTCACTCATTTTACAGGCATATATTAGGCATTTACTGTGTTATGACATCGTGATCAATGCTGGGGATATAGCAGGAAATAGAGAAGTGCTCTGCTTTCATAGCTGGTTAATGTGTGTGGTTGGGACAATTTGATGGTGGGGTTGTGGTCTTTCTCTAAACACTTCAAATCATTTTACAGACGTTGTAGGACTATTACTGGCAACAGAAGGTCAAATACATATGGCATTAATGTATGTGTACAAAATATGATCTGCTTCAACGTTTATTTCTCTTCTATTCAACCCTGAAATCTACCATCCTAGGAGCAAAAGAAAAACTATGGTTTCATGGTTTGGGTAGCATGCCTTGCCTCTTAGGGACATCTATCTTTTATAGTCATTTGATGTCTGATCATATGTTCCTTTTGTTTGTCACCAATTCTTTATACAGAATAGAAATAGAAATGTAACACATGCATTTAGGTTTTAGTTCCTATGTTATTTACATAATTGATTAATCATTAGGGATTTTCTGAGCACTTGCTCTGTGTCTGGCATGAGATAGCTACTTCAGGGGTCACTCAACTCATGTAAAGTCTCTTAAGACATTGGCACAAGTGACAAGATAGAATCCTATAAAGGGCAACATTTGGAGGCAGTAATGTCCTTATTGACCACTGACCCTGTGCAAAGGTCAGTCATAATTACTGTCACCTGCATTCATGTATTCAATTTTCAGTTCAGTAAGGTAGTTCTTATTATTAAAGATCAGAGAGGAAAATAACTTCCTCAGGTCTTACAACTAACATGTACCAAAGTGAGCATTATATATTTGAGCACTCGTGGAAAAATTGTTTTGAATGAGCATAATTGGGAAAGTCTTCATGAATAAGTTGCTATTGCCTTTGCAGGATGTTTTCCTACTCCTGCAGCTTTGTCTTAAAATTGCCCCACTCCCTCCCACTCAGCATGTGACCCTGAAACTACGTTCTTAGGGGAGACTTCAAGGGCCCATTTATGACCTTAGTTGTTTGAACTAAATGTATATACCTGATCAGACCTGGCCTGATAGATTGTTTCTCTTGGGAATCTAAAATCTGGACACAATTTAATTAGCCTTTGTTCTCTGGGAAGCAATGTAAGCAAGGCCTAGGGCTTTCTTGTTTGCTTTTGTGTATTTGGAAGCGGAAGCATTAGTCTTTGGTAGAGATAGAGAAGACAGGGAGAGATGAGAGCTTTGCTGAGACAGAAATAAAGAGAAAAAGGGCAAGACACACACACACCCTTGTGTGAGTACATGCATCTGTGTGTGCCCGAGTGCGCACTCACACCCACACCCACACCCACACCCACACCCACACACACACACCCACACCCACACACACACACATACACATACACACACACATACACACAGAGGCATAGAAAAGACAGAGAAAGAAACTCAAAAAAGCAGGAATGGTGGTGTGTTCTCCCAGAATTTGGGAGCCTGAGGCAAGAGGATTGCAACTTTGAGGCCAGTCTAGACTATAAAGCTAGGCCCACTCTTCTAATTAAAGGAAGAAAAAGGGCTGGCAGTGTGGCTCAAGTGGTAGGGTTCCTGCCTAGCAAGCATGAGGCCCTGAGTTCAAACCTCAGTACTGAAAAAGAAAAAAAAAAAGGAAAGGGAAGGAAGAAAGAAAAGATAGACACTGATGGGAGGCATAGAGAGATTCAGACAGACAGACAGACATGCCCACACATGGGTGGGGGTTGAAAGAGAAAGGAGAGTGATTGAAAATAGAAGTGGCCTTTTCACAGGACAAGATTCTAGTGTGGAACCAAGGACTCTTATTTCCATATCCTCAACACCACCACCTATTGTCCCTACTTTACAATCTTTTTAGTTCGTTTTACATTAATGGTACAGTGGTGCCTCCTTTTTCTTTTTTCCATATTTTTTCTGTTCCTAGATAAACCTGCACAGCTGGTATTTATTTGGGTTTCCTTTTATAGCTTGAAAAATATTTAGGCATGTTTACCACAAGTGGGAATCTGGAGGCAGTTTATGTATACATACATTTTGGCACTTTTCTTTTTTCTGAACCTGATTTATAATAAACACATTGATTTAATTTTTAAAATATCAGCTGATTAATATACTATAGAGGTTTAAAATACCTCATTCCTTTCCATCAAGCTCTTGCTTCTCCCAGCTCCAAGTCCTTGAAAACCAAGGCTGGTTTTTTGAAAATAACATTCAGGAAGATGTGATTAAGATATTAAATGCCAAATACCTCTGCAAACTCTTTAGTTTCTATGGAAATAACTAAGTAAAAATTAAATCCCTTATCAGGCACTAAAAGCTACAAAGGATTTAGATTAAATTGGCAAATGCAGTGGTATGCCTGTGATCATCTGGCTGGTTGCTCCCACCGGTCACAGGACTTCTTGTGGCCAGGAGTGTGAGGTTGCATTTGCAAGGCTCCTTGTCTAGAGGAAGCTGCCGTCACAGCTTCCTTTACTATTGAAGAACTGGTGGCCATAGGTCTCAGCAGTGTTGTGTGAGGACAGTGGTGTGTGAGGACAGTATTAACTGTCCTTTTGGCGTTGCCATTTGTGAGGAAACATCTTGCTTGTCCTGTCTTGGTGGAAATACTCCACTCTGGTCTATGGGTCTGCTGTATATTAAATGTATTTTCAAAAATTTTCAGACCATCCCGTTAAAGGATCAAATGTTTATAGAAGAGCCGGCAGGCCACCATCTCCATAGGGAACCAGCAATATTGTGGTGAATGAAACCTTAGAAATCAAGATGCTACACCTTGAAATGGCCTGAAATTACTGAATGTTGGTAATGACTTCAAAGTCAGGGAAACTACCTCTAGGTAGGTAATCAAAGGATAATTCCAAGTAGCTCCAAAAAAGTCTTGGAGAACAGAAATATTACGTGACTTTGATCTTCAAATTCAAGAAACACCTAGGACTTCTTTGAATCTAATCCTGAACAGCACTCTGGAGTCATTATTGTCTGTTTCTGTTCAAGAGTTCTCAGTGCTATTTGAATAACCTTGAACATAGTCTATATTTGAGGTCTGTTTCACATCTACTTAGTGTTGTATTTTTAGTACTGGTCTTTTCCTCTTTTTAAGAACCAATATCTTAAAATAAAGCCATTTTTCTAATTGTATCTCCTTTCTCAATAGATATAAACTATTTAAATGTTGTCTATAATTACCTATTTCCCATGATTCTTTTTCTTCTCTCCCTCTCTCTCTTTCTTTCTCTCCCTCCCTCCTTCTCTCCTTCTCTGTCTCTCTGACATCAAACAACACCAAACAGATGGTTTGATCATATAATCACACTCTAAAAAGCCAGAAGGATAAGTTAATAAAACCAGGGTTGTAAAGTCAGATGTGAGGAGGAAAGGGAGAGCTTCTGTGATTAGATAATGCTCAGTCACATCACTTTTACATGTGTCTGCAGTATCACAAAGAAAAATTGCTAAAAGTTGAGGAAGGCTTTATCTTTCTTCATGGCAACTTCATCATTCACTTCCTGTCTCCTTACCTTCATATGTGCCTTTCCTTCTGTCCAAAGTGCTCATCTCCACTTGAAAGCCCTGTTAATTTTTGTGCTACTTCCTCTGTGTAGTCTTGCCCAGACTCTCTAGAATGTGGTACTCACTTTCCTCTGGGATCAATACCCAATTATATCCACTATGGGTCAAATTATTAAGTATTATAATCACCTTACTCCCTGAGATCTGGATTCTGCTTGTTGTTTTAGTGTCTATGTCACATGATATCTAGATGCTCAGTACATATTTGTTGAATAAATAAGGGATTCAGTAAATAAATTATGGTTTGGTCATTTAATAGAAAATATTACAGCTGTTGGGGATCATGTGCAAAATATTTCTAACAGGACATTCAGTGATGACTATAGATGATAAAACATTATTTATAATATAACATCTAATATATTCATGTATATTTATATACATCAAAAGTATACTAAAACATTTCAGTATTTATATCTTGGTAGTGGTTTTGGAGATGATTTCATTTTCCAAATTCCTTTTCAGCTGTTAAAAGAATAGTGTTAGCTGTCCTTGATAAAAGTTGTTTCAATGCTCTTACTGGGTGTTCATCTTTAGTTTTAGTGTAGTATTGTTGTTGATGGGCTGATGTTAGGTATAGTAACTGCCACTATTGCTCTAGAAGTCAGTGGTACAAATGAATATCCACTCTGAATTCTTGCTAGTTAGCCAGTGGTGCTGAATGTTGAATATAAATTACAACAGACCATAAGGATACCTGCCTAAGCACAGTTTACACTGGGGATAAAGCGAAAAGGGGCACAGAAAGAGAAGAAAGGGAGTCGTATCATCACTTGGGTTTCTAATACTTCACTGATGTTTTAATTTTCAAATTTCCTGTATAAAAATGCTAAAATAAATAGTGGCATTCTCCATCTTTTTATTTTGTGCTATTGTTTTGATTGCTGTTTTTATAAAAATTGAATTCTTGTTATTTCAGAGAGTGATTAATACCTGCAAATCTCATTATTGTGCAACTGTTCCCTGGTGGTTTCTTTGTTTGCACATTGTAATTATGGATTGCATTAATTGCTCACGAAACAACCATTTCTCCTTTTTAGTTTTACATATATTTCAAATACCCATTATAACTTCTCCATCTTCTATATAGTGAATGTATTTCATTGTGGTACGGCAATGCATTTGTCTTTTGCACTGCCTTGCACAGGATTAGAACAATTCATAAAGAATCAACATTATTATTTTGGAGCTGTGCTGAGTGTGGGTTTCAGTGTAAATCTCCATGAAGCGCCTCTTGTCATAGTAGCACGTTTTATTATTTTTTCCAGAGTTACTGTAATTCTGGGTTGTATTTGTTGCTTCCTTTGGCAACCAAATGTCACATCACTGTAAATTGATTGCAGCAAAATTGACCTTTGTTATGGGCTTTTTTATTTGCTTAACTCAGAAGGATTTACAGCATTATATCTTGTTACCACATTGACTGTTAATCAGAACTATAAAAGAATGACTGAATTCTACATATCCTTTTTATTCTCTAACAGCCAAGACATTATTTACTAACTATACTTTCAGGTTTTAGGGTTTTTTTGAGCAGGGTTTTATAAAATCAAATCTTCTTCCTTATGTGAGATGCCCACCTTGCTATGTACTGTCAAAACAATTAAATGCTTGTTATATATTTGGGCACATAAAATGACAAAATGATTGCATGTAGAGTAATGAAAGAAACAAAAAATTCTGGGGGGAACAAAAAAACCATTCAAACTACAAAGTGACTCAAACTGCTTCATCTGTAAATAATGAGAATTTAATGAGTTCCATATTCTAACATCTCTCATTTCTAGCTGTAATAATTATTTATTTATTTATTTATTTATTTATTTATTTTTAGTTGTCTTTTCCTTGCTTGCCTAGAGTAGTGTCCACCTGGGAAGGTTACAGTCTGGAAATGGAGGCTTGTGAAGGCCCAGCCTAGAGCTGCCCAGGACTCCTCAAATGTAAGGAAGATGCTACTTTGTCAACCTAGCCTGTAGGACTGGATCTTTAAGGTGCAGTTAATAGAGGAAGGGAGAATCATTCCTGCAGGCACAAGCGTGCATGAAGCTGGAGGGGAGTTGTGAGAGACTTGGTGGGTGTTGGTATCTCAGCTCCACGTAGCCTCCACAGTGGCCATTATAAGGCCAGAGTGACAGGCCTGGGCCTAGTGTAAGAATGTTGGTGACCACAGAGAGGGAACCACTGCTGATTTCAGTCCACAGGTTCTGTCTCTACTAATACATCTGAGTTTCACAGTCAACTTGCTGTCATGTAAACCAGTAACATTGTACTTGCTATCTACAACTTTCTGTAGTTTTCAAAGAGCCAGAGTTTTTTAAACTTTATCTTCTTCTTCTCCCTCTCTGCAGAAGTGTAATTTCCTTTCTTGAATCATTTAATTCTTTTTTTTTTTTGGTGGTACTGGGGTTTGAATTCAGGCCTTCATGCTTGCTAGGCAGGTGCTCTACTACTTGAACTATTCTGCCAGTTCTCCCTTTAAAAAATAATCTTGAATACCACTAGATTAAAACTTGTTTATGCTTTTGAATTGGTGTTTAGCTCTTTCATGTTATGCACTTTACTTTTTGATGTAACTTTTTTATTTTTGAAAAAGTAATACTTTTGAATAGTTAAAAAACCTGGCTTGGCCTTTTCAAAAAGATAATGATATGGGGCAGGGCAAAAATCTCAAAATTCCCAAACAGAAACAGAAGTAAAATTTTAAGTACACAAACATAAAAATAATTACCAAAACAATATTGATAAGAGATACTGTGAGAAACCTTATACTCACCTCTATCCCTTATATCTCATTTTCCAGCTCCATATAACCCAGAAATAATCAATAGTTCATGTTTGCTCATGTTCCATGGTTGGTTTAACTAGCCCCATACTGAAAAACTCTTGGGCAATTTCCAAGCATTTGCAATTACCTCCAATGTTGCAATGAATTGGTTTGTGTATGCATTGTTTGTTGTGCGTGGAGTTTTATCTGTAGGACACATTTCCAGGATTAGGATTGCTAGGCTAAATGTTAAATTTATTTGTCACTGTTAAATGTACCAAAAAATGCCCTCCTCTAGGTCAAATGCTAAATGCATTTGTCATTTTGTAATATATGCCAATATGTTGCCCTCTGCAGGGTAGTCCCACCAGCAATGCATGAAAGTGCCCTTTTCCTACAGCCTTGCCAGTGAAGCATCTTGTCAAAATGTTGGTTCTACAAAATCGGTAGGTAAAAATCACATGCCAGGATAGTTTAAATTTGTTTTCTCTTAAAGATGCCCAACTTCATATATATGTATGCATATGCATATGTGTATATGTAAAATGATATATATAATGGTATACATATATAAAATTACATATAATACTGTATGCATGAGCTATATAGGCAATAGTGGCTCATGCCTATAATCTTAACTACTTGGGAGGCTGAGATGGGGGAGAATTGCAGTTCCAGGCCAGCCTGGGCAAAACAGTTTGCAAGACCCTACCTCAATGGAAATGAGCTGGGTGTAATGATATGCACCTGTCATCCCAGCTCCAGGGACATTTGAGGGTTTGTACTTCAAGAATTCCCAACTCTGTTGCTATAGAGAAAAAGGAAAGGCTTTCCTTAATGTATGCACAAGAATTCTTCCTAACTCCTGGCCTTTTGGGTGCTGATCCTGATTTAGACGATTAACACACAAACTTTAGAGCCAAATTGCCTGGGTTAAATACTGGCCAGTCCTTATTAGCTGATGGTCTTGGGAAACTTTGTACCTCCATTTCCTCATCAGTAAAATGGGCATACAATGAAGACTTATGTCCAAGGGTTGTTGAGATTACAGAACTAATAAGTGCTTGGAACAGGGTCCAACACTTGGTAATGGTGAGCAAATCTAAATGAACCCAGTGGTTTCCATCTACCCAACTGTAGATCTGACTATACATCACACAAGAACTCCAGGAATTTTTGCTTTTTCATACTGTCACAGGGAAGCATATTTTCAAAGTATATAAGATTCTCTAAGAAGTTTGCTTCCCAGGGCTCTTGCTCATTGTCTGATTTTTTTCCTCTCTGTCTCCCCCACTGACTGCGTCCTGTGTAACCTCAGTTCTGCTCTCAACAGTGCCTTCTCAGGGGACCTTCTTCTTTTGGAAGATGAAATTTGCTGGAGCTTTCTGAACTCTGCCATCACCATACCTTCTTGAAACACTCTGTTCTTCTCTGGAGTATGCTCAAGACTTCTAGCAAAAGTAGTACACCTTGATCAGTGCTAACTTATAGCTCTGAATTTGTGGGTATTATATAAACCCCAGCTTCATGGACTTTTTCTGGTTTCCCAGTTATCTTTGTTTCTCTGAATGATTTCCAGATGAAAAAGTAGGAGATTCCAGACCAAGCTCTCACTGTGCTCCCCAGTGGAACAGATATTTGTTTTTTTCTATGCATTTTCTTTAGGGATCTGTATTGGAGTTCTTTTCTTTTTCCTTTCCTTTCCTTTCCTCTCCTCTTCTCTTCTCTTCTGTTTTCCTTCCTTCCTTCCTTCCCTTTTTCTTTTCTTTCTTCCTTCCCTCCCTCCTTCCTTCCCTCCTTCCTTCCCTTCCTCCCTCGTTTCATTTTTTTCTCTCTCTTTCTTTCTCCTTCCCATTTCTTATAACATCCAAAGTAGTATAAAACAGATGGATGGTTGAGCAAAGAAACTTCCATAATTTCTGGCTGAGGACCAGCCTCTCCTCAGAGTTCAGGTCTTCTGCAGTAAATGGTTTGGGGGTGCTGCAGAAAGGTCTGGGTGCCCTGACTCTTGGCCTGCTGGTCTTCCTGTACTTCATATCCCAGAAGGCTTCTCCTTGTGTAGCTTACAGAGTCCCCCAAACATTACAGAAGAGGAATCAATGGCCATGACATAAATAGATAAGAAATATTGTGTCTTCATTGTTTGTTTAATTTTGGGAAAGAGACAGGACATCAACTTGCCTGGGAATTCACTGGGTTTCACAGCAGTTTTTGCATTTTTTTCATTTGCCTTTTTCCCCATCTACAATTTTCAATCATTTACATTGTGTTAGGCAAAAGGATATATTGGTACATGCTTTCCATAACTAACTAGCAATCTTCCAAGTCTTCTGTGCCTATACCCATTTTACAGATGGGGAAAGTGAGACATTGAAATTTTAGATACCTTTCCCCAAAACATATGGCTAATAAATGGCAAAACTGGGATTTGAATTTAATCTGACTATAGAGTCATGCTGCCAACAAGTCCTTTATTCACCTGTATAGTTATTTTGGTGCATAAGAGAATTTAGCACTAAGTAAATAATTCAGCTGCTAGCCCCAAAACTGTATTTTAAATTAGCCAGTGGATAGTATTCCACAAGTCCCAAGAAGGCTCTGTTTGGGTTAAGAGTAGCTGTGGAAAATGTTACTTGGTATATAGTTAGGAAACCTGGGTTTTCAGTGTTAGTGACAGTGATAAGTAATAGTTTGTAAGTATTTAGCAGGTAAGGGATCTTTTCTAAGCACTTCACACACTTACTGCTCTGATCTTGACAACACCTGCATGAGGTGAACAGTATTAGTTCAACCTTTTTGGATGAAAAAATCTGAAGTCACTCATTGTATTTTTTCTGAAGGCAGAAGGCTAGTAAGTGGCAGAGCTCAGAACATTTCCCAGGTGATTGGGCCTCCACTTCTTCACTCACCATGGTTTGTTCCTGTCCTGTCATGGTGAACAAAAGTGAAGAAGCCCAAATTTCATTCATGCATACTGGATTGTTAGTGGTAACAGATTTGATTCGTGCCTTGACTGGAACAAAACAACTCTTATTGCAAAAGAAAGTTTAAAAAACTTAGAAAGGCACAACAAAGTAATGTGTGTGTGTTTAAGGAACATGAATCCATTCTCAGTGGAATAGCAAGAGCATCATTTCATGTGGAGTTACTTAGGAACCACTTTCTTTAAAGAGCATCTTCACCTTTTGAAAAAAGGATAGCAATGCAGCTACATATGGCATGAGGCACTATACAAATATTTTTATGACCCCCAAGCACTTACAACCTTTACCTCTAAAGTATCTTCTCAGTCTTCAACAAGTAATGATTTTCTGTTTCTACAGAGATTATTTCAAAAGACAGTATGTTTCCAGTAGATGAGGTCAAGAGTTATTAGTTTATTTTCACTTCAATCAGTCATTCCTTGTTGGTTTAGTCTCTAGCAATTTGTCCTCAGTACAACACATGTGACTTGGAGAATATTGAAGGAAGAAAAAAAGAATGGGATTATGGCTAATTACTAAAACAACTTGTTTCTTTCTACATTGAAGAAAGAATTGTTATCCAGTGCTGAATAGCAAAGATAAAAAAAAAAGTATGAAGGGTGAACACATCTGTTTCTTTGTTTGATTTAAGAATAGAGAGCTTTTATTTTTTTCCTGTTGATTTCACAAGGTAAGGCACTGAAGAAACACACCCAGAGAGGACTCATAAAGAAATTCAAAATAACAACATTTCTCCTCCTACATTATGGCGCTACTTCCATTCAGCTTGCAACAATTAGAAAGAGTCTTTTGTATAAGGTACGCTTAACTTGGCCTTTATAGGTCTACAGTAGAAATATGGACTCTGTCCTGGAAATCTTATACTCTAAAACTGTATTCTGTCAAAGTGTAAAAGAGAAAAAAAATCACAGAATATATCTTCTATAATTTTTATTTGCAAAATAATGCCACGAAATTACTTTAAGTGTGATAAGTTTGTATAATATGCATTCTGTATATGCACATGTTATTTATTACTAAATTGCCTAGGGTACAATATACCTATAAATAAATATGACGAGTCTATCATCAGTATAAAAATTTTAAGGCACATTAATCCAAAAATTGCAAAACTGTTCTTTGACCATTTGACTGATATATAACATGTGAATGAGGCAGTGTTTGTCAGTAGTTCAGATAAGAAAAGGATAAACTTAAATATTAAATTTTTATATATTTAATCTATCTGAATGTTTTCTGTAAATTGCCCCTTTTTTTTTATCAGCACCCCTATTGTAATGGAATTGATAAGATTCTCCCATTTAGAAAACTGTGGCGGATTAGCTGTTGACAAGTGGAGCCATCTATTCACACCTCTGGCTTACAACCACATTGTCTATACCTGCACAAAGGTAGCCCTCTTCTCCCTCCTTTTTAGTGTGTTTGTCTTTGTCCTATGCCAATATAAAGTGCCAATCCAAAAAAACCACAACAAGATTTGGGAGAATATTTACCTAACCAATCTTATGCTTATTTAAATAATAGGGTGTTAATTACTATGTGGATTGCAGAGAAGTAATGTGTAGTCTTTTTCCCACCATAGTATACCCAAACAAACAATAGCAGTGGGGGAAACAGTGCTCTTAACAGGTGAACAAGAACCAGCAGCTCAAGATGAAGCTCCTGGGTGCTGGCCATGTGGTACAGATAAAGCACGGATGGATTGGAGCTGCTCAAAGTAGTGCCACTATGTTATGATTAGGGCAGGGTCAGTTCTGGGAAGCCCTCTCAGAGGAAGAGAGGCTTACATTCAACCCTGAAGGAAGAGTAGGAATTGAATGAGAATTATTTTCATTTAATTTCAGCAGAAGATTATTATGATTTATTGTCTTAGACAATTCCATCTAAATACAATTTCCAGTGCTTTGAAAGTTCATATTCATTCTCTGTCCAACCACACCAGCTTCCAAACAGTATTGAATCAAAAGAAAGTTTCAATCTTTCTGCTCTTGCATTATTGAACACTCTGAATATTCCCTAGGCCTACTCATTCTGAAACACTTTTCTACCATATACAACTGTCTGAGAAAATCTACTTGTATGCAGTAGATTGCTGTTATTCATTATTCATTACAACATTATTTAGTTGAACAACCTACTAAAGAAAACTTGGTTCTGTTGGGGAAATGTACAAACTCAGAGAAGTAAATTATTTTACTATAAATGCTTTAAAAAGAACAAGCTTTACGGTCCTCATTATTTGGTCTGTGCTGAGGAAACAAGTTTCCTCCAATGGAAAATAAGCCATAAAGGACAGAAGCTATGTGATCCAGTGTATTCAATAAAAGTTGGACTTACAGATTCTGCCAGCAGCATACTAAATAAGAAAAGATCATTAAAAGTTTTATAGTTTTCAATCAAATAATAAACATTGAGGAGCTACCATGTGTCCAGAACTCTTAATTTGAAGAAAACACACATTTCACCAGTCACAAAATACTATTGGCACAATGGGTTGTTTCTCAGATTCCTTAACATGTTGGGGTGAACATACTTCTTTGTTATGACTGACTCTGCGGAGCTGCTGTTGCTTGTTTCTCTTTGCTCCAGGAGGAAATCTTGTGCAGGGCAGGTCTCTAAGTGTCAGGGCACTCTCAGGTAATAAAATGTCCGATGCAATTTAATATAAAACATCTAAAATAAATGTTTACTCTTCCTTCTTTCACTATTTTCCCCCCCATGAATTCTTCTACTTCCTGTTGTTAAACTCACTCCTCTCCCCCCAAGTAGATGTCTTTCTTAGGAGGCTCACTGTTCTCTCAAGATGAGCTGGTCTGGGCTGTGGACAACTCACATATCTTTTTCCTTGAGAACTCAGGATATGAAAACCACCCTGAAACAGTCTTTCTTTATTATAACATTGGAGCATCCTGAATGTGTCACTACTAGTTCCTAGATCCCTCAGAGCCCACAGTGGCTCTGAGGAGTTCTCTTGAAACATCCTTCAGTTGGTTTAAGAGCACTCTCTTTACTTTGCCCATGGTAGGAGAAATGCCTCTTGAAACACTGACAATTCCTCCCACAGACATTTCTCTACCAGTCTTTTAGCCTATCCTCCAAATTCTTCATCTTCTTTTAAACAGTCCAACTGTACATAAGGACCTGATGGCTATGGAATTAGTTTCAAATCTCTTAGCATGTGTTTTATTGGTGGGCTAACACCTCAATTTAGGATCCAGGGTTATCTGATCTGTGGGCCAAAGGAATAACAACAAAAACCATTAAGCATTCTGTTATACTTTTAAATTCCCTCTTGTTTTATCTTTCGGTTGTACGGAATTTGAACTCAGGGCCTCATGCTTGCTAGGTAAATGCTCTACTACTTAAGCCATTCCTCTAAGACCCCCATTTCCCTTTTAGATTGATGGATATTATCCTAACAAGTTGAATCTTTAAATCTTTTATGTCCTCTATTAATGAGATGGAGGATGGCCATGAAAATATTTTGCAAGAGAAGTCACTGTTTATATTGTAAGAAATACTTAATTGTTGTATAACTTAAATATGTTAAGTAATTTTCTATTATGAAGAGACAAATGTACCATATTGGTGATCATCCATAAAAGTGTCTGTCAGTAGTGTATTGCCCAGGAGATACTTTAAAAAATGTCATACTTAGCATGTCATTTCAAGTTAAAGTTGATATGTTAACAAGTAGTAAGATATTAACACTTTCAAAGGAAACTGATACTGTACAGAAAATATTGTGAAAGTGAATTTTGTTCATTTATGTTTTCATTTATATTTCACATTCACATTAAATATTTGGTCAAAACCAACCTGTGTCACATATAACAATTCTTATATCAAGTCATGTATTTATTTTAGAAATGGAATTATCTAATTGACTCTGAAAATCTTCTAAAGAAATTGATTTTTGTTAGTCTGAGTACCTTTGCCAATCACACACAAATGTTGAGGCTGGGGGTGTGGCTCGGAGATAGGACACTTACCTAGCATGCGAAAGGCTGTGGCACCTCACACAAAAAGTATACAAATGCTTCCCCCAGTTTTACTTGTGCTCATCCAAACAGACTACCTTCTGATATCGCACTCCAGTTTGTCAAACTGTTACCATTGGAAGAAATTGGGAAAAGTATACAAGGGATTTCCTTGTGTTATTTCTTATAATGACATGCGAATCTATAGTTATATCAATAAAAAAGAATACAAAAGAAAAAATAGACAAGTGCTATATCTTCCCATTAGTTTCCCAGTACAACTGACTGACATGAAGGAAGATAACAATTGATAAGACGAATCTCACAAAAATGAAATTGCTAGTGGAAATAAAATATTGAATGTCAGGAGACTTAGTAAGTACAGTCAATTGTAGCTTTTGTCTTGCTCCTGTGTCTTTTTTGTTTGTTTGTTTCCTAAGATAGGGTCTCACTATGTATCCCAAGCTGGCTTCGAATTAACAATTTTTCTGCTTTAACTACCATGTGCTTGGATTACAGGATATTCCACCACACCCAGCTTCTATGTATCTTTGAAAGGTATGTTTTCATACCTGTCTTCCAGAACCCTTGATGGTTACTACCTGACAGTTACTACCAGGTGCCCACCTGGTCTAAGCCACCCTCATCTGGATCACCACATTTTCTTCCCTAACTGGCTTCCAGATGAGGGTAGACATTAATTCAGTCCATGCTACCTACTCCTCTATTGACACTTTCCTACCTGAACCTTAGTTACCTCTGTTCTAGCAGAGGCCTCCAGAGAGGAAATGAGATGGTTCCTAGTAACTTCCTCACGTCCTTGGGGTCTTTACTCAAAATCCCCCATAGAAAAGTTTCCTTGTACCCCGTCTAAAATTTCAACACCCTATCCCCATGGTAATTTATATCCTCTTGCTTATGTTTTCCCCTTATCACTATCTAGCATACTGTATATTTTGCTTATTAATCTTATTTTTGTCTGTCTACCCACAAAATGTCATCTTCATAAGGCAGGGACTTATGACAGGGCCTGTCATGTGGTAGAGACAATGGATATTCATTAAATGAATTTATCATCCCAGAGAGCAGCACAGCAAAGCTCTGTGAGCAAAAGCAGGATGGGTGTAGAGAGGAAAGTGCTGAGTTGTGGAGCCCTATGTCCCCAGCCAGGTTGGCCCAGCTCTGCTGGGATGGTTTTGCTGTGTGGGAGGAGCTTGAGTCAGATGGGCAGACAGCTAGAGTCAGTCCTGGCAAGCAGCCACACAAGTCCTGAGGACATGGCATTCTGGTGTCTGGTGAAGCATAGCTGTGGGGAACCCAGCCCCAGCAGGTACTGTTTGCAAGCAGTTTGCACCAGGGAGATCTGTGCGCAGGTCATAGCCTCCACGTTACTAGGCTGGGGCTTCAGGCACAACTCAGGCTCTGGCTGGAGGAGAGTTAGGTACAGGCTGAATGCTACTTTTTTCCCCAATTCATATATATATATATGAATGATAAAATCAGAGCATTTAGGATGTCCATCACTTTAAGCTGCTATTTCTGCATGGTGACTATTTAAAATCTCTTCTTCTAGTTATTTTGATATATATAATTCAATATTGTTATATATTCACCCTACAAATGTGATATATAGCCTGGTGTACTGGTGTATGCCTATAGCCTCAGCTACTTTAGGGGGCTGAGGTGAAAGGATTGTTTGAGCCCAGTTTGAACCTGCCTATTTTTGTTTCAAAACAAGCAAAAATGTGCTGTATATATACAGTAGAATACTACTAAACCATTAAAAAGGGTGAAACCTTGTCATTTGCAAAAATGTGGTAGACTCAAAGGCCCAGAAAGACAAATATTGCATGATCTCACTCACATGTAGAATTTAAAAATTTGAATCCTGCACAGGATGGAAGACTAGCTTGTTACAAACTCGGGGATCTATTAATGAAGAATACATTAGGAATTCTTTTCCAAAGTCTGGGGTGCTTCAAGTGGGTATGAGTTCAGGTGAAGTTCGCTATCTTTTCTACAGGAGCAAGACCAGAGCCACTAGGAAGTGAATTTGAAAGATGGGTCCCAGTGTATGGAGCTCAGTTCTTCTAAACACCTTTGATCTAAGTTCCAGACATTACAGGATTAAGATTAAAAGTGGGTCAAAGGGGGAAGAATGACAGTCAGGGAGCAGACAGTCCCTGGCACTTGGCTTTCTCTCTGCTTATTCATCACAGAGCACTTTCTTGATCATTCTGTTTCTAACTAAATGAAATGCATATGGCCAAGGAAGGCCAAATCAGACCCATAGGTACAATTTAGTTTGTCAAAAAATAAGTCTTGAAATTGACTGCAAATCCTTTTGGTGGGGCATTGATGGTACAGTGTGCCTCAGGCTCTGCCTCTCTTGAGCTTCTCATGTTTATGTCACCTGGCTGGCCCTGAGGCATTTCATTTTGCCAAGCCCTAATTATTTTTATCTTCCTCCAAGGCTCAGCCCCAAGTCTTTTCTGCCTTTTTCCTCTTAGAATGAACTGTTCTCATTTTCTTATTTTTGGTACTTCATTTAACACATTGTATTGTTCTTTGTTATAGGAAAACCTGTTTGTGTACTTGTCTTCTGCTTAAGATGGAACACCGGAGGTCAGGAGCTAGGACTGAGTCACCCTGGCTCTTCACCGTCTAGCACAGCATCTTGAACTTACAAATGCATAATAAATTTCTCAATTGAATTTATTACTCAGTGTAATCTTTGGTCTTCCTAAAAAAATAAGAATTCTTCAGAAAGTCACCAGTTTATGCATTTTTGCATCACATTTGTTATTTATGTCATCATTAAAGTTAATCACAGAGAAAAAAGATCAATTTGAAAATGCTCAATCCAATCTGTCTGCTTCATGATTCAAATAACTGAATCATGCTGGTTAAGGTCAAATGATTAAGCTAATTGGACTGGATGACCACATTCTAAGTGAGCAATCCCTTTCTCACCATCAACCTTTGGGTAGCTGATGCAATCAATTATGTGCATTTACAAATAATTGCAGCATAAAGAGACTTCGAAATTAGACAAACTGTGCTGTGGGAATTGTGCAGACAGTTCTACACTTACTTTCTATTTTTAGGGTTTTGTTATGGTTTGTTTTTGAGAGGGACTGGGAAATGGGGTAGGGATAAGAAAGGGTATATTGGTAGAAAAATTAGAAGCTTAGCCCTGGTCATGAATGTCTGCTAATGTGGTCCTGGAATGAATAGAAGAGATAATTTTGACAAAAAAAAAAAAAAAAGATTTCTGTCAGCGATTATCTTCCTGCTCCATGACAGAGGTGAAGTAAGCTGTGCTCCTGAGTCTCGCCCTGCCACTGCCCTGCTCTCTAAACCCAGTCTTTCACTTTTGTTCTGGTGACAACTAAATGAGCCCCTTTATTAACTGCAAGAGTTACATGGAGGGAAATATGACTTATGAGTTGATGGGGTGGGAACAATGGTGTGTGTCAGTTACCGGCACATCTTCCACTTTTATTGAACAACTAGTGACGCCCAACTCTACCTTGGCTGAGTTAAATTAAGGAAGGGACAAAAAATAAAACCTTTATAAATGCAAAATCATATTTTTTGTTATGTAAAGTGTCAGCCCCTGTATGAAAAGGTCTCAACTATTCATCCAAAAAATGGAGGAACTTCAAACATTTTTATTTGTTTTGGGGATGTCATATGTTTTCCTCATAAAGGTTTTCTGCTAAAGTGTCCTTGGTTTCAACTGCAATAAAATAAAACTTAAATTCCCTGTGTCTTCCCTCCACCGGTGGTCCTAGAAAACCATCTAACATATGTTGGTTACTAGGAGCACCATCCTGGGATTATCGTAGTATGACAGTGCATATTAAGGCACAGGAGTGGATCATGGCTGTTCTAACAAACTTTTCTATTTAAGTATGGCACGGTCAGCCAAGTTAATTTTTTTGCTAATGTGCTCCATTACCATATCTATGTAGTGTGAGGGGGGAACTGTAGCTGCTCATTTAATTAACATCTCAAAACATAAATTTTACATTCCTGGCCAAAGCAGAAAAGGGTAACTATTCCATTTCACTTATTTTCTTTGGATTTATTGGCTTTCTTGTGCCCTGAGAGATCTGCATGAAATCCAGGCAATGGTGTTACAAGGCTTTGGGAAGAAGTCAGCATTTACAGTGCTGAGAATCATATAGTAAATGAAGGCACAATTGACCTCTTATGCAAATTTGGATTTCTTGTATGTGAATGAAGGCTGGAAGTAAGAGCCAGGAAATCAATTTCAAGGGTGACAGCAGCTGCTGCATCTTTTATTGTTTTAGGGGTTATCCCATGTCTTTTGTAGCAAAGTGGTTCTATTTTTAATTGAGAAAAAACTACAAAAATGTGCGTTGATTGGGGATCCTCAGCCAGCTTCTAGATCTTATAGATTTTCCAACACAATGCCTTATTTCACTAATGAGTTTAAAATGACACTCAATATACCTGCTCAGAGTTAGAGATTAGCGAGTGTTAGGAATACATTGAATGCCTTTGCTCCAGGTCAGTTCCATTTTCCACACACCATGTTCAGAGATCTTGCCATATTCCTCCCCATAGAGAAATACACAAGTCTAAAGGTAGGTTCCCTTTAAACAAACTGATATCAGAATGTTGAATTGAAACTTGTGATGATCGCAAACAAGTGTCAAAGTCCGGGTAACGGTACAGCACCAACCCTTTCACTCTTGCTATTGTCCAGTTGCATTCAGCAGCTCTTTCTATGGGGCTGGGAGTTTGCCTCATTAATGCATGAGGGAGATAGGACCTGTCTGCATGACAGTATCCTTTAGGGGATACTGTTTTGCGAAAGGAAATGAGGAGAAGCCTGGGTGCTGTGGTTTACACCTGAAATCCTAGCTATTTAGGAAGTAGATCACGGTTTAAGGCCAGCCCAGGCAAAAAGTTCATGGGACCCCCTTCTCAACCAATAACTGTGCAGTGGCACCTGTCTGTCAACCCAGCTACAATAGGGAAACACAAATAAGAGAACTGTAGTTCAGACCAGCTTGGGCATAAAGCGGGGCCCTACCTAAAAAATAGTCAACCTCAAAAAGGCTGGCAGAGTGGCTCAGGTGATAGAGCTCTTGCCTAGCAAGATTGAGGCCCTGAGTTTAACCCATAGTACCACAAGAGATAAGGGTAAGAAGGTTTCACCTTTCTCCAAGGTGGAGGGTGTGGGAGCAGAGATGCTTACCAGACTTTCAGATTTCACAATCCTACACCTACCCCTTTCTTGGCCATAGTTTCTGCTTTGCAAACTTTCTCTGCCGATGGCATTTAAAAAAAATCACTTGTAAGAGTTTTAGAGATAGGATCTGGAAGATTTGCAAACCTTCTCCTTCTGGACTGCTTATTCTGCCAGCTTCCTTTAACTCTTTTGGCTGGTGTAGCCATTTGACTTTTCTGCTGGGCAGGTAGTAGTAATTTGGGGGGCCCCTAATTAGATTCCAGCAGCTCAATTCCCTGATTCATTTACCCTAAACCACCTTCAAATTGAATTGTTTTTTTTTTCTCACTGCCAACCAAAGCAGGAGTGGATCCTGGGGAATTACACAGAAATAACAGCCTTCTTCTCCTGGTCCCCTGCTCTGACTCATTCGCCTACCCTTTTGTGCCTCTCTTCCATTATGCCTTCACAACCACATGCTCTGCGCCTTCTTCTTAAGCTGTCTGAGCTCGTTCCCTCCGTGAACCATCGTGATGTACGATATTGAACAGTCCCAGGGCCAGATGAATGGTTTTCCATTAGAAGTACACTGTGCCATCTGGGGCACCTGGGTCGACAATGCCACAAAGAAGCCCCATCTTTCAAATGCTGGGGATGGAAGATTTGTACTGTTTTCCCTCGCCCTCCTCTGCTGCTGCAGTGCAAGGTGCTACACCTTGGTTCTGAAATCTCTTCCTCCTTCTCTGCGCAACTCAGTGCACTGTGCAGCCTGGAGTGGGAAGTCTTAAAATGGGATTCTGGATGAACCAAGAGCTAAAACACAGTAACAATGCAAACTGTCAACACAGATAAAAGGATTTCCCTCAATGAAAGCAATCAGGTGAAATCATTGCTTCTAAAAAGGGCTTAAAAAACAAGAGGACTGTTTAATAGGAGCAAGGTCCTTCACTGGGCCTCAAAATTAGTGTTTTCTTATATCAGCACATTAGTTACTTCCTCTGTGATTGAAAGCGATTGATGGGGAGAAATCTTGGTTGCTACATAAACCTTCTTAACTGATTTCTTTTGTTTGTGTGCATGTGTACACCTCTAGTTCTTTTAAAGCCTGTAAGACAATGCAGTTGCCTAAAAAAAAGAAAAGAAAAGAAAAAGAAAAAAAACGCTTGATTAGTATTCTACATATGGTGCAGTCTTCATTGCAGTAGATATAACAAAATCTATCTTCACTTTCACCACCTGTCACCTGAGAATTTTAGAATGATCTAGGTTTGAGATTGCAGGAAGCAGCCTTTCTGATTCTCATCTCCACTTGCCACCTCCCCCACCCCCTCCCTTTTGTCATTGGCACTGCATCTACAGTGAACTCCGGTCCATTTTTATTCCTTTGTCAAATGCTTTTATTCATGGGAAACTGAAGGCACATGTTTACTAGGGATAGAAATAGAAACACAATAAAAACCAGTTTGATAGATGATCTAGCCTATTCTCCACACTTCCCTGTTGTTTTATTGATTTACAGAACACAAAGACTAATCCGAATTTACATTGCTTGTATTTCCCCTGATCTCAAAGGAGTTGTTCCCCTTTGCTCAGATTAACCAAGCCAATTTTTTTTTTGTATCCAGTAGCCTCTGTGACAGTCAAATAGCCTGTCAACTAATCAATTTATGCTGCAAAAACTAATTTTTACTTTAAACAAACATCCTAACATTGTGTTGACACAATTAAATGATTTCTGAGTTACACCATATATCTAACACACACCCTAGGGAACAGGTAAGAGCTACGGCTGAAATCACACACACGTGCTCCAGCATCAAATTAAATATTTTCCCCTTAATCCTACCACCAGCAGCTGTTAGGTACCGTGGCTTATTGCATATGGCCTACATAATGAGACCGATCCAGGCTTCTCCACTGAATGCTGAGTAGCTCTCTTGTCCCCAAGGACATTAAGAGCGACCACGATTGAAAGTTCTCGTGCCAATGAAGAGCCTCAGCATACATGTTTAGAGATGAGTGGAGAAAGCATTTATAAAGCCGGAATGGAACTTCTACCCTGATTAAAATAAAAGGGATCGGTTCTCTGCAATGACTTGAAACTGGCCAGCTCCCCAGAGTTACTGCAGGACAGAAAGGGAGAAAACGGGAGGTAGGGCAGAGGAGGAAATCTTTGCTGTCTTCGAAACCTGTCAAAAAATTAGGTCAACATGATTTTGTATTTTAATGAAATAACTTAAGGGTAAGCCTGAGACTTGGAGGCTGCTAATACTTTTATGCTGGAGTGGCTCGTCATGCTTGACGTAATGTCTGGCTCTGGATAAGAAGTATCGAAGCTAATGTTCTCCATGGCTAATCGGCCTGTAGCTGCTCCTGTCCTTTTAAATTTTCAGTAGCTGGAGCATCAATATGGATGTTCCCATGGCTAGGAGTATAAACACCGTGCAGGCTGCACATGATCATTTCAATTGTCAAAACAGATGAAAGGATTTCTGATACTCCAATTAAACTAACCTGGAAAAAATCATTTTCAAATATGCTCCACAAAATAACCTGAATGTTAAAACACCAGAGCCCTCCAACTGCTTCCTCCAACTGCATCATTAGCATTTCCCCCTCCGCAGTCCTTATCTGATTTGATTACTTTTAGAATGAATTTGGTTTTGAACATGAAAGCTGAGGAAGCTAAATTGGAAGAATAATGGCTGGCATTTTATGTCATTTGGTTGAAATTGCAGGTGTGGGAGTCAGGCCTGTTCTTGTAACTTGTGCTTGGCTATTTCCCCTTTAATTTTCCAAATTTGAAATGGATTGCCTGTTCCAAATTACACCACACTTAAGGGACTTGCAAAGAATGCTTGTGATTTAGGATCCTACATTATTGCCTTGATGAAAAATTATGCAGACACACTCACAGCCCTACAAGAAAACTACTTCTTGTAAAACAAGAGCATTTGACAAACACCAGGAAGCTGAAGATGATAAAATGCATTCTAAGCTCCTTTTGTTATTAATCAAGAAGGGGTACTGTGTTAGTGGTGATCCAAGGTATCGAATGGGAAGGAGTACATAGGAAGAGGCTTTATTGTAGAGGATTAGAGGGGTCAGGAAGAGTAATAGCCACGGTCCAGATGATGGCAATAAAATTCTCTCATTTGAAGACAGATTGAGGGATAGTTCCTGATACCAGAATCATAATAATTACCTTCAAGTACCCAAAGTCACTTGTGTTAGAATTCACAGTATTTCCTTGAGAAGGCATATCTTTAAAGAATAACTAACATCTTTATTTATCAGTAGTATTTGCTTTAAAGGGATATATACTATAATTCCAAACCTTTTACTTCTTTACTCTGGCTTTAAAATAAAAAATCGATTTAATGTTAATTTGTACCTGTAAGAGTGATAGCGAGGAAATGTTGTTTTAGGTAATTCAGAAGCATATATGAGGTTGATATTTTACAGATTTCAAATTAGTCACTCAACCACTGGGAGCTTCTTTAAGCAGCCAAGTTCAACTCGGCCCTACATCACGTGCAAGAAACATACCAAAAGAGATGGTCAAACAGTTTAGAAGTGTATTAATTTCCAAATATGCCTCAGAATGTGGTCTATTTTAGTGAATGTGCCAAATACACTTGGAAAAAAATCTGTGTTCTGCTGTGTGAGGTAGAGTGTTCCATGAAGATCATTAGGTCAATTTGTTTGCTAGTGTTTCTCTGGTCTTCCACATCCTTGCTGATTACGGTTTTACTTACACTATCGATTACATGTGGACTTTAAGGGGAGCTCTTAAGTCTCTAAGTGTAATTGTGGACTTGCCTATGTTCTTTTCAGTTGTATGAGTATTTGCTTCATGTGTCCTGAGGTTGTTTGTCTAGGTGCATACACAGTGAGGTTTGTTGTCTTCTTAGATAATTGATTCTTTTATCATTGTGTAATGCATTTCCTCATCCCTGGAAATTTCCCTCATTCTGCAACCTACATATTATCATGTTGATATAGCCCACAGAGCGTTTCTTCAGTGTTTGCATGGTATATTTTTCTATGTTTTTACGATGTCATTATAGTAAAAGTGGATTTTGTAGTTAACAACTATTTTAGTTAATCTGACAAATCTGTATTTTCATTAGTATATCTAGAACATTTATATTCAGAGTACTTATCCATGTGTTTATACTGAAGTCTAGCTTCTTATTGGTTTTTGTTTGCTCTGTCTGATTTTTTTATTCTTTTTTATCCTCATTTGAACTACCTTAATATTTTTAGTATTTCATTTTAATTCATCTATTAGCTATTTGACTCTATCTTTTTGTATCAAGTTTTAGTGTTGCTCAGGGGATTATAACATACACACCCAAATTTTTAGTCTATTTATAATCAATATTTTATCATCCCAATGAAATGTAGAAGCCTTAAAATCATATATGTTCCATTCATTTTCTTTATGCTACAGTTTTCAAAGATAATACCCCTGTGTACAGTAAGCCCTTCCCTGCAAGACAGTATTGTGATGTTTTTCTTTTAAGAATGACACAAGTCTGGTGTGGTACCTGTTGCTACTAGAAAGGCTAAGGCAGGAGGATCATCACTTGAGCCCAGAAGTTCCATACCAGTCCAGGCAACATGGAGACCCATTTCAAAGACGAGAGGGAGAGAGAGAGAGAGAGAGAGAGAGAGAGAGAGAGAGAGAGAGAGAGAGAGAGAGAGAAATTATTTGTTTAGCAAAGTATTCATCATTTTTGCTGCTCCTTTACTACTAAAGTTTTAAATTTTTCTCTTCTACAATTTCATTTCAGCTAATAAACTTCCTTTAACATTTCTTTTATAGAAGGCCTGCTAGTGACATTTCTTTTAGTTTTACTTCACATGAACATGAAATATTTTTAGTTCACCTTTAATGCTAAAGGATCTTTTCACTGAATATAAATTTCTTGATTAGAATAGAATTCTTTTTTATTTTAGGCTTTTGCTTTGTTTTGTTTTGTTTTGTTTTTCTGACACAGAGTAACTCTATGTCGGATGTTGACCTCCAACTTGAGTTCCTCCCGTCTCAGCCTTCTTAGTGCTAAAATTACAGGGCACATGCTACCATACCTGGCTTAGTATAGAATTCCTTGTTTTGTTTGGTGGCCTTGTTTTGTTTGATTGAAGCATGTAGGAAACATTATTTCTAGTCTACATGATTTCTGATGAGAAATCTGTACTTATTTCTGTCATTGTTGTATGTGATACGTTAAATTTTCTCTGGAAGTTTTCAAGATTTTTTTCTTATCTCTGGTTTCCACAATTTGATTATGATGTATCTGAGCACGATTCTCTTTGAGTTTATCCAGTTTGGGGCTCACTGAGCTTGAATTCATTAGTCTGTGCCAGCAATTTAATCTCATGTGATTCAAGAAAATAAAAATTCTTTGTATGGCATTTTTAAGTTTCTTTCTTATACATTATCATATAGTAGAATTGATATCATTCTAGGAAGATAACAACTGTTGAGCACACAATATTGTTTTGAGGGTAGTTCACTAAATGGAGATGATAGATATATAAGCTAGTGAATAAGAGTAACCTGAGTTATGTCAGAATATTTAGGAAAAACAATAAAAATTGATAAGCTATTGTGGGTTAAAAATAAATAAGGATAACAGTAGTACAAGTTTATATTCTTAGTTCCAGAGACATGAGCTCATGTAAGAACCCAGGTGGTGTTTGACCAGCGTATGCCAAGTCTGACATGCAAATATGCCACTCTTGATTACTGACTTAGGAGGTAATTACAGTGTCAAGGAAAAAGCAAACACAAATGAAATTAATTATAACTATGGGTGTCACCATACATAGTTTAGATGCTATATTTTAGAGGAGGGTATGAACAAGATATGGTATTGTGTAACAGAAAGAATGAGATTATGTGGGAAGCCTATCTATCATCTAGCTATCTATCTATGTGAGGTTATATAACTATATATATTTACATATAACTGAGGTTTTGTGCTTGAGAATCTCGAGTAGTATAAATGCTATCTATTTTCCACTGACTCCTGTCATAGAGAATATAAATGAAGAAACTGAATGTTGTGGACCTATCACATTTCATGTCATGCCTGATGGAATTGTTATGAAGAAGGAAAGGCTGGAGGGAGCAAGATAGATAATTCATCAGCAGATGCCATTAATTGAGCTCTTACTATGTCCTGGGCCAGAATCATTGTGCAGCTGGTTTTATTCAGTTTCTCTAAGAATTCTATGAAATATATGTTTCTATTATCCATCTTTTTAAATAAGAAGACTGAGCCAGGTACTGTAATGGATTTGCCAGTCATAGCCCAACCACAAGGTGGTAGAAACAGATATGAACCAAAGCCTATGTTTTTAATCATTACAAGTACTATGGATTTCTTAATGACCAGGAGAAAATTTGAAATACATTATTGGAATTGAATTTTAAAAAACTGGCACAGATGAAAGATAAATTTGATGATAGACTTTTAAAAATTAGCCTATCTATTTTATTTTAGTTTTTTTGAGATAGGGTCTTGTAAGACAGTATAGGTTGGCCTAAAACATTTCTTCTGCTTCAGCATTTGAGTGCTGGGATTACAGGTATGTGCCACCATACCTGGCTAATGATGGACTTTAATTAGACTAGAATATGTCAGAAGTCTCTAAGTCACAGCATAACATATTACAAGCACTCAACTCGATTTCTGACAGGTATCATCTCCCATGTAATAAATTAAGGTGGAGGAGACTTCTTTACTAAATCTAAATTGGTTGATTAAATGAAAATACAGAAATCTTGGAGGAAATAAACCAGTCCAACTTATTATGATCTCATAAAGGGAAGCTAGGCATAGACAATTAAATACATTAAATTCTATAATGTCAGCTTTCAAAATGTTTGGAGAAAATACTGGAATTCATTCATAAGTTTTCAAATAAATGTTGGATCAAGTGAGACATTTTTGAAGATTAAATTAACTTGACTATAAGGTGCATATTTTTGAGGTAAAAGAACTACCAACAAAAGGAGTAAGTTGCTCTAATTAGTTCTGATTTTAAATGGAACAAAGAATATGAAAAATTAGAGAAAGTGATACCCATGAGTAGCCAAAATAAGGGAGACAAAGATTCAAATGAACACAGATTTATGAAAATTTGAAAGAAAACACACACACACACACACACACACACAGAAGGGTGGGTTTACTGTCAGGTGAGGTACCAATGGTATAAAGTTGATGGTTAAAAGGAAAAGAGCTTCCACTTGTTTTGTTAGTTTAGCTTTCTCTAACAAAGAGAATGACATTTGAAAGAAGGAATTGGGAGTCCAAAGGGGTGAGGAAATTTCAATTGGATACCGAATAGAAATTCCAGATAGTGGGCTTTACTCTTCTATTTGGTGATTATTTTATTTGTCTTTTATACTTTTTACAAAGGCATATAATTTAGAAATTATTACCCACCTGTTAAAGATGAAGAAACTGAGACTTAGAGGGGGTAAGTGACTTGCTCAGAGTCAGTGAAAACTGGAACTATTTCGTTAATACCAATGCCACCAAAGTCAGCACATTTAACCCTATGCCAATGTTGCATCTAGGTACTCAAATGAATTCAAACTAGCAATTCATCTGAAATCTTGTAAATAAGAAAAATTGAGGCCTAAAAATGAGAAAGTATAGTTTTTAGTCTTTAAAAGCTAAAGAAGGGGAAAAAATACATAAGCTATCCAGACAATTTGTCTTTAGTCTCACATAAGCTTAAAGAATGCATTGTTATGAAAATCTTAGGTACAGAATTAAAAGCGTCATCAGGAGCCAGTTTGAATTCACTATGGAAAAATCATATCAGGTAAACCCAATTTTTTTTAGATAAACTCATTAGGCTATAAAGTTGGAGATGTGATTCAAAACAAGTAACATATTCTTCATCAGCAGGTAATGGGTCAGATTTTTCCATGCTCCCTTGAATCCAAAGGGAGAAATTTGAGAGAATATGATCACCATTAAAAGTATCATTAAATCGTTCAGTCACCATAGCTAAGAAGTATTGGTTGTCTGATCAATTTCAGCCCTCGAGAGCTGTTTCTTATGTGTCTGTCATGACTTTGACTTCATTTTTGTTATGTTTTTGGTGGCACTGGGATTTGAACTCAAGGCCTTATTCTTGCTAAGCTGGCACTCTCACCACTTGAGGCACTCAGCCAGCCGTTTTTGTGATGGTTTTTTCAAGACAGGGTATCATGAACTATTTGCTGTGATATTCCTGTTTTCTACCTCCTGAGTAGCAAGGATTATAGGCGTGAGCCACCGGTGCCCAGCTGTGAGCCACTGGTGCCCAGCTGTGACTTCTATTTTAAATCTGTGATTGTGTCAAATTATTGAAGTTGGAAGATATAACAAGCATTTTGGATGACTGAATCAATATCTAAAATAATATTTACCACTTCGTAAGTGCCTATAATACATAAGGCAGTAGAGCTGGAGCTTATAGATAAGATGTGAGCCCAAAATTACTCAACCTCTCAGCAGGATTTGACACTCTTTTCTATTCTCATCCTTTAGGAAACTTATTAATTTCTATGATTTTATAGGTCTATACTTTTAAACTTCCAAATTTATATCTCCAGTCTAGACATTTCTTTCTCCTGGCATGTGTTTTCTGTTTCATATTTGACATCACTGGCTTATTGCCTAATAGGTATCCAGCTCAACATGTGTAAAATTTGAACGTCAAGTGATCATCAAATTTCTCTTCCTGTAGTGTTTTCTGATTCACTAAATGACACCCTCACTTTTCTAATTGTTTCTCAAAAATAATTTCTAAATAATTGGCATTTCATCTCCTATTAACAGAGAAAAGTGAGACTCGGGGAACTGAAGATCCTTGCCAAGATCAGATAGCCAATAATGAGCAGTGGCAGGGCCAAACTTAGGCTGTTGTGCCTCCAGAGGTTTCTAGTCCCAAATAAATCCATAGTTCAGAAAAAGATTGTACTAAAGCAGCATCCCCTGGTAGAGGATGTGGTTTAATTTCCAGGTCCTTCTGTAGGAGGTAGCTACTGATATGCAATGCCTTGAGAGTAAGTCTTGCTAGTTGAAATATAGTGCATAACTTGATAGAATTGCCAGCACTCCATACTCTGTACTTATGAAAACAAAGTTGCAATATTCTGTTTTATTCTGGAGAAGCACAATCAGAAAGAAAAGACAAAGATCTTTCATTGAAAAGGTGCAAGAATGAGAAAGTTCAAACTCATGACTAAAGAATTATTGAAGAACCTGGTGTGTGATATTTGGCTTGGAGAGAAGATGGCCTGAGTGACACAACTTTTATTTGTGGGTATCAATTCTATTCAATAAACACTTAATGAAACTCTACTGCAGGTCAGTTGAGCATTGTAATTAACACTAGAAATCCACTGGAAAATATGGTCCTTGCATTTCACTATCAAAGAATAGGTAGAGAAATTACAGAGGGATTGAAAGATTTGTCCTTTCGATTGAGCCAAAATTTAATGGAATTATTCAAGGATGAAATGAGCTAGCCTTTTGCCATCGCTAAAGATATTAAAACACATGTTGGAAGTCTTCCTGGTATAAGAGGATGGCTATGGAGTTAAATTAACTAACATATGAGTGATTGAACTGCATGACCTTTAAGCACTTTCAACCTCGAGATGCTATGATTCTTTCATCTGTGCTATCCCTGTCCCTAATACCATAAATAATTGAGACATAACTGCAAAAAATTGCATTTACATGGAATGTGTAAATCATCTACTCGCTTGAGTAAGACTTATCCTTCTAATTTTGTCACTTAGTGTAGCTTAGTGTCCTAGAGAAAATTATATGGAAGATAAACCAAAATAGGTATACCAAAGTTGTGAGTGGAAGGGGGGTCAAACTTATGTCTGTGTTTGCTTTTTTATTTATTTATTTTTGGTACTCTAATTGCATGAAGTAGAACAATATTCAAATTTTGTTGATAAGTGATAGTAGTAAGATATTTGGAAAATATTTTTTTAATTGTGCATACGTGACAATGATTTGTGACTAGTATAATTTCTGCATTTAATCCTATGCCACTGAAAGATGTGTTTGCTCAAATTAAAACAGCAGCACTCTCTTTTTGATCATGGCCATCTCTAGTGTAATTATTTCAGCAGTGGGTGAGTCCACTCCTATCTATGAATTTTACAAGCCCAGACATTTCCTAAGTTGATTTGATCAGGTGGGAAAAAGTGTAACAGTGAACTGACAGAAGAGTTTTGGAAACATTGCAGCAGAATTTGATCAGTTTCCATGGTTTCTTAAGAAAAAAGGAAAATGTTCAGATTTGAAGTTTTGAGAAAAATGGTAAAGGCAAGAAGAAAAGGGCATGGAAACTGATTAATTCAAGGTACATCTTGAACTTTTCTGAATATGATCACTCCAATAAGCCATATGTATAGTTTCCTAGAATGCATTATTTCACAATGCATTTTACAATAGCCACATTTCTTTTTTAAAATTGTCTTTAGACTGAAGGAGCCAATAGACTGCAGTATAAATCACACCAAACTATTTGGACAATGACCCATAATTGACCAATTGCAAATAAATATGCATTATTCACAATTTCTACATGCTGCCATGCACAGTTTCATATAATTCTAAGAATTCTTATATGTTGATATTGCTACTGTAGTTTAACACATGAAAACAAGTAATCCTAAGTAGGATACCAAGCCTTGTTCTGATTATAAAGTTCACGATAGCAAATTATGGCGTAGATTGGAAGTCAATTTAATTTTACAATTGATCTGATTATTTGGGCATTTCATTACTTCTGATACTTAGGCAAACAGAACTGGTCATGTTCCTGCAAAGATAATGAAATTTAAAAAATACATGGCCAATATATCAAATTTATTGTCCCTTAAGTGTATTTAGAGAGTTTATTGCTTTGTTTTACATCTAGAGTGTTCAGGACTCCAGCTCTCAGGCTAACACTATTACCGAACGTGGAGTGGGGAAGAAGGGGTACTGGTTGGATTTGACTGAGAAGGAACATGCTACAAATACGCTAAGAGATCCTTAGGAGAAAATAGAACTTGAATTTAGGGCAAAATTGAGAGAGGGGGATGACTGTACACTTTTCAGGGAGAGAGATGGCTACATATTTTTTTTTGTCCAATACAAAATGACAATATACTAGACATTCAACGAAGTGCAGGAAAAGAGTGCAACTAAAAGTAGTGATTAACAAACTTTTCCCTTTCTTTTATGAGATATATCTTGACTTTCCATGATGCTTTATATTTGCTATTTACTGTTGCTTTAATTAAGAAATGTAAATTATCAGCATGAATTTTACCATTCATCTCTCTGTTGTACATTCTGATTTTAAATGCAAATATAAGAACAATCAATTAAAATAAAGAGTCTGAAATTACACAATTCATACATGCATGTGTATTTTGGGTTAACTAGAACAGAGGAAATGCTATACAAAACTAAGCAAACTGCTTTTATTTTATCTCTTGCTTCTCTCACTTTCTGTCACTACCTCCTAAAGGAAGGACTAAAGGAAATATTTACTTTATAAAGTAATTAATAGCTTTGTTTCTCCTTTGAAGTCACTATTTCATTGTAAATTGTTGGCTACTATGGAGAAGTAAAATGAACAAATGCAAGCTTCCCTCATCATTTTTGTTACTTAAAGCATCATTGTTTATTCTGCGTTCAAAGCAATTTCTGTTTCTAGCAGGAAATACGGATGCCAGGACCTCTATTTACTCAGTTGTAGAATTAACCCCTTTGCATTGCTTTCACCTAACTTCTGTGCTTTGTGAGTCTACTAGAATTTTGTTTTCATGGAACATCATGAGTGCTACATGCTAGTGGAGGCATCATGGAATAACAGTCACACATTTTTGTGTATCTCTTTTGCCCATGTGCATGCTCCATTATTTCAGGATATAAACAACAAAGGCAGCACAGGGTGTTTCTGAGCATAGAGTACATGTGACTGCACAGGTTGCACACTCCTGAAGCCAGTCTTCTATGTAGACATGGAAAAGAACCTGGATCTTCCGGTATTGTCCAAGAAGAAAGAGACTATAAAGTCTATCCTAGTGATAACAACTAAAGACTGATTAAAACAAAAAAGCCCAGCTTAGGTGAGAAATGTAAACAATAGCAGGTAGACCAAGGAGGAGCAGCAAAACATGAAGAGCTAGTAAGGTGGTGTCAAGTCTGAGACATGTCCCAATCCTACCCCAATGCCTTTGTCTCCCTGCTTTGATCCAAGAGAAGAACAAATCAGAATACTGTAATGGATGCAGGCAGCAAAATCTCTGGGAGAAGGCAGGTCTTTCTGAGCAGAGGATGGCGCGAAGGGGCTCTTGCAAGCCTGTGAGATGGGAACAATCTCTGGTTTTTCCCCTTTCATCTCTGCTGGTCCTGCCCCAAGTCCAGCTCCAGTCACAGACCTGACCACTTAAAACCTGAGAGAAAACTTGTCTTTCTCAACTGAATTTTGTAGGAGAATGTCCTTGTTTGTATGAAATATACACTAAATTGTTCAAGCACGGTAGGGTGTCATGTTGGCAATTGATTCAATTTACATTTTTCTATATACATGGAAAATCCAAGTTCACATATATGCATTTACTTCAGAGTTTACTCTAGAATTCTTTCTTTCTTTTTGGGTATAAGGCCTTGTTCAACCTATTTAGTGTGTGACACCTGCTATGGTCTAGACTTCTTCACCACACTCAGACTCTGACACCCAAAATGAACATCCTTCTTTGCATTCCTTTTTCTCATTGGCAAAGGCCCCAACACCCTGCTTTGGGATATTGTGGTCCCTCCAGTGCCAGCTTCAATGAGCTCACTCAATGGATTTTGGACTACATTCTCAGGAAAGGAGGGAAAGAAAAAAGAATTTTCCAAATGCTCTCTAGCACAATTCTGTCCTCAGGAGGGTAGATATCCATCCACACAGGTATAACTCCTTTTTATAGTCTCATCCTTTACAATGATGTTCTGCCTAACCAAAGGCCCAAAATAATGGGGCCAGGTAATTATGGGCTGAAATTGCAGAAATTTTGAGCCAAATATATATCTTTCCTCTTTTAAGTCACCTTCTTGGGTATTTTGTCACAGCCATAGAAAGATGCCTAATACAATTGCTTACCAAGTAATACAATTCAAAGTACTTAAGAAAACTCTTCATTATATACCAGATTCATAAGCAGGCACTTAGTAAACCATCTTATTCTTCAAAACTTGGGTTTTCTTTTACAACCACCATAAAGCCTTCCCTCCTTAAGGCTATTACCGGTTTGGGGAATTCTTATTGTTCTGAGCCTCTTCTCCAATATGGGAACACATGGGCAGGGAGACATTCCTCTTTGCCTTAAGTCTGGTCAGGGTGCTGCATATGGAAGCCTGGATCAAACATGAGGTTTGTTGATCATTTGCCCCGGGGGAAATGAGTTGAGCAATAGCATCTTATGGAAAAAGTGAATTAAAACTCAAGGGAGATCATCAGACAGATTTGTCAGTCTGAAAATGATAGGCAGAGTGGGAAAAGCCAGATCATAGCTGAGGTGGAGAGAGAAGGCTCTGAGCAGAAGGTGGAAACAATTGTTTGAACCTATGAGAGGTTTGTGTCAGGCACCTATAAGTCCCTCAGATGAAGACTGAATGATTGCTATAAATCGACTAGCTAGTTTGGGTGCCCATCATGATGCTTTTCTGCTCCTGTTTTCTCTCTCCCTCTTGTGTTCATATTGCTCTGCTTTCCATTCTCGTGATTGATTTCTATCAGTTTCTCATGGCCAGGCCATGGAACATGATGTGGCTATAGAACATATTAAAGTACACTTTAATATTTTCCTTCCTCCTTTTAAGAGGTTTTCTGCTTAATTCTGAACAGCTTCCTGCAGAACTCCACACAGGATGCATCTCATGAAAGCACGCCCTCTGTCCCCCTTGCTTCATCTACATCCTCCATCCTGAATCACTTGCCCTGACCCATTTCACAATCACTCCCATTTTCTGAAGTTGTTATTATTTCCCACTTCTGACCTGCTTCTTCCCTCAGGCCTCAGCATTACCTTGCTAGCTACTAACTTTGATTCTTTTCTTGACTATGATTTAGTTTTTCTCTAATGACACTGCCTAGAAAGTAAACATAGCCCCAGAGGCTGGGATTCCACTGGCACAGCTCTCATTGTCTCTGTGCCCAAAGAAATCTCTTGTGACTTCCAATGGGTCTTTACTGAGAAATTGGTCCCTCTTTCATATCAGTGGGAGTGTAAAGAGGAACTTTTTAAACAGGAATCAGCTATAGCATTTGACACTCTTGTGGCAGCTGTTTACTTCTGGCAATAAGATAAACTTAGCACCCCTCTTTGAGGTGCTGTAATTGGACTACCATACCTTTGGGTTGTCGAGTGGAATTGTTTTTTATGATTTTCCTGCTGACTTCCTTAATGTAACTGCAGAAAACTAGTTGTATAGTACAATTCCCCTGCATCTCTACCCATAAAAAGTTAGCTTTAAAAAAATTCCTTCTTTATAATGTTTCTTGATTCCTTTCTCCATTATACAGGGGCACATTTCAGCAAATTACTACAATTATCTTTAGCCTGCTGGTGCATTTGAGCAGGTCCTGCATTGTCTTCTACCAGCAGACAATACAAAAAACCCCATGAATAATCTTGAAATGCATAGATAATTCACAATCTTTCATTTCCCTTTACCTTCAGGAATTTTTTCCAACTCATTTCCCACCTTAATGGTTAATAAGAAGCCAAAAAGAATTACTTGAACTTTATTTCACTTTCCTTCTCATTCATAATTATTGATAGCAAGGGAGAGAATGATATGTGAATTTATTCAAGGAAATTTATTGAGTCCCTCTGATATACCAGGCACAAGGCTAAAGAATAAAAACAGAGTGTCTATTTCTCAAGAGATCATGGCCTAGTTGGGTATGGTGACCTACATACTTTATAACACAATGTAAACATAGATGAATCTTATAAATGTTGTGAGGACATACAAGGAATATTTAAAACTACTTGGGGGAGAAGAGGGTTAGGAAAAAATCTTCCAAGAGAGATTATGATGCTTGAGCTGAGTCATTTAAAGATTAGCAGGGATTTTCCAGACATAGAAGGAAAGTTCTTCTCAGGCCAAGGGCACAACATTAACAAGTACATAGATACAAGAGAGAATGAAGACTATGCTAAGATTGCAGAAAATTTGGCAAGTCTGGAGCATGGGAAAGTGAATGAGGGTAGGAAGGAAGTGTGGAGGTGGGTCAGAGAAGGCCTCTAGTGTCTTCCTAAGCTATGATTGAAAGTACTTGGAAACCACTGATGAAACTTAAGTAGGAAAAGGTCATTATGATATTCATTCATTTGAAAACACATTTGGCTCCAGTGTGGCCGATGATTTAAAATGGAGTAAAGCTAGAGGTGGGAAGGTGATTATTCAATTAATACAGAGAAGAGTTACAATGAGCTAAAATAATGCCATGGTAATGAAAATTAAAAGGAAATATCTGAGGAATGTTGACTGACTTCAAAGCAAAGAAAGTAGATTAAGATAAGGAAGAGCCTCATATAGCACCTGTGGCTATAGTAATCTTGTATTTGCTGATCTAGCTGATGGGTACAGACATGGTTACCTTAAACTGATTGGTTAAAATGTGTATTTGTTTTATGCAGTTTTCTGTAAGTAGCTTTCATACTAATGTGTTTAAGGAACTATATAAAACCACACAAAGAAAATATCTGAGGGAGATTAAGAGGGTAGTTTGATAGGATTTGGTTCTACTCTACTTGCTTGAAGTTGACAGAAATGGAGACATACAGAGGAAGTGCATGAACCTTATATAATAAGGAATAATAAAAATAATATTTATCATTATAAATGGTAAAAGTAAAGAAGTTGTAATTTAAAAAATAGCATGACACTTACTGAGCACTTTCCTTAATCCTTAATATAATACTTGGAGTAGATCATACAAGCACATTTTGCAAATAGGAAAGTGAAGTCAAGGAAGAAATGAACATCTTTCCCAGTATCATCTAGTAAGTGACCAAATTGGGATTCAAGTCTTGGTATCTGTACCTCCAGACCTTTGGTGTTGAACCACCATCTAGTTTCCACAGGAGATAGACTTGGCTCGAGCAATACATGCTGAGTTATGGATATTCAGGTGGACTTCCAGGAAGAAGTTGTGATATGGACTTGAAGTTCAAGTAGTGATCTGATTAGGGGGCACATATCTAAGGAAAGAGCTAAACAGACAGCCAGAGGTCCAATGAGTTATCCAAAATGTGGCTTGCTGTACTCTTGAGTTAGTTTTTTTTGTTGCTTCACAAAGCGAGGAAGGCATAATTGTCTTCAACAGGGTCAGGGGAGCTGTCATGGTTTGTCTCTCAACCTCACCCATCTCACCACCATGCTGCTATGATAGGAGTGGGTTAAGTTTGTTCCACTTTCTCTTTTCCTTCTGATAATTCCTATCATGAGAACACATTAATCTTGTGCTATTTTCTGTTTTCATTACAATCTTTGTCACACAAGTGAAGCATCGGAATGTTAATGCCTCATATCTTCTGTGAAGGATAGTAGAACTCTCCACTGCTTTGACCTTTCCAGTGTTCTGCATTTCGATTGGGCCTGGAAGTTGATGATTAATGATAATTACAATAATTACACCAAGGGACTCAAATATATATTGCCAAATACTCAAAAGAAGCCCTTGAAACCTTTAATAGAATCTTGAACAATCTCTGTCCAAATGTTCCCATTTCCTCTCCTTTGCATCCCATTAGACATTCCTCAGTGAGTAGGTTGGGAGAGAGTCAGGTTAGGTTGCAGCCAAAAGAATAAAAGAGCTGTGATTTGTGAGTCATGTTTTAGTTATATGAAGGGGGAAAAAAATCAATTTCCAAATCAATAGAATGGTCCTTTGCCCAAACAGCTTTGCTTAACAAAGAGTGAGCATTCCATAAAACAAGACTTCGCTTTCGATTCAGATCATTAACTACGATTCCCATTAGGCGGGAGGTGCCACAGGGAAAGGGGATATTTACTTGTCTCCTCTGCTCTGGTTTCTTGGCTTTAATTTTAGGGAGATGTAGCTTTTCAGCGTGAAGGGTTAGTACTCAATGCAGTCTTTGTACCTTTGCTCACAGAAGCCTTACAAGCTGAGGAGTGCAAGCACATGGACACTGTGTTGGGCAAGATGCAGATCCACTAAGGTTGATTTTGTTTGTTTGTTTTTGAAAATAAGCAATAAGAAGTACTATAATGAGGTTTTATTTTGAGACTCCTGG
This sequence comes from Castor canadensis, assembly GCF_047511655.1. Classification (NCBI taxonomy): domain Eukaryota; kingdom Metazoa; phylum Chordata; class Mammalia; order Rodentia; family Castoridae; genus Castor; species Castor canadensis. The sequence goes on along the minus strand of NC_133388.1, from coordinate 79,307,404 downwards.
TTATTATTTTTCTCACTGCAATAACTTTTACCTTATGCTGTGATACCAGGGCAGCATCGGAAGTTTGGAGAAATCACCAGGAAGTTAGGCTTTCAAAGGGGAGAATGTTTTTAAAACAAAACAATATCACAGCATCTGATACTGTGTTGCTATGGAGCATATTTTATATGACAGTAAAAGAGAAAAGAGTATGCTGCAATTGTAGCTCACACTTATATACAGGGATCATTCATGTTTAACTTTCTGCCAGTCCATGTTATGGTGTACAATAATGCTAGCTAGCATTCGTCGGACTAACATTTGGAAGTCTCTATGTTGAGGCTGTTGTGGGGAGTTCACGACTGCTTGTTGAGAGTCTCGGGAAGTCCCCATGATGTTGTTCTCCACACACATATAAGTCATTGTGAGTTTCCCCTGAAGCCGGACTTTACTAAAACTTAGTGCTGCACTTGCAAACATTTCAGCAAGTAAGATGCAGATTTCCTGAGTTTTGTTTTTATTTATTTATTGGTAGTACTAGGGTTTGAACTCAGGACCTTGAGCTTGTGAGGCAGCAGCTCTAATGCTTGAGTCATATCTCCAGCTCTCTGAACAATGTTTTTAATGATAATTAGTAAGAAGTATTTATCCAGGGAAGGGTTGTTGGGCCAGTAGACAGTGGAACCTCCTCTTGCATCTGAGTCCTGCAAGGGCCTGATAGCATTCTCAGTATTCCCTATTAGCTGTGAGGAGTTTCAAGTCCCAGGTAGGCTTGTCTCTAGGTCAGGATCCTCTCATGGCTGGAGGATCCTTTGTCCAGAAAATTCCATTGGATCCAGAAGGTTTCTAATAAACCAGTCTGGAGCACATGTTCTAGACAGTTTCAGCAAGTACTTAACTCTTAGGAGTATTTTATATCCATGAAAAGCTTGGTGTTGAGTTGCATGTGTGTGCACATTTGCATTCATGCATATTTCTGCTCATCTTAAAATTTGTCCCCTTGAAAGGTGTCACACTTCTTTTTAGCTTGTATTATACACAAGGAGAGGTATGGGACAGGAGTGTCAGTCTATGATGTTAATGGAGCATGACCATTTGAGGTAAAATTCATTAGTGAGGTGACAACCTGCTCTATAGTTTCCTTTGATAGCAGAAACAGAACCCTAGAAGGACAAACTTGAACTCTGTCCAAATGCTAGATCAGAGAATGAATTGATCCAAAAGCATTAGGTAAGTTTCTGTCTTCAAGTGGTTATGCTTTTTGAGTTTTTATTCTGCAGAGATATTTGGAGCTTGTAAACATGAACTCAAGAGCATCTACACTGTGACAGTTGATCTTGTAACCTGGGCAGTTTCTACTCTATTAAATTGCATCCTGATTATTTGGAAAGCACAGTGCTTTTGCTCCGCTACTGAGGCCATGCTTGTGGGGTCAAGCATCTCATTACACTTGTATTTTCTTCCAAATGGATTCGTACCTTTATTTTATTCTGCTGCTTCTTTTTCTAGCCTATTATTGCAGCCTATTATTGCAGTTTTAAAAATAACTCCTATTCCCACTCCCAGAAGTTAAAAGAAACATTTCTAAAGAAAAAAATAAGTAGATCTAATGAAAAAGTTAATACACTAGCTTTTCCTTTTATGTGACTCTTTCTCTCACTGTCTCTCTCTCTCTCTCTGTATATGTGTGTTGTGTGTGTGTGATTGTTTACATGTGTTTTAAGAGAGAAAAGAACAGAGTTGATATGTGTCTGGGCTGAAGAGCTCAGAATGTTTGAGGATTGATCCTTGTCTCGGCAGAGTGAAGAGAAAGTAGTTTTGCATTCACAAGAAAAGAAAGTGTTAGTTGCAGGAGCAATGTGTGGCAATTCTGGGCAATGCGCAAGGAGCCAATGCAAATATTGCAAGGCAATTCCTTTTGGGAGTTGATGAATTAGTTTGAAAAGCTACCCAACTCCTAAGGTTCCATAACTGCCTCATTTAGCCTTGATTTTTATAGTTTCTGTTGTTCCAACCCCTGTCTCCACTCATTAGTGATATATGTAGATATGTATGTGTTGTACAGGAAGTACTGTGCATTAGTTTAGGTTAAAAATTAAAACCACAAGGTAATCCATCACCCAAATATTTATTGAGTATATTGGGGTAATGGATGTCAGAAGAGTCCTTCGGTAGCTTTAAGGCACTTTATCGAAGGACACACTCACAGGCTCTATGAGAAAGAGTGAAATGACCCCAGTTGGAGCAGGTTCTGGAGAATTCACACACCTCTTACTATTTCTAAGACTCTAATCTGCTGTGGTTGCTAGATTCCTCCCTTGCATTTTAGTCTAGCCTTTTCTGGTTTGTCTTTCCTTAGATTATCTAACTGGTGCTTCTGGATTAATTTCTCTTTCCTCTATTACACACTACATGTTCCTAATCAGACACATTTGATTTCCTGTGTCTATTTTCCAGTGATGCCAGTTTCAAACCTTACCTTCCATCTTTTCATTTTGATATGTAGAAGAGATATTCATGATAGAATGTAACCAAGTCCCCAATCTCAAGGAGCTGTACAGTAGGTACTTTCATCATGCAACAGAAATATCTAATATTGTAAATGAGTGAGAAACAGTCTAGTCTGATGTCCTTGGCTTATTTCTGAGGTCATAGCAATTTAGATATGACTGACTGATGTATTCCATTGTCCTTTTAACAAGTCCCATCTCTACATCTTGAAGTCAATACTGATGGTGCTTGCACTTGACCATGGTCCATTGCTGGACATAAACCAAATTAAATGGGCCCAGGATTTGAACTAGTTTCCAACACTGGCTCTCTGCAAGCTTTTGTTTATTCATTTTTGCCCATATTCTTCCTGTAGGGTGTGGTTTTCACATGCTCATTGACTGGTGTATAGCTGGAAGCTATTGTCATCAATTAAGATCATGAGGATTCTATTTGTGTTCAATGGTGGTGGCCTCAGAATGATACCCTACCAGTAAGACAGTTCAACTGTCCAAATGATCCCACTTAATAATGAGATAAACTGGCTATGTTTCCTACTCCTATCTTTTACAGTGCACCAAGGTGTCAACCATTTTTAAATGACTGCCACATGACAATACTGGTGTCATATTTGTATATATGATACACACATTTACCCCTGTTGTAACCTTTAAAATATGCTCAGGTCTACCATATGTACCTTTTCTATAACAAGAGTAGCTCATGAACCTCCTAATAAATATGAAATAATCACCATTACAAGTGAATCCCCTAGAGCCACATCACTTGATTCAGTGAACAGCTTTCAGGATCTGGGTTCATTTTTGCTGCTCTCCATAACTTGTAAATGTAACACTGACCTTCTAGATTAATATATTTCTCTCATTTATAAGGCTCCTGATAGCTTACTTCTTCCATGGCATTCTTTAGGAAAAATATTCACTTTGTGATTTCTCCACAGGCTGAAAACTTAAAACACTGAGCAAACTGAAAAGTCAGAGCAAAAGCCCCTCACACTCTTGATCATTAATCACTGGCTAGGAGTGGGAGACAGAACTCTGTGCTGCTCTGATTTTGCTCCTGTGCCCTCCAGGCAGAAACCTTGCCTTATTTGTGTCTCCTGGAGCACTCACTACACTGCCAGAGCTCCATAAATAATTAATTTTCCCAATAATAATGGGAAGCAGAGGCTTCCATGAGGCTTGCTTTTGCCTGTACTGTGAAACTGGTGTTATGGTATTTTGACTATCAAAACAATGATTAAGCAGTTTTGGCACTCTTTATGTTTGGGCTAAATGTGATTTTGCTAATACACCATCTCATTGCTCCCTCCCTCAATACTTGTATTTTAATGATTTCTAATTAATATTGTAATATTTCTTGAATAATTCATGTTTTCAAACAAGAAAGGCTGGCATAAATTTATGTCAATCTGTTTGTGTATTGCAGTGCTGTGAATAACAAACAAACACAGTCTGCTTCCCTTGGAGACTGTGAAGGGACAACAGAGAAGAGAAGCTGAGGAGAATGGGCTGGAACACATAGTCCTCTCCAGCAGAGAAAGGCCCCCAGGTCACCCTCTGAGTTTCCCAGTCATCTTTTCTCTTGATAGGTGCCACAGGCCTTCAAGCCTTCCTACCCAGAGCCCTGTTTTCCTCACTCTCCAGCTTTTGAATGAACTCTACCCCAGGCCTATCAGAAACCTACCTTTTAGCTTCTCTAAACATTTCATGGATAAGTGCTAAATATAATCTGATCAACCAGTCAGGACTAAGTGGATAACAACTGGAGGTGGGCTTATTCATTTAGTTAACAAATATTTAATGAACACCTGCTGTTGCCTAGAAGAGTGCAAAGCCTGAGTGAAGGACAGACCATGGGAGGTCAAGGAGACACTTCTCCTCCCTAGGAAATGCCTGTTTGCATCTGAAAGGCATCTCCACCATCAGGCAATACAAATAGGCTATAAAACCCACTCCCCACCCTGACTCACAGGCTCACCGGTTTCCGGCTCCCCCTGCATTCCCCAATATGAAGTCTTTCTCTCCTCTTTTCTACAACTAAATTCTTTACAAATAAAATCTTTCCAACCTCTGCTGTTAGAGTCTGTCTGTGCTTTCATTCTCAGAGTGGGCTCAAGAACCCTGAGCACCTGAAATTCCTGCGCATGTCATCCGTGCATCATATTTGGCAACCACGAAGGGATCAGCCATCACCTGAGGTCAGTATAGGTTGTGCCAAAATGGGAAAGACTGCCTAGGAATGTGACCATGAGCATCCAGCACTACGGTGGAGTCTATTTTCCAGGAGAGACCCCCCCCACCATGGCCTAGCTATGGTGGAATTCTCAGGTCAACCTTTTCTCTCTCTCTCTGTCTTGTTAAGGAGGGTTTCTTCCTTGGGAAACTGAGGAAAAGCTCTAAGCCCATTAAAGCTGTACAGCAAGCAATCTGAGGAAACCCGGACGCCAGGTGGGGGATTATACCACACTGCCAATGCTACGTGGGTGGAACCCGACTTCAGTGCACCAAGGCTTTTTCTTTTTTCTTCTCCTTAAATGCTAACTCTCTCTTTCAAGATCTGACCAGCTTAAGAGTAGGTCCCAAAATAGCCGGTGGAAAGGAAAGTTTGTCTTCAAGCCAAAAAAGGTGTTCTGGCCAGGGCACTCCCCAGTGTCACCCAAAGGCTGGAGATACAACTTCCTGACCTGCCCTGAGGCTCCAAAGGTGGCTAAGTCTTGGACCCCTCCAGCCATATCTGTGGCAAACAATCACATCTCTTACATGTCCTTCATGGTTTCCATGGCCCAAGAGTGGAGTTCACCTCTGGCTTCCAGTGCTCCAGTACTGCCTTTGGGCAGGATTGACCTGGACAGCAGTGATAACCAGTAATCCCTCATGTGTTGAGCCTGGAAACTCTCTTTTCCCCCAACCCTCAGCCTCTTCTTCCCCTTTCACAGGCAGTTCAGGATGAGTGTCCCCTCCCCACTTTTGCTGTAAATAGCAGTGAGCTTCTTTCTTCAGGGAGTTTGGAAAAAATCCCTACAGGCATCAGAAAGTGCTAGTCTCCAATTTAGACTTAACTGTCTTTGTCAAGCATCAGGTTAACTGGTTAAACAGGTTCCACAGCCTGCCCTCAGGGAAAGAAAAAAAAAAAACAGTTAAAAGGCAAAAACCTCAGGTCTTCTTCTTTTTTGCCCCTTACCGAGCAAAAGCCTCCAAATGCTCTCGCTCTCTCTTTTCATAAAAAGCATGTATGCCTCACAAGATATATAGGGGGGCAAAAGTCTACTTCATCAGGAGTCCCCATCCATGCCTCTACAGGGGTCCTCCTTCTGGCCATGCAAGCCCTCTTCCCTCTTGGTTACTTTGATAGCTTTTTTTTTTTAATTACAAGCATTCAGCTGGTCGAAGAGAACTAGGCCTACCTAGGTCTCAGGGCAAACAGGCAAGTCAAAATAGATGAGAGATTGGTCAAAGATCATCTCAGGGGGGTGAGTTCACCTGAGATATCTGTAAATCCTCCACGACTTTACCCACAAGCAGCAGTGGAAGGAGCAAGGGAGATCGGGACGTCCTCTCCCACTAGAGTTTCTCCTCATCTGGGGATGCCTAGGTAAAAGGAGAAACCTTTCTTAAGGTGACCAATTTCCCTTGTTTCCCTTTTTTAGATGGGGAATCAAGCCTCAAGTATCCAGGAAGGAGCTCCCCTTGCCTGCTTATTAAAACGTCGGAAAGATGTTGATCCAGAAAGTTTTCAGCAAAAGTGACTCATGTTTTACTGCACCCAGGCTTGGCCACAGTAGCCTCTTGGAGATGAGGAAAGATGGCCAGAAGGAGGGAGCATTAATTATAATACCATTCTTCAATTAGATATGTTCTGTAAAAAGGAGGGAAAGTGGACAAAAGTTCCATAAGTTCAACTGTTCTTTTTCCTAAGAGACCACCCAGAATGTTTGAATAAATGCAGGCTAGATACCCAGACCATAGTAACCCTTTGCAAAAGGACCCCAAACTCCCTTGAACCAAAAAAACCCATCCACTCCATCTCTCCCTCCTTACCCAGCAACCTCACACACTAGACATGGTCCTACAGGACTCTACTCCTTCCTGGAGGGGATAGGGCTCACATTCCTTTTAGAGTGAGTGAACTTAAAGAAATAAAAAAGGATTTAGGAAATTACACAGAAAACCCAGATCAGCACATCCAGGCATTTAGAGAAGTCAGCCAAAACTTTGAACTGAGCTGGAAAGACGTAATGTTATTGCTATCTCAGACCCTCACTTCTCTGGAGACACAGTGGGTACTAGATCAGGCAGTCACAGCTAGAGACAATTATCACTTAAAGTGGCCCTACAGGCCTGTCTCAGAGTGGGCCCTCACAGGAGGAGGGGGATGGAGAAGAAAGACAAAGACACTGAATACGTAGAAGGGAATCTTGATTCCCAATTCCAACAGGAGATCAGGCAGTGCCTAGGTTTGACCCTAAGTGAGACCCTGAAAATGACGAGGATGAATGGAGTTACAACCATTTCATCCACTGCATTCTTGAGGGTCTAAGAAGAGCCAAGGTAAAACCTCTTAATTACTCCCAAGTCATGGTTGTACAGCAAGGACCCTTAAAAACCCCAGTAGTTTTCCTTCAGAGACTTGAGGATGATTTACAAAAGTATGCCAACATTGTACTGGAGTCACAGGAAGAGGAAATCATCCTAAAAGATAAATTTCTAACACAGTCAGCCCCAGATAATCTGTAAAAAGCTTCAGAAACTGGTGGCTGATGGGAGCAGAGATCTGGACTAATTGGTCCATGTAGCCACATCTGTATACAATAATAGGGACTTAGAAAAAGAAAGGAAGGACCTGGAAAAGGAAAAGAGAAAGGATAAATGGCAGGAGGCTCTGATCACAGCACTCAGAGAGGCTCCCCCGGGGCAAAGTCCAAACCTGAGGGCATGCTTTCAATGTGGACAGATAGGCCATTTTAGGAGGGAGTGCCCCCAGAGAAAGCTACCTCTGGGACCCTGCCCCATTTATCAGGGAAAACATTGGAAGGCACACTGTCCCTGGTTCCCACGGGAACAGAGGTTGGAGCCTCCCACCCAATGATGGGTCCCGGGGCCTCTCATCCAGGCTTTGTAACCACTATAAAAGCAGGGAAGCCCCAGGTTAAGCACAAGGTCAGCCTCCTTTTCAACACTGGAGCCAGCATCTCAGCTATTCCTTTCTCTCCCAGACCCAGGTCCTCCAAGAAAATTACTGTTCGAGGCATATCAAGCCAGCCTCTAGAGCATTATTTTACTCAGCCTTTAGCCTGCCCCTGGGGAGATTTCCACTTCTGTCACTCCTTTTTAATTGTCCCAGAAACCCCTACTCCTCTGCTAGGGCAAGAGTGTCTATCTAAATTGGGGATACAGCTCCTTTTACCCCCAGGAGAGTACTTTTGCTTGCCCCTAATAGAGGAACAAGTAGACCCCACAGTGTGGATGGATGGACACAATGTGGGATGGGCACAAACAGCTGTCCCAGTCCTAGTGCATCTCAAGGGCCCTTCCTGGTTTCCCCATCAAAAACAAAAGCCAAAAGTTAAGGAGGGGCTAATTCCCATAATCAAAGACTTAAAGAGACAGGGAATATTAATAGAATGCTCCAGCCCAAATAATACTCCTATTCTTGGTGTCAAGAAGGGACTTAACAAATGGAGGCTAGTCCAGGATCTCTACCTGATCAATGAAGCAGTAGTGTTTCTCCACCCTGTTGTTCCAAATCCCTATATGCTTTTAGCTCAAATACCTCCAGGTACTGCTTACTACTCTGTCCTGGATTTAAAGGATGCTTTCTTTTGCATTCCCTTACATCCTAAAAGTGAGCCTATCTTTGCCTTTGAGGACTCCACAAGAAAGTCTGGACAGGTCACTTGGACTGTCCTTCTCCAGGGATTCAGAGATAGCCCCCATCTCTTTGGGTTGGCTCTAACCCAAGACTTGGCAGAATGGCAATATCCACAAGCTACTCTGCTACAGTATGTAGATGACCTCCTGCTCTGTGAACCAAATGAGCCTGTCATTTCATGAGCCACTGAGTCCTTACTAAACTTCTTAGCAGATCGAGACTATAAAATCTCTAAAAAAAAAAGCCCAATTGTGTCAGTCTCTGGTTATATATTTAGGTCTTGTCCTGGAGAAAGAAATGAGGTCTCTAGGAGAAGATAGAATCTGTCCAATCCTGACATTTCCTCTACCTAAAACTCTGAAGCAATTGAGGGCCTTTTTGAGGGTGACAGAATACTGTAGAATTTGGATCCTGGATATGCAGATCTGGCCAGGCCCATATATCAAATCCTTAAGGAAGCACAGAAGGATACCCAGCCCTTTATTGAATAGGATCACAAGTCAGAAAATGCATTCCACAGGTTAAAGAAGGCCCTTATGACAGCTCTGGCCCCGGGTCTCCTAGTACAAAACAAGTTTCAACTATATGTCTATGAAAAGGGAGGACTCACCTTGGGAGTGGTGACTCAGCTCCAGGGCCTCACTTCCCAGCCAGTAGGCTACTTAAGTAAAGAGTTAGATCAGGGAGTCAAGGGATGGCCAGGATGTCTTAGAACAGTGGCTGCAGTAAGCCTTCTAGTGCTTGAAGCTCAGAAACTTATCCTAAACCACCCCCTAATGGTTTATACCCCACACGACCTAGGGGGAATTTTAAACTCAAAAGAAGAACTTTGGCTATCTGACAGCCATCTACTTAAATACCAGGCCCAGCTTCTGGGAGGGACAGAAATAACTTTAAGGACCTGTCAGAGCCTAAATCCTGCATCCCTTCTACCAGAGGCAGAGGGAAATACTGAACATTCATGTGAGGAGGTACTTATGGAAAATTATGCTGCCCAACCTGACTTAACTGATTGGTCCTTTAAAAAACCCAGATCTAGAATTATACACTGATGACAGTTCTTTTGTCAAGAATGGTGTCAGACATGCAGGGTTTGCAGTTGTGACAGAATTTGGCATCCTAAAATCACATCCTCTTCCTCCTAATACAAGTGCTTAATTGGCAGAATTAGTAGCCCTAACAGAAGCCCTAAGACTGTCAAAAGAACAGAGAGTAAACATCTACACAGATTCTAAGTACGCCTTGCTGATCCTGCATCCTCATGCAGCCATCTGGAAGGAAAGGGAAAATTCTAACTACAATAGGAACAGCTTCCCATAAAAATAAGAGAGGTTACTTTAATAGTTTTAGGGATAACAGCATTAGTTGCAGCCCTAGCTGGAATCAGTTGTGGGGTGATTGCCAATCATGTAACTGCAAAAAACCTAAGCAAAGTGGTAGAGGACACCTCAGACCAGGTAGGCCTTGTTACTAAGGACATGTAAAGGTCTTTGTCATCCCTTGCCTGTATGGTAATGGACCACCGCCTGGCCCTAGATTTTCTTTTGGCCAAACAAGGGTGGGGGCGTATGTGCCATCACCAATACCTCCTGTTGCACATATATAAACACTTCAGGCATTGTAGAGGAACGTGCAGATTACATTCCCCAACAGGCTAAGTGGTTCTGGGAGCCATCTCTTGAAACTCGGGTTTCTACTCAGGTATGGGAACAAATAAAATCCCGGCTCCCCTCCAGGACTTGGTTCCTACCCTTTCTGGGGCCTATAGTTGCTATTATTCTCTTGCTTGTGTTTGGGCCTTGCATTTTAAACTTACTTGTCAAGTTTGTTTCTTCTAGCCTAGAATCCATCAAACTACAAATGCCTCTGGTGGAGATGAAAACTACCTACTACCGCTGTCCCCTTGACAATCCCTGTCATGGTCAGCCCTGATGCTTTGGGCCCCTTCATCGCCCCCTGTCAGCAGGAAGCAGTTACTGAACAGACTTCATCGTCCCTATTCCTAACATTAGTTAGGGTGGTCGCTGAGATGGGGGACTTGAAGGACAGATTGCAGAAGGTCAAGGAGACACTTCTCCTCCCTAGGAAATGTCCGTTTGCTTCTGAAAGGCATCTCTGCTATCAGGCAATGCAAACAGGCTATAAAACCCACTCCCCACCCCGACCCATAGGCTCACGGGTTTGCAGGTCCCCCTACATTCCCCAATATGCAGTCTTTCTCTCCTCTTTTCTACAACTAAATTCTCTACAAATAAAATCTTTCCAATCTCTGCTGTTGGATTCTGTCTGTGCTATCATTCTCAGAGCAGGCTCAAGAACCCTGAGCACCTGAAATTCCTGCACGTGTCATCCGTAAATCATATTGGCACAAGGATGGAGCAGTATTGTGGAATCTTGGCCCTACAAAACCATTGTTTTCACAGGATCTCCTGAAGAATTCACTTGGATTCTTTTGCAAGAGAGGGGGATTTCTTTTAAAGAAGGAAGACTTTTAAGCCTCCTTCTGGATAGCAACTGATTCTCCTTTCAAACAGTTTGGCTATAGTCATGAGGTGATGGGAAGCCATGGGTGGGATTTAGATTATTTCTTTCAGAAAAAAATCAACGTAGGGACAAAAGGAAAGGTTTCAGAATAAAAACATGGCCAATTCATACCCTCCTACTAACTCCACATGATAGTGGCCTCCTTTGTTCAGGACTAAATTCCTGTTCTGTAAAATTAAACATAAAATTATTCCAGAGAGCCAGAAGCAGGGACTCCTTCACACTGCACTTTTCCTTCTCTCAGGTTTAAGAAGCCTGCTGCTTTAGAGAGGCTGTTTCCATGTGATATTTGTTGTCAAGTGACTTCTAATTCCACTCCTGCTCCTTCCTTGGGGCTAGAAAAAAGACTTTAATATCTATCATTTCTGTCTGCATTAGGACACTACTAATGCTCTGTTGACCCTGCTGCTGGGGCCATTAATGTGTGTCACTGTTAATTAGTAGACATTGGAATACTCGAGCTAGCGACATGGTTCACTGAGATGGATGTGGTTGTTTTGATTGCATTGCTGTTTCTGGGCTATCATTTGTACTAATGATTTCCAAGGAGGTAGCAAAAGGGTAGGAGGGAAATGACTTAATTTGATTTTTTTCCTCTACTATCTGTAAGAACAATTTCAGTTGTGAACACTCTGCAAAGGCAACAGCTCCTGAATTTGTTGTGGTCTTTGGACAGATAGATTGTTATTAACAGACCATAAAGAGATAGGGAGTGTTGGTGATTATGTATACAGTATAATCTCGCCAGAATGGAGAGCTCAAAGCTGTCCTCTGATGGACTACAAATGGCCTCCATGGACACAATCATCTTGCAGGTAAGGAAGGTCTCCTATGACTGTTACTGGTCCTAATGACACTGAAAAATGGAAAGTAGAGTTGAAAGTAGACAGAAAGGAGCAGGAGTATGTACCTGGTAGCAAGAGGAGAAACATGACTTGTCTCTGCCCAAAGGGCATAGGAAGGCATTTAGAGGTAGACAATGACAGTTTCATGAGGGAACTTGAAACTTTTAACTTTTAAAGTTTTCAGAAAGTACACTGTCCTTCTGCCTGTTGCAATGTCTCTGTGACACTTGCGTATAATGTTGCATTTTATAATACCACTGCCATGTTTCCCAGCCCCTAAGCAAAGATTAGGAATGGGTTGTAGTCTGAAACTTGTATCTCTAAGTTCAGTCATCCCTCAACACCAATGGGCAATTTTAGTACACATCCCTGTGGGTCTGTTCTCTGTCCTCAGCCATTGCACTCAGAGATTTTTCCAAACTTTTCTCTGTCCTCAGACTGTCTTCTCAGCATTTTGTGTACTAGATGCTACACTTTCAGGTTCTTCACAACTATGTCAAGCCCTCTCAATTTGTACCTATCTTCTAAGACTGGTCAAGACTGTTACTGCCTCTTGAATTTGGGAATGAGTGTTGCCTTGTCTGGACTGGGCTCCTTTTGCCAATTCACCCCCTTCTGGGTCTACAGCCTTACCAGCTTCACTGGCCTGTAACTCTCAAGTCTCTCCCATTATCAAAGAAAAAATCTTAATTTTACCTCACATTTTTCTTGAGCTTAAAACCTACATTTTCTCTTCCCTTCATAGGAAAATTTCTTGAAATTTCAATCTATAGTAACTATCTCCATTTCTCACTTCACATTTGTTTCTCAGAGGTGAGCTTTAGACTCTGGTTCTGTTGTACCACCGAAGTGCCCAGCAAAGACAACCACTTCCACGTGGCTATCAGTTACTGATGTTCAACTCCCACCTGATGTGGATTCTCTAGAATTTAGCCAAGTTGATTATTCCCTGTCTCCTGAGAATCTTTTTTTTTTTTTGGTTTCCATAAGACTGTCTTTCTGTCTGTCTCTTTCTCCTCATTCTCTTATACTTCTGTTTTTAATCCTTGTAGTCTTCCAAAGAATTCTTATTCAGACTTTAGTTGCCAAATGCATGCTGACATTTTCCTATAATCCTATTCCCCCTTTAAAAAAATCTTTGAAAAATTTGGAGGCTACTTAAAAAGCTGGACATCGATCTACCATTTGATCCAGCAATACCACTCTTGGGGATATACCCAAAAGACTGTTACTCCAGAGGCACCTGCACATCCATGTTTATTGCGGCACTATTCACAATAGCCAAGTTATGGAAACAGCCAAGATGCCCCACCACTGACGAATGGATTAAGAAAATGTGGTATCTATACACAATGGAATTTTATGCAGCCATGAAGAAGAACGAAATGTTATCATTCGCTGGTAAATGGATGGAATTGGAGAACATCATTCTGAGTGAGGTTAGCCTGGCTCAAAAGACCAAAAATCGTATGTTCTCCCTCATATGTGGACATTAGGTCAAGGGCAAACACAACAAGGGGATTGGACTATGAGCACATGATAAAAGCGAGAGCACACAAGGGAGGGGTGAGGATAGGTAAGACACCTAAAAAACTAGCTAGCATTTGTTGCCCTTAATGCAGAGAAACTAAAGCAGATACCTTAAAGCAACTGAGGCCAATAGGAAAAGGGGACCAGGTACTAGAGAAAAGGTTAGATCAAAAAGAATTAACCTAGAAGGTAACACCCACGCACAGGAAATCAATGTGAGTCAATGCCCTGTATAGCTATCTTTATCTCAACCAGCAAAACCCCTTGTTCCTTCCTATTATTGCTTATACTCTCTCTACAACAAAATTAGAGATAAGGGCAAAATAGTTTCTGCTGGGTATTGAGGGGGGGAGCGGGAGGGGGTGGAGTGGGTGGTAAGGGAGGGGGTGGGGGCAGGGGGGAGAAATAAACCAAGCCTTGTATGCACATATGAATAATAAAAGAAAAATGAAAAAAAAATAAATAAATAAAAAATAAATAAAAAAAAATAAAAAAATAAAAAAATCTTTGACTCAGGGTCTTTTGGCATACTATCTAAAAGTATGAGACTTTACAATGGGGGCCTCAAATATTTCCCACTTTCATATGTTCAAACCCCAAGCAATAATCCTTTTTTCAGAGCCTAAAAATCTGATCTTTCTGTTTCCTTAGCCCAGGGATTGACATCATCTACCCATGGTCCACACTAGAAACCTGGATCTCCTATCCTCATTCATTATAGCCAGTATGTAACTCAGTCCTTTTGACTCTCTATTTCATTATTACCCTCATGGTCACAGTTCTAATTTGCATCCTCCTTATAAAAAAGTTTTTTTTTTTTAATTTGAACATCATTTTCCTGCTCAGAATTCTTGAATTCTTCCCAGTTTCTCACAAGATGAATGCCTTTTGATACCTCCTACTCTGCAACTTCATTGCCCACCATTCCTGCTTCTCTATTGTATGCTGTACCACAGTACTTGGAATTCCTGGACTATCCCACATCTTTTTTCATTCTTCCAGGCCTTTGTGCCACCTGGATCCTCTCTCTGAAATGTATTTTTGTGTGGTCGGTCCTGTGCTTTGATGGCATGACTAAAAAGCTACCACACTTATTAAGCATTTCATTACCCCACAGGGAAGACTAAAAATCCTTTCCATATTTTGTTTGCCCCAAATTCTAGGGCTATTGTGTTTGGTTTGCACATCTTGACTCTAAGATCTTGAAGAAATAAATCTTTCTTTTTTTAGATACGTAACACATGCCTACTGCTTCTAATAGTACAAATGATAAATAAACTTTTATTGAATTTACACAATTATTCCATACCTCACTCAAGGTTATTTTGTTTTCTTCAGCATTAGATTCACATTTTATTGAAGCAAGACCAAAATCACCTATAATTCCCAGGTATAGAAAGCTGGGTAGCAGTTGTGTCCTTGTAACTTAAAAAGCACGTTACCTGGGATAAAATATTTGATCTGTTCTCAGATGGGGGCTAGCATGAGATCAAGGGACTTAAACCATTTTCCAAGAGGACCAGGGTTTCTTGAAGGCAAAAGGGAGGATGAGCACGAGGGACTCAGTGCCCTCCTTACTTCTTTGTTTCTAAGAGTGGCTCTGTTTTCATCAATTTTACACATTTTGATCCTATGTAGAATTTTTTCTAAACCAAAGACTTCACTTCTAAAATATAATTTGGGAAACCACTTCACAGGTTTATCTCTAATTCTCTTCTAGCTGAAAAAATGTCTGTGGTTCTGTGAGCTGCATAATAATATTGGCCTGACAAATCAGTCTCCCGGCAGCACAATGGAAAGGCATTGCATAACCTTTGTATAAACATTCAATTTTACACTTTGTACATAGAAGAGAGAGGTGGTGGCAATAGGAAAAGAGCAAAGAGTAAGAAATGGGGAGTTAGGAGGTCAGTGGGAGGGAGGACAAAGAGAATGAAAAGGTGAATTGAATATCTAAGGGTAAGGTGGATACTGATGCCTCACACATAAAATCCTAGCTACTTGGAAAGCTTAGATTGGGAAGATCGTGGTTTGAGGCCAGCCTTGGCAAATAACCAGAGCAAAATGGAGTGGAGGTGTGGCTCAAGTGGTAGAGTGCTTGCTTTGCAAACACGAAGCTCAGAGTTGAATCTCCCATCCAAAAAAAAAAAAAAAAAAAAAAGAAATACATGTTTGGGAGAGGATTTCAGTGTTCTTCCTTGGATAATAAGCCAGGAGAGAGGAAAGCATACATCTCACAGTGCTGAGGAGTCAGTAGTCTCAAACTTGCCTTCCCAGAAGTCTTCTACACTCTGAGCATCTCACAAACCTGAGTGAAATTCGAGCATACAAAGGCACAAGTTTTTCATGCAACAAACACTAAGTGCAAGCCAGCAATTTTGTGTTTAATCAAAGATATGGGGATTCAGTTCCAGAGTTGAAGGACAATTTTTGACTTCTAAAGACACTGCTGCTCTCTCAAATGATGTTGTGTGCACTGTTTTATGTGTAATTTAAGAGTTATTCAATTTTCCACATAGAACTAAACATTATAAAATGGAGTTATATGTTGTGTCTGAAGGTCTTGAGTTCTTTTATTTGTCTATGCTTTTAGGAATTATCATTAAAATTTCTATACAGAAGCTGCTTTACATGTAAGCTACACAATGATTATTTACTTGGTATAATAGTGATTGGTATAAGCAATGCAGAATGTGTTAGAATCTGTGGAGGAGGTACATAAATACCAGGACCCAGCAAAGGCTGTAGAAAGTACTCAGTGTCAGCTCTGATTTGCATCATCACATTTAAATGCAAGAAGGAATGTTGACTCTAAAGAAAATCAAATACATTAAAACAAAGTTCTTTGCATTTTTAGAGGCATAGACAAAACAAGCCTGAAATCTACACCCTGTTTAAATGTCCTTGAGAGAAAAGAAAGAAAAATTTGCCTAATCATGAAATTGAGGAAAGAAGAAATAAATCCAGATGCTGAAGGGCAGAAAAGGAAATGCTAAATAATGATTTTATAATACAGAAATCTTTTTAGTCAAGAAATGCATTTTAAAATCTCATAGAAAGTGCTGTATTCAGTCAAATTGTCCTCAGACTATTCACTTAGAAAAAATAATATGGAAGATGGCTGAAATTTCAGCACAGGAAATAGCCTTTTTTGTTTTGTTTTAGCAGCCTAGTTTTATAGCTAAACTCTATTGGAGACCTGTCTGAGATTTCTATCATGATTGTTGTTAGTTCCATTTAAGGCATTTACCTATTAGCTATGCCCTTGAAAAATCCAGAATTGCTAAATAATAGCAGATTTGAGATTTATTATTTTTCCCTATAAAAAATGTTGCAGGCTGAGGAAGAGATTGGATATAAACTTTCATTGGAGTTGTTAATGTTTATCATTCTAAAGCTTCAGAATATTAGCATGCACCAAGCCCCAAATTAAATCAAGTGAAGACCTGTCAGAAGTAGCAAACCAATGTATTTTTTTTTGCAGTGCATAAATCCAATTTCACTTGAAAACATTGTAGTATATTGGAAAATCATTTCCCTATTTCTTTAATTGACAGCAGCTACTTTTCAGTACATTGCTTTGCCCAGACAAGGCTAATGTGACATAAAGGATGTAAATTGGGGTACAGTAGAACCC
This sequence comes from Castor canadensis, assembly GCF_047511655.1. Classification (NCBI taxonomy): domain Eukaryota; kingdom Metazoa; phylum Chordata; class Mammalia; order Rodentia; family Castoridae; genus Castor; species Castor canadensis. Next base: position 79,290,487 of record NC_133388.1, on the reverse strand, counting down.
ATGTATGTGAATCCACATTTTAGTTGGTATACCACAGTCCCACTAACCTGATTTCTTATAATGTTGGTGAGTCAGTTTCTCATGAGTAGATAGACCCTATTCTCAGGTGTGAGGAATGCCTTCTGGGAACCAAGGGTTAGAACATAGTACCCTTTCTCGGAGGCAGTGCGCATCAGAACATCAGAACATTACCTATGGTCTTTTCCTCAAGCCTGGCTTTGTTTTCTTTGGTGCCCTAATATGACTGATGTTGTGGGAACCCTTTCCAAATTGTGTTCCAAAGTCTGTCACTTCTCTTTTCCTGTCCTTTGCCCCTCACTGTGCTCTCAGCACAAGGAGTTCTTTTAAAAAGTAATCTTTTTCAGGTTGTTTTGGCTCCAAAAGATATACATGAATCATTTTGTCTCCTATTTTTTATGTCCATTGTTATGTTTGCAATGGAAATTTCATGATTTGACAAACTTTTCTGGGATAAGTCTCTTCTTTTTCCTTTAGCAAGGCAGAATGTACCATGCATACAGCATGAGATCGGGGTTCCAACTATCTTAGTTCAACCTAGTCATCTCCCAAGTAAATCTCTGCCTCTTCAAAGATTACTCTCTAGCCTATAGTAGGGTTCTTTTCTGCTTTCTCAAAGTAGATGGTGTTTTCCTTATTTATTTGTATGACTATTTCAACATTTCTATCTTTCTTATTGGACTCTGAGAGTGTGAATGCAAAGACTACGACTCTTCTATTTACCAATTTAATTCATAGAATGAATGCACAGTCTCTGATTCATAGTAAGAATAAAATGAAATAAAACAAATAAAGTAAAATAAAATATATAAAGTTTTCTATTAGCACTTGTGCTAATAACAATAATAATAATACAGGGCAGTATTCAGTAAAGACTATTTATAAAAAGGTTTTGAAGAAAATCTGTGACTCCTGAGTCTTAGATATTCACAGGTTTGAAGATTACCAGAGAGAAACAAGTTTATATGTTCCTATCTCAAATTTTCAGATATGCCACATATATCATATGTTTTATACATATGAGGAGATGCTATGATAACATGAAGCATTTTAATTTCAAACATTATTTAATATTATTCTATGAAATGCTCAAAGCATACATTAAATTAGAAAAAAGGCACAATACAAAACTATTACACAATCCTAATTGTATAAAATATAGGCATTAGGTAATAAATATATGCTAATAAAAATGAAAAAATAGTCATTAGTAAAAAATGAAATAAACACTTTACAGGGAGTGTTTAACTTCTCTATGATAGAATTAGGAATTACTTCAAATTTTTCTTTTTTGTGTTTTACAAATTTTCAACAATACACATATCTGTTTAAAAATCAAGGTATGATATATTTCAACTTAGAAAAAAGTAGGGAGAATAATTAGCAATACCTGTTTGCCAAAGTATAGTATTTATACAAATAGAAAACATATTTTGACTAATGACTGAAGGTTGAAGGAGTGAGTAAAAATGTTTTCAGCAAACATATTGTCATCTTGATTTTTAGAAACCATTTTTATGGAAGTATGGTTAATATACCAGCAACTGTATACATCATTATCATGACTTCTAAAATGCCCTTCTTCTCTCCTTTTTTTGATAAGTTATTTAACAGAAGATTTACCCTCAACAATTTTTAAAGTATGTAGTATAGTATTGATAACTATATGTACTAGGTTGTACAGTAGAGCTTTAAGACTTATTTCTCTTGCATCATTGAAACTATCTGCTCTTTGGCCAATACTCCAATTTGTCTTCTGCCCAGCCCTGGTAACTACCATTCTACTTTCTCTTATGAGCTCAAGTATTTTAGACTACTGATACATGAGGCATCTTGTGGTATTTGTTCCTCTTGCTTCACTCAGCATAACAGGATTTCTTTCTTTTTAAGGGTGAATAATATTCTATTAGATGTATATGTATAGAGAGACACATATATGTATATATATATGTATATGTATTTGTGTATGTGTGTGTGTGTGTGTGTGTGTGTGTGTGGTGTGTGTATAACTTATGGTCTTTATCTGTTCATTTGATTATTGAAATTTTGTTGTGTATTTTGAAGTCAGGAAGAATGATGCATGCCTCTTTGGGTGTTTCCATGTCCTTGCTACAGTACATAATGCTGCAATGAATGTGCAAGTACAAATATCTCTTTGGGATCCTGGTTTCAATTCTTTTGGATAAGTTTCCAAACTATGGTATATGGATCATTAGGTAGGTCTACTTTTTTTAATTTTTAGGGAACCTCCACAAACACTTGCAAAGTGTCTGTGCCAATCTACACTCATACCAACAGTGTACAGAATTCCTTTTCTATACTCCCTTGCGAACACTAGCTATCTTTTTGTATTTTTGATCATAGCCATCCTAAAAAGCATGAGGTAAAAAAGCATTATGATTTTAAATTTGCATTTTCCTGATGACTGGTGTATTGAGTACCTCTTCATTTGTCTGTTGGTCATTTGTGTGTATTATTTGGAAAAATGTATTCAAGTATTTTGCCCATTTTAAATTAGGTTATTTGTTCTGTTACTGAGTAGTTCAAATTCCTATTTTGGATATAATTTCTTTATCAAATTAACTGTTTGTAAACACGTTCTATTGTGTAGATGCCTTGTCACTCTATTGACTGCTTCCTTTGTGGCACAGAAGTTTTTAGCTTTTAGGTTTTAGTAGTCCCACTTGCCTAATTTTGCTTTTGTTGCCTGTGTTTTTGTGATCATATCCAGAAAACTACTGCCGAGGCCAGTGCCCATAGTCTTTCTTCCAGTGCTTTCATTTAGAACTTCTCCTGTATCAGGTTTCTGTTATGTTTTTAACCTGTTTTGAGGTGGGGTATAATAAGGGATCAGTTTTATTCTTTTGCATGTAAATACCCAGTTTTCCAGTATCTCTTATTGAAGAGACTATTCCTTCACCCTTGTGTTTTCTTGCCTCCCTTGTTAAAGAGCAGTTCCCTGCAAATGGATGGGTTTATGTTGGCTCCTATTCTGCTTAGTTGGTCCGTATGTCTATTTTTATGACAGCACCATGCAGTTGTGATTACTGAAGCTTTGTAAGATATTTTGAGGTCAAGAAGTTTGATGCCTCCAACTTTGCTCTTCTTCCTCAATATTGCTTTGATTGTTTGGGGATCTTTTTAAGTTCTGAATGAATTTTAAGATTTTTTTTCTGTTTCTATAAAAATTGGTATCTTGTTAATTCTTTAAAAACCTGTAGAGATTCTTTGGAGCAATCTATAAAATAAAATAATCATATCTTTAATCTTTAAAGAAAAATTGAATTTGGTTTCTTTTTTAAAAAAATACTTGTGTTGGTCTTAGGACTTGAACTCAGGACCTCATACTTGCTAGGCAAGTGCAAATATTGTGTACACATGTATGTAAACAAAAAATGAGACCCGTTGAACCTATTCCAGGAATGGAGGGAAGAGAGATAAAGGAGATTGATGGAGGGGGTGAATTCAACTATGATATCTTGAAAGAACCTTTGTAAATATCACAATGTACCCCCAGCATAACATTAATAATAAACAAACAAATAAATAAATAAGTAGATAAGTGGTGTGGTTCAAGTGATAGAGCACCTGCCTAATGAGCCCAAGGCCCTGAGTTCAAACCCCAGTACTACCAAAAAATGTAAATAAATAAATAAATCTTACATAATAAAAATTAAAAATTAATCATTTTGAAGAGAAGTTTTATATTCACAGTAAAACAGACTAGAAGTCATGGGCATTGCCTATATAACCCCTGACTCACATAGCATCCCCCCACTATCAAATCCTACACCAAAGTGGTACATTTATTATCATTCTTGAAACTTATATTGACACATTCTTAACTGCATCCAAATAAAAGAAATTTCTTTTTTTTTTGGTGGTGGTGGTGGTATTTGGGTTTGAACTCAGAGGCTCACACTTGCCTAGCTTTACTACTTGAGCCCCACCACAGCTTTTTGCTTTAATTATTTTGGGAGTAGTTTCATGCTTCCATGGCTCAGTTGGCCTGAACAGTGATTTTCCTATTTATGCCTCCTGTGAATCTGTGCCACATGTGAGTCTCACAAACTTTCTGCCTGGGCTGGCTTACACCTGGATCCTCTTGATCTCCACCTCCTAAACAGCTGGGATTGCAGGCATGAGCTTCCAAACTGGGCCAGGAAATTTCTTTTTATGCTTATTAAGGTACTAGTGTAAGAAAATATATTCTTGAAAATGCACATGATCCAGTTTGAACATTTGAAGCATTTAAAATAAAATAGAAGCCAATTAGTCTAAGTCAGAGCCTCCAAGTTACATTTAGGAGTTTGCCTTAGGGAGGTAGGTCAAGTCTAAGGAACAGGGTACAGACAGAATCATTGAAATCAAAAGTGTGAAGGATGGGATGTCACATGCCATAAATCACTCTTGGTCAAGGGAGATGGCAGCCTCAGATCATACATGCAACGCTGTGCTTAACTATAGGCATTAAGTTTTAAAAGGGATGTTGACAAGCAACAGCATGAAAATACAAAACTAGTAAAAATCATCTAAGAATTAGGTTTGGGCAATAGGTATCATTGTCTTTAATTATTAAAAAGTTTGTGATATTAAAGAAGGATTAACTTTTCCTACGCTCTCCAAAGCAGAATAAGGAACAACTTTGAGAATGATAAACTGGACAGCTGGAACTGTCTGGAGTGGGAGAGAAGTCTTGTAACTCAGTGAACTTTTCCTCTGGCTCAATCCAGAGTCTGGGGGAATACCTGCCATTGCTTTAGGAGCTATATTGACCTAGGTTAGAGGCTGGATTCTAGGGCCCTGTGGCATCTGGACAGAGTTGTGTCCCCATTAAAAACACTGGATGGCAGTCACTGAACCTGTTAATCCTCAGCAGAAAAAAGTACCACCTATGTCTCCAAGGCTCTGTAAAGATATAATATGATAATATACAGAAATTTGAAACCACAGGATTAGAGAGTAACATCTGAATTATCAAATCTACAATAGGGAATCTGGGGACTAGAGTTTTCCTCACACTAAATTGTCTGGAGATAAACCAGGAATTGCCTAAAAGGTAGTTCTTACCTAACCTAGTAAGCTGGGAAGAAGCAGAGCTCATTAGAGAAGTTTATTTAATAAAGAGTAGGAACACTATTTGAGCATGCTTGAAATTGGGAAAAATAAATCACATACTCAACAAAATTAGCAATGTATTAAGACATAACAGAAGTTTCTAAATCATGTGTCAGAACACAACTAGTGTAATTTAAAAAGTATGTGCCTCCAGGTAGAACACATTGGTTTTAGGGAGGATGCGTTTAGACAAAATCCTAGTTTTTGAGCTAGCACTGTCCTATCCAATATTATAACCACCCCTCCATGTGTCTCCTGCGAACTTGAAGTGTGTTTAGTTCTAATTGAGATGTGCTATAAGTATGAACTTTAATCCAACTTTGAAGGCTTTGTTTAAAAAATATAAGCTAGCTCATTAATGTTTGTATGTTGATTTAATGTTTGTATGTTGATTTAATGTTGAATGATATTTTGGACATATTAAGTTAAAGCATATTTAAAAAATGAATTTTACCTGTTTATTTTTACCTCCTTAAAGTGGCCAGTAGAAACTTTAGAATTTATGTGTGGCTCACATTTGAGGCTCACATATTTTTGTTAGGCTGCAACAGGATACAGTGTCAGGAATTGAGCTCACCAAAGTAACTTGCAGAAAGTGTTTTTGTTCTAGACACAACTCAGTTTCTAGTGAAGGTAAATCTTAGGTAGTTTTGAAAAAGTTAGTTTTGAGAGTTTTTTTTTTCCTGAAAGCCTCATTTGGTCTCTTGGTCTGTTCTTCCTAATCACTTCTCCTGCTCTCAAGTTGTATAGAATATCTCAGGTCTTCTCATAAACAGAATCTTTGCTTAATATTAAGGGCCTCATCACTGGCCCCCCCAAAGTAGCTGCACTGTTTCTCAAATTTAACATGCATAGAAATCAGGGGTAGTAGGTCTTGTTGGATGTACAGGAGGCTGTTAGTTGGTCTGCAAGGGGCTTGAGATGATGCCAAAGCTATGGGTCTAGAGAATACACATAAAGAAGCAACTTAGTCCCACCAGACATCAACATTTGGGAAAAGAAACCATCAGAGGAAAAACCCTCTGTCCTTAATGAATTTACTCCTCTTTCTTCTCTTAGATTGAGCTGTATCCATAGGAGGTGAAATGAACAGGCCACAGCACAACTAATCTGCTCAATTCTACTGTTGCAAAGATTGATGGAGACTATCCTGTGATCAATTTGGTCATGACACTGGGTATCAGTCATGAGCTTGACTGAAATGAATGGAATCACTTTACTCCAATCTGGTTTGCTTTCATTGTGTAAACTTAGCTGGTCCTGAGGGTTTGGGGTCAGGGAAATCAGGCTACACCTAAGTCTACTAACCTTCCTAGGATAATTTATTTTTGAACAAAATCAGCTTATTCATGCATATTAGTTATTATATGAGGCAATCAATCAATTTGCTTGCCTTATTCATGTTCTTTTCTTAAAAGAACTGCTAAAGTTAAAAAATGTCACAATTTAATACTTACAAAATGACATTTTGTTACTAGATAATGAGATTTATCCTTAAATTAATTCACAAAATCAGTCCTAGAAAACAATTTCTACAGAAGATTTAAAAAAGTTTGAAACAATTATGTAATATTTTGAATGAATTTATAATCTGTAAAATGGCTACTTTGAAGAAAAAGCCTTACATGATTTTATAATTTTTTTTTATATTTCAAAAATGATTTTATAACTTAAGTCTCAATTTATAGTTCTTTAGAGCATCATTGCAATGTGGATATATCTAAGAAATACATTTTGCATGACACTGGGGGTTTTGGGGTTTCTTGGATGGAAACGTTAAGTTCCTGTGACCTTGAACTCCATTTTCTGTCATTTGTAACATCAAATTACTTCACTGTTAGTTCCTTTTCTTGTTATTCCTGCAGTGGCCTCCTTATTTTAATTCAGATCTGGTTCAAAACATTGGCTGCTACTTTGACCTACACTGACATTTCAAAGGCTGAAGAATAATTAGTGAAATAAAAACCTCATAATTACTTTCTAGCACACACCCACACAAAGCCTTTTGTTGAGCTGGCAAAATGGATCAGGATTTTGTTGTGTTGTGTTTTGTTCTAAATGATTGAGCATGGAAGTAAGGTGAAGTGACAGACATTTCTTGAATGCACAAAATGATCTGAAAGCTAAGATACTCAATGTTTCAGCTAACAGTACTGAAATCTTAAGAATCAACTTCATTTAACATCTGATAACTTTAAATGCTAACAAAAGGACTCTTTTGTGGGATTACTTTAAAATAGCATACGATATAATATTAATGATGACAATCTAGTTAATTTTTTGTAGACTTTTGGCTAATTTGAAAACCATGAATTGTTCTGATTCAGATATTAAAATAGTTCTATTACTTCTTGTATCCTATGAAAATGCTTCCTGCAGCACACATTATGAAATATGTTTTTGCTGCCTTTTCTCTTTCCTTTAATCTGATTTTTTTCCAGTGGGTTTAAGCTTTTGCATGGGGATCTAGCATATTTTTTGTACCTGACTTCTTCAATAACAAGATAGAAAAGCTGATGATTCCTGCCTATTATGTATTGACCCAGTGTACAAAATTCATCACTGGGCAATTTGTGGTATTGTTTCCATAGAAAAAATAAAGTTTCAAATAGTACTTGATATTATCTTGCCAAAAGGCTTTCAGAGTATTGCTTATTTATAAGTCAGGTACTGCCCACCCTAATGAGATTCTTTGAAGCATAGATTTTATTTTGTCTGTTTTTCATTTGATCATTTTTTACTACTGTGTGTACTGTTTGTAGTCTTTATAAAAAATACCTAATGAACCAGACACTGGTGGCTCATGCCTGTAATCTTAGCTACTGCGGAGTCAACTACAAGGAGTATCATGGTTTGAGGCCAACCCATGGCAAAAGGTTTATGAGACGTCACCTAAACCAACAGATGGGTGCAGTGGTGCATACCTGTCATCTCATCTCTGCAGGAGGCTGAGATTAGGAGGATCACAGTTCCAGGCCAGCCTGAGCAAAAAAGTTCACAAGACCCAATCTCAACAGAAAAAGTTAAGTGTGGTTGTTGACTTCTGTCATCCCATCTACTTCAGGAAACATAAATGGGGGAGTACAGTCCAGGTCAGTTTGGGCAAAAAGAGAGATTCTCTTTTGATATTGATATATGGGTTATGTAGCCTGTGGAAATTTCTACAGTGTAGGATAATGTAACTGAAAAAATTAGATTATGTCTTAATATTATTATAAAAAGAGTTCTGATTTTGTAGACTCTGCAAGTGTCTTGAGGACTCCAAGGGCTCTTGACCCACACTTTGAGAACTCCTGAATCAATAATGAAAGTGAGAGTATGAGTAAAAACTCTTTATTATTAAAATCCTAGGTGGATTGAAAACCACATCTCAAACAGAAACAAGCTGCTGTAAGAATGTTAGGGATGTGCTTCACAGATCTCTTACTAAGCAATACCACCTCTGTGGATATTAACTGTATTGGCCCACAGCAGCATCCCAAGAATCTCAAAGTAGAGAAGAGATTATCTGCAGGGGTAGATTTTGTCTAGGGTAATGAAACCAATATAAAGCTTCATAGCAAGCCCACTGGTTTTTAAGAGAATTATGCTATCATGAACACTGGCACCTTGAATTAAAAGAGACAGGAATAAAAAATGAGAAAAGGTCTTTGGACTTCTGAAATTCTATAAGCAGGAACCAGGTTGAGAAAGCTATTGGGCTTCACACATTAGTCATTTTTCATGGAAAAGGAAGAATGACTCGGAAGGTGGACCAGTGAGCCCAGAGGGCAGAGCCAAGAGCTGTGAAGAATCATTTTCAAAGAATACCGTCTACTCCTAATTATGGAGCTGGTAGCACATGCCTAGTTGGAGTTCAGAATTACTATAAATCCATGATTCCTATTATATTCTAGGGTGTTTGTTTTTTTTTTTAATGGATCTATAGTAATTATGTCTCTTTCAGCCCTGTAGTGCATGAGCGTGTGTACTTGCATATCACATATTCATTTTGTCTCTTTAGTTCAAAAGTCTTGAGATCAAGAGGTACTGTACACTCAAGGAGTACAGGAAATATAGCCAAGGAGTTCATGTATATCTGTACCTTGTTAATATAAGGAGACTCTAGATAGCTTTACTATAATGAAATAGACTTTTGTAGGCCTTCACAGTGGGTAACTACATTTTGCACATGGCAGTTACATGAATCATTGGAGACCATCAGGCAGACTAATGGTTGTTGGCTTCTAACTTTGCTCTAAATAAGCTTTGGCTGCTAGTCTTGATGCCCTTTGTGCAGTCTCCTCTCACATTTAATTAGGACTTTTGCTATGTGACAAATAGAATATGGTGGAAGTGACTGTTTACAAAAGCCATTGAAGCGTCTACCTTGGCCTCCTGGAGTTCTCACTCTGGGTGAAGCTAGACATCCTGGGACAGGCCCAAGTAGAGTGGATCTGATGTTCTGGTACTAGCACAGTACTTGCCAGTGCTGTGTGGAACAGCATAGAACTGAAGGGAGAAGCTTGTATTTTCCTCCCTAAGGAATCGAGGCTCTGAGACTTGTTCTACAGATATTCTGGGATATGAATCTTGCATAACTGTTGAACTTTTTGAACTGAGACTAAGATTATTAATCCCTAAAATAAAGATATCAATAACAAAATTTCAAAGATCTTTAATAATTTGAAAGTACTATATTTTATAAATCTAGTTCAACATAGAAAAAATCTTTGAAAGCATCTGATGTTTTCTTTCCTTGGTTGGCTTGGTATAATTTTTAATAATTTGAATGAAATAACATTTTATGTCATTTCTTTATCTGTCATCAATTGAAATCTGCCATTCAGATTCAACAGAAATGTAGGGTTTTTTTCCTTCAGTATGAATTAAAAACACAGTGTATCAATGAATTATTTTTAACTTGAAAGAGATAGCTAGAGATTTCAGTTTCACATCAACAATATGGTTGGATTTTGATTGTTATTGTTTGAAAATATATTTCAAATCAACTACATATTGTAGAAAATATATTTCCAAGCATATAAATAAAGATAAGGCATCAATGATAAAATGAGACAAGAATTTTTGGTTGAAAGAATATGTGGTTAATTCCAGCAGTATTATCATATTTATACTTAAAACCCAAACCAGCAGATTTATTTTCAGTTATTCATATGGCTTATCATGTGTTCAGTGTTTCACAATATTGGTAAATTCTGAAAGTAATTTGGGCATTTAAAAATTTTCTGCCTTTAGCAAGAAAAGATAATGAAGAGAAACTACTGTCTTTTCATATTAAGATCTCTTTAATTCAGCAATAAATATTCACCAAAGGCATGCTATCTTGAGATAAGGTCACTTTGACCATCTATTCCATTAAAAATATGTTTATTTTCTTTACAGGTGTCATCCATTAGGACAGGCAATTGATGCTTCAGCTAGTGGCCTTTGTCAAGTAAATAAAACTTATTTTTAATGGAATGGAAGTTTCTAAATGACCCAATCTCAAGAAGCATGCACTTTGGTGAATATTTATTTATTATAAACTAGTCAGCTGAAAATGCAATTTGTGCTGCAGAAGATGATCTGGTTATTTATGAATAGCATTATATCAGTAGTGATCATCTAATTAGAAAAAAAAATCCTTGAGGCACTCAGAAAATCATGCTGGTGTTCAACAGTCTCTAATTTTCTCTTATTTGCTTTTTTTCCATTCCCAGTGCTCTTTCTACACTTGTATCTTCTCCCTGTTCCCATTTATTCCATCTCTTGCCTCTATTTTGTCCCAACCTCTCAACCCAGTCTTTCTTTATTAAGTTACAATCATTCTTTATCCTTCTAGGACCGATTCAGGAGGCTGTAGCATGCACATGTTTCCCTTAGACTTCCATCTCTCGTCTTCCCTTTTTTTCTATTTACCGGAATTGGTCCTTCCCATTGGTTTCTTTATATCTCCAGAGCATCTTACCAGTTTCTCCAGGTAGGGGAAAGCAACCACACTTTTTCAAGAGTGCCCAGGATCTTAGTCAAAGTAATTATAAAGGTAACAGTTAAACAAAAAATGGAAAAATCAATTATTATTATTCTTCAAGTCTCAAATTACTCAGTAATATTTTAATCTCAATATTTCACATTTCATTTTTCTTTAATGACAACAGATTGCCATTAAACAATACAATGGTCATAGTTAGCTTTCCCCCTTTTGCTTAGTATCAAACTAGGTATGGACTTTACCAACTTCTTGATGGTTATTCAGCATTGTTCTTACTATAATCAGATTACTGACCAATGGCTACTTCTGGTTCTGTACAAATCCTAAAGTGGACTTTCTCCAGTGTAATTGGGCTACAAAGGCTATAGCAACAACAATCACAAAAGCCCCAAATCTAAATTTTATAATACAATCAGAATGTGTTTCTTTTTATTTTATTTTAAAATTGATTTTATTATAATTATTAATTCATATTAACTTTACAAAGTAATGGTTTTCACTGTGACATTTCACATATGCATAGACTATACTTTGGCCATGTCCACCCTCCCTTCTTTCCTCTCTTCGCTTCTACTTACTTACTTCTTCCTCTCCCTGGTCCCCTTCACTTTCTCTTATAGTCCCTCTTCTATTGTCAGATATATATATATATATGTATATATATATATATATATAGTTTTTTTTTTGGTTTTCATAGTATGAGACATAATATGCATTGTTTCTATTTTTATATCTGGTTTATTTTGCTTAACATGATGTCTTCCAGTTCTATCTATTTAACCACAAGTGACATGATTTCATTCTTCATCATGACTTAATAATAACCCATTGTAGGAATATACTGTATGTTTATCCGTATTTTCTTTATTCATACATTGACTGATGGACAACTAGGCTGATTCCATTGCTTGGCTATTATTAACACAATCAACACAGGTAAACAGGAATCTCTTTTACATGCTGACTTCATTTTGGGGGGAAAATATTCAGAAATAGTATAGCTGGATCATAAAATAATTTTATTTTTAATTTTCTGAGGATCCTTCATACGATTTCCATAGTGGCTATATTAATTTACATTCTTATCAACAGTATATAAGGAAAGGTTCTTTTTGCTCCACAAGAGATGAGAATTGAACTCAGGGCCTCAAACTTGCTAGGAAAAGCTCTTGACTCACACCCCAGTCCTTTAAATTTTTTTTATTTAAGGCTGCTTTACAGGCAGTGTCTTGTGCTTTTGCTCAGGCAGACCTTTGCACATGATCTTGCTATGTCTGCCTCTCAAGTAGCTGGGATTATAGGCATGAACCACCATTCTTTGATTGGATTACTTAGAAACTCATTCTTTATTAACATGATAAATAGAATTTATTTGCAACTGTGGGTTGGCTAGGAGGGTGGTAGCCATTCTAGTTACTGATGGACCCAAGCTCATGGGGGCTCCTCCTCAAAATATGCCACTGTTATTTCTGTGGTGAGGTGGTACATGGAGCTGAGAGTAGAATCACTTACACATGGCCCCACTCACTGCCTAAGTCGCTAGCATACAGTCACTAGAATTGGGGACTGTGGGTTCAAATGACACTGCAGATCAGATCAGTTCTTTCCCTTGCCTTCACTTTGGGTTATGAATGCTGGATCATATGTAGGAATGCTGGAGAAAAACACCTAGGGATGATTCAAAGTAAGACATTGTCACCCTATGAAAGTCATAGCAGATGGGAACCCACTTTTGTTTACACATTTTATGATGAACCTCTAAATTTGGAGTCATAGTAATCTGTTTTTGTTTAAGTGCCATGTCTTTGGGTTATTTCCACTGTTTTGGCAATTCTAAGATAAAAACAACAGATGCATATGTTCTGAGAGGAGTGCATGGATATGACAGAAACCCAATCTTAGCCATTGTATAACCAACAGATACAATGACAATTCATTTTTGTTCTTAAAAGTTTTTTCAATACTTTGTTTTAAGCTGTTATAGAAAATGGATTTTTCTATTATTTATTTGCATTGGATAACACCAATATCTGGTGAGCATATTTATTTTTGCATATTCATATTATACTAGTTCAGTTATGATATATGAAGCATTATTACAGATTTTGAAATTAGAAAAGTATGTCATTTGCAAAAGAAATATTAAGGCCTAGTTTATAGTATCTATACTTAAATTTTTTGTTTCATCAATTATTATTTTAGCCAAAACTTTCAAAACCATGTTAAATAAATTGGAACTATTAACTGTATTTATCTTGCCATCAGTTTTAATGGAAATCTTACTAACACTTCCCCCAAAATGAATATTTTAGCTATTTTGCTTTTTTCCTTCACTTTTGAATTCCTTACAATGGAATTTTATTCAGCCACAAAGAAGATTGAAATTTGTCATTTGCAGGTAAATGGATGGAACTAGAGAACATCATCTTAAGTGAAGTTAGCCAGGTTCAGAAAGCCAAAAGCTGCATGTTTGCTCTTATATGTGGAACACAGTCCTGACACACAGGAATATCATGAAAAACAGGTCACACTAAGGGGAGGTCATATACAAAAGGGGGAGGATAAAAAAAGGAAGTTAAGAAGGGGAATATGTTTGATGTACTCTCTATACAAGAACGAATATAAAATTTCTAGACTTGCTGAAACCACCAAAGAAGGGGATTAAGGTAGAAAGAAGAAAAATAGAGGAGATGAACCAATTCAGATTAAAATACATATATACATGGAAATGTCACAAGGAAACTCCCTATGTAGCTATCTTAACCAAACAAAAACATCATTTTTTTTCTTTTATAAAATTGGAGAACAGAAGGGACGAACTGGTGTTCTATCTGGCAGGGGTGGGGAGTGATACCAGTGGGAGGGGAGAGGACGTGGGGAAAGGCTGTAGGAGGATGAATATGGTGCAAATACTGTGTACACACGTATGTAAATGGAAATATGATATCTGTTGAAACTATTCCAGGAATGGAGGAGTGGGGATAAAAGAGAATGGTAGAGGGGGGCATTCAAGTGTGATATATTTGATATAGTATAAGAACTTTTGTAAATGCCACAATGTATCCCTATCAAGGACAACAATAAATACATTCTGCATTCTACCAAATGCTTTATAAGGCATTTAGTTTGTCTTATTTTGATTTTGGATTTGTTGCAGACTGTTAATTTTTTTTATTCCTCATCATTTTTTGTTTTTGCTTTGCTTGTATTCCTTATCAAATCTTATTTTATTCACATTTTATTTTTAACTTGAATTGGACTTTTGAACATTTTGAATTGGGATATTATTTGCTCATTTTTATTTAGCATATTTACATGCATCTTATTTTTGTGAAGATTTGGTAAGATTATAGTATTGGGGAGCCATAGTTGAAAGTTCATGAAAAACAATATATTTTGTAAGACTGGTGCAATATTGCAGTTTCTATCATATAGAAAATGTAAATTAGAGCAGAGACAGGCAAGATTAGAAATGGCTGTCTGCAGCCAAATAAGACTGTAGATCTGCCAAGGTGTATCCTGATTGGATAAACACAACCATAACAACATCGGAGAGCTCATCTTTACATTGAGAATTGATATAAAGTGATCCTGGAGGTTTACAGTATGGACATGCCTTCCAAAAATATGAACATCTAGAAGAAAAGGTATTGTCAGTATAGATTTTAAATTGATTTGTAAAGGAAGCCCATTTTAATTTCCTTCTAATAGATATGCAAGTTAGTGTACCCCATTAGAAATCTAATTTTGGCAATATCCATGACTAGGGTTTAGTCAGTCACGTAATATTTGGTGACCTGCATGTGCCTGCTCAGTTTGGTAGGGTACTGAGGGGTAGGTAGATGAAGTTCCTCATTCCAAATCTGTGTTTTCACAAGAGTTTTAGAGTAATTAAGAGAGCACTAGAAGTCTTTACAGAGGCTGCCACCCAGAAATGGATTTTCAGCTGATGCCCTAGTGCAGATGCAGGGTCTTCTGAAAGGAAAGGGCAGTAGTTCCTCTGCAGTACTGCTTGTCAGAATCAGACAAGGGGCCCACAGCTCATCACAGATCAGTTAAATTAGAATCACTGGTTTTGAGAGCTCCATTTTTGTTTCCCAAGTGCAGGCAAATTTGAGAACAATTTCTCTAGGGTTCTTTATCAGCTTTTCTACGTTAAGCTGGGAGTGGAGAAGGGTTGGTTTTTACAAAGTAGTCTTGCCTTAGTATCATCTAAGATCTTATGAAGCAGAATCTCTACATCTATGTTGGAGTCCTTCAAAGAATCAGTTTGAGCAGTTAAAAGGGCAGATGCACTGCCTAGAGACCACACTGTAAATATACTTGTAATGAAGCAAGCTTCTCATGGGAACTAACTTTTCTGGTAAGTGCAGGGAAATAATGAATTCACTTTTTAGGGTTATGGTAGCTATTCTGTGTGATGTATTTGCATATGGATGCTCTAATGGGAAGACTACAATTATTTTCTGAGATCAACAACATGAATATTAATAGTGTCATTCGTACAGGTACTAAGCAATCAAGAAATGAAACAACTCACATGAGATCACTCTTATGCTTTGGAGACATGCACTGAAGTTTACTATCCTCTAAGTCACTACCATACAATTTAAATAAAATGTATGTACAAGGGGGTAATTTTGGTTTTTTGGCATATGACAGGTGGTGAGTAATCTGGCTTTTATACTAACATCTTTCAAGTTTCCTACAACATAGGCAAATTTGTGATATTTATGTATATACTCTCCACTGGTGATCATGTGGAAGATTCACTTCCTCAAAATTGCTAACTGAATCAATTGATACACCATAGTAGTTTCAAAAGGCATTGCTTCTTGTGTGTGTGTGTGTATGTGTGTGTGTGAGGATACTGGGGATAGAACTCAGGGCCTCATGCATGCTAGGCAAGTGCTCTAATACTTGAGCTACATCCCTAGCCTTTTTGTTTCTGGTTTGCTTTTGAGACAGGTCTTGCTTGTAACCTTTGCCCACACTGGCCTTGAGCTCACAATCAATCCTCCTGCCTCTTCTTCTCAAGTAGCTGGCATTGGTCTTTATGTGACATATGAGGTCATAATAGGGTGTTCAATAATAGCTATTGTTTCTAAAGAAGTCACTCCGTGCTAGAGGTGGTGATAAGAATTTTCTATATTCTAAATGTGTTTATTCCTAACAATAATGATATGAGGAAGTATTATTACCCCATTTTAGGAAATTGACACCCAGATCTTGGGTAGTGTTTCTTTCCATCAGATAATCAGATACTGATGAAGAAAGGATCCAACTCAAATCTGTCTGATGCCAAGGCATGAGTTCCAATCACTATGCAAATAACTTCAATATATTTCTAGAACTTAGATAAGCAACCCATTCTGTTGAGAGAAAATACCTGCACTTGTTTGTCTACTGGCTAAGGAGAAAAAAGGAAAGCAGCCATTACCAGTATACTTTTATGATTACATGGGCTGGGTCCATCCTCTTCATGTATTCTCCCAGAGAGCATGATTTAGTAAGCATAAAAAAAGAGAATAGTTCCCAAATTTTAATGTGTATCAGAATCCCCTGGAAAAGAAATAAATAACATGAAAGCCCAAGCTTGCTGAAATAGGACAGAGCTAGGGTCTCTGTAGTTTACCAAGTTTGTCAGTTGACTTTGATACCTACCAAAGTTTGAGAACCACTGGAATGAGGTATTAGCCAATGAATCTCTTATGCAAGTGTCATTGGTTCAAGAAAGTAATGCAGAGATGCAAGCAAACTAGTGGTAAATACAGAACTACATACAGATGTGAATGTATGTACGTATATAAAATATTACAATTCAGACTTTTTAAATTGAGCTATTCTGCACACAAATTCTGGTAGCATTTAGTGTATAAGATATGAATAAAATATATGTCCAATTTATTTGAGAAATGCTACAGGTCAGACTTTCTTCATGAATATTCATAATTCCCAACAAAATACAAATAGCTCCAAGAATTCCTGAAACAAAAATGTGGATTTTTTATTTCTCTAATTTTTAGCAAGCCAGTTACCTTACAAACATTTTACAAAACCAAAACTTATTTAAACTTATTTTTATTGCATATCTATTAATATCTCCAGGGCACTAGTTTGAGAAGCATTAATATAATGACAAAATAATTTAAAGATATGTGAAATTCAATTTTAGAGACCCCTTTTTTTGAAAGGTATGTTGTTGCTTTTGCTACATGTAAAATGTTTTCTACATGTTATATATGTATAATTGTAATGAGGTAATGAAATATTAGCAAAAAGAAAGAGTATAAGGAGTAATTAAGAAAGGGATGTTTTAAAATAAATATTTTAATGAGCTATGCAGTTGTGATGCTATGACAATATTCATAAGATAGAAGAGGATGGTAAGATATGAGCCTTCCAAGATTTTAATGAGATTCATGAAGAGTTCTATGCAATAAGATGTATATGTTAAAGAGCTGTAATGAGGTGAATATGTGAGATGGTTTAATGAGCTATGTCTCAGGAAGTGTCCTGTAAGATGGGCATCCTTCAGGGCTGAAATGAGATGGGTGAAAGGAAAAGTGTAATGAGCTGGTCACATAAAGGAGAAGCATTATAATTAGATGCATAAAGGAAGAAAGGAATACAAATTTTCAAAATATGTAGGATATAACGGAAACTAGGTTTTAATGTAATAAGATGCAGAAATGAAATGACAATGAGATATAAAAATGAAATCGTGTAATGAGATATGTAAGGACTGTGTAATGAGATGTGCATGTTTAAGGGGTATAATGAGATGCAAGATGGGAAAGGTATAATGAGATGAGCACGTTAAACAATCTAATGAGGGCATAAAGGAAATGATGTCATGTCATATGAAAATTGAAGAAAGTAATGAGATGTACATTTTAAAGGACTATAATAAAATAGATAAAAGAAACCAAGGAGAAAGAAGAGATTCAGAAATTAAATCTTGTTATTACAAAGTGAAAAAGAAGCAAAAAGTTATGAGGGGGTGTGTCACACCCATCATCTCTCAGACCATTGTCTTCCAGTTATTTATTCAGACTTGGACAAACATTTTTTGCTGTCCAACTATGTGATAAATACTTTTCTGTGGAAATGTAAAGGTACACATGATTCTCATCTTTCAGGGACCAAAAATACATACAAGTATATTCAGTATAATGCAATATATCACAAATAATAAAATAGTACAAAAGTTTAGAGAAGAGAGATTATTTGAGGTCAAGACTTTTTACACATCACCTGAATCAACAATTCCCTTGTGTTCTCTTTCAGTTTTATAATTCTACTGTTCATTTCTCCATTTCTTTGATCTCTGGATTTTTCCTTGTACTCTTTATTCTTACATAAGTAACTTTTTACCTATATTTTCAAATCTAGTTCTAATATGTCATCCTGAAAATATTTTCTTCTGATCTGTTTCCAGCTTAAAAACAAAAGAAAACAAATAAAAGTCAACAAAACTGAATTTTTATGATATACCTTATATAAATACCATGATACAGCTATTCTCCTGAGTGACTGATATCAATGACCTTAACTGTCTGTGTGCTCTTCCTGGTGAGAATTAGATTTGGTTCAGTGTTATTTCACTCACTGAGACTAAAACTTTCATGTAGGCAGTACTTAATAATTATTGAGTAATTAGCAAGATATATAACTTGGCCCATGCTATTCATGTGAATGCAAATAATACAGATTTTTATTTTTTCATTCTTATGAATAATAGATTCAGAAGAATGATTCAGTTATAGCAGACAGAAGTTACAATAAACCACTTCGAAAGAAGGCTCCCTCACAAAATCAGAATGCTTCAATATGAAAAATTCCTCCTCATTCGTGAGTTTGTTAAGATTTGGTTTCACCATAAAGACACTGACTCTTACATGAGTGTGCCTGCCTTGTTTTTCACCAGACAACTGTTTGCTTCATTTACAAGCACTTCAGTATATTCAGGAACTCAAGTGCTATTTTAATCAGTCTTGGAAGGAAATAACAGAGCAATTCATTACTGAACTCATCAACCTGAAGAACTATTGTTTCAGATGTCATTTTTGAGTATTCTTCATTACAAGATGGCCTTCACATGATAAAAAGCCCAGATAGAACAGCATGGATCTAACTTTTTATTTTATGTGTTCCATATTGAATTCACCTGGGAGGTAGGCCATGGCAAGAAAATCTTGTTCAATTATTTACAAACTGGATGCAGCTGTGAAGTGCATGGTGCAGAAATCCCAATCATTTATGTACGATTTTTCTTCCACAGGTCATGCATATGATGAAATAACATTCATAACCCATCAAAGCCCCAGAGACAGCTGCAGCTCACAGTACAGAAAAGCATACACTTGTTGTCAGGTGGAAGAGGGAAATTCATCTTTTCTTTGTCAGAGGCTTGACCTTCTGTTTTCCCTTGTTGATTCTCTCAGCAAAAACTTGCCTGCCAACTTGGTATTCATGACTCCAGGATTCCTCTAATATTTAGGGTATTGATTATTTTCAAAATTGTTTCTTGGGTTCTGTTCTCCCCCTCATTCTTCTTGAGTTTTGTGTTAATTCTTACACTGTGTCTCTAGTGTTTCGCCAGCCAAATCTTTCCCACACAGGCCATTGCTCACTCACTCTGGCCAGGTTTGTCTGTAAGTCTATAATGGTTTGGCTTATTTCTTCATATCACATTGAAGAAGTAGCTGAAGCATTAAAAGTTCTCTGAACTATATTTTCCACATGAGCATTTTTTCTCTGTTCAATCTTGACTCCTCAACTTTCTCTAGACATCCCTACACTTTGACTGCTTTGGCTTCTATACTTCCTGCTACTAGAATGTGAGAGAAGATTCCAGAATTGTTAGGCAGGAGTTATTCCTACCATCAGCATGGATGGCACCCCATCTTCTGAATTGTAAGCAACTGATATGCCTGTTTATATAAATAATGAGTCATTCCTGCTCTCCTAAGCTGCAGAACACTATGTTGTGGTTTATAGAGGACAATTTTATTCTAGAAGACAGGACCACTCTGTGGCACAGATATGGTGGTACAAGTTTGTAATCTGAGTGCTTGGGAGACCAAGGCAGGAAGACTGTGAGTTTGAAGTTAGCCTGGTCTACACAGTGAAACCCTATTTCAAAAAAAGCAAAACAATACAAAATAAAAATAAAAATACAGAGCCAGTTTAGTTTTCAGAGACCTGTACACCTGGATGTTCAGATGTCCTTTGTCATCTCCTTCTCTAAGAAAGACCATCATTTATGGAACACTTTTCCATCCTTTAGACAGAGGAACAAATCAAGCTTCTTGTTTGTCTAATTTTGAAGAGGATGTCTGCTAACATATCCTTACTTTTACTCCAGTTCTGATTAGTGCTTTTTTGTGTGTGTGGTCCTGGGACTGAACTCATGGTCTTGTTCCTTTCACTTGAGCTGTGTACCCAGATCCTTTTCGCATTAGTTATTTTTCAGACAGCGTCTTGAACTTTTGCCTGGGTAGTCTTCAGACTGAGATCTTCCTATCTCTAGCTCATGTAGCTGGAATTTTAGAATAACCACACCTGGTTTGTTTGTTGAGATAGGGTCTTGCTAACTTTTTTCTGCCTGGGCTGGCCTTGAACCATGACCTTTTTTTCTCTGGCTCCTGCATACCTGGGATTGCTGGTGTATATCACCCTGCCTGTCTAGCCCTTAGTGTTTTGTTTTTTTTTTAAATCATATACCCTTTGCACTAATTCATTTTGTGGTAATTTGGCTAATACTCCAACATCTGAGTGATTGGGACACTGATACTGAACTCTTAGAATTAGCTCAAAACCTTTCCCAATGTTGACTTTGAGTTGAGTTGTAACCCTTTGTTGCGTGTATGCAAATATTCCATAATCTCTCCCCAAACCCAAGACTCTTCTGATCCAAGGCATTTTAAGTAGGTGAAACTCAGCCTGTGTCAGAGAATTGTGGTTGAAGAAATTAATCGTTGAAACTCGAATTAATGATTTGAAAAAAATAACTTAACACAGAAGAAAATATCAATGCTATGGGGAAAATCTGATTCTTAAAAAAGAGATATAAAAACACCCAATATACCAATAATAGAAGCCCAAGAAGGTAAAAAAAAAAAAATGGAGGAACAGATGGAGGAGGGGATCAATAATTAAACAATGTTAGAAGAAAAATTTCCTAGTATGAATAAAGAATTGAATATGTAGATTTGAATATCTCACAACATTCCAGGCATGATGATAAAAAAGAAGACACATGCAGACATATCTTGGTAAACTCCCCAATTCCAAGAATAAAGAGAAAGGCCTCAATTTCAAGATGGAAAACATTGTTTACTTAAAAGATAAAAAAAGAGGATTCAACTGACTTGATCTTCTTCCATCCTCAATACTTTCTCCTTCTTGTCAGCAGAAAGGAGAAATAATACTAAGAAAATAGATGAAAGAATTGTAGCTCATGAATCTTATACCTAGCCAAGATATTCTGCTGCTCCAGTAAAAGACAGGTACTTATGAGTAGAGGATTTATCCCCTACACACACATACAATTTGATTTAAAAAAATTTAATAAAATAAAAATATTCTAAATAACTCATAAATCAAACTCCTTAAGACTGCAGAAGATGAAGTAGAAAAAAAGTCATATCAAGACAATCTCTCAAAATGAGTCATAAGTGATGGGATATGTTAAGTTAGAAAAATGGTTCTTAAAATGCAAAGACATGCTGCAAGGGAATAGAGTTGAACTAAAATTATGAACCTATGTTAGCATAACCCAGGAAGCGAGAGGATGTAGGTAGTAAAACAAAAGTGTCCTAAAGGTCTCATCCTATTAGTGAAAAGGTGATAAACTGAGGTGGTAGGGAGACCTGAGAACTTCAGTAAGAAGAAATAGTTAAATAGTTGATTTATTATTAATAGAAAACATATACTTGTATATGAGAATTTTTAAATAAGGTAAATACCAAAGCAAAGAAAAAGTATAGAGCATATGTATATATTGTAAAGGGAAGAGAGAAATATTTATAAAATTTTTTAAAAACTCAAGAAGGAAAGAAAAAGAAAAAATAATAAACATCAAGAAAGACGAATAAAATTAGACTTATTAGTGGATAGACTAAATGTAGGGAGCTGATTTCAGCTATGAAAAGCTGAACAGTATAATGTATTGTAAGTCAAAATCCAGTTATATATGGTTCATAAGAGCCATAAAGACAGGTTGAAAAATAAGAGGATGCTCTAAGAGATATAAGAAATGCAAATAAAAAGAAAAAAGGGGTTCATTATGAATATTAAACAGAGTGAAATCTAAGAATAAAATGACTAAACAGGATAAACAGGGATTATGTGATCCTTAGAACTATAATTTATCAAGAAGATATGGCAGTCATAAATCTTTCAGGGCTGAACAACAGTACATCCAAATATATAAAGTGAAAAGTATTAGAAATACAAAAACTTGATGAATATACCCTTTTAGTAGGATGCTTTAATTAAAGTCTTTCATAAAATGGCAGAAATGTGTTACCAAAAGTAAAAACATAATTAAATTACCCAACCATCAAGACTATTTTATAAATATTCATGCATCTTAACATCCTTTACAAAGTAGGATATAATTGTGTAATATGCCCATGGAACATATACAAAAATCTACTATGTATTTGACACAAAGAAAATCTTATACATTATTAAAGGGGAGAGACATGGCAGACTATATTTTTGATAGCAATCTAGAAAAATTAAAATTAGTAAAAATATGACAAGAATTTAATTATTTAAACTTCAGGCTTTTATACAGCCTTCGTTTAGAGGATCTCAGAGCTAAAATTCTGAACCATTCATACAGCAAGGAAATGAAAATACTCTGTGGCAAAACCTACACAGTAGGAGACACAGCAAAAGCTTAAGCAGAGGGAAATGTGTAGTCTTAAATGCCTTTGTGACTTAAAAAAGTCTAAAAATAAACAAGTTCAGAAAATAAGTCTGTGTAAGTTTATCCAAAAAGTACAAAATGTGCAAAATAAACAAAAGAAATAGCTGTAGCTTTGAAAGAGATGACATGGATTACGATAACCCAATATTCAGTGGAATAGTAGGGAGTCTGAAATAGGAAGATATTTACTCAAATTGGTCCAAGAAGTAGAGAACATGTGAAATGACAATTATCATAGAAGAGATTGGAAAGATCTAAACTTTAAAAGTAAAATTAGACAAATGTCAAAACAAATACCAATTTGAAATCACAGCTAAGGTCTACCAGTCTATGGATCAGATATTTCCACTGTTAATTCAAATCAGAAACCTCCAAATTCATTTTATGAAGTAAGAAAATCCTTAACTTAAAATCTTGGAAAGATGGCACAAAAACTGTACAGGCAGATTTTACCTGTTAATATAGAAGAAAAAATTATACTTGTAACATAATTCAGCAAAATTCATCAATATATCAGTGCAAAATTCAATATGAATAAGTAGAGATTATTTCAATACAAACAAAATTCAGTATCAGGAAGTCTGTGAAGAAAATTAATCATTTATACACCTTGAAGGAGAAAAACCTGATGATAATTTATGTATAGAAACGGGCATTTGGTAAGATTCTGTAAAAGACCTAAAATAAACTCTTAAGTAGTTACCTTGAAAGGAAACGTCTTACAAATTAACTCAAAAAAAGTACTCTTCCAAACAAATGAATAAAGAACAAAATGCTAATACCATTCCTTTAAAAACAAGCTTAAGTCACAAAAATGCCCATTTTTGTAAATGTTACTCAGTGCTATTTTGGCATATTTGACAAATAGAGTTACTGCCAGCATCCTTAAGTGTTCCAAGGCGTTTGTATATGAAAATAGCTAGCTGCTGTCATTACTTTATTTAATGCTAAATTTGTTACACTAACAAGTATATTTAATAAAATCTTCCTAAAACTTTAAACAGTACTTGTGCAACAAATACATTAAAACTTAGAGATTATAAATTATAAAAGCCTGCCCACCGACTTTTCTCATATATCTTAGTTTAGAAAATGGAGTCAAGATTATTCAAGTGCTTCAAATCCTTAAAAACAGGACATGGCCTATCTTAACATTGATTATAAAACTTACTATTATAAGGAACTTAACAAAGTATTGGCACTATAGACTGATTGACTTCTAAATTCCTTTCACAGTGTCTGTAGTTGAATGCCTAATTATTTTGGGAAAGTGTGTGTTCTACTCTGTTCCCCCACCCATGTTTTGCAGGAATGACTCCCCCTACACATTATTCATGACTGTCTATAGGTAAACCTGTTTCATTTTGTAGCTCAGTATTAAGAAGCTCATTTGGCCACAGATTTAAGCCACATTCTTGAGTATCATTCATATTTTGTTTTCTGTATGCTTGAATATTTCTTACCTTAGTTACTTAAGAATCTGGATAGGTAAGTGGTGTGCTGTTTATTGTATCCTTTTCTTGGAGACAAAAAAATGTATCTCACATTCCAAATCAATGTGAAATGTAAACAACAGCAGCAACAGTATTAGATTAGGAAAGATAAATAAATAGCATGTAATTTATGAAGGTGGTTATTGGAATTAAAATGTTATGAGTATACAATCTGATTGTATTATTTGGGAGGGAGTAGTATACTGTTTAAAACTACAAATCTTTGTTAGCAAGTTAAAATGTCAAGCAAACACCTGAAAAATAGAAGCAGAGTGATTTTCAAACTAGTAAAGGAGTATTTTAAGAAGACACCAACAATGTCATTTCCTCAATATATAGGAAATGAGAAAAAAGGACTTAAAAAAAAAGACAGCAAATAATGCGGTAGAGGGGTGAATCCAAGTATGATATATTTGAAAATGCCACATGTACCCCCACCCAGCACAACAATAAAGGAAAGAAGTGATTAATCCAAGCAAATAAATCATCATGATTTAATGAACAAACTAAATATAAGAGAAAAAAAGGTTGAAAGTTACAAAATAGAAGAGATGCCAGACAAATATTATTCAAAATGAGCTGGTATGTCTATTTTAGTGTGAGGTCACATAGACTCTAGGGAAAAAAGAAGAAAAAAAGATGGAAGCAGAGCAGGGAAGGAGAAGGAAGAGGAACCTCAAGCCAAGTATTACTGGAGATAAAGAGGATCAGTACATATTGAATATTCACTCATTGGGGAGATAGAGAAAGCCTACAAGTCTACCTGCTAACTTTGAAATACATACATTTGAAAAGTTTTAAGAAAACAATAAATCCATTTCCCATTGAAATATTGTAACATTTCTCTCTCATTGCTTGACAATAAAACAGCTCTAACTCAGCAAGAGTAGAGATTATTTGAGCTATGTGATTAATAAACTTGATTTTAGGAATTGAAACCTGATGATATAGACTTGAGGAGGATCTGAAGCTGCTCTCTAACTTATGCATTCCTATGGCTCTGAATCCATCTGTGGGAAGGTGTAAGTCTTATTTTCAAATTAAAGCAACTTTGTTATTCAGTTGTGCAGCAAGAGGCAATAGAAGTCTAGGACTCATGGTGATCCAAGACCCCAAGGATCAAGAAGGCTGACTGGGTGGGTTGAATCTTGGCTGTACAGGGCCCGTGTTACAGCACAGCTGGGGCACTTGCAAGCATTCTGCTCTCTGTAAGTGTGCTGCTGAACCCGTGTCATGGGACATCGTAACTAGGAGGGATGTAGATGAAGGTCTGCTGTCCCAGCCAGCTCCTCCGTACCTCAGGATGTGCATGAACTCTTTTAATTGGTGCACTGTGCTGCATATCGTGGGGTTTTGTGGTCTCATTTCTTGTTCTTTTAACAGGTATCCATCTCCGCTTTAAACAAAAATGTTTTCTCTTGATTTTCAACAGGAAGTATAATAAGTTTATTTCCTAAAATTCCTTTTCCTAAGGTTTCTGGAGGCAGTCTGCCATGAGAAGCAGTCTTGACACTAGAACAGGGGCACCTTGTGAGTGGGCTTTGGTAGATGATACAGGTACCTATTCCTTCTGTGAATCACCCAACTCAAGCTGAAATCATAAGGATAGTTCTCTGTCATCTCTTTGGTGTCTTGATTTCCTGAAAACTAGCAAGGATTTTCTTTGATCTTTGATCTTGTAGGTCTCCTAATTATTTGGGAGATACCTAATTCCCTACATTAAATTTCTTTCTTAAAATTCCTAGCAGGTTTCAAGGGGGCATTTTCTTTTTCTAGCTGATTCAGCAAGAAGGCCACCTTTGAATAATTTGTCTTTCATGAAGTCCATCCTTTATAATTTGCACATGTATACAATATTTGTGTATTATATGTAAATGTAACTAATGATTTGAAAGTATACAGTTTTTAAGCATACCTGAATGATTTATGCAAACTGAACATACATTTGGCCTCACAACAGCTCTCTAACAATATAAGTAGGTAAGAAATTCATAATAAAAATAGTTTAAAAAGAATAAAACTAGCTACTTAAAACATCTTTCTGAATACATAATGGCTTCATGGAAAAAACATAATGGAAGTTAGAAAGTAATGAACCATTTTGAAAGGTTTGATAGAGCTAAAGTGTTACTGGTGGGAGTTGCCAAATAACCCTCCTCTTTCATAATTTTCTAGGAGAACTCACAGGACTCCACATGTATTATTTTTATTATAGCAAAAGAATACCAAGCATATTCACCAAAAATGTGGGGAGAATCAGGAGCAGTCCCCAAGAGTTCTTTCGATGGATTCACACAATGTATGCTCAATTCACTCAGCTTTTAACAATGTGAATGAAATTTTGCCAATCAGGGTCTGTCATTAAAGACTCAATGGCCAGAGTTATTTTGGGAGACTAAAGGTACCCCTTGCCTAGTAAATATCCAAATTCCAGGTTCCCATAATGAAATCAGGGGCTCAGAGTAATTATACAATTTTTGGCATGGTGAGTCACTATTACCAATAATTAATGGTGAAAGCCTTTTCAAAATTCAAATTCCTAGACACCAATGCTTGTAGGCAAGCATTTCAGAGGGTAGAGGCCAGGGTGCTATGATAATCCCTTTCTTTAGTTACTTAAGGGAAAAATACATCAATATTTGCAATGAAAGAAAAGTTAGGGTTAGAGGTGTGGTTGAAGCACCTGCCTATCAAGTGCAAGGCCCTGCATACAACCCCAAGTACTGCTGAAAAAAGAAACAGCAGTCAACTAAAAAAACAAATTAGAATGACAGAATGAAAAAATGGAGATTAAGGAAATAGCACAACTAAAATAGAGATAATGAAATAAGATAAAATTTGATTTGATTTCCTGAAAGTGTAAGATAAAGATTATCTGGAAAAGGAAACAAACACTAAGAGGACTGAAAATAGACAGTTTCTACAGACAGGGTAAATATTTAAAAGATAATAAACTACATGAATAATTTCATTCAAATTGATACGATAAAGATTCCTTCACATCCCTTTTAAGGCCTCTATGTCTATTGCCCTTAATTCTAGTAAGGTTCTGTGATGAATTCATCAATATATCATGGATAGATAATAGGGTGTTTTTTAAATTTGCACTGTAATACCATTCACTTAATAGACTGGAAGTTTCCATTTTCTGTCTCTTGGAATACTTATGCTTGGGGCCCACTCACCTTGCTTTACTGAATCCAAGCAATTCATGCAGATGCTCACATGTGAATAACTGAGACTTTAGTCCAATGGTGTGGGCTCAGGTTCCTACAGAGAGCTTACCAGCCATGTGAGCAAGATGTCATGGGAAATGGACCATTTAGCTTCAGTAGTCTCCGCTCTGCCATGCCATGTGGAGCAGACACCAGCCATCCAACTAAACCTGACCCAAATTGCAGATTAGTGAGCATGATTACTGTGTTGTTTTAACCCACTAGATTTTGGAGTGATTTATTACACAGCAGTTATGAAAGAGTAAATTAACAATTAACAAAGATGAAATTAACAATTGCATAGGAGAATATAATTTGCTAAATTTATGCAAGGTTAATAATAGAAAACCAGAATAGTCCCCAGTGTTGTCAAAGAAATCCAATGAGAAATTAAAATTTTCCCATAAAAAGCAAATGAAATCCAGGTGGCTATACAAGTGTATTTTGTCAAATACTGGACAGATTTTTTCTAATTTTGTATGAAACCTCCTGGAGAAAGAAAAGGACTAGATATTTTGCTCTTATTGTTAGGCTACCATAACTTTGATTACCAAACCAAGCATAGTTTGAAAAATGAAAATCAGAGGCCAGTGTCATTCATGGTCATAGGACAGTAGTTCCAAGGAAAATCTTTGCAAACCATCTAAAAAAGTATATTAAAATGTTAGTAAAATTGAGCATAGTGACGCACACTCTAATCCCAACAGCTACTTGGGAGGTAGAGATAGAAGTTTCTCAGTTGGGCAAAAAAGGTTATCAAGACTCTGTCTCAAAAAACAAGCTGGCCATGGTGGCATTTGCTGTAATTCCAGCAATTTGAGAGTTGAAACTAGGAGGATGCATTCTGAAGCCACTATGGCCCTATCTGAAAAATAGCCAAAGCAAAAGGGGCTGGAGATCAAGTGATAGAGCACATGCTTAGCAAGCCCAAGGTACTGAGTTCAGACCCCACTATTGCAAAAAAAGTGAGAAAAACATGAGCAAGTTTTACTTATCTCAGATATGAGAGACTGGTTTAGGAATATTAACATGATAAATTAGAAAAGTCAACAGGTTTGATTTCAAGTCAATACAAAACAAAACCAAACAATACTCTGAAAATTATCTAGCATCCTTTCAGAAAGCCAAGAAAGGATTTCTTTAACCTAATAAGGGATGTTTATGAGACTTCTAAACTTTCATAATTTCTGTTTTAATTTTTAAATTGTACTCAGCTAAAGTGATTGGTACATTGTGTAATCAGATTTTACAATTTTCCAAAGCATTGCATTTTTGTTCATTACAATTCATAAGTGAATTTGCCCACTAATTTGAAATTCTATACAATTTATGATGACTCTTTATGCTTTGCATCATTTTCTAGTACTTTCAATACTTTTAAACTTGCTGTTTCATTTTTTTAGTATGTTAGGAATATACTTTCAAGATTATTCTGTTCAAAACACTTTTATAAGCAGATGATAGTCATACAGGGGCTTCATTGTGACATTTCCACATGTACATATATTGTACTCCTGTTTGGTTCATCCCCTCCATTATTCTCTCTCTTCTCCCACTCTCCTTCTTAAAATGACCTTGACTGGTTTTAGTTTCCATATTCATACATGTGTAGAAAGTAACTCAACCATAGTCACCCTCCTTTACCCTCTTCTTTTACTGTCTCCTTCCCCCTACTACCCTCCCCTTAACATGACCTGTATTACATTCCAGTCTTTCGTTGTTCTAGTGTCTGTTCATTGTTCACTGGGATTTTACCTGGTATTTTACCTATAAATATATTGTACTTTAATTAGTCTGACCCTCTCTGTTACTCTTCCTTACCCTTTCCCCACTACCCTGTATTGTTTAACAGTTTTCACTGAATTTCAGTGTGCCTTGCTCCTATAGAGATATGATGTACCTCAATATTATTCACTATATCATTCTGTGTGTGTGTGGGGGGGGGGGTAATGCTTGTATTTGGATTTGGATCTGTCTTCTTTTTTTTATGTTCCAATAAACCTTTATTTATTTATTTTTATTCATATGTGCTTACAATGTTTGGGTCATTTCTCCCCCCTACTCTCATCCCCTCCCTCTCCTCCCAACCCCCTCACTACCTGGCAGAAACTATTTTGTCCTTATTTCTAATTTTGTTGAAGAGAGAGTATAAGCAATAATAGGAAGGACCAAGGGTTTTTGCTGGTCGAGATAAGGATAGCTATACAGGGAGTTGACTCACATTAATTTCCTGTGCATGTGTGTTACCTTCTAGGCCTTTTCTCTAGTTCCTGGTCCCTTTCTCCTATTGACCTCATTGCTTTAAAGTATCTGCTTTAGTTTCTTTGAGTTGAGGGCAACAAATGCTATCTGGTTTTTTTAGGTGTCTTATCTATGCTCATATCTCCATTGTGTGCTCTTGCTTTATCATGTGATCAAAGTCCAATCCCCTTGATGTGTTTGCCCTTGACCTAATGTCCACATGTGAGGGAGAACATATGATTTTTGGTCTTTTGGGCCAAGCTAACATCACTCAGAATGATGTTCTCCAATTCCATCCATTTACCACCGAATGGTAACATTTCATTCATCCTCATGGCTGCATAAAATTCCATTGTGTATACATATCACATTTTCTCAATTCATTCATCAGGGCATCTTGGCTGTTTCCATAACTTGGCTATTGTGAATAGTGCTGCAATAAACATGGGTGTGCAGGTGCCTCTGGACTAACCTGTGTCACAGTCTTTTGGGTATATCCCCAAGAGTGGTATTGCTGAATCATATGGTAGATCAATGTTTAGCTTTTTAAGTAGCCTCCAAATTTTTTTCCAGAGTGGTTGTACTAGTTTACATTCCCACCACCAGTGTAAGAGGGTTCCTTTTTCCTCCGCATCTTCACCAACACCTATTGTTAGTGGTGTTGCTGTTGATGGCTATTCTAACAGGGGTGAGGTGGAATCTTAGTGTGGTTTTAATTTGCATTTCCTTTATTGCTAGAGATAGTGATCATTTTGTCATGTGTTTTTTGGCCATTTGAATTTCTTCTTTTGAGAAAGTTCTGTTTAGTTCACTTGCCCATTTCTCTATTGGTTCATTAGTTTTGGGAGAATTTAGTTTTTTAATTTCCCTGTATATTCTGGTTATCAGTCCTTTGTCTGATGTGTAGCTGGCAAATATTTTCCCCCACTCTGTGGGTGTTCTCTTCAGTTTAGAGACCATTTCTTTTGTTGAGCAGAAGCTTTTTAGTTTTGTGAAGTCCCATTTATCTATGCTATCTCTTAGTTGCTGTGTTGCTGGGGTTCCACTGAGAAAGTTCTTACCTATACCTACTAATTCCAGAGTATTTCTTACTCTTTCCTTTATCAACTTTAGAGTTTGTTGTCTGATATTAAGATCCTTGATCCATTTTGAGTTAATATTGGTATAGGGTGATATACATGGATCTAGTTTCAGTTTTTTGCAAACTGCTAACCAGTTTTCCCAGCAGTTTTTGTTGAAGAGGCTGCCTTTTCTCCATTGTATATTTTTAGCACCTTTGTCAAAGACAAGTTGGTTATAGTTCTGTGGCTTCATATCTGGGTCCTCTATTCTGTTCCACAGGTCTTCATGTCTGTTTCTGTGCCAGTACCATGCTGTTTTTATGTTATTGCTTTGTAATATAGTTTGAAGTCAGGTATCATGATACCTCCAACATTGTTCTTTTGAGTGAGTATTGCCTTGGCTATTCGTGCCCTCTTGTATTTCCATATAAATTTCATGGTAGATTTTCAATCTCTTTAATGAATGTCATTGGAATTTTGATGGGAATTGCATTAAACAAGTAGATTACTTTTGGGAGTATAGACATTTTTACTATGTTGATTCTACCTATCCATGAGCATGGGAGATCTCTCCACTTTCTATAGTCTTCCTCAATCTCTTTCTTCAGAAGTTTATAGTTTTCCTTATAGAGGTCATTCACATCTTTTGTTAGGTTTACACCTAGGTATTTGATTTTTTTGAGGCTATTGTAAATGGAATTGTTTCCATATATTCTTTCTCAGTTTGTTCATTGTTAGTGTATAGAAATGCTAATGATTTTTCTATGTTGATTTTATATCCTGCTACCTTGCTATAGCTATTGATGGTGTCTAGGAGCTTTTGAGTAGAGTTTTTTGGGTCTTTAAGGTATAGGATCATGTCATCTGCAAATAGGGATATTTTGACAGTTTCTTTACCTATTTGTATTCCTTTTATTCCTTCTTCTTGCCTAATTGCTCTGGCTAGGAATTCCAGTATTATATTGAATAGGAGTGGAGATAGTGGGCATCCTTGTCTAGTTCCTGATTTTAGAGGGAATGGTTTCAGTTTTTCTCCATTAAGTATAATGCTGGCTGTAGGTTTGTCATATATAACTTTTATAATGTTAAGGTACTTTCCTTCTATTCCTAGTTTTCTTAGAGCTTTTATCATGAAATGGTGTTGGATCTTATCAAAGGCTTTTTCTGCATCTATTAAGATGATCAAGTGGTTTTTGTCTTTGCTTCTGTGATTTTCATATGTTGAACCACCCCTGCGTTCCTGGGATGAAGCCTACTTGGTCGTGGTGAATGATTTTTTTGATGTGTTGTTGAATTTGGTTTGCCATTATTTTATTGAGGACTTTTGCATCAGTGTTCATTAAGGAGATTGGCCTATAGTTCTCCTTTTTGGAGGTGTCTTTGCCTGGTTTTGGGATAAGTGTAATACTGGCTTCATAAAATGCATTAGGCAATTTTCCTGCCCTTTCTATTTCATGGAACAGTTTTAGGAGGGTCGGTATCAGTTCTTCTTTAAAGGTCTGATAGAATTCAGCAGAGAATCCATCAGGTCCTGGACTTTTCTTTTTGGGAAGAATCTTGATTGCTGCTTCAATTTCATTTTGTATTATAGATCTATTCAGGTGATTAATATCCTCTTGGTTCAGTTTTGGATGATCATATATATCTAGAAATCTGTGCATTTCTTTAAGATTTTTGAATTTATTTGAATATAGGTTCTCAAGGTAGTCTCTGATGATTTCCTGGACTTCCATGGTGTTTGTTGTTATCTCCCCTTTTGCATTCATGATTCTATTAATTTGGGTTTTTTTCTCTCCTCATTTTAGTCAGGTTTGCCAGGGGTCTGTCAATCTTATTTATCTTTTCACAGAACCAACTTTTTGTTTCATTGATTCTTTGTATGGTTTTGTTGGTTTCTATTTCATTGATTTCAGCTCTTATTTTTATTATTTCTCTCCTTCTATTTGTTTTGGGATTTGCTTGTTCTTGTTTTTCTAGGAGTTTGAGATGTATCATTAGGTCATTGATTTGGGATCTTTCAGTCTTTTTAATATATGCACTCATGGCTATAAACTTTCCTCTCAGGACTGCCTTTGCCGTGTCCCATAGGTCCCAGTAGGTTGTGTTTTCATTTTCTTTGACTTCCAGGAATTTTTTAATTTCGTCTTTTGTTTCATCAATGACCCATTGTTCGTTAAGTAATGAGTTATTCAGTTTCCAGCTGTTTGCAAGTTTTTTGTCTTTACTTTTGTTGTTGAGTTCTAGTTTTATTGTATTGTGATCAGATAGAATTCATGGTATGATTTCTATTTTCTTATATTTGCTGCGGCTTGCTTTGTGCCCTAGGATATGATCTATTTTGCAGAAGATTCCATGGGCTCCTGAGAAGAATGTGTATTGTGTGGAAGTTGGATGAAATGTTCTGTAGACATCAAGTAGGTCCATTTGATCTATGGTATATTTTAGATCTAGGATTTCTTTATTGATTTTTTCTTTGGATGACCTATCTATTGATGATAATGTGTTGATAAAGTCTCCCAAAACCACTGTGTTGGCATTAATATATGCTTTTAGGTCTTTCAGGGTATGTTTGATGAAACTGGATGCATTGACATTGGGTACGTATAGGTTGATAACTGTTATTTCATTTTGGTCTATTTCCCCTTTTATTAGTATGTGATGTCCTTCTTTATCTTGTTTGATCAATGTAGGTTTGAAGTCTACTTTGTCAGAGATAAGTATTGCTACTCCTGCCTGTTTTTGGAGGCCATTGGCTTGGTAAATCTTTTTCAAGGCTTTCATCCTAAGCCTATGCTTATTTCTGTTGGTGAGATGGGTCTCCTGTAAGCAACAAATTGTTGGATCTTCCTTTTTAATCCATTTTATCAAACAGTGCCTTTTGATGGGGGAATTAAGTCCATTAACATTAAGTGTTAGTACTGATAGGTATGTGGTGATTCCTGTCATTTAGTTGTCTTCGTTGTTTGAAGGTTTGATTGTGTGTACCTAAGTTGAGGTTACTCTCTACCGTCTTGCTTTTTCTTTTCCTGTGGTTTAGTGCTGCCTGTCTTTTCATGGTTATGTTGGGTTTCACTTTCTGTGTGCAGAATCCCTTGAAGAATCTTTTGTAGTGGTGGCTTTGTGGTCACATATTGTTTTAGTTTCTGCTTATCATGGAAGACTTTTATTGCTCCATCTATTTTAAATGATAGTTTTACTGGGTAGAGTATCCTGGGGTTGAAGTTATTTTCATTCAGTGCCAGGAAAATCTCACTCCAAGCTCTTCTTGCTTTTAATGTTTCTGTTGAGAAGTCTGCTGTGATTTTGATGGGCTTACCTTTGTATGTTATTTGTTTTTTCTCTCTGACAGCCTTTAATATTCTTTCCCTAGTTTCTGTACTTGTTGTTTTAATGATGATATGTCATGGGGTAGTTCTATTTTGATCTGGTCTGTTTGGTGTTCTGGAGGCCTCTTGCATCTGTATGGGAATAGATTTCTCTAGATTTGGGAAATTTTCTGTTATTATTTTGTTGAATATATTACACATTCCCTTTGCTTGCACTTCTTCTCCTTCCTCAATGCCCATGATTCTCAGGTTTGGTCGTTTGATGGAGTTGGTGAGTTCTTGCATTTTCTTTTCACAGGTCTTGTTTTGTTTAATTAATACTTCTTCAGTTTTTCCTTAATTATCATTTCATCTTCGAGTTCTGAGATTCTGTCTTCTGTTTGTTCTATTCTGCTGGATTGGCCTTCCATTTTGTTCTGCAATTCTGTTTCATTCTTTTTTCTGAGGTTTTCTATATCCTGAGTCCCTTCCTCTTTAATGTTGTCTATTTTTGTTCTGAGTTCATTTATCTCTTTATTAATCAAGTTCTTTGTTTCACTTTGGTGTTTATACAGTGCTTCTATGGTTTCTTTTATTTATTCTTGTGCTTTATCAAATTCTCTATTTTTGTTGTCTTGGAGTTTCTTGAGTGTCTCCTGTACATTTTGGTTGACCCTATCCAGTATCTCTATAAAATTCTCCTTGAGTACCTGTAGTATGTCTTCTTTTAGATTATTCTTGAGGGCTTCATTGGGTTCTTTGGCATAGTTCATCTTCATTTTGTTGGAGTCTGGATCTGAGTATCTGTTTTCTTCATTTCCCTCTGGTTCCTGTACTAATTTTTAACTGTGGGGAAACTGGTTTCCATGTTTTTCTGTCTTCCCATCATTGCCCTTGGTGTTGTTATTGTCCCCATACTGTGTGCAATTAAGTATTTTCTAGCTTGTAATAATAACAATGGTGATATTTAGAATGGAAGGGTGAGAGGAGATGGAAAGCAAAGAAGTTAAAGAAAAAGGGAAAAACAAATAATCAAGTGAAACATAATCGACAGAAAGCTGAACAGGCATTAGAGAGACAAGAGAAGATTGAAAATAAAAAAATTAAAAAAGAAAATAAAAATAAAAAATAAATAAATGAAAAAAGAAAAAAAATATATAAAAATCTCCAAGTTCAAATGCAATAAAGTTTCAGTCTTAATAATTTTGGTGTTTGTCCCTCAGCCTCCAGTCCTGGAGATGGTGTCTCAGAAGTAGTTCTGTTGTTGTCTCATCAAAGGGGAACCACAACTAATAAAAACAAAACAAAACAGTACAAAACAAAAAAAAAAACCCACAAAGTGTCCCAAGTTTAAATGCAATACAATTTTAGTAAGGTTTTCAGCATGCAGGTGTAGTTCAGTTGTTGTCTCATCAAAGGGAGAGAGAGAGAAAAAAAGAGTCTGAAGACTGTTCTGTGAATGCCTATCTGCAGCTGTGGCTCACCTGCCCACTGCTGTCAGCCTGCTGTTGCTGGAGTCTTTATTTATGCAGATCTCAGGAGTGAGCTTAGCACTCACCTGGCCCCTCAGGCTTTGTTTACTTAGAGTTCCCCTTGGCGTGAGCCATTGCTGCAAGCTTTCCCCTTTCCAAGCACACTGGGGGAGTTGACACTGCACCAGCTTTCTCAGGCCTGTGTGTTTATTTACAGTTTACATGGGAAGTGTGTCTTCCTCCCTCTCCTGTGGAGTTTTCCTCTCACCACCACTTTTACAAGCTTTCTGGCTCCTGGTTGCTGGGCGGATGCCGCTGCTCCTGCCTTCTTCAGCCAGCTTATGAGGGATTTCCCCTCTCCGCCTTTGGAGCTCAGGGTGTCCCGCCCTCTTTGTTGTGTGTCTTTTTTGTTGTTATTGTTTATTAATCAGTTTCTCTTTTTTCCCTGGGTGGGGATCAGTCTGTCCAGGGGGCTGTGCTGATCTGGTCCAGGGTTGTCTGTGGGAGTAACACGTACCACTTAGCTCACCTTGTGGTCCACATCTTCCCAAGCCGTCTGGGTGCTGGCATCTGGTGG
The DNA here is from genome assembly GCF_047511655.1 of Castor canadensis. NCBI lineage: Eukaryota > Metazoa > Chordata > Mammalia > Rodentia > Castoridae > Castor > Castor canadensis. The sequence goes on along the minus strand of NC_133388.1, from coordinate 79,254,069 downwards.
CGGCCCGGGGGCCCTCCTGGTTTCACCATTTAACTTGAAGTTGAGATGCTCTGCACAGGCTGGAGGTGTGGAGGAGTCAGTTTTGCCTCTTCTGGGTGGTTTTTCCCATAATTTGTATCTCCAGTGTCTCTCCAAGATTTTACTTTAGGAGGCATGTTTTCTGCTTCCTCCCTCTAGTTGCCATCTTGGAATTCTCCTGGATCTGTCTTCTACATAGGAGAGAAAATATGTGACCTTAGTCTTTCTGAGCCTGATTTACTTCACCTAACATTGATGTTCTCCAGTTACGTGCATTTATGTGCAAATGACAAAATTTCATTCTTCTTTATGGCTGAGCAATATTTCATTGTACCTATATACCACCTTTTCTTAATCTATTCATCAGTCATAGGGCATATGGAAGTAAGTTCCATAACTTGGCTACTGTGAATAATTCTGCAGTGTAAATTGATATGCATGTATCCTTATTGTATCCTGAATGATATTGCTGAATCAAGATTATTCTTTATTTTCTGAAAGAAATTGCTTTATGAACTTTAGAATTAGTTTATCTATCTACCAATTTCTCCATCCATTCTACTTAGGCTGGTAGAGGAAGTATGAATGTATTTTCTTTTATTTTGAATATCATCACAGTTTTTTAATGGCAAGATTTATTTAGAAATACTACATTACCAGCATCTAAGTAGGCTCCCACCATGCTCCAAGGAATGTATTTTCTGCAAACAAATATATGCTTAGTAGAATAAACAGAATACCTGCACAAATCAATACTCCTTTCTCATTAAAACTGTATAAATTATTCAATTTTTACTACATTTACCTTTTTATCTTTCATTTTGAGTATTGGTATAGATGGATAGATTTTTCCAAACACAACCTGTTCTAGTCAACCCAGACTGTTATTTTCCTACTGATACTCATGTTGTTACAATTGGCCAGGCCAAATCCCTCTAGACACTCTTTTGTGTTTTCAGTTCTACTGCAGGAAGTTAAAAACACCCTTGTTTTATAGCAATATTTCCCAGGTCTGTTTTGACTTTCCCTGTCCCAAAGAACAGGGTTTCTTCTAGTGAAAGACATTGCCAGAGATCAAAATCCAGCAGACAGGGGAATAAAGCAGTTAATACAAATGGATATTTCAGTAGGGAATAAACTCCCTGCCAGACTTGTTAGTGATATGCCATGAAATATCTTTTTTAAAAGTTCCCATTTAGTCTGTAATGATACACAGCTTAACTAGCATTGCCAAATCATTTTACTTTTAATTCCAATATATTTATGTTCTCCATAATATTTCTGTTTCTATTGCTACCTCCTCATCCTAGTTGTGATTTTGCTGCCCTCTATAAAGTTGCCACCAAGACTTTGCATCCATTATGGTGACCACAATAAGACAAGGAAGTAGAAATAAATCTCAGCAACTACCATGAGAAAAAGACACAATCATTTATTTTTCATCTTATTTTTAGAATTAGGTAGCTTAAAAAGCTTAAGTTGAGAAAACTAACAACTTTAATGTAGAAATCTGATCAGACAGCTAGATATGAGGTGAATACGCAAAGAAATTGCTAGCTTTATCTTTACTGGCAATAATAAGCTAGAAAGAAATTGGGAAATTGTCCATTTCCCAATAGTAATAAACTGTGAGCAGAAATTTCATTTAAAGAAAACTGTAATATTCCATTACTTAGCATAAACAATATCTGAATAAAATGGGAAATGTTATATAATTATAAATAGCAGCTTAAGTTTATGTGTTTTTTTTTAACCTTTGGATTGTAGGTGATGTTAAACTTCATATGAAAGAATCTATATCTGAGCATAGCTTAAATATGTGAGACAGAATAGGTATGGCTTCTCTTGCTAGGTATTAATTCATATTGTACTCATAATATGAGTATAATAAACATTAGTGGTCATGATTATGCATAATGAGCACCTGAAAACTCAGCAGCTTCGAGTAATGAATAACTTTTCTTCTCCTCATGTGTTTGCAGGTTGGTTGAGATGACTTGGCTTCATGTTTTGTGTTTGGGCATGGGTTCAGGTTTCAGGTTGCTGTAAAATCTGGTTCATTGTTTTCACATTCCTTTTGGACAAGCAGCAACCAGGGCATGCTCTTTTCTAGGTGGCTTTCAGGAGGACAAAGACCTTGACTTGAAGCTAGCACACTGTAACTTGCACCCATATTCTACTGGCCAAAACAAGTTAAATGGTCAACTCCAGCATCTTTGCGTACGTTTTCATTAATCTTTACAACAACACTGTAAATTTAAATAATGCTGTCACTATATAAAGATTACAAACCATGCATAGAAAGATAAATAATTTGCTCAAGATCTCACAGCTAGGGAAGAGTGCAGAAAAGATGCAAACTAAAGACAAAGCTTGCGTTCTCTCCACTTCACCAAACCCAATTTTAGTTCTACCTTCTGGGGGATAATGTCGGTGACTTTTCTTCTAAACTATTAGTTCTCAGCCTATATGATGATAAGGAATATTTTCTAATATCAAACTTTTTGTAGGCAATGTCTGATAGCAATTATACATTGTCATTTAAAATTATCAAGAAAATATGTAATGAAAATAAGCCATCATTTTGATTGATAGACCTTTTAAATAAACATATTTCATTAATCTCAGAATTTAGAGCCACTTGAAAACTAAAGTAATACAGACCAGCATAGCATCTCATCATTTGAAAATACCTAGAATAGGTTCATCTCTATTTTTCTTCTATTTTAGTCCCCTTCCTAAGGTGAGTTCAACAGGTTTGTTTGTTTGTTTCAGTACTGGGGATTGAACTCAGGGTTTACACCTTGAGCCACTCCCCCAGCCTTTTTTTGGGATGGGTGTTTTTGAGATAGGGTCTTGTGAACTATTTGCCTGGGCTGGCTTTGAACTGTGATCCTCCTGATAGCTACTCTGCCTCCTGAATAGCTAGGATTACAGGCATAAGGCATCAGCGCCAGGCTCAACAGGTTTAAAACTTCTATATTCCTTCTTATACAGAGAGTACATTGGGTTATAATACATATATACATGGAAATGTCACAAGGAAACTACCTGTATAGCTGTGTTAACAAACAAAAATGTCTGTTTTTTTCTTTTACAATATCAGAGACCAGGAGGGAATAACAGGTCCTGTGCTGGGAGTTGGGGAGTTACCAGTAGGAGGAGGGAGGATGTGAGGAGAGAGTGTGGGAAGGTGAATATGGTGCAAATACTGTGTATACAAGTATGTAATGGAAATGACACCTGTTGAGATTATTCTAGGAATGGGGGTTGGGGGGATAAAGCAGAATGGTAGAGGGGGTAAATTCATGCAAGACATATTTGATATAGTGTAAGAACCTTTGTAAACACCACAATGTACCCCCAGCACAAAAAATTAAATTGAAAAAAAAGAAAACAACTGGATAAAATATTCAAGAAATTTCATTAAGTCTCAGAGGATTTTGAGCCAATATTCCACAGCAGGGTATGAAACCGTCTGTTCTTTGATCCTCCCTGTCCCTAACTTGTCTTGTGGACAATTGACCCCTTTATGATAAAAATGTTTGTTTTCTAGAAAAACATAACGCATCACATCTAATTTCCAAGTCAATGACACTTTGCTGTGGGAGACACTGCGATGTGTTGGTAAGCACAAGCACCTCAAAACCAGACACCAGACACCTGGCAAATGCCAGACTCTTGACAGTTACAGCTGGACTAGCAGTTTGATCACCCATGAAGAAGGGACAACCCTGGTTCCTCCTTCATCCAGTTGTTGGAGAAATAATGACAGGGCCTGTGTCCAGCACTGAGAAGCAGAGAACCTGGTACAGTAGCTGAGGGCTGCTGTGGTTGCTTCATAAGATCAGCATCTTCCACATGACTTCATTCCAAATGCAAGTACTCTGAATGTTATAGTAACAACAATGCCTTAGAGCCAGAGAGGGATTGAAGATGTGGCCTGAAAGCCAAATCCTATGTGCTACCCACTTAGCCTAAGAGCTAAACAATGGAGGGGAGGGGAAGGAAGAAAGATCTTTCATGTCACATGGAAAGTATATGATATTCAGATTTAGTGTCCATAAATAAAATTTTTCTGGAATACACACACACACACACACAAGTACATATGGATCTGAGCATTTTTAATGATAGTTCAGGGGCTCCCTGGGGAATCTACTTTATCAAGGTTATACATCACTCTTCTGTAAGATGCTAGCATCTATTCTTTCTGATCTCTTAAGTTATCAGCCCCTAATTTGCACAGGTGACTCCTACATTAATCTTATTGATCTTTGACTAATAAGTTCATTACCCAGGCTCCTTTTGCATTCATTGCATGATCACAGCAGCTGCATGGTCTGCTCACCACAATAAAACAGGTGATACTGGGTCCAGCATCTGTGCACATCTGTACTAGCATGCCTTGTTCCTGGAGCAACCACTGAGCTTCATTGCTTTACAGGCTGCCTTTTCTCCAACACCTCCCAGCCTTGAAACAGCATTCAAATTACTTTCTTCCACCTACCAAACTTCTTAGCAATTCATTTCAGAAAAACTTCATCTCTCTGTGCCTTTAGCTCTTGACTTATTTCACTGGTCCATGATAACTATCTATCTGCCACCACCACCTCTATTAGCTCAATCATTATATAATTTTGCCTTTTTGTTATAAGGCCTGTGGTCTGCTAGGTCTGGGCTTTAAGCAGAGGCAGTAATTGATGAGGGAGTTCTGACCTAGTGTTTGCTAAGCTTCGGTAGGAACAGTGCTTCTTGTTAGACTGAGTTATAATTCCAACTCAAGTGATAACTTCTTGGCTCTTACTCAACTGACCACTCATAAATTTTAGACTTTTCTTGAGTCATGAAACTTTCCTTTCAGGACCCTACTTATAAGAAGACCCTATGTGAGAACTAAATACAAATCCATGTTATTCACGTGGTTGTGTAGTCCAGTACAAAGAACTATGATTCTACTCTGGTTCCCAGTCTGATTAGGTGTCAGAAACCAACCTAGTCCATCTTTTCTTTCACTGTCCTATCACACATTCATACACAAATATTGCCTGTCTTCCTTTGCCTTTGACAGGCAAGGTTGACAGGGAACTTGGGATGTTGCTGTTTCACCTTAGACCTTTATTCTTGAGCAAACTAGGAGTGAAGTTGGTCACAATCTTTAAAATCATACCTAATATCTCAGTATGAGGGGATATCTATGGAAAGGAGCAAATATAGATACTGAGTGAAGATAGAATATTCCCTACCTATAGCCTCTGCAGATCAATAGAAAGAGTTTGCTAAATAATAGAGTTTTAAAAGATTTGGGTCTGAGCTGAGGATTTGTCAAGAACCAATCAATTAGTCTGAGGTGGCAAAAGAAGAAATAAAGCCACATATGCATGAGCAATAAAATTCCAGGTTTTCAGATTCAAAGGAGTCAGATAAAAATGGAATTTAGGTATAAGGTCAGTCTAAGAAGAAGCCAAGGTAATATGTTAGTGGGGGCCAGGACCAAATGAGCTGATATGGCTCATTTGTGTAAGACTTGGGTAAGACTACTACAGACTTCAGTTAGGGAATGGTATTCCATGCTTCAGCCTGCTCAGCAGTTGTGAGTGGATGTGGAGGTGTAGTCATCAAAAAGTGTACTAGGAAATGCCAAGCTTGTCCATCCAGATGGTCTGTGTTGGATCTGCCTACCAGCATCTGAGCTTCAGTGGGTGGATCCAGTGGCAGGTACCACATTCTCCCTTGTTGTGAATAAATTGCTATGATTTTTCCATGAATGCTGATATATGCTTTCAAGGTTTTTGACTGCAAGCCATAGTAAGAAAAATGTTTTCTATCTCCTCACTGCATTCTCCACATACAGGCATGTGTGTATGTGTGTAGTTATATCTATGTCTCTATCTCTTTATAATAAAAAAATTATCCTGAATAATGCCACTAATAAAAGAAGTTCTTTGATATATCATTTATTTTTTCCTTTTAGAAATTCTGATTGTGAATTGATAAATGATTTCTTTATCCAATAGTAGAAAATATTTTGAATTCATAAGACATTGCTGTTTGCCTTATTATAACTAAAGGAACTTTATTTTTGTTGATGAAAACACCTTTGTTTTCGCCATTGTCTCACAAATATCACTTTCAGAGCACCTTCTTTTTGTGTTCTCATTTCTATTATTATAATTTCCTTTCTGTTTCAGTTCTGAAACCTGTATTTAGTGATTTGTGTTTTCAAGTCAAGGATGGATGCTTTATCTACTCAGCTTTAATGATTTAAATTTCTGAATATACATTATCACTTCTAAGCTACTTTTATAACTATTAAGAGGTACAATTTAACATATTATGTCTAACATACCAACTTTTAAAGAACTGTTACTATATTGGATGTTTTAGGAAAATTAAGTAAACCTACAATTCACCTAGAGTAACTTTTCTCTTTAACTGCCCATTGACAATTTCTGTCCTGGATGGAGGAATTAGTTGAATAAAATAATGGAGAACAGTATAACATCTGGTTGAATAGCTTCTTAAAGAGCATTAATTCAGAGTAAACTCAAGCACATTAGAAACATTTCACTAGAAATATTTGTAGTTAACCCTAGCAGGAATAATGTAGTCCTATTTAATTCATTTATTGAAGATGTAAATGATATGCTAATCAAAAAGTATGAAGTGGGACAAAACTGGTAATAATTTCGATGTTTTGAATAACATGATTAATATTTAAAAGTTTGGTCAGAGAACTTAAATCTTATCAATAATACAGTTCTACATTTATGTTTAACCAGTTAAAATCCTAAACACAGACTCTGAATTCTACTACTAGTTACAATATTATAGGTAATGGCAAATTATATAATTTCTGTTATTACCACTAGAGAATGGAAAAAAGAATATTCATAAAATGTATGTTTTTACAAATATAAGAAACCTTAAAAAGGAAAGGAAAATACATTAACTAAAAATCTAGATATGGAGAAACTTTCCTTGGTGAACTTAGTTCCTCAAATGATTTCTTTCATGTGGCATTTTCTATGTCTGGGAATGAATTGAGGGTGTGCTTGCCATAGGGGAAGGAGAAAACAGCAGAGATGTGGTGGCCACGTTGAGTTGGTGCAAATCACTGGACTCTAGGGAGATCCTAAATGCAAGTCAGGATTTCTCTGCAGAAAGAATATCTGCTGAGTGATAGGATAGTGTGGGGGTCTTATGGGTGGGGTTAGATTATAGAGAAAGTAAAAATCTTCCAGAGTTTTGTGATAGTGAGGAAGACAGGTATTGGATATATTTGAAACTAGAGGTGGAGTGATTTTTAGTAAATCAGCAGTGACTAAGATGAATTCCTGACAGAATTTTTGTGATCAGTCCCTCAACTCATCCTCCCAGCACAGGAAAGTGTAGGTCCTTTCTTGAAGAAAGTGACATCAGTTTTAAATCAGGTTAACATATATGATACCAGTACCTAATTTAAAATGAAAAGATGTACGGAGGCAAAATACGTTCAATATTGGAGGAATAATTCGTATCAGCAAGAGCATGTAGATGTGCTCAGATCTTCATTTGACAAAGACCATATTACAAATAGCTTGATCAAATAAGAGACAAAATTTGCAAAACTGACAAAAAAGGATTTGGACACGTCAAACAGACCAAGTAGAGTATATTCACAGCAGGGATACAATGAGAAACCCCTTTGAACATTGACTTAAATATTAATAATGAAAGACAGGACTGTGAAATAGGTACAGTGTGTGTGGGGGAGGTACTTGTGTGGGGTGTGAATGAATAAGATTAAGGTGAGAATATTTGGTAGATGGACTTCATATACTTATATGAAATAGAACAAAGAACCTCTCACAATTGCTTTAAGTGGAGTGGGGAGGAGATTGAGGGGGAGAGAGAATGAGTGATCGAACCTTATAGGTATACTACAAACCTAATTAGAATTATCACTATGAATCCCCCTGTATAACAAATATTTCTTAACAAAAAAATTTTAATTTAAATTTAAAAAAAAGTCAAAAAAGAACATAAAAATAAAAATATTCTACAACTAAAATACTTAATATTTTAAATTAATTTTAACATCAGCATGACCAATGCAAAAGATGTCATCATGGAACTAACATACAGGTGAATATTGCTTTCTCAGCTTCCTGTCTGCTGTGATGAGAGGCTCTGTTCTACCACACCACTCCCGCCAGCATGGATTGAAATCATGAACAAAAATTAACTCCCCCCCCTAGAATGCTGCAACTGGTGAAAATTCCAAAGAACAGAATGCTGATAGAGATGTGGACAGTAGTCCAGGTATGGTGATATATGCCTGTGATCTCAGCTACTTGAAGGCAGAGATCGAGGGGATCACAGTTCGAGGCCAGCTCAGACAAAATGTTAGTGTGACGCTATCACAACAAGTGATGGTGGGTCATACCTATAATTCCAGCTACTTGAGAGGCATAGGTAGGAGGATTGTGGCATGAGATCAGAATGGGCAAAAAATGTGAGACCCTATCTGAAGAATAACTAAAGCAAAAGGGCATGGGGTGTGGCTCAAGTGATACAACATGTGCCTAATAAGTACAGAGCCCTGAGTTCAAATCTCAGTGCCATCAAAAAGAAAAAAGAAGAAAAGGAAATGCAGATGGTAAGGAGGCTTCTGTTGGAAATTGTACAGATACCATTCACGGTACATTCTGGCAAAGAACTTGTCCATGTCTTGAGGCTTCTGGGAGGCTAAATTAAAAAAAAAAATGAAGTAAGGTCAGAGAAGCCAGTGTACAGTTGGGATTAAGGAAGGCATGGTTTCTAAAGAGATTAACACAATTAAAAAGAAGCCAAATATCTTACATCAGGACTAAAGGAAGCATGATTTGAAGGTGTCTTGGCAATTGGCTCGGCCCACCCATTGCAGACTCAAGGCTATGAAAGTGCAAACTCATTTGAAAGCTGTCTCTTGATAAGAGAACATCTCTGGGGTGCCCTGCTTGCACAGGTCCTCCCATGAAGTTGTTGTCCTAGGATTCATTTCAAGTGCTTATTTACCCAGGCACTACAGCCATGATCTCAAGCTGGCAACAAACATTGGCATCATCTATGTGGTGCTAGTTTTTCATGCATGCAAAATGCAAGAGTTATGGAAGATTCCACCTGGATTTCAAAGGAAAATTAGGGAAGCCAGGCACCGTGTGATAGGGTCAGATTCTCTGCAGGAAGCCCCTGAGAGGGCAAAGTGTGAAGCTGTGACAATGAAGCTGAAAATGCAATGGAGACTTCAGGAAGTTAGAGGTGCAAGCATGTGGACTGTCTGCTGAGTACGGCTGCAAGCAGTGAGCACAGTCAGTCCAGTAGAGAGACCATGTGGGCTGAAACTGGCAAGACTGCAGGGGTGAGGATGCTCAAGCACTTGGAGCTCATATCACACTGCTGCATGCTCACAATATCTGACACTGGAGCTGCAGCATTTAGTGTTTGCCCTGATGGGTTTCAGTCTTGCGTTTTGGTCCCATCCCTCCTTTCTATAGCCCCACTCCTCCCTTTCAGAATGGGGATAATGGGAATGCTTACTCTGTGCCATTGTATCTTTTTTAATAAATTGAATTAGCATACAACAGTTGTACATGTGGATGCATTGTGATATTTACATATGTGCTTACTATGTATCTTAGTCAGATTTACCTCTTTCCCTTCCCCTCCTCCTAAGAACATTTTCAGCAGGTTTCATTCTTCTATTTTCTTCTATGATTACAAAATACATCTACCATATTCACTCTTGTTCACCTTTTCCTTATGCCCATCCCACGGGTACAAAGCCCCTAGAAAAGGCCTATTTTACCCTCTTGTCCTTCATTTTTTAAAGTGTCTATTGATAGTCCAAGGGGGTTTCACTTTGGTACTTCAGACCTCTATATATCATGCTTTAATCAAATTAAGCCCTTGTCACTTACTTTTTCTCTATCACCATGCTCCCCTAATATTCAACATCTTACAGTGCAGTATGTTATATTATATTCATATGTAGATGGGATGTTTCAATATTTTTCATTCTCGAACAGTTTCTTTCCCTCTCCTGCCTCCCATTGTCCCCTCAGACAGACTCACTAATACAATTTTGTTTTCTGTCTCACTATATATCTATATGTACATGCATACATACATATATAAGATTATATATGTATCTATATATAAATTTAACTTATAGGTCTAGCTTCCACATATGAAAGAAAACATACAACTTCTGATGTTTTAAGCCTGGCTTATTTTGCTTAACATGACGTTCTCCAGTTCCATACTGCAAAAAACATAATTTCATTCTTCCTTATGGCTGAATAAAACTTCATTGTGTTCATATACACATTTTCCTAATCCATCATCAGTTGAAAGGCATCGGGGCTGTTCCCAAAGCTTGTCTATTGTGAATACTGCTGCAATAAACTTGTTTGTGAAAGTGGCTTTATCATATCCTGGAGTACACTCCTTCAGATGTATGTCCAGGAATGGCATCACTGGATTGTATGATAGTTCTATTATTAGTTTTTTGAGGGACCTCCATATTGCTTTCCATGGTGGTTGCACTAATTTACATTCCTACCAACAGTGTAGAAATATTCCTTTTTCCCCCACATCCTCATCAGCATTAGTTTTGTTTGTGTTGTTGATGATAGATAGTCACTCTGACGGGGGTTAGGTAGAATCTCAGTGTCATTTTGATTTGCACTTCTTTTATGGCCAAGGATATTGAGCCTTTATTCATATGTTTATTGGCCATTTGGACTTCTTTTGAGAATTGTCTGCTTAGTTCATTTGTCCATTTATTCTGTAGGCTTTTGATTCTTTGAGAGGTTAGGTTTTTGAGCTCCCCACATATTCGAGTTATTAATCACTAGTCAGATGTATAGGTAGCAAAGATTTTCTCCCATTCTGTAGGTTGTCTCTTTAGTCTGGCTACTTCCCTTTGTTGTACAGAAGCTTCCTAGTTTCATGTAGTCCCATTTGTCAATACTTTCTTTTAATTGCTGAGCTATGGAGTTCTATTCAAAAAGTTATTACCTATGCCTACATGGTTCAATATGTTCTCTGTTTTTTGTGCCATTGTATCTTGAAGTATATAATTTTCTTTTTCATTATACAGGGTCTCACAGCTAAGAATTTGCCTTGCGTCTCAGAGGAATCTTTGAATTTAGGCTTTTTAAATTAATTTTTTATTGTTGTGCTGGGTGGGGGTACATTGTGGAATTTACAAAGGTTCTTACAATGTATCAATTACTCATACTTGAATTCATCCCCTCCACCACTCTCCTTTATCCTCCCTCCCCCATCCTGATTCCTGGAATAGTTTCATCAGGTATCATTTTTGCATTTACATGCATGTATACACATTTTTTGTACTGTATTCACCCTCCTACCTCCTTTCCTTGCTACCTCCCACATTCTCCCGCTTCCAACTGGTACCCCCCTACACACTGGGCAGGACCTGTTCCTCCCTCCTGTTCTCCGATTTTGTAGAAGAAAAAAGAGAAAAGATTAAAAAAATTAACATTTTTGTTTGTTTGAGATTAAGGTTGCTACACAGGGAGTTTCCTTGTGATATTTCTATGTATATATGTGTTATAACCCCAATTGATTTATCTCCTCTAATTTTCTTCATTCTACCTTAATCCCTTTCTTATGGTGATTTCAGCCAGTTTAAAATTTCAATATTCATCACTGCTGTACTTTTAAACTTAATCTCATTAAATCTTTCTAACCTTCATAATGTACTTTGCACATTTCTTTAGGAATATTTTTATAGTCACTTGAGCTTCATTTTTTGTTTCAGAATAAAAGAAATAATAATTTGGTAAATTTGAAAAGTGATAATTGCTACTGCCTTCACTTTCCTAGTTCTTATCTCCTGCCATTATCACTGTAGGCATTTGGCTTGTCCTCTCCAGCATCACCAGACTCACTTTCTCCCCTTTCTGGTGATCTGTCTTCAGACAGAAGTCAAGTAAAAGGCTATGCTACTATTGGTAATTGCAATGTGTTAATTTCAGCATAAAATATAAAATATTATAATTTAGTAAGTCCTATATTCAATAAATATGTACTGGGAACCTACTAATTTTTATGCTTTAGCTATAAGTAAAAGATATTTTATATTATTGGATACTAAGGCTAGGAAGAAAATGGAGGATTATAGTTTTACATATGGTGGTCAGAGAGTCATTCATTGATGCATCATCTAAGAAAGTAAGCAAATAAATTATGTAGATTTCTGGAGGGGGAGACATTTCAGGAGGCAGTAACAGCGACTAGAAAGTTCCTGAGCATGGGTGTGCACAGTGTGAACAGGAGAATGTAGCAGAAGTCAGATGAACAGCAATGTGTGTGTGTGTGTGTGTGTGTGTGTGTGTGTGTGTGTGTGCTGGGGTCAGATTTTAGAGGTGAGGTCAGAGAGACAATACAGACCAGGTGAGTTGAGAAAGTTTGTGTGAGATTGTGATCAATTGCTTTTTCTCTGGGTTAGATAGGATCCTGCTAGAAGGTTTCAACAAGTGACATAATATAACAAATTTTATCTGGATCACTCTGACTCATGCAAAAGACAAATCAAAAGTGAGACAGAACACAAGCAGATGCAGCAGATGGGAAGCAATTGAAACCAGATGGATGATGGTGTTACTTTGGACCAAATATCAGCATGGAGGTGGTGAGACATCATTGAATTCCTTCACTATCTGATGGTAACACCAGCAAATATTTCCATGAATGTGGGGTGTGAGAGAAAGAAAACTCTGGGTAACTTCAAGTTTTTGACTTGAATAATAAGAACAATGGGAAGACCATTGTAGAGGTGGTCAGGGGTCTTGGGCTTGCTAATTTTGAGAAGTCTATTAGATATCTAAGTGGAAGTGGCCGGGAGGCAGTTGGATACAGGAGTTGGAGTTCATGGGAGGGGTCCTGATTAAAGATACTTATTTAGGCACTGTCTTCAAATACTGATTTAAAAATCCACGATTTTAGTTGGCTCTATGAGGGGATTATTTTAGGTAGAAAATAGAATATATCCAATGCCTAACTCCTCTAGCCACTTTAACATTGAGACGTCAGAGGCAAAGAACCAGTCAGGAGAAAAAATAATAACAAAAATTTTAAAAATCAAAGGGAGTATTGAAAGGAGGAGGAAATATTAAACTTTGGCATTATCTTGCTAATATTGCAAAGCAAAATCAGAGAGAATAGACAGTTGTTTTTAAGGAAGCCATTGGCAATCATGAGGAGGATATGTGTTTATGCCTCCTCCGAAAGTGCTCAGCTGAATGGGTGAGGCATGGTAAAAAAAAGCTCCCTGCACCCTGTTCTAGCTACTCAGAGAGCCCAGCTGTTTTTAAGTATAATTTGTAAATTTACCCTACTATAGCTACTTGGAAAGCACAGCTCTTTGTACTTCATCAATCCGGACAAGTACAATTTCTACATTTGTTCAAAAGCATAGTATTTGCTATCTGAGGCCCTGTAGACAAAAGCAATTTCTGGACCAAAGCCTATTTTGAATGGGTTCAAAAGAGAATGGGAAGGGAGGACTGAAGGCAGTAAGCCTGGACAATTCTTACCAGCCATGAAGCCAATAAGTGATAATTATTTCTGATTTATTATTTTGAAGTTGGAAGAGATTTCACAATATGTTTGAATACTGGTTAAAAAAATGCAATGCAGAAGCGTGCTGTGTATTTGCTTTATGCTGGACACTATATGTTGTTATCCCATGTACTGTTTCCCAGTGGAAGGGTAAGGAAATAGGAACAGAATATGTTTGCTGAGGATTAGCTAGGATTTTAACTCACATCCTGTAATATCCAACTCTGAGGCTCTAGTTGTTTGATCTCTGGTATCTTTTCTCGTGTGTATATATCTACATAGCAGCAGCTTACATGGACAGCTTTAGTAGACAGGACCATTTATTCATAAGGCTAATCTCTTGAGGACTAGGAACATACCTTTCTTTTTCTGTATGTAACCAAGGACATGTTTGGCACAATTTAAGTATTCAGTACAATCAAGGATTTGTACATTCAGAAGTCACTTGATTATGTGAGTTGTATTAACATTTATTATCCTACCAGACAAATTCATTCAATAAATTTAAATTTAAAATGTGTCTTAAATACTGATGTTTCACTGATTATAAAATAACATATGCTCATTATAGAAAATGAAGAAAATGGAGAATTAAAGAAAGAAGAATACCAATTTACCTTTAATCCCTGTATCAACAGAGAACATTTTTGATCAACTGGATGCACTTTCTCCTTTTCAGTATTTTAAAGTTCATTGCTCTGGAAGTCATTGCAATAATTGTAATAACAACTACATTGCTTATTCACATATGAAGTGAATTATCTCATCTAAACATCATCACAGACCTATGAAAAAGAAATTAGTGTTGAAACATTTCATAAATGAGGAAATGAGACCCAGAAATTGAACCACTTGCTCAAGGATGCAAGTTCAACCATACCAATGCCCCTGAACTCACCCCCGTGATTTCAAGTACTGTTAAATGTAATTTTCTCTCAGGTTGATAAGGGTCTGTTCTGCTTTTCAGTTTCTGTCATATACCCATTAACAATTAAATGTTCTTTTTTATTACAAATTTTTTATTAGGATATATTCATTATACAGGGGGGACATAGTGACAATTCTGATTAGACTTATATTGTACATTATTTACATTGCCCCCATTGTCTCTGCCCCTCAACCCCTTTCTCACACCACTTAAAGCAATTGCAAGAGGTTTTTTATTTCTGTTTCAAATAGGTGTATGAAGTCCATCAACCATATACCTTTACCTTAATCTTCCTTCACTCTCCCCCTCCCACTAGTAACCCCCATTCCCTGACACACTATTTTACAGTCCTGTTTTTCATTATTAGTATTTAAGTTGATGTTCAAAGAGGTGTTGCAATGTATGCCCACTGTGGCTGCACTTTACTTTGGTGTGTTCAATCCCTTCTAATACTCTCCCTTACCCCTTTACCTCCCACCCCCCTTTTTTCAGCAGTTTTCAATACATATCCTAATATCCTCTACCTTTACATCTTATTGTATGTGATAGTACTGAAGCTCTATTATTCTCTTTTCCTTTCCCTCTTTCCCCAAGTTTCATAGAGTAGTTCCACTGTTACAAACATGTTCTACGTATGAGTTTGTATATGATCATGCTTGTTTTTGTGTATATGTTTATCTTTGGTTCTATCTTCCACTTATGAGAGAAAACATAAGTCTTTTGTGTTTCTTATCTTGGCTAAATTCACTTAACATGACGTTCTCCAATTGCATCCATTTACCTTCAAACACCATGTTATTATTCCTTGTGGCTGAGTAATACCCCATTGTGTATATGAACCACAATTTCATGATCCATTCATCTGTTGTAGGGCATAGGGGTTGTTCTCAAGCTTAGCTATTGTGAATAGTGCTGCAATGAACATTGGTGTACAGGTGTCTCTGCTGTATCCTGTTTTATGTTCTTTTGGGTAGATGCCCAGCAGCGGTATCAATATGGCAGTTCTGTCTCTAGTGTTTTGAGGAATCTCCATACTGCTTTCCATAATGGTTGTACTAATTTGCATTCCTACCAGTAGTGTATAAGGGTTCCTGTTTTGTCACATCCTTTCCAACATTTATTGTTGTTATTACCCTTGATTATGGCCATTCTAACTGGGGTGAGATAAAATCTAAGTGTTTGATTTGAATTTCTTTTATAACCAGGGAAGTTGAGCACTTTTTCATGCATTTACTGGCCATTTGTACCTCTTCCTTTAAGAATTCCCTTATTAATTCATGTGCCTATGTCTTCACTGAGGTGTTGATACTTTGGGGGCTGAGTTTTTTGAGTTCCCTATAGATTCAGGATATTAGTCCCTTATCAGATGAGTAGCTGGCAAAGATTTTCTCCCTTTCTGTGGGCTGTCTCTTGAATCTGGTGATTGTTTCCTTTGCTATGCAAAGCTCTTTAGTTTGATGCAGTCCCATTTATTCATTGTTTCTCTTAGATGCTGAGCCTTTTGAGTTCAGTTTAGAAAGTCATTCCCTATACCTACTTGTTCCAGTGTATTTCCTACTGCTTCATGGAGTTGTTTCAAAGTTTCAGGCCTCATATCAAGGTCTTTGATCCACTTTGAGTTGATTTTGGTACAGGGTGAAAGACAAGGATCTAGTTTCAGTCTTCTGCATGTGGATAGTTTTTCAAGTAACATTTGTCAAAGAGGCTGTCTTTTCTCCATCCTGTATTTTGGGCTTCTTTGTTGAAGAGCAGTTAGCTATAGATGCTGTGTCTTCTATTCTGATCCACTGGTCTTCCTGTCTGTTTTTGCACCAATACCATGCTGTTTTTATTGTTATGGCTCTGTAGTAGTTTGGAGTCAGGTATTGTGATGCCTCCAGCATTGGGCTTTTGGCTCAGAATTGCTTGAAGGAGAAATTAAAACCTTCCACAACAAGGAAAAACTAAAAGAATGTGTGACCAAACCAACACTACAGAAGATACTTAAAGGACTTTTACATATAGAAGAAGAAACTA
Source organism: Castor canadensis (assembly GCF_047511655.1). NCBI lineage: Eukaryota > Metazoa > Chordata > Mammalia > Rodentia > Castoridae > Castor > Castor canadensis. Next base: position 79,237,493 of record NC_133388.1, on the reverse strand, counting down.
TGGTGAGACAGGAAGACTCAAGAAGGAATAAATCTTTTTGAGCAAGCAGATCAGTAAACAAGGAATAGGTAAAGCTAAACAATGGAGAAATAAAAATGACTGGAAACAACAGGCATCTCTCAGTATTAGTACTGAATATAAATGGCCTCAATGCCCCAATAAAAAGACATAGAATAGCAAATTGGGCTAAAAAAACAAGACCCAACCATATGTTGCTAATAAGACTCACACAACTGAAAAAAATAAACACTGGCTTAGAGTCAAAGGGTGGAAAAAAGTTTTCCAAGAAAATGGATCCTATAAACAGTCAGGAGTAGCTATACTCATATCTGACAAAGTAGACTTCAAACTAAAGTCAATCAGAAGAGACAATGAAGGTCACTTAATATTAATGAAAGGAACAATTTATCAAGAGGAAATATCAATCTTTAATATATGTGCACCAAACACAGGGGCACCCATCAACATTAAAAAATTCTATGACCCTAAGAGCACAGATAGACACTAATACAGTGATACTCAGAGAGCTGAATTCCCCACACTCATCAATAGATGGGTCATTCAGACAAAAAATCAACAAAGAAACTTCAGACTACTCCTCACTTTAGATCAATTATACATGGTTGATATCTATAGAGTATTTCACCCAACAACTATGCAATACACATTCTTTTCTACAGCTTACAGAACTTTCTCCAAAATAGATTACATTTAGGACACAAAGCAAGTCTTAACAAATTCAAGAAAATCAAAATAACCCCCTGCATCATATCAGATAACAATGAAATAAAACTAGACCTCAACAACAACAGAAAATATTCAAACATATGGATACTGAATAACACACTGCTGAAAAACCAATGGGTGACTGATGTAATAAGAGAAAAAATTAAAAAGTTCCTAGAATTCAATGAAAATGAAAATATAACCACCAGAATCTGTGGGACACAGCAAAAGATGTGCTAAGGGGAAAGTTTATACCTATAAGTGCCTATATTGAAAAAACAGAGACCTCTCAAACAACCTAATGATACACCTTAGTTCCTAGAAAAACAAGAACAAACCAAACCCCAAATCAGCAGATGGAGAGAAATAATAAAGATCAGAGTCAAGATAAATGAGACTGAAACCAAACTATACAAAAAACAATGAAACAAAAATTTGGTTCTTTGAAGAGATTAGCAAGACTGACAAACTCTTAGCCAACATGACAAAATAGAGGAGGGAGTGGACCCAAATTAATAAAATCAGAGGTGAGAAAGGGGACATAACCACAGATACCAGTGAAATCCAGAGAATCATTAGAGAGGACTTTGAAACTTATACTCAAGTAAACTGGAAAATCTAGATGAAATGGATAAACTCCTTGACACATGTAACCAACCAGAATTGAACCAAGAAGACATTAACCACCTAAATAGTCGTATTACATGCAATGAAATTGAAGCAGTAATAAAGAGTCTCCCTACAAAGAAAACCCAGGATTCACTGCCAAATTTTACCAAAGAAGAACTAACACCAATACCCCTCAGACTTTTCCTCGAAATAGAAAGGGAAGGAAAACTACCAAACTCATTTTTAGTGAAAACTATAAACCACTGAAGAGAGAAATAGAAGACATCAAAAGATAGAAAGACCTTCCATGTTTGTGGATAGGTAGAATCAACATTGTGAAAATGGCCCTACTACCAAAAAGCAATCTACATGTTCACCGCAATCCCTATCAAAATTCCAATGACTTTCTACACAGAAATAGAAAAAACAATCGTGAAATATATATGGAAACACAAAAGACCTCAAATAGCCAATGAAACATTCTTCTTGAAATCCTTCATTGCTTGAGCTCCTTGAAGGACCATGACTTCCTTTGCCTCTGCTATCTGATCCAAGCAGCCTGCTTGGTAAATACAGTTGTTCCTTGGGCTTGTTTTCTGGTTTAATAATTTGCAAGCTCAAGGAAAAATTGTTATTTGCATTCTTTATTTCTTGGCACAATAGAGGTGCTGAATAAAAATAATTGTGTTATTGTTAAGTTCTTCCACATATGGCATCTAAGCACTGTACTGCAGTTAGGGTCTATTACTCTCTTTCCTGCATTGAGGGTCAGCATAGGGTGAGGTGAGAGATAAATGTTGAGGATCATCCTTTCTGTTTAATATCACCTTTAAGATCTTGCAGGGAAAAATAAATAGCACTTTGCAGGCAGAAGCAGGGATAGAGACTGTCATTAGGCATGGTTTGAGCATTTTATGCATTGTGTGGATAATGGCAATGATCAGTCCCTAACACCATCAGTGGTTCTCGCATGGGAGCATGGGAGCACTGCTAGGCTTATTTGGTGTAAGTGATCCCTGCTGTGTTAAAAAGGGAAATAAATATTCCAGTTTCATTTTAATATTATTTTTGCTAGAGAAGAGAGAATCATTTTTTGAGATACCCATCTTTGAGCAGCTTGCCAAAGTTACTATTACAATCATTTGTTACAGTGGCTTTAAAAAACAAAATGAAAAAATTCCTGTATTTAGAGTGTCTCTTTAGAACCTATTTTATTTCACTCTCAATCATGCCTATTTGCTGGTCTCTGTACTGCTGCTGTGTTGGCATTGGCTTTGCTGTTTATGCTTTCTGCATTTCCATTATGATGCTCACGTGTTCTTTATTTCAGTACAAAATATATATTTGACCTGCCCTAAAAACTCTGTCCATTTAAATAAAAATCCTCTTGTCATCATTTCTGCACATGTCTCCAAATCTAGGTGACCAAATCCAGACATGGGAAGACAGAGGTTTCCATATCATTTCTGTTCCATTTAATCAGAGTGTAAGTTTCCTTCTCAGGTCTCCAGAAGGGCAACAATCAATAGGGGGAAACACAAAGCCATTGTTCACCTTCATGAACCAATGAAATCTATTTGCATTTCAGGTGGAAATATTGGAGCACATTCCCACCACATCGTGTATGTGCCTTCACATTGCCTAGCTCTACCCATAGTTATCATGGAAGTCCACACAATGTTTTCTCTGATGAAGGAGAAAGAGGTCACATCTGGCTGTACTACTTACTAGCTTGGACTTCTCTGATAGAAAAAAGGGTCACATTTATATTTCTGCCTTAGTGCTTTTCACATTGGGTCCTTTCTTCTTGCTTCCATAGGCTCCGACACTACAGTCCTTTGGCCTTAACCCACTTCCTACCCATTCCATATCTCTCAGGGGTAATCATAGGATGATATGCTAACTTCAACCCTTTCTTGCCATTGCTTGTCACAACTAAAAACAATGTGTGTTCTTATTAATTCCATATGCTTTTATGTGCCCAGATACAGATAAGCCAATGGTTTCTAACTAGGATGATTTTTGTTTATGAGGAGACATTGGCAATTCTTGACTATCAAGACTGAGGTGAGAAGAGTACTACTTAGTGGTGGAAGGCAGGAACACTACAAAGAGTGCTAAGATTGAGAAATCCTATGCTGAACCATGGATATAATGTTATGTACAAGCCAGGTACTGGTGGCTCATGCTTGTAATCATAGCTATTTGGAAGGCTGAGATTAGGAGAATTGCAATTCAAAACCAGTCCAGGAAATAGTTCACGAGACTCCATCTCCAAAATAACCAGAGCAAAATGGACTGAAGGTGTGGCTCAAGTGATAGAGCACCTGCTTTGCAAGCATGAAGCCCTGAGTTCTAACCCCAGTCCTACCAAAAAAAGAGTTATGTGTAACCTAAGACATTTAGTCAAATAAAGCAAGAATATTTTGTAGGTAATGTAGTATAAGATAATGCTGACTAGCATGCAGAAGACATAAAATGAGTTATATTCTACCAGACCTGGAGTGGGAAGAGGTTCAGAAAATCTTCATCAAAGAAAAGAAAGTATATTGCCCAACACTTGAAAACAAGTGAAAATTTTTCGTGGTGAGTAGTAATGGGGTAAACATTGCATTGAATACTGTGGAATTGAGCTGAGCAAGAGCTGGAACACAAATCAGCAAGCGTAGAGGAGAACATAAGATGCATGTGTGGGATGACTGATACCTGAAATTCTGTCATGGAGAATATTCAGTTCTCAATAATTGGTAATTTTCCTCGAAATAATACTTCTCTTCAATGTGTGTGGAGGGGAAGGTCTGAACTGGATATTTGGAGATTACAGCTAGGAATTCAACTAAGAAATTATTTTTTATAGCCTAGAAAGGAATGAAGGAGAGAAAATAGTCTGGACTGTAGTCTGGACTGTCAGTTAATGGAAGTGCATGAGGAAAAATCCAAGGTCATGGAAATTTGCTCCTCAACCCTCCTCTCCATAGACTATGGGATGACAGGCCAGTTGTTTCAAGTGAAATTAGCTGGTTTATTTTCTCTATGATCAGAGAAACATTTTCTACAGGAGGGCTGTAAAGCATGTAGTGAATGCAAGGTTTCTCTTGCCCAACTAATTATGCTGTTTCTCCTTAAAAATAAAGCTGTGAATCTAAAAGTATATTATTTTTCTTGTGCACCATATTCTGGATTGACATCCTACTTTCCCTTATCACATGCATAGCTGGCAAAGGTTTCCCTCATTTCATTGGCAGTCTATTAAGTCTAGTAACTGTATCTTTTGTGGTGCAGAAGTTTTTAGTTTGATGCAGTCCCATTTGTTCATCCTTCCTCTTATTTGCCAAGCCATTCTGTTACAGAATTGCTTATCTGTTCCAGTGTATATCCTGCTACTCCCTGTAGTTGTTCTAAAGCTTTAATGTAATTTCATTACATTAAATTCCTTAATCCATTTCAAGTTGATATTTGTTCAGGGTGAGAGACATGGATCTACTTTCAGTTCTCTGCCTGGAGATATCCAGTTTTCAAAGCAACATTTGTTGAAAAGGCTGTCTTTTCTCTATCATATATTTTGGGTGCCTTTGTCAAAAAATCAGGTGGGTGTAACTGTATTCATATATGGCTCTTCTATTCTGTTCCATTAGTCTTCATTTCTGTTTTTGTGCGAGTACCATGATGTTTTTATTACTATGGCTCTGTAGTATAGTTTGAAGTCAGGAAATGTGATACCTCCAGCACTGAATTTTTTGCTCAGTATTGCCTTGGCTATTCAGTGTCTTTTGTGCTTCCATATATGAGCTTAGAGTTGAGTTTTCAATCTCTATGATAAATGTCATTAGAATTTTGATTGGGATTTGGCAATGTAGACATTTTTACAATATTGATTCTATCAATCCATGAGCATGGAAGGTCTTTCCATCTGCTGTGGTCTTCTTTGAGTTTTTTCTTCAATGGTTCAGTTTTCATTGTAGAGAACTTTCACTTCCTTTGTTAAGTTTATTCCCAGGTTCTTTTTTTTTTTTTTTTTGAAGCTATTGTAAATGGAATTGTTTTCCTATATTCTTTCTCAGTCTGTTCATTGTTGGTATATAGAAAGGCTACTGATATTTGTAAATAGATTTTGTATCCTGCTATTATGATAAATTTTCTTATAATGTCTAGGAGTTTTGTGGTCCAGTTTTTTCTGGAGTTTTTAGGTATAAGATCGTGTCATTTACAAATAGAAATGGTTTGAATTCTTCCTTTCCTATTCAAATTACTCTTATTTCTTCTTGTCTCACTGCTATAGCTAGGGATTCTAGGACAATGTTGAATATGAGTGAAGAGAGTGTACATCCTGTCTCTCACTCCTGACTTTAGAGGAAATAGTTTCAGTTTTTCCCCATTTAGTACGCTGTTGGCTATAGGCTTGTCATCTAGTCTTTATTATGTTGAGGTATATTCCTAGTTTCATCAGAACTTTTATCATGAAAGGATGTTGAATTCTATCAAAGGCTTTTCTTCATCTATTGAGTTGATCATGTGGCTTCTGTCTTTACTTCTGTTAATATTACATTTAATGATTTGCATATGTTGAACCATGCCTGCATCACTGGGATGAAATTGACTTTATCAGGGTATGTGATCTTTTCTAGTATGTTGCTGAATTTAGTTTGCCAGTATTTTATTGAGAATTTTTGCATCTAAGTTCATTAAAGAAATTGGCCAATAATTCTCTTTCTTGTGCCTTTGTCAGGTTTTGGGATGAGTGTAATACTGGCAATGGTAGAATAATTTTGGCAAGGTTTCTTCCCTTTCTATTCCATAGATAAGTTTGAGGAGAATTGGTATTAGATCTTTAAAGGTCAGGTAGAATTCAACAGTGAATCCATCAGGTCCTGGACTTTTCTTTCTTGGTATACTCTATTGGTGCTTCAATTTCATTGCTTGTTGTAGATCTATTTAGATCTCAATTTTCCAACTTATTTGAAGACAGGTTTAAAAGTAATCCCTAACTATTTCCTGGTGTTTGTTGTTATCTCCCCTTTTTGTTTCTATTTTTGTTAATTTGAGTCTTTTTTCTCCTCATTTTAGTCAGATTTCCTAGGGTTTTATCAATCACATTTATCTTTTGAAAGAACTATCTTTTTGTTTTGTTGATTCTTTGTATGATTTTGGTTTTTTTGGTATCTATTTTGTTGTTTGGCCCTTATTTTTACTATTTTTCTCCTTCTGCTAGTTTTAGGGTTAGTTTGTTCTTGTTTTTCCAGGAGATTGAGATGCAGCATTAGATTGTTTAGTTGAGATCTTTCAGTGTTTTTAATATATGCACTCATGGCTATAAACATTGACCTTAGCACTGACTTTGCTGTGCCTTGTAGGTTCTGATAGGTGGTGCTTTCATTTTCATTAAATTATAGGAACTTTTTTCCTTTATTCATATATTCATATGTGCATACATTGTTTGGGCCATTTCTCCCTCCTTCTTGCCCCCACTCCCCTCACTGACGGGTAGAAACTGTTCTGCCCTTTTCTCTAATTTTGTTGAAGAGAAGACATAAGCAATAATAAGAAAGACAAAGCTTTTTTGCTAGCTGAGATAGGATAGCTATGCAGAGATTCCTAGCATTGCTTCCATGCACAAGTGTAAAACAACCTGAATTGATTCATCTCTACCTGACCTCTTCACTACTTCCCAGTCATGGTCCCATATTGACCTCTGTTGTTTTAAGGTTACTGTATTAGCTCCTCTGCAGTGGGGACATCAAACACTTTCAAGTTTTGGGTTTCCTACCTATCCCCATACATCCCATGTGTGCTCTCCCCTTAGCGTGTGACCCAAGTCCAACAACATTACTGCCTTTGCCCTACATCTAGTGTCTACATATGAGGGAGAACATACAATTTTTGGTCTTCTGATCCTGGCAAACCTCACTCAGGATGAAGTTCTCCAGTTCCATCCATTTACTTGAAATGATAACATTTCATTCTTCTTCATGGCTGAGTAAAATTCCATTGTGTATAAATACCACATTTTCTTAATATATTCATCAGTAGTGGGATATCTTGGCTGTTTCCATAGCTTGGCTATTGTGAATAGCTCTGCAATAAACATGGGTGTACAGGTGCCTCTGGAGTAATCTGTGTTGCATTCCTTTGGGTATATCCCCAGGAGTGAGATTGCTGGATCATATGGCAGATATATGATCAGTTTTTTAAGAAGCCTCCATATTGTTTTCCAGAGTGGTTGCAGTAGCTTGCATTCCCACCAGCAGTGTACAAGGGTTCCTTTTTCCCCAAATACTCACCAACACCTGTTGGTGGTGTTTTTGATGATAGCTATTCTAACAAATGTGAGGTGAAATCTTAGTGTGGCTTTGATTTGCATTTCCTTTATGGACAGAGTGAGTGAGCATTTTTTCATGTGTGTTTTGGCCATTTGAATTTCTTTTGAAAAAAGTTCTGTTTAGTTCAGTTGCCCATTTCTTTACTGGTTCATTGATTCTGGGAAACTAGTTTATTGAGCTCCCTCTGTATTCTGATTATCAGTCCTTTGTCTGATGTATAGCTGGCAAACGTTTTCTCCCACTCTGTGGGTGGTCTCTTCAGTTTAGAGACCATTTTTTTTGTTGTGCAAAAGCTTTTTAATTTTATGTAGTCCCATTAGTCCATCCTTTCTCTTAGTTGCTGAGCTGCTGGGGTTCTATTGAGGAAGTTCTTGCCTATACTTATTGCTTCCAAAGTATTCCCTGCTCTTTCTTATACTAACTTCAGAGTTGAGGTCTGATATTATGGTCTTTGATCCATTTTGAGTTGACACTAGTACAGGGTGATAAACATGGATCTAGTTTCAGTTTTTTGCAGGCAGATAACCACTTTTCCCAGTAACATTTGTTGAAGAGACTGTCTTTTCTCATCATATGTCTTTGGCGCCTTTGTCAAAAATAAGGTGGGCACAGCTGTGTGGATTCATATCCAGGTCCTCTATTCTGTTCCACTGGTCTTCATATTTGTTTTTGTGCCAATACCATGCTGTTTTTATAGCTATTGCTTTGTAATATAGTTTGAAGTCGGGTATTGTGATACCTCCAGCATTGCTCTTTTTGCTGAGTATTGCCTTGGCTATTTGTGGTCTCTTGTGCTTCCAAAGGAACTTTAGGGTAGATTTTTCAATCTCTATGATGAATGTCATTGGGATTTTGATGGGAATTGTATTAAACATGTAGATTGCTTTTGGTAGTATAGCCATTTTTACTATGTTGATTCTACCAATCCACGAGCATGGGAGATCATTCCACCTTCTGTAGTCTTCCTCAAATTCTTTCTTCAATCATTTGTAGTTCTCTTTGTGGAGATCATTCACATCCTTTGGTAAGTTCACTCCTAGGTATTTTTTTTCTGGGGCTATTGTAAATGGAATTGTTTCCATATATTCTTTCTCAATTTGTTTGTTGTTGGTGTATAGAAAAAGCTAATGATTTTTGTAAGTTGATTTTGTATCCTGCCACCTTGAAGTAGCTGTTTATGGTGTCTAGGAGTTTTAGGGTAGAGTATTTTGGGTATTTAAGATATAAGATCATGTCATTGCAAATAGAGATATTGTGACAGTTTCTTTACCTATTTGTATTCCTTTTATTTCTTCTTCTTCTTGCTTAATTGCTCTGTTTAGGAATTCCAGGACTATGTTGAGTAAGAGTTGGGGTAGTGGGCATCCTTGTCTCATCCTAAATTTTAGGGGAATGTTTTAAGTTTTTCACAATTAAGTATGATGGTGGCTATAAGTTTGTTGTTTAGCCTTTACAATGTTGAGGTACATTCCTTCTATTCCTAGTTTTCTTAGAGCTTTTATCATGAAGTGGTGTTGAATCTTATCAAAGGCTTTTTCTGCATCTATTGAGATGATCAAGTGGTTTTTGTCTTTGCTTCTATTGATGTGCTTTTTTATATTTATCGATTTGTGTATATTGAACCACCCCTGCATCCTGGGATGAAGCCAGCTTGATTGTGGTGAATGGTATTTCTGATGTGTTGCTGGATTTGGTTTACCATTATTTTATTGAGGATTTCTGCATCGATGTTCATTAAGGAGATTGGCATATAGTTCTCCTTTTTTGGAGGTGTCTTTGTCTGGTTTTGGGATGAGTATAATACTGGCTTCATAAAGTGAGTTAGGCAGTGTTCCTTCCCTTTCTATTTCATGGAACAGTTTAAGGGGAGTTGGTATTAATTCTTCTTTAAAGGTCTGATAGAACTCAGCTGAGAATACCTCAAGTCCTGGACTTTTCTTTTTTGGGAGACTCTTTATTTCAGCTTCAATTTCATTTTGTGTTATAGAGTTATTCAGGTGACTACTATCCTCTTGGTTCAATTTTGGATGGTCATAAGTGTCTAGAAATCTGTCCATTACTTCAAGACTTTCAAATGTATAGGAATATAGGTTTTCAAAGTAGTCTCTGATGAGTCTCTGGATTTCCATGGTGTTTGTTGTTATCTTCCCTTTTGCATTTCTAATTTTACTGATTTAGGTTTTTTCTCTCCTCATTTTAGTCAGGTTTGTCAGGGGTCTGTCGATCTTTTTTATTTATTCAAAGAACCAGCTTTTTGTTTCATTGATTCTTTGTATTTTTTTTGTTTGTTTGTTTGTTTCTATTTCATTAATTTCAGCCCTTATTTTTATTATTTCTCTCATTCTGCTTGTTTTGGGATTTGCTTATTCTTGTTTTTCTAGGAGTTTGAGATGCAGCATTAGGTCATTGATTTGAGATCTTTCTGTCCTTTTAATATATGCACTCATCGCTATAAACTTTCCTCTTAGGGCTGCCTTTGCTGTGTCCCATAAGTTCCTGTAGGTCATGTTTTCATTTTCATTAACTTCCAGGAAACTTTTAACTTCCTCTTTTGTTCTATCAATGACCCACTGATCATTGAGTAATGTATTGCTCAGCTTCCAATTGTTCACATGTTTTTTACTGTTGTTTTTGAGTTCTAGTTTTAATGCATTGTGATCAGATAGGAAGCAGGGGATTATTTCTGTTTTCTTATATTTGCTGAGGCTTGCTTTGTGCCCTAAGATATGATCAATTTTGGAGAAAGTTCCATGGGCTGCTGAGATGAATGTATATTGTGCAGCAGTTGGATGAAATATTCTATAGACATCAACTAGACCCATTTGTGCTAGTGTGATTTAGTTCTAGAATTTCTTTATTGATTTTTTTGTTTGAATGATCTATCTATTGGTGATAAGGGAGTATTAAAGTCTCCCACTACCACTGTGTTGGAATCTATCTATATATGCTTTTAGGTCCTTCAGAGTATGTTTGATGAAATTTGGTGTACTGCCTTTGGGTGCATATAGGTTGATAGTTGTTATTTCCTTTTTGTGTATTTCCCCTTTTATTAGTATGGACTGTCCTTCTTTATCTCATTTGATCAATGTAGGTTAGAAGTCTACTTTGTCTGAGATAAGTATTGCTACTCCTGCCTGTTTTGGGGGACCATTAGCTTGGTCAACCTTCTTCCAGCCTTTCACCCTAAGCCAGTTCTTGTTTCTGTCAGTGAGATGGTTCTCCTGTAAAAACCAGATTGTTGAATCTTCCTTTTTAATCCAGTTTTCCAGAAAGTGTCCTTTGATGGGAGAGTAAAGTTCGTTAACATTAAGTGTTAATATTGATAGGTTTGTGTGATTCCTGTCATTTAGTTGTTTTTGTTGTTGAAGAATTTCATTGTGTACAGCTGAATCAATGTTGCTCCCTCATTCCTTGTCTCTTTTCCTCCTGTGGTATGGTACTCCCTGTCCTCTCATGGTTTTGTTTGCTTTCATTTTCTGTGTGCAGAATTGCTTGGAGAATCTTTTGTAGTGGTGGCTTGGTGGTCATATGTTGTTTTAGTTTCTGTTTATTGTGGATGACTTTTATTGCTCCATCTATTTTGAATGATAGTTTTGCTGGGTAGAGTATCCTGGGGTTGAAGTTGTTTTCATTCAGTTCTCAGAATACCTCACTCCATATCCTTCTTGATTTTAAAGTTTCTGTTGAGAAATGTGCTATGATTTTGATAGGTTTACCTTTGTATGTTATTTGTTTTTTCTCTTTTACAGCCTTCAATATTCTTTCTCTATAATCTGTGATTGTTGTTTTAATGATAATATGTCATGGTGTAGTTCTATTTCAGTCAAGTCTGTTTGGTGTCCTGGAGGCTTCCTGTACCTGAATGAGCATAGCTTTCTCTAGATTTGGGAAATTTTCTGTTATTATTTTGTTGAATATATTATGAATCCCATTTGCTTGCATCTCTTCTCCTTCAGTGCCCATGATTCTCAGGTTTGGTTTTTTGGTGGAGTCAGTGAGTTCTTGCATATTCCTTTCACAGGTCTTGAGTTGTTTTACTAACAACTCAAGCTCTTCAGTTTTTCCTTTAATTTCCATTTCATCTTCAAGTTCTGAGATTCTGTCTTTCACTTGTTCTTGTCTGCTGGAGTGGCCTTCCATTGTGTTTTGTGTTTCTGTTTGATTATTTTTTTTTTGAGGTTTTCTATATCATAGGTCACTTCCTCTTTAATGTTGTCAATTTTCATCCTTAATTCATTTACCTCTCTGATTATGGTTTTCTCTGTTTCACTTTGGTGTTTATTTAGGGCTCCTATGAGTTCATTTATTTGTTTCTGTGTATTCTTTATTTTTGGTGTCTTGAAATTTCTTGAGTGCCTCTTGTATGCTTTGGTTAACCATGTCTAGTAACATCTCCATGAAATTCTCAGTGATTACTTGCAGGATTTTTTTCTTTGAGGCTGTTCTTGTGGGCATCTTTGGGTTCCTTGGCATTGTTTCTCTTTGTTTTGTTTGAGTCCAGAACTGGGTGTCCATTTTCTTCATTTCCTTCTGAATCCTGTATTAAATTATTTTTCAAAGGAGAATGGTTTCCATCCCTTTTTCTTCTTCCCACTGCTCCACTTAGTACTGTGCTTGTTCTTGATAGGCTATTGGTGGTTTCAGTCACCTGTTTTCTTTCTCTTGGTTTAATTTTGTTTTGTGGCTGTATTGGATTTATTGCTAAGTGTGTGTATGCTATTTCTGTTCCTGGTCTGGGTGTAATTTACTATTTGCTAATTCACAACAGTAAAACTGTTTGGTCTACCAAATGTCTCCCAAGAAGGTTTGGTACTGGTGTCTGGTGGTGATGGGAGCCCTCCTGTTTTCTCAGTATAATGTGGCATGGAGAAGCTTTCCATGGGCTAGGGGTTCAGTGTGACAAAGTTTTGATTCTCATTGATGCTTTATTTCTTCCAAGTATGGCTCCAGCATCTCATCAAGGTTTCAGAGTCATGGAGCTCACACTCTGCTTCTGTGCCCTAGTCACCACCTTGGATCTCCTCTATAGGAACTTTTTGAATTCCTCCCTTCTTTCTTCAATGATCCACTGATCATGGGACAACATGCTATTCAGTCTCCAAGTGTTGACACTTGATGCTGTTTCTTTTGTTGTTGTTGAGTTCTAGCTTTATTGCATTGTAGTTGTCAGACAGTCTCCAAGGGGTTATTTCAATTTTCTTATATTTGTTTAGACATGCTTCATGACCTAAATATGATGTATTTTGGAGAAAGTTCCATGGGCTGCTGAGAAAAAATGTATATTGTGCTGTTGCATGATGGAATACTCTGTAGGTATCTGTCAAGTCAATTTGGGGTATGATGTCATTCCATTCTAAAGTATCTTTGTTCATTTTTGATCTGAATGACTTAGAGATGTATTGAAGTCTCCCACTATCACTGTGTTTTTAAATTCAGTAAGTGCATGTTTAATGAAGATAGGTACACTGACATTGTGTATATAAGGTAACAATTGTTATTCCTCCTGATGTGTTACTCCTTTTGTTAGTATGAAGTGAACTTGTTTGTCTGTTTTGACCAATTTAGGTTTAAATTTTACTTTATGTAATGTAAGTATAGCTACTCTTGCCTGTTTTGGGAGGCATCATGAGCTTTGTAAATCTTTTTCTACCCTTTTGTTTCCATCTGTAAGATGGGTTTCTTGTAAACTACAATTCATTTGGTCTTTCTTTTTTAATCCAGTTTGCCAGTAAGTGTCCTTTGATGGGGAATTGAGGCCATTAACATTCAGTATTAATATTCAGAGGTATGTGGTGATTCTTTTCATTTAGTAGTTTTTGTTGTGCAAGGGTTTCTGTGTGTGCAATCAATTCTATGCTACACTCTAATTACTTGCCTGCTCTTCTCTTGAGATTTAATAATGCCCATGCTTTCACGGGTAGGTTTATTTTCATCTTCCATTGGTAGGATTCCTTTAAGAATATTCTGGAGTGCTGGTTTAGTGGTCATGTATTGTTTCAGTTTCTGTTTATCATGGAATGTTTTTATTCCTCCTTCAAATTTGAATGACAGCTTTGCTAGGTATCCTAGGGTTAAAATTGTTTTATTTCAGTGCTCAAAATACCTCACTCCATGGCCTTCTTGCTTTTACAATTTCTGTTGAAAAATCTGCTGTTATCTTGATGGGTTTATCTTTATATCCAAATTGTTTTTTCTCTCTTCTTTCCTTGTTCTGTTTGCTAATTGTTTTTAACTATAATATGCTGTGTAGAGGTTCTATTTTGGTTATGACTATTTGGTGTCCTGCAGGATTCTTGTACCCAGATGGGAATCTCTTTCTCAAGGTTTGGCAATTTTTCTGCTATTGTTTTGTTGAATGTATTTCTTATGCCATTGGCTTGTATCTCTTCTCCTTTGATGCCCATGATTGGTCTTTTGATGGCATTTCAGAGTTCTTGCATATTCCTTCCACAACACTTCAGTCTTTTCTCTAAGTTTTCTTTCTTTTTGTTGGTTTTTTTAATATCTATTTTGTCTTCAAGCCCTGAAATTCTGTCTTCCACTTGTTCCAGGTTACTGGAGTGGCTTTCAACTGCACTTTTTAAATTTACTTAAGAACCTTTTTGTTTCCAGGTTTCTGTTTGATTCTTTTTTTTCCCAGACATTCCATATCTTTGTTAGGTTCTTCTTCCTCATCTTATACTACCTCCTTTATTTAATTTATCTTTTTTATTATAATTTTCTTGGTTTTGTTTCAATGTTTTTGAAATTCTCTGAGTTCATTTAGCTGTTTCTGTGTTTTCTTGAGCTTTATATCCATAGTCTCTTAGGATTCATTGAGCTTTTTTGTATGTCCTCTTTGAGTTCCTCATTAACCTCATTAAACATTCTTTTCATCATTTTTCTGACTTCGGAAACTGAGGATTCATCCTCTTCACTGTCCACCAAATCTTCTTTCTCTTGACTTAATTTCTATGCTCTAGTAGCTTAGCTGTTAGCTAAGTTGTTGTATCATTTCTGTTCATTGACCTGGGTTAGTAATAACAAATTCACAGATTTGATGCCAGACCAGTTATTGACATAATATATAAAACCCTTAGCAATGTTATATATAAACAGCAGGTGTCAGGGAGGTAACAGTTGTTTGCATAGAAATGCATACTTAAAATGATGGGGGTAGAAGAGGAGGTACAGAGAGGGGAGGAGGGGGATTAATAAGGCCTTAATGTGTGTAAAGTTTTAGTTCAGTCATTGTGGGGGAAGGTGCTATTGTCAGAGATTGCAGAGGGATAGGGATAATGGGAGTAATGTGTAAAGTTGGTATAATAGACTACTTTGTGAGTGGTTAGTATGGAGGACATAGGAACAGTGGGAGGATAGGAAGGGGGAGGAGAGAAAGATAGGAGAGGGAAGGAAGAAAAACAGAAGAAAAGAAAAAAAGTCAGGGGAGAGCAAAGGAAGTTGAATAAGAGGGTGAGACAAGTTAAATTTTCCAAAGAATGGAAAAAGGAAAAGTAATATATATACAGTGTATTGTCCAAATCTCTTCCTTGTTATGGAGAGGAATGGGTTTCCTTTGAGTTCAATGATTTCTGATCTGGGGTGCTGTCCCTTCTTAGGGTTGATATTCTGGGATGTGTGGCAATTGATGTACCTCTCTCTACCAGATAAGTTTGGTGGGTGTCCACTCAGCATGTTTAAGCCTAATCTCTTCTTGGTGTTAGTGAGTGGTTAGGGTTAGCTTGTTTTCATAATTGGGTTTTCCAAAGTGGTCCTGTGAGGAACTGATGTGTGAGCACTGGCCAGCTTCTCCTGCCAGTAGGGTGAGCCTGGTAGCTGAAGGTGTCATGTTTAGTTGAATGCTCCTCTCTGGGAAGGCTTTTAGTTTTGGCTACTACCACTTTCTCCAAGGTGGTTGAATGTATTGTTATTTTCCCCAGGCAGGACAGGTTGGATCTATTCTCCTCCACACAGGCTGCATCAGTCCTAGAACTTTATAAAGAAAGTTCCCACTAGTCTGTTCCTCTGCCACCACATGGAGTTGCTTTTATTAGGCCAAAACAACTTTGTCCATGAGGGGTGCAATCTGTCTGCAAGATGTGCTGGACTGTAGATTGTGTGGTATGCTCACTCAGAAGGATTATATTTTCTCATGGTGGTATCAAGTAACAGCAGTCCTGGTCACAGGTAGGTGGGAATCACAGGTTCCCTGTCTGTGACTTTTGGTGGGTTCAGGACAACCCAGTTGCTTTCAGAAATTCTGCAGTTCTCTGTGTTCAGTTTACTCTTCAGAGAAAGAAATAAAAAAAAGAAGAAACTACTCTCTGACAAACTGGTATGGCAGCTGGCAACTGTGGCACCTGGGCTTCTTGAGCTGTTTTATGCTATAAAAAGCTAATTTAAAGGTTAGTCATTGTATGTTAGTTTGCCTATGTATTGGCAATATCTTAATTGGCAGAGAATCCAAGTTCCCTGACTCTTGCTACCACGAATCTGAAGTTTTCTTTTGGACTTGTAAGAGCTCAGAGTTCTGGGGTCTAATAGCTGTCTGTCATTTTGTTCTCCTAAATATATCCCTTTTTAAATTAATAGTTTGATGCTCTGTGGCAAATTTTTTCATCCTTGCAATCTCACTCCAAACAAACCATAAAATATCATGTTTTAAAAGGTTCACTTGCAGACTGTGACATCAACTCTTGGCTGAGTCTCCAAACTGTTGACCTCTCCTACAGGATTCACACTTGCCAACCTCCATAACTATGTGACACAGACAATTCTTTAAAAATAAATTTCTTTATATATAATATAAATGTAATTATGAGGGTGTTTTTTGTCTTTTCAACTTTGTTACCACTTACATGCACATTTACAACTGTTATGCTCAATAAATGAATGTTTCTATCATTAAGAAATATCCTTATTTATCATTTATAATGTCCCTTTTTCTGAATTCTACTTTATTTGGTATCAACATGGCCACTTCCACCTTCTTATAGTTAGTTTGTATAGTATATCTATTTATATTCCTTTTTAAAATCATATTATGTCTCTTTATATTTTACATGTAATTCTTTTTAGACATTACAGAGTTGGATCTTTTTGGTTTTGTTTGTTTGTTATGTTTTGAGAGAGGGTTTTGCTATGAATCTTCAGGTGGCGTAGAAATCACTTTGTTGCCTAGACTGGCCAGAAACTCACAATTCTCCTGTCTCTGCTTCACAAGGTATGTGACACCACATCTGGCTTAACTTTCTTTTTGTTTTTATATAACATTTAATAATTGTACATATTAGTGGGGTATGCTATGTTATTTTAATACATTCAAATAACATGTATTATCCAATCAGGGTAATTAGCATTTCCCTCTCTTTTTAATTTCTTTATGCTTGAAATCTTTGAGCTTCTCTCTTCTAGATCTTCATAAAATATGTAATAGGTGTTGTGAACTGCAGTCACCTAGCTGTGTGTAGAACACCAGATCTTATTACTTCTGTCTGTGTCATGGTAACCCTTATCTAACTTCCTTTTTGTCTCTTCCTCACACCCTTCCTAGCCTCTAGTAATCAGTATTCCACATTCAGATTGATTCTTTTAGCCTCCACATATGGGAATGAAAGTGCTCCTGTACACAAAGAAAAGATTCAATAAAGAGAAGAATCAAAGAAAAACATTTTTCAAACTATTCATCTGACAAAGAACTAACAGCCAGAATACATATGGAGCTCAAAAGACTTAACAAAAACCAAATAATCCATTACAGATGGATTTAATAATCTAAATAGACATTTCTCAAAATATGGAAAAATACTCAATAGCATTAGCCATTAGGGAAGTGCAACTCAAAAATTTGGGTGATATAATATCACCCAAATTGTGTCTTTTAAAAATCAACTCTGATAATCTCTGCCTTTTAATTGAGGTGTCTAGATAATAATAGTCAATATTAAAATATTGAGTTGGTTAGGTAAAAAATTTTTGTTGTGTTACTTGTTTTAAATTTTTTCCATCTGTTCTTTCTTCTCTTTTTCTGTCTTCTTTTGGAATAATTGAGCATTTAAAAATTCTACCTTACCTTCTTTAGGTTATTAGCCATAATGATACTTTGTTTTATTTTTCTAAGGATTCTTATGGTCCACATTTTTAATTGATCATGGCTTACCTTCAGATAGTATTATACAATTTCACATATAGTATAAGATTCTTACAAGAATACCCTTTCATTTTGACTCTCCCAGGCTATGTAATATTGTTGTATATCTGTTGCTTTTATATATGTGATACATGCCATACTACATTATAATTTTTGCCAAAATTGCCTATTATCATGTAAAAATACCTAAAACAGTTAGAGGTTAAATTTTATCTATTTATCCATGTGCCTACCATTTCCAGTGTCTTCATTTCTTTGTGTAGGTCCACCTTTCTATCTGGTATCATTTTTCTTTTGTCTGATGACTTCCTATAGGATTTCTTATAGTACAAGTCTTCTGCTGATGCCTTCTTTCAGTTTTTATATTTCTATTTCACATTTGATTTAGAATGTATTTTGCAGTGTATAAAATTCTAGGCTGGAAGCTTTCATGTTTGTTTGTTATCATTTCAATATTTTAAAGATATAGTTCCACTGTTTGCTTACTTGTATTGTTTCCAACAAGAAATCTGTTATCACTGTCTTCCATATCTACATTTGTCTTTATGGAATCTCCTCCCTCTCTAAATCTGGTGCTTCTAAGGTTTTCTGTTAAATACTGGCCTTGAATAATTTGGTTATGATGTGTCTTGCTTTAGTTTTCTTTATGTTACTTTGCTTATAGGTTTATTGGACCTATGGGCTTATAGTTTCCCTCAAATTTGGAGAAAGAGCAGCATTCTTTCTTTAAATATTTTTTCTCTCCCTCCCTTTTGACAATTCCAATGGCACATATCCTAGGCAACTTGAAAATCTCCCAGTTTTTTGTTGATTCAAACTTTTTATCTGTATTTAATTTTGAATAAATTCTAATGCTATATGTCCAAGGCCATCAATATTTCCTTTTGCAATGTCTAAACTTCCATTCATCTTGTCCAGTGTAATTTTCATCTTAGATATTAGAGTTCTCATTATAAAAGTTTGATTTGGATGTTTTAAAAATTTTAATTGGCATATATTTTCTATATATTAATAAGGTATAAAATGATAATTTGATACATATATACTATGTGTAATGATCAAATTAGGGTAATTAGTGTTTCTGTTTCATCAAAGATGCATCATTTCCATGTGTTGGGGAAACTTTAGACTCTTTTAATTATTTTGAAATACATCATGAATAGTGTAAATTGTTATTATCCTTCTAGGCTATAAAGCACTATATTTCTCCTAACTAATGGTTTTTCTCATGGCTTTCATGCCTCCATTTAACTTTTTGAACATATGAAATGCAGTTAAAATAACTATGTGTGTTATCAGCTAATTCTAATATTTGTTCCATTTCAGTGTCAGTTACTATTGAACTATTCTCTTTATTATGGTTGTATTTTTTCTGTTCTTTACCTGCTTATACATTTTGACTGGATGGTTGTCATTACGAATTTTGTATTATTGGCTGTTGAATAATGACAGCTTCCAGTAGGGCAGTGTCAACAAACACTACTGTTCTCCCCCTCTAGGTATCCTACACTGTTGCATCTAATGTTTTAGGTAGTTATTTTCCCAGCTTCAGAAAGTTTGCTTATATACATGTGTTAATTAGAACTCTGTTGGATAGCTAAGCATGGTAATGATCAAATTTTCAAGTTTCTTTGTCTTCTCCAAGGAATTTAGAAGTCTTTATCTAGTTTATGATTTGACATAAATGCTAATGTATAATATGTTCAGAATAAAGTGCTAAGATTCTACTTCCTCCACCCCATGTTACTTGTGTTCACTAATTTATATTAGGATGAAAGATCTCATGGGATAAAATAAAAGACTTAGACTTGCTCACCGATGAAGTTTAAGAGTGTACTCACATATAAAATGGACTACTGTGACTCTAATGGAGGCCTTTGCAGGAAAGCAAATAAGATTCAAGAGAGATTTCATGATGAAAGAAGAGGACTGGAATTTTGAGCTAGACAAAATAAACCAAAGAGGAAAAGAGAATATTGATTCTAGTGTAGCTAGGTGGCTAAAACTGGAAATCATCCCAACCTAGCCACACATGAGATTACAAGTAAAGTGGGGAAACAGACTTGGGATATATATAAACTTATTTATATATATAAATATATAAAAAACACTTTATATATATTTCTAAACATTTGTTTTATATTATATATATGTGTACATATATATCTATATATGTATATACATATATCTACATACAGATTTACATATATATACATACATACATTGAGCTCATTCTTCTTTGCTGGGAACATAGAATATAGACAAAAGTAATCATACAGTTCCTCATCATAAGATCTTTACCCAGGTGAATGTAGAGAGCTCCATTATAATGGTCTAGTAGGCAGCTTGATCAAATAGCACTTCATATCAAATGGACCTGGGAACTGTGAAATGTGTAGTTTGTGAAAATAACTAAGTCTGGGCTACAAAGCCATGGTTTCACGAGCTGTGATGGTAGTGGAAGTTACTAATATAAAGCTTTATGGTTCTTTGTCCTAATTAAAGGCTCATCCTCATTATAACTCCCCATCAATTAAGCATAATGCGGATAAAGGTTTCTTCTCACATATCAAAAAGTAATGATGAGGATTTCTGATCTCCAAGTGACAGCAGTGGCAACAACAGAGGAAGGAATAGAATGCCAGCCTTGAATGGTCCCTTGCTAGGACTGTGGTGCCTAAGCTATACCATCCCTACTAGGAAGTAGTTGCTCTCAGTGGCTGTCAATATAGATTCATGGATACATGTCAGCAGAAAGAGATTCTCAGAAATATTGGTATGAAGGCACTCTGAGAAAGACCAAAACTTTCTTCAGCAGTGAGGCCTTGAGGCATAAAGATTTGAAATGCAGACATTAATGGAAATTCACTTATATTCTCTGTAAAGTAACCCAACAAGGCTAGTGGCAATGCTCGAGCATTGAGCTATACAATTTAATTGTATAATGAGATAATTTAATAAGTTAGACTCATCTTGATTAAGGCCTGTTTTGGACAAGATATTGTGGTAAGCTTCAAAAAGGATTAATGATTTAATTCATGGCTCTGCATGAAAAATAATGCTTTTAATTTTATAGACAGGACTAGATGAGTGCAAAATGTCCATAGTGTTAGATAGAGTACAAAATTAAATCAGCAAAAATTTTCTGAATATTAACTATGTGAAGGCATGTGGTTAGATTCTTAAAATTTGTGTTTGCAAGGCGGGCAATGTAAAAAGTGCAAAGTTCTGAAAAGCATGCAATTCAATGCAACTACCTGATTCAGAAATGCTTTGGGGAGGAGGTGGGATCTGGTAGGTAGTATTTTAACAGCCAGATGAGGCAATGAGAGCATTTCAGGGAGAGGAAACCATGAAGGCATGAAGTGGAAAAGTGTAGTCATTTTTCAGGTTGAATGGATTACTGGGTATACGTAGGGGAGTTGTTGAAAGCAAGGATAGAAAGTTAGGTTGAGGGAAACAGTGAGGGTTTCTTTGATAGTTAAAGGCAATAAAGAACCATTTAGTGTTTTTGAGCAGGGAAATAATAGGATTATCAGCCCCTGAATTATTTCCCTAGTTCTAAATGATTTGACCTCCTAACTTCATTGCTGACAACACAACCCTACCCATGTTCCCACCAGGCCAAATAAAAAGCACGAGAATTTAAATAGACTCAGCACCTCTACCCCTAAGCCCAGTGGAACACAGCATTGATCACCCTCAATGACCCCTAGAGTTCCCTGTCATTCTCATTTTTATTTCTAATGCATCACATTGGAGACCCAATTATTTCTATTGGAAACTATGGTGTTGTCTATGGCCAGAGTCCAGACTGATCCTGCCATGGCTGTGGAATATTATGGTCATTGTGACTTTCCCAATAATTGAGGTATTCTGTACTGCTTTTGGTGATCAGTTTCCTGTGTTTGTGTGTGTGTATGTAGCAGACTGGTTCTATCTATCTAATCTACACACACATACTGACACACACAGATCCATATTTCTTCAGGCTTTTTTAAAGGGATTTTATTATTAGGTGTAATATTTCCCATACCAAACTCTATAGATTTTCACTTTATACATACACATACATACATACTATATATATATATTGATTTGGAAATCTAAGATTTTAATAAAGTTATTGTGGTAGAAGAGGAGGTATATAGAAAGAAAAATGAAGGGACTAAATTCCAAGCCATGGTGCATACCTGTTTTTAGTCATCTGTGTTAGAGAAAGAACTAGAAATAGAAGATTGGTATCAGTGTCAAATGAGACTGGGGAAAGAGGAGAGCAGGGGAACATTTCAAACAAACATTACATCAAGCAAAAGCAATTTGCTTGCTAAACAAATGCAGTTTCATGATAAGTTTCTTGGTTATCTTCTCACCCCACCAGGATAACTTTAAAACACCTTTCTGATATAGAAATTCCATAGCCATCACTGTCTGGCTTCCAAAATCTCCAAATAGTCTATTAGGTTAAACTATAAAAAATTTTTCTCTTCCATAAGCCAAATGTAGTTGAGCGTTTGGAATTTTATGTTATTAACCTAATTCAACCTAATATTATGGTGGTTTTTCCAATGGAGATTTATAGAGCAGACTCTCTGGGCCAATGCACATTCTTTGTTCTCAAACCCCAACCGGGTCTTTAATCTGATGACTGGGCAGACCACTTGTAGATTCTAAGAACTTCTTTTCCATAAGAAGAGAAGGCACCACTTCAGCTCAACTGGGTCTCTAACTGGCTCCATTTGTTATTATCCTACTCCTGTATGTCAAGACTCTATGCTTAATGTCTTCAACTTCAGATGGTCATACTGGATGTGGTCAATGGTGGAATTCTCACAGGGTAAGTTTAATATAAATCCAGCCTATTTTTACACTTGGACAAGCATCGCTCCAGCTGAACCATCTCTGGGAAAATTGTTGCTTAGAATGAAAGGAAAATATTCTCTAGAAATAATCAAAATGACAACCAGCTTGACACCTAGGTACAAGTCATAGCTAGGTATCTGCTATGTTGACCTATCTCCAAGATGACTTCTGGATAGTCCAACAGTACCCCCCCAAATCTCTTTCTAAATTGACAGGGAAGCTAATCTTTTCTTTGCTTTTGCCCAAGACATTTAATGAGTACCAAGATCCCTTCTCCTTTGCTTTCTCCAGAGCACCTCACCATTGCTCAGGTTCTCTTTCAACGAATCTTATTGAATCTTTATAACAAGTGTTAATCACTCAAAAACAGATTTTCTTCTCTTTGAGGGAAAGGAACATTTAAACTTAAAATTCTGTAGCAGAGGAAGGAAATAAAAGTTAAATCTCTGAATCACAACCTACATTCATATCCTACCCCAATATGATGTCCTCAGAATGGTTGATGGTGTTATTGTGTCTTCATAGTCTGTGAAAAAGAGTACATTTGAGAAGATTTTTCTTACTCATGAAAGATGAATAAGAAGCAAGTTTTCTATAAAGGTTTACCAAACTGAGCAAAGAACACAAGTGAAATCTTTCTTGTGATAAATTGTGTTTATCATGTAAAGCTTGGAAAGATTCAGATCTGCTTATTGAAGGGCTTTGTCATTCATCTTGTTTCTTTTGTCTGATTGGTCACTAGATGATGTCTACTGAAATAAATGGAAAACTTCAAAATTACAGTACTTAAAAAAATTGCTGGGTATCTTTACAGCCAAACTGACAAAACAAAAGCTATTATTTAAGCACTGATTCTTTGAAGAACTGTATGGGCCTGGGGGATTTGGGCTATAAGAATTGAGAGGCAAATTGTTTTCATCCATTACCTTAAATTTGTGTTTTCTGCAATGATGTGTTTCCTTAGAGAGAGGAGAGAGAAAGTAGCATTTTATTTCTGGACATTTATCTGAAGGAAAAGGCAGAATTTCTATGGAGGAAGATGATGTCTACTCTATACATTATGAGGAATGGAGATTTAAGCAGTTCGCTGCTTGTTGTCTAGGGACAAGAAAGAGTAGATAGCTGCAGTTTTGTTGGAAAGAAGGTGGTCCTCATCTCTTGTTGTTCTTCTTACTCACCTGTTCCTGTGTAATGCACACACATATGCCTTCAGGATGCCTATGTGGTTTTCTCAGCCAAACAGAAGGTTTTAGTGCCTATTATAGCTACAGTGCCCCCATCAACAACTTCATATGTTGAAATATAACCCTCAATCTGACATTATTTAGAGCTGGGAACTTTGAGAGATAATTAGTTATGAAGGTAGAAGCCTCTGGAATAAGGTCTACACCCTTATATGAAGCCAGAGAGCTAGCTGCTATTCTTTCTGCCATGTGAGAAGAGAGCCTTCACCAGAACCCTGTATTCCCACACCCTAATCTTGGGCTTCAAACTTCCTAAAGCATGGGAAACATATTTCCATTGTTCATAAGACACCCAACCTATGTTAATTTGCTCTAACAGTCTGAACTGAATAAGATGGAATCTTTCTGGGAAGTCATCCATTCCCAGATAATGCTAATAATGTAGCCATGCATTATTATCCATAAAAGCAATTGATTCTACTCCACCTAGAGCAACTTTAGAGCAGTTGGTCACTGGGCAATTACGACTAGGAAAGCACTCAGATGTGTGTGTAGCTCTTCTTTTCTTCACTTTTTCAGCCAGGAAAGTCATGCTCTGAGGTCTTCCCAAATATTTTCTAAGTGACTGAAAGTTATAGTCCTTTTTCTCAAAAGCATTTTTTTATTTACTCCTGGTCCTGAAATTATTTAATCTCCCAAGAGGAAGTGAAGAAAAATGAATTGGAAACATTGCGGAGGAGTTGGCCATGGAAGACATAATGAAGAAGGGACTCTCATCACACCTGGAACTCAAAATTATCTACCAACCTTTGAGCAGTTACTGAAATACCAATCAAGTTTCTGGCAGAAACAGACTATAGGAATCCAATAAACCATATCAAGTCTATTAAGAGGACAGATTTCGGATCTAGATTTTTGAAAGACTGGTAGAATTTGTAAGAAACTAGCTACTTATTTCTCATAGAAAACATTCATGATGTAAAGTAACAAAGTGGCTTTTAACCTCTAACATTTCATATGGCTGAATTCCATATACTGAACAATTATCCTTTGTGTTTATAAATAGATTTTCCTGATGATCAATTAAATAATACTTTGAAATTTAAGAACATAAGCAAATTGCAAATGGTTTGCTATGAAATGTGACTTCTGCAAAATTAAGTTAAACTGTGTAAGTGGAGGAATGACTTTACTGAGCAGAGGTGTACTGGATCCATGCAGCCTGTGTCTTAGCTGTCAGACAACAGCAAACTGGCAACTTCTCTGATGATACTCTACTTTGCAATCCATTCTTCTGGAACCCCCAGACATCTTCTCCTTTCTAGGAGCTTAAAAATTATACTCAGAGCTAAGTTTTAACCATAAAATGCAACAGTCATTTCAGGATGCACACATACATACCCATAAGATTTCTGACTTCTCTCTTGCCTTAAAAGTTTCTCTTCCTAACAGGATAAGAGTAAAAGAATGTGTTGGAGAAGGAGAATAAGTAACTGGAGAAGGTAGTTCCCTTGCTTTTCAGGATGTTAGTAATGACAGGTTTTTCATCCCTGAATAGTGTGGTTCATGAGGAAGATTTCAGAAAAAAAATAATGCTAGAAGGAGCTGTAGAAAAGTTCTATTCTGTCTACTGTCAAACAAACTAAGAAAGCCAGAGATTGGAAATATTGCCTAGCATCTTGTCCTTCATTCATGGCAGAGCCACTATAAAAAACAGCCTGGTTTTCCCAAGACAGTGATTTTGTTTTTAAACTGTAGTATCCTATTTGGACGAAGGTAAGAACAATAAGAACTGACTCCATTACCATGAATGCAATTATCACAGGCCAAATACTTAGCTTTTCTGAGCTTGCAATTCCATCTGCAAGCTGGAAATCATAACCATCTAATGATCTCTTAACACTGTTGTGAAGACCAAACAAAACGTGAGTGAAAGCTTAATCGAAGAATTTACGTGCTATATGGATATTAAAATTCCTTGACTACGTTAACCTTTCTTTTAGTGGGTATATTTGGAATTGGGTCATGACTATGGAATTCCTTGCTTAAATTAATTTTTCTTTTAGTCTGTATATTTGGAATAAGTTTGTAACTATATCTGAGCTTTTGGAACAGAATCCTTGACCACATGTGTAAAAACCACCATGTTGGATGTTTTTTTCTAAGTAATATTCCAGAGTGTGAATGTGTGCATGTACATGGAAGGTGAAAGTCTCAATCCAGCCATTCTGTACTACAAAGATGGGCAGTTGGAGTGGGATGTGTAAAGGAATGAAAAACTTGGTTAAAAATCCAGTATGAGAGATACACAGACCTCATTCTTTCTTGGCCAGAGGTGCCAAGTGTTCTTCTTCCTGTGGCTTTCCTTGAAGCTATGTTTCTTAATGGCGATCACCCACAGCAGAAGCCAGCTGTGACAGCAGACATGGCATACTCCAGATGTGCACTACTACACAGAAATACTTGAGGGCAGATTTAAGAACCAGGGAGAGAGATGCAATAAAGGCTTTGAAAACCTTTTAATTTACTCAGTTTTATTTTCAGCATTTCAAAATACTGGATTCTCTACCTGCATTTATAATCAAAGTCCAGCAGCAGAGTATAATCCCCAACTCTCAATCAATATGGAGATACTCAATATAATCAAAAGGAGTAGCAAGGCATCTTTTAAGCAAACTGCTTTAATGACTCTTGCAGCAGCGATAGTACGTGAAAATCTTGTGATGTATGGTATCTGCTTACGTCTAAGCATGCAGCACAGTCTCCCATCTATGAAACTCTTTGGGGATGGAAAGGTCAGTGGAACTGTATTATGGTGATTAAATAATACACAAAATATTTCCAGATACAGATCTCTAGGAAAGTCTCATATTTGAAAGATTATTTATTTGGAGAAGAATACTTCTAGAAGCAAACAGAGCCAGGAAAACAAGAGAGGGAACAATGAATACTATTAAAAAGAAGTAGAGTCAGGAAAACAGTATGACAAAAATTTTCCCTCTAAATTTAAGCTACCATATTTGAATATGAGCAGAAAATGGAAGAGATGATATGCAGAAATCAGGCGTTAGTCCTAATATCCTGATACATTTGATATAAGAAAGCACCAGCAACATGCCATAAGATCTAATTACCAAGAATTGCCTTTCCTGCCCCACAGCAATCATTTTGATGACAGGCTTCTCTGCACTGTAAAACAAAATGGGGAACCTGTGCTGTATAAACTGCTTCGGCGCTTCTTTCCTTCCTCTGCTATCAGCCTCCCCATCTCATTTATTTTCCACACATTAATGGTAGCAGTCACCTTGAGCCGGTGATGCAGAGTAATTTTCACAGAAACCTTGATCAGAAACCATAAATCAGCCTGATGTGCTTTTATGGTCTAATAACATTCCACTTGCTCCTACAGGCCTGTATGTAAAACTGCACTGCAGTGAGTCCTTTGGATTTTTTTTTTAACACAGCTCACTTTTGCTCTTGTGTGCCTTCTCTCTCTCTCTCTTTCTCTCTCTCTCTCCCTCTCTCTCTTTTTCTCTCTGTCTCCTTTCATCCCTCTCCTCTTTTCCCTCCCTCCCACTCTTCCTTCTTCCCTTCCTCTTTTTCTCTACTCACTTGCTACCTCTCAACGTATGATATTTATAGGCACACATGTATGTATATGCCCATAAATAAGTCACATCAGTGCAGTTCAAGTCTCACAAACTCACATTCAACTAGCATTATATGTTCATGTCAAGGTGGCAGGGAAGACACTTTCTTTCAGGAGCATAAAGTGATGTATTCATTGGAATCTCAGTGGTTTATCTTAACAAATGATGTGTCTTTGACCAAAAAATAAAAACATACAACCTTTTTAGAAGCCATTTGGTCTTTTGAGTGATTTAATTATTTTTCCTTGTTACAATAACTAAATGCTACACTTATCTTGGCTTTTGCCACATTCCCCATAGCTGTATTGAATGAGGCTTGGTTGACTTCAAGATGAGATGTATCTTTGTATGCTAGTCCACTGTCTGCAATGATACTGACTGCATTCCCACTCTACTCTCCAGTAGAGGGAAATGATATGGATTTGAATGGGATAGAGTAGAGTAGCAGAAGACCATGTTTAAGGCCAGGGGAGGCATGAGGCTGGGGTGCATATGGTAGGAGTGTGGTGAAAAGAGGAGCTGGGTTGATAGCTGGGGTAAGGGATCTGTTGAGAGGTGAGATCCTGAGCTGACAGCAATGACTGTGCTTGCAGTGATGGCTCAGTGTTTTGTTGTACTGATGTGGGATTAGAGGTGCATGTGAGTTAATCATTCTAATCAGCCTCTGCTCGCAAATCTGAACGTATCTATGCATTTCACTCAAGAGCCAACAACATATACTCTGGTTTCTCTTCAGATCGTATAAATCTTTCGCCTTTTCAAGAGCCAACAACAAAAAGCAAACCAGGTAAGGGCCAATCCACACAACCTACCTACCTGTGAGTGTGCCAGCTAGAAATCCTCCAGCTATGTGCCCTGCCTGAAGCCTGCAACTATTTCTGGATTAGAAAGAATAGCTCTAATAATTGTGTTTTCCACAGGATGGAACTATCTGCAACCGAACCCATTGTCACTCCTGCTTTGCAACTTGGTGAATTAGTGCAAGAAATTAACAAAGACCATTTGACTCAATCTGGGAGAATGTTGAGCTTTGCTTTGGAAGAGAGCAAAGCTGGCAACAATCTCTGATTTTTCACTGCTAATGCACTGAGTGATAATTACTCCCCAGTAGACCTACATAAATTCCAACATTCTTAACCAGTGCTTCATGAATATACCAAGGGGGAAGAAAGTACCCACGGGCATTAATCAAATTTTCTAAAATACTACTCCTTGCTTGGCTATAAGAGACATCTCTAATTATTTATACATATATCTATTTTTATATCTACTAGCATTGCTCATGTGTGTGTGCACATACACATACATTTGGCATATTAATATAACAAGCGTTTATAAGGATACTCAAAATGTCAATGTAAGGATAATTGCAGAACATGGGTCTTAGTTTTATCTGAGTGCTCTTTGTTTTCAACTGTATATCATGATGTCTAATTTCCTCACCACACCTGCAATAGTGCTCAGCATAGGCAGCAGTGGCTGTGGTCTCATTTATTTAAATTCATTCCCTGTAATGAGAATGTTGTTGTAGTTTGTTGCTTTTTATTGACAATATCTCAGATATCTGCAACCAGTCATGCACCTTGAATCTTCAGTAACAGGTCAGTGTTGGATTTTCAGAAATTGACAAGCAATTTCTCCTTTTGCAATAGTCTGAGCTTTTCAGTACTGTAACAGCAAAGGCTAAATGTGAAAAGAAAATGGGGGTGAGCAAAAGCCCTTCCCTTCCAGAGCATCCACTGCCCTTCGATTCACAGTCCAGCATTTGTTGTCTGTAGAGGAACTATTTCTAAACCTTTCTACCTGGAGGCAATGTACACCAGACCAGTGGGGAGGAAGAAATAAAGGAGAAATGCAGTAAAGAACAAATTCTTTTCAGATTAGCTGATTGGCAGTTGTGAATAATGCAGCTCTAACACTAAAGCAAGAAAGAGCAGCCTCAACCTTGGCACTCATTATTTAGCTGTAAGCCTTTTTTGCCAGGAACATTTTTCTCTTTCAAGTCTTAAACTATGTTAACTCCTTATGATCCAGCCATTCATCCAAAAGGGCAAACTATAAAGACCCTTTGTTGGAACCCCTAGGTTGTGGATGTGAATTGATAGCAAGAAACAACTACATTCTCAAACACAATTCTCACTTACACTGAAATTATGATGGAAAACACTCACCCAGTGGGTTAAATACCATCTTTTCTGTCAGTGCTGACAAGCATTTTGAGTAAAAGAAATTAGTCACAAATGTAGATTGTATGCATTTTTTATGTATGGCTACATAAAGAATTCAGACTATGAAAAGTAGCAAGAGAAAATGTGAAATAGTGATTTAGTGATTCTAAAGATATCTCTGTGTTTTACAGTCATAAGGACAGAGTCATCCAAAGTGACTTTCTTTAAATTCTCTGAAAGTAAATTATCAGATCAATAATAGGCTTGGTTTATTTTGAATTGCTGAAAAATAAACTGAACAAAAATGAATCTTTAAAAAATTATTCCTATGATTCAACTCTAATGTTTATGTTCAGTTAAGACATCTATTGACAGACTAGGAGACTCTTTTTCTGTCATTTGTCTCTCTACATATTTTTCTTGATTGTTTACTGAAATATTTATACACACATTTTAACCAAATTGTTTTTATCTGCTAAGACCAAAGATTACATTACAATTCTTAAATATTGCTTCTATTTTTCTTACTATAAAATTGATTTTAAAAATAAGATATTAAATGACTGAATATATAATTTATCTATAAATTGCTCTGTTAGATCCTATGATTGTCACAAATAGTGATTGCCTATCAGTGCTATTAGTGACAGTATTTGGAGGAGGAAATCAATGGATTCTTAGTGACAAAACTCTTCCATTGTTTCTTTTCTTTCTTGCATCCTAAATTATGAATTTTTATGAGCCAATATCCTCTTTCAGTCATCTTCACGCTCACTTTGCCCTTCTGTAGGGCTTGGCTTACATTTGGTGAACAATATACATTTTGAATAAATATATACCTAAATAATGCATTTCAGGAAATGAATAGTTGGGACAAAATACAGTGTGTCCTTAAAATGTGCTGGTTTTCCTAGTTATATAATAAAAACATTTCTGGGTATAATTACATAAAATGTAACTTGGAAAAAATATTAAACTTTTTTCAAAGTAACTTTCATCAGATTTCTTTCTGATATGCTTGGTAGGAGGTAAAAAGCTTGTTTTTGTAGGCTTATATGTAAATAATAGAGAATGTTATTTATTTTTTGTAGATAAAATACAGGATATTTTATAAAACTCAATAACCTGTCAAATAGTAATTGTCAAACACTTAGTATTTCATAATTTCATATAGTATTTTATTTCCCAATTTGTGAGGAATGACAGAGACCAGAGACAATTGAGTCGAATTCTTTCCATATAAAAACACCCACCTGGGTCTTTAACCATTCTGGCTGCAATCATATAGATGCTTCCATAGCAAATGTAGGTAAAAATATTTGTTTCTTGAAGTTCAATGATAGGCTACTCTCCTCAGATCCTATCAATCAATCTTCCACTCTAATCTCCTACTCAAGTTAGCAATTCAAAGTACTAAGCCTTTCCATGACTTTCTTCTCTGTGCTTTGGTGGTAGTAGTTTTGTATCATCTACCTCATCACATGCAATATTATTCTCCTGTCTGTCTTTGAGGACATACTGCCCATTTGTACAGGCTAGTCTTAAATAGCATCTCCCTCAAGAAGACTGCTCCTGCCTCCCCAGCCAGTTGGGCTCCATCCTTCACTTTGAGCTCTAATTTTCTCATTAAAAACCGAAAGCTCGGGTGCACAACCTTACGGTACAGTCATGGTAGGTGTCTGATCTTTTTGTTAATGATTGCGAATATTGTCTTTTACACATTTGCCTGTAACTACACAGACAGGGAAGTGAAGCATGGCTTATGACATAATTCCTTTACCTATGGATGGTCATGTTCTAACTCTATGTTATTTACTGCTACTCTGAAAAATCTAAGCTTTTACCTTTATTACATTAGTTTACATTCATTTTATTTTTCTCTTCTGATCTTTCTGAAGACAGAAACTCTGTTCTTTTTTGTTGTTTTAGGAACAGAATCTTACACATGGCTGAAGGTTTGTAAAGATCTGAGTCTAAATAAATGAAATATAACTTGTGTGGAAGATATAAGATGGATCAGAAGAGACACCAGTTCTTCCTTTATAAATTACTTACCAAGCACTTGCTATGGTGATTAAATGATTAAAGGCATAGGAACACACAGAATATGGCTTCTCCCCTCCAGGAACTTACTATCTAATAGGAGGCAGAGTAATAATTATAGGCAATTACAATTTAATTCAACTATTAAGATGCTGGGAATAAATACAGTCTTTTATGGGAACACATAGAGGCACACCTACTAGAAGGGTTTTAAATTTATTTCCCTCTTCCTATGTCCAAACCTTTGAAGGTGCTTCAAGCTTGTGAGGGACAAAAAGGCAAAAGAAAAATAATAATGGAACCAGGAGGATGAGTGAGAAAGGGCACCCCCTAAAAGACTTGTGCATAGTAAGTGTATTCAGAAGGGAGTGAGTTGTAAGTACTGAAAGCCAAATCTCTCAGCCAGATTCTGTGGAGAGCATCCTAGAACTCTTTACTCCCAGAACTCAGTAAGGACCAGTGATCACAGCAGTCTCTGGGCTGTGATTTTGCACCCTTCTGTCAATATTTTCATTTGTTGCCAATAAGAACTCAGAGTTGTGCAAGCCTGTCCCCTGTGCAGAGTTGACATGAAATTAGAAAGCATTGTTAACCTTCCAAATGCCATCAAATTTTGTCTGAAAAAAATTCTTTTCATTCCTTTTATTATCATATCTTCCTTGTGGTGCTTTGTTTCTCTTGGTTTCTTTAATACAAGCGGCAAATTCAGCCCCTTGTCCGATGTTTTGCACATAGTGTCACTTAACGAATACTTGTAGGAAAAAATAAATAAATGAGTGTGAAGATGAGACATGTCAACCTACTAAAAGGGGTGATCAATACATTTTCCATCTCAGGCCAGATAAAGGAATTCAGTGTTCTTTATAATTCACCTAGTAGTCATTATTATCCCAGGCAACTGAGCGTGTGGCCATTTCTCAGGATGAATCAGGCCACATTTTAATAGTTAGTTCCGGCAGTTCAAAGTGGAATGGATTTATTTCAAGAGGCTCAAAAACCTCATTTTGAAGCTCTAATAAAAAGTAAAGATGATAAAGAACACTGTTTTTTATGATAAGGAAAATTCTGCCTTTCAAGAGAGACATCATAATTTCTTCTAATTATAAGAAAAATGTTGCTGCCTTGAGTGCGTTTATTCATGTGTACAGCCAAAGGGATTTTCTGCATAAAAGAATAATTAGGTTCTATCCCTTTACACTGGAAAAAAAAATCAGCTATTTTACTTTTCTTTTATACCTTCACCCCCCCACTCCATTTTTTGACCTCTACTCTTCTGAATCTTATATGTGTCTTCGAAGGAAGATTTAGAGGGCTTTGATTTCTTCAGTTCCTTTGTTGGCTGGCAGTGTTTGCTGTGCTGAATTTGGAAGTGCTTAATTTGGGAGTTCTGTTCATGTGGGGCTATAAACTGATCAGATTTCATTTTATGTGTGAAGATCACTTTCAGTCCATGGACTTAAACCTTTTATTTGCCTGAAATACATTCTAAATGATGCACTGTGGGCTTTTTCTTAGGGAAACTCTTAAATAACTTAGTTTTAGAGACAAAGGATATTCTTGAAGTTTCCCCCCTTTTAAACTATTTGACTGGTAAGAAACAGGCTGGGATGCTGAAGTACTGAAGTCACCTGGAAGCTCTGAGATGATGACTTCAGATCACATCTGGAGTTACTGGATTATAAAGGAAGGTACAGAAGGAAGATGGCAAAGCACAATTAGGATTTTTCATTGTCCTGACTTCTGTGTCCCACAATTTTCAATTTCGTGGACAGCTGCTATGAGAGGAAAGACATGAAGTCACAATGAAGTAAACAAAATATGCTAGCCAAAGAGAAAGAAGGATTATTCAAACTCCTACTGAGTGATAATATTGTCTTAACCTTCTGAGGAATTAGAATTGCTAGACTTTAAAATGGACTATGATCATGGGCTTTCTAATGGAGTGACCAATGATAAATGTGGAGAGGCAAGGAACTCTTAGAGGTTGTATTTTCCTAAGAAAGTTGAGTGACTTTTTGAAATGATAATGATAGCCACCACTTAATGGATGCTAATACTAGGACAGACCTGGTTTTAGGAATTTAAGAATATTATTTTTACTCAGTATGGTAGCCCCTGAGAAGTAAATAAATGTGGGGAGGGAGCAAAGTAACTGTTGGGTCTAAAATCACATGGTCTGAAAGTAGTGGTCAGTCCTCATACTCAAGCAATTTAAATCAACATGCTATCTAGCTCATCACCAAAAGAAAACAAGGATTGACTCTTGTTCTTAGTCTTATTATATAAGCTAGACACTAGCATACAAATAGGAACTAACAAGTTTATTCTGTGTTAAGATCTCTTTGAAATATTAGCTTTCTCTAGTCATCGATAGACTGAATCACATACTCTAGATCAATGTGAAATGTCCACTTGTTGGTGAGAGGTGACTTTCAATCATTGAGGAGGGGAAGAATTTCTACCCTTCTTTTCATAGCTGGACTTTAAAGTCTTTTATTCTTCCATCTCACTGATCTTTTTAAATTAAGCTATCTCTTATCTGTAGAGTTTTACAGTCTATTTACACATATCAGAAGAGGTGAATGAAATTGCGGTGTACAAACGGTTTGATGTCTACTTAGTCAGGAAAGGCATAGTGTTAATGCACCTGTGTACTATTCTTGGAGTGGCCACATAGCATGGTGTTAAGAACAAAGACCAGAGAGCTGGAGCAGCCTAAGCAGCCAATTACTACATGTAAGGCATGAACAAATTATTAACCTCCTTTTGCCTCAGTTTCCTCATCTGTAAAATCGTGCTCATCTCTTAAGCTTGTTGGGAGGATTAAATGAGTTCACCTATGTAAAGTGCTGAGAATAGTGATGGCATATTTAAGAATGACATAAATGAGGACTGAGTATTGTAGGCACATTCTCTCATTGAATCCTCACTATGTCATCTAAGGATGGTCATATTACATTTATTTAGTAGATTAGTAAGAGAGTCTTATAGAGATTAACTTGTTCAGAGTCAATCAGCTTGTAAGTATTCAAACCTAAGCTATGGGCTCCTAAGAGAAATTGGGATACAAACCTAGGCTCATGTAATGTGTAATTTTACTCTTTATGGTCCTGAATGGGACCTCTAAAACAAGTTGCCCTATTCTGAATGATGTTCAAGGAAAACTTTATTCTTGTCATGTGAAATCCAGTACTTAAAATATGTCAGTATTAAGACTCTTGTATATGGCTCTTTCCTACCTAATTTTCAAACTCTGAATTTACTCCTACTTCTTCCCTAAACTGCCCCCCAGTATTTTCCATCTGCAAACAAATGTAAACCTACGACACTAAAATTCTGGTGATTTCTCAAATTCGCCAACACCTTTGCCTTTGCTGTTGCTGCTCCTTCTGGGAAGAACCTCAGCACCTCCATGTCCCCTCGTACATAGTTACTTGGACAACTCTCCTACATATCCTTCAAATCCCAACATTCTATTACCCCTTCTTAGATTTCCCTGTTACTCTTAGCCTTGACTGGCTACATTTGAATCTAAATCCACAAACCTTCTCTCTCTATGTGGCGATTATTTGACTATCTTCATTCTAGTCTGAAAATTTCTGAAAGTCAGATATTGTATATTTCTTCTCTTGTCTTAGAGCCAAGCACAGTGCCTTTCGCTGACTCAATACCTGGATGTAGACTAAGAATCAAAGCAATATAAAATCTAATATTCTTGAGTCTGTTTCCAAGTGGAACTTTTTAAAGGTAATTTAAGTATAAACAACAATAAATAAATATTTTCTGGTCACAAGTTTGAAATGTCTAATGTGTCCACATATATTTTAAAAAAATAACTATTTCCTTTGAGTAAAGCATAATGCTTGGCTTAGTATTTAGTATTTTTAAAAGAACTTTCTAGTTTTTAAAGTGCTGTCACATGCATTATCTTTGAGGTTCATAATAACTGTAAAGTAAATACACAAGTATTATTATAGCATTTTATAAATGAGAAAACTAAAGCTCTAAAAGAGAACTGGCATATGTAAAATCACTCACACAGAAGTAAGGTAATTTTAAGCCCATTTTAGGACTCTAAAAATATAAACATTTAAGCTTTTACTACTTGCAGTGTTATTTCCAATGTATCATACTGCTCTCACATTTCTTACAATCAAGATGGATAAAATATAAAAAGAAGTAAAATGTATTAATTTAAAAAGAAGTGCAGGAACCTTATGTGCATGTTCTCATTTGATCCTCAAATTAACCATGGAAGTAGGAATTATGATCGATTTTGGACACATAGAAATGAGGTTCAGAAGAGTAACTTATCAAAGGTTGAAAAATTATTAAATGATAGAGTCACATCTGACACTGAGATTTGTCTGATTCCAAAGTTCAAATATGCTTACTGTCTAAAGCAGGTGCCTAGTAGTCCAAGGAAGCTATTTTTGAGACTACTCAGGAATGGCATTCATATCCCATGAGTCTAATCTGGTACATAGAAGGGAATAAACACTAGGAAGAGTCTGAAAGTAGCTTCATTCCAGGAAATGCCTGGTTGGTGCAGGACTCTAGTCCCTACCACTGACTGGTGGTAAAGGAATGATATCTGGTCTTCTCTAAAAGGTGCTTGTTACGTCAGCTCTTTTAGACTTCCTGGGAACAAACTCAATGATCTGAGGATTTGGAGTGCAACAGGAAACTAGAGTAGGAAGCAGGAGGTAGAACAGAAGACAAATCATACAGAGAAGTAGTGGATGAAAATACAGCTTATTTTCCTGAATTGTGTTCCTCTTTTTTTTTGCACATCCTTTAAAGTTTCTTCTATCTTCATTCTCCATAGCAAAGTTGCCAGTCTTCATGATTCAATGACTATTTCTATGTTGATAACTCCCCAAAGTCATCAACATAGAATGACCTCTCTCCCATATTCCATACTCCTATTGAATGCTAGATGGTGCCACTTAGATATTCTGCAGATATCTCCACACTATTCACAAAGCAGAAGTTATTATATACCATCTTTCAGAAAGCCTACTTTTCATGTAATTTAGAGTTCAATAAAATATATCATTTACTCATTGTCCCAGGCAACAAACTTGAATCCTTTTACTTATACATCTCTTTAACTTTCCTTTGACCTTTTCTAATCAATCTCCATATCTTATGATTCTACCTCCATAAAAAGTTCTTCACTCTCCTGGCCCTGATTTTATTCTCAGATTCAGGTTTTTAATCCATCTAGACTAGATGATTGTCTTCATCCTTTCTCATCTCTACACCATAATCCACAGTGATCTCAGAGATGTATTCTTAATAGATACACTTGGGCATGTCATTCCTGGGCTTAAAACCTTCCATTACTCCCTGTTGCCCTAAAGATAGTCTGAACTCTTGAGTGTAAAGTACAAGGACCTTTCTGAATTGGACTTGGCCAACCTTTCTGACCTTACAGCTTACTTCCCTTACTGCAGTGTTTATCCATACTTTCTGTGCTCTAAGAAAATATTTTATAGTCATTAATAGTTTTTCCTACAAGTATCTTTGTATTCCTATCATACCTTTTATCATGTTTACCTCTAACATAGCACTTCCATGGCTTATGGAAAATATTTAAATTTTTGTCTATTCAGTGAGCTGCAATCTAACTGAGAGAAGAAGGGATGGTGTGCTTTTCACTGTTGCTTCCCCAGAACCTCTCAAGGCAGTTGGCACATAAATGTGATACGGTAATATTAATTGAGTAAATGAAATGAATCTTGGTGGGAATCACACTGGCTGAGGATTGTGGGACAATTCCAATCCCTCTATCTGTAGGAAGATAATGAGTTTGATGATAGACATGGTTCTCACTAGCTCAGGTCCTTAGAGACTCAATCTGTAGTCTGAAGTAATCCAATGTCAGCAGCTGCCCAAAGCTGTGTCATGCAGGTACTGCTGATTTTAAACCAAAAGATGATATCTCTGCCCCCAACTTTAGAATTTATTCCTTTGTATTCATCCCTAGAGCAATTAACACAAACACTTTCCCTATCTTGATGGAACTAGTCTATGCTGAATCTTACAAGCTTGCTTGACTATCTTGTCTCATCCATTAAAAGCCAAATTTATTTTTTTTTAATATTTCATAAGCTGAAATAAAGGAAAAGATGGTGCTATCATGTAGAATGAAATGTTACATAATTTATTTATTGGGATATATTTTACATTTCCTTTTATTAATTCCCAAATAGTGAATTAGTAGAGTTACTTAAAAAAAAAAAACAACAAATGCATATGTGTCATTTTTTAGCAGACCACACATCCAAAATTCCATACAGAAGCATCACAGAGAAAATCCACCATTGGCACTGGGTAGCTTCTGTGTTTTCTTTTTTTGCCCACATAATCCCATGGCTGTTCCTTTGATCAGCACTGCAAATTCTAATTAAGGTTTCATCTGATAATTTGATTTCATGATAAAGATCTATTCTTAGTCAGGAGCTTTGTCTCCTTAAATTCCTGAGGTTAATGAAAATCACTAATCCAATGGATAAGCAGGCAATGGGAAAGTCAAATCATAATTTTTATGTTTTCAGAAATATTGTGATTTAAGGGGTTTTGGAGCCTCTTATGACAAAGTAAGATTGAGATGCAAATTTCACTAAGAG
Source organism: Castor canadensis (assembly GCF_047511655.1). NCBI lineage: Eukaryota > Metazoa > Chordata > Mammalia > Rodentia > Castoridae > Castor > Castor canadensis. Next base: position 79,199,169 of record NC_133388.1, on the reverse strand, counting down.
GGAAGAGAAAACTTCCTAAGTGGGACAGGAAATTATGAAAATGACTTTGTTATATTAAAAGTAGAATAATTTGTAGTGCCTCAGATCTTCCAGGTGTGGAGGTAGTTCCTTTTCTACATGACTTGAGATGACGTGAAGGTGAAATTGAACTGTGTAGGATATGAACAGTGCAATGGATTCTGAGAATGAAAGCTAGCCTTTGCTTCATATTCTCTTGTTCTGTGGCCCCCTCAGCTTCTAGAAAGAACCCTCAGCTCTGAATCTTGTCAATGCCAAGCTCATCAAGAAAAGGTCACATTCCTTCATCATGAAACCAGTGATGAAAAAATTGGGGATGTAAATTGATAGATTTTTCTTTTTGGAATCCTATTAGTTTGGGAAAATTCCAAAAGACTTCTACAACATACCCCATATGGCCAGAGCAAATAGCAAAGTTCAACATGTTAACATTCAGCAGGATAAATCCATATTAATTCATGGAATTTAATTATATAACAAAAAGAAAAGAGAAACAAAAGGGACATAGTACCTTTGGACATGATACCAAAGTATCAGGAAATGGGAAAATGAGACCAGTTTCATAGACAGCAAGAAAAAGGATAAAACTGAAGATAAATTTGTATACACCTATAATAAGTTATCTTGAATACTGGAAATACTAATTGAATTTAGGATAATCTGTACTATTTCTTCTCATTTCATTACAATATCAAAAATCATTGAAGCTCAATGGTTGCTGTACATCATTTAATTATAACAAACTATGAAGAAAAACACACATGGAACACATTTGCACAAAGATACCCTCAAAGTATAGATAAAAAGTAAATAAGCCTATATTTTTAGGCTTTATCTTAGAAAGTTACTGATTATAATTTTCTAATCCTGTTTTATGAGACTGTATATAGATTACTCCAGCCCACTTATGGGAAAACATTTTTTCTTCCAACAGAGAAGCTGGGAATAAGATACAGAGTACAATCTATTTAGAATTACAGGAAGATATTAACGATGGCAGAGCCGCTGCCTATTACAGGCCCTCAGGTGCACTTTGGGAAAGAACTTTGTGGCTTGTGGCCATTTTGAAGTGAATGTAAATCATCAGTCATTGAAAAATCTAATACCAATTGAGTCTCTTGTCAAAATGTACAGCTAAGAATCTTACTGCTTTCTTATTTAAAAACAAGGATGTTTTCCTAGCAAGGTTAAGAAGAAAAACCATTAGGGAAATATGGCATGACCAAAAATGATAAAGAATTTACTCTCCATTATTATTCCTCAAACTGAAGAAATGGCCTTGACTATTACCTGAACACCTGATAAAAAGGTGTGCATGTGCTTGTTCGGGCTTGTGGGGCAATACACACAAACAACACACATACACACACACACACACACACACACACACACACACACACACACACACACACACATACACACACACATTTGAGGCCAAACACAAGGGTTCTATCTTTTGGGGAAAGAAAGCCACAACAATTTTCACTCATAGAACACATTCAGAAGTTTAACATACTCTCTTTTTAAAAGTGGTTTTATCTGTTTTTTTCTATCAAACACAGACCAGGCTCCATCTAAATCTAAGTGACTTAAATCATGTACAGTAGACTCTAAATAGAGCACATCTAAATGCAAAGTGGTTCCAGGAATAAAACAATTGGGTTGTATAATAGACTCTTGATTTCAATCCAGAAATAAACAACTACTATGTAAATAACTTCTCTGTAAGGACCATTCACTCACCACTGAATAAAACAGCTTAAATTTTAGAGCCAAGAATATTTACAGATTGAGGAAATTTTATAAAATCTAAATTACCAATAAAATTACCAGGTATATATTGGTATCATACTGAAGCAAAATAATAAACGTTCATTGAGATTTTTCTCTGGACAGGCATGCTGCTACCGTGGGATAAGAATATTCTGTGTGACGTCAAGACATGAGACTTTTAATGATACAGTATCTGTTCCTGGACAAACACTTTTCCCAGTTACTATAATAACTATACAAATAGAAAGAAAAATTTATGGCTGATATGGCTGATAGCAGATAAAAATAAATGGAAGTACAGATTTATATACATGAAAACTACATGATTGAGAGGCAGGAGATGCAGTGTGGTATAGTAGGTAAGGATTCAGACTAGAACCAAACTGCTTGTCTTTGAATCTGAACTCTGTAACTTCATACCTATGTGACTTTAAGTAAGTTATTTAACTTTTGAGCATCTCATTTTCCTCATCTGTCAATTGGGCACAATAATGATATCTCTGACACAAAGTGTTAAAAATACATAAATTAGTTCATCCATATGGAGTGTCTGTCAATATTATAATTATTATAAAACTCACAACAAACACTATATAGATATGCAAAGCAGCATACATATATATCATATACGAAAGCATTTGTGACAGTATACCTGTCTTGGGGTGGGTTAAATCTAGTTAGAAAAGAGATGTTACAAAAATATAGGTACTGAAATGGAGAAATCTAAATAAAAAATTGAATAGTACTAATAATTTAACATGGTAGACTGAACTCTTGGATTTCTCTATACTTGACATAAATTCCATTAAAATAAATGCAAAACATTTCTTAAAAATTATTAACCAACAAGAATGAAAAGAAATTGCAGAAGGGACAAGGTACCTGTATAAATAGAAACCAACAGGCACAAGCCAAATTATGCTACAGAATTCCAAGGAAATCCAAAATTGTGAAGACCAGGGATGTAGAAAGAGAGAAGAACTGGGCAAAAGTTGATATAAGGAGTATTAGGAATTCCCTTTCTCTTCAACTTTTGCAAAAATGTAACAAGCCCTTCTATCTTCCCTAGGACACACACACCCCAAACACGGCAAAAGAATTATGTTGCCATATAGAATGAAAGAAGTTCTGTACTTGGCACTACCAAGCACACTGAAATATAAACTGACAATGGAGATCAAATCAGTCTGTATAATGAATCATTAGCTCCCTAAGCCCCAATACTCAACTGTACTCTCAGCACCTAGGTCCTGCCTCCAGGCTTATACATGTAGCAGGAATCTGTAAGACCTTTCACTGATAAAATGGAATTGAAGATCATACTATTTAGGAATCCTGTAATTAAATGGGCATGTTCAATTGGTGGAAGGATCTAAGGGAATGCAAAACCCACCACTTGGATTCTAGTTCCTTATTTTGAAATATGAATAAAGAGCACCTTCATCAGTTGACTAAAGAAAGCCTCTATGATATATGAAAGAAAAGAACTCATACAAGCATAACTTAAAAATTTGGATATGGTAAATGTATTTCGTATATATGTATAAAAATAGAACAATGAATCCTATTGACATTGTTCTAAGAAGGGGGGAAGAGGGAATGAGGGAGAATGATAGAGGGGGTGAATCTAATTAAGATATATTATAGACACAAATGTAAATTTCACAATGAATGCCCCCTGTGCAACTATTATCTGCTAATAAAAAAAAAGAAATTTACAAAATGGGTAAAATGGGACCAACATGAAGCTGAAAACTTTCAGAGAAAGTACAAATATTGTCAGAATAAGAGGAACAGATATTTCATATTAACTGTGGAATCTGGGTACCTAAAAGACAAAACAATAAATCAAATAGAAAACAAAACAAGTATAGAGCTGGAATGTGAAGATTATTCATAAATGTAATCAGCTTGTATCTTCTCCTAGGATACCAAAACCCAGCATACCTTTTCCCTTCCCCCGACTCCTATAAGTATAATAATAATAAAAAAAATGAAGATGCAGAAATCTAAATTATGATCTATGTCCTAAAGTTTCTAGGGAGCCAAAAACACTCTTTTGTAGACCTCCAAATAAAGTGATGACATTCCAAGATAAGAAGAAAGATATCTTAAGGAATGAGAGCAGTAGTAGAAGTCCTTTCTTTCTTATTTATTTTTAAAAATTTTTATTATTGTGCTAAGGGTTCATTGCTACATTTACAAAAGTTCTTACAATATGCTCAACATCCCTGGCCATACAAGAAATGCAAATCAAAACCACATTAAGATTCCACCTTACTCCTGTTAGAATGACTACCATCAGGAACACAAAGAACAACAAATGTTGGCAAATGTGGGGAAAAGGAACCCTCATACACTGCTGGTGGGAATGTAAACTAGTATAACTATTATGGAAAACAGTATGAAAGCTCCTCAAAAAACTAAAAATAGAACTTCCATATGATCCAGCAATTCCACTTCTAGGAATACACCTGAAAGAATGTAAGTCTGGTTAAAATAAAGGCACCTGCTCACCCATGTTTATTGCAGCATTATTCACAATAGCTAAGCTATGGAAAGAACCAAGTTGCCCCACTACAGATGAATGAATTAAGAAAACGTGGTGTGTGGTATTTATATACAATGGAATTTTATTCAGCCATAAAGAAGTCCTCTCTTTGTAAATGACAAAAACATGAATCATTGATAAGGAAAGAGGTGGATGACCTATAGATATTAAATTAGGCACTAACATGGCTAGTTCTTAATAACCCATGTCCATAGTAGCTCCTTGAAAATGGGGGCAGGCTATTTTAATTGTTTATTGCAATGACAAAATAGGGAAGTACAATATTCTGTTTAAAATAAGACCACAGCTATATCAATGTGAGAGCTTTCATGTAACATATGAGTGAAACAGAAATCATAAAAAATAATAATAGCGAACTGGACATGATGACACAAAGATATAATCCCAGCACTCTGGAAGTTGAGATGGGGGAAGGAAAGTTTGAAGCCAGCCTGGACTGTATAGTGAGACCCTATCTCAAGCGAGCAAAGAAACAAAAATCGTAATACTTAAAACTGCTATACTTGTTATTACTTAAGTACTTGTTGGGGAACTTAATTTATTCCATTTAAAATATTTTATGTAAATCTATAAAAGAAATATTGTACCTTTGAAGTTAAAAAGTAAAGACTTTATTCAAGATTATTCAAATAGTGAAAAGAGAATGCTAATGCAATACAGAAGAGAGATTAAACTCAACTCTACTGAAACAAAATGTGGGAGGGTTTGTAAGTGCCTGAGGTAAACTAGTGGAAAAGGACTGAAGAGTCTTAGCAGCAGGGAGGTGGTTCAACGGTATTAGACCTCTGTGTTTGCTAATTGGTGCTTATTGAAGTTAGGTTCCTGCCTTCCTGAGGAGACCAAGAGATCAAGAGAGAGCAAGGCTCTACCTGATGATTGCTTTTCAAAGAGATAACTCCTGGTCCTTGAGAAAGATATTTCTGGATTGTAAAACTGGCAAGAGGCTGGGAAAACAGTTATATCTGAAAGGGTCATAGAAAGAATGGATAATTACAAGCTTTAAGAAAAAGGAGGTTAGGGCCTTTTAACCTGGAAGACATTTAACTAAGGTGTGTCAAGCTGAAATGAATGTTAAGGCCATCTTTGTCAAACTATGGAAAATTAATCACTCCCTTTATTAAAAATAAAATAAAAAGATCATGGTATCTGGAATAAAAAGATGAGGGGCTCAAATTCTGGATCTTTGTCTTACTACATGTGTGAATTCCCATTCAGTTTCAGGAAACACAATATGCTAAATTAAACTAGATGATTCATGTAGAGAACTTGACACAGGTAAAACATGAGTAAGAGTTGAGTACATCCTAAACTTTGCTATTCTTTTTTTTATTTGTGGTATTAGGGTTTGAAGTCAGGGCCTACACCAGCCTTTTTTGTGAAGGTTTTTTTTGAGATAGGGTCTCCCAAACTACTGGCCTGGGCTGGCTTTGAACCACCTCCTGAGTAGCTAGGATTGCAGGTGTGAGCCACTGGTGCCTGGCTAAGCTTTGCTATTCTTAATATGACTCTAAAAATCAGATCCAGCTAAAGTTTTTGGGGTCTCCTGATACAATGAACTTAGAATGCAAAAAATGAGTAACCTGGACCTAATCACTTTAATCACCAGAAAGAGTTAAACACCCAAATTGAGGAAGATTTTCCAAAATAATTGACTATTACTCCCAAAAGTTACCCTTGTTATTAAAGAAAGAATGAGGAATTGTTTCAGATTGAAGGAGCTAAAGAGATGTGATAGCCAGTTCAATGATCTGAGAGTCTCTTTTTGGCATAAAGTATTACTGACAATTGGCAAGTTCTGAAAAGATCTGCAGATTAGTATTTTACCAATGACAATTTTCTAATTTGGATAAATAATTTTATGATGATTAGAAGGATGAGTTTGTAACTGAGCTGTAAACCAGAGGCCCAACTCTGGTGATTTCAACATGTCAGGTCCAGCCACTCACTCCAATATGCCAAATAAAAAGACAAGTAATTGTGAAGAGCAAAGAAAAGAGATTTATTATACCACGAGAGGCAAAGTAAGCACTTCATCCCATCTTGAGAGTAGTGGTAGAATTTGGGCAAGGGAACAGAGGTATGCATAATTAAAAAGTCTAAGGCAAAGTGTGGCTGGTTGATCCTTATATCAGTTCTGATTTGTCAAAGGAGTCTGGAGAAGTTGCTAACACTATCCTCACTTGGGGAGAGCAATCTGGTTCCCATGAGATGATTGCTTCTGCTCCAGGAAGCAGCCTCATTTAGGGGGTGGTCTGTCTTGGGAAGCTCTGCTGATCCTTTCCTTGGGGGTAGTTTTAATCTGTTGTCATGAAGATGTTATGGATCAGTCCTGTCCTTCTTGGAACTCAGGATGACCTTAGGAGAAACTTAGAGCAAAACGAATGCAGAGATCCCAAGGTTTAATCCTGCTTCTAGTTAATGAATGGGCCCAGTTTAGGAGTCAATTTGTTTTGTTTTGTTTTGTTATAAGCTCACTATAGGAAATATATACTGAGTATTTAGTGGTAAAAGACCTCATGTTTGCAACATACTGTCAAAGATTCACAAAGAAGTAGTGTGCACATGTATGTGGAGAGAGATGAAGCATAAAATGTGGAACAAATGTGGTAAAATGTTAACATTTGGGATTATAGGTATAGAATAAACAAGAATTCTTCAACCTATTTGTGGAAGCAAAATTTTGACGCCTCCCAAGATGTCCATATGCTAATTTTCAGATCCTGAGAATTAATATTAATTTGCATGTCAAAGGGATTTTGTATTATGTAATAAATTAAGGATTTTGAGGTGGGGATATTATCTTGAATTATCCAGGTGGACCCAATGTAATCACAAACATCCCTGTAAATGAAAGGCAGGAAGCAGAGGCACAGAGAGATGTGAAGACACTGCACTGTTGGCTTTGAGAAAAAGGAGGGAGCCACGAGAGAAGCAGGAAAGGTGACTTCTAGAAGCTGGTAAAGGCAAACACACAAATTGTCTAAAGCCTCCAGAAAGGTTGCAGCTTTGCTGACACTTGGATTTTTGTTCACTATGAATACATTTTTGATGCTTGAAGTCATAAATGGATGGTTATTTTTTTACAACAGGAAGAGAAAACTAATACATTCATGAAACTTAAATCTGAAATTTTTTCAAAATAAGCTTTGAACAAAATTTCTGGATGATATTTCTTAAAATGAGAGCCGTCTTTTAGCTACTTTGGTCTAAATGTTCAGAGGTAGAATTTTAGTTAAAACTGTGCAATAGCAATAAAAGCTAAAAGGCAATTACATCAAAAATTTCAGTAGGCTATTCAATGAAGGTCTTCATTAAATGCAGCACTGAGAAAGCTCAGTAACTATTTTTAACTTATTTTAATAAAAGCCAGCCTTGCAGAGATTATGGACATTAGTATTCTATATTATATGGTACATAATTAATATACCAGGTATTTATAATCATTTCATTATACATTTTCTATTTATTTCAAAGGAGAAATAAGATGGAATGAAGTTGCATTTTATTGTTATTCAATTCTTTTTTCCAACCAAAATGCACTATTAATTTCAGAGCAATCATTCAAAGCCATATTCTTCAGTACCAGTTAAAACAAAGAGTAATCTCTCATCTTTTATCTTCAAGCAAATAGGGGAGATAAGGTAGTCAAAAGTGCACAGATGGATACTGAAATGATAAATGATACCAATGTAAAATAATTACTGCACTACGTTAGAAGTTATACATTGACTCAAAAGTTGAAGGTAAATTGTTGATATGAATTAAGCAGGGTTTCATTTAAAATGTTAGCCTTGATTTGTGACTTGAAACAGATAAAGAGTATGGTTTAGCATTTAATGAGATGGTAAATTGGTGAAATTTATGTAGGTCTAGAAAAAGGGTTGAGAGGTGACTAAAAGAATTTAATAGAGAAAACCAAGTTTAGCTAATTTGTGGATTTAAAATCCAAATACAAACACAAATATGGGGTGGGATTAATGCTAAAAGGAATTTAGAAGTTAAGGTTGAGTTAGAAATCAATGGGAATATAAATCCTAAGGTTATTTTAGTTTCTGAAATCATATTGAAGTATTCTCTGCATTTTTCTAGCCTTTTTTTGCAGTAAAAATCGAAATGGTTTATTTGTTGTTTTGCTGTTACTTTTCAGAGACACAGCTAATTAACTATTAATTACAGGAGACTGAAATAAAAGTATTTCCCAAATCAGGTTTGTGCTAAGTAGCAAGCAAGAGAAACAGACTACAACTTCTTCCTTAATTTATGCTAACGATAACATGTTAACGTTATCATGCTAAAATCTGGACAGATTCTCTACTCTGCCAGAGACCTCTGAAAATAACCTTGCTTCAAAGAGCAAATGTGAGAAGGAACATTTCAGCCCTCTGTGGGAGCTGTTTGAGTCTTTGTTGGTTTAGGCTAGACCCTTGATATTATTTAACATGGTTTATTGTTCATAATTAGATTCTAATTTCTGGAGAGAGAGACATTTATTTTCAGCACTGAATTGGTAATTCGAGGGAGGGTAGTTTTAAATCCAGTGTGAATATTATTCATGCTGTATACTAACATACTTTAGAGGTAATTGTTTCTACTGCTTTTTAGGACACAGCTTGATGAATAAAATAAATTTGGAAAAGGAGAGACACAAAATGCAGAAATATAGACCATTAAAAAGCTTATAAACCCACAACAAATACTTTAATTACTTCGGATGAATATAAATCATGAATGCCGAGCAGCTGGATGCTATGAAAATGTAAATGCAAACTAATCAGTAGTAGAAGAATAAAGCTGGAAGCAGTATAAATCAAAATATCTGTTGGGGAAAATGGGGGCAGCCATCAGGCATATTTTACATACTACATACTGGACATTCCAATACGTATACACACATGTATATTAGATAATAGCAAGATTCCGTGTTGTGCATGAACCTTAAAATGGTTCTGTGGGTTCTCATTTCCATAATGAGCTTGCTTGAAATGTGTGCCTGATTTAATTTTTATGAAGCCACTAAGCCACCCTAGCTATTTTAATGATTTGGCTGGACCTAAAATTTAAAAATTGAGTTTTCCCAGTGGTGTTCTCGGCAGCCTGTGACGTGAACAATGGAAGGGAATGGAAGGGTTTCAGAATATTCTTGATCTCATTAGACCACCTACAGTCAGTGTTAGATCTGAGGGTAATCTGAGTAAGTAGAGAGATTACCAAGATCCTTGTCAGTCTTTCCTGTGCCATTTTTAGCATTCAAAACAACTTCTATTTAGCTATCAAAAATGCAAATGAGATCTTTACTCTGTGCCCCTTTTCTCAACTTTTTTTTTCTTTCTTTTACTATTTGCTGGTAGAGTATATTGTGGCATTTACAAATGTTCTTATAATATCATACTTGAGTTCACCCCCTCCTTCATTCTCCTTTACACCCCCCATTCTTAGAATAGTTTTAGCAGGTATCCTTTTTCCATTTACATACATGTAATTCCATTTACATACAATATTTGCACCATATTCACCATCCCATGCCTTTTCTCCACCTCCTCCCCACTCCCACTGGTATCAATCTGCCCCCTGCCCAGGCAGGACCTGTTCAACTTCACTTCTCCACTGTTAGTCCCAAAATCTGTTTACTCTACCTGTTTTTCTCTGGCAGTCAAATGAAACCTTTCCTCCCATCGGTTCCTTAGCCCTGAGTGAAATACATAGCATCCTTGATTAAAAACAAATAGCAAAGTCCATTAGACTTCTGCCTGAAAACATACAGCACAACAAATACCTTCCTTTGCATTTTTAACTAGTGATTCTCAAACCTGGATATAAACTAGAGTCACCAGGGAAACTTAAAACTACAAACACTTAAATGCCTTTTACTGGGGATTCTATTATTAACTAGTCTGTTGTAGGACCTAGAAATAAAAATATATTTTTCTAAAATTCCCCGGATGATCTTAAATTTTTTTATTTATTCATTTGAGGCAGGATCTTGCTATGTTGCCTACACTGGCCTTGAACTCCCAGACTCAAGTGATCCTCTGCCTCAGCCTCCTTGTAGCTGGGATTTCAGGCAGGTGTCATACCCCTCGTCTCTCCTTACGTGATTCGAGAATTGCTCTAGATCTCTGTGCTATAGCCTTGCTTATGAGAAGTACCTGTTAGAGGTTTGCAGAGTGTTCTAGAAAATAGAAATGTTGTCTTCATTCTGATTTATTCAAGAGGCTTCCTTTTTTTTTTTTTTGGCCCAGAAAAGAAATCTCTTGCTCTACCCAAGATTCGAACTTTGATCTTTGTTTGTGATCCTGACAAATAAGTTTTGATGACTCCTCGATTTTTTTCTTTCAAGCTCACCTGTGGCCAGTACTTAGAAACCAAGAAGTTGATGCTATCAAAAGTCTAGCTATCACAAGTCATGCCACTAAACATTTTACTACCTACACATACCTGCTACCACCATGGCCTTGCATCCTCTGAGTCAGTTAGTTCATAAATGCTACTAAGGATGTAATATTTGTGGATACCTTTTATTCCCCTTCTCTTCCAGAGTACTGACCATTAGGATGGGAAAGGATTCCTAATACAGCTCCCAAATGCTATACTTTTGATAGACTTTGTTGAACTGAGAAGTTTACTCCTGAAATTCTGAGGAGGTTTTGTCTTTATTATTTTGAATTTAGCTGTTCATTTTATACTAGATATTAGCAGAAGTTTCCTCCATGGGCTAAGATGAAAAGTAGAACTGGTAATCAGTATTTCTATCAAAGAACATAAAAACTTAAACTAGGAGACTTAAAATTGACAAGAAATGGGCCCCAAAGAGAGCTTAATATTAACTATTTCAGCGACTTGTTAAGTTGACCCACTAATCTCCAGGGATTCTAAGAAACTCATGCATGGGCCTTTGGAGAAGCGAGCACAGAGGAATGGCCAATGAGCTCATAGGCTTTTTCCCTCTGTTTCCATCACAGCTGTTCAAACTTTACCTTTATTAGATCTATTCTGAACATTGAAGATTTTTATAAAAAAATTTGGAAAATCTTCATTGATAAGCGATAAGCAACTACCAGAAAATTACAGAATCATCACCATTCAAGGATCTGCAGAGAATCTCAAGAAAGCCTCTCAAGATTTGGTGGATGGGTGAGCCTCACGGCTTAACGCTTAACAGGAATGAAGTCTGCTTCAGCAAGAAGAGATGCATATCAGGCCACCCTGCCTGGGCGGGGAGGGTTGCGTGTACTGGAATGTTGTACAGGAGTTGATCAAGGTGAGGAGAATGTCAGCATGAAAGGGCAGTGCTGAGGTTTATAGCCCAAGCTTTGTGACTTGGGGGACTCTGGAGGGAAGGCCTGTCATGGGGAGTCAGAATCCAACTAGGGTGAGAAGAGCATTCAGGCTTAGCGATCCTGCTGCATGGCATACTGGAGAAGAGGTTGGGGAAAGAGGGTGCCCTTTCCATGGGAAAAGAATTTATTAACTTTTGAATACACAATATTGTGTTTGTTTGATAACAGTCGATAGTGGCCATTCTTGGGACATCTGCTTTACTTGGGTTTTAAGGCAGCTTTCCTTCCTGATTCTTCTATTTCCTTCACATTCCCTGCAGATTTTGGCTCTGCTTATCCCTACTTAAGTGATGGCTTCATTCTCAACCTTGTATTCTTTTCATTCTATCTATCCTACTTGAGTGATCTTACCAATAACAACCTGTATTCCAAGAATTTATAAGTTTCTACATAAACTAATTAACAGTTTCCTGCAGCTTGGAGCAGGAAACTATGAAACTATGAAAGCCAAGCTTATAATGAGTACTAACATACAGTTAGGAATGAGTTTCTGGCCAGTTATAGACAATGAGAATGTACTGTATATTTCAAAAACCAAGGAAAATGGATTTTGAATGTTTTCACCTTAAAGAAGTGGTAAATGGGCTGGGCATGGTGGTACATATCTGTAATTCCAGCACTCGGTAGACTGAGGGAAGACTAAGTTTGAGGTCACCTGGTATCATATAATGAGATTCCATGTCAAAAAACCAAAAATAATAAATGTATGATTTTGACATGAGAATGTATACATATTGATATATCATGTCGTACTCCATTAATATGTACAATTTTATGTTTTATGTATCAGCTGAAAATAAATTTAAGTTAAAAAATAAAAAACCCCAGTAAAAGGATTTTTATATCCTTTTAAAAGCATATAAAAGCCTACAGAAAGTCTTTCTCTTCTGTTTACCAGAGAAAAAAATTCCAAATATCTATGTCCAGCATCTTGTTTGGTAGGATGCTTCTAAGACTCTCCAATTCATTGTCACCCATAAACTGCTACTTCCTCCCCAACCCCCACTTATTCTCTTAGATAACATCAATCTATATCCAAACCCTAAGAAACTATGAGAATCCTGACTCTGCCCTTTCCTTTCCTCTTGCACTTAATCACTCACAAAGCACTGTGGATGTCACTGTTACTCTTATGTCTCTCTTTAACCTGTTTTCTCTTGTTCATTACTATTCCTACACCTCACTGTAGACGCTTCATTTGTTACTGAGATTATTGCAAATGATGTCTTGGTCTCCAATATTTTTTCTTCCAATTTGTTTTCCATACTGCTTCAAGTGATCTTTTTAACTGAAAATATTATCAGTCCATTCTTCTGCTTAAAATTCTCCAACAGGTTCCCATTACCAAAACAAAACCTCCAAACTTCCTGGCACCACATGCTTGACTCTATTACCTCACTGCTGACTGCTGTTCCCTGAAGATTTTCTACTCAACTCCAATCATACTCTACACATTTAGATTTGAATGTGATGACTTGAAACACATTTTTACTAAGGTATGTCTGAGTTCTGCCAGGAGTTTTTAAAGATAATTAATTGTCTTCAAGAAAATTTGCCCTTGAAACAAATGTGGAGGTACACAGAGTATTTATATCCTACAGTCAGTGAGTTTCTGAAATAAGCAGAATTGCATTCTAGGCCTGCAAACCTACCAATCTCTCAGAATTTAATTTTGTGAACTTGATTCTATAGAAAAGAAAGTAAAAACCTTTCAAATCAGTTTTACAAAAGAAAATAGACACTTACTTTTGCAGCAAAAATAGATAATGGGGAGGAATAGGAATGTATGTCTAAAGCATATCCCCAGTCCTCTTTAGGGCCTAGATGAATTTTTAAATACAGAATATCTTCTTTAAAATATCTCCTCCTCTGGGATGTGCAATGTCTCTTAAATTTGTGAAATAGCTAAAAGCAAAGTCAGTGAGCCAGTCACATGTTCTGCAGACAAGACAGGCAGCAGGATATTGGAAGTTTATAATCATTTTACACTACTAAAATTACATTAAAATATTGATCATTATATAACCTTTTCAGTAAAAAATATTGAGAAGGAAAAACAATTAATTTAGAGCCTTTGAGTTTATTTTCATAGGTCTGAGCCTAGATACTCCTCAGTGGATTGCTAGCTGATCACTTCTGTGTATCTAACTGTAGTAAAGCTTGAGAAAAATAGAATTTGTGTATCTAAATGCATTCCCTATGTAATCCTGAGCACTTTTTATAATTTGATTTTATAAAATTACATTCTGTTAAAATAGTGGGCTATTGATATACATTAAAAGTTGGTTGATGAAGGAGTCTCTGGGAGTCTGTGGATTCATTTCACTTTGTCCTTCACAGAACATATTGTATTGTCATGAGCAGAGAGATGTTCAAAAAATGATAAATACTTGTGGGCTCACATTTAATTGTATGTTACTGTAGACGTTTAACTTGTGGAATTTAAGATGCAAAGTAAATCCTTCCTGTGGATGCACAGAAAATATAACATATTTAGTATCTTTACAATTCCCCTTTAGCCTTAACATTAGAATTCAATGATTATGTTGCCAAAAAAGTTGTCTTTAAAAAAAATAGTATTTCTACTCTATCAATAACTTGATAAGCTGCATGAAATCAAAGAAATAGAAGAACTATGGAATGGTATTTGAAGGAGTCACTCAAAGAAAATTTCTATTCAAACAAGCACCGGTATTACGTAAGTGAGGATGCTGAAATAGTGCCCACACTTAAATAACAAGCCACAGATGATGGTAATTGAAGACCAGTGGTGCAGGAGAATATGTCTGACCATTCTGGGCCCAAAGATGCATTGAAGGTGTTGATTAGGCTTCATGAAAGACAGCCATTCTCCTTGTATCTTTTTTTTAACCTTAATTATGCTCCTTCAACTTACATTTTCACTGTATTTGACTAGACAATGACAATCTAAGCACATTTCCACAAAGTGTGCAATTTCCATAGAAATTGAAAGTGCACTTGTGAATTTAAAGTTCAGATTCTTGCTGATCATTTGATACTTTTATTTCCCACATGGACTTAAAGTGTTCTTACTCGCTTGTAGAGCTCGGAATGAGTACACTGAGACCAAAATTCCTCTCTGAGCATTGTGAGAAAGAACCCGGTTACTAGAGAAAATGCCATAAAACCTTTTACTTCTTTTTGTTCTTTTATTTAAATGATCTCTGTGAAAGTGAGTTTTTCTCCTTAAGTTTTATGCGTTGCACTTTAAAAGGCCATGTATAATTATTTAAGAGTAAATTAAAACATGACAATTTTTTAAAGAACATAGTTTATTAAGGTCATGGATTAAAAATAGTATTTCAGAGAACTTTTATGCTTATATTGAATTCCCTAGAAAAATTGTCTGAGAAAGAAAATGAGGTCTAAACTCTTTGGATTTTCTTGTAAATTATTTTGTTTATAGATAAAGTCATTCTCTCCTACCATGGCATGACCACCCTCTCTTCCAGAAAATTCACTTTACTAGTGTAGGTTTAAAATAGCTATTAACCAAAAAAAAAAAAAAAAAAAAAACCAGCATAATTATAAAATAAATGTAAGACATTAACTGTCACTGGCTATAACATGAAAACTGAAATATGGTTACTTTATGCAGAAAACATGCTGTAATTTTCCACATAAGAAAGATTATTGCAGCCAAGGAATAATCCAGTCCTTGATTTCCATGCATAAGGGAATTCTCTAACATAGTTCAAAGGACAGCATTCAGTTACTCAAAAGTATTTGCTAGGTACTTATTCTATGCTAAGTACCATTTGTGGATGGGGATAAGAGAGGCACAGTGTTTCCTCTCTTAAGTTACTTGAACACGGTGACTAGGAGGAAAGAGATGACAAACGACCTGTTCAGGTAGGTACTATAAAATTTCAATTAAAATAAATAGGTTGGTGTGTTAGAGGATGTTGCACTTTTCAATTATTGTATAAAGAACTCACACTTGATGGGTTAAAGCAACCATAATCGTTATTTTGTTCACCAATTATAATTTGCTCAGGACTTGGTCAGGGTAGCATGCGCTCTCTAAATAGTGTTAGCTGTGGTAACTACTTCTGTGGCTTCCAATTGGGTTCTGAGTGTTGGCTGCTCCTCTCTACCTGGGCCTCTTGATGGCAGTGCTCTGGCTTTCTTACCATGGTTGCAAGACAGAATGTGGAAGATGCCAGTCTCTGATGGCTGGAGCTTGATACCTAGGAAAGAAGATTAAGTTCACCTCTTGGTGAGAGGAATAGGAAATAATTTAACTCAGTCTTACAAAGGGTAACTGAGGGAAGTGATCAGAAGAAAACTCTTTGAGGAGTTGGCATTTAGGCTGAGACCTGTTGGAGAAAAAGGAGTCCAAGAATAGAGCTTAACTATCATTCAGTCAACAATTATTAAATACCTCTAACTAACAAGGTACATTAAAAGATACCAACTATACAAATATAGTACAAATGAATATATTCAAATGACAGGATAATATATGTAAAAGAATAATGATAAGTGTGGCTAAGTGCCCCAAAGCATGAGTGTACAAATGCTGCAGGATCCAGAGGCAGGAATTATTACATCTGCTTAGAGAAATAAGAGATGGTTTCTCAGAGCAGGTAAGTCTGAGTTTGATAGGTAAATCAAACTCAGATGAGCCAGGGAGGCTATGGGAATTATAAGCAAGAGATGAGTATTTGCAGAGAACAAGGAGGCATAAGGGGAAATGACAAGCATAAGCAAAGTAAAGTTGTTAAGTTAGAGACTTAGTTGTGAAGACTTCTGAAGCTAAGGCTGAAAATGGAGGCTGTGACTGACGCTGAGGGAGTTTCACCCTGCAGAATGCAGTATGCCTGCTAAAAGTTGGGATTCTATCCTGCAGATTAATGAAGAGCAACAGGAAGTTTGAGTTCTGGTTATATGCCATTGAAATTAGCATGGCAAATAGAATTATTTCTAATGTCTGATTTTTCTTTTTTGTTGTATTGTGTGTGTAGTTGAAATTAGATCCCCTGGAACTAAAATGAATGAGTTAAAATTCTAGCACCATAACTTGCTCAATGTGACCTTGGGCAAGTTACTTAATTTTTCTGTGTCTCAATTTCCTCCTCTATAAGATAAGAATAATAGCCCCTCTTCTCACTGACTTATGGAGAATTTAAAGAAATCATTATATGCAAAGTATTTAGATAGAACAGCATTTATGTGCAATAGATGCTGGGTTAATTCTTGCTACATTGCCTCCTTCCCTTTGTGGACTCTGTGTCACACCCACTTCCCTGTGCTATCCTCCAAGTTCAGCAGAGCCTACTGGATGACTACATTTCTGACATGGCCACTCCATGCTTTTGGAATTAAAATTTGCCCTTGTAAAGAGTCAATTATAAATATAAATTAGAACATTTATCTATCTCTACCACATTTAACATAAACAAAGATATTGTTCTGCCCTTTAGAAAACCTTCTGGGATAAATTTTATTCCTCTAAACATGAAGTCAATTTAAGCACAGCTAATGAAATAAAAAAATAGCCAAAAAATAATCTTGTTTTTCTTTTGCCAACCCTGATTTCTGAATACTTGTTCCTTCACCCAAGTTTCATCTACTTCCCCTGCCCAGCTTCCCAGATTCCTTTCTTCCTCCTTCCACATATGCATTTCCTCTTATATCTATTTTTTTAAATCTTCTATTAATATCTTCAGTTTATTTTAAAAAAAGGTATCCTCTAATCCTATAGTGAGTTTCTAATTGACAGCAATCATTTAACTTGAAGCTAAACTGCTCTGTATCAGGTGTCAAGTAACACTTTGATTAAGAAATCCTTTCTTATCAAAGAAAATGAACAACTTTAAAGGAAAAAGAGGTTGAAAAAAAGTTCATTTCAACTCGATCTCTTCAAGCAAATGTTGATCTCTGAATCTGTGGCTATCTTGCTGGTCATCATTAGATACCAGAAAGAGCTAAGAAAAGTGATCATTCCTTCTTAACACCTTACTGTATTTTTTTGAGTGCAGATGCATGACACACTTGTTTCAGGTGATCTCCTAGGCCATGACGTGTGTCGGAGCTTCTTTCTGAGAGTGTGGTTTTTTTTGCTGTTTCTTGTATTGGCATGTGTGTACATGTGCATGCAGCTTCTCAGTTTTTAGGAGCAATGCCTACTGTCTCATGTGGCATCTGGTTAGGACGGTTAGCTAGTAACAGCTACTTTATAGAGTGGACAATGAAGAGCTGGCAGCAGGAGACAGACAATGTTATGAGGGGGAAAGCAAGTTCCATTAGTATGGAGATTCAAAACACCAATTTCTACCACTCTTTTTGAAATTAAAGGCTCTAGATGGTGTTACTATTGTTATTTAGCACTTATTGAATGCCAACTGTGAACCAGGTTTTGAATGGAATATTAAGAAGCTACTGTCTGCCCAGTGGGTCCACAACTTAAAGAAGACAAAGAGGACAATCAGCAGATGGGTAAAGAAGTGGGCAGGGGTCTGGGGAGGCTATCTCACACCCACAGAAGATGTGGTAACTGAGTTCTCTTTTCTTCACAGTACTT
The DNA here is from genome assembly GCF_047511655.1 of Castor canadensis. NCBI lineage: Eukaryota > Metazoa > Chordata > Mammalia > Rodentia > Castoridae > Castor > Castor canadensis. The sequence continues at coordinate 79,180,922 of NC_133388.1, read as the reverse complement.
TATTCAGACGATTCTCTTTCCAGTCTCCACCAGTCACCTCCAGTGTTGTGTGCATGCACCCCAGCTCACACTGAATGCCTCAGCCACAGTAAACAGGACTGCAGAAGAGAGTAGAGCTATTCAATGTTACTGGGTCTTGAAATGCTGATATTGGATTTCTAGGGAACACATTCTGTATTGGTAAAAGTCAAGACTTAAAGGACAAATTTATTTCAAGGCAAGAGCAGATTTGACTTCCCCTGAAAATGGCTTAACATCCAACTTCACTGAAGAGTGTTGAGAATGAGCTTAATTACAAGAGTGTGGGTGTTTAATAATCTCTCAAAGATTCCAAAGCAGTGTACTCACTATTCATCATTAGCCATTTTGGAAAATTCTGTGCTTGTCTTTAGTCAAATCTCCCTTCATAGTTGATTTGTTAGCTTGAATTTGAAATATATGTTCAAGCACAAATAGCAGATCTATTTAATGTAAAATGAACTGACTCATCATATTTATTATTAATATCAATAAAAGGACACCCTAAATTCTCTTTGCCAAAGGGCACAAGTACAAATTTTAAAACACTGGAGTCAGCAGCATTACAAAAATCTTATTTCAAAAGCAATTCTTTCAATACAGCCCCCTCTCAAGGATCACCAGTTTGAGAAGTTCTGCCCTAGACTTTGCAGGTCACTTGACTGTGGCTCTGCCAGCTAAACTTAAAAGGGAATTTCATAAGCATATGAAAATGTGAGATCTAAAATAGGGGTGGTTATTTAAATATGAATATTTACACTTTTTAGAAATGAAGGAATTAGGTGATGTTTTGAAACACAGCTTTCCAAACTGTTTACCTATGGGACTAAGGGGTTTCCCAAGGCTTATGTGGAAATTCCTGATGGTGCTAATGAGGCTGATGGAAGTAGGAGCCTGTAAGTTGTGCTGAATGAGCTTAATAATTGTCTACAACATCAAATTAGAGGCCTCTTCAGAGGCAGGAAAAATTGACATAGGAAGGCATTAAATCTGAAATGAACAAATCAAAAAATTACCTTTAGGGGACAACTTTGTAATTCATTTTCCAATGACCTTTATTGCTTCCTAAATTATTGTCATTTGAAAAATTATATAGAGTTCAACTTCCAAATAACTTATGCTGCCCAAACCTAAAGAAATCACAGGTTGGGGCCATGTGGGAGAGCAGGAATCTATGTACAGCTTAGAAACACTTAGTGGAATCTACATAGTCTCTTGATATAATTAAAAAAAAGTAGTGTAGGTATTTCAGTCAAGGATGAAACCAGTCTTCAAAAGTACACCACTTCTACTGAGGATATTTCCCCATTTATTCATGCGCAGGAGGCAAAAGAATGAAACATGTATAGATATTGAGACACTGCCACTCACACTTATAAAGTCTATCAATTTGTTATGTTCTGTAAAGACAAAATCCCAAACACCCAGAACAAATATTTCCCCATAGAATGGTTACTATTAGCAACTACATACTGTTGCTAGGCAAGTTCAGGTCAGTTCTGGGAGTGAGTGAGAGGCATGGAAAGAATGGTGAACTGTTCCTGTTGACAAATGTGACCTGTGTACCATATTGCCATAGCCACTGGTTTGTTCCAGCACAGGTAGAACAATAGGCCCATGAGAGGTTCCCACTTGATTGCACTCACCCACACTTCCAAGTTTGAAGATATCAAAAAGTTGTTTTCACATGGAGTCTCTTGTTGAATGAAATTCAATCCAAATGATGAATTTATAGCAGCATTAAGAAACCATTTTTCATTTATCAAGTAGCTAAGATGTATACTTTTAGAAATACAGGAAAGCTTGGGAAGGCAGCATGAAAAAAGAATAAGAAACTTCATTCACAGCATTATAGCTCTTGAGGCAAAAAATGTGACTTGGTTGATAAATAATAGTTTACTTGGGGGGAAATAATATTTTAATTGCAGTGTCCAGGCTGAGAGTAAGCCTGCATATAATACTATCTGTCTTCCTGTTGGGAATGGGGAAGTTATTTTGAAATATGACAGGCTGGGTCAGAGCTTAATTTACTTACTTCTACTGGTACCCTCACCTGTGAAAACTAGGCTTTAGAAAGCAGATTTATTAAAATTCCTGGGATATTCCATACGTTGTCACCTTTCTCTGGTTTTTTAAATATTATTTCTTCTTTGACTTGACTAGCCAATTCCATATTCTTTAAGACACATTTTAACAAGGTATAATCCCAGGAAGCATGGCCAATTCCTCCATAAAGTAGTCACTGACTATCTCAAGTAGTCATTCCTTCCTTTAAATTCTAATATGTTCTAACACAATAATGTGTGTATGTGAGAGTTCACATTTTTGGAAAAAAGTTCTAATTTTAAATATTTTGACCTGTGAATCATGGACTAGAACATATCCCTCCACCTTTGCTTCAAATATTGTGGGGAACAAAGCTACCTGTGTCTATCCAAAGCTGTATTTGGATGTTGGATGTATTAGTAAATAAATGGGTACGTATTCAATTATTCACACTAGTATCTTTCAAGTCTCTATAACATTATACATTATACAGTTTTCCACACACAATATTTATCTGCCACTTTAGATAAGACTAAGATTTGGAAAGATTCAACCTTGTTATTTCTTATAGCACAGGCATAATGGCCTTTATAATATCTTCTGTGCTCATTAATATCTGGGTTTTTGCTAGGAGAACTACAAAGTGAACACATTTAAAAGTTACAGAGTAGCTCAAGTGGTAAGAGTGCCCTGCCTAGCAAGTGTGTGAGGTTATGCCTGTCTTTCCTCATCCCCACTAAACTCAAAGAAACTATAATCCGGAATCTTGTGTTTGTCATTTCCCTTTTACAGAGTACTTTATTTCTTTGCATTGCCTACATACTTAAGAACAGAAAAATTTTATTCAAAAGATAGTATACATTGTAACAATAGTCTATTCTTTCCGGTTCTAATTATATGCATGTGTAACCTTTCCATATTCATGTTATTGTGAAAAATAAGGCTGTATTCTTGTGTGTATCTCCTGTGGTACACAGGCAAGATATTGTCTACATAAGTAGAATTAGAATCACCAGATTTTAGGGTATGTGAATGTTCTGCTTTGGGATGTAACACCATCACGTTTTCCAACTGATTTCACCAATTTATAAGTCAATGAGCAATGTATGAGAGACCCTGTGGATTTACAATCTCTCCAGTGTAGAATTATCAAAGTCATGTTTGCCAATTGAAAAGATTCAAAATGGAATTTTATTGTGTTTATAGTAGTCAGGATTTTGCATCACTGTGACAAAATATCTAAGAAAAGCAACTTAAAGAAGGAAAGGTTTATTTCACATTTTCAGAAGGTTCTATTTATCATGGCAGGGAGAGGTGGCAGAGCCCAGAAGTTCACATTATGGCCACCAGGTCTTACATTTCATTGTGAGTTATGTGTCTGTATAAGTGTGTGTTTATGTTGAGAGATAAAGATGTGATTTCATTTTTTCTGTATGCAGATGTCCTATTTTCCCAACACTATTTAATGAAGAGACTGTCCTTTCCCCCTTGTGTGTTCTTGGCATCTTGGTAAAAAAAAAAGTTGGGTGTAAATGTGTAGATTTATTTCTGGACTCTATTCTTTTCCGTTGATCTATATTTCTGTTTTTATGAAAGTAACATGCCGTTTTGGTTACTATAGCTTTGTAGTATATTTTGAAGTCAGGAAATAATGGTTCTAGTTTTGTTCTTTTTTATAAGATTGTTTTGGCCATTAAGAATTTTTGTGTTTCCATATGAATTTTAGGATTTTTTTCTACCGTAAAGAATGTTATTGGTATTTTGATATTAATTGTATTAATCTGTAGATTGCTCTGGTAGTATGGACTTTTAAATAACAGTCTTATAATTCATAAGTACAGAATACATTTTATTGATTTTTGTCTTATTCAATTTTTCATCAATGTTTTATAGTTTCAATGCAGTGATTTTTCACCTCCTTGGCTAAATTTATTCCTAAATAGTTCAGAAGCAGAAGTTATTAACCAGGATTTCTTTAATAGAAAGACCACACAGCATCAGGATAGTTACCAAGCATTAAAATTATAGGTATACTAATGACTTTGGGCTACAACAACACTGCTTTAAATATTCTGTCTTCCTCACTAAGAGTTATATTTTTAAAAAGGCGATACACGTAAAACTTAATAGAGCATAGATTGCTAATTTAGTCATCCAATCACCATGTTTATGATATGTCCATTATGGAGAGCTGCAAATTATTTTGTGCTCCCTTATATAGATGTGTAGCTGAACTCTAACCTCTAGAGATAATAAAATCATTAATGAAAAATCTAGGGAATGCACAGAGGTGACCTACCCAGGGTTCCCTTAATCAGGTCATGATTGCTTTTAGACAAGGGCACTGCACTGCAGGGTACTCCTGTAGCTAATCGTGTCCCCCTACACTTTATCCTTTATAAGGCAGTCAGATTTATTCTTTGGAAATGTAACTCTGATCATGCCATATCTTATTTTAAAATCCTGTTGTGGTCACCCGTTGCTTTAGGATGAAATATACTTGGCTTAATTTCTTTCAAAATTTGAACCTTTGCTTGTATTTCCACTGACACCTTATCCCACTCTGCCCATAAAAGATTCCTAATTAGCTCTCAAAACACACCCTGCTCACCTATGACTTGATGCTTACTTCCCTGATTGGAGATGGCCATTGTGGTAAGAGCAATAATTGAAGTTGATATCAGGAAATAAGAGTTCAAAGAGGGGAGATGAATGCCTGCCTAGAAAAGCTTAGAGAAGAAAACAGGTAACATGAATGTGGGGATGGCTTTTATTAAAGACCTTGTAAGTAGTGTTCCTAATTCAATGCTATTATCATTATTTAAAGATTCACAGCCTTGAAATGAAATGACATGCACTTCAAACTTCCTTTCATCTAACATAAGGAATTATGTTTTGAGCAGTTGTGAATACTTTTATCTGTTAAACATTTATTTGACAAATACTTATTAGGTGTCGTTAGTAGACCAGAGTCTGTTCTAGGACCTGGAGATGTAATGTAATATCGAACAAGGTATCTCTGACCTCACAGATCTAACATCCTAGGACAGAGTCAAATAATAAACAAAGAGACATACAAACATAGCATTGAAAGACAATCAAACAGTGAAATCGTTTTGAAGAAAAACAAAGCAGGTAACAGAGGTAATAAAATGTGTGAGAAGGACTATTTTAGACAGGATGTCAGGAAAGGTGCCTCTGAGAGGTCTCACTTGAAGGAAGACCTGATGAAGAGAAGGAAGAACCATGCAGCCATCCAGAAACTGTTCCAGACTGGGAAAACTACAGCTCTGAGCCTGAACATAATTGTCAGGCCAAATAAGAAGAATAGGGTAAAGGGCAAGTGATAGACTGAGGCTGGAGACAAAGCTGGGGACAGATCTTCTAGGTCCAGGTAGTTTTTGACAAGGTCTTCAGATTTTATTCTAAGGTTGATGCAAAGTCAGTGGAGCATTTTGAGAAGGAGTGTGTCCAACTTTCTACTCATCCATGAAACCAATTAACTAATGGAAGACCTGGCACAAGAACTAGGACGAGTATATACAAGTTTTTTTCAGGAACTCTCTCAGGTTGCACATACTGTCCTGGCATAGTTAGTAAAAATACTGTTTTCACTCTTGGTAGCAGGCAGGTATGGAATATAAATTATATGGTCACCCTGACTAACATCCAAGTTGCCTCTTTCCCTAGCTGGTGATATTTTCTACAACACTTCACAGTGCATTTTAATCTATTTGGCACAAAAACTTCAGGTTATTATAGATAGTTTGTTTTTTTCTGAATGAGAGAGTTCATTTCTAAGTGTATAATGTAAAATTATGAAAATAAAGATATAATTGATCAAGAATAGAACTTTTGGCTAGTTTCTATGGGATGTACTTATTCTGTAAAATGAAAGATATTTTCTGTGAGGAGCAGGTGGACCCCATATTCATCTTGACCAAGCCCTTCCTTTGCCATCATGCCTTCTTCAATGGAGGCTTTAACTAGGTGGAATCAGTTTTTAAAAACTCATGATTTGCAATCTGCTGACAGAAAGTCACTGTGTATTCCTAAGTGCAGACATCACATCTAATGCAGGGTCTGTCCCTCAGATCATGGTACATTGCTAGAGACAGAGTAGATCCTCACTCAATATTTTTTAATAAATAGTTAAACAATTTGAATAATATAATACTCTAGAACTTAAAGATACTGAATCAAGTTCCAACACCAATATTATTACATTAATACAGTGTAATAACTGGAGAATTAATATGTAAAATAGAATATTTTATTGCATTCTATTATTTTAATGAAATGTGACTCATACAGCACTGTTTTTGTTACTGGTGCTTTTCCTCTTATGTGATTAATCTTTCAACTAATAATAAGCCACACCTCTTATGTATAAAGGTAGCTGATATAATTATAAAATTACTTAGAGATGGCATTTTTATGTGGAATTACTATGACTTCCATAGTAATTACTCTGATTTCCATCCTAATTGTTATGTGAGCATTCACACTGACCATATTGGTTGGGAAACTTAAATACAGAGGCATTTGAATTGTACTTTATGATACAGATGGTTAAAAATGTAGTCAAACATGAAGCATAATCAAAGGTGTGTTTTTGTAGATAATCTCTAAAAATCAAATGTGTTTCCTTATTTGGCAATTTGTGGCTTTTCTTGAATTTCAAACTTACCTCTATGATTTCTAGAAGGAAAAAGTGTTCTCAGTTGAGGTTCTCAATGTATAATAGAACTTTCAACTTAACACATTCCTGTAGTTTTCTGTGTGCTTCACTAGTTTTTCTTAACTGATGTCACTGACACTTGTTCAGGATGAAATATGTCTTTTTGCAAAGACTTTTTGAATAAATAGAGGAGCAACAATAATAGCAATATCCTGAACTGACTTATCATTCGTGGTAACATCCCAATTCAGGCTAATTATTTATACCATTGAAGTTGGAAAATATGCTGGAATGATTTTCCTCTTGATAAAACAAAGACATTTTTAAATGCCTACTTTAAAGTCCAGGTCTCAGGTTGGGGCAGCCTGAGTCCTTTCTGCTGGCCCTCCCATATACATGCTTTCACATAGCAAAGTGCTTTTCAGCACTCAGGTTGCCCATCTAATTGATATAGCACAACATTTTTTTTCCTGAGCTTCCAAAAGGAATAAATCTGTTTTGCTAAACTTGGTAGAACCCTAGGTGTCCAGAATGTATTTTCTGGTACTGCTTCAGGGTATACAAAAAGAGTGCTGACTCTGAGGGCTGAAGCCAGAGCCCTGGGTTTCAGCTTGACTCTCGCCCTGGCTTGGCTGGGTGACCTTGAGTGAGTGTCTGAGCTCCCTAATGTGTCAATTCTCTTACTTCTAAAATAAAAGAATTGAAATGGCAATCTATAAAGTCTTTTCCAGCTCTAAAATATTTTAATGCTCTATTTAGTTTAGAAATAGAGGTCTGACTAGTGGTTTATGTCTGACCTGGTGCCTTAAACCTTTTTGCCTTGCTGCTGATTCTCTATAAAGCTAAATGTTCATTCTCATATACACTATGGTTTATTGGAAATGACTGTTAAGAAATGTGGAGGATTCTATATTTAACATCTCAGAATTGAATACTAGTTTGATATAAACAGCAAGTTGTTATCTGAGTAGATTACAATGGATTTACTATCAAGTAAATTAAATCACTGGGGACAGATGTGTTCTTAGAATTGTCTGAGACAATCAATCTGAGAATAGAAAATTTTGGTACCTGCCAAGCTGTCCTGTATAATTCAAAGATATGCCACCCAAGAACTTCCTGTTATGTAGCTAAGAGAGAGTGTTAGTAGGGAAGGAATGATCAGAGAGGGTCAAGTAAATGCTGATATAGATTGTGTACTGCAGGCTTCCTGGAAATTGTGAAACATTTGGAAGAATGGGTAAGAGTGAGCAGAGAAATTTCACAGGTAGCAATATGATCAGTAACCAAAGGTATAGGAGAGAGATGAAGAAGGAAGTTATGTCAGGTAATACTGTGTGATCAATGACAAGTCTGAATTTTATACAAAGAGCAAAGGGCAGGAAATGGTTGGATGGAAGTAAACAAAGTCATGAGAAAGAAGGACCATCTGAGACTGGGATGTGGGTCAATGGGAGAACAAAAGCTTTTGCCTACCAAGTACAAGGCCCTGAGTTTAAACCACAGTGCTGCCAAAAGAATCCCCCAAAGTCAAAAGAAAGATAATCCGAACCTATTAGAATAGAAGGGAAAAGATGGTGCAGCAGTGAATGGTGATGAAAGCAAGATAATTCATACATGGAAGAAGAAAAAATAATAGATATTTATTCAAAATACTTTCCCAATGAGTTTGAGTACTTATTACCACCAGAAATATTTAGGTCTTTATACTAAAGACACAACAAACCTTGGTCAATTGGAGTCCTGTTTGTTCATTGTCCAGAGAAAGAGACTTTATCAAGACTATCCCTAAGAGTATATTTGATAAGTTAAGAGTCACCAAACTTACTCTGTAAAGATCAGGTAGTAAACATTTTAAGCTTTACAGGTTGTATTAGTTTTCTGTTATTGCTCTAATAAATTATTATAAATTTAATGTCTTACAAAAATGCAGATTTATTTTCTTACAGTTATGGAGGTCAAAGGCCCTAAAATGAAGATATGGGAAGAGCTGTACTCTTGGAAGGTCTAGGGGAGAATCCACTTCTTTATCTTTTCCTACTCTTAGGTCACCTACATTCCTGAATGGTGTCCTCTTCTTTCATCTTCAAATATAACAACATAGCATCTTCAAACTTCTCTTTGTCTAATCCCAACATTGGATCCACTCAGATAATTGGGATAATCTTTTTATCTCAAAATCTTTTTTAATCATGTCTGTAAAGTCCCTTTTGCCATGTAAAGTAAGATATTACATGTTTTGGGAATTAGGATTTGAGTATCTTTAGAGGCTTATTATATTTACCAAATGAGACCTTCAATTTCTGGTTGCAACCAATCCACCCTGCCTATGTAGAAGAAAAACCGTCTCTGACAATAGGTACATTAATGGAAGTGATGGGATCCCAACAAATCTGTATTTATAGAAGTAGACCTTGAGCTAGATTTATCTTTTGTGATACAGTTTGACAACTCTAGGGTTGATTTTTTTTTTTTAAAGCCACCCTTGGTGTTTCAGGCAGTAATACATTTAAAATAGAGAACTGGAGACTTTATGCAAGTGTTCCAAGAACTAAAAAGAATGAAGAGAAGTGAAGGTTCTGTGGGCTTTCAGAATATCCATAAGGCAGCACCCCCAAGGAAGCAGGTGATTTCTTTAGCCTGTAGCATTGGCGTGGGTGACTTTCAAAAGCAATCCAAAAAATCTTGAGACCTCTTCCTCCTCTTGTGCACCTGCCCACAGCTGATCACAAAGATAATGTCCTGTTCTTCTCTTTGTCCTTCCAAATTGCAGATGAGTGTCTAATGATAGAGTGTAACCAAAGGCCTTCTGGCAAAGAAGTCTAGGGAAGCTATATTCCTGGGCTTGATTTAGCTCCTTCACAGGAGTTCTCAGGAGGATTTGGATAGGCTTCAACATCAATAGATAACACATGGAAAAGGATGAAATGTGGTTACAAAGATCATCTGAAGTGAGCTTGGAGAGATGCTATGAAATGGAAGATACACTAAGGGAATATTTTATTGAAACATGAGTTATAATCAGTCAGGTAATTATAAACTACAAGTGTGTGAGATACACTTATGTTTGTCTGTCTGTTTTTTGTTTTTCCCAACTGGACATGTGTACCCTGCTATTGTGGTTTGAGACTGGTCGCAGCCAGATTCCAATCCTGCCTTCACCTCTTTTCATCTATTAACCTTTGACAGATCGTCTTAAGTTTCACTACACTAATTGCCTCAGGTTCCTCTTAGCAAAAATATTTCTGATAGTATATAATATATGATTTGCATAGGAAGAGAATTAGAAAACAAAAAATGTCTGATGTGATGTTGATAATAAATATTACTATTTAATATTATTTATTATATAAATATCATTTACCTTCCTTGTTACTTCCAGAGACTGAATATCTTACAGAATTTTAAGTATACATTATCCATTAAGTATTAATCCTTGCAAAGATTCCCCATTTGCCCACAAACAGTTTCCACAACAATTTTATTCAGCACATGTATCAGATCTGTGATTGGTAGATAATGATCTAAGGAGCACACATCCCAATCTCTCCAGATATAGAAAGGAAACGACCACTAACATTTAGGTGCTTTCAAAAGTTCTGGTGAGAGAAGTTTAGCATTTTCCTTTTCTTGTCTCCACGGACACTCCTTTCTCTTGACTCCTCTTATTCAAACCCCCCATCCTGCAGCCCAGTGGAAGAAATCACCTCTCCTCATGTATAGTGGCTCACCTGTCTCTTTTGATATTCTAGTATATTGGTTAGAGCTCTTCCAAGAAACAAAACCAATAGTGTGTGAGTGTGTGTGTGTGGGGGTGAGTAAAATGAGATATTTTTAATTTTTTATAAAGGACTGGTTCATGACTATGGAGGTTAACTCCCATGATCTGCTCTCTGCAGAAAGCTGGGAGCATAAATGCCTGGCCCAGTTCTGAGTAACAGGAGAAAAGATGATATAATTTCTAGTCCAAGGACACAAGACTGATGATAGGTCAGGCAGTGAGGCAGAGAAGGAAAATTCAACTTTTTCTACCTTTTTATTCTCTTGGGCCCTCAATGTATTGGCTAATGTCCACCTATACTGAGGCAGGAAATATGCTGTACTAAGTGCTCTGTCTTCCAGAAACACGCTCACAGACACACCCAAAATAATGTTTAACCATATATCTGGGCATCTCATTGGGAAGTTGACACATAAAATTAATATTACACCATGGGATAAGTAGAACAACATCAAAAACAGGTCATGTTCAGTAATTCTGTGGACCTATCTATCCTTAAAGCATAAAAAAATCTCACTTTTGCTTAAAGTCTCTAATACATCCTCCAATCAAGCTTTTACCATCAATAACACTGAAGTCTAAGCCCTATATGCTTCAGTCCTTTTGTTTACATCTATGGCCAGGACTAGAAGTATGGGTAAGAGGCAAATGGTGACATTTATGCACAAAAGTCTGTATCTTGAACAAATAACTTGAGATATTTACTTTATATTCTTATCTTTGGTTAACAATGATTTCACTTAAAAGTTTATTAACATAAAGCCAAAACACTTGCATGGTTTACTTTCTGCTTATTATTCAGAGATATATAAAAACTTCACCTAATATATATATATGTGTATATATATAGTTTCCTTATAAGGTATGCTACATGCTTTCTTTTTTAAGAAGGATATGCTTTTATAATATAAAAATTTGGTGAATAAACATCAATGGAGAATTGAAATGGCTTGTGAGATAGAAGAGAGGCGACTTAGCATGTAAGAGCATATCTTTTACTTTTCTGGCACGTTACATATTTCATGCCAATGAAAGTTTCTACTTTCATTATTATCTTTGTAGATGAGGAAAACTGAAGAACTGTACATTCCTAATAGGTCATGCAACTAATTGTAATAGTGGCCAAAGAACTTGCTAGAGACCAAGATGTAATGAAGAAATATTCAGTTATGCTGCTTATTGTCCTATATTCAGCTTTTTATAGTCACGGTTGGACTGGGCAGACAGCTTCTACACACATATGTGCACAGGAGCTCCTGACAGCCCTCATGCACAAAGGAGCCCTCCAGCATGTCAAAACTCAGCAGTACAGCTGAGTAGAGAAACTCTACTGCAGATCATACTAGGGGCAAGAGCAAGTGAAGAATATACTGATAGCTCCTGGCATTTCTCACAATAGTAGAAACTCAGTTCTGGATAATGGAGACCAGAGGTCTCTGTGGCCTTGGGTTGTGTGTGAGGTTTCAATCACTGAGCAGTAGAAGGGAGAGGACCTAGCCTAAGGTGGTGGATAGTAAAACCTCTCCTGTCAAGCAGAAAATCAGCTGGAACAATCCCCTCACAAGTAACAAACTAGCATTAATAACTTAACTTAGCTGACTCTGAGTTACTGTATGAATTCTGTTAAGCCAACACAAAGATAAGCCTTATCTATGGACATCTCTACAAGTATATACCACCTGCAAGAGGATATTTACAAAATTTAGTTGTCATTTCCTCATTTATTGGCCTTTACCATCTGGCTTAGTATCAGTAGGAGCCTGCATAAACAAAAATATCAAGAAAAATTAGACTTCATGTTGCTGGACACTTATAAAATCTTTCTAACATTCATTCTCAAACACTGAATTGAAAGTACAATAAAGGGAGGTTTTACTCAAAACTTGTAATATCTAAACTGAAGGTAACATATTGTGACAAGTTAGTAAATCAGGTGACAACAAGTATGAATCTCAGAATCCTAAAGCCAGATCTGCCATTATGTACCTGTAAATTAATTTGTCTGAAGTTCTGCATGAGAAATATAGGACATGCTTTATAACGTCACTGATATTGAAAAGACCAAATTATATAGTAACTGTGAGTACATCTTGGGAATCTCCAAAGTGTTGTAAAAACTTTAGGATGTATCATTTTAGAAACCTATGTCATATTGACTGGTATACATTATGTTAGCAATGACAGGTTCATGAAAATGTTCATGAAGTATTTACTTCCTCTGAAGGACAGTCCAGTTCAAATTGGCCAACTCAGGTACAATTCAAGAAGAACATTTTCACATGGGTGGAGAATAGCATGAAAGACTGAGCAGATGTAAAAAAACAAACTACATTTGTATTCACTTCAAAGGTGTGTGGCTACAGGGTGCCACCAGCTGTTTATTCCATATCTTTATTCATCATCTTCAAAACAGTGAACCAGCACATGAATTAAACCTACAGATGTCAGTAAACAGGTAGACATTTCAGGGTACACTGTGGAGTAACAACATAAAAAGACTGGGGCTTAAAAGGGGCAAAGAAAAATATTAATGAATGTTTGTTTTGGTGCAGTAGAGACTTGAGACATGGGTAGAGTGGAGTTTGAGATGTTGCAAAAGGCCTTGAATATTATTATTGAAAACAGTTAGTGGTGATAAGGATAAAAATTACAATATTATTGATCAGTAAAAATGGAGCTCTTTGACTAAATCCTTGTCGTGTCATGTCATCCCTTTGCTTGATATCCATATAAGATGGGCATACTGGACAAAATTAGGATCTGTACACTGTGATGTGAGCTAGTAGCATAAGAGAATCACATCTAGATATCCACTCAATATGTACTCTAAGATTGATCACAACAAAGCAGTTTCCACTGGTTTGCTAAGTTATGGACCTCTTGCTTGTGGGTCCTTAGCATCATCTTCTTCTAACAGTGTTCAATGTGCCATTTCCTGGTTGAAGATGCTACTAGGTAGGAGGTTAAATACCTCTGAATTGAGATAATACTTCCATTCTTATCATCTTTTTCATCTCTTAAAATAGAGAAAAATAACTCATTTGGTTTTAATTTTTTAAAAAGTTCATTATGCCTCTGAATACTGCTTTTTTGAACATTGGCTTTGCCATCTCCCTGAGTTTCTTTCTGTCTATAGACATTTGTATTGGGTAAGGTTTCAACAGGAAATAGGTATTATGCTCAAAATAGACTATTTTAAAGAAAGTTTATTTACACAGACAGAGTTTACAGAGGTATGGGTGGAAGGGAATCAAATATTTGATTCTGTAACTGAGAATTTAATATGAATTAATGCCAGATGTTAGGTCTTCTAGGTCTGAAAGGATGAGGAACTTAACAGAACCTAGCAGAAGTCATGTAGAGATGGAAACCTTGAAAGGAGCAGTAACTTTTGATCCAGAGGTGCACAGGAATCTAGAGACAATCTTGGTAGTAAGGGATGAGGGAACAAATACCCTAATTTCACTGGCTACTCTCTACACATTAGCCTTTTGAGGCTCTCTATTGGCTGAACCAAGAAGACATCTAAGAGAATGAAAACTCATTCACTGGCCAACATAAGTCATCCTGACATGGTAAAGAAGAAAAGTCAAAGAAGGATGGAGGCATATATATGGAAGGGCAAGTGAAAGATATCTGACATGCTATTCTAAAACAGTACTTTGAGAAAATGAAGAGTTTGGGATATTGACAACAGGTGAGTGAATCATCTTCATTGTATCTTAGCTTTCTCTTCTCTGAGAATATAGTCAATATGATATATACCAAAGTTCACCTTTTTCTAGTCTAATAAATGTAATGCCAAAAGATTTGTCATAATTTTTGTATGTATACCCTGGCATCCATAACTCACCTTAAATCCTTACTGTGAAGTCCCCCATATGCCATTTTTGACAATATCCTCCATCTTATCCCACAGATCAACACAGCTCCAAATTTCACGTTTATCATTTCCCTACTTTCCTGCACAGATTTTCTTTCATCCCTAAATAGCACATTCAATATTATCAGTTTCTAAATTGCAAATAAATGGGATCATATTTATGCCCAAATATGACTTGCTTTTTATCAGTCAGCATTGTATTTCTTAGATTCACCAATATTGTTGCACAAAGCTGTTTGGTTATTTTACACTGTTGTTTGCAGTTTGTTGCTGCTGAAAATAAGGTCAGTATGGATTTTTTTCTTCGTGTATCTTGGTACATGGGTGTAAAAGGCACTATCTTGAACCTGGGTCAGAGGATATGTGCACTTTAAGCTTTATTAGACAATTCCAAGATTTTTGTAAAGTTTTTATTGATTTCCATTCATTCGTACTCTTAACTATATAATTCTTTTAATTTTTGTGAGCCCATTATATGCTAAAGGGTATCCTATTTGCTATTTAGTTTTGAAGTCTATGGTTGAATATCAGGGATTCAGTTTTGATGCGTTTAACCAGATCTGCTTACTAAATATCTAACTGGCAATGTCAAATAGGCAGGCTAAGGGTCCAGGCTAGTGATAGAAATGTGGTAGTTCTCAAGTACACATAGTTAATATCTCAAGCCATAACTATATGGACTCACCTAAGGGTTAGTGAAGACTAAGCAGATAGAATTGAGGACTTGGGACTGGGAAATCATATTTTAAGATTTAGGATACAAAGAGAAACCAACAAAGAAGAGTAAGGCAGAACAGTAAAAGAAGATAAGAATGTGTATATAAACTGAAGTCAAGTGCTGACACTGTTTCAAGGAGAAACAATCACTTTTGTCAAATTGATGTTGATAGGTTACAAAGAGGATTGGGGACTGAACACTAGATTTTGCAACACAGAGATCAGAGGTAACTTTCACATGGTTTGGTGAAATACTTGGTGACAGGTCCAATGGAAAATGGGGAGATAAGAAATTAGTCTATATAACTGTGTAGCAGTGTTTTCACTTCATATAATCAGGGTCTGGTGTGCATCACATTCTTCCAAGTTGTCAGTTTCAATGAATGAATAGTATTCTTATATGTAGATGAGGCATAGTACACTTAATTAATTCCATATGTTTAGATACATGGGTAAATTCATTTTATTTTATTCTTGATTCTAAAATAAACCTGGAGTAATTATTTTAAAACATGTGCTTTATTTCTCAAATTCTATAGTTCTTTAGATTAAGTTAACAAACACTGACTTGCTGACCCAAAGGACACATGCAACTTATTTCATATCAAAACATCAAAGCATATCATGAAAGAATATTACGAATGACTAATAATGAAATTTAGACTGTGTTTATCTACTGTCAATCCAATAAATGCAAATTAAGCCAGTTGAGAGGAGGTTTAATCAGAATTTGGAGAGCTATTCTGAGGGCTCCCTGCTTAAGTGAAAGTAGTTGAAAGTCAAATCTGGCTTATATTTCTTCTTTCTTTTCCTTTCATTTGACATTTTTGAGTGATTACAATATGCTTGACCCTGGGGAGACAATGACTGTAAGACAAACATAATCCTATTGAAAATACACCTTATGTCACTATATTTCCCCTTCTAATAAACAGTGTATAAAATCATTTAGGCTTTACCTCTTCTTTTACCATTTGATCAGTAAGATTTTTGGAGTTTGAGATGTTTAACTGATTTCTTGTACAGGACCATTTATGCCAGTGAGTCACCTAAAGCCTTGATTGAGTTAGAAAATTTTGGAATTTAATCTGTCCTCTCTATGATCCTAATAATAATCCTTCCACGTATCATGGAATATGGAGTTTTACATTTTGAGAACAGGGCATAGAAGATAAGCATCAGGCAATCCTAAAATGCCCCAATATGGAAGGTTAGTCCTTTGTATTTTGTTGGTGGTAACCGGGGTTTGGTGGGGTAGTGAAGGTGATTTGATTATTAATTTACTTGAGACATTGATAAAAAAATAAGGTAACTTCTTGGACAATGCTTAAAATGTACTGTCTGTTTCCATGATACCAAAAGGCAGCAGAGGAACCCATAAAACATCCCAAGATTCTTCAAGGCTGATGTGCTTTTGTCCTTTGTTAACAAAAGAATCTAATAAAATGAGGATGGGAGACTGTTGGTTGTAGCAAAACCTGTATGATACCACTATACTGGTAAGGAAAGAGAGAGTTGAAATATTTCGTGCATAATCAGAATGCTGCAGAGAATGCAAACTTGTAGGCACTGTCAATGGGAGCATTGACTAGCATTTCTTTTAACGCTAGAGTGTTAAAAGTTTCCACTTCTTATAATTTGTCCTGGGAAAATATTTGGAGGTGTTCTCAAAGGTTTATGTATTATGATATTTATTGCAATGCTATTTAAAAGAGTACATAGTTGGAAACAATATACATAAATGCCTACCAATGAGCATTTGGTAAAACAAATTAAAGTATACGCATGTGATTTATTACTATGCAGCAGTTTATAATCATATTTTCAAAGACTAGTTGATGGCATGGGGAAATATTCACAATATAATGCTAAATTAAAGCTGTCAGATACCAACAAACAACATTAAATACCTACCACTTATTGAACATTAATTTTGTAGTAGGATATGTATTCAGGGCTTTATAAATACCTCATTTAATAATCTTCCAACAAATTTGCATTATAGCTATTGCCATTCTCAATTTATGTATTATGAATCCAAAGTTGGAGAGTTAAACTGCATTTCATGTCTAAATTGTCATAGTAAATAGAGCAGCCTCAAATATGTAGGGTCACTAGGATCAAAAGGTATGTTGTGTCTTAAAATCTGAGAAATTTTATGAGTTTCATGTGTAAGGAATAGAGAAAGTAAAGCTAGATTTTGAAGAATTTTCCATTCTTCAACATATTTTAAATCAATCTAGTAGATGTTAAAGATCCCTTCAAAGTTTTTAAGGAAGGAAATAAAATAATCTGCTTTATGTTTTAGAATAATTACCAAACACCTGTACCAAAAGTAGAATTGCAGTGGGTACATGGCAAATCATTTAAACAGTGACTAGTAACATTCTGGCCTGTAGGGTATAATAGTAGAGATGGAGAGAAAGAGGCAGATTACAGACTCATTGTGGGTAAAATATTAACTAAACTCCAAGACAGGGAAGAAGTTATAAGGTACAGAACAGAGGGTAGACAAGAATGCCTTAAAGTTTCTAATGGCAGTGACTGTACACACGACAATATTTAATGATATAGGAAACTCTGTAAAAATTTCATGCATAGACCAATGATGCAGAATTTGATTCTGAAGATATTTTATGTGAGGAACCACTGTTTCATCCAGACGTGGGTGATTTTTGGACTTTAAGGAAGAAAATTGTTGAGATTATAGATTTAAGGTTTATTTGCATATAAGAGTTATTTAAAGCCATGGAAGTAAATGAGATTTCCAGCAGAAAGGCTATAGAAGAAGACTCAATTGGGCACGGATAGGTGTATCAGAATTGCCTGGAGAGTTTTCAAGCTTTACCTGCAGGAAATCTCCACTCCAGAGATTCTGTTGTCTGCCCCCCTTTTTTGGAGTATAGGAAAGTGTTGGTTTCAAAAAGTACATAGTACTTAGCTCATTTTTAAAAAACTTAATTCCATATTTATAGATGTTTACTATACATTTATTAAATAAATGCAGAATTTATGAATGCAATTATAATTCTTGAAGCAATACCTCTTAGTTGAAGTGTTGAGGTAAAGCCAACTTTCATCATGTCCTTAATTGGTAATGGGGCATATCAGAAGATACATTTCCTTTGGAGGAGCAATAGGACCTGAAAGAAATCACTTAGCATTCTTGAACTACATGTGGTTTGCATTTCAAAACTTTTTTCAATTAGGTAATAAATCTTTGAATTCATTTTCCCTACAGAATAGTTTCCAGGCAAACTCATAAGAGTCTTCACTCCTGATATGACCTGCATTTTGTTCAACACTGGCACTAAGTCATATTTTGTCATATTGGTACAGTAATTAAACAAAACAGAGGATCATAAAAGCAAACAGAACAGATTGAATATACATAATAACACTTGAGCTAAGAAGATGAAGGCTAGGCAAAAGTGGAAGAGTAATACAAGAGAGCTGTTAACTAAAAGAAAAAGAATAAAATGAGGCTGGAAATCTCCCCACATGATCCATTAGGTAATGATTTCAGCTGAGGACATCTTAGTTGCTCTCTAGAGTGCTCTCAGACCTCAGAGAGGAATTAGATGTTGACACTAGTCATCTCCTCATATAGAACATTTACAGATATGCCCCTTATTCACCAGGATTTTAACCTGCATTATAAAGAAAAACTTTTGTGCAGATACAGAGGGACCAGAAGAGAAGCATTAGAGAATTACAAAATGTACATAGACGTTAATTATCTTCTACATCTTACCCATTGAATCTATTGTGGTTTTAATGTGATGTGATGTTAATAACGATCATAGATTTCATAGGTTTTATGTATATTAAAGAGTTATAGTGAATTATAAAACTTGCACTTTCCTTGATTTATAGCTATAAATATTCTTCCCATGGGAGAAAAGATTGATGATAATTCCAAAGTTTTTTGGAGTCATATTTGAGTATATTAGAAAAAATAAAAATTTTACTCTGTTTAAAGAAAAAAACACACTGAAATAGTTTCCTTATGTGCAGTTTATACCTCAGTCAATTAGGTTGGGCACTGTGTTAATACCATGCAGACAAAATCTGCTTAGACAAGTTAGGTCCATGAGTGGGAAATGGACTGCCAAGGGCATTGTGTAGCATTTTAATCACCAGTTGATGGATGAGGTCCTGGACTTTAGCTGTAATAATGGAAATAGAGGAGATACCAGTGATATAATTTAAGAGGAGAACTAGTTATACTGAAACACTCCTTGACATGCAGGTTTATGCAGGTTTACAAACACACACGCATACACACACACACCACTGCTACTCAGCCTTTCTTCATTTGGGTGTGAAGCAGAGCAGGCAGATCCTTAAGTTTGCTGCAAAGAAGTATCTAATGTGCTAAAGCACATTCCAAACCAGAGAGGAGTTCTTCATCTTTGCTTTTCCAATCTGAACTCTCCATGAAGTCTGGGTATTGAAGCTGGATAGAGAATATTGGGAAGTCTGCCATTGTTCTCCATCTTGGGCTGTCAATAGGAGTCTTAGAGAGGGTAGATGAGTCTTCTGTGGGTTAGGTGGAGCAAGGAGATATGAAAGTTAGTGTTCACAAGGAGTGAAAATGCTAGTGTTGGAAAACCTTTGGGATGAAGGCTTTCATCATTTTATTATCCTACTTCTTCCTTTGAGCAAGTAGTCTTCATGAGACTGAAATCAATCTTATGTGCAATCTCTTTTGTGATGCTTTCTTCCTTACTTCCAGAAACTGATTAGTGAACTTTGACCAGGCCTTAACCTTTTTTAGACTGCCCTGAAAACAAAACTTTAAGGTACATCTTGATCAGAATGATATAGCTGCTGATGTTCTTATATTCAGTGTGTCAAACCATAGATGGGCATAAGACTTAGTTAATCTCTAAGTCTTGGTGGATTCACAAGTATGTATTTCCTTTGGCCTAGCAAGGCCTCTTCTAGACTTCATATGGCAGGTTAGCTTCTTGTCTGACACCAAGGCTATGGTCCAAAAGATCAATGTACTTGGACTGAAATCTGAGGAAACTGGTTTTTTTACATATATCTTATTGAATTTGTTAATGTGACAGAGTTCTTGTTCAGAGTTCTTATTCAGAGTTTGTATTCCCATCCCTGAAAATTTGAAAAACTGAAATGGTACAATGGACAGCCTGTCTACCTATCACGCATAGGAAAACTTGATTCATATGAATTTTGACAATTTCATAATTTTTTAAAAATCTTAATAAGTGTTGGAATTTAAATCTGTTGCAGTTATTCAGATTTCATATTTGTCTCACTTCATTCCTGTTTTTTATATTTTTGGTGGAACTAAGGTTTGAACTCAGGGCTTCAAGTTTACAAAGCTTATGCATTACCTCATGAGCCATACGTTTAATCCTCACTTCATTTCTTAATAGCATAACCCCCAACAAATTTTGTGGGAAAAAAATGCATACTTTTCAAGGCTCAATGTTCAAGAGATTACTTGTTAAAGTTTTGGTTCCCAAATGAAGTCTTCAGTTTGGTCAAGAATCTCTTGTCATCTAATCATCCAGCCTTCTCCTGGCTAGCTCAGCTACTCACCCAAACACATCAGAAGACAGGCATTGTACTTGCCACCTCAGGTTCTGACAACATTGTTGCCTAGAAGTAGCTGGCAGGTTGTCAGGAGACACTGTGCCTCCTGGGAACCCAATTCTTACACTGACACACTCATCACTCCTGAATTCCTGTAGGAAGAATGCTCCATACCAGGAGAGTTTTACTCATTCTTGCAACTGCCATGTCTGCAACTCCTGCACTTGGAAAAGGGATTTATTATAGAGAAATCCAGACTCTCTATCAAGTAATCACATATCACCATGGAATATTTCTAATGAACCAAAGACTCAAAACTAGGAGATAGCTAGACTATCTCATTAAGTGGAAAGAAATTAGTAATTCTTGGGAGTATCAATAAGTTTCCTTTAAGAACAAATACTAGTGGATAGTTTGAGACGTAATTATTTAAAACCAAAGTGTTACATCACTGTCTTTCATCTAAACTTTCCAAATAAATACTGAAGATACACTAAAAGGTTAAGAGATCCAGCTGGGACAATCACTCATTTGTAGAACGTCTGAGGGATTGTTGAGAAGAGCTTAATTCTGTATGTCATTTCTCCCCTAGCGATCTCATGATCCTCAGCTTTTTCTGGTTAGAGACAAGTGATCTAGCCATGTCCAATAAGACCAAGGTCCTCTATGTCCCTTTAAGTTTCTGACACTGGTATCATTTAAGTCTGCAATTTAGAAAGTGATCCTTATTTGCAAACCTTCTTGTAATATCTTAATTATAGAGAGAATTATTCATGGTTGCAGAGTCCCTATCTTTTTCCTCTACCATATCACTGTGCTCTGTAATCCCCAATAAGTATACATTTTTTTTTTGCCAAGGTCAAGGATCTTTAAAATACAGCACCACACTCTGATGGGCTCCATCAAGTAATTTACATCTCCCATGGGAAACCTAGTGACAAAAATAAAGCAAACCCAGGAAATTCTATTTATCAGTGGAATTGGTCACTGTAAGGTAACTTTGTTTTAGACACTTGCCCTTTCCTACTGATCTTTGATCTAAGAAATCAAATATCTAGTAAACCCACAACCTAATTTTACCCTAAGAAGTTAATAAGAAAATAAAACGTAGTGTTCAGACAAGATTTGCCCAGAATAGGTTTGTGTTTTGCCCATCTTACAAAGCCTTGGTTATGAGTCAGCATTTGATACACAGAATCTTGTTAATTCAAAGTAAAGGATCATGGAACCTAAATAACAGTGAAAAAAGGACACTAAATACTTCCCATAGCACAAGGCTTTTGCCTTAATCATCTCCAAATCTGGAGCTTAATGTGACCAGGAACAGGCACACTGAAAGAGAAAAGGTAAGACCTTGAACTTTGAGATGAGATTTTCAGGATCAGAAGTGGAAAATGTTACCATAGTGCTGCATGTGTCAGAACTCAGTAAGGACAATTCCAGCAACTCATTTGGATTAGTGTCTACTACAGTGACAGTAGTTTAGGGGTAAAGAAGGGGCTGCTGGACGCTGAGGATAGAGGTGAGGTAACTCAGTCACTGTGTGTGAATCAGCTACCATTGCAAGTCTAAAAGGCTCTAAACCCTGGGGCTTGTTACCTAGACCTTCTGGAGGTTGCCATAGGAACTGAAAAAGGGGAACCCCCCCCACAATAGGTGTCTGAATTGTCTTCCTGATCAAACAGGAACCTGAGATTGGAGCAGACAAAGGGAGCTGATTTCATCTGGCTTTTAGGTGGAGGATATGGACACAAGGAGCTAGAGAGTGGAAAACAGTATTTGAAAAAGATGTCGTAGAACTAACATAATCTGAAACAAATGCCTATTGGTGTCAGGAAAAAGGAGGAGAAGTAACAGAAGGAAGGTAAAGAAGAGGAGGAGGAAGAAGGAAAAATTGAGTCTGAGACCAAAGGACTGGACTGCTACTCAGGAAACAGCAGCACTGACATAAAACAGTTAGAAGATGGGACCTAAAAAAAAATCTTCCAGGTGCTGCCACTAGAAGTTGGAGCACCTTCATACATGCATATGGACTTGTCCCAAAGTAGGTGGAGGGTGCTACAATACAGCGATAAGGAACATGACCTAAAGAGAAAAGTACAAGGGCAGTTTGACTTTAGGTGATAATAGTCTTGCAGAGTTTTTAAGATTAAAGAGTGACTGAAAGTGATACACAGTTTTCTTTTTCCTAAATCTCAGACTAGGACAAGCACAAAAGAGAAATACTTTTAGTTGTATGGAGATTATCTAGGGACATATACTATTTAATTTTTAAGATGTTGGAAAGTGATAAATATATATATTTCCTCAGGCATGGAAGAGGAGAAAGCAGCTTTGATGATTATGGAGGAAGAACTGGACTTCAAAAAATGTCCTTAGGGTTATAATTTGTTAGTGGTAATGCTTCTAATTTCTTAAATGTGATTTCCTTCCTTTATGGGGGTAAACTTTTGCTCTAGTCCTGAAAGCAAGCCTCCTGTCCCAGAGTCAAAAAGCTCCATTGGCCTTGCCTTCTGCCAATGATTTCAGTCTCTGGACATGCACATTCCCTGGAGAGCTTGTTAAAATACAAGTTAATGATTCAGTACCCCAGGGTGGGGCCTCAGTAATGCTGCTGATACAGATTTGTGGGCCAAACTTTAAGTAGCAAGGAATTTGGGTACTTTTGCTACTTAAGATATGTTCATATAAGAGATAAATTCTGCAATATAAAGTAACCATAAAATAAACATTAGCCTTCATGTCCAATCATTAATCTGGCCTGTACCATTAGAGAAATGTGACTATGGAAATAGGTAGAGGTGGTTTGGAAAGGAACGGGACAGCATGTTTAGTTTTTCCCAAGAGGTAAATTTTAGGGCAAATAGAATTTTTGTGGTTGTGATGATATTTAGAAATGAAAAAGGCTGTTAAAGCCCTGAAGAGCTT
Organism: Castor canadensis; assembly: GCF_047511655.1. Classification (NCBI taxonomy): domain Eukaryota; kingdom Metazoa; phylum Chordata; class Mammalia; order Rodentia; family Castoridae; genus Castor; species Castor canadensis. The sequence goes on along the minus strand of NC_133388.1, from coordinate 79,157,300 downwards.
GTACTCTTTGTCCCACCTGGAGGGGAAAACAACACTTTTCTTGCTTCCAAAGTACAAGAATGTTACTACATTAGTGAAGTATCTGAGATATCTGTATAAGGAAAGTGTTTGAGCTTCCAGAGGCCTTTGCAGAGCCCTTCAGCCTCCTTTATCTAAGAATGTCAACATCATTTGCAAACCTTAGCTTAATCATCATCACTACAACCCGTAAAATAGGCACCTGAACATCTCAGAGCAGAAAGGGGATTGTAAATTGGGGCATTGTATGTCATGGTTGGGGGGTCAAATAAGGTTTTTTAAAAAGGAAACACTGAGCCCAATATTTAACCCAAGAGGTAGAAAAGTAGTTTTCTGCCAACTTCACTAAATGTTCTTTACAGGTTGACAGAGGAGGTACACATTCCTACATAGGATTTGCAGGCATGACCCTTAGCCTCAAGGTATAAGCATTTCCAAAGAAATAAATGGGAGGCTGTGGCTACTGCATACCCTGTGTGCTCCTACAGCAGTTTTCTCATTTTCCATGATTTGTGTATTTTGAGAACCCAGTTTTAACTCCTGAGGTATATCCTGAAGGGCACTTAAGAGTCTGGTTTCTTGAAGAAAAAGATCTCCAATTCCAAATAATTATTTATTTGCCTGAATGTTTTATACACTTGAATTTATCCAATATTCCCTGCAGGGACCAAAGAAAGGTTTTCTCTCCTTCAAGTGCTAAAGGGCACCATGTTGAACTATCCAGAGGACAAGCTGTTACGTGTTATCTCAATATGTTTTGTCATCTCTGCTAACCCTGTGTATGTTTTCTGTCAATAGAAGGTACATTTCCAGAAAGTGTTTACAACTGCAGCTTGAATCCAGAATAAATTCAAATGTATTAATAAGTGACATTGACAATCACCAACACTAAGGGCATTTGGAGTAGCTGAACTCTGGTTCGTGAATAATGAGTTATCTTTTGTTTTAATAATTTACTTTTTAAACATCTTTTCCTTCTTTTCTTTATGTGTGAAGTTGCAAGATCTTTCTACCTCGCCTTAGATGATTACTAGTTATACTCCTAGAGGGCAGAGAGAAGTTAATGAGCTCCAAGGGAGGGGACAAGGAAGCAAGAACAAAAACAGCATATTGCCTTCAAGACTATTAATGTCCCTTTGTGGAGGATGGCAACAGCTAATGTCTGGCAAGAGCAGTGGAGGAAGAAATTGCTGCAGGTTCAGGTGGGAGAGTGAGTCACCTTGAGGCCGGCACTGTTGATGAGGTTTGGAGAATAATCTTTCCATTAGGAGTAGGGTCCTCCTTAGAGGATGGGGCTATTATTAATGTCCACTACTTGAAATGTTTGATTTACTTCCTGTGTACTGCAAGGGAGCAAAGCAGTAAAGCCCACACATCACAGACCCACAGAGGATTTCTGCAATTGCTCTATTCTCAAAGATTTAGGAGGTTTTAAAGTTTGGGGGCATTTCTTTGCATGCAGGAGCATATATCACCACACCAAGATACACATTACTTGAGTGAGTAGATAAATAGAAAGAGGTTGATAGGCAAGCGGGTTGGTGGGTAAGGATGTATCACCCCTTTTGACTTTCAGTGGAAAACTATCAAATATTCACTTGTCCTGTTCTGTTCTACTTTGCAAAATTCCTACTTATGGGCAAATTGTTCCATTTTAGATCTTAAAATAGTAAAATAAATCATTTCTAGGGCAGTCGTTTGTAACCACAGGAAGTGTGTAGGGGTGACTTTTATATGACTGGATTTGCAATTGTGTGCCTGCCTTAAAGGCCAAGACATAGTAGTGAGGTATTAGCTTGTTTTAGCTTAAATTTGTAGATTTTATTCTTACTCACTTTTAAATACCCTTTCTTAATCCCTTGTTTTTGGTTCATTTGCTATGATTATCATTCCAATTTCTTGCCTCCTGAATAATAGATTCTACATCATTCTCATTTGGTCTTTGATTCCTTATTAAAAATCCTAAAGTCCAATGGCTAATGGTGCTACTGATGCATAGTAATGCTGGATTTCATCAAGAATTTTTTAAATTATTGCACAATATCTCTCTTATCTCATCGATGATAATTTTTGTGTTTTTTTTCTGTTGTAGTTATTCTTATTTAAAAGTTAAAAAGTTAAATATGCACTTAATACATAGACATTTATCTTTTGTCCCTAAAATAACCTTATGCCTGATAGGGGCTTTCACTTTTATTCAATGTAACTTTATGGATGTTACTTCTTTTGGACAAGGCTTTGAAAACTTATGTACAGAGCTGAGCTACTTTCCTGTTTCAGTCTGTAGAATTTTGTTTCCAAGAAATGGAAAACTTTACACACAGGAGGCTTTTCAGATACAAGCTGTCTAGTGCTTTTGGAAACTATAACAATTTTGTGAGTTTACAAGTATTTTTATTTTCTGAAGAACTAATCTCTGAAAATATACCTGATATTCCAGTATGAGGTAGATGCTACTCAGTTCAAAGTAATCAAGTGGGTTTCAGATTGGTTTTATTGTACCAGTTAGCATTGGATGATAGTTTAAAGAAAGCATGTGGTCAGTTGCCTAGCTTAATTACACAAGCTAAATTTTTAATTTGTTTGGAATTTTTACATCATAAAGTTATTTATTTCATAATAAATCATCCCCTAAATGTTCTATGGAACATTAAGGATGTTTATTAAATCCACAATTCATAGTGCATGTTTAGCTAAATGAAAAATACCTGGCTCTGGAATTATTGATCTCTCAATGCTGATGTGACCACATTTGTAGATTGAACCTAGGTCCCCTTTTTGTGTTCCCAGATTTGTGTTGCACAATTATGTTGTCAGGTCATAAGGAGGACCAAACCACACTGTGAGGAAGAGAAGGAAAGCCCACTTTGTGAAAAACAAAATGGACAAAAGCATGTTTTCTAGTCATTGTTAAAAAGTTGTCATACTTCTCCTTGTGAAGAAAACAAGTACCTGACACCACTTTGTAGGTATAGCATAGTTACAAAGGATAGGAGAGGTCAAAGGTCATTTCTATCTCATAGAACCTTTTCCCAAACCTTGTTAATACATTTGCAGCTGGACATGGATTAAAAAGGGGGAAAATAAGCTGGGTGTGGTGGTTCATGTCTATAATCCCAGCACTTGATACCTTGTCTCAGAGTTATACTCTGTCTCAAAAAGCAGGGAGGAAGACAAAACTATTAAACAAATGAGTACCACCTCTTAGATGGTAATTCATAATCCAACATGTCTTGCTTTCTAGTGATTTACTGATAAGGAAACCATAGAAATTGATGGAACTAGGCATATGCAAAAAACATTTTGTTGTACTTATTTACTTTTTTGCAATACTGAGGATTGAAATCAGGGCCATGGTTCAGTCCATAAAAGCCGTTTTAAATTCAGTGGCTCCAAGAACAAGACTTACAGAGGTCCACGTCAGTGATGTTACATGTCTAAACTGAATGTGAAATATGTGAGTAGATTGGGCACAAGTGCCTGTGTGCATGAAGTGCCTAAGACACCATTCAGGGAAGAGCATCAATGACTTAAAGCACCCAGGAGGAGTTCTCTGTGGGGTGGTTCACCTGTTTCTTTTTTCTTTTTCCAGTAAAAAATGTCAAATAAGATTCTCTACCTTTATTCTCTGATTTCATATGTATCAGTCAACCTATTGATTATTAATAGACTTCTCAGATTCTTAAGTACAGCTCTGGTGCAGGAAATATTTCTGATTTAAAAGAAATATTCTAGTTTAAACTTTAGCTTCTCAGAAAACTGTTTCCCTTCTTTCATGGAACAAATATCTTTAGTGACAACTGTGTATCAGACATCTTGCTACCTGTCAAAGCAACCACAATCATGTTCACTCCTGATTTTCTTCTGCATTAGAGAGATAGTTATCATCTCTTTTACTGTGCTGGCCCTTCATTAGGAAATCTGTTGTCTCTGTTTTTAAGACACTGATTCCATTCAGCCTCTCCCTTGCAACTACCCTCATCTGAGCCTTTCTATCCCACACATTGGTTTTAACAATATTTTCTCCATAGAGCTTCTTGTTTTTTGTCTTCCTATTCTTCTGCATGCTCTGTTGTGAGCAAAGCAACAAGAATGATGCTCTCAGAATGCAGTCAGACCAAATTAGTTCTCTCCTGAAAACCCTGCGGTGGCTCCGTTTCACTGAGAAGAAATGCTTGAGTCTGTTCTGAAGTGCCTCTCTCCACCCTCATCTCATTCTTTCTCCTTGCTGTCTCTACTCCAGCCATAGTAGCTTTCCAGCCCTCCACAGACCACATGTACTACGCCTTAGTGCTATCCTCTATGACAGAAACGAATCTGCTACAAGGTTTTTCTCTACTGTCACCTTCTCAATGTGTCCTTCCCTGACCATACTAATTAAAAATAACAGTTCACTCACACTTTTTACTCTGCTCTGTCCTCTTTCTATTAAAAATCACTAACATACTACATAATTTTCTTATTTATTTTTTGTATTATTCACTTTCTTTGTCCCTCACTTCTTAAAGGTCTGTACATATTTTGTTCACTGATATATTCTGTAGAATGTTTGGGACATAATAAGCATTGATTGACTGTTTTGAATGTTTAATGATTCAACCAAGTAAAAATAAATGCATACCTAAAAATCATGATAATAGTTGATGCATATGTTGCTCACTATTTGTTGATACTATAAGCACTTTACATATGTCTATATGAAATTATCTTATTTTATCCTTAAAATAATCCTATGGGAAGGTTTGCATTAACGTGTCTATTTAAAATATGAAGAAATCAAGACACAGAGGTAAATTGCTTGCCTAACACATGAATGATACTGCTGTGATTCAAAGCCCGCAGCCAGCATTCCAAAGACACATTCTAAATTTTCTCTACCACCCTGTGTCATGATGTGGCAGTGTGAAGAAAAGACAGGCTAGGACCTGGATCTGGACTGGACAGGTTTCCCATAGAAATTACTGTAAATTGTGATAAAAAAATGAGTGTCAATTGGCTGTTGGGAAATAGAATCAGTCTAAGCGAGTTGAGCTTTGGAGAACTGAAATGATGGGAACTTGGGAATCTTAGGATTCATTTGTGACTAATGCCACCAGGTGAGTGAGCTTCTTGGTTATAGTGCCTCCTCCTTTCCACACTATGGTACTTGGAAAAGATGAAATCTCCTGGTAATATTGTTGATTACTGATCAATTTATGAGGAGAAGTCCTCACTTGACTGTGGAAGTGAATCCTATCACTCAGCTTTTCAGATTCTAGGACAATGCTTCCTTTGACAAGAAAAAGTGGAGGGGAATTTTGCACATTCTGTTAAGTGGACTCGGGAGGCTGCTGCTAATGGTGTCGATAATGATTCCTTGTGACAGAGCAGGCTTCACTAGCAACTCTAAGGTAACAGGAAGAGACGAATTTGCTCTGGAGTTGGCTTTGACTGCTCTGGAGACAGCTTCAGCTGTAACTATTGTGCGGGTAGAGGATAGACCACTCATTTATATTTCTGTGCTGAGCCATAGGTAGGGGAAGTAACTGGGGCACGCACACACTGAGTCTCAGGTGAGTGTGGCGTCTTGGCTTCCTCTTCCCAGTACCTACCTGTGCTTCTCTCCATTTTTCTGGGGCCTTCATAAGCATTAATGTGAGGCTCTAGAATATTCCCCTTCAGGCATAGAGGATTACAGAGGGTTTCTAAGAATTCTGTTATAACCCACACTTTATTTTCATATTACCTCAGCTGTGAGGTGCTCTTTAACATTAGTCTGGCTAAGAACTTTTGTGTCTCACGTGCAATGGTTGATAAGGCACATTTCTGGACATCCTCCACTACAACTATAGGGAACAAAATTCATGGGTTTTTTTTCAGTCAGTATTTCCTTATGAAGTTATTTGTGAGAACTCATACTTAATACATATTTTAATATAAAATATATCTTTAAAGAAAATATTGCATGTACCAACTGGTAACATTGTATCGGGGTTCATGTTTCATAAACTGGTGCTTATGATAAAGGTGGGGGGAGATAGGATTAAGAATGAAATCAGTTTGCCTGTTTGTCATCCTGTTGAATTCTTTTTTCTGGCAAAACAGGTCCAGTTGTTGTCTCCTGAAATAAGACTTGTACTTTTTAAACCCACACAAATTTCCTCCCTAGAAAGCACCCTTTTTCCTATCTTTGCCACTTAAAATTTTATCCTCCGAGAACTTTACTGATCAAACCCAGTAGCAAGTGAGCATCTTGTATATTTTCTATGCAGATTGTGACACTAATGAAATATTTCATTCATTTTTTTATTCAAGAAACACATACTTTCATGCTATATTTTAGCACTGTGACAGGCTTGGAGACATAGCAATGAAGAAAATGGAGTCTTCCACTTAGGAAATACATACATAAGTAATCAATATATAGTTGAGTACATAGTTAAATATATATGTTCTGGAAAACTACAATGTGCCATGAAAAAGAATCACATTAAATCAAGTAATTAAATCAAGATAAGAAGCCAAGAGAACATTTTTTTGAAAGGGTGACATTTTAGCCAAGATCTGATAAGTAAGTAGGAGTCATTCAGGCTAGGAGTGGAGGGAAAACTTTTAAAGGTAAAGGGAATTGCCTTTTCAAAATCTGACTGAGTGTGGGGAGAGGCTGCGGGGGGCGGTATGTTGGGAAGAGGTCTTGCAGGTCCTGAAAGAAAGTCAGTCTGTCTTGTTTCCTTAGATCTTTCAGATGGGTGAGAACTTGCTTTTATTTCCTTGTAGTCCATAATTATTAGCATAGTGTTATATACAGTCTGTGTTCAAAATCACGTGCTACAGGACTTCTTCTTCCAGTAACTAGAAGTAACTGATATTGAATTTAACTTCCTAGGTAAGTAATTATGAAAATTGCACCAAAATTAAGAGACTACTGCCTTTAGGCACTAGAAATGAAGCAGCAGCCCTATCTTCCTTGAGAAAAGGAAAACTCATGAAGTAGGCTTACATGAGACTTCTGCCTGGAAATTTGCATGGATGACTCCCAGTTAGAAAGCAGAGTGTCCCTGAGCCAACAAGGTAAAGATTAGCGTTTGAGGCAAGGCTGTGAAGCCAGCTGGAACTGGCATGTGGAAAATGAAGTTGGGTATTTAGAGAAGCTGCCCCAGAAGTTTACATGAGAGTTTACCTTGAGCCCTTGGCTAAGGACTAGGATACTTACACACAGGGCACAGAGTCTGAAAGACCAACCAGAGAGTTGCTTCTAGGGCTGAGAGCAGAGCTGATATGCTAGAGGTTGCGTAGGGCTGAAAGGTGACAGATTGTAGGCCAATTGGAATAGAGAGAACTTATAGAACAATTTAGGCATTCAATTAAGATTCCAGAAGGCATATCTTAGGGGAATGGAAATACCCTTGATCTAATGAAAAAAAAAACAAACAAACTGAAATCAGCCCACATTGCAAAGCATAAATCCAAGACCAACATGGTCAAGAGAAACTACCAATCAAGTAATTGTCTGATAACATGAAACTTTACAGGATTAAAATGAAGACAACTAAAATTAGATTTCTTACAAAGTATTATATGCAATAAAAATTACTGGACAAAAGAGTAAGCAAGAAACTGTTCCCCATAATAAAAAAGCATTCAATGGAAAATGGCTTTTATTAGAGATAGCAAATGTGAATTTTAAAGTAGCTATGTAAACACATTCAAAGATTTAAAGGAAAAGATGGGAAAGTCACCAAACAAATAGATATTATTAGGAGAAAGAAATTGAACTTCTAGAACAAATAAAATGGAAATAGAAAAGATCCACTTCATAGTTTTAAAAACAAATTAGACACTGCTGAAGAAAAGGCCAATGGCATCATCCAAATTAAAGAAGGGAGACAGCAAAACTATCTAAATAATAACAAAGCTGCAATTACCTGTGAGACAATATTGAACAAATGTTAGCATAGTTAAAGTCTCAGGAAAAAAAAAAGATGGTCAAGATGAAACCGTAATTGAGTAAGCAGTGACTGTACATGCCCTAAATGTGGTATAAAACAATACCACACAACTCTGAGAAGTCCAGTGAGCTCCAAGTAGCACAAGTCAAAGAAACAGCAACATTTCAAGGAAAACGGAACATTATGGACCTGTGTGCCAATAAATTTGGGAAGTTAGAGGAAATGGACAAAATCCTGTAATAACAGAAGCTTTCCAAACTGACATAAGAATAAAGAGAAATCTGAATAGTGTCTGCCTATTAAGGAAACCTAATTCATAAGTAAATATTTCCTACAAAGGAAACTTAAGGTCCCAATATCTACCAGATATTTAATAATAATTAATATTGATTTTACACAAACTGTCATAAGAAAAAGAAGAGGTGATAACATTTTCTATTTTTTCATGAGATCAGAATAACCATAAAATTAGCATAAAAAAAGGATATATATAAAAATATAAAATTACACACCAATGCATCTTCTGAACATACATGCAATTGTCAGACATTAGCAAATACAACCCTGCATTACAAAAAAAGAGTAATATATACCAATAAAGTGAAATTCATCCCAGGACTTTCAGGTTGTGACAACACTTTTAAAAATTAATCACATTAGCAGAACAAAAAATAAAAATCACATAATTACCTTAATTGAAGTGAAAAAAAGCATTTGATGACATATAACTCTAGTATGACAAACAAAATAGGCATAGAAACTCTCTATAAACTTATAAAGGACATCTGTAAAAAAAACTCCAATTAAAATCAAAATCGATGTGTACAACACTTTTTCCTTAATATCAAAAGCAATGCAAGGGTTTTACTCTTTTCACTTCCATCTAACACCATACTGAAAGTTCTACACCAAACAATAAGCAAAAGGAAAGAAATGGTATAAAGATTGGAACAAAAGAAATGAATTTGTCTTTATTCATAGATGACACTATTTTATGATTGTTTAGAAAAATCCTATGAAGCCCAATAATGCTAAGACTAATGAGTGAATGTAGAAAGATCCTATGACATAAAGTCAATGTATAGAAATTAATTATTTTTTCTGTATTGTCAACATATAATTGGAAAACAATCTAATAATACTGACATGTACCAAAAATTCAATAACACCAAAATTATAAAATGTTTAAAAGCTCAGGAATTTATTGCCAGAATATGTTAAACACTCAAAACTGAATAAGTAAAAGCAAACACATCTAAAAATATACAAAGGTCTTGAACAGACATTTTCTAAAAAGGAAGAAAAACAAATGGACAAAAGTACATGAAAATGTGACGATTATCATGTGTCATCAGACAAATTAAAACCACAATATGATATTATTTTATTCTAAAGAAAATGGCTCAAAATAAAAGTATGACCAACACTATATGTTGACAAAGTTATAGAGAAATTAATTTATGCATTATTTATGGTCTAGGTGTGAGTTGGTCTGGTGTGAATTAATATGCTTACTAATTTTAATTTAAAAATTAGTAAGTATTTATGACTACCAAATGACTTTGAATTTCCACTCAATGGTGTTCTATTGCTTTCCTATTAATGCTGTAACAAACTACTACAAACTTAGTGGATTAAATTTTTAAAGTTTTATGTTATAGTTATGAAATTCAAAAATTCAAAATGGGTCTTTTTTGACGAAAATCATGGTGTAACCAAGGCTGCACTCCTCTCTGTAGGCTCTAAGGGAAAATCCATTTTTGTATCTTTTTCATCTTCTAAGAAGAAGCTCATGTTTCTTGGTTTGTGGCCTTTCTATCTTCAAAGCCAAAAGTCATGTCTTTCCTGTTTCACCTAACATTAGATCCTCTGACATCAACTCTTCTGCCTCCCTCTTACACATTAAGGATGCTTGTGATTAATTTGGGCACACATAGATAATACAAGATTAGTACTTATTTTAAAGTCAGCTTAGTGGTAACATTAATTCCACCTATCATCTGAATTCACCTTTGTGATTAATTAATATGTAAACAGATCTGGGGAGTCAATGTGAACATCTTTGATTAGCCATTATTCTGCATAACATGGGTATTTGAGAACAAATGAAAGTGTATATTCATGAAAAACTTGCATAAGTTCAATTAAAACATAGTTTTAAAACATTTTTATTAGCATATATGAGTTGTACAAGGGGTTTCATTGGTGCATTTCCATATATGTTTACAATGTACTTTGACTAGGTTCACCCCCATCATCCTCCCTCTACTTAAAATAATTTCAAGAGATTTCATTGAAATCTCATACAAGTATATAAAGTACCTTAACCATATTCACTCTGCTGTTTTAATACTAGCCTAAAGCTAGAAATAACTGTAATGTTCATCGTTAGAGGAATAGATAAATTCTAATAAATTATTTAAAAAAAAGAGATGATGATTTAGCTTCTATACTAAGTAATTACTAAAACACAGCACTGAACAGAAATAAGACAAGAAATAAATGCCATGTTATTTCATTTATGTGGCATCCAAGACCTTCAAAACAAATCCCTGGTTATGGAAAGAATTCTGGTGCCTTTGGAGGTCAGGTTGACTGGAAAGGGAAAAGGTACATGAAGGAAATGCACATTTTGGTAGGTTGTGGTTTTATGAGTGTGTAAATACATATACACACACATATATATGTACTCTAAGAGTGTGAATTTCACTGTGTGTAAGTTTTATTTGATAAAACAAATGCAAATGGAGTAATTCGTGAACAATTCATTTACATTTCTATAATTAAACAAACAAAGCAAAAAAAGAACACATCACCATGGCTTATTGCTGTGAATTTATGAGTTACATTTTTTAAAGTATGTTCTTCAAGTTCAAATTTAATGTCTATGCAAACTTTTGTCACAAATTTGAACATGAGTCTACCTTTTTATCTTGCTGGAAGAATTTTAGAGCTTTTTAAAAATGTAAATCAGGAATGATTTTTGAAAGTTCAGAAGAAAAATTTTTATGAAGTGCTCCCTGATGACATAATGGGGTTATTATACTTGTTATGTATAAAATGAGGTCAGAGACCTTAAATGGTATCACCCAAGTATATTATGAAGTTTTTCCAAAACTTCTGTGCTTCATAACCCTCTGATTTCACATTGCAGTTAGTGTCCCATGGTGAGCTGGAGCATTTACTGACTCTATCATTATAGGTTTCTCCTCTGGATTTTGCCATGAGTTCTTGGGGATAGGAGAGAAGTTAATTTGAATGACAGATATAGCATTTTGCTTCACACAAACAAATAAATAACAACAAAAAAGACAGCATTATTGTATTACTAGTCTTTTAATTCTTTATCCTAAGAAGACTCTTGAGTAGTTTGTGCAAATACATTCTTGGGTAATCCAGTCCTTAACCAACAGTACACCATTTGTCCTGTGTTTGACTCTAACTTGCTCAGTTGGAACCATAGCTATATGTAAAAGACAAAAGAAAAGAAAAAGTAAAAGAAAGGTTGCTGGAGCATTAAGAAAGTCAGCTGTAATAACTGAACTCACTGGTAATGTCTTTGACAAAGTAGATAATTAATAAACATGTATTATCATTTTAGTATACTGTGCCAAGGAGTTTGGTACTGATTTTCTCTTCAGCCAAAATTTTCTGGTTAGAGTGCATACACAGAGAACATGGCAAAAATTGTCCAGAAATGGGACATCCCTGGGATAACTGGCCTTAGCCAGTTTACTGAAAAGTACATGAGATCAAGGTGCTGGTTAGTCAGCATCAAACATCCCATGATAGAATCACTCCGGATGAAGTGAAAAATGAGGAGAAAATAAGGCTCTCAGACAATTCAAGAGCAAGTTCCATGCATGCAAGACTAACAGGTAAAAATGATAGGTAACATGTACACACCATCATGTAGGCTGTGGATGCTGGATTAAAATTTAGATTATTTGGACTCACAGAGTAGAGCACAAAGGAAGTTACATATTGAGGACTCTACACAAATAATATTAAAATATCTAAGAATGAAGGTAGAGATCAGATGAGAAAGAAACAATATACTGACAGGGGTATTTGTAATCATCACCATTTGTTGCATATTAGAAATGCCAGTAGAAAGGAAGTATTTGTATAGACGAATAAGTCATGTAGTTTTAAGGACATTTACCTCACCTCACTGCCCATTTATCTCACTTCTTTGTCAATCTCAGGTATAACTATCCTTAAAAAAAACTCATTCAGTTTTTACTTCTCTATGAAAATTCTTTGATTATTCCTAAGACTTTGAATGATGGTCAACAAACATTTTTATCCTCTGGGCCCATGTGAAAATTCATTGAATCTGGAGAAGATAACAGGAAAAAAAAATATATATCTCCCTTAGAGATCCCAGGACAAAGAAGCAGGGTAGGGGAAATGGTCACACGATGAGATCCAGGGATAGATATCTGCTTAAGAATGAGGATTAATCAGAACAGAGACTACTCTTAACATAAGGCCCCTCCATAGGTAAGCCAATACGGGTGTCATTAGAGACTTGCATGAGATTCTTTCTCAGGATTAGTCCAGTGCAAAGATCTAAAGCTGAGTGTGGAGAAGATACTGCTCTGTCAAACAAGCTCCCCTGCCCCTAAACATGATCCCTTCATCCATCTGATATCTATATGGAAATTAACTTAAAATGAATTATAGACCTAAGTTTAGCAAGTAAAATAATCAAGAAAAATTTAGGACAAAATCTTGGGTTAGAGTTTAAAGATATGACACTAAAGAAGTTACTCCTCCCCCCCAAAAGGTAGTAAATTCTACTTTATTAAATGAGAATATTTGCTTTATGAACAGCATGGTTAAGAAAATGAAAACACAAAGCATAACTGGGAGAATCTTATCTGCAAATTATATATATGAAAAGGATCTTGTTTCTAGGATAAAAAAGAATCCAAAACTCAAGAATAAGAAGACAAGAAGCCCATCTAAGCATACCCGAAAGATCTAAGCAAATATCACCAGATATGCAGATGGTAAATATGTACACAAAATAAGGAAATGCAAATTGAAATGCAATGGGGATACATCCACACACCCGTTACAATGCTGAACATTATAGCAATTTTTAAGAGACAAAGTGATGATGAAGATGCACACCAACTTTTAGTCCATATTTGCATGTGGCAATGCACAATGCTGCCACTTCAAAAAACAATTTGGCTGTTTTTTATACACTTAAAACTACAGTTGCCAGATGAACCAGCAGTCACACTTTTTATCTACCCCAAAGAAAGGAAAACTTATTTTTGCACAAAAATCCTTCTGTAAATATATATTATATCAGCTTTATTCAATATCACCAATAAGTGGGAACAACTCAGATACCTTCATTTAACTGAGGAAAGTATAAGCTAGCCATAGTATATTCCAACAATAGCATACTATTCTGGCATTAAACAAGTATCCATACAAGGTAGATTAATCTTTTCTTTAGCTACCTTTTATTAACACATATTAATTATATAAATTGTGATATTTCCATGCATGCATTTAATGCAGTTTGATCAAATTCATCCCCCATTACTTTCTTATCCCTCCTTTATTTACAATTTTTAATGGTTTTCATTTTTCTATTCTTATATATGCATATAAGTTATTTTTACCATATTCAATCCCCTACCACCCTCTCCTTTCTCCCCTCTCTCCCACTTGATTCTCCCTACCAATAAGTCCTCTTTGTATATTCATGGTATTTCTTTAAGGTCTGGATTGTGCATGAGAAAAAAACATGTAATATTTGTCTTTCTGTAACAGGTTTATTTCACTTAACATATAATTTTCAGTTCCATTTATTTTCCCATAAACAACATAATTTCATTCATTATGGCAGATTAATACTCTGTTGTATATATACACCCTATTTTCTTTATGCATTCCAGTTGATAGGCACTTAGAATGGTTCCATAGTTTTGCTTCTGTGAATAGTACATGTGGGTGTGCAGCTATCTCTATAGTGTGCTGGCTTACATTCATTCAGGTATATGCCCAGAAGTGCTATAGCAGGATAGTTCAACATTTTTTGAGGAACTTCATACTGGTTTACATTGTAAATTGGCTGCACCAAATCTTATTCCACCAGCATCCTCACCAACATTTGTTTTTGTTTATTTTCTTAATGATAACCATTCTGACTGGGGTGAGATGGAATCTTGGTGTAGTTTTGATTTGAGTTTTCTTTATGGTTAAGGATGTTGAACTTTTCTTCATGTGTTTATATGTCATTTGTACTTCTTTTGAGAACTGTTCATTGGCCCATTTATTAATTGAAGTATTTGTTTGGTGTTTAATTTTTTGACCTCTTTATAGTTTCTGGATACAAATGCACTTTATGAAGTGAAAGAAACCAGACACCGAAGGCTACACATGCATGAATCCATTTCACTGGCATTTTGGAAAATGCAGATCTACAGGAATCAAAGTCAAGTGAATGTGCTAGGGGTGGAAGGTAAATAAGAGCAAATGAAGGGTGACACATGGAAACTTTTATACACATATATACATATAATCAAACAGTTGTACTATTTAACGCTAGACAAAAATAAATGAATTAAGTCATGTCAAGTCTTTACACACCACACAATATACAAGTATACATCAATGAAAGATCTAATGATAAATTCACATACTATCCAACTTTCCTACTAAATTTGAATTTATATATCTATACACTGTAAGGTACTGCCAAATAAAGACCATGCCACATGTGAAAAGGAAAGATTTATTAGGAATCCAGAGCACAGGGCTGTCACTCTCGGGTTCAGAGTGAAGCAGCTTGGCTGAATTGGGTAGTGGGCTTTATAGGAGGGGCCAAGCCATGAGGGAGGGAGAGAGAGTCTGGTCTCTGATTATCTGTGACCACCAGATGGAACAGGCCAACATGCCTGGCTAGTTGAGTAACTGTAAGTTCCTGAGTTGTTTTGCAAGCCAAGAAACAATCAGGCAGGGAGAAACAAGCAGTCATAAATCAGGGGGTCTGGTTTTGGTGCTAGCCTTGGAACCTTCTGCCTGCCCCAAGAATGCCAGGGACCTAACATTTACCAAGTATTTTTCTCAATTCTGTATGAAAGTTGATGAATCATTAGCAACTGGGGACAAAAATCAAGACTAATAGTCAACAACATCAAAAAATTTCACACATCCTGTAGGTAGGAGAATGAGTGAGTGAGTAAGCTGAACTGTAACTTTGTGTGCCATAATATGTACAGCAGTATGAGGGCAGAAACCACAAAAACCCTAATATACAATATTAATAATATATGCATGATATCATTAACATGCCTAAAATTCAAAGAGATGAATGCAAGTGAAATTCTGCCTTGAGATGAATAGATGGTAGCATTAACACAATGGGAATTTTTAAGGTGATGGAACTATTCTTTATGAAATGCACTGCAGAAGAGTACATAGGGCTCTACACAGTCATCAAAACCCAAACACACATATTTCACAAAGTATAGATTTTACCAAAATGGACAAGAAGGGAAAGATAAAATGCAGACTGACAAATGGAGTTTTATTTATACATTATATATAAATAAAGAGGGTAGGAAATAAATTAACACAGGTAAGTAATTTTGGAAAAAATGATCTGACTAGATACTCTAGGATTATACAGACAGAAATAATTTTACACTACCATTGTACTCTAGTTGGTAAATTTGTTTCTACTAGGAGTATGATTTGTCATTTCTGAAACTGAATGTGTACTAGAGTTTGACAAATAAGTAAATATGATATGATAATGACTGAAAAATAAATCATTCTAAGAGAAAGAAGTTATAAATAAGGAGAAATGGAATGCTAGAATTAACCCCATAATTCTGAATTGAAGTCAGATGATAAGTATGAACTCATGACAGCTTAAGTTGATACAATGTGAGCAACAAAATGAAATAATAAGAGTATTGGATTATAACACAAAGAATAACATAAACACCTATGAGAACATACTGATGCAAGTAGAAAACTGAATAAAGAAATGGGGGAGAAGGTATGCTACCGTAACAATTGTTGCAAGCCAAATCTAACAATTGCTGCTAAAACTAGTCAGTGCAAATTTAGACAGAATTAGGGTAAGCATATTTGTAAGAGGCACTCATATTGCTTTTGCTGAAAAGCACTGACTCCTTACTTGAGTCCATAAATTCACTAAAAACAGGAAAAGCTTGGCATCTTTGTCTCAATTTTGTATCTGTCTTTGCTCTAGCCATTCTCTTTACAGTCATTTTACAATCACCTTGGATTCCAAAAAGGACAAAACATATCTTTATGACAATGAACTGGAACCATATGGAGTTGTCATCCTCCCAGTGAGAACAATTATCCCAAGAATTTTCTCAAACAGGAACCAGATTACTCCCTCCAGGTGATAACTTACCAGAACTGGACCAGACCACCAGACCACCTTCCTGACCAAGATTGCAGGCTCTGCCAGTCATGAAACCAACCAGACCATACCTGTGACTGAACTGTTTAACTAAGCATACCTTTTGTCCCCTGCTCCCAGTTCTTTTGTCTATTTAAACCTATAGCTCACATCTCTACCCCAAAGATGGCTGAGGATGAGCTGAGTTGCCTACTCTTTCTCTTCCCACAGCATGTCCTGAGCCATGTAATAAACATCCTTTCTCTGCCTTCACATATGGAATCTCAGGAGTTTGGGCTTTGGGTCCAAAACTCTGGTTTCATATCTTCCTCCTAATTATTTGTTAATTATAAAGCACCCCTCCATATTTCTTAATTGCAAAGCTGTCTGAGAAACAGCTTTACAGTGAGTAAACCTGGCAGATACCACTGTACCTAAGTCATCAAAGATAATATTACCGGTAATAAATATTGACAATATCATCCCCTGAGAGGGGACATTACCTCTTTGTTATCCTTCCCAATACTGCCTAACCTCAATTTAATCATGGAAAAACATCAGGCAAACCTAAATTAAAGCTCAATCTATAACAGTGTCAAGGTCATGAATAGACAAGAAGAAAAAAACTGATGAACTCTTACAGATTTGAGAAACTAAGGAGATCTGACAACTAAGTTCAATATGGGTTTCTGACTGGGATCATGGACCAGAAAACGGATATTAATGGAAAAATGGGTGAAGACCAAGTAAAATCTTAATGGTTGCTTGAATTAATAATGTTATAACAACATTAATTTCTTAGCTTTGATGATTGTCCTTTGGTTAGGTAAGGCTAAAATAGATTAAGAGTAGACCAGGAACTCTCTGAAGTACTTTGCATCTTTCCTGTTAAGCCTAAAATGATAACTAATTTAAAAAGAACAAAATGTCCAAAATCCCTTTATACTTTAATTTGAGAGATGCCATTAAAGTATATCAAACTTTTCACAACCTTGTCTAGCATTCTAAGTTTTGCACTTCAAAAATCAATGAGCTTATTTCTTTAATTTCCATTTTTTAATGATGAGATAAAGGGGAAGGTTTTAAACTGTGATTTATAAGCTCTTCTCTTTAAGTAACAGATTGTGGGTGTAGAAAGTTTTAATTCTCCATAAATGAAAACCCAAGTTAGATATAAGCATCTCTAGATTTTATTTGTTTATCTTTAATTTTCAAAGTACTTGACACATCTTTCTGTGCTGAGTAAAATTTTGAGCAGGTAAATGTAATTTATGGAACTGGATCTCAGAGGCAAATATGTATTTATTGTTTCTCATCAACTTAGACTCCAGCATTAGTATTTCCTATTTCTCTTTTATCTATTCCATTGTTCACCTGGGTATAAATCAAATGATACAATATTAAGAATAAAAAAATACACTGGCAGAGTGCCTCAAGTGATAGAGTGCCTGCCTAGCAAGCACGAGGCCCCGAGTTAAAACCCTAATACTGCCAAAAAGAAAAAAAAAAGGAAAGAATAAAACAATATATAACTGTAATAGTTATCACAGTACCCGTATCATGTTTAGAACATTCTCTCCATCTAGTTGACATCCTTTCATATCTCACTGGAAGGATTACACCACTTTTCCATCCCTAAACCAACTACTGGTGGCAAACTAATACACTAATCTAGGATTGACCCCTAAATTGAGAATAGAGTCACTTTCCCTGAAAGCTGGATACTCAGATAAAGCTAGTTAGTGTTGGAAGATGGGCTAATGGGAATTAGGTGGGCAGTCTACTGTGTCTACCAAAAGGAATTTGAGTTTACAAAGTTGCCCAGGAAAGGGAATTGTATACATAATAAGAAAAACAAAATTCAGTGTTATAAGAGCTATGAGAAAAATACCAGTACTCTATGAGTCTATCCAAATTAGGAAGACTGGGGATTTATATCTTCAGAGCTGGCATCCTGGAAACATAACACATGGAGTGGATGGGGCTGGAGGGATTTGTGGAGGGGGTGATGCAGACAGATGAGATGGTGAAGGTGCTCCTATTCCAAGGAGTTTGTGCACTACACTAGGATGCATTGAAAGCAGCAGAAGCATTTTCAACACATGAGGGACATTCTGAGATTTGCTTTTAGGAAAAATTGCATTGTGCAACAAGGACAGACTGTTTCCCCTTTGACATTTTATACTTTTTATTATCTGATCTTATTTAGCACTTAGCATTCATGTTCTGATATGAGCTAGTTTTCAGGTGTGAGAGAAATGGAATCTTATCTTCTAAACGACATTATAAATTGTAAGAAGAAAATGAATAGCTGTTTATTCATTCATGTGCCACTTAATACGCAGCAGAGTGACTAGCATTTAGGAAGTGCTCATTTCATAGTCCTTTGTTAACTATTTCCTTCTTTCGTCTGCAAAGCTTCACTAACCATAACTCTGAATGGCAATAAATTGTGTTGGGAATGAATGGGAGCTAGACTCAGTCAAATTAAGGCCTGCACCTCAGTTTCCTCATTGGTAAACAGGTGACCATCACATCTCTCTTCCAGTGTTTTAAGGAGTAAATGCATTTCAGACAAAGCATCTACAAAAGGGCGAATGAATGAATTGAAATTTATCATATTATTACTTTATTCTTTCTCTCCCTAATTGGAACATAATCTTTATGACAAGAAATGGCTTGTCTGGCTTGTGGTAGCATCCAAGGGTAGAATATAGAGCCTGGCACCTAATAACATTCTATAAAATATTTGAATTAATAAATGAAGGAAGGGTTGTAGAATTGACTGTCCATACAATATTTGAAGATAATGTCATACTCAATTGAGCTGTGGGCAGATAGACAGTGATCTTAGGTCTTCAATTTGGTAGTAGTATGTAGAATAAAATTAAAATGGGCATTTATTTTCATTCTTGCAAGAAAGATAAGGCTTCAGGTGCCTATATTGTTCCTTAACTATCACTGAATAGTCACTATTGCTCCACTAATTTCCTTTCTTTTACATGACATGATTGCCAGGCATCTTCCTTCTTTAATCTATTTGTGCAAAAACCTTCAGGATCAGGGCCTTGGCTGCTCAGCTGTTTTCTGGTACACTCACAGATATAGAGAGCTAAGCTAATATCAGAAAATAGAACAATCATTCTCAATTTAAGAATCACCTGGTGAGCTTTTCAAACAAAATACCCAGACTTGACTTAATACCAGAATATCTGATAATAATATTTTAGTGTGATTTTATGAGCATCCAAAGTTGAAAACCCAGGAATAATGTTTCCCAAAGCTTTTGGTTCATATGAGATTTTAAATATACTCTAATAACATCTCTCTCAGTGCCTTTAATAATAGAGACGCATGAGCTATGCCTTTATTATATATATAAGTATAATAAATATTAATGTAATTACACAACTCCATAATTTTCCAAACTTAATGCACACATGTAACAGCAGTTGGGTCATAAATACTACATCATGAGACTTCTAGAAAGTCTGCTCTTGCCCCTTTATTAAAATTCCCCTTTCAGGCACTGCCACCCTCCAATGGACACTGCTACCTTGGCAATAATCAGCATGAATTTATTTTGGAGGTTATTTTTATTTTATCATTTTTATATTATTATTACTATTATTTTAATCATATTAATTTATGGAATACAGTGTCACAATTTGATACATGTGTACAGTGTGTAATGATTAAATCAGAGGAGTTATCATTTCAATCTCCTTACATTGCTTTGTACTTGGAGTTCTGGAGTTTCTCTCTTGTAGTTATTTATAAAATACATAATAGGTTATTGTGAACTATAGTCACTTCCCTGTGCTGTGTAATGCTTGAACTAACTAGTTTTAACTAACTGTGTTTGGGTACCTCCCTTTATCCTCCCTCTCCTCACACTTCCAGCCTCTATTAATCATTATACATTCCAATGGACCTTGACAGCCATAATATTTTGCTGTTCTATTCATAATATCTAAAATATTAATCAACCTAGGTGCCTATCAATGGATGAATGAATGCAGAAATTTTGGTATGTTCCTATACAGATATAATAGATATGATGGAATACTATTTAGCTATAAAAAGAAGGAAATTCTGTAATTTGCAACAAAATGTATGGAACTGAAGGACATTATGTTAAGTGAACTAAGTCAGACAGAGGAAGGCAAAAATGAATGCCCTCTATCACATGTGGATGTTGTTTTTTTACTTTTTATAAATGGAATCATATAGAATACCTTTCATATTACTGCCTTAGATGCTTCTTTAAGGAGGAAAGGATATAGTCAAGGTTATGTAGCTTAATCATCTTATGTAAACCTGGTGAAATCCAGAAAAATTATTGGGAAATTGATTAGGAGACATTATGGAGAAGAATGGCTAAATACAGGTTCTCTGAAATTGGGTGGTCTGGAGTTTACATTCTTGCTCTTCTACTTCTGGAAGTTGTGATCTTGGGCAATGATTTTCCTCTTTACACTTCCATTTATTCACCTGTAAAATATGGTTAGTACTATTATTATCTCACTGTTGTGAGATTTATATAGGGGGACATATGTGAAGTATTTAGCCCTATGCTGAGGTATAGAGTTAGCATTAGTAAACATTAATATTTGTTACTTGTGATTACTTTAAAAAGACTGAGTGATGTCTTAAAAATAGGAATTTAATGTTAGGCTAGCACATACATAGAGTACATTGAAGGTAACCGGGCATTTGATTTTCTTGACGCCATTGTAGGCAACATAGGGAAATTAGTCTGAATAATAGTCCTTCTCAAAGCACACTAGCTCCTAGAGTTCCCAATCATGGACCACATCAGAGCATTTATTGTATAATAAGATGTTCTGGCTCTTCTCCCACCATAGACTGAGTGAATTCAATATATTCCAGGTGCTCTATAGGCGTTTACTATTTGAACAAGCTCCTAGGAGCCTGTTCAAAATTTGCTACCAAAATTTGACCATTGAGATATACTACATAGTTAGTTCTAAAGGACAAGTGTTTCATCCTATTTGTTTTTGCAGCTATACTGACTAATTTACTGCATGATACGTAATACTTGTTCAATAGATATTTATTTAACTGTGAAAGAGAGCTCTGAAATATGCATATTACTATCCTGTTTAATGTTTTCATCAGCAATTTGAAAGGTATTGAAGGTATTGAAGCTGTGTTTAACAAACTAACCAATGTCAGAAGAGTGGGAATGTATCAAAGAGGAGAGAAAGGAGTATATAACAAGCATATTGTGGAGCCTAGGATTTAGATGGCTACATTTTCAACAAAATGGATGACATCTTCAGATACATTAATAAATGTGATGTAGCCTGCTGTTTGTCTATCCTAGGCATTGATCAAAAATAGCACTAAATCTAGACCACAGATTTTTATAAGTTTTATTGAACTTGTTTTTATAAAACTTATTTTTATAAGTTTTATTGAAATAGATATATTCATCCATATATATTTTCTATGGCTCACATTACAAAAATAGATTATTTGTGATTGAGACTATATAGTTGGAAATATTTACCACATTATCTTCTGCTCCAAGTTCATTCTTCTCATCTTCCCTAGTAATAAGCACTTAATTTTAGTTGAATATATAGATACCTAGATTAGAGAAATAATGTTCCTTCATGATTTAAAAATCATCAACTAATTAGGTATAGAAAAAATGTACCTTGGCACAATAAAGGCCATATGTGAAAAGCACATAGTCAATATCATTCTGAACAGGAAAATGTTGAAAACTTTACTCCCTGAGATCTAGAGTAAGATAAGAACTTTCACAACTATTCACATAATATTGAAAAAACAATTAGCCAGAGCACTTGGGCAAAAGAAAGAAATAAATGTATCCAAATTGAAAAAGAAGTTAAATTGTCTCTATTTTTAGAGTCATGATCTTATATATTGAAAATCAAAAAGACTACTAAAAAAATCTGTTAGATTTAATAAAATGAATCTAGTAAAGTTGTGGGATACCAAATCTACACAAAAAATCAGTTTCACTGCTATGTACTAATAGAAATTTCAGCTATCTGAAAAAGCTAAGAAAATAATCCCATTTACAATAAGTATAAAGTGTTTATGAATAAATTTAACCAAGGAGTTGATAGATCTCTACACTAAAAACCATAGAACATCGATTAAAGAAACTGAAGAAGACATAAATAAATAGAAAGCTATCCTGTGATAATGAATTCAAAGATCAAATATTTTAAGTTGTCCATGTTACCCCAAGTGATCAACAGATTCAATACAATCTCTATCAAAATACCAATGACATTCTTCACAGAAATCATTAAAAATCCTAAAATTTACATAGAGCCACAAAAAACTCTGAACAGTCAAAATGGTCATGAGTAAAAAGAAGAAAACTAGAAACACACCACTGACTTCAAAATATGCTACAAAGTCGTAGTAACCAAAACAATATAAAAACACATAGGTTGATACACCAAAATAGCTCAGAAATACATCTACACTTATAGCCAAGTGGTTTTTGACAAACATGCCAATAATACACACTGAGGAGATGATGTTTTCTTAAAGAAATGTTTGGGAAACTGGACATCCACATACAAAAGAATGAAATTAGACCCTTGAATCTCTCAAAGTATACATACACACACATACACACACACACACACACACAACCCAAAATGGATTAAAGACTGAAATATGAAATGAATAGAAGAAGGCATAGGGGATAAGTTCCATGACATTATTCTGGACAATGATTTTATTTTCCATAAAATCTCAAAAACACAGGGACTAAAGGTAAATATAGACAAATGTGATTAAATCAAACTCTAAAACTTATTCATAGCAAAGTAAACAATCAACAGAGTGAATAAAGAACATAGAGAATGGGAGAAATATTTATAAACTATATATCTGAAAAGTGGTTAATACTCAAAATGTATAAAGAAATCGAATAACTAAATAAGAAGAAAACAAATGACCAGACTGAAAAAATGGGCAAAAAACTGGAATAGAAACTTTTCAAAAGAAGATATACAAATGGCCAACAAATACATGAAAACATGGCAAACACCACTTAATATCAGGGAAATGCAAATCAAAATCACAGTGATGTATTAGCTTACTCCAGTAAGAATGACTATTATCAAAAAGACAAAAGAATAATTTGGCCAGGATGTGGAGGAAGTTAAATCCTTAACACATTGTTGGTAGAAATGTACATTAGTATAGTATTATGGAAAATAGCTTAACAATTCTTCAAAAAATTAATAATAGAACTACCAAGTGATCTAGCATCCTACTATTAGATATATATCCTAGGAATGGAAATCAGTATGCCAAAGAGATATCTTCACTCCAGTGTTTATTGCAGCACTATTTAAATAGCCAAGATATGGACTCAACCTAAGTATCCACTAACAGGTCAACAGATAAAGAAAACATGGTATGTATACACACACAAAAAATGAAACCTTGCTATTCTTAACAACATGGATGATCCTGGATGACACTATATTTATAATAAAGGGCAAATATTACCTGATCTTATTCATATGTGGAATCTAAAAACATTGACTTCATAGAAGTAGAGAGGAGAGTGGAAGTCACCACAAGCTGAGCTGATGGTGGTAAGTGGACTGTTGGTTAAAAGATTATAATTACAACTAGATAGGAACAATTAGTTCAAGAGATCAGTAGTATAGCATGATGACTATAGTTAATGACCATAAATTATTGAAAAATGAAAGGAATGGATGTTAAGTGTTCTTATCACTAAAAATGATTGCTACGCGAACACATTTGTTAGCATTCTATTATATATATATATACATATACTGAAAAACATCAGGTTTTACTTAGTAAATATATGTAATAATACAATTCTACCTGTCAATTTAATAAATAAAGTTAAAAATTTTTAGAATCATTACATTTCTCAGCATCCTTTCTAGTAGGCATTTCATGTGTTTATAATTATGGCTGTTGAGAAACGTAGAGAACCATTGTATATCAGCTTTCTGAAAACTTCCAAGACAGCTCTTTAATATTTCAAAGGGTTGAAAACTAGAACTGTTGGCTGGAACTGGAGCATTAAACAGCTGGAGATGTAGGTTTGGTGGTTTGGGTCTGGAAGAGGCCTAAATCCTTAAGTCCCTGATGATTTTTTAGAATTTCCCTAACAGCCCTTTCACAGTCAACTTCCAGACTTTTTTTTTACATAAAGGAAAAAGAAATTGGGTGTTTAAGACACTAATTATTTAGGTGTCTGTCACTTCACATATTTACGTGCCACAACGTGCTAGAGAAGATGTGCTAATCTTAGAAAAAATTGAGCTGGTTCAAGCACATGTGGAGCCTTTTGTTGCCTTCTGAGTTTAAAACCAGGTTTTAAGCAGGTCCTGAACAACCACCTGTCAGACAAGTGATTCAGAGTTCCCCGAATTGGATAGGGGTTAAACTACATGACCTACAAGATTCTAAGTTGAGTATTCCTGGACTACATTTTTCTTTACTAATGGAAAGTGTTAAATGAGTTCTTAGTTCAAGCACTTAAAATGATTAAAAGTAACCAGCCAGAAAGCCAAGCTGCCAAAATGGAAAGTGCAGAGGGAGTAAAATATCAGCAGGATTTTAACTTTCTATTTTCAGCAAAGCAATAGATGGTACATTAGGCTCTCATTGAGCAAAGGCCTGGCAGTACATCAGATGACAAGATTTCATGTCCAGTAAGTCAGAGCTCCCACTTTCACAGAAATGCAAGGATAAGAGAACAGCGTTACCATTCAATATGGTGGACCTCTTTCTGTATAAGATCTGTTTTCATTTCTTGTATAACTGTAGTTAAATTAAGCCCAGCATGAACACAATCTATAAATAACTTCTATATGCCTTCTATTAAGTAAACATGAAGAAATAAGGAAGTCTTTGTCTTATCAAGGATAACATTAGGGATTGTGTGACAAAAACGTCTCTTTTCTTATTGATTCATATTTATTTTTGCAGCATTTATTGTAAATGTACTTTCCAGTGACCCTGATGTGATTGATCTAGATGAACAGCCAGCTTTTCCCATCATTTGCTCTTATGGTATCTTGCATTTATCTTTCAAAGTGGTTACTGCAAAAATAATTAATCAATTAGTTGTTTGATCCCCTCCTAGTAGAGTGTTAGCTCCTAGAGTACTGGACCATGTTTATCTGACTGCATCCCCAGCCCTTTGGCAGTGCCTAGGAAAGGGAAGTGGGTAATAAAAACTTTTGGAATGATGATGAGGCCATTACAAAACATAATCCTTTTATTTTTTATGTACCACTTGCATGTTTCTGTGTAGGTTCATGTTTCTTAACTTTAAATAACCTGATGTAGAAGTAGTCACCTTGAAACCTACATCTGCACTAAAGGCAACAGCCACATTGGTAACAATAAACTATATATTCTAGTTGTAGAAATTTGGTTACTAAACATCTGAGAATCTCTTATGTTTGGGAAACTCCTCAACTAGTGAGTCTGCCTCCCATTATCAAAACACAATATCAGACACTCACTTACCTAGTCTTTCATGAAGCTTGGTAGTAGATAATTGACATAGGCTGTAGTGATTTGATAAATTAGGTTTATAACCAAATCAGAAACTAACTTCAGGTTTTATTGTTCGTGTTAAGAACAGCAACAAATATAAAACTGTATGCTAGATGTGGGATATTTCACAATGGAAGAGAGGGTTTGAAGGGATATAAATAATGAAGACTAGGCATGGAGTCAATAACATATATTTCCTTTCAAGAATCAACAGTCTTACTGCTATTGATAATATCAATTTCTTGATAGCACCCACTAATCAACTCTAACTCTTGGGGTGTCTGTTAGATGCTGGGTGTCAGCTTGATTACATGTGACACATTTAGCCATGACAGGAACTTAAAATTTTTCATAGTAAAACAGACAAGTATTAATGGTTTGGACTTTCTTTCCTGGCCCACTGTACTTCTTACAACCATCCATAGAATTATTGAATGCCCTTATGTTACTCAATGATATCCTACATTGGATTTTTATTTAGCCTAAAATATAGCTAAGACAAAAAATGTGTGTTGTCATTTTCTGTAGTCTGACCATGCACTACTTCATCCAGAATCAACTGGTTGTGTTATATAGTAGGATAAACAGAGTTTATTTTACAATATCATTTGTAGACAACTTATGAGCCTGAAGTATGATCTTAACAAAGTAGTATAAGCTCTGGTCCAGTAAAAATGTACTCACTCCTGAAGTCAATACACAGAGGTCCAAAAAGCAATGGACCAACATAAACAATTCCTTCTTAACCTGACTATCTTTGAAAACAAAACCCAAGAGAAAAACTTGTGTGCCAGTTATTTATTTGGTAAGTGAACCTGAGCATGGAAGGAAAATTCAAGTATGTATTTTCAAGAAAGCCACCAATAGGGCAAATATTACTTAGACCTGCAATACCTTATAAGAAATATTATGAAATACATCTCAGAATTTCCTTATGGGGAAAATTATGGGAGCTTTTATCCATTGTCTTCCCTCCTGCTGGACAAAAGACCCTGGGTTTTGATTCTCACACTTCTGTAATACACAGGATGAAGTGTTGAGTAGTTTCCTAGACTGTCTGTGACACAGTGTCAAGGAAGCTCTGGAACTACAAACAAGGGGGACAAGACACAGGCCCAAAGGAGAAACTAATTGAAGTCTGTGCAGAACTGGTCACTGATGCTGTGTCTTTAGTAAGAGGTGGGCCTGAGAGCAGTTGAAGGGCACACAAAAGTGTTTGATAGAGCTACTGTCGCTGATTCACTTAACAACTGATGATTCTTGAATAATTGCTCCCCAGCCTATAATTTTGAATTTAATGACTTGCAAATCATAATGCTAAGAAAGGAATGCTTTCACAAGGGTATGCAATAATGGTCCTACTAGATTATAATCCTTGTCATCAATTTTAGAAAAATGAGTCTGAATTATTATTTTGTGCTTTTCTTGTTCTTTCTCTATATATTTAAATATTTCATATATATTGTGTTGACAATGGATAACATCACAATTTAGTCCATAAATTGTGGAGAGAGGAATGCAACAGAACTAGTTGAAAAAGCGCTGGCCTTGGTGCTGAATGAGGCAACTGGAGAAAATGTAGGCTATTATTTGCTATTAGAAAAGAATGGTACAGTTTTGGATTCCAAGAGAAAATTGCATTATGTTAGTTGGGAGGGATCAGAAAATATTTATAATTAGAAAAAGAACAAATGTTGGTTATACAAAAGAATATATTTGGTTACAACAATGGTAGCTTGTATACACAAATTTGAGGATTGTGTATAGAAAAGTCTGTTTGCTGTCAAGCCTGTGGATTCCCCTTCCTGTGTCACAGGAATTCTCTACACATGATTTCCTTGAGAGGAATAGCCCTTTCCCCAGTCTGTTAAATTGAAATGTTACAAGTTTGATTTTCCAGACTCCTTTCCATCTAGAAAATGGGAGATTTATGTAGATTAAGCCAGTAGCATTTGTTTGCTCTGGACATGTAAAAAAGAAACAAAGTTCTTTTTGAGAAATGACAATTAAAATTCCTATTTACACACACATTACTATAATGTTGAGGAAACAAGACAAGTTCTACTCAGACTGTGAGGGGATTCCATCGTGGGGCTGAAATTCAGACATTCAGATATTTGATCCATGCCAGTTACAAATATAAAAACTAAAGTTAAGCAAAGCACAGTGGAAGTGAAAGGAAAGGAAAAAGCCACCATTTGTATCTCACAAGAATTGGGAGTTCTACTTTCTTTCAAATTTAAATCCTTTGTATTTTTTGGAAGAAAAATAACTGAAATGGCTTTTTCATGTATGTAAATGTTGTAAATATGTTCCTGAGGACTGAAACTGCTTTGAAAGTGAGACAGTAAATTACCTCCTGGTTGAAGCAAGAATTGACAATTTATAGACTATGTTGCTTTTGGAAATAATTTGTTATAGCTGAGGGAAAGGAAAATGCAAGGATAGGACTCATTTAGATCAGACAGTTGTATAAGCAGCTTTTCTGGGGGATTTTGTAACAATGAGCAAGGCTGACCGCACTGTGAACTTGGTTACAGAGCAGGACCTAGGATTGCATTCCCCTTCCTCTAAATGGAACAGAGTTTATCAAGGACTGACAGCAACAGAGAAGAGTGGCTTTGGGGATGGGGCAGGGGTTAAACAATAGTTTCTAATTGATTAAAATTCTAAATAGAAGAATTGTTGGCTGTTTGCTCTCTGACCTCTCTCATTGGCTTTAATAGCTGAGAGGTTAATTGTACCTACCCTGGAGTCAGAGTGCCAACCTTGCCTCTGCTCCACTGCTTAGCAGCTGTAGGATTTTGACCAGGTCCTTCTCCATGCCTCAAGGTTCCTCTGTGGTAAGTTGGTTGTACCTACCTCATGAGTTTGTTATAATGAATTAGTGATTTCCACACATAAGTCACTTCCTGCCTGTCTCATTTTAGTATGATGCATAAGCATTTTATTAACTACTCATTATTGTTTCTATTGCTATTGTCACTTTTAAGCTTTAATGAGGTTTGCCTTCTTTTCAATTCTTATACCTCTTTTCACAGTTTTGCAATGATAAGAAAGTTGCAATGATAAAAAAACAGCATTGTTTTTGATTAACCATGAAAAGGATGATTCAAAGAATTGATAGGTAAGAGACCAAGGGAATAGTGAGATTCTGTTGGTTTGGGTCTGATGTGCTGTTGAACTCTAGGAGGAAGATTAAGAAGATAGATAAGAAGGGAAATGACTAAGATAATACTTTAGCTATTTCTTTGCAAATAATTGAGAGAACAGAGAAAAAGACTTCAAGCCTTCAAACCTGTAACAAGAAGTTCTAATTGTTACTTTGTTTAATAGGAACTGAATTGATTATAATTCAGTCATCTCAAAAGAGGTGAGAAAAAAGGACATTAATTAGACTTCATAGTGTGTAGTTCTAAATGTATGGTCTTAAGATAAATTAAGAGATATTTTTCACTTTCTCATACATTAAATGATCTGACAGTCTAGGTACATTTGAAATATCTTGTGATAATTAACACAAACAATTTTATTTCATAATTTCCAAAGCAATTTTACATTGATTGTTTCATGAGTTTTGCATGGGATAGGAAGTATAGAAAAGCTGTCAGTCTGTGTAGCACAAACTGTTTCATTTGATATTCACAGTCCTACCATGCATTAACTCATTCTATTCACTCACCAACAAAACCGTTGAACTTGTGTTTTCCTAAATTCAAATATGCTGCTTCATACTTCCTTCACTAACCTATCCATCTGGAGGATTTCTACTGATTCTTCATACCCCCAGTACTGTAAGGAGTCACCTTCCTCAGCTGGATGGGAAGCTGGTGTATGAGTAGGGAGATACATGTCATCAGGAGGGCAGAAACTGGTCATGTTACCTCTGCTTTGTCCCATAAGATCAATTAAATAGGCTTTGGACTTTTGTGTATCATTCCTTACAAAACCAAAGTCTTCTAATGGGACAAACTCTCACATTCCAAGGTGGAAAAGTTGCAACTGAAAAAGAATAGCAGCTTTTTTTGTGGCACTCAGTTTAGCTGAGGAGCTGAATTTTGATGTTATACTATAGGTATATAGACACTTAGTGGTCAATGAACTGAACTTTTTAGAGATTTCATAAAAGGACAATGCATTTAATTTTACTTAAATTTAATGATAGCAAAGAACCTGTTCTAAAGTCTGAACTGTAATGCCTTTTCAATGTAATAGATTTTAGTATTTATAACTTTTTCCAAAGGTATTGTTCATAGCTTAGGTTTTTTTCTTAAGTAGCTTAAGTTTCCAGTGGTAAAACTGAATCAGTTGTGTTATTGGAATCCGAACAGATTGCCAGATATGTCTTCACAAAGATCAAATAATTTGAAATCTTCTCAAAAATTGTAAAATAATCTTTGAAAAGTTATGTTCACATTTAGGATGATTTGTGACAATTCAAAATTTATTTCATCAGAATTGTAGGTTTTCCAATTCCTTCTCTCCCTCTCCCCTGCCCCCTACCTCTTTCAGGTAGGATCTTGCTATATAGCTCAAGCTGGCCTTGAAATTGCCAGGCTAGTCTACCTCAGCCTCCCAAGTGCAGGGATTACAGCCCATGAACCACCACGTCCAGAATTCTTTGTCTGCTAATTCTTTTTGTGTAGCTTACTTTTTTTTTTTTTCAAAATAGGTATTTTCTCTAAAGGAGTATATGTGACCTACAATTTCTGAATATTGTATGTTTGAGTATATATTTATTTTCAATATATAATGAAATATATTTACCCCCAACTGATTAGTATTTTAGATGGACATAGTACTTTTTTTTCCAAGTCATTTTCTTGCAAAACTTTGAAGGCAATTTGCTACTGACCTCTAGTTTACAATGTTGCAGATAGTCTAACTTCTGCAACTTTGAGTTTCCTTTGTAGGTGAGGTACATTTTGTTTTTTATATTCTCCAGATAAATTAAGAACATGTTTCTCTAGGTTCTCATAGTTTTAAAATTTCACAAGATACTTCATGTGTTTTCTTTTATTTCATTCCTTTTTAGCCAAGAATATCTTTTAATCTAAGAACATAAGTATTTAACATAGAGAAAATTTCTACTGTTGCACTGATTGTATCATCTCTTCAATTTGCTATTGGAAAAATGATTAAATAGATAAACACATCCTTTATTAGTTTTTTTTTTTATTTTAACATTTTTACACTTACTTACATGTGTGTACATTATTTGGGACACCTCCCCGACTCCACCCTCGCTCCCACCACCTGCTTCTGGGCAGAACCTGTTCTGCCCTCTTGTTCTCCAAATTTTTTTTTGTTGTAGAGAAAACATAGGAGATAATAAGAAAGACAGCATTTTTGCTAGTTTGAGATAAAGATAGCTATGCAGAGAGATTCCTAGTGTTGTTACCATGCATATGTGTATTAAAACCCACGTTAGTTCATCTCTGCCTGACCTCTTCACTACTTCCTGGTCCCCTTCCCATAGTGGCCTCTGCCAGTTTAAGATTACTTTATTCTCTCCTCTACAGTGAGCACATCAACCACATTCAAGTTTTAGGTTTCCTTTCCTTTCCCTGTTCCTCCCATGCACATTCTCCCCTTAGTGTGTGACCCATGTCCAATAATATTACTGCATTTGTTTTAGGTTTATAATCTGCATATGAGAGAGAACATGAGATTTTTGGCCTTCTAAGTCAAAACTTTGCTTAAGATGATGTTCTCTAGTTCTATCTATTTACTGAATGACAAAATTTCATTCTTGTTTGTGGCTGAGTAAAATTCCATTGTGTGTAAATACCACATTTTCTTAATACATTCATCAGTAGTGGGACATCTTGACTGTTTCCATAGTTTGGCTCTTGTGAATAGTTCTGCAGTAAACATGGGTATGCAGGTGCCTTTGTAATAACCCGAGTTGCCTTCCTTTGGGTATATCCCTAGGAGTGGCATTTCTGGATCATATGGCAGATTTATATTTAGTTTTTTAAGAAGCCGCCATATTGTTTTCCATAGTGGTTGTACTAGCTTACAATTCCCACCAGCAGTGTATGAGGGTTCTTTTGTCCCGCATCCTCACCAACATTTGTTGTTGGTGGTGTTCTTGATGATAGCTATTCTAACAGGGGTGAGGTGGAGTCTTAGTGTGGTTCTGATTTGCATTTCCTTTATGGCTAGGGATGGTGAGCATTTTTTCATGTGTGTTTTGGCCATTTGGACTTCATCCTTTGAAAAAGTTCTGTTTAGTTCAGATGCCTACTTCTTTATTGGGCCATTGATTTTTAGAGAGTTTAGTTTTTTGAGCTCCCTGTATATTCTGGATATCAGTCCTCTGTCTGATGTATATCTAGCAAATATTTTCTCCCACTTTGTGGATGGTCTCTTCAATTTAGAGACCATTTCTTTTGTTGTGTAGAAGTTTTTCAATTTCATGTAGTCTCAGTTGCCCATCCTTCTCTTAGTTGCTGAGCTGATGGAGCTCTACTGAGGAAGTCCTTGCCTATTCCTATAGTTTCCAGGGTATTCCCTGCTCTTTTGTGTACTAACTGCAACATTTTGGGTCTGATATTAAGGTCCTAATCCACTTTGAGTTGATACTAACAGGCATGGATCTAGTTTCAGTTTTCTGCAGGTAGATAATTACTTTTCCCAGGCTGTATTTTCTCCATTGTTTGTTTTTGGCACCTTTGTCAAAAATAAGGTGGGCATAGCTGTGTAGATTCATATTTGGGTTCTCTATTCTGTTACACTGGTCTTCATATCTGTTTTTGGGCCAGTATCAAGCTGTTTTATTGTTATGGCTCTGTAGTATAGTTTGAAGTTTGGTATTATGACACCTCCAGCATTGCTCTTTTTGCTCATTATTGCCTTGGCTATTTTCAGTCTTTTGTGTTTCCAAATGAACTTTAGGTAGATTTTTCAATCTCTGTGATGAATGTCATTGGGATTTTGATGGGAAATGTAGATTGCTTTTGCTAGTATAGCCATTTTTGCTATGTTGATACTGCCAATCCATGAACATGGGAGATCTTTCCATCTTCTGATCTCTTTCTTCCTTCCTCGATCTCTTTCCTTAGTGGTTTGCAGATTTCTTTGTAGAGGTCATTTATATCCTTCATTAAGTTCATTCCTAGGTATTTGATTTTTTTTTCAAGACTATTATAGATGGAATTGTTTTCCTATATTCTTTCTCAATTTGTTCATTGTTGGTGTATAGAAAGGCTACTGATTTTTGTAAGTTGATTTTGTATCTTGTTACATTGCCGAAGCCTGTTATGGTGTCTAGGAGTTTTGGAATGGAGTTTTGTGTCTTTGAGGTATAGGATCATGTCATCTGCAAATAGAGATACTTTTACTATTTCTTTACCTATTTATATTCCTTTTATTCCTTCTTTTTGACTTATTGCTCTGGCTAGGAATTCCATTACTATGTTGAATAGGAATGGGGATAGTGGGCACCCTTGTCTCATTCCTGACTTTAGGAGGAATGGTTTCAGTTTTTCACCATTAAGTATGATGCTGGCTGTAGGTTTGTCATATATAGCCTTTACAATGTTGAGGTGCATTCCTTCTATTCCTAGTTTTCTTAGAGCTTTTATCATGAAGTGGTGTTGAATTTTATCAAAGGCTTTTTCTGCATCTACTGAGATAATCAAGTGGTTTTTGTCTTTGCTTCCATGAATGTGCTGTATTACATTTATAGATTTGTGTATGTTGAAACACCCCTGGATCCCTGGGATGAAGCCGACTTGGTCATGGTGAATGATCTTTCTGATACGTTGTTTGATTCAGTTTGCCATTATTTTATTGAAGGAACCCATCCTTTACAGCTCTTAAATTTTTCTTTTATTCTTTTTATCCTTTTTCATTCAATATTTTTCTTTTATGTCCATATTTTCTTGCACCTAGTTCCTCAACTTTACCTTTCAAATCAATAATCTTTTATACAGTAATACATGTCATGTTCAATGGTCCCACATACAGAAATTAGCTTATAGAATGTGCACAGCCACCCCTAAAAACTAATACAGCTCCATCTTATAAGCTAGGAAAGGAAAGTAAAGGGACCTGAAGTGGCTTTCCATGTAGCACTGCTACTAAGTGGCAAATTCTGGATCATAGCCAGAGACTGGGACGCCAGAGATTCTGCATTTAATGATTATTCTATCCTGGTTCACTATTTGCCAGCAACGAGATAG
This sequence comes from Castor canadensis, assembly GCF_047511655.1. NCBI lineage: Eukaryota > Metazoa > Chordata > Mammalia > Rodentia > Castoridae > Castor > Castor canadensis. The sequence continues at coordinate 79,123,182 of NC_133388.1, read as the reverse complement.
TGGAAGAGATGTAGAGATCACTGCCTGGGAGTTGAGACATCTCCTGCTTGCCCTGCTGCTCCTTCATATAAGCCTGCTGCAGTCAGTGTCAGTGTGGCTCATACAGGGAAAGTCTGCAAGATCTGGAAAGTCTGCAGTCAAAGCTTCTGCCTTTCATCCAGTGAATCTGAGGAAGGAACCTTATGGGACTCAGAAGCTTCTTTGTTTTTTTAATACTGTTTTATTCATCCAAATTCTTCTTCTTAGTATCACTAGGTTATAACAGACCAGGCTATTGATTATCATGTTTACTTTAGTTCTTTCTTTCTTAAAAAAAAAAAAAAAAAACTAACTTAGGCTTTTCTTAACTATTCATGGTTTAGACTGCAGTCAAAACAACCCTTCTACTTTCTAGTGTCCAGAATTCTCCAAATTTTCCTAAATACTACAGATACATTTTTCTATTGTCAGAGATATTATAGATTTATTAATCCTTTTTATAATCTCATTATAATTTTAGTGATAATGGTGGGGCATGGAGAGGTGAATATTTCCAGCAATCCATTTTCTATCAATGGATGATAGTCTGGATTTCTACAATAATCATCCATATGTTTATCCATTCTCTCCAAAAGAATTCTTGGAAACTGGAGTATGGAAATATTTCCAGAAAGTCCACTTCTGACAATATTTGCATGAGAAAATTAAACATATTTATAAATTTTACACAAAACCAGTGCCTATGCTTCTGGAGCACATAATCCAGTGGAGGACATGTGTTTCCCTTGGTATACTGCTGAATATTTACAGTGCACTTGGGAATATGGAAACTTTATCATTCTGTTTTTCAGTGAGGGAAAAGATATCTAGTTCTTAGTTTAAAATGCAATTGCATTTGGCAGTGAACATATAGTTGAAAATCATTTTTTAAAAATTTGGCCATTTTACAAATGACATTATTAGTCTTTATTAGTTCAGGAAGCAATTGTAGAACTATGATTCATTTGTTCCTTACATAAGGAAAAAGAGATCAAATTCAGTAAATGAGATAAATCTAACCATCAGCAAAAAAGGAAATAGTTATGTGTCATTAAACCAACATCAACTTTGACATATTATTACTGGAAATTTTGACACACTCTATGGCACTCTCACAGTAAATTACGTTTTCCCTAGCATGTCAAATGCTTCATTTTATTTTTGGCACATAATATATTGAAAAAGTTACTTATTTCTATTTCTATGTATGTTCCTGAAGCTATAACATTATCTCTTAAGTAACTTTCCTTTTGGATCAAAATTGAAGACATCATTAAGAGTATTTAGACCATTTCATTTGAAATGTCCCTAGAAGTTATGGGAATTGTAATCAAATTCGATGGAGGGAAATATTGGGTGATAGGCAGCAGAGAGTGGGATGTTACAAAGATCCTTTATACCTGCATCTAGTATGCCTAGGAAAGTTTTTTATGAGCAGCAGTCCTACCTAATCTTGACTCTGTACCTTGGCTAAAGGGAGAAATCGCCTGAGTTAAAAATTGATATTTTGTTTGACTAGGAAGCACTTTCTGTTGCTGACTGTTACTTGAATGCAGATATTTTGATACTCAGAACTCTGTGTTTGCCAGATCCTAATTTGTGAGGCATGCCATTTGATACATATTTTTACTTTTTTTTCCTTGCGTAAACCACAGGTAATTTAGCCAACTAGAAATGAGAATGAATTGCCTGCTTCATTAGTGGTCTCCAATGACAATGACATTTAGCTTCTGGCACAGTTGTTTCTCTGTCTCCTGATCTTTCCATTCCTGGTGCTCAAATGTAAGATTTCAGTATGAATAAAGACAGTGAGTCAATATATAAAGCAACCACTGCAATAATCTTAATAAAAATAATAACACTGTCATTTTACACTTCATCTGTTTGCATTGCTCTTTAAAATATGAATTTCTTATGGCTTCATTTCCCCAAATGTCACTCTTTAATCTTTTCTGTTCTGTGTATTAAAATAATATAATACTCAATATGGCAATCTTCATCACAGCATTTTTATTATATTTTGCTTTCCTGTCAAAACTATTTCTTTGTCAGATGGAGGGTGAGGCATTTTCTCTTCAGCAAAATTACTGGAAGTTTAAGGCATTTTTTTCTTTAGCAAAATTATTGGAAGAAATATTAATAGAAATATTAACACATAGTTAATATTTCTAGCCATGGACCCACATGTAGATTGGATCCTCTTTAATGCTCAATGATGATGTTTTTCTTCCATATGTATATTTCCTTTGCTTATTATTTGTTGTTGTCCTCAGTTTAGAATTGCATTTTATTTTACTTAAGCCTATATGATTTTTTGTGCAGATGTTCACACCTATTCATTATTTTCCCCATAAATATTAATTCTCTATATCTGTACAGAAAGAACCCTGAGGGATTGGAGATAATTTTTTTTTCCTAATGGATCTCCTGCATTTATTGGTATAAAATATTTGGATAACCAAGCTATTAGTCAGAACTAAAATCCCTGTTTGCCTTAATTTCAGTGCTATAAATAGGACATCCGCCAGAATTCCTTTGGAGACAATTTTGTCTTAAAAAATAGATACCAAGAAAAATGACTACGAGAAACACAAATATAATAATAATGTTACTAATAGCAATGAAAATATACATTGCAGCTTGGGAAGCATAGGAACTTTTTTTAATGGCAACCATTAATTTGATTAACCATTAATTTTTTCCTTCCCACTGGAAAAGAAAGGAGTGGAGGAAGTATGGAAGACATTTTTTTCTATAATGGTCTAATCTAGGAAATAGAAGCCCAAAGTTTTCAAGAGTATGTAACCTGAAATTACAAGAGTGTTCAGTTATCTTACTGTCTGTACATATCCTCTCCTCCTTCTCAGCTGGGAACTACAGACCACTGGTAATAATTCATATCTAGGGACTGTGTGCATGGTGAAGTTTCTTTATTTGTTCAAGGGCTATTTAATTGGTGCCTTGTTCAGAAAAGAACTTTAAAAGGTACACAAGATGTGATTAAACACTGTAAGTAAAATAAAAGAACAAGGAAAAATAAAAAGTAAAACATAAAATACAGTGAGGCGTTAGGTTAAAATTTTATGACAAAATTATTTACTCATTTTATATCAGTAGGTACCCATGTGGCCATTACTGAGATTTCTTGACAGGGAAGTCTAGAGAGAAAGATCTATTCTCATTATAAAATTGAAGGTTTAATGTCAAGAAAAAAAATCTGCATATTATGGTTTGGAAATCATGGATTCAACTTTCAGTTAAATCACCTAAGGAATAGAGGAAACAACAAGGCAATTAAGAAAGTATAGGGCTCTCTGTGTTATAAAATGGCTTATTTTTTAAAATCCTGGGGTACCTATTTTAATTAATTATATAAATATTTTAGACTATAGGAATGCAAGAAGTTGTAATAAAATTATGGGAAGAATGTACAAAAGTCAAGTAAGGAAATGATAAAGAATATGCTCTAAGATGTTGATAGTTATGTATTTGAGTGCTATAATTACAGTAGATTTTTAAAATTTTTCTTTTATATAACTATCACCATTTTCTGTATGCTTTTACTACAATGATACATTCATCCATAACATAAGCAACAAATGGTTTTTCAAAATGAATAAAAAGTAAAAATCATCACAGGTTTGGCTTGAAAAGGTTACAGAACACAGAAATAAATACAAGATGATAGTTAAAAGGAAATGCATAATAGCATATATAAATAATATGAAATTTGCATGCATAACTTCATTACATTTTATCTTTAGGTCAACTTTGTTTGTTGGTTATTATTAGGACTTATTCTGATTTCATAGTTAGATGCATACAACTGCCTACTCATTTTTCAACTTGAATGCCTAATAGAAATCTTAAACTCCAAGTATGTTCAAATGTGGACCGTTGAGATTTGCTTTTCTTCTAAAATATTTTTTACCCAGTTTTCCTATCTTAATTGTTGTAGCTCCATTGTGCCTTTGTTGCTTCCTTTGATTTCCACACCATGTTCACTCCACAAAGGAAGAAGATATTTTGTTCTTCTGTGAAATTACAACCAGATTTTGAATACTTCTCATTACTTCCACCATCATCATTTTAATCTCAGCCATCATCATCTCTTGCTAGGTGTGTATTTCCAACAAATCTTTTGGCTTCTAGCTTTGTTTGCCCATAGTGTAATTATAACAGAACTGGCCAGAGTGATCCTGTTAAATTGCAAGTCAGATCATGACAATCTTCTACTCAGGATGTGTCAAAAATTTGAAGTTACTCCCATTTTACTCAGAATAAAGAATAGTCTTTGCAATGGACTGCAACGCCTTCTGTGTTCTGCCTTCTACTCATTATCTTTCTGCCCTTGTTTCTTCTTACTTTCTTCTTTGCTTATTGTACTCCAGACACATGACTCTTTCCTCTTCACTGAACTCCACAGACTCAGGGTCTTTGCACTGGCTATTTCCTTTGCTAAAGTTGCATTTTCCCAAAATAGACATATTGTAGAGTCCTTTAAGTCTTTTGAGCTATGGCTTAAATATCATCTTTGTAATGAGGCCTGCTCTAACCACCCAAGTTAAGATTGCAAATTGCTTGTACTCTCCCATCCTCTCATTGTTCAATCTTTTTTTTGAGAACTACACTAACCAACTATAATATGCTATATAATTTACCTATTTACTTTGTATGTCCTTAAATGTCTATATGTCTATTTTCTTCCTCTAGAATGTAAGATATTTACCTTATGTTTTTTTCCTTTTTAAATTAGCACATATTAATTATACAAAATGAGGGGTTTAATTGTGTCATTTCTATACATGCATATAAAATATTTTGATCATATTCATGCCTATATTACTTTATTTCTCCTGCCTTAACCTCCTTTTTAAAATATGTTTTTCCAGTTTTAGAAAATGGTTTCATTACAACCTTTTCGTACATGTACTCACTATACTTTGATCAAATACTTCCTCTGGCCTCTTTTATCCCCTTCTCCCTCCTACTGGTACCCCCCAATACCTGTGTCCACTTGCTTTATCCATTGATACATTCCAAATAGATCCTTAAATATTTGCTGAATTTGGTTATTTATATACACTGACATTTTTGAAAAATCAAATATCTAACTCCAATTCACAGGCAGCAGAGATGAACAGATCTTATTCCAAGTTCCAAAAATCTTTTATCCATTCCATAAGGTTATGAGTAATATCTTAATTGGGGTACAAATAACAAAGAAGTTATGTTCAGCAGGGGTAAAAAAAAAATCCCCTCAAGGAATGACTGGTCTTAGATGTTAGGTTGGATTCTAAGTTTAAGCGAGAAAGAAAGCATTCCAGGAAGAAGGGGGAAAGATGTGCAGAAACACAGATGAACTGCTCAGGAGACAAGGTTGGGATCAGTTCGTGGTCTGGATTGACCAGAGAATGAGGGGCTGGGAAAACTAACAGGAAATGAGACACAAGTGATTGGTGATGGCTTGCTCTGGGATCCTTGAATGCTAAGATGATGACTTAGTATTTAATTTAGTAGTCACTGGGAAATCATTTGACATTTTCAAGTGAGGAGGTGACATGATTAAAGATAACCTTTAGGAAGATTAATATGTTGGCCGTGAGTAGAATGCATTAGAATTTGGAAATGTAAGTGGAGAGATGGTTAAAATATATTATGATTGTCCAAGAGAGGAGTAATAAGGGCACGCTTGAGGATTGGGTAAGTAGAAGTGGAAAGAAAGGAAGAGATAAGGAAGGCATTGTGGAGGCAGGAGATGCAGACTGAATATAAAATAGCAACTCATGTCAGGTTTACTGGAAAAGGAGCTCAACACGATGAGTGAGCTACTTCAGAAAATAGGTGAGACTGATTTAGGAGGATCTGCTATGTCTAGATGCTGTAGTTAAACTCCTGAAAAAGCTCAGGTGGCCAGAAAACCAACTCTCCATCTGATCTGGAGAGTAGCAATTCTCCCAGCATTCTTCTGTCACTCTTTCTACATAGTACCCATCCACATATATAATGTGAAGAGCAAAATGTCTTTTGAATGATTACTTTCAATCACTTGCATCCAAGATGCAAGTTTCACTTTCTCAAATATAACCAAAAACTTTAGGGGTGGTTTTTTGTTTGTTCTCACTTTCCCTCATCAATCACCATTGAATGCATCAACTCCATACACTACTCCTCACTGCATTTGTTCATAAGGAATATTGACTCAGCTGTAGTAGCCCTCTTCCCCGATGTTTCTTTTTATTACCTTGTTCCACCTCAACTAGATCAGGACAGGACTACAAAAGTGCCCTAGTTGCTGCCATGATAGGAACTGAATTAATCTGTAGCAGATGAACGAGGATAATGAAATCATTTTCTTTTCTCTCAATGGTCTGTGCAGCGTCATCTCTTCTGATACACTTCAGTGTATGACCTTTTAAACTGACAGGATGTTCACTGCTGAGGCTTTTTAAAGACATCTATCTCTCCATAGAAAATGGAAGCCAGACATCCAAGACCGACTTATATTTGTCTGTGAATCAAGCTGTCATTTTTGTTCTGCCAGAGTCTGTTATCACGTCTGGACAAGTAATTATTCTCTAGGTTAGGTTCTTACAACCTTGAATTTTTAGGAAAGTCCTTGAGACTGAAAGCAGTCACTTTCTTGCTGCTACGGTTTGTGCATATTAGTGAGTTATGTGATGGCTTGGCAGCTATTACCGCTATTAAGCATTTAGGCTATTAAGCACGCAATTCTTTTAACTTCGCAAGATCTTCTAGCCTCCATCTGTTTCCTCTATTTATTAAAATCCCTATTTAGTTCTCCTACTCCATTTAGGCAACTGGCAATACATTCCCTAAAGAGCAAGTGTAAGCTGGGACATTGTACAATCCACAAGTTTCTCTAAGTTCCCTGTACGCTCTGGCTGGAATCATGAAGTAATAAAGAAAGGGCTTACAAACTTTCTTCTTTCCATGCTGGAAACAAGGGGACTTGTTATATGTTGCTGAACAAAGCATGGCCACAGTACAGAGAAGTAGAGTTGGTGGCAAAGGACAGAGGGTCTCAGATTCTTTTGCAGGTGCTAGAAACACACTTCAGTACTGGGAACACAAAATCTAATTCAAAGTGATGCAGTTCATCTAAGTTGCTAAGCATTCCAAATCAACTCTGAATTCAATAGTTTCCAATAAAAACCTTAGGTCAGATTTCAGGGGAAAGAAATCCTCAGTGAGAGATTTAATAATGTATAAAGAGACCGGCACCTCCTACAGAATTCTGTTTGAAATAGAGAATTTCTAGAATAAAATTCTCATTACTTACTTCTGCTTGGAAGGGAAACCATTTGCAAAAAGTTAGACAGTAACTCAGTCACAGGCATTTTGTAGTGAACTTAAATTTGGTAGTTTGATGACAATAAATCACCTCCATGTTGAAAAGGCCTTCCTCTTTTGTCATGCTCAATTATGACTAGAAAGTCACAGTCATAGGCGGGAACTCACTCTACCTTTTCTTGCTTTGCATCACCAATCACCCTGCTTCTGAGGCTGTCATAATGAGTAGGGTCTAGTACATTATCCAGTTTTAATCTTTAAACTCTCATTAATATTATAAGATTAAAACTTAGCACCTAAAATAAAGATTGGAAGGGACAGGAGGATTAAGAGTACCATCGAAGCTCAGTCCACACTTGCAGATTGATAGGCTGAAGAGGAAGGCATGCTTTCTACTTCTGAAGAATGAAAGTACAGGCAAAGAGGCTGCATAGATCCTAGTGAATGTCTTCATCGCCAATGGTACATGACCCTGGCTATTGTCCTTCTCTTCATAGTTCAGTATAAATGACAGCCATATCCTCCCTTGTCATTTATGCATGTGCAGTACAAATGATCTTTGTATTATTATGTAAAATAGTATTACAACAAAATGAGCAAAAAAATGAGCTTATTATTATCACTAGTTTTTGCTCATAAATGTTAAAAAGACACTTGAGGAAATAAGACTACTCTTAAGAATTTTACTTTCTTATCTAAAATCTAATTCCCTCTTAAGCCTATATATCAAAGGCAAATGTATATTTTGTGTGGGGATATCCTCATCTGAATATCTTCTAATAAAACAAGCTAAGAAAGAATATAGGGCATTCAATTCATTTTAAAAATTAACACAAAATATGACTGCTGCCAGACCGTGGTGGCTTATGCCTGTAATCCTAGCTACTTGGGAGGTTGAGATCAGGAGGATTGTGGTTCGAAGCTAACCTAGGCAAATAGTTCATGAGACTCCATCTCCAAGATAACCATATCAAAATGGACTGGAGGTGTGGCTCAAGCAAATGAGTGCCTGCTTTTAAAGTATGAAACCCTGAGCTCAAACCCAAGTCCTACCTCACACCCCCCAAAATAACTGCTATTATGGATACCTTCATAAATGTACATACTTGGCAGCTACAGTGGAGTGATATCAATGTGACACAAGTATATGCTTATCAACACTTCCTTGTCCCCAAGGTTGCATCACTTGGATAACACTTGGAGTGTGATGGACTATTGTCCTTCAGCACTACTTTCTCTCATACTTTTTTCACTTAGGACTGCAGCAAAGACAACTGTCCCACTTAGTTGGTCTTTGGATGGACAGTGTAATGAATATTAAGTCTTTGCCATTTGTTGGAAAATCAGCTGTTACATTTGCAATGTTCAAAAGATGCTCATTACTTCTCAGGAATAATTATTATCTACCAATATGACCAGCCAAAATAAACATGAAATTATAACAAAACTTTCTGCACCACGTGCTCTGAGCAATTTGATGGCAGCTCCAATATGAGAAAGAGATGGTTTCCCTCTGTCTTTTAGGTGTAAGTTGTCTGACATAAAAAATGCTTCTTTTTGCTTTGTAAGTTTCTGGTTAATGTTTTTTCCAAATATTGGATTTCGAGGCTTCAATTATTCAGAAAGAAAATTCAATTTCTTCAGGAAGTTATCTTCTTCTTTCTTTTAGGAATCCGAGTTTTGCCAAACACAAACAATAAACAGGAAATAGGGTGTATTATTGAGGAGATGGGAAAAGCCAGAATGCCATCTTTCAACTTGCAGCATGCATTACGAAATGGGGACCATTTCTACAAAACTCTAAAGATTCTTTTCCATGTGTTACTTGACTCAGTGCTTTAAAAAAAAAAATCCTTGTATTTAGGGGGAAAAGTCATTAATTGAACTCCACAGTATGTCTCATCCAATCCTCAGGAATGAATATGCTTTATCTTTGCGATAAGGGCTGCAGAGTGCAGCAGTAATATGTGAGGTGGGTGGAGACAAATATGCACCTCGAGATACCATATACTGGTTGGCATTGCAGTATATGCTATGAAATTGTGAAATAGGCTTCAGGACAGATTTTCTCTAATAGGCAACTTCAAAAAGTATTCTTGCAGTTGAAAGCTGTTTTCAGAAAACTGGAGGCATAGAGTAAATGTTATTCAAGGTCGTTATGCTTGAGTTCTGCTCTCAGTTCAGTTGCTGTTTTTCTTCTTTTTAAACTTGTTGGTGAAATATGGAAATGTCTAGGATGCAGTTGTTTCAGGACAGAGGCAAACGTGATCCATACTCTCTGTTTCACACAGTGTGCTTATAGTGAGATTTGAGCCTAATATCCTCAAAAGATGTTTTACTTGAGCTATCTGAATTCAGGGAACTTTAATATACATCACCGACTTTTACCTAAAGCTGTCTCCTCTAGTGGCTGTTACCTAAGCCTATTGTGTAACCACTGCCCTTGGTTTGTGGAAGGACATGTCTGTCTTTGCTCTTGATCATGCCATCTGCCCACAGAAGGAAAATTTCCAAGACAGTAATTCTGTTTTGCAACATCTACATTTTTACCAGCCCTGCTATATAGCAGGCAGAGAGCTATCATTACATCACACAGATTATTGTCTACAAATCTGTCCTGTCCATTGGGGATTGATCCTTCCACAGGGTGTTGACTATATAAAAGCTGACACTGAAGGGCTGGAGATGTGTCTCAAGTGCTAAGTGCCTGCCTAGCAAGCTCAAAGCCCTGAGTTCAACCCCCAGTACCACAAAAAAACAAAAAAGGAAAAGAAAAGGAAAAAAAGCTGAGTAGGCTGAATTGTGGCCTGATCCTACCAGTTTGCACAACATAACAGTTGTCCCCAAAGCAACTGGTACAGAAATGGCCTCCTCATCTTTTCCAACACTATCCACTGTGCTGAGGTGATGACTTCCTGTCCAGCATTTTTCTGGACAGAGCTGCCACAATGCAGGAATCCTTTAGCATGCCACCCCTGTGACTTATAACCCAGCTCCAAATAAATAGCTCCACTCCAATCAATTCAGAGGATGTTAGTCAACATCTTTCTCTCCCTGACACTGGGGATTTTCTAGTAAGTAATAATTCAATCCTTCATTAGAGGGAAGAAAAAAATGTAAATTAAAAATATCTCAGCCAAGCCATTCCCAGCAGCAATAACTGAAATCTCTGCTGGCTAAACAAGAGGCCACCAGACTGCTATCAGAACCTCTCTGTTTGCTATCAGTTTAGACCACAATTAATTTAAAATTTCTACTTCCAAAGTAAAGTGAGGGAATACAATAATCCCAATTTACTTTTTTAATAAAAAGCTTAAGTGGAAAGAGTCCACTGGGAACATTCAGTCTGGGCCAAGGTAATTCAAATCATGAGGAGAGACTCCGTTTAAAATGCACGGTAACAGGACAGTCAGCGTCTCTTCCCTGAATGCTACCTCTGGGCTTACACTGATTTTTTTCTTTTTAATCTTTTTTTTTTCTGTTTTTTTTTTTTAAAGTAAAGTTGGACTTTCAAACACAAGCAGTAATTGTCTTTTTTTCTTTTTTTAGACAATTCTAAGGAATCTGCAAAAAAACAACAAAAAAATTGCTCTCCAAAATCTATAGGGAGCAGGAAGTGATCTTACCACAAAATACACCATACATATAAAGCATTCAAGTAAGAGTGGGGGTCAACTTCCCCAAGCAGGGAGAAGACAAGATGTAGAAGAGACAGAAATGGGGAATTAGATATGTACAGAGAAATGGAAGCCAGCTCCTGAAGCATATGATCTGAGAGACCTTGTTCAAGAAGGTCAGAGAGAACCAGCTATGGATCACAGAGGAAATGTGAAAAGACACAGGGTTGCCTGGGACTGTACTGTCTAGGTTAACTAACAACAGCAAAATAGAGCCTTCCTCTGTAGCACCAGAACTAGTACAGCAGTCATTATTCAGAGTCATTCTTAAGCACAGAGAAGCAAGGGATTGATGGAGCTAATGAAACTTGGTACAAGATGGAGGTATTATCAAAGAGACATGTCTAATGACATCCTAATGACTAAATTTAATACATAAAATTCTTACTTAACTCATCTATAGGTGATGACAATCACATCACTTGTTTCTACGACAACACAGATTTCTGTTTCTCTTTCCATCAGCCAGCCTATTCTCAGTCTCCTGCATATATGGCCATATCTCAGTGTTCCCAAAGGACCCATCTGTGACCCTTTTTCCATTACACCTGCTGCATTCCTCAATAGCTTTATCAGCAATAAGCAAATGACTTCCAAATCAATTTTGTCTTCCCCTCTTTTGAAAAGTCTACTCAACTGAAATGTGCCAGACAAGGTCACTTGCATTTCCTAAAGCCACCTGAAGTTAAATGTCATCATATTTAAAATTAAACTCATACTCTTCAGCTTGTCTCCTTGGCAAACTGACATTTCTTCTTTATTTCTTTTCACAATTTTCCATTGAAAATCTGCTGTGAATTGAATTATGTCCTCCAAAATTCCTTGTTGAAGCCCTAACCTCCAAAGTGATGGCACTCAGAAGTGGAGCCTTTGGACTAGATGAGATTATTGTTGTTTTGATATTTGGTTTTATCTTTCCTGCCTGACATTTCTTATATCTTTTCACTGAATTTTTAATCTCTGTGATTGCCTCCAAACTGACCTGACTTGCAATTGAGAGCCAGGTGTTAAAAACAAGGTAGAGATACTATATCTCTAACAGTATTTTCCTATTGTTTGATATTTAGGTTACTTCAATTTTTGATTAGCTATTAATGAGTGCCATTAATTATATTTGTATGAATATCTTTTTCAGATTTTTAAATGCCTCTTAAAAATTATTTCTTCAACAGGATGGGTGATATAGGTTTACAACCCCAGATACTTGGGAGGCTGAGGTCAGAGGCTCACTTGAGCACTTGATTTCAGGACCAGCCTAGACAATGTAGTGAGATCCCATCAAAAAAGAAAAAAGAAAGGAATGAAGAAAGGAAGGGAAAGGAAGTGAGGGAGGGAGGGAGAAAGAGACATCAACAGAGACAGAGAGAAACAAATAGAAAAAGAGAAAAGAAATTATTTGTTCAAGAAAAATAACTTTCAAATATATGAATGTTTTGTTATTCAAATTTTTATAGCATATGTTAAAAGTGCAGGGAGTTTCACTGTGATAATCCCACAGATATGTACAGTGTACATTGAACAAGTTTTTTACTCTATTGTATTCCCTTAACCTTTAGCCCTTTTTAAACAGTGTTTGTTGGGTTTCATTATTCTGTCTTCAAGTATATATAGCATACTTTGATCTTCTTTACCCCTAGTACCCTCTCCTTTTGCCTTCTCTCTTCCTTCTGTTCTCCCCAAGACAGACCCTGTTACACTCATGTCTGATCATCATCATCATCATCATCATCATCGTCATCATTTTAGTTCTAGATTTCACTACCAGTGAAAACAAGTGATATTTGACTTTTTGAGCTTGGCTTATCTCACTTAACATCATGATATCCAGTTCCATCCTTTTCTTGCAAGTGACATAATTTTGTTATTTTTATGGCTAAATCATACTCCATTGTGTGTGTGTATACATACATATCATACTTCCTTTATCTGGACTGATTTTACAGCTCGTCTAATGTGAATAGTGTGACAGTAAACATATGAGGTGTCTTTGCTGTATGTTGATTTATGCCCCTTCAGATACAAAATGGTGCCCCCAAATGGTATGGCAGGGCCATAATGCAGGTCTGTTTATGGTTTTTTGATGAAACTCCATACTAACTTGCATAGTGGTTGTACTACTTTACATTTCCACTAACAGTGTGTGGAAGTTCCTTTTCCTGTCCCCCTCCTCCCACATCCTTGCCAACATTTGTTGTTTGTTTTCTTGGTGATTGCCTTTATGACCGGGATGAGAGAGCATTATAATTTTGATTTGCATTTTCTTTATGACTAAGGATGTTGGATAGTTCTTTATATACCTACTAGCCATGTGTACTTCTGAGAACTATGTTGAATTCATTTGCCAATTTAGTAATTAGATTATTTATTCTTTTGGTGTTTAAAAATTTGAGCTCTTTGTATATTCTAGATATTGATCCTTTACCCATTAAATAGCTGATAAATATTTTCTCATATTCTGTGGGTTTTCTTTTGATTGTAGTATTATTTCCTTTGATGTAAAGATATCTTTTATTTGATGCAATCCTATTTGTCAATTCTTGTTCTCATCTTTTGGTGTCTATGCCTGAATTTCTCAATATTTTCTCTGTGTTTACATGTAGGACTTCAAAGTTTCAGATTATACATTAAGATCTTTGATCCATTTTGAATTGATTTTTGTACACCGTGAGAGAAAGCAATATAGCTTCATTCTTCTACATGTAGAGAACCAGTATAACCAGCACCATTTGTTGAAGAAGGTGTCTTTTCTCAAAGACTTAAACTTTGGATGAACAATTTTTTCATACTGCTAAAGTTCCCCAGGTACAGGTTATATTAATGTATACTCCCATTAATATAGACACATTCCAAAGTAAGTGTATATAAACATTTGCCTCCAATGCTACAGAATTCAGCATTTTTCATCCTGTCCTATTTTTTCTTATTTTCATGGCTTGGAAAAGGCAAAGAAAATGAATTCTAATTTTTCAGGGAGCATACTGAAATACTGAAGTGGTTAGATAAGCTTTTTTTTTTGGTCTTAAAGAAAATCAAATTTTCCAACTGTTATTCTCTGTATTTTCCCATGGAACTGTAAAGCACAGGAGATGACATTAGATGAGAGCTGAATTCACTCCATTTCTAAGAGCCAAGAACACTTGGTACTACCTCTTATTTGTTCCTTAATTTGGCTGGTGGAGGGGCTAAGGCCATATAGCCATTTGTCTATCAAAACTAAGCCTTTCCTACACTCTGCACATACAAATACACCATATCAAATACCATGATGAATCTGTCTCTTCACAGTAATGGGAAGACTTGATGGTGTGATGATGGTACAAATACCTGACTTATTTGAATTTGATCAAGAATATGAGACATTCTTCCTTTTCTTTTCCACAGACGAAGTAATACTGAGTGGAAGATCTTGAAATGTACTGATTGTGACAACGTCCCATTTCATTTCAGCTTAGGCCTTGCTGTCATGAAAATTTAAATAGTCTAGACTTTGGATGCATACTGATGTCTTACTATTGTTTCATTTACCTTTGTGGGGAAGGCTGTGATTACATCAGAAAGAAACAAAGGTATAGTGTGAAACTGCTTAGGAATGATCAGCACTGTAGTTTGTGGTGGCAGCCTTAGTCATAGTGGAACATCTCTCTGAGTTTTGGGGTTTATCTATCTCCAGGTACTCAGGAGAAGATGCTCCAGTGTTTTTGGGAGTTAGAGACAAACTCTTCTTAGCTAGAGGTCAACACTGAAAGGAAAGTCAAGTCTTATAGTAAGAAGCCTTGTAGTGATATGAATTATTCTCTGATAGTTCTTCTTTTGTCAGGTATTCAATACTATCAGGAAAAAGAAACTGCCCCTTCTAAAAACCCTCCTCAATGTGCTTTGCAGGGATTTAAAGGAAGTGCTGAATCCATGGTTAACACAAAGCAGGACAGAAGAGAGAAGTAGACTGTGATATATCAATCCACAGTAGCCAAATACAGCTCGCAGGATCAGGAAATTTGCAGAACAATAAAGGACGGGTTTGTAAACATGCCCCAGGAAGTCCTAGAAATAATGAAAGGAGTCATGGGGAAAGAAAATGTTGTCCCTGAAGTGACTTACAATATTAATAAATTGGCCATTAAAGGAAAATGTGGCCTAATACCTGGTAAAATCTTGAATAAGTTGGCCATTCCATTTTACAAATATTATTACAAGAAAATTAGCTTTCCAATTTTTGTTCTAAGTATAAATGAGTTTACTTCTTTTCATTATTTTTTCAACCATTTTAAGATTATCTGTGTGCAGTTACCAGAAAAAACATTTTGATTAACTAAGTTCAGTGACACAATTGATTTCACTCAATTGCATCTCATGAAATGAACATTTTCCTCCGTTGTTTTGGAGGAGAAAACACAAGTCTCCCTTAACTCCCTACTTGTGAATTAAAAGATGTAGGTTACACCATGTTTCCTTAAATCCTAACTAATGAACCCTTTATCTCTCTCTTTAAAGTTCTTATCAAAACTGTTAAACAACTATGAAAATTAAACTTTTCCACTACATTCATGGATAACAGGAAATAAAATGGAAAGACTGTTTTCTGTATTTACATGAGATTAGCTAGTAATAATTGTAATGGTAAAAATTTGCATTTTTCATAAGTTTGGATTGTTCGTGAAAGAAAAATGCCATTCCATAAACTTAAATAGTCATTTCCACTATATCAAAGATAAAATTAAGTGAAAATTCTTTTTCAATTTATCAATAAGAATGCAATCAAAGTATTAATGCACACATTCATTAAGATGGATATAAAATATATTTAGTATATACAGATTCCTATAGAATGAGGGCTGTACATAAACATTGAGGCAGTCTACTTTCCTTGATAAGGAAAAAAAAGAGATTATTTTTTCTTCTTCTGCCATAAAATTCCTTCTCACTGAAGTAAAACCAAATAAACATAGATGTTCAGTTTGTTTCTCAATCATTTGTTTTATTAAAGTATATCCTCAACTAAGGACTCTACCAAAAGCCAAAATAAGCTCCTTCATTACAAAAAGAGTTGCAAGAGAAGGCATAATTACTGAGAGAAGATAAGGTTTCCCCAATAAAGATTTTGTATGAAGTTGTTCGCTGCGTTTGCAGAAGATAATCTCACAGACCTCCCATCATTATGCTCCTATGAACTTATGATTTCCAAGGGCAATTCATTAATGTTTCTATATTTCATCCATTTCAGACTTAAACCTGTTTCAAGATTTAGAGTAAAATATGCTCACTCACTTTCAAGTTTAAAAAAAAAAAGGTTAGAACATAACATTTCATCCTTTAAAAAAATCAGCCTTCTATGTGCTGCTTTTGCTCAAATATTAAAATCTTGTGTCAAGATTTTATCTTTGGCAAAGCAGAAAAATGAACTTGGGTTTAAGGATTTAACTTTTTCATGAGTTATCAGAATTTCAGCAGGAACTAGATCTTTATATAAAGTGGTATAGGAAAAACACAGCTCCTCTAAAATTACCCTTTTGAAAGTGAGTCTGGGAAGGATATGACCAACCCATAACAATTCAGTTGAAGTCTACATCCTCCCTAGAGCCTATGCTACAAATTAAGGTTTTCAGATTCAGAAATTACAACAAAGAGAAGGATGGAGGATGATAGATATGGCGGGTTGAATTTAATGTTTTCTACAAGAGTAATCTTTAGGATGAACATATAGGCCAAAAGACAATTTCAGGGGGCCTCTGTGGATGTTCTTATAAGCCATTGTAATTTCCAAGCAGAAACTTCCACAACCACCAACCTCCCCCTTGCCTAGAATCAAATATGATTATCTTTGCCTGTTCCACTTTCAGACTCTACTGCCAGGATATCCTTTTTCAGTTTATCTTTAAGATATGGAAAAAAATGACCAAATTCTCACACTCAAAGAGGTCAAAGAGTTCTTATGTCAATAATATAAATGCCATTTTCTCTATCATTTGCAAGTTTATGTTAACTGTAACCAGCTAGCCAGAGATAAACACAAACATAGCCACCAAGTGGATGGACCTAATTAAAAGAAGGAATTCAAATTTTATAATGATCAAATATTTATTTGCAAGAAGACATTTTATTACCATGAAACCCCTACTAAACTTGAGATACTTATCTCAGTCTGTATGTTTCCTTAAAGAAACTCTTTTCCTGTTTAAAATCACTCTTGCAGAGCAGGATTAGTCTGCTATAGACCAGATTCCCAAGAGAGATTAAATAGGTCTTCTGATTAATGTTTTGTTTGGGTATGTATCACTTACCTGAAACAGAAAGGCTTGTTGTAGAATTGAAATGTCTTTGATGTGGCTGTTTACTGTCATGTTCACACTTTCCCAGGAGACTCTAAAGTGGGTTTGCTGTTGATGGTTGCCTTGCTCACAAGAGAGACCTGTTAATCAATATCAGAATCAATCTTATTGTGAATTTTTGTTGGACCAGAAGTTGAGAAGACAATTAGAGGTGACATGAATTAAAATAAATCTGTTTACTACAACCTCAAACCAAACACTTGTATTTTTTTAAGTGAAAGTTTTAAAGATACAGACAGGAAACAAAAAACATGAACTCTCAAATTTTAATTCAAGTGGGAAGTTATTGCTGAAGGAAGTAAAGATGGATTTAAATGATACAGGAAAATTAGTTTTCAGAGAAAATAAATGTTTACTGAGAATTTCTGGAATTTGATGGAAATACTCCATAATCAACAAAATAAATAAAAACAAAAGAGAAAACCTGAAATCACATTAGTTCATGCAGCTGTACTCAAAGGGGACAGAATATGCAAAGATTTGTAGCAAGAACTTCAAAAGAAATATTGCTTTCTTTCAGAGACTTGAACTGAATGGAATAGTATTTAAGTTCCTATTTATTTCAGAAAACATTTCAAATGCTTAAGGCTTTTTAAACCTTTTTTTTTTTTTTGAGAAATTATATGAATTTAGTTCTGATTTAGGCTGCTTCCCTCATATGGGATAAGATGTAGTTAATGGTTAAGACATTAATTCATATTTGAACTTGGTTTAAGTTTAGTGCAAAAGTCTTTCAAGTAGGTACAATTTGGAGTTTATGTTTTTCTAGGTGAAATACTGCTCCAATATACCATTTCCAAGTTGGTAGATAGACAGCAGACCCCAAAATGAAGATAGGCATAGCATTCTACTACCAATGTGAATAAGTAATTGTTCACTTACATCATTACATCAAGTATGTGAATTTGCTCAATGATATGAAAATTAAGCAATAGTTAATCCCAATGTCCAACACAAGGTTGACATTGAAAAGGAGGCTGCTATGTTCAAAGGTAGGTTACTCCATCAACCTTCATTAGGAGGGTACTATCAAAACCCAGAAGGAAAGAAGTGTCGGTGAGGATGTAAAGAAATTGTATTCTTTGAGCACTGCTGGTAGGAATAAAAATGGTGTAGCTACCATGGAAAATAATATAGTAATTTCTTAAAAAATAAAAAATAGAATTCCATCTGATATAGCAATTCTACTTCTGGGTATATAGCAGAAGAATGGACAGGAGAGATTAGAAGATTTATAAGCACTCATGACTGCAGCATTTATTCACAATAGGTAGAAGGAACTCAAGTATCAAATACAACTCATTGACAATTAAATGGATAAAAAACATGTGAGATATATACACAATAGATATTATTCAATCTTAAAAAGGAAGGTAGCTCTCCCACATGGATAAGATTTAGGAGCTTGAGCTAAGTACAGTGAGCCAGTTGCAAAAGAACAAATACTGTATGTATCCATTAAATGAGGCACCGAGAGCAGACAAACTGATTGAGACATAGAGGACGAGATTGTTGCTAGAAGAGAGGAGAAAGCAACACGGTGCTATTATTTAATAGGAATAGAATTTCAGCTTTGTGACATGAGAATGATTCTGTGGATGGATGGTGGTTTGCATGGCACAGTAATGGGAGTGTACTCAATGACACTGAACTAACTGTATGCATAAAAATGATCAAGGAGCTACATTTTATGCTATGCACATTTTACCACAACTAAAACTGAACAAAAAAGTTGATATTCTGGTAAAATTATGGGACAAACTTTAGTTCCACATTTTATTTTATTTGGATTTATTAATACCTTGAAATATTTCTGAGGGATGATGAAAAAGGCTTTTCTAAGAAATTATTAGAGTTTTATATAATAGACTCAATCTATTATTTTTTGAAAAAGTACTTCTCTTTTAACATCATTGATGTGTGATACTAGATTATGATTTAACTATATGTTATGAAGTCTAATTTGTCATTTGATTTATTATTATATCTGTATATTTTTATAATTTCTGAATTCTCAGAGTTAGGGAGTGAGAAAATATACTTTAAAGTTGGGCCTACTACCAGGAGCTGGTGGCTCACGCCTGTAATCCTAGCTACCAGGGAATCAGAGATCAGGAGGACTACAATTTGAGGCCAGACAAAGGGAAATAGTTTGTTAGACTCAATCTCGAAAATACCCAACACAAAAAAGGGCTGGTGGAGTGGCTCAAGTGGTAGAGTGCTTGCCTAACAAGTGTGAGGCCTTGAGTTCAAATCCTAGTACCACCAAACAAACAAACAAAAGTTCGGCCTCCTTAGATGCCAACTCTTTGGAATGAATTACAGCTGTATTTTAAATGCTGAGGTTATAGGGAAGTGATATACTGAAAATATTTGGTTTATAAAATAGATTTCTTATAGTTTATTTGCATGCCATAAAAGACACAAGGTATAAATGCACAATTTAAGGAATTTTAGTAAATGTAAACAGCTGTGCATCTAACAGAATAGTCCCATTTTAGAACATTTTCATCACCAGAATGTTCCTTTGTGTTTGTTTGCTCTCAATCCTCTCTATCACCTCTACCTAGGAACCCTACTCTGCTTTCTTTATAGTTTTGTCTTTTTGGAAATGCCATGCAAACAGAATTATACAATATGTAGACTTGAGTCTATTTTCTTTCACATAGTGTAATGTTTTGAGGTTCATCCATTTTGTACAATGTATCAGTAGTTATTTTTTATATTGGTGAATAGTATTCCATTGTATGAATATGTCACATTGTGTTAATCCATTCACCAGTTGATAGACACTAAAAGTGTTTGTAGTTTGGGGTTATTGTAAAGAATTGTTACCAATATTCACATTTAAGTCTCTGGATAAAAGTTTTCAATTTTAGTAGATTCTGAGGCCTGGAATTGATAGGCTATAAAATAAGTTTTACCTTTAACTTCTTAAGAAACTGCCAAGCTGTCTTGTACAATGTCTACATTGATTTCATTCTACTGTAATGTAGCAGGGTCTAGTTTCTCCACATTCCTACCAACATTTGGTATTATGAAGGATTTTTATTGTAACCAGTCTAGTGGTTGTGCAGTAATATTTCAGGTACATTTTAACTCGCATTTCTCAAATAATTACTTTTGTTGAACACCTTTACATGAGATTATTAGCCCTTGTATATTTTCTTATGTGAATGTATTTTGTCACTTTCTTTTGTTTTTCTTGAGCCAGGATCTCACTATGTAAGTTAGGTTGAACATGAACTCTCAATCCTCCTGCCTCCACCTTCCAAGTGCTAGAATTACAGGTGTGGTATCATGCCAAGTTATTTGCCACCTTTTAATTAGATTGTCTTTGTATTCGTGAGTTATAAGAGTTCTCTAAAGTTTCTGCTGAAGTGTCAGATGAATGATTTTTTTGTCTCGTCACTATTTTTTCAGTACTGTCAAGGTCAAATGTTTTCAATTTGCTTTTTTTTTCTTTCAAAAAGTATGCTTTTTGAACCTGACCTGAAAAGTGTTTGCCTAACCTAAGGTCACAAAGATTTTTCTCTTATGTTTTCTCAAAAGTATTATAATTTTAGCTCTTCTACTAAAGATCTATAAGACATTTTTAGTCAACTTTTATGTATGGTGTAAGATAAGGGTGTCTGTGATGTGTTTACATATACATGTTCAATTGTGCTGGCACCACTTGTTGAAAAGTCTGTCCTTTCACCTTGAATTACCTTGAAACCACTGTCAAAAATTCAAGTGAGTATGAACTTGAGGGTTTAGTTCTAAGTAGGCCAATACTATAGTATTTTGATTGCTGAAGTTTTAGAATAAGGTTTGAAATTTAAGGCAGCAAGTTCTTTATAAAAACTGTTTTGGTTATTTTGGGTCTTTTATGTTCAATTTATAGATAAGTTTGTAGAGAATTGCTATCTTAATATGAAGTGTTCAAATCCATAAATATGAGATTTCACTGCATGGGCCTCCCTTTGTTTCTCTTACTATTATTTGTTGTTTGGTTGGTTGGTTAGTTGGTTTGCAGAACTAGGGATTAAGTTTAGGGCCTTGCAAGTACTCTACCACTGATCTACATCCCTAGCCCTTCTGATCATTGTTTTGTAGTGTATAGTGTGCAGGTTTGTACTTACTTCATTAACTCTATGCTAAAACGTCATTCTTTTTCATATTATACATAAATTGTTTTCTTAGTTTCATAGTCCAATTGTTCACTGCTAATATAAAGAGGTGGAAGGAGTTTTTGTACAGATTTCATATCCTATGACTTTCAGTATCATTTATTAGTTCAAGAACCGTGTTGGTACATTTTAAACGGTCTTCTACATACGGAATTGTTTTTATTTCTGAGTAAATGCTGTTTTATTTCTGTTTTTCAAACCTATATGACTTTATTTTTCTTGCCTGATTACAGGGGCCAGAATTTTTGGTAAACTACTGAAGTGCTAATAGTGGGCATCCAGGCCCTTGTTCATGATCTTCGATAAAAACCAATCAGTCTTTAATAATTAACTGTAATTTTAGTTTTAGTTTTTCATAGTACCATTTACCAGATTGAGAATACCCCCTTCCAGGATTGTGAGAGTTTTAAATCATTTCAGTAGGTATTGAAGTTAGTTAAATTCATTTTAATTGCCCTTTATTGTTATTATCATTCATTATATTAATTGGTTTTGGCCAACTGTACTTTCCATGGTTAAATTCCACTTTATCATTGTTTATAACCTAAGTAATATGTTTCTGGTATTGGTTTGTTAATATTTTTAAGAATTTTTGCACCTATATTCACAAAGAATATTGCCTATAGTTTTCTTTTCTTGTGTTATGTTTTCTGACTACCGTATAAGAGTGATTCTAGACTCAGATGATTTGGAAAGTGTGTCCATTTTTATTATGTGAAAGAGTTTGTGTAGGTATAATTTTATTCTTCAACTATGAGAGAAATAATCTGTGGAACCATTTTTATTGTAAGATTTTTTTAATTACTAACTACCCATTAAGTTTTTTTTTAAATCATGTTTAAAGTTTTTGCAAGTTTATTTTTACTTCTTGAGTTAGTTTTGGTAATTTATGTGTTTCTTGATATTTGTCCATTTTACCATAGTTTCTACTTTGTATACATTAAAATATGATATTCTCTTGTAATTCCACTTTCTCTAGGTAAGGAATGGTTCCCCTATTTTCAACCTGATTTCTTCATTTTTGTCATTTTTCTTTCCCTTGTTCTGTCAAGCTAAATTTTCATCAATGACACTGATTGTTTTTTCAAAGAACTAATTCAAGATGTCATTGATTTTCTTTGCTGCTTTTCTGTTTTCTGCTCTGATCTTTTTTATACCCTTATTTATACATTGGGTTTAGTTGCTCTTCTTTCTCCAGTTTCTTGAAGTAGTAACTATGTTACAGTTTGAGGCTTGCCTTCTTTTCTAACACAGGCTTTAAAGGTATTAATTTGCTTCAAAGCTTTGCTGTAGCAGCACCTTATAAATTTTGCCACATTATATTTTCATTTTTATGTTGTTCAAAACCTTTATCAACTTGTATTATAGTTTATTCTTTGTCTTATTGGATATTTGCCAATGAATTATTTAATTTACAAATATTTTAAGATTTATCTCTCATTTAGCTCAATTTTTTAATGATTAGAGAATGTTTTAGTCATTTTGAATTATTGAAATATTTTTTATAGTTTAATACATAGTCTTTAATAAAGAATATTTTTTGTGAGCTTGAAAATAATGTTTATTCTGCTAATGCTGGGCAAAATGCCATATAAATGTTAGTCTTCTTTATCTTTGATGGTCCTCTGTCTAGTTGTACTAGCAATTATTGAGAGTGATACTCTTCATCTATAATTTTGAGTCATCTACTTCAATTCCACTTGGTTTTTCCTTCACATATTTTAAGACTCTGTTGCTTCTGAATATTAATATAGCCATTACATTTATTTTAGGATTAGCAAATAGTAAACACTAACTTTTATTCTTACCTTTTAACCTGTGCATTTTTTCTTATTTTTGTTCATTCTCTCTCTCTCTCTCTTCCTTCTTTTTTTACCTTTGATAGAATCTCAGTATGTTGTTCAGTTTGATCTCATGATCCTCCTGGTTCAACCTCCTGAATAATGAGACTGCAAATTTGTGACACTACGCCCTGCTGGTTTTGCATTTGAATATAAAATGTGTCTCCTGCAGACAGTACATCATTGGATCTTGCTTTTTGTCTAGATTGCCAATCTGTGTTTTGATTAGAATGTTTATACTTTTCACATTTAATATAACCGATATGAAGGATTTACATGTGACATTTTGCTATTCATTTTCTATCAAGTTTTAGGACATTTTGTCCTTTTACTCCTCTTTTATTTCTTGTGTGAAATATTTTTCAATGTATCCTTTTAGTTCCTTTGTTGATTTTTTGATGGATGTATTTTAATTATCCTTTAAAAGTGCTCTAGAAATTACAATGTGATTTTAACTTATCAAAATCTACCTCATGCTAAAAGTTCATTAAATCCAGCTAAATACAGCAATTTGGCTCCTTTATACACTGATTTCTTCACTATTATTTTGTGCTACTCTGTATGAATAGTTTTTCCAAGAATGTGGAGTTGGAAAAGAAAACATATTACCTAGTGTTTTATATTTATTCAAATGCTTCCAAGTTCTTGTGCTCATTTCTTTTGGAATCGTGTTACCAAATCCTTTCTTTCCTCTGGTGAACACTGCTAGGGAAGAATTCTTTTAGCTTTTGTTTATCTGGGTATATGTTCTTTTCATATTCATTTTTGAAGGATACCTTTGTTTAACATAAAATTCTTGACTTACAGGTTTTGTTTTTTTTCCTTTTAGCACTCTGAATTTGTCACCTTACTGCCCTCTTCCTTTCTTTTAAAACAGTGAGGTGGCATATTCAAATTGAAAGTGAGCAGTTCATGATACTGTTCATGATAGGTCTATTTTTTCCTGTTACTTTTGAGAGTTTTCCTTTGTTTTTGAATTTAAGAGCTAATGATCTAAGTGTGAATTTGTTTACCTCATTATTTTGGTTTGTTGAACTACTTGGATCTATAATTTTTAAGTATAACTTATTTCCTTTTTTTTCTTATGCTCCCCATTGTCTCATTTCCTTCCTGGGACTCTTTTATACATATAATCATATATTTACATATTGTCTATGGACTGCAATATTCATAGATTGTCTGTGGGTCTGCAAGGCTATTTTCATATCATTGAATCACTTATCTCTGTGTACTAATGATTAGATAATTTCTATTGATCTGCCATCCAGTTTACTGATTCTTTCTCCTGCTAAATAAAATCTGCTATTGAGCTTAGTGAAATTTTATTTTGGCTACTGTACTTCCAATTCCAGAAAATTCATCTGGATTTGTTTCTAAATTCTATTTTTTGAGATTCTGTATCTGATGAATGATTCTTGTAAGAAGTGCTCAAACTGCTCAAACTGCTTTTGCTGAATCCTTACTTGGTCTGTCTTTGCTCTAAACCATTTTCTTTGCAGCCAGCATGCACCTTGGATTTCAGAAAGGACAGAACTGATAATGTCTTTATGACAAGGAACCAGAGCCACCTGGAGCTGCCACCAAATCAGTGAGAACAATTTACATCCTAAACCAGAGTATTGCTCTCAAACAGGAACCACATTACTCCCTCCAGGTGATAACTTCCCAGAACTGGATCAGACTGCCTACCTGACCAAGATTGCAGGCTCCATCAGTCATGAGACCAACCAGACCACACCTATGACTGGGACTGTTTAACTGTATATACCTTTGTTCCCTGCCCACACTTCTTTTGTCTGTTTAAAACTATAGCTCATGTCTGTATCCAAAGATGGCTGAACATGAGCTGAATGCTAACTCTGCCTCTCCCCAGGGCATATCCTGAGCCATCTAATATACCTCTTTCTCTGCCTTCATCATGCCTCTTTATTGGGCACTTTAGGGGCCTGTGGCTGGACCTAACTGTGGAATCTCAAGAGTTTGGACCTTGGGTCCAAAACTCTGGTTTCAATTCCTTTAATGGTTTCCTTTAATTCACTGATTATAATATATATATATATGTATATATATATAATATGTATATATAATATATACATTTATAATAGCTTCTATAGAGTTTTAATGGCTAATTTCATTATCAATCCACTTTGAGAGAATTTATATTGATTGTCTTTTATTTCTTGCCCATAGGTCACATTTTTCATTACTTTATGTGGTGGTAAATATTATGTATCAATATGATGTGTCAAGATGCCTAGATTTTGATCAAACATTAATTTAGAGATTTCTGTGGAAGTGATTTTGATGAGATTAAGATTTAAACCAGTGGAATTTGAATAAAGCAGATGATTCTCCATAACGAGTGTAGGTCTCATCTAATCAGTTGAATGCTCTTGATAGATGGAAGACTGATCACGCTAAGAAAGAAGGAATTTGACCAGTATTTTAGAATTGAACTGAATTTCAGATATGAACTGAAATTCTCCTAGTCTCCAGTATGCTGACCTACCTAATTAGAGTTTGGATTCACCAGCTTCCATTTCATGTCACAAAAGGAACTTCATTAAAATAAATCTATCTATCTATCTACCTATCTATCTGTCTATCCATTCTATTGGTTATGATTCTGTGGAGAATCCTGACTAATACACTTTGCATATTCATAACTTTTGTTAAAAAGTAGACATTTGAAGAATTTTGTTTTGTTTTGTTATGGTGACTAGATTATATTTAATCTGTGACATTTGTCTCCTTCACTGTGTGATCAGTGATGTCTCCACATCTTATTTATTGATTGATTGATTGATTGATTGACGTATTTTTACAGTGCAAGGATTGAACTGAGGGCCTTGCGCATTTTAGGCTATTGTTCTACCATTGAGTTACACCCCGAGGCTTGCACTATTTTTAAACTCCTATTTTAAAGTTTAGTTTTCTCAACTTTGCCTCTATTTTTTTTCGTATTTATAGGTCATCTAATGATTAGTCACAGGTTGTGCTCAGACATCTGGAGCTTTCTATGTGTCTGTCCAGAACACAGTCAATGTTATGAAAACACTACTGGACTTGGGTTTTCCAAAGTCCACTTCATATAAAATCATCCCTCTCCAGCAGCAAAGCTGCTGTCCTTCATAGCTAGCCCCATCTGGTCACATTAATTGTCATTGAGGTAAGAGAACTATCAAGACTATATGAAATCTAATTGTTCTTATACAAAGCTTAGCAGTTTTTCATAAATAAATAATTTCTAGTTCATTGTCAGTGGTCAGTTTCCAGAGATCTGAATGATAATTTTGTCCAATTTCATAATTTTTTTTCTGGGAGAAGATTGGCTGATTTTTTGCTATGCCCACGAATCCCATTCTGAAAGACCTGTTTCTTTTGAATCTGTATCCTCAATGTCATCTCCCTTAACTCATTCAATAGGCCTTCTGCTCTGACCACCTACAGCAAATGTCACAGGTGTCTCTTCTTATCCGTAGACCATTTGATATCTTTAAACCTGTGTTACACATGAAGCTGTAGAAATCAAATTTGTCACATTTGCAGAGAACTCAAAGTTTGAAGTGAAAACTAATGAGATAAATTATAAAAATCCGGAATCAAAATTCACCACTGTTTGAAAAAAATAAAGATTAACATAAAACCCATTATCTGTGGCATGAAGAAGGATTACAGTGCTTTTCTATGACTTACGTTACTTTTCTCCAGACACCTTACCAACCACCAAACCAGGTATCTATGTACAGATTCTTTTCCTCATTTTCAACGAGATGTTTAAGCTCTTTTATCAGGTAATCTTCATGGATGTGTCTATTTTATTTCTTCCCAAATATTAGGCACTGAACAAAAACGTGCTTCATAATTCAAAACAGAATGTTCTCAGATTCCTTTTCTACTTCTAATACTTTCTTTATAAAAATTCTCAGCTTCTTTCTAAGAAATAACAATTTTCTTCTGCTTTGTTGTAAGAAAACTAGGAGAAATGTTGGATTTTCCTTATCTCTTACTCCCGTGATATGTTATGTTAGTTATCTTTAAAATCTTATCTTTAAATTTCTGATTTTACTAACCTAACATAGTTCATATCACCTTCTACCTGCTATCACAGTAGCCTCACAGTGCTCACCTGAGATTGGCCAGAACAAGTGGTATGATTTTAGATTCAAGGATAGGCAAGAATGTGCAGTTCAAGTTCATTTACTTTGATTTACTCTTGAAGTAACTAGAAAACAGAGGGCAAAATATATGAAACAGATAAAGATGCAAATTGTGGTCGCAGTTCCTAGGTTTTCTTTGTATCTTGTGGAGGCATGCTCAGATTGCAGCCTTGGCAGCCCACATAGTTTGGGATATCCATTAAGATGAAGAAGCCAAGAATGACATCACTGTCTTTTATATATCAGCGCATCAGTACCCAGAAGCAATGAATTTTATCATACAACTCTGCTGTTGTATGATAATTCTGCTACTTAGTAAGCCTGATATTTAAGTACAGAGCTTTGAAATTCTTGCTGTGTTTTATTTATAAGAGTTGTCTACATTCACTATTCAGTATTCTTTTGCCATTCACTATTAGACTTGTTTTACTCTTTATCCCCAAAGAACTCCTGGTTCTTAGTTTTTTTTATATTCTTAATGAACTCTACACTGATAGATTTTATGGCCAGTTCTCTCTCCTCATATTATTTGTGCCATCTAAGAATTAGACACTACATCTTCCTTGATACGCTGCCAATTAGCATCTAAGTGTGTGCTTTATACTTCATTTGCTGTTTCAGGGGCACCCTTTTCCCTTCTCAGTTCTGCGTTTAGCCCTTTGAGGCTACCCTGTGTGCATTATACCAAAAGGTTCCTATGTCTTCTGGGTTTTAGAGACATTCAGTCAATTGGAAGCTCTGGAAAGAGATGGGTGGGAGGAGAGACAATGAGGTCAGGAGTTTATTCTCCTGGCTCCTTTCCTTCAGGGTCATCTTGAACTAATTCTGTCCCTTTTTGAATAATAGCTCACTCTATACAGCTCTCTCAGGTTACAATAAGCACTCTCTCTCACATGTCTCATCAAGTCTAACACTAAGACACTCCACTGTCTCTTGTGGTTCCACAACACCCACTGTTCAGATTTGGGTCAATTATGTTGCCCAAAGGTCATGTGCTAATGGCCTTATCACCAGCCTGTGGCACTACTGGGAGATGGTACAACCTTTAAAAGTTGGGGGTCTAGTGAAGGAAGTAGGTCATTGAGGAAGGGCCCTTGGAGGGCATATTGGGACCATGGTTCTTTCTTCTCTCTCTCTCTCTCTCTCTCTCTTTGCTTCCTGGCTATCATGAGGTGAATTGCTTTCCTCTGCCACATACTCACTACCATGATCTGCCTTACCAAAGGCCCAAATCAAAGAGGACCACAGACTGAAACTAAAGCATGAGCCAAAATAAGTGTTTCCTCCACTGAAATTGGTTATATCTGAATTTTTTGTCACAGTAATGGAAATCTGATTAACATACCCACACATGTAACCAACTATCAATAATTCTCACCACTTCTACTTCCACAGGTATCACCTTATACAAACCTCATTGCTCATTAGAGTATTGCAGGAGTCTCAGGAGGTAACTTCCCAACTACAACAAGTGTTTCTTCAACACAGCAGTCAGAACGGCCCTTTTAAAATCGAAGTTAATATTATATACTGCATCCATGTCATTCCAAATACAAACGAAAGTTCTTAACCATTTTCTACAAGGCACTGCTGATCTGGCCCATTACATCTGTGATTCTACCTCCTATCAGGATCCTCTGGTTCACTACATTTCACAGTCACTAGCCTCCTACAAGCTAACATCTTTCTCCTCCCTGAGGGCTTTTGTGCTACATGTTTTAGAACACTCAGGTCCCACATACTGCAGGTCTCTGCTTATCTACCACTTCATTGAAGAGGTCCATCCTGCTTAACCTTCTAAAGCTTACATCCCATTCTCTATCTGTTATCCTCCTTTCCACTTATTTTAAAAATATTTTTAATAGCTTTAGTCACATTCTAAACCACCGTGATGTACTTAATTGTTATATTTACTGACCATGATTCTGTTTCTGTGTTAGGAAGCAAGTTCCATGAACTCAGAAATCTTGCCCTGGAGCAGTGTCTGGTACAAAAGATATATATATAATTAATCATTGCTAACTGAGTGAACATAGCACTGCAATAATCTCCTTTCTTCTGTACCTGTGCCAAAGGACCCAAGAATTTTCCATTTGAGTCCACTGGGACTTTTTACTCTTCCTAGGGACTTTCCAATCCACACTTACCACAACCTAATTCATCTTTTATGTTATTCTTCTTCTACCAATAATACTTCAGTCTTCCACAAAATAACTCAGGCCAAATGAAACTCTCTTACATCTATCAAAATGCATTCTAACATCAAATAAAGTATCATATTATACTGGTATACTATTTGTGTTTTATATATATATATGTCATATATGCATACATAATATGTATGTATATGTTATATAATCCTATAAGTTTGTATGTCTTATGAGAATTATGCCATTTCATTTTTATGACCTCAAAATATCATATAGAGAATGACCAAAAGATGTAAAATTCAATTTGAAATGTTTAAAAATGATTAATAAATCTTTGATTCATCCAACCTTACCTAAAATATTTCCGTCAAAAAAAGATCAAATTTTGCCAAGTGTGTATTACCTTATATTTTTTTACTTACATAAAACTTATAATATGCTTACCTACAATTTTCTATTTCTTATAATCTTGCTCTAAAGCATTTTTAGATCAGACACTTGGGGGGCTATTTATAGATTTTATACATTTCATTCAACTTCGAAAGGTTAAAGCCTTTAGAAAATATATCATATGAATGTTCCCAAATAATCACCTAATTGAAAACTACAAACACATGCAAAATAGTATCTAAGAATTCTTCTCTTAATATGTTGCATGGTCGTTAATGTTCCAAAAGTTATTTCACATGTGTTTTGGGACATGGAGTCAGTTGTCCAATTTGTGTTTATTACCTAAAAGTATTAATATGTTGATTCCACATGGAATTGGGTGGTTGGGGATATCTATGGAACATCTAGTTTGACTTAATTAATATATCTTTCTTTAATGATAAAATGTGAATTATTGGTAATTAATAATACATATTATTACATATGTCAGTCTGGGCTCTAGGAAGAGGAACTCATAAGTGCTAATTCCAAGCTGTTGTTTTGCCCAAGGAATTTGATTCTTTACCAGCTTTGTTTTGAAAACAGAGAGGAATAGAAGGGCTGGGAGGAACAGACGGGCAGCACTACAGTTGGGCTCTACTGACCAGCCCAATAGCACATATGTGTCCTCTCTGTAATTAGAGTTCTGTGCTTCTGTTGATTGATACTTTTTCCATTATTTGATCACCCTAGAATTGGTCACTTAGTTTTATTAATTCTTTTCAATTCTCACTCTAATTGCTTAACCTCCTGTTAAAAAATTAATGTGTTTATATCAATTTTTAATGTTTTAATATTCATTCCAACTATCTGATACTTACTATCTGACTTAATCACTGTGCTACTTTGAAAATAATATTTCAGTGTGGATTATTAATAACAATGTGATTTTCCTCCAATCCTTCTTCAAGGTAATAGGTTTAAAATTTTCTCTTCTGACATACTCAGAGTAACAATACTTAACACTCCTATCTGGTCTGCTTCCCTTTCCCATTTTTCTCCTGCCTTCCAAATCCAATGCCATTCACTATTACTTGCCTGTTCTTCTCTGTCACTACTCTGCTCTCTGCCTTTCTTCCAAACCATCTTTGCTTCTTCCTTCAACAAAGTTCACATAAAAGAGACACTTGGTGGTGAGAAGAACTTATAGTGACATCATTTCAATGCAAAGTACAAATGCCAAAGCTCTCTCAGGTAGTAAAATTGGCAGCAGTATAATATAGTGGCTTAAAGCACAAACTCTAAAATGTGCATTTTTACTTTGTCTCTTCTGGAATATGTGATTTTTATCTTAGTTTCTAAGAGGCTCAGTTTTCTTAATTATATAAATGGCTGTGTAAACATGAAATGCGTTAATAGTTAATATATTCTTAGTATATAAAGTATTTAGAATAATACCTGATGCATAGTGAGTGCTAGTTATACTATTATTGTAATTATTATCATGCTGTTATACTACTACTGATGCTATGTATAAGCTACAGCTACCTCAAACACTACTGTTATGAAACTCACAACAATGAATGAGAAAGGGATTTCATCGCAAATGATGCTGGATTATACTCCCCGTTACACAAAGAGAAAAGCAAAACAACTCATAAACAATGCCACATGTCACATTGATCAATATGCACATATATAGTTTGTCTTAAAATAAAATGAGGTTTACAAAGTGTAATTATGATTAGTAATACTAATAATTTCCCTCAAACTCTTTTTTGGAGGAAGAAGCCTCATCCTATAGTTTTTGAGTTTTTTTAAGTACTTACAAAATATCTTAGTTAACTTTACCCTCTCCATCATTATCCTTTATCCTCTCACCCCCATTCTTAAGATAGTTGCACAAGTCTCATTTTTTTCATTTTTATACATGAGCACATAATATTTCCACCATATTCACTCCCTACACGTGATTCTTATTGATCAGCTTTTGTGCTATTTGCTTAATCTGTAAAATTTTCTATGACCTTTGAGAAAACTTGATGCCAACATCACCAAATCAATAATATCATTCTGGTCTACAATTATAACAAGCCCTACCAAAAAACAAAAGTAGCATGTTCATTAAGGAAGGGACATCAAAGCTATAATGAATTCTTAGTACTGTGACAATACCCAGAGTCGAACTACTTCAGACTCTCATTTGGTCTTTGGGAATTTTTATCCTTCATCACAGTTGCATCAGCCATGTAAGGAACTGGAGCATCTTCCTTTCCACTTACACCACCATTGGATCTTTTTCATCGTTTAATAATATCTGGGGAGTCTTGGATACAAAATGAAGTCGTTTTTCTCATTAAAAAAGAAATAGAGAAATGAAAACACAGACCTTATAAATTATATATTTAAGACCAGCACTTGTAAATTGAGATGTCATTAACAAGATTAGAGACATAAGAATAAACAATTACAACAACTTCATGATAAAGTGCCAACTCACATTTATTGTATCCCAATAAAAGCAGGCTCTGTGTTAGTCAGTCTGTGGTAGATTAAAAAAAGAAATAAGAGAAAATTCTTTTTATCATGATCATAGGCACTGCTCTAAATGCTGGGGACGTGAGGATTGATGAAACACGTTTAAGTCCTCACAAGCAACTGGGAGACAAAGCTGTAGATAACTGTTGAGAATTTCTAGCTTAATTATCAGAAGATATAACACCATATAAAAAGCTTGGCTTGAATTTCACCACCAAAATCCATGCCTTGCAGTGCAGAATCTCAGAATCAAAGCATGGAGTGAGAGAAACCAGACCACAAAGAATACGTTCTTTCTGTTTGCATTTGAATAGAGTTCAAAAAGAGGCAACCCCAAGCTATAGTGTCAGAAACAGGGACAGAGCACAAAGGGGCAGTTCTGGAATACTGGTGTGGTAATTTTCAGTTTCTTGGTATGGAAGATGATTATATGAGGCTGTCCTTTGTACAAACTTTTATTTTGGATGATACTTGGGTTTGAACTCAGGCCCTCAAACCTGCTAGCCAGGTGCACTACCACTTGAGCCATGCCTCCAAAGCTTTTAACTTTAATTATTTTTCTGACAGGGTCTTGCATTTTTGCCTGGGGCCAGCCTGGTGTACTCCTACCTGTGGCCACCCACATAGCTGGCACCATAGGAAACTACCACCATGCCTGACTTAGCAGTTGAGATGTGGTCTCACTAACTATTTGCCAGGGCTGGTCTCAAGTAGTTGGGGTTACAAGGGTGAGCCACCGCACTCAGCATGATTGGTACTCTTTTTAATTTAATTAAAAAAACACTGCTTAGTATAATTCTAAGAACCATTCCTCCGACATATCTCCGAATTCCTAGAGTGAAGCATAATAACATTCTCTTGA
Source organism: Castor canadensis (assembly GCF_047511655.1). NCBI lineage: Eukaryota > Metazoa > Chordata > Mammalia > Rodentia > Castoridae > Castor > Castor canadensis. The sequence goes on along the minus strand of NC_133388.1, from coordinate 79,089,755 downwards.
TTTCTCTTCCTCCATGCCTCCTGTCTTCGCTGAGTGTGTCCTCATGTCACAAAAGACTAACTCAAATGTAACAGGTAGGCACTTCCTTTGGTTCTGTTGAAGATCTATTAACATGGAGATTTCATTGGTTTCATAGACTTTATTGGAGACTTGGGAAGCTCTGTAATTATGCATGTAATTTTAGACATAATAGGTATTATTGTTCATCAACATTTCCTTTGTCTACCACCATTATGGAATTTCAATGCGTCTAGGTCAATGCTCTCTATATCTACCATTTCAGTCTTTTCTCCTCTATATTTTCCTCCATCCCTGCATGTCATGGACCCTGGTGTACTACCTCTTTCTTTCCAACTGACTTGACTCCAGCTGTGGCTCCAGAGAGCAGTTCTGTGTGCGCTTTGACTCACTGCATTCTCTCAGCATCTCATCTCAATCATACACCCAGCATCAGATCCTTATACAACTCTGATGCTGTGGCATAGGATGTCAGGCCAATTCTGGACCCAAGCAAAACCCAAACATGCAGGATAGTTAACATCTTCTGACACAATCCTTAACCAATAGCAAGCTGATGGAATGTTACTCTATCAATTTTCACGTGGAAAATTCTGTGAAGCTATTTATGTGTTCCTCAGAAGTTTCTGGAGTGATTATTGCTGCAGCAGTGACCAACTTGATAACACACCTCCTTTTCTGTTCTACTGTTACTGATTGCTCACTGTTGCTCACTGTGATAATCTTCCACATAAACTAACTTTGCAGAAGTGTTTTTCTGAGGCATAGCTTTCTGGATGGAACCACATTTAGGAGCAGTTAGTACCTAGAATGTAGATACATAGAATAGAATTCCAGCTAATAGAAACAAACACCTCACAAGTAGCAGGCCATGGGATGATGATGAAGCCCTGGTATGCTGTAACATCACAATGATCAGGTCTCTTACTTGTGGTAGAATAGGATAAGGCTAAGTGAAAGTGCTGGGTTATTTAGTGGCTATCATACGTCAATGGTGGAAGTCATAATTTTAAGGAATGTGAAGGTGATTGACTGCTCTTTGCAGCTTTGGAAGACTTACACAAAAAAAAGATTGCCAACTTCAAACCAAGGCCTTCAAGGAAGCATCTAGAAAGGCCTCCATCTTCTGTAGATACAGGGTAGATTATACCAAATATCAGATCAAAGAGCTTCAAAAGAGACTATACATCCAGCCTTGAAAGATTTCCCACAATGCTCTCATGGATCTCAGTCAGCCTATCTGACCATTACAGTGTTTACAGAGTAGGCTATGACAAGGGAGGACAAAAATGGCAAACAGAAAGTTATACATGGTTCTAGAAACATAAAGTCTCCTTTCCAAAGGCTAGCCTCACTACTATACTTCTGAATATTAAACTTGTCCATATCAGAGACTGCTGATGATTTCTCTATGTAGTACCATCCTGAAAAAGTTAGGCACTTGGATGGCTTACAGATTTCACCAAAACCTCTCACCTTAGGGGAGGAATTCAGAATTCGTACAGGTATTGACATCTATTTGAGATTTGCTTTTACTTTACTTGCCCAGAGTTACTCTACTGCCACCATTATCTAAGAGCTCACCCAATAAAGGATCTTGTTGTCAGCAATAAAGGATCTGGTTGTCAGCATGAGTATGGCATCCTCTTTAGAACATGAATCCTCTCGTCCAGCATCAGCATAGGCATTCCCCAGAAGTAGTGGGTAAAATAGAATGAGAATTGCCTATCCAAATATTTGCTAAATTATAGCTTGGAAACAAAGTCTTGCAGTCTTAAGAGCACTAGCTTAAAGTTCCTTAAAGGCTAGACTACTTGGATTGAGAATAAGAGTGGACCCTCTCACCACTGTTTCTGGGGACCCATTTGTAGATTTTGTGCTTTTAGCCTTTAAATATGTAGATGTTCTTATTCCCATAGGTATTGCCTTCAGGAAATTACAGAAGGGTGACAGACTGACAAGGAGTAACATTTTCCTATCATTTCTCCTTTGGTTGAAGATTACACACACTTAAAGTCTTTGCATGTGTGAATGACTGGTAGACTTCCCTTGAAATTCATTTTTCTACTAGATACAAGGTTTCTACTGAATTCCAAACTATGACTATTGCTAGGTTACGTTAGGATCCTATTGTCAGTGGACCAGCAATCCAGGGGCTCTTGATTATCAACAGATAGGGTTGCTGCTATATAGTAGAAACAGGAAGGAAACCAAGGAAGGAATTCCAGGTAAACCCAAGACAATGAACTGGAGCATTTCTTAACACTTCTCTACCCAGTAATAATGGTGAATAGGCAATTGCAATAATTACCACTCAATAATGACAAAACTAACAAGGACTCTGACCTTTTAATGGTTAAGGTCTGCTTCACACCATAGCAGCCAGGTCAGCCAAGGCTATGTCTTAGCATAAAGGAAATTTAAAATAAATGATAAAGATTATTACTTTTAAGGAGATGATGACTATCAATTAAGTTATTGTGAACAATTGTAGCAGAAAAGAGGGAGAATTGTATCTTGCTTAACAAATTCTCTTCTAAGTCTTTTAAAGGCCAAAGCTAGAAGCTTCAAGTAAGGATTGGAGTTAATGAATGGTAAGTACAATGCAAGGAGTAAACTGTATCAGATGTCTCTTGTTCACTAACTCACATTTTCTTAGCCTCATCTCTCATTCTAGTCTTGGCTACAACAAAATAATTCCATGTAGGCTTCAATTTACCTGGAACTGGTAGCATCTTGTCTCACATATGTACTAAAAACTCTTCCTGGCCTCTGACTCTGCACCATCGGATGCTGGTGAGCTATTATTGAGGATGTATGCAAGATCAGCCTGAAACGTGAGGCAGTAATGCCCTTTTGGGCAGCCTTCCACCAATGGAAGTTAGAACATGATCAATAAATGTTGGGGGCATTTCAACCTTAGTTGGATATTTCTTTGAGACACAGCAGTCTATTAGTTTTTCCTCCTTCCTGGCTTTAATCTCCATGGTCTCTTACTCCTGCTCCTTGGGATCATCTTTCAATTAACTAACTACTTGTACCTAAGTCTTTGACTTAAGGTCTATATTCAGTTTTCAAAACATACTTCTTCACTCTTATCTCACTTAAAGCTTCTGCCTCCCCTTTTTTTAATGTCTTGTCACCAATCAAAATCTTTGCCCAGAATATCTCATCTGCCCTACTAGGCTTGTGAAAGGTATTTTTCCAAATGGAGAAATTTCCTTCCTTATGCAGAATTCAAGTATCTTTCTTCATTTACTGGTATATTTTCCTTGGTCTATAACTATGTTCAATTTACTCCTATCTAAAACATTCATTTATGCATACACATCTATCCACATAAATTCTAAAACTAAACAAAGTCATAAAGGACACAAAAACTATTCACCTGACTTTATGTCTTTCTTTTTCTCAAAATAATAGCTGATATTTATTAAGTGTTTACCATATGCCAGGTACTAGTCTAGCAAATTACATGCAATATCTCATTCTATTTTCACAAAGTCCTCGGAGGAACAATTACTTTCCTCAAATTTAAAAACAAATACTGGTTCATTGACATGTAGCAGCTTTCTCATGGTTCAATCTTACATGTACAAGCAGGGATTGAAACTCAGGTCTCTCTGGCCCCTGGAGTATTATATTTATTTAGTACATCAAGGTTGCCTTAAGAACCAAGGTTACTGTTTTCAACAACCAACTTCTCACTTTCTTTTTTTTCTCTTTTTTGGCATTACTAGAGTTTGAACTCAGGGCCTCATGCTTGCTAGGTTGGTGCTCTTACCTCTTCAGCCACTCCACCAGCCCTCTTTTCACTTTCTTAGTTCACTATCATGACTTCCAATTCAAACAGCATTTGCTAGGGTCATCAATATTGTCCTAATATGCAAAATCTAAAGGATATCTATTACCCCAATCTGACTTTGATATATAGAGAGACTTTGATAAAGTTGATTAGCACCTCATCTGTATGATTTTTTCCTGACTTTTTCTTACTGTTTGTTCATGGTATTCTACATAGTTTATCTTTTCACATTTTTTCTTCATTTTTAATGGTATATGTTAGTTATACATAGTAAGGGCTTTCATTATAACATTTCCATGCATGCACACAGTGTACTTTGATTGTATTCATCCCTCAATTTATCTGTCTTACCTCCTTCCATTCCCTCTTTTCCTTTCCCTTCAACCTCCCTAATAATCCTTCCTCTATTTTCGTGACCTAGTTTTTTCTTCATATTATGATTATAACCTTTAGTTTTCAGCTTTCTCTTCTGTTTGTCATCTCTCTTTGGGTGATTGCACACTATTCCTTGTATTGACCTCTTGATCTCCATCTTAAGAACCCAAGTTTTATCTGAACTTCTTTCAACCAATTTCTGTAAATGCAAATAATCATCATCTTCTAAAGTTACTTTTTCTCTTTTAGGTTAATCATCTGTCTGCCAAATGTAAGAACTTGGAATCTTTCTTTTGACCTGTGGGGAAGGTGGTATCGGACTGTTCATTTTCCAACTATTATCAACTTTAGGAATAGGTGGAGAGTTGGTAGAGGAACCTTAACTCGAAGAGCTAATTGCAAGAGCCAGGATGTAAGTGAACAACTAATGCTCAGTGAGAGGGGACTGACTTTAAGAAAGTATGACTAGATGTTTTAACGTTCCTTTGCAGAAGAGTCCCAAAACACTGGTATTCTAGAGGTTGAAGAAAAAAGTCCTTTAAGTGAAAAGAGGATTTCTGTTAGACAGCATGTTGCTATTATCATTTTTGTTAAATACTGGTGTTTTTGCTAATTTTTTTCTCATGTTCTATTTTTCACTTAGTGCTTTGAACTTGTGTATGTGTAAAAAAAATTTGTTCTGGCTTGCCTCAACCTTGGGACCAATCTTAATAGAATATGTAGCAGCGTTTATTTGCAAGCTGATTATGAAACTTGTTTTCATTTTAACTCTTCTTGATTTATTAACCTCATTTACAATTTTAGTGTTTTAGATCCTTTGCAGCTGCTTAAAACAAAGTATTCTTCTAAGAATAGACATGATTTCTTCTGTTCCACATGGAAGTCAGTTTTTTAAGACTAGGATTTTTTTTTGTCTTTAATATCTGTATAGCATGAGCAGTTGTACTTTCCAACTGCTAAAGTAAGCATTGGATGTAAACACGATAGAGGTCATCACAAGAGTTTTTTGGAATTATCCTGTATTTGTTCCTTCCTATATTGTCTTTTTTTAGCCTTATCTACTAATAAAATGGCAATAGTTTAAAAAATCATCCCATCTAAGGATAAAAGCAGAAGAGAATACTTATACCTGTCATGAGTAAAATGAGATGAGGTCAGTGTTTGGATGGCTGAATTACTTTCCATGTGCTCTAGACATCTTCTCCCTGGGGGCTATGACTAGGTCTTCTGACATCTCCTCTGTGTTGCCCCCACAGAGATGTATTCAGATTCCAGTATATACCTCGTCTTGCTCTACAGTTTTGTATCATGTCTACTACAATGGGTATTTCAGCTTCGTGATTATTACTATTAGTATTAATAATATTTAAAAAAAACAGAATATAATTGAGTTAATGGTATGCTAACACTTGCTTATTTCACTGATATTTCTTAAAAATAGTAATGACTTCCCTTATGATAGAGGCTAAATGAATCAGAATGAGATGTTATTTTCGTGTTCATAATCTTACTAATCTGATACTAAAAGTTTATTCTTATTTAACCTTCAATACTATTCCATATCACATTGGACTTTTCAAATATCATTCTTACAAAACAGTTGATGGCATTAAAATTTTTTCCCTGTTCATAAAGAGGAAAAACAATGCTCAAATGATAAATATTTTTTAAATGTAGACCTATTTAAATATTTTTAAAATGTAGAACATAATTTAGTCTGACCTCATTAAAACAGTAAGGACTTAAATAATTAAATTATCCTGTTGACTAACTAATCAACACTTTGTACTTTAGTTGTGGAAGAGAGAGACCTTATCTCTGTTTGGTAAATATTTTAAAATGCAATGTTCATACACACAGTTTGGTTCTTCAATTACTTTTCCTCCACATTGACAAACCATCTAACACTATTTAATGGCCTCTCTTAGAGTGCTTCATGATTCAGAGTCTTCCAGCTGTGACAAATCAAAAGGCACCTATGTATTCTTTGGGGTTTATATTTGCAAAAATGTCAAAAATTCAATTTAGTTTTTATTTTGATGTACATTAATCTTCACAGCGTTTTATGCATCAATTAACTGGTAAAAGTTACCAGGGCATCTCTACCGAATACGTCATGAAGGCCTTTTAGTCATTTTTTCTTCTTTTAGTATATATTCTTTACTGTTTTCACAGTAAGCTACTTGAGTTTTCTTTTTGGAAACTTGATTTATATGAAACAAGTTTATTTTTCATTCCTTAAAAGTGTCTGTTCTCTACTCAACAATGTTCCTAGTGAGGCAGAGTCATAGCAGGAACTTTCACAGTGGAGTTTAGAGATTTTTACATGTATGTGTATATAACATTTGCCTTTTTTCTAATTTTTAAATATTTGTTTCTATATTATAGAGCTGAAATAACTGTGGGAAGCATTTAACCAAACCCTTACATTTTACAGATGAGAAAAATGAGGCAGAGTTAAGTATCTTGTCAAAAACTAACCATTTATAACATATTTGAGACAAAAGCTCAGCTCCTTTAGAAGTCACACTATCCTCATCACTTTGAGACAGAGCTTGTGCTTAGAGACTCCAGTTCTATCCAGCTCACCTTCATGAAGTAGTCAACCCAGTTTCAACATTGATTTTCGTAAAGAGCTGTTATCTTCTTGGAAACTGAGGCTGTTCATACTGCCTAAGATGTCTCCAGTATGACTCAGTAAGACATCTACTTTTAGCTTAGCTAATAAGAAAAAGGTGGAGTTGCTCCTGCCCCACTAAAAGGAATGGACATCCTTTAAATTTTTTTGTAGTTACTGTAGCCTAAAACTTTTAGCTTAGGAGAGTGGTTGTGGCTGTTTGGCTTTCCTCCCTCAAATTCATCACTAGGACATAAATCACTGCTAAATATTTCTTGCTTTCTTCCCATTCTTTAACTTTTGGAGCCAACTTTCCACTTAATCTATTATTCCTGATCTCTAGTCATGGTAATTAACCTCAGTGATGGAATTTAGTCAAAAATTCATTCTGCAAACAGCATTACATGAGAAACATTTTAATTGTGTTCAGCAACATTTCTTAATTTCACCTGAAAGGTTACAGTATCTTCCATATCAATCAATAACCATTTAATTTCTGGATGAAGGTTGAAATGATTTTCTCTGACTTACTAACTTGGCATAAGGCTACAGTTTTAGCCATTAATTTATCTTATAAAGTCTTCAGTAGAATTTCTCTGGACTTTTGAGAGAGTAGGAGAACTTTTAAGAAATAGGTCATTCTATTAAATGATGTCGTATGACAAACTCAGCAACAGTTTAGATAACAGAGCTTTTCTATTATGTGCAGTACTTGGAAAGAGAAATTCTAGAACATCAGACTGCAAAATTGATCATCTCTTTTCCTCATTGCAGAATCAATATATTGACTGATTTTAGGCTATTGTTGTTAGAAGTCAACACAGAGCTAAATCTGTAAGTTTTCTAAATGAAGAATTTTTTATCTGACATCACCCTCCATAGATACTGTTAATGCATCCATTCCATGATAAGAAATTGCAAAGATGATGTGGGAAAATGTCTATCCAGTCTTGATAACATTTCTCTTATTACCAGTTTGTTACAACATCCTTCTAATCTTTACAATTTGTTTTCAGTCTTTGTAGAAAGAGAAACATCTATAATTTTGAGGTTTTAAAGGCCTGGTAGTTCTATAGTTATGAAGTTAGAATTATCATTAAAATTTTTCTTTCCACCAACATTTGGGAAAGTCCTGACACAATACCTTATAATAGCAAGTAATATATGCTTCAATTAAAATTATTTGATAGAAAAATGAATGCAAATTGTTGCATTTTATAGCAAGAAAGAGGGACTTTAAAGATCCCCTCATTCTACAGACCAGGATGCCGAGTCTAAGTTAGAGTAAGTGATATGCCAATGGTCATGTAATTAATTAATGGCCAATTTGGCACTAGAAACTTATTACATCAGAAGACTTTCCGCTAAAATAATTCATTCTTGAATATTTAAAAAAATTATTTTAAGAGCACATAGCTAAGTCTGAGCAAAGACATGCCAAGGATTCCATTACACTTGAGCTTTTAAATGCTGCTCTTCTGGCCTCATTTACTGGCCTAGATTTTCTTCTTCCTGCACACAGTTCTCCCTGCAGGATTTCATGGGAATCCTGACGATAGCACTGGTGATTTTGACTGGATTCCTGTCTTATTTATAATCATCCCAATCCACCCTGTCTTAGAAAATAATGACCTAAAAGTTCCTAGTCAAACATTTATTTGCCCTGCAAACACACCAGTAGCCACTAATATCTGATAATCTCCTTCAAGTACTCCAGAATCCATGTCTTCCTTGTTTTGCTTCATCATCTACCCTTTAGATTACTGCAAGTGATCTAGGTAGGGAAGTCCCCAGCACATGGTCACATAATTTGATTCCCCAAATATACCCTCTATACTTTCCTAAGTTGATTCTTCCAAAAAAAAAAAAATCTGAGCATATCATTTCAGCACTTAAAATGCTATATGACTCTGTAGTGCCCTTAAATTCTAGACCAGCCCATCTTCCCAGGACAGAGTTCCCATTGCTACCTGGCAGACTGATGCTGTGGCTAGGGAGTCAAGACCCTCAAATTTCTCTGCACAAGTCATAGCCTTTCAAGAAAACCTAGGCTTGAATGTGGCTTCTACTTCCTGTATCACTTTTACTTCCCATTCATTGCTTCCAAAACTCTGATCTAGCTTAAAACAGCTAAAAATACTACTTTTCTAGGTAAGATTTCCTGAGGCCTTTGATAGCAGTGACTTCCCTCTCCGCCTGCATCATAGTCACTCATTACTGATGGCAGTTACTGAATTATTCTTTGCAATTCAGTACTTCTCATATTATTCTGCATAGAACTTCTTATGGCCTAGTGAATAAAAGGTAGGAAATAGAAGTGAATGGACAGGGGTATAACCCTGCTGACCAGTTGTAGGCACATGACCTCAACACCATTTTGCTAATCTTCAGTTTGTTAATTTCCTGAATGTTATATAATACCCACAAGTCCATCTGCTGTAAGAAACTGTGATGATGTATTCTCCGTGCCTCATTTTGCACTGCCCCATTAATTAAGGTTCATCAATAAATGGGAGATACTCATCCCTTAATTCCTAATCTTTCATTAAGTGCAATCACATTTGCTCAAATTAGACTAATACATGTATCTTAGCTATATAAAACAATATATCTTCTTTGTTTCTTATACTATATACATTCTCAAGCACTAAGCTCTGTGGATGGTGAGTGCTAAACAACCCTAACTGACTCCATCATTTTCATTATGAGAAGCAGTGTTTTGGAAACTCTCAGCTGGCTCAGGATCCCTCCCTGACCTACCTTTCTCCTACCAGGACAGTGTGGGAGGATTTATGTACCCTTGAGGCACCTGTAGGAGGGTGTGTTTGTGTTCCTTTGTGCTTCTGTATGCCTGTTGCTGAGGAGCAGTACTTACCACCTGGCCTCAGACATCAGACTCCAGATCTGCTGTATTCAACACTGATGTCCTCCAATGACAGAAAGAGCAGTAGAAACCCTGAGTAAACTTTAGGAGATACTAGAATAGAAAGAACTTGTAGTCTGAATTTCCAGGCTGTATTTCCTCTGAAGACTACAATTGTTGTAACTAAATCCCATTTCTTCATGATGCATGGGGCTAGCATTCTGAATTTAAAGTGTTGGGAGAGTCGCTTCCTTCTGAGGGCTGGGAGGAAAGGGTCTGTTCCAGGCCTTTCTTCTTGGCTTGCAGATGGCCATTTTCTCTTTATGCCTCTTTACATTGCCTTACCCTTTACGTGTGTCTTTCTGTGTTTGCATTTGCTCTTTTCATAAGGACAACAGTCATATTGGATCAGCATTCTCTAATCACCATATTTTAACTTGGTTTCCTGTATAAAAAACTTATCTACAATAAGGGTCACATTTTTAGGTCCGAGGGACTAGGACTCCTGAAAACCTTTTTTGGTAGACCCAACTCACCTCGTCATACTTGGTTATCCCAGCTGCATGCATTTTTGTCCTAACTGCTTACTCTCTCGGGTGCCCTGCCGCCCTCCGAAGGCATCCCCTTAAATACACAGGGCTCGTGAGGCTCCCCTATGGTACACCCTTACGAGTGCTTTTCCTGGCTGTTGGTGATGTATCACTCTGGATTGGTAGTAGATGCGGACCTCAGATGTGATATTTGCAATCTCCTGAAGGAGAACCAATGTAGAAGTCAGATTATGGTCTGATCCTGTCTTCTCTGGGCCTTTCCAAAACTGCACAGTTTTCTACTAGTGTTTCTCTACTCTTATTCTCACCCCTGGGTGAGGCCCAAGTAGATTTCTGGACCCTGCTCAGAGTCCCACAGTCACCTCCACCCCAGTCATATTCCTTCAATTCTATCTTTCTGTTTGGCTGACTAAACATGTATCTTTATTTGAGCATAGTATAGTTTCTATGCTTCTTCTCCACAGTATAGTTTAAGCACAGCTACTCAGACTTTATTATTGACAAGGAAAAACAATTTGCCTGTTAAAATGCATATACTGCTCTTTGTTCTTGTAGACTAAGGTGTGGCCCCTCAATGTGCAATTTTAGGATACACCCAATGTGCTTCGATGTAGATGATTCTATGTTCAGAGAAACACTAGTTTAGTCAAAAATCATGCTCTGAATTTCAGTTATTTTTTAATATATAAAACTGTCTGTTAGAAATAAGAAAAAAAAAAACTATTCTTTTTTCAGGCCAGAGTTCTTGAAAATAAAATCCATGACTTTCAAGATCATTACCTCTGCTAGATATTTTCAAAACCTAAAAATTTTGAAATTCAGTAAACTGATTCTTCATTCTTTTCTGAGTTTAGTGTTTATATAGTATGGCAAGCTTTTCTTTCTGCTTCAATGGTGAAGAAAAAGTTGGGGGAAAGTTTTTTTTAACTATGTAGTTTTATTATTAAATATCACGTAAATTCATGGCCATGAGTGAGTGTGTGTGTGTGTGTGTGTGTGTGAGTGTGCGTGTGTGTGTGTGTGTGTGAGTGTGTGTGCATGTGCTGCTTGTGCTAGAGGAACAAAGTGGAATTTAGGAATAATCAAGAAGTTTGAGAGGAAACATAATTCATTTGGAGTTCTATGTCATTTTCTACTTGGGACAAGTGAGAATTTGATTTATCTTGGTTTTGGCTTCCTTCCATTTAACTGCAGGATTGTTTTAGAATACAACAGTAGTTTAATTTATGTCTCTTTAATCTGGCACATTGTAGAAAAATTTTCATTATTTGTTGGACATACAAATGTACACATGTAGAATATATAAACGTCTTATCTTTCGATGCAGTGCAACAAAAGGGTCATTTTACTCCTGAATAAGTTCTGTTCCATGTGTTTAAGCAAAGAGCCCCAACTTGGCCTGGAATAGGAACCTGCATGTGCCAGTATTTTCTTGTGTGTGTAGTACTGAGGTTTGAACTCAGGGCCTTGTGCTGGCTTGGCAAGTGTTCTTCTACTTGAGCCTCACACATAGCCCGTTTTTAAAGTTATTTTTCAGATAGTGTCTGGCATTTTTGCCCAGGGCAGGCTTCTTACCATGATCATCCTACACCTGCTGCATGGCTAGGATAACAGTGCCATTATTATATCTGGCTTATTTGTTGAGATGGGCTCTTGCTAAGATTTTTCCCCAGGCTGGCCTCAATCTTCCCAATCTTTGCCTCCAAAGTAGCTGGGATTTACAGGTATGAGCCACTATGCTAAGAAAACTCCTCTTTTTTTTTTTTCAGTACTAGGATTTTAGCTCATGGCCTTCTGCCTGCTAGATGGGTGCTATGCCACTTGAGCCATGTTCCCAGACTTTATGTACAGTCTTTATACTAATAGCTGACTTCCTGGCTGTTCCAACAAACATTAAATTAGTTCCTCTATGAATTCCAGTAGAATTTACTTCTTTCATGATGACTAAACATGCAACATATGTTATTTTATTGATTTAGGTCATGTTTTATGGATATGTCTTTTCTGTTTATTAAGTTTTCAGCTCCGTCATGTTTTCCACGTTACCTGCAAAAGACCTTTTATTTAGTAGGTGCTGAGTATATTCTTGCACTTAAGAATGGCAGTGATGACAACAATCTTAAATAAGTGTTCACAACTCTTTAACTGTGTTGATATAATTTTCTTAGATGAAGAAATTCAGACTCTCAGAAGTTTAATGGTTTGAGAAAGGCCCACAGCTAAAAAGAAGCAATGACTCAGACCTTCAGATTCCTTCTCCAGGGCTGTTACTGTGACACCATAACAAATAAGGTCTTTGTTTTGTGTCAGAAAATTAGGTCATGTGGTGCAAATTTGTTGGATCTGAGGTGATTTTTTTCTGGTAAGATTGAGGTATCCTTGAACAGGTCCACCAAGTATATTGTCTAATTTAACTTCCTTTGATGGTTTTTTAAGCAAGGATCAGTGCCTGCCTTTTAATCTAGGCGCTGCTCTGCCCAAAGTAGAGACATTAACTAGCTGTTTTTTAAGATTTCTTTTGGTTCTATAATCTTCAAACTTGAAGTTATGCTTTTGGGGGTTTTATTTGTCAGCACTAGAGTTTGAACTCAGGGCCTCAAGCTTGCTAGGTGAGCATTCTACCTCCTGAGCAACTCTGTCAGCTCCTGAAGTTATGCTTTTAAACTCTAAATTCTATCTTTCTTTAGACATCTTTTAAATGTCCACTTTTTAGAAAAAATTAAAGTTTTTCAATCTGGAAAATTTCAGATTTTTAAACCCAAATGAGTGAGAATTTGTGGATCTCTGAGAACTTTGAAGTGTCTTGGTTGTTTGCCTCAGTCTATGTCTACTCCAAGTGCTATTTTTCCTCACCCATCCTAAATTCTGACCCCCCATTCAACAAGTTTTACTCATTTGTTATTAGTATAAATTTCACAATGAGCAGTGTTCAGAAAGAGGATCAACTAAACATTTATCTTTCAATGCAGCAACTTGAGGAGTTTTGAAAAGCAAAGCAAGTGGAGCCCCATTAACAGATGAAAAACAAAGGACTAAAAGAACTGAAGGACAAATAGTTTCTCTCAGCACATCTTGCATAGCAACGCATTACCAGAGGCAATAGTACAAAAGACCAGATCAGCATCAGAAGTGCTAAATGATATTCATTTGCCATTTGCCAAAATAATAAGATTGCATGAAAATATTTTGTATTTTGAATGTCACAGATAATTTTAATAATGTGATTTTTTTTTTTTTTTTTTTTGACCAACAGTCTAGGCAGAGCCTTATCTCAGAAGATAATGGTGAGGAAATGATTTGGAAGACTAAAGCCAAATAGAGAAAAAAAACAGAACCTTTTAAACACCAACAGATAAATCAAGCAGTTCAATTCAGATAAATGTAGAATAATAATGTTTTTGATGGGCCTTTATCACAGAAGGCCATGTTCTTCATAAATTATAAGCCATAAAAAAAAAAGGAATTTCAGTCAAAAGATAAGTTTGTTTGTATCATCAATGAATGATGAGAAATAGAAAGACAAAAACCAAATATGAATGTGTAGAATAACTACTTGATGACTGTATTGCCAAATATATATACTTCAAAAAATAGAGAACAAATGATCACCCAGAAAAAACCCCAGACTGACAACAATAACATAAATTATTTTTTACTTTAAAATTGAAACAGTAATTTCAATGGAAAATAAAATACTGGTTGGATTAAAATCTATTGAAGTTAGTTTCAAATGTAGATGTTTTCAGTGTTTTTTAAATTTTAAATGGAGTCAAAAGTATATTTCAACTGATATTTGATGTGTGTTGGCGTTCTTTCTTTCGTTAAAGATTCACCTTGATATGTACATAGATGTACTCATTAATGTTTTGTCAGTAATTACAAAGAAGTTTGCTATTGAATTTTCTTTATTTTGGTTAAAAAATTCTAAATTGAATTTGAGTATCTGATGGATGCATTTAAAAAAAACTTAATAGTTACTTTTCTGGTGAACTTTTTGTAAAGAAAATATGCAAAATGAATTTGAACTTTTGTCATATATTTTTGAAAATGTAATATTCATTTTATTATCTAGTTTGGAGTTGTAATATTTGCCATCAAATAAGTAGTGATTTCCATGTATTATCTTATGGATCAAGATTTGGTAATAAAAGTGGCCCTAATATATTAAGTTATGTTTTTTTGTAGCAATATGCAACTTTATTAACACACCATCATGGATCTTTTGACAGGTAACCATCTAATGCATAAACTTTAAGGATCAACAGTCCCTCAATATAATTTGAGAAAAGACTTTAAAAAGCAGAAAATCAGGGTGTCTTAACGAAATGCACCATGGTTTGAAAATTAAGAGACCTAATTCCTGCCTAATAGTTACCTCCGGGAATATTACAGCTGTTGGTGCCTCAGTGGTTTCAAAGTTTAGATAAGGGCACGGAGTAACTAAATTTTCTTTGAATATTATTACTTACGTTTTACTACCAGTATATTTTTGTGAATTCTTTGGTTACTCTGTACTTAACTCTACTTTTCACAGTTATTCCAATCTGTCTCCTAACATCCAACAGCTGTCTTCTAAAGCTGACAGGGGTGGGGAGAGAAGAGCATCCAAGGGGACTTGTTAGCCCTGTCACTGTTCTGATCCAGAAATCAGAATCACCGCTTCCAGGGATGTTAGTGTTGATAAACCTCTTTCTAATCCTTCCGGTAGGCTGGGGTAGAAAGAGACAGAGGCCACTGGTCTAAGGCCTTCCCAGAGAGCATTCTCTGAGGACACAAGAGCTTGCCAAGCATATGCATTAAGGGAAACATGCCTTCAGCAGGGATGGTATTCTTAGCATCACTTTCACCTCTTAATTCTCCGCTAGTGAGTCTGAGGACCAACAATCAACGGCATTCTTCTAAAAAATTGTATGTTACTGATACTGATCTTGCTTTTTCTCTCCACATTTTATGTCTTCTCAGTTTCTAAACTACTTTAAAAATTCCACATACTGTAGTTTGCCTATTACAAACAACAGAAATGGATCCTGACTAGGTTTAACAAAAGAAAATTTATTGAAAGGAAACCATGAGCACAGAGAATGTGTAGAGGGCTGAAGACCTAGGCTTAAATATGGAGGGGAGCAAAGTATTGCTAGAAACAAAGCAGCAAGAACCACAACAATGATCTAGTAAGAAAGACAATCTGTCAGAAGACTGACTCACAAGTAAAGAGAATGCTAAGTGCTTTCTGTGTCTTTTATCATGTTCTATATTCATAATTCAGGAAGTGAACATTCAGAAAAGGAGCCTGGAATTCCGTTGAAAAGAGGCACAGAAGTGCCGGGCAGACATTCAAAAACAAGTACTTGCTGTTCATATGAACCTCTTTCTCTTGGTTAAGACAAAATGGTTTCTAGAATAAGCACCTATTTCACACCTTTTGATACAATGAGTGGATTTTTTTACTCACCACCTATTTTCTAAAACAATGATCTTCATTATGAGCCCAACTTCACCCTGAAAGTTTTTTCTCTTAGCATAGTACAGGTATCCACACATAAGAAAAATCACTAAGAAACTACGTTTAAAATCTGTTCAAGAGGAGCTTAAAATGCTCAAAAATTAGACTGGGTAAACTTCCTTTAAGAATGGGTATTTATTGAATAAAATAACATTTTTTTCTTATCCTTGATAACATTGCTGCATAAACTGATATATAAGGTAGTCTCAAGTAACAAGTTTCAGGAAGAAAGGTGATATGTGGGTTACAGTGAGAGGGAATGCTGTGTGATGTTTCAGATAGGCTCATATAGTAAGCCATATCTACTACTTCTACAAAGTGATGGCTGTTTTCCATCTGTTTTCTGATTTCCCTCTTACAGAAATAGTTGGCATCCTTTTATGTATCAGTTATGTTCATCTATTGAACCTTAATGGTATTTTTTTAATCCCATTACTGCAAACAATCTCCACTGGGTCTAGGTGCTTTTTAAAGGATTTCTGTGTTTCTTATGACACTCTTTTTCTTTAATCTAGTCATTTTTCTTGCCTTAGAGATAATTTTAATTTGCAAAGAGCCATCAAAATTGTACCTAGCATAAATCTAATCATATAGAAAACCCTCTACAAGAGA
This sequence comes from Castor canadensis, assembly GCF_047511655.1. Lineage (NCBI taxonomy): Eukaryota > Metazoa > Chordata > Mammalia > Rodentia > Castoridae > Castor > Castor canadensis. The sequence goes on along the minus strand of NC_133388.1, from coordinate 79,073,411 downwards.
TATCTGGCTGCCAAGTAATATCTGCTATGCCTCTGGATAGCCTTAAGATTGGAATTTGCTAACTTTTGACATGAGTGTCATGAAAATAAGCTGTATGAATTCCATCCAACACTGGACTCTTCAGGGTTTTGTTGTCCTGTTGGGGTGTTTCCAGTCCTTCTGCTTCCATCCTTCACTCTTGGTGGCTCTTTAGACCATTTGATGTATCAGAAATGGAAAGAGAAGGTTAGATGAAATTCAAGCTGACTAGGTTTAGCTGCAGCTCTGGTTAGAGAGAAAGAAGAGTGTTTATTAAAAAAAATGAAAAGTAGAAATTATTGGCTAAATTGAAACTAGGAAATTAGCTTTAGAAGTTGTTGATTTATGCAACCCATGCACTCATTTGCATAGATAATTGAGTTAGCATTATAAGAGTTTGGAGTTCCCTTATTCATCAATATTTTATTCATGTGTTGTTGCTCTTAAAAGTATTTAACCATAAAGGAAGTCCTCCAAAGAAAAGCCAACCTCTGAAATGAAATTTACAAGCATTTCAATAAAGATTTAAAACCTAAAATGATGATGACAATAATAATTATAATAATAATAATAAGACATGAATGTAAAAGGGGGACTGTATATAGGAGGGGATCAGCAGAAATGGGAAAGGTGAAAAGAAAGAAAACTGAGGGGTAAAGAGGATTGAAGTACGCTACACATCTGTGTGTATGTGTGTGTGTGATAACAGCATAGTGAAACCCACCAAATGCTGTTTGAAAAAGTGGAAGGGGAAGAATGAAAATATAATGGAGTGGGTGAATTTGTTCAAAGTATACTGTATACATGCTTGGAATTATCACAATGAAACTCCCTTATATTATTAGTGTAAGTCAGTTCAAAAATAAAATATAAATAAATATAAATAAAAAAAAAAAGCCACAAAGAAGAATGAAATTTTGTCACTTGCAAATAAATGGATGGAACTTGAGAACATCATCTTAAGTAAAGTTAGCCAGGGTCAGAAGGCCAAAAATCACATGTTCTCTCTCATATGCGGATTGTAGACCCAAAGCAAATGCAGTAATATTATTGGACATGGGTCGCACACTAAGGGGAAAACATGCACAGGAGTGTGGTTGATGTGCTCACTGTAGAGGAGTGAACAAAGTAATCTTAAACTGGCAGAGGCCATATGGGAAGGGGACCAGGAAGTAGTGAAGAGGTCTGGTAGAGATGAACAAATGTGGGTTGTAATACACATGTGCATAGAAGCAATGCTAAGAATCTCTCTGTATAGCTATCTTTATCTCAAACTAGCAAAAACTCTATGTCTTTCTTATTATCTCTTATGTTTTCTCTTCAACAAAGTCAGAGAACAAGAGGGTATGTGTGTGTGTGGGGCCCAAACAATGTATACACCAGGGCAGTACACTTTGCATGCTTTCCTGTGGCACTGACAAATGCTGTGTACCTATATAACCTCCAGAATAGGAGTTTAGTGAATGTAGCATTTATACAACTATGGAGCCCTCAAAATTAGTGAGATTCATTTCTACGATTCCTTAGAATAAGAAACAAACATTTCTCCAATTCAATAATTTCCTAACATTTTAACATGTAACTCATGGAAAAATCTCAGCAGAGCATGAAACTCTGTCATAGAAAGAAGAAAAAAAAAGATACTTCAAACATCTGTAAAAAGGTAAAAGAAAAAACAAAAACCAAAAACATTCTGGATTCCTCCACATTCTACTCTCCATAAACTGTGCTGTAACACTGCCTGATAAATGAGAAAAGAAAAAATCTGGCCATCTAAGTGCTTTCTTTTCCCACCCTATCACTGCCCTGTTTGTCAAACAAAGAAAGCACCTGTTGAGGCAGAAGCCCCACTGTGAGTGTCCACAAAGTTCCACGATCCAAATGATGTAACATCGTGAGCAGCAACTTGCACTGGCAGCGCACTGTCATAATAGCCTGACCTCCTGAGCGCCTCCTGATTACCTGGATCTTACCTCCCAAGGGAAAATGACTTCAAAGACTGAACCTCTTGCCTGCAGTTTTCAGAGATGCAGTAACTTGAAGCTGCAGACTCCCTTGGCTTGTTTTTAACATGTACAATAATGCCAGAAAATGGTGCTGAGTTCCCTTAAGAAGCCCAGAGCACATGGACTGAGCACCTTCTTCCTGGTCTTTTCACACTGAGCTGCATAGTTGGCTCTATCATCCCAGATGCCTTGAAGAGGAAGGCTGTGAGCTTCATTTACTTTTTTACCAGTTGTTTTTAATTTACCACTTTAAAAGCAGAATCTTAGCTTCTTAAGTCCATTTTGAAAGTCAAACAGATTTAAAAGAGTTTCAAAACAGTGCTAGCCCAAATCCGGTTGAAACTTTTAATTAGTCTGATGTTATTTTTAGACTCTCTCAAAGCTCCTAATTGAGCCCTTTGCAGTTGTACAAACAAATAGAAACCTTGTAAGTTCTTGAAATTCATGATAGTTTACTAATGAAGTCAGCTTGGAAAACTCTTCATTGAATATTGTAATTTGATTGCCATCTTATTCTGATTGGACCCTGGTTTTGCATTTAAATGAGTATATATTATTTGAAATGCAAAACAGCATGTTATCTGGGGTATTTTGCTAGAACAGACAAGATTAAAAACATCTAATGTTCCATTTTATAAAAACATTACAAAATGGAAGTGCAGAGCTGACTTTTAAAATTTATTAGTAACAGCTTACAATAATTGGACATTAATTAATCCTAAATTACAAGACATTTCTGTGGAAATGCATATTACATCCTACCCATCAGCACTCAGCAGATTCATTAGTAGTATTATTTTTGTTTGGGATATTGAAGGCATTAACAGTTTCTTAGTTACTAAAGCAGTCATTGTTACAGAATTGACTATTAGTCATGTGGGTTTAACACACTGCATCATCAGTTACTTACTGGTGTTGCAACAACTGACCTTGAATATCCAATTAGAAAAACAAGAACCCTGCAGCAGCAGCAGCAAAGGCAGGCTGCATTCCCGAATTAGGGTCTATGTTGGCTTGTTTCGAGCTTTGATTTTTGTCAGCTTTTGTGTTTTTAGATGGATTGGAAAGCATTTTCCGATTCTGTAACCCTTTATTATTATTCTCAACTGTGTGGTTTTCATGTCTTACATAGAAAATTGTTTTCAATTGCACCACCCAGAAAAGATTTCTGTTTGAGAGGAACATGGAAGCAGCCATCTCTTCATTTGATTGCTTGGCTTTCTGAAGTTTCCATTACATTTTCAGACACATATAGTAGCTTGCAATCTATTAGGCTGGATTTTTCTCCCCCTTCAGGATTTTACTGACAAAGGATTGTCAAAACAGAACCTTATCTAGGTCCCCAGAAAAATTTTTAATCATTTAGATGTTGTAGAGTGATGGTAATCTTGGAATGAATACTTTCTGTGGATTTTATGGTATGAGATAAAGGATTTCTTTACATATTTTGTATTTCTGACCTCCACGCCAAGAAAAGGCTCATTATGATGGAGGAACACAGGTTCCTAGAGGGCTCCAGGATGGAGTGATGAAGGAGAGTGGTAAAGACAATGTCTGAAACAACGGTAGAGAGAACAGAGGAATTGTATGACTTTGCAACTGCCCTCCTTCCTTTGAAGACCTATTTATTTGTGTTAATCAGCTTATTGTAAGAAATGCATTCAATCAAACTCAATAGAGGAAAGGTTTGTTTTGGCTCACAGTTTTGAAGGTTTTAGTTTATGAACAATTGCCCCTTTGGTTTGGGCCTGTGGAGAGGCAGTATGTCATGACAGAGACCACATGGTGTTCCCCTTTGAGTAGCTGAGAGAAACAGGAAGGTAGGGTCCTTTTGTCCCCTTAAAGGGCATAACTCAACATGACTAGAAGATTTCCAACTGTGAACCTCCTTCCAGTAGTGGTTCTATCACCTCCCAATAGAGTCACAGGCTAGAGACTAAGCATTTAACACAAGGGCCTATGGAGAACACTTAACCAAAACAGCAGATCCCAACCACCATGTTAATTCAAAAATGCCCAGCCCTGATGGATAGTACCAAGAGTTCCATGAAAGTGCTATTTTATGCTGTAAAATGCATAGAAGTATCATTGCTATATAACCCACTAGGTGAGTTTTGCCAAAGTAATTTTGATTTCTGAGATTCTAAGATTAGAGGATCATGCCCTTAATCTTTCTCTTCCAACTCAGTGGCTGTCAATCCATGAAGTAAGTCATAATTTTTGTAATTAGGAAAAGGTAAATTTTCCAAACTGAAATAAAGCTTCAAATCAAACTGTCTTGCCTGAAAGAAAAATTGCTTAAAATCTGAGGGCAAATCTTAGGCAGAATATTCACTGTACGAAAATAAGGGACAGCATACAAAGTCAGAGCTGATTTTGACTTAAAGGAGGTACTAGGTAAGGTCCATGGCTTGTTTTGTGTCAATGACAGCTGTCAGCCTTTCCTCTATGGCCCAAACAACTTGACTAATCTGGGGATTATTGTCCCACCCAAAGTGATCTAACAAAGTGTTTCTTCCTTTTTAAAATAGAGTTTAGAAGAGACCATCCTTCCCTATTAGGGACAATAAGAACATGCAAACTGAGACTTTTAGTTACTGTCACTATTCAAACATAAAGATGGCTACTATGGTTTGGATAAGTGTGCCATAAAGACCCATATGTTACAGGCTTGGTTCTCACCCCATGATGCTGTTAGGAGATAGTAAAAGAGGTGGGGCCTAATGTAACGTTTTAGATCATTGGGAGTGTGGCTTAAAGGGGATAATGGTACTCCAGCCCCATACTCTTTCTCTCTTTCACACCAGGGACAGCTGACTATGGACTGAAACCTTTAAAACTATCAGCCAAAATAAACCTTTCTACTTTTTAAATTTATTACTTAAAGCACTTTGTTATAGAAATGGTAAACTAAAACACTGACCAAAAATAATGTAGTTGAAATGAAAGAAAAGTACGGGTAAACAATAAGGAGCAAGTGTTCCTGTGCTTTCCTTCCCCAAGTGTACTGGCAAGTCATGCTTGCCAGTATATCCTCTACTTTGGTATAAGCTTATTCGAGTTAAACTTCTCTTGCTTGCTAAAATAATGACCGCTATTAATATGGAGAATTTATTTCTCCTTCCACTTCTCTCAATAAGAAGGGAGTCAACTGAAAGCCGGCCATGAGGAATGGGTTTCTTCTAGACAAAATCCCCATCCAGCAGTAGAGTCAGAAGACAAATCTGCCCCAGCTTCATTTCTCCCATCATATATCAAATATTGAACTACTCTTCTGATTTTACAGTTATAACTCTATTCCTAATTTTAACCTCTTACTTAAAGTTTTTCATAGTACCTATCTAGAATATCTCAGGCCCTTAAAAAGACATTGGAGTATTTAAATGGAGTACTAGGTAGCAACATGGCATGCTAGCTAAATGTACATCTTTTCCCTGGAAAAACTTGGGACAGATTGCACAAGGGGAGTAAGAGAATGGGAAGAATTAAAATTGATTAGGAGTCAATGTGATTGATGGTATGGGAGAAGGAGAAGCCAAAAATGAGAGGTAGGTAATAAATAATTGGAAAGGTGACAGAACCAAAATGTGACACTCTTGTGAAAGTTATTGTTATAATGAGTTTAAAAAGAGAGTGATAAAAATGAAAAATGCAAGTGTCTCAGAGGAATGAAATTTAGCAAAAGCTTGGATTTGGCAATTGTGAATTCATTGTTCACCTACAAGAGAGCTACTTTTCATGTGAGAAGTGGGTAAAAGATTACAACAAATAAGAAACAGAGAAAGAAGAGAAAAATGGAGTCAAAAGACAGAGAGTGAACAGAGAGACAGAGGGAAGCAGCCAAAAAAAGGTTCTAGGAATTGTGAAGTATAACAGAACAAATGAAGAAGTAGAACAATTAGAGAACAAAGATGAATGAACAAAAAACAATAAAGAGAAGTAACGGTGCAAGGATATTTTGAAAACGGAAAATCAGAGTAAGAGTTAAAGTCAGGTTATCTAAACTTCCTAGATGGAATAGGTCATCTGATAAAGACTAAAAAGTATGGGGAATGGAGGAACTCAAGATTCTAGAGCATTTTGAGGATATATGCTGGCATAGCATTGGTTATCTAGAAGTATTACTATTTGTCTGTGAAGGAGCAGTTACTATTTTATAAGATGTATTTATATTAGCACAACTTAACATACTTTCAAAGTTTTTTCTAGTAACTGTTGACAGTCTGAAACCTAGAAAAGGAATATGGGAGAAGGTGAAATGCAAGAACTCACTAGTGAACATGGGGTTCAGGTTTGGTAGAAAAGTAAATGCAACCGTAAAGTGGCTAATATCCTGGAATCAGAGGAGGGGCATAAGCTATCAGAGGTTATCCATCATTTATGCACCTCTAATATGTTTTGAGCTTCTACAGTGCCTGGGAGCATGCTCAAGAATTGAGAGATTGATGATGAATAAGGCGTGTTCTTACTGTGGCAGTCACAATTTACTGAAAGGCACAGCCAGGTACAAAAGCTGAGATTTAGTAGAATTAAGGAACTGGAAGAAAAAGAAGAATGGAAATGATGATTGTAGAGAAGAAGCCTACACTCAAATGCCTTGGGGAAAAAATAGCAGAAATGGTAGGTAGATTTTAGGTTTCCGTTTTGTATGTTTTTTATTTATGCAAAAGCATATGTACACAAATGAGATTTGGGGGCAGGCATGGAAGAAGAAATGAGTTCTTAGAATCTAATGCTTTCTCTTTTTTTTGTTGTTGTGACCACTGAGGAATTGGCTCCTAGCCATTTTGACATTCTTATTCCTTCTAATCTAAACTGAATTATGATCCAATGTCAATTTCTGAATCCATAAATATGGCCTGGCAGTTCATGTGCTTCTAATAGATTGTTCTGGAAAAGCTGTTTCTGACTTAAGCTCCATAAAGGAAATGAGGAAAATGCAGAGGAGGCTTCAGGCCAATCTATAAAGCAATTTGAGATCTATGCCCAAAAGCTCTTCCTCAATCCATCTCAGCAGGTGATCTGACCTGTCACTTCTTTGTGATATGTAGGTGTTTAAACCCATATTAGAACTTCATAATACATGCAACTGCAATTCTGTTGAACATTGTTTGAAATTATTGGAACATAAAACAGTTAAACCAGTTATATGGCAGTAGGTAACCACTGGTCTTTATCCCTGTTTACTGCACCATTTATAGCATTCCACTCAATTTTTAAAAATTAAATTCAGGCACGTGAGTTTGGATGTGGACAAAGTTCATAGGTGAGCTGAGGTTGCAAACATAAATATTCATGAAGGTCAAGCAGTTGGTAGAAATGAATGAAGCAGGCCAGGTGCAAGAGACAGAGCAGAGGTCAGATGTTGTAAACTGTGGCTTCCATGTCCTGCTTATCTCAGGCAGGGTAGGACTGCAGGAAATGAACAGTCTCTGGGGTAGCTGCAATTCCACTTAGTATTAGTGGCCTATAGATGTGATAGGGAATGCCAACCTGGTGCTGTTAGATCTTCCTGTCTTTTTCTAGAGGGACCAAAACACTGGATTTTTACAGGAAAATTACTGATTTTAAACTTTAAGCCCCTAACTGGTCAGTTTGTGCTCTTGGCCTTAGAATTTACTTCTCACATAAGTGTTTAGATATTGTATGGCTACAGCCTAAAATACTTGTGTGCACACTCAGGTTACCACAAACTAGTCTTGGATGAGCTACATGGGAGATGGCCCAATGCAAGGGACAGCTATTTTTTTTAATCATGCTGTTTTTGAGTACCTTCTATTTAAGAAAGTGTCTCGTGTTTTGAACATAGGCTCTTGAGATACATAGATGAATTGTAGAAAGCCTGTGCTTCAAACATCTAACAAAGACAGGTAATTTCTATATTCATCAGCCATCTAGAATCAGTACCTCTTTGGTATTGTTTTCTTCTGTTGCCTTGGTTTCCATTCTGAAAATTAGCAGCATTGTAATTTTCATGCTCCTTCTATTCATGCTCCAGAATGGAGGAAAACAAATTCCTTTGCAAGGGAAAAAAAGCTGTGTGTCATACACTGAAAGTTCAGCCCACTAATTTCCCTATCCCAAGAGTTAATTTACCCTTTGTATTCTGGAAGATGAGTGAAATACGTAGGCTTCACCATTTCTTCAGTTTCTTCTAGTTCAGTCACCTCATTAGCTAGATAAACAGATGTGAGGGGTAAGTAGTCTTAGCTGATAAGTTACTAGACACTCTAAGTAATAAAGTTAATATTCTCACATGAAATAAGGTTAATATAAGCAATAAAATTAACACTGCAAAGTCTTTTGAAATCATCTGCTCCAATGTAGAGCAATACATAGATTAAGATGTAGGTCTTCTGACTGGTGCTCTTTCTATGGTTTTGATAAAATGCCGATTTAGACTGTGCAGCCTAGGCTAAGCATTGGTAGAGTATCAGTTGCAAATAATTGGAAAAAACTGAAAAAAAATGTGAAAGTGAAAGGAGTTTGTTGGTTCTACAATCTGGAAATTTCAGAGGCAGAATATGCTTCAGGCTAGATTTGGTCAAGTCCTATGTTCATTTCCTTCATGATCATTATCAAGATCCTCCTCAACATTGTAACAAAATTTTTAATTGAGTTTATATGTGCCAACTACTTATCTAAGACCACTCCCATGAGATAAATATTATTGTTAATCCCATTTTCATAAATGCAAAAAATGAGGCACAGAGAATTCAAAGTACTGTCCCAAGTTGACAGTACAGAGTCAAAAAAAGAAAGTATCAGAAGTTAGAGCCAAATTCTATCCTGTAGTGCTTACATCTCAATGGAGGAATAAACACCATTCACTGGTGGAAGAAAATTCTGGATGGACCTCCTGAATATAGCTGAACACAAAGACTGGCTCTGTGGGATCCTTTTGCCTGAAGAACCCACATATTACAGTCACAGTATGGTTGCAGGTGTCCATTGCCTGGATATTATAATTATGGTAGCACAGCAGTTGGAGACTGATTGTAATCAGAATGGGAGGAGAAATTCCTAGGACACAGTGCTTCCCTGTAGATCCCCTGCCTCTAACTTTCCATACAGAAATCTTGGCAAGAGTACTTTCATGGATCTCAATGACAACAATTAAGCTTGAAGAGCATGAGAAGGCATTTTAATCAGAAGCTAATTAAGAGCAATGGGGACATATGTATCATTGATTGTGTCTCAAGTACTCTGACTGATCTGGAAAATTATTCCATTAATATATGGATGTAAACAGACACCAACATATTCTCAGGATGGAGCAACTTCACTTTAATGGTTCCACCTCCAAATCTGGCTTTTATTTATTAGGTAACTTATAAAAATGAGCAACATTTACCTGCCCAGGGAAAACATGAGGCACTGGTTTCATGTTTTGAGATGATACCATCAAGTGTAAGAAACTTGACTTACAAGAAACCAGAGTATTATTTCATATTTAAGAGAGTCAAGAAACCAGAGGGTTATTCATATTTAAATGTTAATTGTTGTTTCATTAGAAAGTGAGATTAAAAATAATGTCTGGTTCTAGACACAAAGGGATAGATGTTATAAGTAATCGTAGTATCTGAGAGAATATCTTGAGCTCTTCCTCATTCTTCCTTCTAAAAACAAAGTATCAAGCATGTCATTAAGTATAGCTTTCACTTTCAGGTAATATTGGGCATAGCACAAATGCAACAGGGTTTTTTCAGGGTGAAGGAAACTCTCCTTATCTTACTTATCTCATCTCTGCTTAAAGCAATAAGCCCTTTGCATTCCTTCTTATCTACACAATTGAGTTGTGTTTTTCTCTAAATTAGCTAGGGATGATTTTAGTCCACATTCTCTAGGAAACTGTGCACACTGATCTGTGTTTGTTTTGTGGCCTCACTGTCCATCGTCATTCCCCACAAAGGGACCCCCCAGTGAATTTCATTCTGACCTTATCTTGCTGTTAGCAGATGACAGTTACTTAAGAAGTGAACTTTGCATATGGAAGAATGGCCTACCAAATGACCTCAGACTGACCTCCCAGCATTTTCTTCTGGTCTCTTCCGAAGTGAGCACTGAAGAATGTGTCAGATAATCTGGATCATAATCTCAGTTATTATCTCCCACTCTAAACTGTTGGAACTTCTCTGAGCTTCAGCTGTCTTTCTTCAAACAACAAACAGAAGAAATTATCTCAGTATTTTCCATAGAAGTAGTTTGGATACTATTTACATTTCCTTCTATCTTGTCTCTCCCTTATTTAATCCATGCCCATCAAATTCATCAGGTTTCCATATTCTGGCACTGCTTTGACTTATTAATATTCTACTCATTCTTTAAAATTCTCAAATCTCGATTTCTCCAAAGCCCTTTCCTATTGTGGATGAGTGTATGTGTATATGGGGCGGTATTTGTTGGACCATAGACTAGGAACATAAAGGTGAATGAGATGTGTTTTTGTCCTTTATGGAGTTTACAGACTAACTGAATGATAACAGCTAACATTTTTTCGAGATGGTAGTATCTTTACTTTAAGCGAGGAAACAGGTTTAGAGAAGTGAAATAGATTGCCCAGGGTCACAGACCTAGCAAGCAGCACAATATAAGTCTGTTGACTAAAACCACATTTCTTATTTTAATTTTTTTTAAGCAAAATCCTCTGTTATTTTATTACTGTATATTAATTGTATGAAGGGGTTTCATTGTGATATGTCCATACATGCATATCTATATAAATACATGCATATATACCTGTATGAGATATATAGACATATATATACATATGTCTATATATCTATATATTGAATTGTCAGAATCAGTACAACATGGAAAACATGTAGCAAAGTACTGATACTTCTCATTCTTGTGGCATTACCAACACTGCTTTTTTACTTAAAACTGTTTCTTTCTGAGTCTGGCAAAGTCCCATCACTGCCAGTAACCCAGTTTTCCAGGCATCTTCTTCCAGGTGATAGGAAGGTACATGTGAGATAAAGCTTTCAGAATTTGCTGATGTCTTTTCCAGAAAACCAAGAATCATTGATTGAATAATTCATTGAGATTTAATCATATGTTTCACTTCATTTTTATTTAACTATTTGTGGCCTAAGATACATCTTTTTCTCCCACATAGACAAGACACTTTGTTTAACAGACTCCATTTTGCCTAACACTATTAACACGGGTTGTACATGCTCAGTAGGCCATGGCAGGAAGAGGGACAATTAAATAAGTGAATGAATGATGCACTCTTATAGCTTTCAGCACCAGCAAGTAGTGCTTGAAGGAAAGTTCTTTGTATGTGACCCAAGTCTTCAATGTCTGAGTTTGAGAATCATTATATTTTTTTCTAGTTCTCTGAGAATTGTAAATGTGTGGAAGGATATGTTTTCAGGATTTATGAAAGGAAGAGAAAGAATCCTTTGACTTCTAACCAGTTAGATGTCAAATAACAAATGAAAACTGATGCTTGTCATTAAGTATCCAGAAAAGTGTGCAATGAAGAAGGGTGGAGACCTTTCTAGCCGCCCCCTTCCTTCCCCCTACCTTATTAGATGGGAGTAAGTTTCCTTTCCTGGTACTATCATGTTCCCCAGTGAACACCGTGTATTTGCATTGTTTTGTTTATTTTTTCATCCTCTGTTAGGCATACAGGAATATCTAACATAGGACACTTCAACAAATCTTTGTTGCTTGAATGAGTGTATATTGCTGTAACTTCAGTGGCTTTAGCTGTAGTTCAGGGTAATAGGTTTTCCACCACTTATTAATGCTGTGGATTCCTTAATAATAAAAGGTAATTTTATTTCTACAGTGAAAGATAGTAAGTAAACAAGAAGATTTCTGGCAGATCCATCATTTTGTGAAGAAACAATTGTACCAACATATAAATGAATTCAAACCTTTTTAGAAATACAAGTATGCAAAACAAAAATAAGAATATAGGTTATACCCAAAATACAGAATGTGGTACTTTGGAGGTAGGGGTTTTTTACTGAATTAGTAGTGTGCAGATTCTGAAGATTATAAGAATGGTATGCAATACTGATGCACCATTTATTATGCACTTACTTTGTGCCAGAATTATTCTAAGCAATAATTCATGGATTAATTTTCTGTAGCCATATATACTAAGTAGGTTTATATTTCCCACTGTATAAATATGAACTTTAAGCATGAAAGACCTAAGTGTAACCCAAATCATACAAAGCCAGGAGATCTTTTTTTTAATTTTCTTATTTTTTTAAATTATTGTTGTGTGGGTGGGAGTACATTGGAGTAGTTACAATCAAATATATCTCATCAAATATTTTATACTTGAATTCACCCCCTCTGGTGCTCTCTTTCCTCCCCCTCCCCCAATTCCTGGAACATTATTTGCACCACCTCCCTCCTCCCCCTGGTGCCACCCCCTCCCCTTCAAGTAGGATTTTAATCTGGTTGCCTGCCTCCAGCCCATGCCCTTGACCACTGTGCTGTCCTCCCTCTATAGCTGAACTTTGCCTGTTTCAGTATTGTTTCTGCAGTCAGCTGCACAATGGCTCCATCTGATAAATCTGAGATTTCTATTTTGAATATAATATGAAGACATGATAGAGTTTACTGTTGTTCTTTTACAGTTGTTCCTAATTATTCTGTTGATGTTTACTTGGAATGCCTGGGGGATTCAATAAAGGTATTCCAGTACATGTGCACAATCCTGAGGAAATCAATAGATGGAATGAAAATGGAGTGAGATGTAAGCAGGCTTTCTGTATTAAAATCGTTTTGTTCACCAGAGACTGTCCCATTTGGTTTCTTTAGAAAACAAGCAGCCCTGTTTCTGTGTGTTGAGAAACAGAAATCTGGTCTAGAAAACTGTTCTAATCAAATAGTAGCTGCAAGCTGTATTACTGAACTTTGCATTACAAGCAATGGTGGGTGCAATGCTGACACACCATAGTTTTTATCTGATGATCCCAATCTGCTTAGAGTATAATAGTTTCTCTCATCCTTTACCATCTTAAGCACCACTAAGAGATTGAATCATCACAGGGAGACCAAATGGAATGCATGCAATGGATTGTATAATGGGATGGTTGTTTTTGTTATATAATGCAACAATCATTCCAAATAAAAAATACTTGGTGTCACTCTCATATTTATGCTGGAGTGCCCATATGGGTTAGGGTCATTGCAGGATAATCAGGGAAAGCAACTATCTATAGGATCTATCTGAGGAATATTATTTCCTTTCTGCAAGAAACTCTTCCTCCAATATTTATGCATTTATTCTGTCGACAAGAATTAATTGAGTACCTGTTATGGACTGATATTTGTACTATCAATGCAGAATTGTACATCAGCTAGTCTATAGTCATAATAAGGTGTGATGAATGCTCTAATGGGAGATGCAGTCAGTCCTAAGATCCCAGCATGGTCTTTATCTTTTAGGTGCAGCTGGCTTTGTCTTCTTCCCCTTCTCCCAGTTCCAGCTTTGTTGGACTTCTGGACTTTTAACATCATTAAAAGGTCACAGTTTCTTATACTTCCAAGGTTACTAAAAGTTTTTGCCTCTATATTAAATGACAGCTTCCGTCATCTCTGCCTGGTGAACTCATTCATCCTTCAAGACTTAGTTCAAATGTAGCCTTCTTCTTTAAAACTTTCTCTGATTTCTCCATCTTTCTCACTCTTCCATCCCTCAGTCAAACTGCCTTTCTTTAAGCTCCAAAGCACGTTTTAATTTTTTCATGACATTTATTATTATGCATCATATTATATATATTATTCCTATTGGCTTGTAAACTCTTGAGGGCAGAGGTCATATATTACTTCTTATCTAGCACTTATTGTAGGAAATTGCATATTGTTCAATAAGTGCTTTCTGATTACCATAGTGAATTAATGGAAAAATAAATACCATTTGCATAGGAGTTATTGTGAAATTTACATATTTCTCATCATTTAATTTGCAGAATCCTGCAAGATAAATATTAACATCATCGTTTTACAAAAGAGGAAATTAAAGCTTTGATGGGTTAAATGAGTTGCAGAAAGCCACACAGCTAGAAATGGTGAACTTGTCTGGTATGGTCATCTATTTTGCTATCTGAAAAGAATCAATAAGAATTGCATGAAGGGTAATTGCAATTGGAAGGGTCCTTCCATTTGCATTTTTGCTACTCAAAATGTAATTGACAGATCAGCGTTGGCATAACATAGAAGCTTATAAGGAATGTAGAATGTAGGCTACATCCTATGTTTGCATTTTAACATGACTCTCAGGTTATTGTTGTAAACATTAATGATTAGGAAGTACCTATTAGCTTTAAAGTTTTTCCTAGGTTTATTATGGTTCCTAGCCTTTTCAAAACTCTCTAGTTTATGCAGCTCGTCTCTAACACACAGAAAATTAATGTTTATGATGACATGATACAAATAGACAGGAAGTCTCATGTTGGGGCTTGTTCTTGACGAATAGTGAGAACATCTCCAGTTCTTCAGCATCCTTCTTTCCTTGTTTCTCCATCTCCCTTAATTGTCCTTTGAGCAAAGAAGACTGGGTATGCAAAAATTTTCCATATTTTCCTCCTTCAGATAATTTGATTGTGAGGAATAAAGTCTTACTTAAGCCAACTAGAGAAAGTCAGCTTAAGAATGGACTTGGGTCACATGCTAAGGGGAGAGCACATACAGGAGGTATGGGGATAGGTAAGAAACCCAAAACATGAAAGTGTTTGATGTCCTCACTGCAGAGGAACTAATACAGAAACCTTAAAGTGACAGAGGTCAATATGAGAAGGGGATCAGGAACTAGTGAAAAGGTCAGGTAGAAATGAATCAATTTGGGTTATAACACATTTGTGCATGGAAGCAATGCTAGGAATCTCTTTGTATAGCTATCCTTATCTCAGCTAGCAAAAATGCTTTGTCTTTCTTATTGCTTATGTTTTCTCTTCAACAAAATTAGAAATAAAGGCAGAACAGGTTCTGCATGGAAGTGAGGGGGGTGGTGAGGGGAAGAAAGAGGGGGCAGGGGACAGGGGGGAGAAATAGCCCAAATAATGTATGCATATGTGAATAAATGAGTAATAAAAAAAGAATGCATACAGAAGCCAGGCATGGTAGCTCATGCCTATAATACCAGCTACTCAGGAGGTAGAGATAGGAGAATTGCCAATTTGAGGACAAAAAATTAGCAAGGCCACATTCCAAAAACAAAATACAAACAAAAGGACTAAGGGCATGGCTCAAGTGATAGAGCACTTCTTTACCTAGAATGAGCAAGGCCCTGTGTTCAATCCTTAGTTAGCTCCCTCCCCTCCAAAAAGCATACAATATGGTTTAGTAGTGGGCGCTCAGTAGCTGAGTATCACTAAGAAAATTAGCCCTCAAGGAGGCAGTTCTGATCTCAAGGTCATTTACAGAATTTCCATAGCAGGATTTTTTGGTGTCTTGTCATGACTTACCCTTAATGGAGTTTGGCCACCAACACCATCTTCAAACTGTTTTGACAACTTTGTCCTTTCCTCTTCTCACGAGAAAAGGCTATTCTCTTCTCACTCAAGTTCTGAAGATGAGAATATGGTTTGCTAATCTCATTTACTCAAGAGTGCCATACAAATCCTGGATTGTTGGGCAGCATATTAATATATGGAAAAAATTCCTTGGCCAAATGGTTAGTTCTAGTCCACTCTCCACGGCTTTGGGTATGGAATCAATTCTTTAAAAAAAAATAGTCTAACAGCTTCTGCAGAGACTTAGGAAGGCCAGTTCCTTTAGAAAGGGGTATGAATAGGTGACCCTAAAAAACTTTTCCAGAGCAAAAAAAGAAAAGAAATAAATTAACTTGTCCAACTCAGTGTTGAATAGCTAGCTATCTGATTATGTAGTGGATAGATGTAACTAATTGCTAAAATTCTATATTCTTTTGTAAGACATACTATTATGTTAAAAGATAAAATAAGGTCAATTATCCCATTTGCTTATTTTTTTTGTTTTGTTTTTGGCAGTACTGGGATTTGAATTCAAGGCTTAGTACTAGCTAGGCAGGCACTCTACCTCTTGAGTCATACCTCCAGCCCTTTTTGCTCTGGTTATTTTGGAGATGGGAGTCATGCTTTTGTCTTGGCCAGCCTGGACGTCAATTCTCCTATTTATGCTTCCCACTGTAGCTGGGATGATAAATGTGTGACACAACAACCATTGAGATGGGATTTCACAAACATTTTTGCCCTGGCCCACCTGGAACCATAATCTTCTGTTCTGAGCCTCTTTCATATTTTGGGAAGACAGGCAAATACCATGAAGACCATTATTTGTTGAGATGGGGTCTGATAACTCTCCCTCTTTCCCTGGACTGGCTTTAAATTGTGATCCTTCTGATCTCAGACTTCCAAGTAGCTAAGATTACAGGCATAAGCCACTAGTGCCAGCCCATGGCTTAATTTTTGAAACAGATATTAATTGAGTCCCTACTACTGATTAGATATTCTATTATCTGGGATTATGAAGATGTACAGAACATAGCTTATACCTTCATGTGTGTTATAATTTAGAGGTCAAAGGAAATGTTCTAAATTTATGAAAACATCAGTGCATAAGCATAAGCCTAAAATGTGTTATTTGTTTACTTATGTGTATTTATCCTGTTCTTCAATTTCTCTTAGAATCTCTTTGTGGTGAAATTAACCTTAATTTGCTGCTAAGACAATTGTCTTCACTTATCTGAGCAATATGGAAATAAACAAGAACAAACAGATGAGCTGGTGGTTGAGTTACTTAAAAAAAAACTACAAGGACTGAGAGTTAAATACACAGTTGTGTGGCAGTTACAGGTTCTGTCATAAATACTGTGTCTAGGGCATTGCCTTATACTTGGGTAAGGAGGGCACATACATAAACGGTAGAACTTTGTGCGTCAAGTCTCTGGAAGTGTGTATGATAAGTACTATGTGAAGCATGGTTTTATATTTTATGAATATCAGGCCATCTTATTCTGATATATAAAGTCAAAATACAGCCTCATAAATCAATGAATTCATAGAGGCAAAATATGAGACAACTGGAACACATCACAAAATCCAATTGTTACCTTATCCAAAGTACCAGGTTTAAAGGATGGCCCTATTTCCAGCTGATGTGAGGTCCTTGGAACTTACTACTTATTCAAAATTTATTTTCTAGCATGGCTAGACCTTTTTTTATTGTTCATTTATTCATATGTGCATACATTGTTTGGGTCATTTCTCCCCCATGCCCGTTGCACCCTTCCTCTCCTCCCAACCCCCCTCACTTCCAGGCAGAACCTGTTCTGCCCTCTTCTCCAATTTTGTTGAAGAGAAGACATGAGCAATAATAAGAAAGACATAGTGTTTTTGCTAGTGGAGATAAGGATAGCTGTACAGAGAGATTCCTAGCATTGCTTCCATAGCATGGCTAGAACTTAAAGAAGGTTGAGGCTCAATGATTATTAACAATTATCATTATAATTACTCATAGTATCAGATTATTTTGCTGCCAAACCTTTTCAGGGAAGGTATTAAGAACACTGTAGGAAAAAAACAAGCAGGAGAATCTTTGTGTTGGTTGAAATGTGTCTAGTAAGAACTTTACTAGGCTTTTCCAAGGTGCACTCTATCTTAGAGAGTTGAGTGTGTGCTAAATATATAACAAGGGATGTTCCTATGTTTGCTTTCTCTTTGATCCAGTTCATTAGAAACAATAACCAGCACAAAATATTCCCATAGAACTGTCTAGAGAACACAAGAGAAGTACTGCACTCAGCTCTTGACTACTTTTTCTTAACGTTGGTATTATTTCTCTTCTGTTTAGTGGGTGACTTTACAAGGAGGAATTTTGGAACCTTATGGTACCTCAGCCATGATGAGAAATTCATATACTCAGTAACTAGTTTTTAGCTTGTTCTTGCTTTCAAAGAAAACTTATATACTATTTCTGCTTCTGTATTAGCAGTAGCTGGCTTATTTATGGCAAATTCACTCAATGTGTTTACCATTTTCTGGATTCAAAATGGCATTTCATTTTGACAGATGGACCCAGATGATGAAAGCTTTTATGGGAATTAGGCTTAATAGAACTAATTTAGATCTCATCGAGAAATTGGAACAAAAGCCACTGGCATAAAATAAATATTTTGTTTGGTTTGTTTTCATTAGGTAGGTTAATTGAAATGAGTATTCTTCATTGAATTCATCTACTTTTATGTTACTGTACATATTGCCTGCCATGTAAGTAGAAAAACAATAAGCTTCCAGATGAGTTACCAAACCAGCAGTGGATTTTAGGAGAAGTACCAATTGGTAAGAGTTGAAGACATACAATAATGGTTACAATTTCTCAGCTATCTCTTCTAATCAGATTGTCTTCATAATCTCTTCCAAAATAAAAATTTTGAAAGTTGATGTTCTATTGACAACATTAGCTAGGACTATATTAAGTCTTATTAATTAATTAATTAATTATCATAAATATGTGCCTGGTGTTCTGTTATCCTCAGGGCAAAAAGAATCTGATAAATTCCCATAGTTTAGAGACTTTGTCAAATGTCTTCCACCCCCCCGTCCTTTTCTCTCCCTCTCTCTTTCTTTCTACTATAGCCATGTTATAAAGCAATCATCTGGAACTACAAATCTTCAGATTAAGGTCTGTTGTTATAATCAGATCTGTGAACCTGCTTTCAGCTCATTCCACATCATGAAACTGTCATAAGACCAATGCTTTCTTTGGAGCAGATACATTCCAATGTCACAAGGTTGTGAGCCTTGGGCTACAAAAGGTAAACTAGTGTCAGTGATCACATCTTGTTACAAAGGCATCATAATAATTGTATAGACAGCAAAGGATTGCATTTCAGTTCTCTGAGGCATCAGATACATAAGGCAAATGCAAACAAATTGTTGTCACCTAGCATGATTGAGAACCTGTAAGTAAATATTTCTAAGCTCTTCATTATAAGCTTAAGTGAGCCCATTAGACTTACATGTGACTTAAGAGAAAAGAGAAAATAGTGCTATTGAATAGTCAGGGAGGCAGAATTTCCTAATGCAAGGGAAAGAATGATCACAAATTCTAAACTGAATCTAGTATATTATCTTTCTTATTTTGAGTTTGGAAAATTTATAAGATCAACATGAATATTGCTTTTATGAACTTATTAAAAGAGATGATAGAAGAAATATCTAAACAGCATCATTTCCATATTTGTCTTTTTTTTTCTAACTTACTGAGACAAAATGGGAATTGGAAGAAACTTGTTTTTTTCTGGTGTATCTTGGGCTGATCAAACAGAATCAAACAGAAAAGAAACCCATGGTAAAATTTTGAAACCTGATTTTCATCAGAAGTTTATTTTGATTTTATTATGTTTGATGCTAGTGAGGGATAAGATAGACATGAAAGGTTTTGAGTACAGATTTTAGACCTGAGTGATGAGCAAAACTGACAATTCATATTCTTATCAAATCCTTTTGAGACTTACAAAATAGAAATTTCCTTGAATTTTCTGACATCTTCACATCTCATCCTGCCCCCAAACTTGTAGACTCTGACAAACTTGAAAGTTGAAAAATACAAGCCAGAAAAAATTTTCAGTGGCAAACCTGTAAAGGAGAAAGAAGAAAGAAAGGAGAGAGAGAGGGAAAGAAAAAAAAACTGAACCAAACACACACACACACACACACACACACACACACCAGTCTTGTTTAGTAGTTAAGGCTTAAGGCTCTCTTTTATATAGATATTTGACTCCACAAGGGTATTTGACCTAAAATCTAACTATCATAAATAAGGAACTGAAACAGAATGTAAATTACAATGCTGAGACTCAGATTTTCTCTGCTAGTTTCAGGTCAAAATGCAAACTCAGATTAGGAGAAAGTATTTCTGTTGCCTAGGAATTTCTTGTACTTGTATGTACCCAAGTACACCATGGCAATCTTCTAGGTGATTATTCTTTGTTTATTAAAAAATTATGAAGCAAAGGAGTATCTAAATAATCTTATGCATTCTGCACATGGATCGTGGCAGTTCTATAACCTCCTTTGATTTGCTTTGGCAAAATGAAACCTTCTCAATTCAAGGATGCTTTTCTCTATCATTGTCATCGTGTAGTTATCATTACCACTATTATGACTGCCACAATTATCTGAATATTTAATAAGTGTACATTTAGTGAGCAACATCAGGCAAGGGAAGCATGGAAAGCCTCCACCTTGTTAGCCAGGGTAAGTTATCAGATTTAATCAACAAGTGACAGCTGTAGTTTACTCCTATTCCTATTGCATCAGCAACATGGAAGCCATATGATTTAGAGATAGCTCCTCTTCAAAGAGAGCAAAGGATATCATTGCTTCCTAGAATAAAACAAGTGCTGTACATCATAAAATTCTATGATTTTGCTCTAAAACACTCCATGTCTTCCAGAAACAATCCAAGAAAAGAGCTAAAGCGTTTGTGAGTTGGAATCATGAGTCAATAGTAGAAGGGATTATATGCAAGTAACCAAAGAGGTTGTTTTTTATATTGTACTGCCTGGTATAGGATAGAGCATTAACCAGATTCTCAATGCTAAGGACAGATTTAAAGGGTACTAATGTCACTGATGCCAAGACTCTACCTACCTTTTTATGTATTGCACTCTATAGGGCACTATTTGGAATACTACAGAAGAAATGTACAAGGAAAGAAACCTGAAAGGGCACCCACTTTAATTTAAATACTTCTGAATTAAATATCATTCTAAAACCCCAAGTGTACACATTAGTGTACGAAGTAGGAATAATTATGAAAGGGCTCTAGCACCATTGTGCATGGCCAGACTGCTTGTGAAAAGCAGGGACTTGTGATGGTGCAGAGTACCAGGAACATTTTGTCCTGTATTAAGCCTTGCCTCCCTCAGAGGCTGTGTGTCAGACGACTGGTACACTGGTTCTTCGCGCGGGTGAGTCAATTAGCACATTCCCTAGTCTGGAACTGTGGTTGCTGTGTATGTGATCTGCATACTGATTCAGCTGAGGTTTGACCTTCTGGGCGGAGAAAAACAAGAATCCCAGGTGGGAGAGAACATTGGCCTAGATTTTCCTATCCTCTCTCCTGTTTTTCATTTCCAGATATACCAGCTTAGCTACTTTTTCTGACTCACTCTGAGACTAGGAAATGGTTTTAGTTCATTTGAGAATTCAAATCAATGTATAGGATAGAAACTATGAAAAAAGAAGTCTTTTATCTTCCTCTGCTAATGTCAAAATTGGAACGGAGGTAGCTCCTTGTACTAGTGACTCCCTTGGTCCACATGGGGGCAGTACTAGGTAGTCAAAAGACTCCAGGAGCTTTCAGGGCACCTAGAGTCTGGTAGGAGACAAACTTTAAATGCATAAAGCAGAAGCAGGGTAGTTTTTCCATAAGCACAAGATTCTTTAAAGCCAATCATTACAGTGTTCTAAGTGTTCTTGCTGAATAAATGAGGAAGGAAAAATGTCTACTGCTTTTCCAGCTGCTGCTGCAATTGCTTGCCAGGAGATGTTGGGGAAATGTTTTGATTGATTCCTCAGTCAACACTACTTATTTTAACACAGACAACCCAAAACAGATAAACTATTTTTATTAAAGTTTTAGACTAAATTCTAGGGTATTTTTTTCTGAACAAGGGAAAAATCTATCTTAGGTGTAGATTTTCAGTTTGTTATTGTGTGATAATGATGGGTTCTTTTTAGGGAGTAAATTTTCAAATAAAGAATTTCTAGGGAAGCTATAAAGTTTGAGCACGTTCACAAGCAATGAAAGTTTACTGGCATATGGAACGTGCATAAGTAATTACTGACTTAATAATATTGAATGTATTTCTCCTTCAGATACATCTTCTTAAAGTTATAACAGCAATATAAGCACAGATACAATTATGAATTCATCTGACCTGAAGAGTTTTCAATGTTGAGAGATCATCTTCTCCCTAGAAACTTGGTCCATTGGTTTGGTTATTTATTGGACATATTTTAAAAATCCAAGGAAAGGACTATGATATTTTGGAATACATTCCCATAACCTATACTACTGACAGACACAAAGTCACAAGACCTTTGTTTCCCTTCTCAGAGGTGGGACTGTATCCAGTATTCCTTTGGATGGTGCTGTCCTATCCCAGTTTTCATAAAACAAATTTGGAATTAGCTAATGAGTTAATGATCATGTCAGATCATGTGAAAGCTGGAACAATTGACTTTTTATGCCAATGGCACAGTGTAATGATGCTGACTAAAGAGATTCTCATGGAACAGGCAACAGGCACTCGTGGTGGTAATTTTTACTGAGGAGGACAGAGGAGTATCTGTTCCCAGCATCAGGCATTGGCTCTTGATACCCTCTCTCTCTTCACTTTCTTCTTGTCCTCTCCCTATCTCTTGTCTTTTGGATAAAATTAAACACCAAGTTCTCTCCATTTTCTTCCTTAACTTTATTCCCTTTCTGCTGATACACATACCAGAACATCCAATTGCACCCATGGAAACTGTTTATCCCTGAGGGGATCATTTGGTGCTCAGATGGCTTCAGATTCTGTGCCAGAACGACAAGGTTATAAGAGAAAATTCAGTGTTTGCTTTCACATCCATTTGTTTTTCAAAATCCCATTAGTAAAAGGTTATTTCTCCCATTAAATGGCTACTTAGAATAAGGTATATAAAAAACACATCTTTTTACTTTCTCTAAAATGGTAGCTTGGACTGGCCTGATGGCAATTGTCTTCCTGTTTCAGGAGTGTTTAAAAGATGGACAAAGGAATGTGCTTTATCTCAGACTGGGGTTTGGTAGATGAAATTTCTCTGGCTGACTTTTTTCTATTCTAGCTTAGAAAACTATAAAAATGGCTATGAATTTGAACTTGTCAGAATGTCATCTTAGAGTCATCCTTCAAGTTGTAATAAGCAAGAGTTATGCAAATATTGCTGTGCCCACCCTTATGATTTCTGGAAGTCAATATACAGCCTCCATTTAACACTTAAACAAAGTATACAATTGCTTTCCCTGTGTAACCACACTATTTTAATGAGCATCCAAGGAAGTGAATTGTATAGATGAGGTAGTGATAAACAATAGATTCATCTTTTTTAATAACTTGCATCACTTGCTTGCCAGATTTAAATTTTCCCTTGCATTAAAACATTAGGTAGAGCCTGTAGCATAGTAACATGGTTTCTTATTACTTTTAGAGTGAAAAGATAAGATTAAGTTTAATTTATCCCAATTCACTTATCAGGTCTCTTAGGGCATCCACATAAAAGCATGTTCTTCTTTGTGCTTCCTACTCTGGCATCACCACACTCCCACATTTTCCAACCTCATTTCCTTCCTCTTCCTAGTTCCAACTTGATCATTAACAAGAGAGAGGAATGAATAAGAGGAGAAAGACAAAAAGTAATTAATTCACTGAAGTGCAGCTGTAAATGAATTTTTGAAGTAAATTATTAATTTCCTCTTTAATATTTCTGCATTGATGCTGCTCTGTATCTAGGGATTGGAAGTGAGAACTGATTTGCTTCAGAGCAGCAAGGCTTTGGGTAGACAGCAGCTACTCACCATAATCTGAATGTGTCATGCTAACGTGATGTTTCTCAAATTCAACAGCAGTTAGCTAGAGACAGTTTAAATAAATGTGTTTTAAAATTTGTGGTAAGTAGAAGAGTATCTTAGATGGGAGTAGTTTCAATAAAAGAGGTTAAATGCTTTATTTTCTGTATCTTCTAATACCAGCTTCCTAAGATATTAAAACTAAGATAATATCTAAAACCTTATGATGATTCTGGAGGAGAAGGTGGCATCACAAATCCAAAATCGTCTTGCTATGTAGGAGGGAGCAAAAATGCTAAATCATGCAGGTGATGTTAGAGTTCAACTGCCTGGAAAAGAAATGTAAATCTTTGTATCTTCAGACCATCATCGGGCAGAGATCAGGGAATGGCCGTGTACAGTAGCACAGGGCTGATCGAGCATTTCCACTAGGCTCCACATCTTCAGTCAGCTCTAAGTCCAGATTACAGAATGCACCTTTTATCACTCCCTCTGTTCAAATCAAATGTTATCAGAAAAATCTGCTTTTTTTGACCTCTGTGGCATGTGGTTGGGGGGTAAACTTTAGTATTATATGGAAAACTATTTTTAGCAACAGAAAGCAGTAGTACTGCTTCTGTGTTCAAAGATGTTGGCTCCAAATGGCAAAGGAATGATTGTTTCCACTTAAAGTGATTGATATGTCTACACACACTTGAGAGAGAGAATTTCATTACCTATTCCTTCTGTGGGGACTGGCTGAATAGAGTTTCAAAGGAAATAGGGAGCACATTTGTGTAACAGAGTACCATTTTTTTCCATGAAATTGAGGGGGGAAAGGCCAATGTATGTGAGGAAAAGTTGTGGATGTTAAATAAAGTGAGCAAAGATTTGGAAAGAGTGAAGAAAATACTACCACAGGAAAATGGTCAATACATTCAGTAATTGGGTTTTTAGCTTTTTGTTCAATGACTGAAATATTTCTATTGCTTCACTTGCAAAAGTATTTATTTTTAAATTACCTGTAATGATTAAGCAAAGTAAAACATGAGGATTGTAAAGTCTACCTAACAAAATTCAATTCATTCCATAATAATACTTAAGAATTAATACTTTCATTTTGTGTGGCATTTGAAAACTTGGAAACTCATTACCAATATATTGCAGATGATGTTAGAATAGGAAAATTAAGAAATTCAAACTCTACTTTGGGGTCAAACATAAAGGAAAACAACTTAATGAGCCCCTAAAAATGTAATGTTCTCTTATAAAACAAAAAATACTTCTGCAACCTAAAAATCTGCTCTTCCTCAGATGTTTTTCTCTGATGCTGTTTGGTTACCTCCTAAAACCATTATTTCCAGCAGAGCCACAGAAATCCTCAGCTGTGTAGGTGGTCCCAGTAAATTTAGCAGCCAAGCCAGATTTTGACATGTTAAGAATAAGTGTCCATAAATCTTCTCTAGCTTCTCCTGAGAAGATTAAATCTTTCTTTTCAAGAATTTGCTAAATTTTAGGAAATGCTGTAATATAATAAATGACTTGTAGACGAGGCTGATGAAACAGTGGAAGATAATGGAATTCCTTTGTTCAAGAACCAAGACAGAAGCTGAAGGGAAATTCTGGATATTCTACATTAGCCACTGAAAAAGAGAGAAGAGTTGGGGCACACTAATTTGCCGGCAGTTGCACTTGGACCCATGAATAAGGGCCTGTCAAACCTGTAAAGCACTCATGTTGTTAAGATGGGCTTCTGTTTTTATAATCAATGTCTGTCTAACAGAAAGGCCACAAATAAAGTTTTGAGTCGGAGAGAACTGCATAGTCTGAATTTATTGTTCTTTCTTACACTGGTCAACCATAGGACTTTGGTACCATTTACTTTGTCTCTCAAGTCTGCTTCAAAATCAATAGACTTCAAAATTCTTCAAAATATGTCAAATTTCGTAACCTGTCTGTGAATAGAAAGGGTTCATCACATTGAGTGATATATGGAGGAGGCTTTAGTTATTTAACATGAATAAGAGAAGGTTAGACTGTCTATCACAAGCAAATGAGGGATTTATTGAAAGAATACTCGACAAGTAAGAGGACAGAGTTAGATTTTAGAAAGGGGAATCCAAGGTTGCCCCAAGGAAGCCAAATGAAGGGGCATTCTCACCAGGGCCCTGCTGTGGATATCACTCTGTACAAACCACTTTCTATGCATGCACCACTCCTCTCTGATACTTCCAAATGCCAAGGAAAGAGCCTTAAATTGGCTTAACAGGAGTCACAGGCTTACCCACTGTCTGAGGATAAGGCTGGTACAGCCATCAAGACCACACAGATGATGAAGGAGTAGTTCTTTAAAACAAAAACAGTCTTCTGTTACCAAAGGCAGGAGGAAGGGCTGTTGTGCAGCAGGAAGCGTACATGAGAAAAGAGCAATGAAGGTCTTGGAATGCCACATTAACCTCCAGGCCCGATCACTCTGAGTTGAAAAGCCGATCTTTCTGAACAGCACTTGCTCATCGTCTCTATATCTTACGTTTCCTAAAATAAGCAAAGTTGCCCTGATAACACACAGGAACATAATTTATATTCTATTTGATGGAACAGGTAGAAAAGAAAGGATCTGTTCAGCAGGAGTGCATCAGCCCACCTACCACCTAATATTGTCTCTACTGGACAGATCCATGAACATGAGATGTTTATAACTGGATGGGTCTCCATGACCACGGAAAGATCCAGAACCACACGCTTAGCTTTCTCTTGTATTTTTGATTACCTGTCTCCTAATCTACCTTGTAAAGGCGGAGTCCTGCTATTTGAGATCACACTGTTACTAGGATGTCTTTTTAACCAAGAACTATTGGCACTATCTTTGCTAAAAAGTTCCCCAAAGTGCGGTTATGTTGTGACCCTCGGCATCTGCAGCTTCAAGATTACTTTCTCAGGATATCACTTTGGACAATAAATGCTTTTGTTTCTCTACGGAAACCTCCAAACCCACATGCCAAGACTGACTCATAAAAACAGGACTTGCAACCTGAAGAATTAGTTCTTGGAAAAATATATTTTCACTTAAGGGAAAATATATAGCAAAGTCTCACTAATATCTGAGTCACATATTCATATACCTGTAGTACTGGTAGGTGCTTAAGCCATGTTCAGTGAATAAAAAATGGAATAGCTGAGTAGAAAAGTAATAAATATTTACTTGTGCCTGGCTATCAGATCCCTTTTAGAAATGGTTAGGGAAGAAATTTTAGAACTATGTCATGCATTATAAATTTGGGCATAGAGGCCAAGGGAAGGAAAACAATCTCCCGTGTCTCTAATCTAATCTCTAACAGGGAAGAAAATCAAACTAATGTTCTGAATTAAAATCCAATACTTTTGACATTGTGACATCCAGGTAATTAAAGAGCTTAAAATGTCAGATGTGGTAGCATATGCCTATAATCCCAGCACTCTGGATGCCGAGGCAGAGGAATCTTGAGTTCCAGTCCAGCCTCAGCTACATTCATATAAATGTATATAGACACCCCTGAAGACTGAAAATCAGGTTGGATTTAAGTGAATGGTGTTAGAATAACAGAGAAATAGTCCCTGAAGCAAGATTTGGGCCAGTTTGCCAAAATCTTAGCCTTGTAAATGATCAGAATACAATGCTCCCTTCACAGAGAAAATCAGAGCCGTTAACTATCTTCTCATCCTACCTATAATCTTCACTTTCAGTCCCTAACCTAGAGATGCCAATCTTGGGGGACATTTTCAGGAGATGTCTTGGTAACAAGCACCTCTACCTATTGACAAGATCAGCCAAGCTATGGAAATCCAGAGCAGGTTTTATGAAGGATGGATGACCTTCTTTCAGTTTTTACTGTCTTCTTTGCCTCAGACTTCTGCCCCAGTTCAGAGAAGCGATTATCTGCTGTCTGTGCCTCAGTTGTGAGAATTAAAGAATAGAGTTTAGAGAACCATGTTAGCACCAGCCTATAAAGTCCTGGGTCACCCTCACAGTGAGACAGTGCAGTTATTCTGTAGCTACCTCCTTCCCACTAAATGAAAATATCTCCTCTTGTACCATCACAGTTAATCTGCTAAAGATTCTTCAATTTCAGTTCTATATTGATGACTCACCATTGTCTATTTCAGGGCTGCACCTCATACTTGAGCTCCAGACCTATATATAATATACCCTAATAGACTTCTTTAACTGGAAGTCCCACAGACATTTTAAGGGCAATCAATCTAAATGCAATTCATGATCTAATCTACTTTTTATATCATGCTCCCAAGCCAGAAATCTGGGCTTCCTCCGAGATTGCACCTTCTACCTCACTTTGTCAACCATATCCATTTTGGTAGTTTGCCTAAGCCTCTTTGGTTCTATTTCTAAAGTATTCCTCAAAATTTTCTACCATCTTCCTACCCTGCCTCAATCACCTGCACTTTGTTTTGGTGTAATATCCTTCTAGCTGGCACCCCTACACCTAATCTTGCCTTCCTTTAACCTACCAGCCATGTTGCATAGTTGAAAGTGACCATTTTTTACACAGGTCTTGTTATGTTGCCCAGGCTGGTCTCAAACTCTTGGACTACAGTATTTCTGTAACAGCTTCGGTTGCTCTCGTTTGAAGCTAATGGTTTTGGGTTCATTTCCTGCAAGGCCACACACACACTATGCTTGACAGCAGGTCCACTCATCATCTCCACTCTGTGATTGGCACAACATGCATTACTTGAGATTAACCAGAATTGTGCATAGAATAAATAGGGTAGCACCTAGGGGTTGAGAAGCCTCAAAGGGATCTCCCTTTGACATCTTCAAAAAGCGTTTGAACAAGTTTGGTTTGAGTTGCTGGTTTCAATGCACAGGCTTTCTCATCTAATTATGAAGTGATTTCCTTAGAGAATAGGTATTGACAGTATTGAGACAATGGCTATGCTGAAAAGAAATGTGATAAGAAAAACAAATTTAGCTCTGAAAATTTACTCTGATCAGTTATTGACCTACCTCCCCTTTCTTCCAACCTACCCACGTAACATAGCTGAATGACTGTTTTTTCTACTTTGAATGACTTTTGTAGTGGGCAGCGTGCAGAAACAACTTTTATCAAATATTTTAAAGGTGGGGAAAAATGTTTCTGTCTTCTGATCATCCTTTTTTGGGGGGTTAATTATGCTGTGCTGGTTTGAGATCACCGAATTTATTCAGAACCCTGACAGGCAACATGAAGCTCAACCACGTGATCCATGAGGTAAGGTGATTTTTGAGTCCTAAACCATTCGTTTTTCTTCACAAAAGTCCAGGAGGATAAAAATCATGTCTGTTAAAACTGTATAGTATCCACAGTGCTATGGGCAAAGAGAACATTAAAAATTAATTTTAGAGATTATATCACACTTTCATTTAGCAGTATAGAGAAAAAGAATCTTGTCTCAGAATATGTAGGTTACTGGCTTTTTAATACCCACCATTTTTATATCTGCTGTAAATAAGAAAAATTCTATTTGAGTATGTTTTCCATGAAAGGTTCTATAATGTCTTCCCTTTGATCTTACCAGACATTATAAAGACAGTGATAAAGGTATTAATCTCAAGTCATAACAGGACAGGGGTTGTTTGGGATATTCTTGTTCTTGTATTCACATTGGGAAATCAAGATCTGATCAAAAAGAAGAAAAAGCAAAGACATATTTCTCAAAGAATTTTCACCATATTTAAGATTTAGGAAATATTTTCAAGGCAATTTTCAGTACAACTTTTTGTTACTAGAAACAATTTCTAACCCACTTTTGTCTATGCGGTGAAAGTATATCACAACCATCTGAGCCTGAACCAGGAGTATCATTTTAGATTCAACCCAGTCTTTGTCATTGAAATACTTGTACGAAGCTCTTTTTCTTCTTCTCATCTGCTAAATGAGACCATTCTCACCCACTTAAGACATCTAGATGAAATGTTATGGCTTTTAAGAAAATTTAAATATAGGAAATATATTTTAAAGAATGTTCTGAATGTGATTTTGTGTTTTTTACCTAAAGATGTAAAATGATATTTAATTTTAGATTTGTGTTCCTTCCAAAAAGTATTCATTTCTTAAAATAGTACTTACTGTCTAGGGTAGTGAGGTTATGGGTGATTTAGGCTCTTTGTAATCTCTTTCCTCTTTCCCTCCTCTCTCTCTCTCTACATATGTATATGTATAGATACATATGTATACACATATATCTACACACACATGTGTCTCTTTCTTTTCTTTTTTTCTTGTTTTGTTTTGTCTGTTAGTGCTGGGAATTGAAACCAGGGCTCCATTCATGCTAAGCATATGTTCTACCACTTAGTTATACACACAGCCCTGTGATTTTTTCCTAAATCAGGCCCTGAACTAGATAATAAAACATAACAATGGTGTGTAAGAGAAGAGACGAGTAAAGAGGTGATGTGCATAGAGTGTGGCAAATACAAAAAGAATCCTATGAACAGAGGATATGCTGCTCTCGAGAAGAGACTGAACAATATGATTGTAAATTATAGATGAAGGATTGTTCCTTTGTTTAGGATTTGCTACAATTGTACCTTCAACAACATTGTGATTAAAAGAGTTTATTTCTCTTATGAGAGGAAATAGTTTCCTCCAAGGACTAGTCAACTTGACTTACATGTGGACATACTTTACAGGAATAAATCTCAAGGAAATTTCTCCACAGTGGACATTTCTTTCCCAAACAAGTGTAGCTGTTTATGTCTATAGTCTTTTGGCTTGTACTCATCTTTTTCTAACCCTCCTATACAAAAGGCTGCAGTGCTATCACCAGAATATGACTTTCAGCTGCATCTGTGTCCCTATCTACGGTTCCGTTACTAAGCTTCAAAGAGAGGTCTAATTTAAGACCTATCGTGTGTTCAAAACCTTAATTCCAGATAAGGATTCTCCCTCTTATATAATGCATTCTAAAGTGAGAGAAAAAAAGCTTGCGTCAGGGTTGGATTTCTACTGTTTAACTCTGAATATTCCTGAAGCCTTAAATTGAAGAAGGAGTATGGGGGTTGTGAGCTACAATAATTAGTGCTGGTGGCAGTAAGGCTTGTAGCAGTGTTGATGAAAAAAAATCATAATTTCGGTTAAACTCCTTAGAGTCTCCTTTCTGAAAGGAAGACCTGCTACATTTCTTTTTAAAGCTTGGATCAAATAACTCAAGCAGACACTGTGACAATACGATTTGCAGGAAAGAAACCTGTAGTATGACTCACTCACCCACAACAATGACACTCTATACACCTACTTGTTCCTTGCTTTTGCTTTCTGAGTCCTCTGAGTCAAAGCATTTGAAAATCAGTCTGCATGTCAAATCCCCATGAAAATTTTCTGGCACTCATCTTTTCTTTTCATTCTTGTCCACTTCACCTTTTTAGTGTAGGTAGAATAATGAACAATATAGTGATTATTCATTAACATGAATCAGAAAACCCACTTTTATCTCCAAGTTAACATAGATAATGTGACTTGCTTTCTGTACTCCATCACTTCATTCCCTGAAGGTGGAGAGATGACTCCCTAACATCTCAAATTCTCCTGGTCCTCTAGTTCATACCAATTCTCCTTTCTAAGTGGCTCTGCCACTGAAGGAACTTGTAGCTCAAGGTCAGCAAAGCTGTTCTTTGCAACTTTTACCCTATAATACAAAATCATCTTATTTAATTCACTTTTGAGAGTATTGAGAAAATCGTGAATCACTTGGTAGCAAATTAAGTTCAAATAATTAAATTTGGTGCTCATGTCATATCTATCTGCCACATAGAAGGATTGTCAAATGAATGCTTGAACAAATTATGGAACTAATGACTGGGATTATCTTGTCATGTATTTTTTATTCAAAATTTTTATTGTAAGCTGGGTGCTGGTGGCTCACGCCTATAATCCTAGCTACTCAGGAGGCAGAGATCAGGAGGATTGCAGTTCGAAGCCAGCCGGGGCAAATAGTTTGCCCAGACATACTTCATCTTGCAAAGTATATCTGGCACTAAAAAGAGTATGAAAGTACCTTTTTCAGGTAATTCTGAAATAATTTAAGACACATTTTAAATCAGAGAGATATACTTAAAATTATCCTAGAAATAACTCAGACATCCCATTTAGGTGTGGGAAATCGGGGGCCAAACATTTAACTTACATAATTTGAAAGGAATAGTTATAAACAAACCAGGATGAAAAACCCTTGTAGTCTTTCACTCATTTTAGGCTGTTTCTGTGAATCCTTTATTTTCTTTAGGTGATTCTTAATCAATTGGACAATGCCCTCTGTTTGTCATTATTTTGGAACATGGGTATAATTTTGGGTTTTTGTAGATTGTGTTGGCCAAAAATGGGATTGTATATATTTTCCCATAAATTTCTAAACATTCCTTCCCAGAAAATATTATAAAATTTAGCCATTATAATTGGGAGGTTTTTCTTTATGCATTACTTGATTCTGAGTACATTTTACTGTGTCTTTCAGTGGAATGAAAACTAATAGGAAAATGTAATTTATTGAATGAAAACAGTTCATTTATTTGAAGACAATTAACTAACCCCTTTTTGATATTCTACTTTTTCCAGTTAATTTATCTCAATTACCTTGCTTCTATATGAGATAACTTGTTGATATATTTTTGACCTACAGTGAATGCTTATTAAAAAGGGATTAATATGTTACCATTATTCTCTTTACCAAATATGCCCAAGATATTTTATTCATTAATATCAATAAGAAATGGAAGAAACAGAACATTCATTGAGTACCTATAATGCATCAGTGATGTTTTAGTTATTTAATCATATTGAATCCTCGCTGTACCATCATGAAAACTGCATCTGGAATATTTATGTTTTCAAACAGAAGAACACTGAGGCCCAGCAAGGTTGACTAACT
Source organism: Castor canadensis (assembly GCF_047511655.1). NCBI lineage: Eukaryota > Metazoa > Chordata > Mammalia > Rodentia > Castoridae > Castor > Castor canadensis. Next base: position 79,040,949 of record NC_133388.1, on the reverse strand, counting down.
TGCCCAGTGTCACAGAATTGTACAGGAGAGGTAGAACAATATATATATCCATGTTTGCCAATAACAAAACCTATTCTCTTCCCAACACAATGCTCTGACTCACAGACAAATGAACAAAATAGACCCATTCTGGGGATGAGACTTAGAGTCATACTTAAAAGGGCCACCTGCAAGCCCTAAGTGCTGGGTCCCATTCTTGAGTTCTAGAGTTGAGATCTGCCCAGAATATGTCCTTAAAGCCCAACCTTTCCCATCTGTGCCTGAGAGCTGGAACATTCAGGAGAGGTTCCAGATTGACATCTGGCATTTTAAATTTCCCCTAGAGTTATATAGAATGGGAATCTGGCTTATGTTTCCTTTTCCCTACATAGCAACTCACAATGACTCATCTGTAGCTGGCTGTTAAAGAGGTTGGCAGGTCTGGTGAGTGCAAAGAGCTGGAGTAACAGAGCCAGATGTCTCAGTTGGTTAAGGATGAGAGTAGAGGGCCCAAGCACCATTTCTGATTCGAGTTCTTGCCTTGGGCAATCACTTAATGTCACTGTGCCCAATCCTCCCATCTGTAAAATGGAAAGAGGAATACTGATGAACCTCTCAGAGGAGCTATGAGGCAGAACCCATCCGTGATTAACACAGAGCATTTTGGATATGAAAAGGGCAGTGGAAAATTTTAAAACCGTTTCAGTGTGAGGTTCAAAAATGTGATGAAAATTATTCAGTTTGGCAATCCTACAACAGTAACCCTTCAGTCCAGTGTTGGCTATTATATGTGGTCAGTCTTTCAGGAACTGCTGCAGCAATAACAGTTGTATGGAAATTTTGTAGAAAAAGGAAAAGTGTAGAAATATGTCAAACAAAAATATGCATTAGGGGGCTGTTGGAGTGGCTCAAGCAGTAGTGCGCCTACTTAGCAAGTGTGAGGCCCTGAATTCAAACCCCAGTACCATAAAAATACATATATATATACATATATGCATTACTACTCTATACTCATCCTCTTTATGAGCTTCTCGAGGTCATCTTCTGAATCTTCTTCTTTTCACATGCTCTGTGGTACCTGCTTCAGAGCCAACCCCTGAAGAATTGTCCAATTGAGATTCATTAATCATTGTTCATGGTTCAAGGCCAAGAGAAGCTATGATAAAAGGACCCTGGGACTTTTAATTTTTAGATTGAATGACTAATGTCTTTAATGTGCTTTGTGTTACTTGGACACATTTCCTAAGAACAAATTGTTAAAAGTTTCCATATTTCTATTTTCCAATTTCTCCGGGCTCTGTGAATAATCAGTCAGCTGCATGAGTATATGGCTTGGGCACACAACCAATAGAGCCTTACCGCATCCTCAAACTCATCAGAAAGAAACCTCCTACACCTTTTATCGACTGGGTGGAGTCCTCTTTTGCAGTTTCATTTCTCTTATTCCTATGAGGAATTGAACTTGTTCTTGACAAGATGTAATTTATATGGTAACGATTATATTCTAGACCCTCTTTTTCTTCTTAAGGGAAGTCACAGTCATGAGATAAAAACAAGAAGAGTGAAAGCCCAGTACTTTGCTACTGTGAGGGCTGGGAGTGGGGACCGGATCTGCAGCATTGATACTCCCACCCAAAACTTTACAATCAAAATTCTTATTTCAACAGATTCCCAGGTAATTTGTATGCACATTAAGGGTGAGAGGCACTTGTCTAGGATATTAGTTTTAGGATAATTAGGAAAGATTAATATTATAGTTAATTGCCAAGTACTCTTGGAGTTGGCCTACACTATCACTGGGACCTAGTCTCATATGAAAATATTTTGTACTTTCACTGTCCAAAACATCGTGGAGAGCCAGAGACCTAATGAGGCAGAGAGACTGAGTCTTCTTTCCTGTGCAGTTATGGAAATTGCCCCTCTGCACTGCCTGGTTCTGCTTTGATACTTGAGGTTTTCTCCATCCATACCGGATGGTACTTCTCCCTTCTTTCCTAGGTAAACAGAAGGCCAGAGTGTTTCCTTAGCCACCAATATGCCTTTCTGTCTCACTTGCATCAAACTGACAACTCTCTGGAGGGCTCAGACTAGTTTTCTTTATAAATAACCTTGAGTCCTTTAGCTTTGTCATAAGAAGAGGGAGAAAGAAGCAGTAGAACTCCCTAACTAGCTTACTTTGGCTCCTGGATGCCAAGGCAGATGTTACAAATGACACGACATCTCTGCTCAGGGCCTCAGTGTGGAAATTACTCAGCAGAGCAGACACAGGCCTTTCTGTTTTACTGCCAGTTATGAGCTTGTGAATAGCACACCACACTGCCCTGATTAGTGGATGCTTTTACTCCCTCCTCATAATCACAGGGTCTGCAGCAGAATGATAAGGAGAGCTTCCATGGTAGAGCTGGTGGTGAGGGGGCTGTGCTCTCTCTCTCTTCTCTTTTGTTGTGCTTCTCTTACTGCAGACAGCCCTTTGAAGTGTGATTTTTTGGTTTTGACCAACTCACCTGAGCCATCAGCAATCCCACATTTCCAATATACTTCCCTTATCACTGTCCTGATTGAGGCTGGAAAGCACCCATGGGAGAGCTTCAATGTTAGTGCACAGCTGTTGTGTTGTGCAATTCCCTGCTGCCTACCAGCAAATGTTGATTCTCCTATTGTTCTGCAATGAATAATCACCTTAATGTTTATTAGAGGTTTATCTTTAGACCTTACCTAACTTTCCTGAAACCCCAGGGGAATTTGACAGTTGATTAAGAGTTCAGTTAGTATTGCTTAGGGATTTCTTCTGGGGAGCTCATGCAGACTCCAAGTCTGTTCCTTCCTCTTTTGAGTATGGACATGAGGGAGGATGTCTGGCCTGGTGCTCGTAGTGCTCAGGTGCATATGACTCATTTTCTTTGGATCCTGGCGCTAACAGAGCTCTGGCTCTCACCTTGCTTTGACCAACTGAAGGACATGGAAGAAACACAAGTGGCAAGTGGCTGTGTTTAGGTTCTGATAGGAGGGAACAGATGCTGTTTAGGAATGGAAAATGTGCCCAGTCTATGCAAGTATGGTTACCCTTTTAATAGTGACTCTTTTCTTTATGATAATAAACAGTTATGTAATTCAAGCACATATATTGATCATAGATGTGAATCTAAGTCTGAAAATGTGAATCTCTCTAGTACCTGAGTTGTTTACACAGATGAAGACTTACTTTAAATCAGAGAAGAAAACTGCTTTCATCTTAAATTGTTAACTGTGATCAATTGATACTGGCTGCATGGAGTCCTGTATTGAGAAGAATATTGAAGCCACCTCAGGGCTCAATAGTAGAGAAAACTGTGCTAAATTGCACAGAAGGAATGGCAGCATTTGTACTGCATATTCTCTCTATGCCATCCATACATGTTATAAGTATAGTTCATTACTATTGGAAGAAGAAAAATATCTCTAATGCTGTGAGAAAGCTTGCTCTGATTAACTCACAGGTGTTTTCTTATTTAGCGATATGTGGTTTACTGACTAAACCAAGGCAGCTTTCTTGAATAAAAACTACTAGGCTGCCTTAAATATACTATATAGCTTATATGGATTAGGACGTAGCTAGTATTCAGAATTCTATACACTTGTTTTGTTTTTTCTCTCTGTGTTCTCACATTTTACTGGATTTGGTGTCTGAAGATTTGGGCTAAAATTCGGCTAAAATGCAATTTAAGATCGGCATTACCATAAGCCAGTCTCTCAACATATTGGAGTTTCACTTCTTTCTCTGAAGCTGATAAAGCAATCATATAAAACAACATATATTGATATTTTCCCAGCAGGAATTGCTGGCCTTGGAAGAATGGAAAGGGGAAAAATAAGATGGAGTTAGCAGAAACAAAACATAGACACAGAATCTATGGTTGAATCTGAATCATAAAAGTCTCGTTTTGAAACTGAAACATTTAGCACCAAAAATAAATGGAAAAGCAAACAATTTTAGCTGGAGAATGGGGGTTAAGTATTTGAGAAGAAGATGAGCATAATGTGTGGACCAGGCTCCTCTGATGATGGAACAGATGCACATGAACTTCACTTTTTAGATGAGCTGGACTCACATAGAGCTTCTGACATGGTAGTTGTTTTCTCAAAATGTGTAGTGATAAAACTTTTCTCCAGATTATATTGAACAGACACGTGCCTATGTATATCTTTTAAATGGCTGAATGAGTTGGCACTGACTGTTGGTAAAGCCCATTGTAAAAGATCATCCACAAAGCAGACAACTAAGGTTAAAGCAATGGATTTGGCAAAGCTTACTTGACCAAACTAGACAAAATGAATGAAAATGATGAAATTACAGAAATGGATGTTTATAAGCAGACATGAGCTACATTAAGATAAATGAAACCTCAGTATGTTGGGAAATCTTGGAGTTTTTATTCAGGCCAACATAACCTTAATAACATTCCATACACTAATCCTGCTGGTGGATCACCTCAGATGTCTTGGCCAGTCCCTGGGCAATGCCTCTTCCTAAAGCATGCCTCTCTTATTTCCAGGAAAGGATCTGAGGGACAGTGTGAGCTTGGCCACTTACAAACTTTGTGAGCTTGGGTAAATATTTTAACTTGTCTGTATATCATTATCCTACACTTACAAAATGAAATAATAGTATAACTTACAGACTTCTGGTAAGGATTCAATGAAGTATTTGTGAGACTCAAAAATAATAATATGCATCATAATAATGTTAGCTGCTATCTCAATCATTAACATCACCATTGACTTCTACTGGATACTAGTATTGAAAAAATGCTGGATTAATGGGGTAGATCAGGGTTCTCAGGATACAGTCTATAGATCCATGACTCTCTCCAATGCCTTTTCAGGTCAGTGAAGTCTAGGATGTTATTTGGCCTTTACACACTGTTGGTCCTGCAAGGTGTTACAGAAGCAGTGGTGGGAAGAGCTCCTTTCCCCTTAATGCTTATCTACCCAGTGCCACCAAAAAATAGTAGAAGTTATTATATTCTTCACCACCACACATTCATAGTTAAAAAACAAGATATTATAATTTTATATGAATTACAAGGAAATATTTTTCTGGATTCTCAGTATTCATCTCTGACAGTATATAGTGATAGATATAACCTATATAAAGAAAAGTTCTTTGGTACTCACAATGATTTTTAAGAATAAGAATTGATTCTGAGACAAAAGAATTTGAGAACTATTTGTTCTCTAGGTTAGCATTGTTCAAAATATATTCTTCAGAGACTTTCATCGCAAGTGTCTAGATTTCTTTTAAATTTTTTCATTTCTCCAGTCCATGATCTACTGGAACAGAACTGCCAGGTGGGGGCAGTAAATCTGAATTTCAAATAAACTCTGCTGGTTGAATTGCATGCATAATTAAGAGAGAAACATGCTATAAATAAGAGAACCTCTTTACTTTTCAAGATATGTAAATTATTTAACAATAATTACAACTCTTTTTGTGTGCTCTTCTTTCAATATGTCTAGTCTGTAATCCTATTCCTTCCTTATCTTATCATAGCTGAGATCTAAACCTTTCTTTAAAAACTGAATTCTTCCCTTTTCTCCTTCACTCAAGTACTCATGTATACCCTCAATATAATCCTGTCTCTAAATGCTCTCACAAGGAAACATAGTCTGTGCAAGAAAAGGAGACCCAAGAGGATATAGTAAGTAGGCAGATCTTTATGAAGATTATTTTACTTTGGATATGCTGAACAAATTATTGACATTTCCATAAGGGATAAGTCCATAAGAGTGAGCATATCTGGGTTTCCTTTTTTAAGCAAAATTTTATTGTATTAAAATATGCTTAACAAATATTTTTCTTACATGAAAAAAAGTTCAACATCCTTAGCCATCAGGGAAAGGCAAATCAAGAAAGTAGCATGGCCGAGTAGTCTAAGGTGCAGAATTTAGGAAAAGGCAAATCAAGACTACATTGAGATTCTATCTCACCCTAGTCAGAATGGCTATCATCAAGAAATCAACAACAAATAATGGCAAGGATATGAATAAAAATGTGAGCCTGTATTCACTGCTGGTGGGAAAGCAAGTTAGTACAGCCACTATGGAAATCAGCACAAAGGTTCTCCCAAAAATTAAAAGTGCAACTTTCATATGATCCAGTCATACCACTTTGATGCCTTGGGTATAGACTCCAAAAAATTCAAAGTCAGCTAAAGCAAATATGGTATATATATACAATGGAGTTTTATTCAATCATAAAGAAGAATTAAATAATGTCATTTGTAGGAAACTGGATGGAACTGGAAATCATCACATTAAGTGAAATTTACAGAGACGAGTATCACATGTTTTCTCTCATTTGTGGAATCAAGGGAAAATAAACAAACAACCCAAGGTCATGAAAGTAAAAGGGGAACTACTAGGGAGGTAGAAAGAGGGATTGAAGAAAGGGGTTAAGAAAGAGTAGTAGAGATGGTAATATATGACCAAAGTACACTATATACATGTATGGAAATATTATGATGAAACCCATTTATATGTACAATTCAATAAATGCCAATAAAAAATGTCAACACACACACACAAAACATTTTAGTCATTTTCAATTGTACAGTTCTGTGGCATTGTGCACATTTACATATAGTGCAATCATCACCACCATCTTTATCTAGAACTCTTCCATCTTTCCTAGTTGAAACTCTTTACCTGGTAAACACTAGCTCTCTCTCTCTCTCTCTCTTTTTTCCTCTAGCCCTGAAGTGCCTCTTTTGTCTACTGCTCAATCTGTAGTAGATGAAGTAATTCCACATGAGCGATCCTGCATCAAAATGTAAAGGCATGAAGATCCTCCCTTTATAAGCCAGGTGCATAGTTCTATCCTTTTTAGAAGTAGAGAGGGGTTCAATGAAATCTTTTGTTACATACATTATAGGTAAATGTAAAGTACCATGTTTGCAATGTCCAGATGCATGAGTTAGATATTTAATGTATCAATCTACTATGTATTTTGTTATCTTCAGTTAAGGATAACTATATTATGCATTCCTCAGAAAGTTCTACAACCACAGTTACAAACTCATTTTAGAAGAATCAGCTCAAAGGCTGGCTGATTCAATTACTTCCTTGGTACTTGGATCCAGCAGTGGAGAACTCACTACCTACAGAGGCTAAACATTTTACCTTTGGACAGACCAGGTTATTAAAATAGTACATTGCATGAAAATGTGGACTTTATAGCTTCAAAATATCAGACCTAACTACATGTCTTAGTAGTGAAAATGTTGTAGGCTCATGTAATGTATGATCAGAAAATTCCCAAATTCTTTGTGTCCCACATGGAAGCATTCAGTCTGGACACGTGGATGTAGTAAGGAAAGTAATAGAGTTTGTTAAAGGTTAGGGAAAAAGCTACAAACAGTCATGATGGGCCAGGTATAGAGCAGAAACAGAGAGAGAAAGTTGTTCCTGTTTCCACCTGCTTTTAAAACCTGTGCTACTAAAACCCTTGGTCCTTCCTATTATTGCTTATACTCTTTCTTAACAAAATTAGAGATAAGGGCAAAATAGTTTCTGCTGGGTATCGAGAGGGTGGGGGGAGAGGGAGGGGGCGGGGGGGTCAGGAAGGGGGTGGGGGAAAGGGGGAGAAATGACTCAAACATTGTATGCACATATGAATAATAAAAAAAACACAAAAAAAACCTGTGCTACTTATGGGAGGGGAAAACCCTGGGTGAGTCTTGATCGCTGATAATTGATGGGTGGGAAGGGAATGGGTGGTCCCTGGGTTAGGATGTGAATAATCTGCACATATTTGCAATTGAAAAGTCAGAGAAAGAGGGAAAAATGTTCAATCTGGAGTAGAATATTAAGTCATTTATGTTTTAAGAGTTCCAACCTTTTTCTGTATTAAACTGCCTCAAAAAGAACTATCATGTCTTTTCTTGGTCATCTTTCTCTAGAATAAATACCACTAGCCCCAGAAAATGTTCACTAAGGAAAGGATTTCTTAAGCTTCAATTTCTCTGCTTGCTTTTCTAGAATAAATTCATTTTCTGAGTCTCTTTCCTAGGAGATGCTGTGTAAAGAGACACAGGTGATTTTCAAGATAAGATAGGTGAGTCTGTTAGAGACTGCTTGACCAGCTAGATTATAGCCAAACCAGTACCGTTGTCGTTATTCAGAATCCCATAATCACAGTACAGGATACAGTCCAAGGTCATGCTTAATCTTTTATGAAACACAATACATGCCAGATTCATATTGATGTTACTGTTATAAAAATCAATAAAGATAATGTTCACATTTATCCGAAATGTTCTTTTACAACTATTTCTAATTTTTATCCTAAGATCTGGCACTTGTATTTCTACTAAACGTAATTTTGTTGACTTCAACCAATGTCCCAAGATGCTAATAACTTTTTTGAAAACTGATTCTACTGTACAATATATGTTCTACTCCTTAGAGTATATACTGTCTGAAAATTTGGTAACTGTCCATTTGGTATTCTCATTTAATTAACTGACAAAATCTATGAGGAGAACAGGTTCACTGAGAATGGAATCTAGTCATACCTTATAGAAACTTCCTTACAGATTAGTGAGGATTTGTGGAAACTGCATACCTAAACCAGCAGATTTTGTTTCTCTCTGTTACCTGTGAACTACTAGACACTGTCCAATGTCTTGGTGACCTCATTTGATGGATGTCTCAGGATTTTGTTTTCTCTTAGCAATTTAACAGAAGATTTAAATTTATCAGTTCTCAAGAACAGGGTAAGTGTTTGTGAGATAAGGTCAATTAGTTGCTTTGACTTCACTAAAGGAAAAGGGCTATCTTTCTATAATTATTAGGAATAATAAAATAATTGAATTTGGGCAGTCCTAATCCTTCTGTAACCATTCACCTCTACCAGGTAAATGGCTACTTAGAATAGGGAGACTAAGCCAATACAACTGTGACACTCTTGTGACCAGTGGATCTTAAACTTAAGAGCGTTGTTTTTCTTTCTTAGATGAAAGCCATTCCTTTTTTCTAAAGAAAGAAAATGGGGAGCATCACCAGCTCTTCATTATTTTCTCCTTTGTCCTTCACTTATCCTTTTCCCATACACAGATCAATTATTGCTAGTGCATGTTCATGTAACAGGAAAAAACAGACACTTTTGGACAAGAGCCTGACTTTTCAAACTTAAGTGCATCATTACTTAGAAAGACCAAGAAAATGGGCCTTATAGTAAAGAATACAATAGACCCTTTAACCACTGCAGTGTGCTCTGGACTTGAAGGTCAAATTTCTGGTATGTTTTTCCTGGTCTACTTAACTATAGCATCTAAATTTAATAAAAATGACTTTACAATGGCAGACATTTTCTTGAAAATGTTAGGAAGTGCTAGAAAGCAACTGAGAATAATAGGAAGGCAAGCATTTAACCGGTTGGACCATCACAAAGACTCTGAGTTGAGGTCTGGAAAGGTAGCTTAGCTATACAGAATCTGAATCAATTACAAACAAACTCCCTCCTTCCAGGTCCAGAAGCCCCTTCACACCAGACTAAGGATGCCAGGAAAAATCAATACACTATTGAATTGCGTTCTCTGGGGAAGAACACAGAGTATTTTGTAATTTCAAAAAAGCTCTTGTATTAGAGAGCTGAAGAGGGCACAGCAGACATTGCATTTCTATGAAATATAAGTCAGACAACATTCAGATATGTTTTAAAATTAATAGTTTCAGTCTTTTTCCATTTTGGAAATAGATTGAGTTTTGATGCCTAATAACTTTGTCTTCATTCTGATTTAGTAAGTATTTATTAACAAGAGTTTTACATTTCTCTAACTGTATCACTGAAGCCTCTCTCTGTCTCTGGACACTAAATTAAGTATAAAATGGATTGTGGCAAAAGTAAATAAGTAGATCCTTAATTTTGCCAAGGAACACACACACACACACACACACACACATATAAAATAAGTGTTATGGTGTTGGGAGTCAGAAGTAGAGGAAAGATGGTTCGTGTGTAGGTTTAGTTATCAAAATCCACAGCATATAGGCTGACAGCTTTTGAAATACATAAACTGTTTCTCTCTCCCCTGTTTCCATAGCAACAGAGTGCACAAAGCCTTAGTTTTTGCACACAGAGAGAAAAAAATGGGAATGGAGTCTGGAATTGTCTGGAACAAAAGAAGAATGAAGAAAACAGAAAATTAAACATCTATAGTTTTCAAAGGACTCATTCACAGCCCCTTGACACTTTTATTTTAAAAATGTATTCCAAGGCATGTTGGGGTAGCTTAGAAGAGTTTGCTCAGGACCTGAAAGGTTAGAGCATCCCTGTCCGCCCTCTGCAAGCCAGAACAGTCAGTGCAAACAACTCCTCTCTACCTCTCCACCTTGATCTTGAGAAGTTTCATCATGACTCTGTCTTTCAAGGCATTTTCTTGATGATTTGTTGTCGCCTTACCACACTTCAAGTTGATTGCTAAAATCTCTTCATTTTCTATGTTCTCCCTCAGTTCACTAACTTTAAAGAGCCAGTGACAATGCCCTAAATTTAGCAAATAACGGGAGTCCATGTTATATTCTTTAAGGAAGATATCATAAAGGAAGACATAGAAATTGGTCAAGCAGCATTGACCTAAGGACTAGACTTCACTTGAGGTCCCCCACAGGTAGGCAAGGGTTTAAAAGGGCTGCATCTGCCCTGAAGGCTACCTCTTACTTATTGTCCCACAACCTACATATATCTGTTTAAAGATATATGTTCATATAAGTTCATATTCATTTCTCTGAGTTTGCCTTAAATTTTACCTCCTACAGGTATAAATAAATATATGGAAAAATTTAACCCATACAATAAATACTTTACCAAGTAGTCCTTCCTACAGGTATGAGAAAAATGAGTACAATTCAGTCAGGAATATAACTATCTTTATACAAAACACATGATTTTTGTTTGTTTCTTTTATTTTACCTTAAAATGGAGGAGGTAAAATTTAATGATTCCCTTCAAGGAAGCCTAGCAGAAATTAAATAGAAGTGAGCATTGCCAACTCCTAGCTTCTCTTCCGAGTCTGGGATGTTTTATATGGTCTCTACTAACTTTTTTTTTAAAGTTTTAGCAAGGGTTTATTTTAGTATAACAAGATAAAGTATAGACAGGGGGCGGGAGAGGGAGGAAAAGAGAGAGAAACATTCCTGTTCCCCACTCAGGAAATGGGAGCAAAGACTCCTCTACTAATTTCTTGATAGTTATTTTAGTTGAGACAAATGTTTATTGCTATGCTTGTTTTCTACCCTCTTAATGTCAAAAATATCTATTGTTAACTGTCTGGTTGAGGACAAGTTCTAGATGCCCAACAGAGTCATCAAGACCAGGTATTTGAATTGGCTTTGCTTGAGTAATCCTGAAACAGTAATCTAATTGCTGGTCTTCCCTAGTGGCAAAAAATGAATATAATACTGCAAGAGGAAGTTAAACAAATGCTACTGTGGATCTTGGCATTTTGTACACAATTCTCAAAGGGAGTTTTTGAAATGCAGGGCATGCCCTAAATATATAATAACATGATAAACTGGATTAAATCAGATGAAGTCATTACTGTCTATTTGTAAATGATAGATCTTTTAAAGAAGCGTATGATTGAAAACATATTTAAGCCAGTAGACTATAGTGGCTCCCAAGGGGCTTTTTGGTTTGATTGGGAAAATAAATAAAACATGTTTGTTAAAATTGCCAAAACATATATTGATCTGCTAGTCCACAAGGAAAATTACTGGGTAAAGAAAAATTGTATTTAAAAATAAAGAAAAAAAAGTAAATCAAAGTACACATCTTCCTTAACTATGATTGAGAACGTCAGAAACTTTCAATTTTTGTAATACTGAAGACATGTTATCTTTTGATTTGCCAAATTGACTTTTGCCAGAGATGGGAGTCACCTATAGTGTTCTGTCCTCAAATAGTGAATGTTCTTTTCTGGTACTTCTTGCCGTTTCTCTTGATATAAGTTAATATGAACGAGAAGAGAACTCATTTTTTGCTAACCTCTCATTTTTTAATTCTTGAAAACTTGTTTTTATCTCCTTTACTAAAACCAAAACCAAAGGACTCCTCTGTGAGGAGCTATAGACAAGTTATACTTCTAGCCCTCGTCCTTAAGGACACTTAGAAGAGGTGGAGTTTAGAGGTCAGTAGTGCTGGTTTTGTGGGAGTCTCCCAAACAAACAGTGATCCTGAGGTTTTATCTATCAACTCAAGGCAGGCTGTCGTGGTCCTGCTGCTGTGAGGAAGGGACTCATCTTAAATTCTGACTTTTATTTGGCTCAGACCCTACCTAGTCTTGGCTGACTCTACTAACTCCCTTTTCTTTTCTGATTGCGTAAATATGACCGCTCTTCCTTTCAATAGCTTGGTTAGGTTTTAAAATTCTCTCCCTCTCATAGCTCTCAAATCCTACCTTCCAAAATTTTCCCTGGCTTTTCTTTGTATTCTTAAGCAATTTAAAAGTTGTTCACTTCTTAAAACTCCCACTGTTTTTTCCTTGTTGTCATAGACTCCTTCCATTCTTTTCTTTTTAAGTTTTTAGGCAACAATGTTTTTTTAAAATATATTTTTACTAGCATATATTAGTTGTACAGGGGATTCCATTATGACATTTCCATATTACAGTGTACCTTGGTTAGGTTCATCCCCACCATCATTCTCCTTCATCCCTCTCCCCTCTACTTAAAATGATTTTTGACAGATTTCAATGTTCTGTCTTCATATATGTATATCAACTACATTGACCATATTCACCCTCCTTTATCCTCTCCATCCTTGCCCTCCCACTATAACCTCCTCCTAACAAGATCTGTTTTACACTCCTGTCCTTCATTATTTAAGTATATATTCATTGTTCAAAGGGTTTTTACCATGGTATTTCAGCTGTGAATATATTGCACTTTAGTTAGTCTAACCTCCTCTATTACTCTTCCTTACCCTTCTCCCATACTTCCTATTACTCATAGCTTTCAGTGCATTTTGCTTTGCCTTCTTCCTACTCAGAAGCAGTGTATTTCAATATTATTTACTCTATATTATTCTCTTCTCCCACATTTTTTTACACCTTTCTCACAGTCTCAGTGAAGTAGCTGGAAGTTACTTATGCTGAAAATACACATGGGAGGCAAATCTTATCATCTTCCCATGAGAGTTCTTCTTGGCTTCACAATTTCTGTCTAAAACATCATCATGATTTTTGTTCACCATATTAAAATTCAACTTTGACTTATTTCCTCTTTTTATAAATTTCACAAGTTATCAAGCACCATTCATTCTTATTTTTGAATTTTTTATTTGCCCATTCACTTCGATTCTTTTTAATATTAGTGTAGGCCCTTACTATTCCAAGTCAAGACAACAGCAGTAGAGATTAATACTGCTATTATGACTGTTGTTGCCTGTCTCCATTACTACCACCATCATCATCATTCACTAGACATCTGTCATAACTCCCTTCTACACACTCTTAGCATGTCTCCTAACTAAAACCTTTGAAGGCAGGATTTTATATTCCCAGTTCACAGACAAGGGAACCATATATTTATTTGCACTTGTCCAGCGCATGGTGCATAGCCAAGCTGGGGTTACACTCATCATGCCCTATACCCTCAGGAAGTTGTAAAACCTACTCATAACAGAAGTTTTTCTTGATTGCTTCCCAAGAGGTGCAGTGTGTTCACAGGCTCCACCATCCCAAAGCGGAGCCTTCTTCTCATTCACACAAAGGTATGCATATAGAGATGATAGACTAAACCTCGAAACGGCAAGAGGATCTTTTTCAGGGAACTATAAACAGTGAAGTTGATATAGGTGTGTGATTTTGTTCTGTCTGTCTGTCTCATTTATGATTTCTGTAGATTTGGTTTCCCATAAAACTATGTAGTACATTAATATCAGAATGATTGGTTTAAAGTATTGCTTAAATTGTATAATTTTTGCCACTCAAGAACCTGCCATGACTTCCCATTTCCTATAACATGAAGGTTAAATACCTTTATCTGAAACTTAGAGCAGTTTATTTGAAGTTAGCAAAACTTTCTGCCATTTTCTCCTTAGCCTGCCCAATGTACTGAACCAAATAGAAGAATTCAATGTTCCTGAATGTGGCATGACTTTATCACTTATGTGTAGCCTTTGCTCTTGTCATATTTGCTATCAAAATGTCTTCTCCTTCCATTATTGCCCAATGTACCTGTCTTTATTCTCCAGACTAATTTCCTCTGGAACTAGCTACCCATTACAACATCCGGGGGACCTACTCTGATTTTCCCTCGATTATTTGTATTTCTCTTACAGTTATATCGTTGAGATCATGCTATATTACCTATGAATAAATTGTACTATCTCCTTTCTGGAAATTAACTTACATTTGTGTGCTCATGTATCTTTGAATTCCTACTATACCCAGCTGGTATACTTTGAATAGAGTTGTATTAAGCCAGAATATCAAAAATTGGAGTGTGGGCCAGTCAAAAGTCACCATAACAGCACAATGTATGCCACAATGACAGTAGTCAATCATGGTTCCCCACAGGTTGCTGTGGACTTACTGGAATCCAAAACTAGGCATAATTTTATAAAATCACCTACTTCAGTTGTGAGAATGGAAACAGGCTCCTATGTCTATAATTTAGTAGAAATAAAATTGTAAGACCTAAAGGAAATTGCCTAAACCGTGGCAGATTATTTTGTAGCTATTATGTCTGTAGGAGTTTTAAGGCTGTTTCTTTGACATCAGGACAATAGGTAAAAGGATAAAAATGTACAATATCCAGAAAAACTATTTTTCTCTTCATATATTATTAAGGGCTGGCTTGGTGAATCATCTACATGAGATTTTTTTCATGCAAGTTCCTATAAGTACGCATACATGTGAGTTGATTTAAAAGGTTCTTTAATAAAAATACTACATGCTAAATACAAAATATACAGAAATGTATTTAAAATAATTCACTAGCTCATAACTCAAAACTTAACTTTTACTAGTTAGGACATTTTATTCAAGTTAGAACTATTCAAATGGTCTATTTAGAAGTTTGCCTCATCTTTCTAAGTCTTGGTATTGCTTAATCATATGATTAAATATATGAAATATTTTACCAACACTGGCATCATATCTTACACTAGAGCTTGTAAATCTGTGGCACTTTTCATTACTTTCCATTGTTATTTCCATATCTACTAATAAAGCTTCTATAATTTCAGTAGCAAAATATTTTGTTAAGCACATAAATATTTTTTCAAGTATTTAATAAATATAGAGTTATAGAAGTGATATTACTAAGTTAATATATATTAGTAATAAAGTATTAGTATATGTTTAAAATATTTGAAGCCCCGTTGTCTCCTAAGAATCTAACATTGGCTGTCAGCACATATGGAAATGTCACAATAAATGCTCTGTATGACTAATACATGCTGATGAAAATGTTTTTAAAAGAACAACACTCTGAGGTAGATAGGGTTTTGCTCCTTTTGTAGAAAAATAATAAATTGCCTACAATTCCACACTTAAAGACCACCATTATTTGTTTTCTTTCCCAATGTTTTCTTCCAACATTTTTGGACATTTTCATAAACACTGAGTATATTGTCTAATATAGTGCAGTTTTTGTATCTTGCCTTTTTCATTTCTCACTGTTTCATGAGCATTTTGGCAATACTGTGATTATTTTAAATCATTGAGTAATATTCTTTTAATCAGTCTGTGAAAAGATTGACTTAACCAAGTCCACATTGCTGATGATTAGGCTGAATTCAATCTTTCATTTACAGAAATCTCTGAATCTCTGATAGATTCCAAGAAACAAAGTCATGTGTGAAAGGATATAAATATTTTTAAGGTTTAGGGAAGGTTTAAAAGCAACAAGGGTGAAGGAAGTACTTAGTTCTTACCTTATTCATCCTTAACTTGCATAAAGATTAACCTGACTTTGGTCTTCTTGACAAATGTGACTAAAATTTTTCTTCCTTACCTTAAGACATCATTTTGGAATTATGAATTCTTTAGATACTGTCTCTTTATTAAAAATTAAAGTTTTAAATCTTGTATCTGAACATTGAAGTCTTTAGAAGAGGGAGATTTCTGGGGTATTGGTAATATTCTACTTCTTGATCTGGGCATCAAGGTATGTGTATTCAGTGGCTGAAAATTCACTGAGATGTATACTTGAAATTTGTGCCCTTTTCCATATGCTTATTATTCTTCAGTAAAAAAAAAGTGTGCTTATAAAAAAAGTTTCTAATGTTTTATGAAGTTATTAACTATGAGTTTCCTCAAGTTGTCCTCAGCAGCCAAGAAATCCTTGCTGTTTTGGGAATACAAACAACATGTTATTTGAAAACCATCAAGTGTTTTTAGATAAAAAGAGTATCCTCATCATCACCTCAATAAAATCATTTATGCTAACATAAAAAATTTGCTCTGAAAGAGAGCCATATAGTTTTTATATATTGAATTGAAAATTATGAAATATTGTTGTCTTTGAATAAAGTTTTTACCTGCATATTCATTATATTGAAGAGCCAAATTTTATGTATCAATACTCTTATTCTTGGTCCTTTATAACTTGGCAAAATTTATTATGATACTAATTTTGAAATGGACATTGTGATCTATGAACTTTTCTTCACCATATTTTTTTATTTCCTCAACATAGATTCCTGAAAGTGAAGTTGCTGAGTTTAACAACAAACACTTTTTAAGGCTCTTAACACATATTACTAAAATGCTTTAAAGAAACTAAGTACTAATTTACACTCTCCCCAGCAGTGTATCGTGGTACTCATCTCACACACCTCCCCCACCACTAAGCACTGTCGTGAGAAGAAAAAACTTTGCCAATAGGACAGCCTTATTAATCTTGCTATTTAATTTTGCATTTTTAATAATTAGGGCTTGAGTATTTTTGAAGCCCTTATTGCCCATATTTTTCCCTGAATTTGATCATTGGTTTTCATAAGTGGTATGCATAGCCCAGTGTTTTATTTCCATAGACTGCTGTTACATTGAATTAGAACAAGGCCTTGAAATAATATATTAATGACAAACATTAATCATATAGCACTTCATAATTTATGAAGCATTTCAACATATTATACCATTTAGTCTTTCAGCAGTTTTGGAGCGGCGAAATTAAGATAATTCTTTTTTATAGTATTGTTAAGGTGGTTAACAGCAGAGTTACCTCAGGGTATTTGTATGCACCTAAAAGCAAAAAACTGGACATACACTTCAATTCGCATGTTGTTATTATAGGAAGGCATCATTTCTTTGGTCTAGAACTGTGGTACTCAATACCTGGTCCCTAGAGGAGCAACACTGGCATCATTGGGATCTTGTAGAGCTGCTATCTATGATGTGCTACCTGAGGCCATCCTGAAAATATACATAAAATCAAATTTGCATAGATTTCATTCAGAATTTGCATATAAAATTAACAAGGAGGAAGTACATTTTAAGTCTGAAGATGCCACAAATCATTTGTAAGCGATGGATGGAAATTT
Source organism: Castor canadensis (assembly GCF_047511655.1). Classification (NCBI taxonomy): domain Eukaryota; kingdom Metazoa; phylum Chordata; class Mammalia; order Rodentia; family Castoridae; genus Castor; species Castor canadensis. Next base: position 79,023,440 of record NC_133388.1, on the reverse strand, counting down.
AAAAGAATGAAAACTTTTTAAAATGTAAATCTCAGATTAAAAGTTTTTCATACCATCTATCAATTATACTTTTCCTCCAGACAAACCTGTCAATAACAATAGCCCTGCCTATACTTTGAGGTTTTGATTGGTGCCAGAATAATTTTTTTGCATTTATAGTAGTCACTGGGGGAGTTTTCATATTGCAGAGGAAACTTCCCTGGGTTTCCACCTTAAGTGTCCCTAACCCCAATACAAACACAGAACATCTGAATGTGCTGCTGTCTGTGTCTTCACATCAGTAACACAGCATTCTGGCCAAATGGTCTCTTTGCTATTAGTAACAGCAATCACAGGAGGAAGACATACTGGTTCTTCAAATTCAAGAAAGGAGGTGTTCTTTTTGAGAACGTGCTTTGAAACATTTTAATGATTTGGGGTGTCTCAGCTGAAATGTCAGGATCTCCTTCTTCATAAGTAACTAGTAATATGAAGACTAAGTTGTAACTAGAGTATTTCCTGGCCTAACAGTATGTTTCATATTTTGATATTTTGTAAAGAAATTGAACATCCTAGGTGACTAAGCTTGGAATGAACGAAGGGAATGAAGTAGCCAATGGAGAAAGGGAATAGGAATGCGTGGTATGAAGGAAAACAGATAAATTTTGCTTGAATTATAATTTTGCCTAAAACCAAACCTCAATTATGGGCAGTAGATTATAATTTGCCATCACTCTGGGTACTATATTTAATTAGGAAGCTTGTCAGTTTTATATACAGTAATTTGAGAATTCTTACGTTAATGTCCATTGATTTTACTCCAAGTCTAGGAGTAGTGGATTTTCACATTTCATACAGAAATGCTTTGTTTTTTACTCCCTGAACATTATTTGTTTAAATGTGGTCTCTTTGGCATTCAGACAGAAGTGCTTGATATTCTTATATGCTATGCATATGAATCGAACATGTCTCAAGAGGCCAGTGCATAGGAATTTCTTGTCAGCAAAACTGTGTCTAGTGTGAGCTGGTAGATTTATGACTGCAGAGTCCCCTGGTCACATTTGGCTTATTATTCTGAATCCATTTTTGTAATAATGATGCTGGTAATGCAGTAATATATTATTTTAATAGGATAATGCATTGAACTCTAGTTTCTAGGGTATAAATACATTATCCTGCCACAACATCAACTGTTGCATTGTACCAAACAAAGGAAGAGAAAACTAAAAAATGTCTCACTAATTTTAAAATTATGTAAAAAATGGATAAAAGGTGGTTACATTATTACATTTTTAATATTTATATTTCTCTCTATTTTTAATTTCTAATTTTTACAATATTGCATTCACTACTGTTTCAGTTGACATTCTAAGCAAACTAACAGAAAGAACAGCAATGCAACCCATGACAGGATTTAACATACAGGATATAACTCCTGTGTTTACAAAACTTCTTTTTCAGAGTAAATAAATGTGTATATATGTGTGTGTGTGTGTGTGTGTGTGTGTGTGTGTGTGCAATGAACTATAGTCACAAGATGTACAAAATTTTCTAGCATCCTCTCTCTAAACTCTTTTGAGTAGGTCTTTAGCTAAAGTTCACACAAACAAAAAAATCTTACTCCGAAATAAAAAAATCGTAAACTTGAGGCTGGGAGCTGTAACTCAATGGTACAGTACTTGCCTAGCAAGAGTTTTAGACTTTATCCCTTTTATGTTACTAGTCTGCAAAGTTAGAATGAATGATGCTTTCATATGTGTGTGAATTATCTGTGTTTTAATTTTTAACTAAGTTGCTAACTGGCAAATGGTTCTACTTGTCTAATACTCCTATTCTGACAAGGTAGTAGATTTGAAAAGATGTTGGAACTTAAGTTTGTCTTCGATATGATTAAATGTGTAAAATATAGAATGCTCTTTCATGTAATTTTACTCCATCAAAAATTATAGTTGAGTTATTAAAATCCATGAGTACAACATGATGTATTCACAGTATCTTTGAACTTTTATAAGTCGAAGAAATATTTAAAGAACAATAATCTCCTATTGTTGCTCTCAATCTTTGCCCAATTTACACCTGATTTTATCTCCATTTTAGATGCCTGGATAACCATATAGACAAGTTAACAAAAACTGAATCTGAGAAAGAGAAGTCAGAGAAGCTTCCATTTTCATGTTTTCTAAGTGGAGAAGTTATTAATTCATCAGTTGTTTACTCTGCACAGACATGTTGCCAGCTACTAGAAGTTATAATCCAGAAACTTGTAATGTTTCCTTGTCTTCCTTATATTTGCACATTTTTAGATAAACAACTTTATATTCATCCACACAAAAAAGAAAAAAAAGTTGGTCAACTAGTGACACTTTTGCAAAAGCAAAAGGATTGGGTTTCTTACCCTTGTCCTGGGGGTGTTTGCAGGCCTCAGCCTCATGGAAGTTTTCTTTGCCTTTGCTCTACAGCTTCCCTCTTTGCCTAGTCATTATTCTTAATTAGTGATTGCTACAGACAGTCATTATCTATCAAACCCATTTAGAAATTTGGCCACAGACTTCATCAACCCCATCTTTTCAAGGATACTGCATTTGTTAGCAAGAACTTGGATTTTGAATAAATAAGCCAGATTTGCTTATATCATATTTTCAATTTCAACCCACATTCTTCTTTTTTTCTTTTTCTGAGAGTTAGCACCTGATTAGAGCTGTTCTTTTAGCTAATTCAGCTCGCTGGGTAATAAATATTTTATCTTATCAATAAACATGAATTTCTGTGATCCAAAGATATTTAGATCCTTAATTAGATAGTACATCTAAATTGGTTAATCAGAGTGTTTTCTGGCAGTTTCTGAGTCAAAGTTACACTTCATCTTTGGTTAGCCTTTGTAATATTCAAGCTGAACAACTTAAAATTCTTAGTTCAAACTACTTACAATCTGTGTTAATCAAAATGCTGTAATTAAATTGGGCATGGACTTATTCTGTAACCTTATCCACTTTGCATTTAAGTCGTCTCTACATGAATGTTTGACACTAGTACAGTCTTTAAATATTAATGTGCGGGGAAAAAAAGATGAAAGGAATAGTTGGAGCCAAGAGGAAGTAAAAGATAGCAAGGGGCAATTGTAATAAAAAAGGAAACTAGAAGAGTATGCAAAGAAAAATAAACTTGCCAAAGCAGTTACCAGCATAAAGTAGCACAATTTATACACAATGTAAAGCTCTAAGGAATGAGTATCCATAACAAGCTTTTGTGCAATAAACATTAGAATTTCTGTGAAATAGTTTCTGGTGTTTTGCACTTTTGCTTCTGAATTTTTCTTTTAAATGGTTACAAAGCTGAAAACAGGTTAAAAATAAAACAAAGCAAACAGAATAATATATTTTTCCTTTCATGTAAAAAAAGATAAACAAGACAAAATGAGACAAAAATCCAGCATACATCTGAAAGTCTGATTTTGCACCTCTAGCAGCCAGGCTATTGGTATAAAATAGTGTAGGACCAAACAACAGCACAAAATAATGTGTTTTTGCTCCATGCACAGTGGAAGACTTCCTAGCATAATCTGTAAAAGTTTCCAGTGGATATGTTGCCAAATAGCTTGGCTTTTGCTAAGAAGAAGGAAGGAGAATGTATGAAATTGAATGTATGGCTAGTGTCTCTCCTTGCACCAAATACAGAAATTACATTTGTTGAGACACTGCACTGCTGAGATTTGAGGAGAGAGTGTGCCCTCAATTTCACTGCAGTATACTAGTGTTCATTCAACTGATGAAGTTCTCAACTCAGAGGGCAACATGCACTTTGTTCTAAGTTCCTGCTGGAATGGAAAAGCTGACAAGGGAAAACTTACACAAAGGATATTGTGCTGTTAAAGTTTGTTCAAAGCCACACTTGTCAGATCTCTTTGAAATGAAATTGAAAAGGAAAAACCAATTTTCTTCGAGGACAAAGTTCATCTCATTTGGTGTGCTGCACCTGTCTAATTTTCTTCTCTGAGAAAGAAAGCTTGACTAGGAAAATTTGAAAAAATAGTTTATACTAGTACAGGTAGGTATCATAATGTTTAATTCAGACTTGTGCTACATTCTGAGAAAATAAATGTAAGTGAATTACTGCCTGTTGGAAGCTGTGCTAAATACCTAGGTTGGTTGAAATTATTAGACTCCGTTATTCTGTCTCCAAAATACATCTGAAGAGGAATAGAACTATCCTGAAATGAGAGTTCTCTGATGTTTTCCTTTGTCAGTGATGTACAGACGCACAGTGTGATTCTGAGCATATTATCAAACTGAAAACTAAGACAGATCCCTCAAAGGTGTTTCAGGTAAACATCAGTCATGCTTCCAAATTTGAGGGTGAAATCAGCATCTAGTTTTAGGGTGACATTATTAAGAGTCATAATTGTATTTTTAAATGCCATCCAATAATGTTTTGGTAAGTTTGTATCAACCTCAAACAAGATAGCTTTGTGTGTTTGATGTTCCAATTTTCTGTACATAGGAATTATAAGATTGTAAATTGTAAAATTGCAGGTCAATCCAAAATAAAATAAGTAAATAAAAGCAAATATGTCATGCTTGAACTGAAAGGAGACAGAGTTGTGATCCTAAATAAGGACTACGTTCAACACAGAACAATGTTATTTTAGTGAACAGAAAAAAAGCACAAGGATAACCTCTCCAATGCATCTTGTCTCTGGCTTCTCTGTCTCTTTCAGTCCTTTTCCGTTTCTATATCAGCCTTCCTTGTTCAATCTTACCCTATGTGATGGGCTACATGTTTATGTGTAAGCCCCACATATTGGTAATAAATATATGACTACAATGAGGAATTGTTTTGAAAATGGGAAGAACAAACAAAAATTTTGTCCTATCTGTTAGATTATGGGAAACAGATCATCCTGGAGTTTGCCAGAACCTCTCCAGAAATTTACATCCCTAGCTCCCTTTTTTGTGAATGCTTTCTACCAGGAACTACATTGTTAATCCCATTTTATTTGCTCTGTGTCCAAATATGGATCCAGCTGAATTCTGATTTTGTTTTTATTCTGCTTATATCTCTGCAAATTGTTTCACAAACCCATAGCCTTTGTGTAAAATTTAATTTTTTAATACAGTATTCGCCATGACCTTGAGAAACAAAGACTACTGAAACATTGGACAGCGACTACCTTCCTTTTAGAATCAAAACTTGTGAAAAATCAAAAGAAAATCTTAGAGTAGAAATAATTCAACGAAATAAAAGCGAGCTCACTGATATTCATCCCACTTTTATTTAATTTTTATAGCTTTTGTGCTCCATCTGCTACAGAGTAAATGTGTTTCAATTTAGTGAAAACATCCTCAGAAATCAACCGTTCCTGTTATAGCTTACAAGTTGTATGCTATTTATGTCCCACATTTGTAAGAAACAATTTATTATGTGCTTGTGTGTAAATTAATCCCTTGTCATCTTTCCTTCAAAGTCGGTGAGTTTTAGGCAGTGTCTTTGGAGAACAGCTTCTTTACCTGACATGCACTGGGTATTTCCCTCAGTGCCTATTTATATGCTCAATAAATATTTGTTGAATGCAGGTATGTGACTTTTCCTCTTCCCCTTTAACATCACTCTTTTTAATGCCCAGGGTCCTCAAATCATGTCACAGCAAACTGTGGTTTCCTTCGTCACAGTCCATATACTAATTAGAAGCTCCTTTTTCTGTCCAACTACCTCCAGGGATAGTAAATTAAACATCTGCTCTGTGAGATCCAACCATTTTCTGATTCAGAGGTATTGTCTATAGCCTACATGCTTGCTTCACTGAGGTTTTTTTTTGGTAGTCTTTTCATTTTTTATACAGGGATAGACCTTAAAGATTCTCTAGCAGAAAATGAAACAATAGTGTCTGCACTTTATGTTGTACTTGTATAATTTAGCTGGTCACTACTATGTCCTCTCCTTTTGATGATAGCTTATAACTTGGGATCAAAGTATGAGCCACATTTGTTCTGTAAAATATAGTATTGATGCATTGGTACAAGAGCCAATCTTCAGCCTGAACTCTTGTATTCATCCATATATTCTCTCTGGCTCCACTGTGGACAAAGAGGTATGAATGAAATAGTCTTTATCCTTAAAGGTAGAGAGGATTTTCTGTATTCTAGAAGACTTTCACATGGATTATCTCATTTGATTTTGTATAACAGCCAAGAAAAGCAAGGAAGATAATTACGATTATACACATTTTTCAAATAAGAAAACTAAAAACCTTAGGTCAAATCAAGAAACCTAGAAATCTAAGTCACTCAATGTACAATGACAGTACATATATAAAAACCTACAAGTTTATTACACCACTAAATAACTCTTTCCTTCTATATCAGAGAAGCCAAGTGTTTTGAGTGATGAGTTTCTTTTCAAGCTGCAGAAGATATTGTTTCCAAATATTTCTCTTATTGAATGTAGTGTAGGCCACATATTAAAAGTGTTTTGGATCTAAATGGAACCAATCAGCAACCAAGATTTGCAGGTTCTAGTCCTGTCATGCTTCAAACTGTAATCTAATTTTTTGAGGATCAACAATGATAATTCTAAATTCTGGGGAGTTTGAAGATAGATGCAGTATATATTCCCTGCTACCCTTTCTCATACATTTTGTTCTATCTCAGCCCAGTATCCTCTTACTTCAATAACCTTTTACAATTAAGCAATTACAATTATCTTTCAATATCTCCTCACACATACCTATCCATTTTACACTGTGTTGCCAGGTAAATCTTCTAGAGTACAATTATATGCCAGTAATCATGCTTCTCAGTACTCTTGGATGATTCTCTATAGTCTGATGAATTATGTGCAAAGCTCCTTAGTCCTTTGATAAACTGACCCCAACTTACCTTCCTGTCCTTTACTTAACTTATAGTGACAATACATACATTCTATACACACCTTTCCCTTTACCACTTCCATGTCTTTCTTGAAATACTTTCTGCCTGGAATATTTCTCTTCTCTCATACCCTTCTCTACTAGCTCTTTTAACATTAATACCACTTAATTATTTATTTTAAGCCTTTCCTCTTGATTCCAAATAGGGATAAATATAACTTTGCTTTGAATATACACAAAACTTGATTTCTTTCTGGCACTTATGAAAAGAGCTCAGGTTTTATAGACAGGATAGGCAGATGGAATTAGGTTTAAATCTTGACTTGATTAAATTTGGGCAAATTGTTTAACTTCTCCAAGCATCTATTTCCTTGATTAGAAAACCACTGCAAGGTTTTTGTGAGATTTAGTGGTCACCTACAAAAATGCTATTGGTTAATTCTAGAACATATTAAAATAATGAACAACAGCTCTAATTTTAGATTCTCATTTGCATTACAGGAATGTCTGTAAATGTTGTATAAACATCCATATATTGTCTTCTTTCTGTGAGGGCTAAGACAGTGATTATTATTTATGTTTTGTTTCTCATCTTTGTATCCATACAGATCTGGAAACAAAAAAACTTTGTTGGCAGTGATCATTACCCCCATTGCACATCTATTTCATCATAGGAGAATTTTGGATAATATCCATGTTAGTAGAATTGCAAATCCCTCGTAACCCGTTAGAAGCAATGCCAGGAATAATGCTTTTATTTTTAGTTCCAAATAAGGAAATCAGTTGGCTCACTGTTATGAATCTTCTAATTATAATTTCTTAGTTAAAGTTTGGTCAGACCTGAAGTCTAAGAAAGTCTAAAATGCAATTAATATAGCATAGGAAGTCCACCATCTAGATCCTGTTGAAGACTATAAATATGGAGTAGGACTAGATAATCATGGGCTGTTTGTCCAGGGCATTACTAGCTCTGCATTTATGTCAGACTATGCTGTTTGAACCATGGGAAACATGAAATGGTAAGCCCAAAAACATTGTAAAGTTGATTGCGCCCAAAGTTAACTGGAAAAGTTTTATCACAAATGTTCCCTGTTGGGTTGAAAAGATGTGGGATGTCATAAAGACTTATTGGAGATTATATGATGTCATTGTGACCCTGTCAGTGGAAGTGACGGGGACATCTTTAATAATAATAATTAGATATATGCATGTATTGCTATTGAAATAATATCATTATAGATTTCTTCTTAGCTTTAGGAGATATATATATATATATCCTCTCATATTTCATATATATATATGAAATACAGAAAAACAAATAGAGTGGGAAGGGAAAAAGTGTAGTCTAAGAATGCACCAAACTTTTGATTTAGGCAACTAGTAGAGGAGAAAGGGAAGATTTTGGAGCTGATAGAAAAATTTTAAATTCACTTTTGAACAGATTAAGTTGGAAATAGGGCAGAAGAATATATGTGTCCTGAAGGCAGTCAGGCTTTTTGAGTCTGAAACTCAGAAAGAACTTTTTTCTAGATTAAGAATCATCAGCATAAAATGTTGAATATTTCCCACAGGAGAACTGTATGACTTAAGAGGAGAACAGAACCTTCAGTAAAATAAACATTTGATCTTCAGGCTGAGAAAGGATACTTGTGAAAGGAACAATCAGGGAGGTGGCGAATTAGACGTCACCAAGATAAAGAAAAGAATTTCCAAATGGAGGAGGTCATCAACAATGCTAAATGTTGCTGAGACTTCTACTAAGTTATGTTTTAGGAAGTCTCCATTTGTATTATTATTTTTAAAAAGTCATAGATGACCTTAAAGGCGAATGTTTCAGTGGTAAGATGGGTCTGGAGGGCAGCTTTCTGTATAACAACACCTCTCATTAAATATAATCTTCTATAATTAACAAGTTTGCCTGTGAAACAGAGATAAAGGCCTTGAAGGAGAAGAAAGGTTTTTTTTTTCTTTTTAATTCTTTTCTTTCTCTGTTTCCAATATATTCTCTGTTCTTTTATTTATTGGTTTACTAATTCAAGAATGGGTTGGTTTATAATGGTATATGAGAACCCTCTTTTAAAAAAATATCTGTGTGACTGACACATTATTTTAGCATAGTTCTAGTTCTGGGGTTTCACACTAGGTACCCAATGATGACCAAGAACAAGAATGATGTTTGCATTAATCCTTGTGTTGACTTCTAAGAACTAAAATAAATAAATAAATATCTATCTACTTTTCTCTCTCTTCCCTACACTGTCACCAGCAAGTCTACTCATTGGACTTTCCCTCCACATAATTTAGTCAACAAAGAAATTCTTTAACAGATTTTCAGATTTAAAGTCATAGATACTTCATGATCATCAGAAAATAAAAATGGAGGATAGAAACGAGAATAATGAAAAATATAGTGTTTTAATTATGATTTTTCAGATTTAAAAAAATACATGTTATAAGAAGTTTTAAAACACACTAGTATACTAGGTCTGACTTTCATAACAATTTCCATACCTGTATATAGAATTATGAGAAATATGCTGCTTTATGGAAAAGAAATATATTTTTCTTCAGATGATAAAATGAGTCCCATGTCATCAATATGAAGAACTATAGAATTAAATTTTCAATTCTCATGGTATATAAGCTATAACTGGAATTACATGAAGTACTTTTGAAAGAGCTTACTTTTCCAAACCACAATAAAATATTGCTTCAGAAAATGAAATGTTTGGCTTCTGACCTCATTATATTAATGCTGTTAAAAAAGAAAAGCTACTTCTAGGTATCTGTTATCACAATAATAATATTTGATATCTGTATAGGGCTTAACAATTTATGAAGAACTTAGACATCTGATATCTCATATAAGCTTCAGAATGATCCTGTGAATTAGTCAAGGCAAGAATAATTATTGTATTTTCCCAGAAAAGGAAATGGAAGTTCAGTGTTATTGTGTACTTTGTCCAACTTCACTGGTTCAAGTGAGTGATAAACTTGGAAATGTTAGGAAAAAAGTAAACTTTCCTCTGAGTTTTTTATAAACAGTGTGGGAAGACCAGCCAAGGAAACCACTGGAGTACTGTGCGACAATACACAATCAAGTACAAAGTTTGCCTCACTTTACAAAAATCTGACTTAACAAGTATCAGAATAGTGTAAGGTCTCTTCCTTGGTGGTGCTGTAATTAGTGGATCCCAATGCCTTCCACTGACATTTCTGAAAAAACAAACACATGGAGAGTTTCAGGCATCATAAACAGATTACTTGAATCTCATTATGTCTGAAAATGTAAACCCTATGCAAGAACAAAGCAAAAAATGGGCTTAAGATGTCAAATGGAGAATTGAACTAGGGTTAGTGTGTGTGTGTGTGTGTGTGTGTAATTCCAAAGCAAGAATGTTTGCAAAGTCTTAAAAACATAAAATAAATAAACCTCATCAGTTTTCTTTAAAAAAAAAAATCTATCACGTCCCAGGTACTTCTTCACCCCATCTAGAAACATCTCATCATTTTAAGAAAGCTTACATTTATTGATGTTTTAATCCAAAAAGTATTCAGAATGACATGACCACGGGATCATATCTAAAGCTTATTTATGCTAGCCATGTTTTATGGAGGCTTATCTCTTAATTAAATAGATTATAGGATATGGCAGAAGGTGATTTAGTGTTCCCAGCACTAGATTTTGACACATGGTTTAGCAGACAAATCAACCACAAGTAGTAATTCAAATAAGAAAACAAAACGCAGGACAGTAACACTCAACAACACTAAGTGTTTGCTTTGAGCTCCCGCTACCCCTGTGTCCTAAAGGTTTAATTAAATTAATGAAAGTCTGCCATGTGGACTTCTGTCTTTCTTAAGGATGATGCAGATAGCTCTAGATTCCCTGGCAATTAACTGAGGTTATGCTACTTCTGCTCTGTAAGACAAATCCTGTTTTGCTGTCAGGCATTTCTTTTTGTTTTTAGAAACTTTTATAAATAGGTACCCTTGTCCTCATCTAGATTATTTATTTCTGGCCTCCATGTTTGCTGATCTGTCTTCTGGAGCTTTAAGATCAAAAGCTACTGGGGTAGAAAAGCAGAATGGCCTGGCATTGGTGAGAGCAGTTTCTTTCCCTTGTTGTTCATCAGGTCACTTTACAAAAGTGCTGACTTTACAAAAGATAAAAAGAGGGTACCTGGGCAGAAATGATAACAGTGGTAAAGGTAAACAGAGTTGAAGAGGATAGAAGATAAATGCATGCAGAACTACATCTGAGTAAAGGCCATTTCACAGATACTTGCTATCAGGCTGATGGGTTTATAAAACCACTGACAAATGATCTAGTCATTGGCTTACTTTTAATTAGACCTGCACTTTAAATAATGTCATTTCACAAAACGGGAGGATCCTGAAGCCATATCTAAAATATGAGCTCTATGCTCTTAAATTTCTTCAAAGATCATGCTCATGTTTTTAAGTTTTTATAGATACTCTTGGCCCTGTGTATACAAAAAATATAAACAAATGAAATAATTTCACTCGTGTGTTGGCTAACATGCTAATATTTTAGGAGTTTATGAGAGCAATACAAATCATTGTTTCTGCTATTAAGGGAGAAATAAAGTATGTTTCAACCAGAGATATAAGGATGATAACTGCATCTGCAAACCATAGAAGTAACAGAGGTGCAAGTTTGATCACTGTGTCTTGGAGCAACTAGAAATGCCTTTCCAAGGAAGTGGGATGTGACTTGGATCTTAACATAGGAATACAATGCTCTTCAACAAAGGTGAAGAGGGAAAGCAAACCATGTACATAGAAATGGATGAATAATTTGTGAAATATACAAACTGTGGAGAAGGGCAGCTACTAGAACTTTTTGATTAGGAGAAAAACCTATTGAAATAATCATTTCAATAATTATTATACTTGAGCACTTATGCCATGACAGAAGCTTGTGATTCATCTTTGTAGACTCACAAAAATAGCAAATTGAGACTTTTCCTTTTGTGGTTGTTGTTTGTATGTGTTTTCCTCTTGAGCATGTATGACCCAGCGTAGTTAAATGAACTAATCAACAGTTGGTACTAAGTGGCACAGAGAGAATTTGCATTCAGGTCAAGCTAATTGCTAGCCACATCTTTAGTTTAGTTCTTCCTGTTGTATCATTATACAAAAAGAATTTCCTGAGCTATCATGGAATTTCAATAACCCACCCCTCAGATCAGAACCAGTAACATAACAATGTAAATGAAGAATAAGCTTGAGATATATTCTCTCTTTGCTTTTGTTAAATGCAGCTTCTGAGAAAGGAGAAAATCTAGAAATAAATGTTTCTTACAGGTTTTTAGTGGGCTAAGGTAGAACTGCAAGAGCAGTCTGCACAGCAGAAACCACATCTGGAAAAGTTAAGAATACCCCAATATTATCTGGGTGCAAACCCAAATCATGCTGAATCGCCTCACCTCAAAGACTTCACAGGGTCCTTGCTATGGTCACAAAATTAAATGTCAAAAGACCAGTAATACTAACCCTCATTGATTTCACCATTTCCTATCTTTTACACACAGTGGATATCTATATTAGTCTTCATTTTTCAGATTTTTTTGTTTCCAGACTTCATAAAAGAAGAATTTGCAAATAAGTTTTTATCATCATTAACAATACTATCGCTAAAGGGCATATGTGAAGTTTTATGATGGTTTAGCACATTAATACTTTACAATCAGGCTTTAACATGCTTTTATCTTTTTTACACAAGATTAATATCCTTCCTGAATTAGTTTTATTATATGCATTTTCAATTTTCACTAAGCTGATTTTCCTGCACTAGAATTTAAGATTTTTCTTACAACTTTTGTAGGACTTAATACATTTTATCCATCTTAATGTTTTTTTATACTAATGCAAGGATTTTTCTGTTGTGCTGTCATTTGCAGCATTGTCTCAATTGTTAAATCATACTGTTTGGTGTTATAATCGTTCATTTTGTGGAACACTTACAGTTTTGTTCTCTAAAACCGCTAAAATTGCTGTCATGTCCATCAAGACTAAGTAAGAATGTAGATTTAGCTAACAATTTACTAATTTGATAAATTCAGATGACCATATCAAATAATTCAGGATCATATTTTTACTTTAGGGCAGATTAGGATTTTCATTGGAAGAATGCCAAAAGTAATATATCATATTTAGAACTATCTTAAAATACTCAGAAACATTTTAGCAAAGATGTTTCTTAAAGATATTAAACATAAGTTGAATCCTGAAATTGTTGCTTTTTGTACTAAAGTCTTTCTTGGTCAATATGACATTTTCTCAATTTCTGCTTTCTTTTTGGCTAGCAGACTGTAAGACAGCTTCACAGTTTGGTTTACATTTTGATGCATAACAATGTGGAAATCAAAATATGGGTTTCAAGCCAGCCTAAAAATCTTCTCTTGACTGAAAGTTAACTGCAGAAACCAAGGACACTAGGCAAAATAGAATGTCTCTGAGTCAAATAACAATGGCTGAGAATGATCTCTGGACAGTAAAGGAGTTCTAGACATATGGATACAAATTTGGTCTTGATAAAAATCAACTAATATGTTCCTGTCATTTCCCCAACACCCGTTATGACCTTGTCTTGTATTGCCATCTGAGACAGTGCCTCCTCAAATCTATCCCCCACCAAAATCTTCCATGTCGTGTTCTAGTATTACTGGGCTACCTGCAATATGGCTGGAGAGACAGTGTAATTGATACTCAGAGCTGAGGCTTTAAAGACTGAAAGTTATATCACATCTCTCTCCTCAAAGGGAAAAACATTGTATGCATAGGATCCTCAGACCCTTGACCCAAAGGTTCAAGTCTTCATCATTTTAGCTGAGCAATGGAGTTGCTTTGACAGTAAATAATAAGAATAAATTCAGATGACAATTAAATTATACACACATAGACAAAAGAGACAGTGCAGCTAAAGGTCAATTCCTATCATCATTGAAGTTTGCTCTTCATTTCCCTATTGATTAATTCCCTAATTGGCCTTAAGTTTAACTTAGTTAATATCCACCCCCCACACACACACATTTTGCTGGACTGTTCAAGCAGAACAAGAGAAATAGAATTCCAGCCAGTAAAATAGTGATTCCTCAGATTCACTCTTTCCACTGACTAACATTAAAACAAAACAAAATGACAAAACAAAACACTAATTCAAGGTGGAAAATAACTTGTGCCCAGTAAGAGTCACCTACCATTACCTTTCCCCACCCAAAGTAAGACTGTGACAATCAGAGACAGAATAATTTGATTGTCTGGAAAACCTAAATCAATAATGTTCTACTCTCTATGAAATGAAACAATGAAGTGTACCAAAGTATTACAGGAGGAAAATTTTTATAACATAAATACACTTTCACTTAAGATATCAACAAATATTCTATATGGCATGCAATAGATGAGATCTATGAAGATAAATATACATAAAAAAAGAAAACTTACTTGTGGAAAGCCAAATACTTTTGGAGATGGAGTTGACAAGAATCAAGCTCCAAGGTTTTCTCCCAAATAGACAAAGTAGGACCATCTATCTGAGTTGCATTAACCAGAAACCTTTATTCTTTCCATGAAATAGAAAGGAGAAATCCCCATGGCAGCTGGTATGTGTGTTAGCTGTTTCTTGTGTGCTAGAGAAACGGATGCCATTTTCATAAGGGATGAAATAACTACTTTCTGAACCTCATTAGGATAGCTGGATGCCTCTCCATGCATACTAACGACCTTGCTCGCAAACAAGATGGTGGATGAGAGGCATAATTAATATGATGTAGACTGAGAGAAAACACTGTGGGGAGTTTTGAATTGTGGCAAGGCAGATAAGGTAACTCCTAAGTGCCAATTCAATTACTATTAGAATTCATCTGCCACTCTCCACTCCACTTCATATTTAATTATTTCAATCAAGAACTATGAGTGATTTTATCATTTCCATTCAATTCCCCAATGCATTTTTTCTTCCCTGCACACATTCATTCTGCTATATTCTCTACTGTCTTATTGTATAGATTTGGAAAATGAACTCAAAATGATCAGAGAGCTGAGGATAGTGGTTATCAGATGTGACTTCCCTACAGATTTAAAGGGAAAAAAAGTTTTGCCAGTGTGGTTACTTCTTTCAAAACGTAACTATTTAACTGGGCAAAGCTTTCTCAGCTTTCGTTTCTCAGCTTTGTTTAGAACCCAGTGTATTTGCTTTAGAAAGTCGGCCTTTGCTTATCGGCAGTTTCTCCAGCCTCTGTTTTGAACACTATGTATTAATTCTAGGCACTTCTATTTATTTATTTATTTATTGTGACAAAACAAAATAAGAAATCAAACATTCAGTGTCATCTTCCCTTTGAAAGTCTAAATAGTTCTCTGCATAGATTATCTGCTTATTCTCAGATTCCCTATGACACGACCTATTAATTTCACTTTGACATCTGGGAGTCAGTCGGCAGGGAAACAGCCTCTGTCAATGAGGGGATTCCTATCTATATCCAATGGCTTGTGGAGGACAAAGTGGAGGTTCTATGTCTTCTTAGTCCATGTTTTTCAACTACTTCATAATTATCATAGTTTTCAATTTTCAAAAATTGGCTTGCTTTTTACGTTTTTGGCCTATGAAATGTGCAACTAAATAGCTTTAACTGTAGTTTATTCTATAGAGCACTAAGAAAACAGAGGCTTTTCTATCGCCTAGATTCTGAGACATAGTTTCACCCTTCCTCTTAAACATCAAATAATAAGGAAAATTCAGAGTTTTGACAGAAAGGGACACCAAACTACCCCTTTCCCTTAAGTTGAAACTCCCACTAACATATTACAAATTGGGGCTGTCATTCTCTGCTATACTTTGTATTGATAGAAACAGAAGGTGAAAAGAAAAATGACTTTGTTCTCCAGGTACATGAGCAGGGCTTGGGATTCAAACCAGCCGCTTAAGTCTTGGCTATTTTAGTTCCCAAGGGAACAAATGTGAATTAAATGGGCTAAGGATTAGTGCTATGTATATTAGACTATAAAGAAAAGTAAAGTAAGTGCTAAATAAACAATCACTATTATTGTTCACATAGGTTGTCTGCTGGTGACCTACTTTCCTTTGGGGATGCTCTCTGTCCATTTTATCCTATGAAACTCATTGAAGATTGAAAACTGAAGCAGAGAAACATAGTAGATATGTTTTCCACCTCCCTTGCTTTATTCTATCCAGTCCTCATTCTTGGCTCTGCTTGGGAAATGTGTGTGTGTGTGTATCTCAGAATTGTCTCCAAGACTTCAACATAAGAAGAATAGTTAGGGAAAAAGGGCAGGTGGAGAAATTATATTGAAATGCTGCATACAAATATATTTTTATGTAGATGGTATGTTTATTTGGGTGACTCTGGGGATACAGAAATAAATTACATGGAGCTAAAAATTCCACCAACTCAGTCACCCTTTGGTAATACCAGTTGTGACAACGAAGACGGACACAAAGAGATCTTGGAAGAGACATATGACAGTGTTTTGGTAAATTGATATTGCTACCTCTACTGAAGAGTAAAATATGATTAAACTATCCTGAAACTCAAAAAATTATAGATCCTTTTCTGTCTCTGCTTGTGCTTTTGTGCATTGTCTCACTTCTCCCCTGTGTGGGAGAACTTGTTAGGAATAGAACGCCGGGGTGGTTCTGTCTCTGCCATGACAGCCCTCAACCATCCCAGGTGACATGAGATTCTACAATAGGTGCCACTGAGAACTGGAATCTTGATCTTACTTCTGAGGCCTGTCCACTCAATTCAGTAGGTCCATACAATGATAGCTAAAGGATTCCTGAACTTGGCACTGTATAAAAATGAAAAACTAATTTGATAAAAATGGCTGAGCTGTCAACCTTTTAAAAGAAGTATATAGGCTTTAACAGACACGGTTATAGAAACCAAATTTGAAAGACATATGTTGTATCCTTAAAACTCCAAATTCAAGCTGGGCACTGGTGGCTCATGCCTGTAAACCTAGCTAGTCAGGAAGCAGAGATCAGGAAGATTGTGGTTCAAAGCCTCCTGGGCAAATAGTTCATGAGACTCTCCCACACACATACATACGCATACACACACACACACAAACAGGGCTGGAGGAATGGCTCAGGTGTAAGCCTCGAGTTCAAACCTCAGTACTGCCAAAAAAAAAAAAAAAAAACTCTCCAAATTCTTCCCAATAAGAAAATGATGGTAAATCTATCTATCTATCTATCTATCTATCTATCTATCTATCTATCTATATGTCTGTCTGTCTATCTATCTACCTACCTACCTACCTATCATCTCTATCATCTTCTAACATGAGCTGGTCTGCATTTGTCGCTTCTTCATTTAGAATCATAATACCAAGCCATCATTTTGCTAAAGCATTTACTGAAAGTAGAATTTTAAGTCTGAATAATTATGTTTCTATGAACACTTTTCTCCCATTCCTCAAATTTGGAAAGATCATGTTTAACCTTAATGTTCTAATACTGCATGCACATTTTCCATACATTCATCTATCTTTTCCCACAACTAAATTATAAGTATTTTAAACTCAGAGATTTTCTACTGACTTTTAAAAAAATCACTGTCTCTGGTTCACAAGGCTCAGTAAGAATTTTTAAGAGTGAATAAATACAACTGCAGACTTCCAACTTTTCAACATTTTTTCCCAATAGCCCACTCCAAGGTTATATAGAGGAACCTTGCCCAATTTCAATCCCAGGCTTATTCTCAAGAGGCCTTTTAAACTAATTTGGCCTAAGATTTCCCAGCTACTCTTGGTTTGTCTCTATTTCCTATCAAAAGGTACTTGACAATATTTCAAAGAAGAAAACACTGCATCCTCATTCTGGAAAAAAGAAACTTTATCAAAATCAAAAGATCCATTTCTCCCCAGAGAGACTGTATGATACCAGCACAGTGATCAAATGGGGTGAGATTTCCTAAAATACTTTCCAGTAACGAGCCACTAAAACTGTCTCAAATGACTGATAAATGAATGAAAGTTTTAAAATCCTTAGCCATGCATCAATCCTGCATTTTAGAGTGTCCCATTTTATTGTACAGATTAATCATATGCTCAGAGGAAGTTGGCAAAAGCTATCAAAAGCCAACCAGTATAACTTGAATGCCAACTTCACAAAATAATCAGGGCCTGGTGGGATATGTCATGAAATATGCCAAGATGGGTCATTCTAATGCACTCTTGAAAGAATTATACATATTCATTCTCCTCATTTAGCACCTGAATGACAACAAGCAGGTGAAAGCATGAGAACTAATGCATCAAGTCAGACAGTTGCCATTATGAACAAAACATAAAAAGAGAGTGATGGTGCTGAAAAATGGTAAGAGTCTCCTACTCAGACCTTGCAAACACTGTTCTCTTTTGATAGGGAAATGAAGCTTGCAGAGAGAGAGAGAGAGAGAGAGAGAGAGAGAGTCAATTTACATGAAATATACATTTCTTAATAGAATCCACCATAACTTTTTGGTTTGTTTTAGAAACATTGTAAGGAGGGAAAAACCGTCAATCTAAACTAAATGCTTTCCTTAAATATCTAAGATCATCTCTGAGCAATAGAGGGCTCTATTAATCACTAATGAACTCCTAAATGCCACCTTCAGCTGAAATAATGATAGGTAAAATTATACTGTGACACACTGAGTGACAAAAAACATCCCCCTTACCTAGTTTCATAGTGTGTTATTGAATTGCAAGGCACTGCTTTAAAGGAATAAAATAAATAGCTAATGGGCTCTAGTAGAATCAATTCTATTCCACTGTATGTGTATGTATTTCTATGTATATGTTGTGTATATATGTTCTTTTGCAAAATTTTGACAAAGAGTCATCTATAATTCTTCAAGTCACTGTCACTAACCTCTACCTTCTCACTTGTCATACCTCAGTTTTGGACCCAAAGCCCAAATTTTTGGGCTTCCAAATGTTAGATCTGGCCACTTGCTCCTATATCTTAGATAAAGAGGCCTAGTGAAGGACAAAAAAAGGTTTATTACACAGCTCAGGACAAGCCATGGGAAGAGGTAGAGTAAGTAGTCAGCCCATCTTCAGACAGCTTCAAGGTATAGAAAGGAGTTTTAGTTTTAAATACACAAAGAATTAGGGCAAGGGGCAAAACATTCTCTGTCCAGGTATGTTCTGGTTGACCATTATCTCAGTCCCAAGATTCTGGAGAAGTTGTTAATTGCTGTCATCACTTGAGGGGAGTAATCTGGTTCCCATGAGATGATTATTCCTGCATTAGGGTGCAGCCTCATCGTTATAGATAATTTTCTTCATTTGGAGTAGTTGTCTGTACTACAAAGCTCTGGTTCTCCTTACTGCAAGTTTCAGTCCCTTGTAATAAAGATGTTATTCATCATTCCTGTCCTTCCTTGATTCCAAGGTGGCTAGAGAAAAGAATGGCTTAGAGCAAAGGACAACAGGTACAAAATGGAGACAGAGACACCAAGTTTTCTCCTGGTTTTAGTTAATTTTTGAGCCAAAGTAAGGAGTCAGAGCTTTTTCGCAAGACCAGTTTAAGCACCTCTTACATTAAGATAGCACTTATAACTGTAGCTATGCAATTTCACAGATAGGCTATGTAAAAACAACAACTCAAACTCTGGAAAGCATTAATATTTTCAGAGACCTCTGAATATTCTCTTAATTACTCTACATAGCCTTTGGGAATTAGATTCACTGAAAGAGAACCCAATACTCTAACCCAATTTTTGTACTATGAAATATACAGGAGAAGATTTGGTTGTCCCTTTGAGCAGTTTGTAGGGCTACCTACCACCTGCTTGTGTTGATAAGTTAAGGACTATGTCTAGACTGTGCTTATATGGCTTAAGTTCCTGCCCCTGGCCAGTATTTGCTCCAGTTGGCTTCCCCCTCCCCTTCTCCCCCAGACAATACAGAGAGTGTGCCTTATAAATTTGATTCCTGAGATCTGATAACTCTTCTAGGAATGGCTTCCTTGTCATGACCAACTTCTCTGCTTCCACTGACCTGGATTTATTATTCAATTAGACCCTTTCAGACTCCTCTGTTTTGACCCTGCAAAGGTCTAGAATGGATAGCTTACATGACCTCACATAGAATACACTAGCCTAGATTAGTTAATTAAAGTGAAGAAGCCAATTAGCAGGGTATATCCATGGGCTCTAAGAAGAATGGTCACTGACTTTGAATGTAGAGCATTCTCAAAGGAAAAAGGCCAGTGCGTTGCATACACTAAGAAAAGCTCTTTGTAGATATTTGACTTCAGCCTATTGTTATTTAGCTTTCAACATTTCCTCATGGCATAACTACTTTGCAACTAACCTTAATCCGTTTCTTCCCCTCTCACTGTTTATTGAAGGTATTTAAAGGAGTTGCAATATAAAGTTCTAAAGTTATAACCATCTGCCTAGAGACTCTCTGGGCTACTTAGTTCCCTTGAATTTCCATCTTCACCATCCTTTTTTCTCCTGCTTTCTTTTCCAATTATCATGGTTCTTTTAAAATATCATTTAATTCTGAAAGCACAAGTATTAAAACATTGCAGAGCCTGCTGCCTAAGCTGAGATTCCTTATCTCCTTGGGAAATGAGGCATTTCATGCAAAACCTCCTTCCACAGGCCTCTGCAAGGTTGTAGAGGATTTTAAGACAGGATTTTCTACAAATCCCACCCAAACGGAGAAGCTTGGAGAAGAGCACTGTCTGAAAGAGGAAAGTTCTGTTACTATAGCACTTGCTAATTCTATCAGTCCTTGGTGGAGGTTTGAAACAACTGAGTAACTTCATCTTTTTGCTGGGCAGCCTCGTGTGCAGCAAGGTGCACACTCACAGGTGACCCTCAACCATTTCTTCTTATAGCCAATTAGAAGTCCCATTATACTGGGAGGGGCTGAGAGAAGTAGGAGTTGCATATTAGTGAACACACTTGTCATTCTGCACTTCCTTTCTGTCTATTTTTGTTGTTGTTCTTTTGCTAACAAATGTTTCTGTCTCATGGTTTTTGTTTGTTTGTTTTTCACTTTCATCTTCTTGCTTACAACTCTTGCTTACAACATTAAGAGGGACTGTGATTTTATTTGCCTCTTGGCAAGTTATCATTAATTTGTTCCTTTAATAAATACTTGTTGAGAATCTATGATTTATCAGGTGTTATTTTAGATGTTGCAGAAATAGCAAGGAAAAATAAATAAAATTCCTGCTCTAACTTAATTTATATTCTAGTGGCAGAAAATAGACAAATAGACAAAGATAGATTTGTTGGCTCCTTACTTATAGGTTACATTTATAAGTTGAGTTTTTAATTAGAATTATTATAACTTTCAACTTCTCTCAAATAACATCCATTTGATTCTTTTTAATAGATTTCCCCATCTTGTCACCTATATTCATAAGTGTACTTATCATGGTTATTTATAAGTATTCATTTAATAACTGTAAAACCAGGATTTCCTGTGGATATCTTTTTATCATTGCTTGCATTTCTTTAATATTTTTGTCATTTGTCAATGTCTCTCAGTATTTATGAAAACTTTTGACTGAATGATAATGATTGACTGTGAAAAATTATGGAGGCACTTTTTTTGTTCTCAACAAGTGTTTAGGATAGAAATAAAATAGATCAACTTAATCTGTGATTAAAGAACTGATTAAAGGTAGAGTTTGACTTGTGACAAATGATAAATTTTCTGCTATGAATGTCCTTACTTGTAAGATGCTCCAAGGCTCTCAATCTTGCTCTCCGAGGATGAACCCTTGGAAATGCCAACTGAAATTCCAGAGTGTCCCATACTGACAATCCCTAACTCTAAGTTTTATCTCTCACATTTAAGAGAATGGAAAAGTCTGCCTAGCTTTTAGTTATTTAGCCATTATGGTAAATGGTTAGAAGGAAAAAGCAGAAGTAAATGTTAGGCTCAACTCTCTGTTACTCCTTTCTATGCAGAATTTCTCCAAGATCTTGGCTCTCTAGATCTTGCTGACTTTGTATTTTTTTTCAGTGTATTCAAACAGCTTTATCTTTGTTTTATCCACTATCTCTAAGTCATATAGGAGGAAAGGCTCATCTTTACAAAATAATCCATCATAGTCAGAAATGTAAGTGTCTTACTGTCAGAATTTAATGTTTTAATGTAGACAAGTTTCCTTTTATCATCATAAGGGCCTAGTAGCTTTATCCTGTTCTTTGTCCAATGACTACAGTTCTCTCCATAAACACTCATTTTATAAATAAAGACTAGCACACTAAAGAAAGTCCCTGAGATGATGTAGATGGATATCTATGTTCACCACTGAAATAAAAATCCATAGTACTTGCACTATTGAATAGACATTGGCAACAACTTTTTATAAAGACATCAGCTTATTTTACCTTAGTCCAGGTTCATACAAATATTTTTGGACTACCAAAATGGGACATTTTGTATTTAATACTTCAAGTGATTTTATGACTTTTGAACAATGACTATAGATAAACAATTTAGTCACTAGAGGGATTTCAAATACTGAAATATGCTTTTCTTTGTTTTACTTGACAGCAATGCACAAATAAGACTCAGAACTGCTTTTCTGACATTCCATGGTGTTTCCAGTAGCTATGAAAGTTAGCTGGGCTCATCTTGAGACTGAAGTTCACTTTTCCTCTCCGGCATAAACATGATTTACCATTTGAAATACATGCAAACATACTTATTTCTGTAATTATTATATTTAGTGATCCTTTTTAGTCTCTTTGAAATATCCCAGTAGAAAATAGCTTTAGTTTGGTGCCACAGGCCTGTAATCCCAGTACATGAGAAGCTGTGACAAGAGGATCACAAATTTGAGTCCAGCCTGGCCTACAAAGTAAGACCCTGTCTCAAAAAACAAAAACAAAA
Organism: Castor canadensis; assembly: GCF_047511655.1. Lineage (NCBI taxonomy): Eukaryota > Metazoa > Chordata > Mammalia > Rodentia > Castoridae > Castor > Castor canadensis. The sequence continues at coordinate 79,000,693 of NC_133388.1, read as the reverse complement.
ACAAAACAAAACAAAAAAATAAGAAGAGAGAAAGAAAATGAAGATAAAAAGGAAATAGTCTGAACTATAGGTTATCTTAGTTCAACTATAAGGTTGAAGTACATTTCTAGCACAACTCCATCAAAATGAAAATTTTTTATTTCACAAACTAGAATAAGCCATAATGGGAACTTTTAAGTGATGAAAATAATGATACTTAATAAGAATAATAGAGGAGAGGATCCAAGATGGAGACTAGAGTGCAGAACCAGACAGTGTGAGCTCCGTAAATCAAAAATCTTGCTGAGACGCTGAAGTCACACTTGGCAGAAAAAAAGCACAAAAAAGAATTAAAACTTCAACAACCTGAACCTCCAAGACATACAAAGCTTCTTCACACCACATTAAACTGAGAAAACAGGAGGGTTCTTGCGCTGCCAGATGCTAGCTCCAAACCTGGTTGGGAGACATCCAGCAGACCAACAGGTGAACAAATAAGCATCACATGGTATTCCCACAGCCACCCCTGGGATAAACCAGCCCCCTGGACAGACTGACACTCCCGTCCTGCAAAAACAAAAACTGAATAATAAACAAGGAACTGAAAAGGAACACACAGCAGAGGGGGTGTGGTGCTGTAAGTGCACCAGAGAAGGGGGGAAGAGCAAGGAGCTGATCTCCACACAAACTTTCAATAAACAAAGCCTGGAAAGATAGAAGGGCCGGTAGCAGGTAGGTGATAAGCCACTGCCTGAAATAGGGCAGATAGTGGCCCAAAAGCTCATCTCTTGAGCCAGTAAGCAACATCCAAAGTCAAATGACTCTGCAAAATTGAAAAACAGTCAGCAAACCAGCATAACACACTGACAGCAGGGAGTCAGCTGACAGATCTCTGACCTTGCCCCAGAAAAAGGGGATGAAGCAAAAAAACAAGCCCCCAATAAGCCAACACAGAGAAAACTCAACTTCAAAGCAGTATGGTTATTTGGGCTACAGAGCTGATCTCTGAGGATAAGCCACACTTCACTGAGGAAGGAGCTGACTAAGCAGTTGCTGCTGAAAGACCGGAAAAAAAACTGGCAAGACTCCCCAACCAAATGGCAAGACTAAGACAGAGCTTCTGCTTAAATACCAACACCAGGACTGGATGCTGAAGGTGTAACACCAGAACTACAAAGACTGAAATTCTATTGTCCCTGAACCTGGAATTTTTTTATGTCTTTGTTTGTTTGTTTTGTTTCCTGTTTGTTTGTCCACCTCCTCTCCCTTTGATTTCTCTGGTTTTCTTTCTTTCTTTGTTTTGCTAGTTTTACTAAGGTGAGTTAGCTAATACTAAATTACACACAGACCAGGGACAGAAACAGCCTACATACACTAACCTAAAACCCAACACACCACAAAACAAAATTAAACCAAGGGAAAGAACACAGGTGACTGAAACCACCAATAGCCTATCAAGAACATAGTTGCACATTACCAAGAGGAGTGATGGGAAGGCAAAAAAGGGATGGAAACCATTCTCCCCCCAAAAATAAATTAATACATGATTCAGAGGGAAATGAAGAAAATGGATACCCAGTTCCAGACTCCAACAAAACAAAGACAAACCATGCCAAAGAACCCAATGAAGCCCACAAGAACACCCTGAAAGAAAAAATCCTGCAAGAAATCACTGAGAATTTCATGGAGATGTTACTAGACATGGTCAACCAAAATGTACAAGAAGCACTCCGGAAGTTTCAAGACACAAAAACAAATAAATGAACTCATATGAGCCCTAAATAAACACCAAAGTGAAACAGAGAATATTATAAAGAGATAAATGAATTAAAGACCAAAATTGACAATATTAAAGAGGAAGTGACCCATGACAGGGAAAATCTTAGAAAAAAGAATCAAACAGCAACACAAAACACAGTGGAAGGCCACCCTAGCAGACTAGAACAAGCAAAAGACAGAATCTCAGATCTTGAAGATGAAATGGAAATTAAAGGAAAAATGGAAGAGCTATTAGTCAAACAACTCAAGATCTGTGAAAGGAATATGCAAGAGCTCATTGACTCCATCAAAAGACCAAATTTTAGAATCATGGGCATTGAAGAAGGAGAAGAGGTGCAAGCAAAAGGAATTGGTAATATATTCAACAAAATAATAACAGAAAATTTCCCAACTATAGAGAAAACTATGCCCATTCAGTTAAAGGAAGCCTCCAGGACACCAAACAGACTTGAACAAAATAGAACTAAACCACAACATATTATCATTAAAACAATAAGCACAAAGACTAGAGAAAGAATATTGAAGGCTGTATGAGAGAAAAAACAAATAACATATAAAGGTAAACCCATCAAAATTACAGCAGATTTTTCAATGGAAACCTTAAAAGCAAGAAGAGCATGGAATGAGGTATTCTGGGCACTGAATGAAAATAATTTCAACCCTAGGATACTCTTCCCAGCAAAATTATCATTCAAAATAGATTGAGCAATAAAAGTCTTCCATGATAAGCAGAAACTAAAACAATATACGACCACCAAGCAATCAGTACAAAAGATTCTTCAAGGAATTCTGCACACAGAAAATGAAAGCAAACAAAACCATGAAAGGACAGGCAGTACCAAACCACAGGAGAAGAAAAGACAAAGAATCAGAGAGTAGATTTGATTCAGTTGCACACAATCAACCCTTAAACAACAAAAACAACTAAATGACAGGGATCACCATATACCTATCAATACTAACACTAAATGTTAACAGACTTAACTCTGCCATCGAAAGACACCATTTGGCAAATTATCTTAAATAGGAAGATCCAACAATCTGTTGCTAACAGGAGACCCATCTCATCAACAGAAACAAGCACTGGCTTAAGGTGAAAGGCTGGAAAAAGATTTAACAAGCCAATGGCCCCTGAAAACAGGCAGGAGTAGCAATATTTATCTTGGACAGAGTACACTTCAAACTTACATTGATCCAATGAAATAAAGAAGGACACTCCATAATAATAAAGGGGAAAATACACCAAAAGGAAATAACAATTATCAACCTATATGCACCCAATGTCAATGCACCCCATTTCATCAAACATACTCTGAAGGACCTAAAATATATATAGACTGAACACAGTGGTAGTGGGAGACCTTAATACTCCCCTATCACCAATAGATAGGTCATCCAAACAAAAAATCAATGAAGAAATCCTAGATCTAAATTACACCATAGATCAAATGGACCTAGCTGATGTCTATGGAATATTTCATGCAACTTTTGTACAATATACATTCTTCTCAGCAGCCCATGGAACCTTCTGCAAAACTGGTCACATCTTAGGGCACAAAGCAAGCCTCAGCAAATACAACAAAATAGAAACAATCCCATGCATTTTATCTGATCACGATGCATTAAAACTAGAACTCAACAACAAAAACAACAATAGAAAACATGTAAACAATTGGAAGCTGAACAACACATTGCTCAATGACTAGTGGGTCATTGATGAAATAAAAGAGGAAATTAAAAGGTTCCTGGAAGTTAATGAAAATGAAAACATGACCTACTGCAAAGGCAGTCCTAAGAGGAAAGTTTACAGCCATGAGTACATATATCAAAAGGACAGAAAGATCTCAAATCAGTGACCTAATGCTACATCTCAAACTCCTGGAAAAACATGAGCAAGCAAATCCCAAAACAAGCAGAAGGAGAGAAATAATTAAAATAAGGGCCGAATTAATGAAATAGAAACAAAAAAAAAATACAAATAATCAATGAAACAAGAGGTTGGTTCTTTGAAAAACCAATAAGATTGACAGACCCCTGGCAAACCTGAGTAAAATGAGGAGAGAAAAAACCCAAATCAGTAAAATCAGAAATGCAAAAGGGGAGATAACAATAAACACCATGGAAATCCAGGGAATCATCAGAGACTGTGAGAAACTATATTCTAATAAATTTGAAAATGTTGAAGAAATGGATAGATTTCTAGATATTTATGACCATCCAAAATTGAGCAAAGAGGATATTAATCACCTGAATAACTCTATAACACAAAATGAAATTGAAGCTGCAATAAAGAGTCTCCCAAAAAAGAAAAGTCTTGGACCTGGTGGATTCTCTGCTGAATTCTATCAGACCTTTAAAGAAAAACTAATACCAACCCTCCTTAAACTGTTCCATGAAATAGAAAGGGAAGGAACACTGCTTAACTCATTTTATGAAGCCAGTATTACACTTATCCCAAAACCAAGCAAAGACACCTCCAAAAAGGAGAACAATAGGCCAATATCCTTAATGAACATCGATGCAAAATTCCTCAATGAAATAATGGCAAACCAAATTCAACCACACATCAAAAAGATCGTTCATCATGACCAAGTAGGCTTCATCCCAGTGATGTGGGGTGGTTCAACATTCGCAAATCTATAAATGCAATACAATACAGCACATTAATAGAAGCAAAGACAAAACCCACTTGATCATCTCAACAGATACAAAAAACGCCTTCAATGAAATCCAACACCTCTTCATGAAAAGAGCTCTAAGAAAACTAGGAATAGAAGGAAAGTACCTCAACACTGTAATGACTTTATATAACAAACCTACTGCCAACATAATATTTAATGGTGAAAAACTAAAACTATTTCCCCTAAAATCAGGAATGAGACAAGGTGCCCATTATCCCCACTCCTATTCAACATAGTCCTGGAATTCCTAGCCAGAGCAATTAGGCAAGAAGAAGAAATAAAAGGAATACAAATAGGTAAAGAAACTGTCAAAATATCCCTATTTGCAGAGGATATGATCCTATAGCTTAAAGACCCAAAAAAACTCCACCCAAAAACTCCTAGAGACTGCAAACAGCTAGAGCAATGTGGCAGGACACAAAATCAACTTACAAAAATCAATAGCTTTTCTATACACCAGTAACAAACAAACTGAGAAAGAATATATGGAAACAATTCCATTTACAATAATCTCAATAAAAGTCAAATACCTAGGAGTAAACTTAACAAAGGATGTGAATGACCTCTACAAGGAGAACTACAAACTCCTGAAGAAAGAGATCCAGGAAGATTACAGAATGTGGAAAGATCTCTCATGCTCATGGATTGGTAGAATCAACAGAGTAAAAATGGCTATAGTCCCAAAAGCAATCTACATGTTTAATGTAATTCCCATCAATCCCAATGACATTCATCACAGAGATCGAAAAATCTACCCTAAAGTTCATTTGGTAACACAAGAGATTGCAAATAGCCAAGGCAATACTCAGGAAAAAAAGCAATGCTGGAGGTATCACAATATCGGACTTCAAACTATATTGCAAAGCAATAGTGAAAAAACAACATGGTACTGGCACAAAAATAGACATGAGTACCAATGGAACAGAATAGAGGACCCAGATATGAATCCACACAGCTATGCCCACCTTATTTTTGACAAAGTTGCCAAAAATATACGATGGAGAAAAGGCAGCCTCTTCAACAAATGTTGTTGGGAAAAGTGGTTATCCAGCTGCAAAATACTGAAACTCTATCCATTTTTATTACCCTATACTAATATCAACTCAAAGTGGATCAAGGTCCTTAATATCAGTCTTGAAACTCTGATGTTAGTACTAGAAAGACAGGGAATACTCTGAAAGTAATAGATATAGGCAAGGACTTCCTTAATAGAACCCCAGCAGCCCAGCAACTAAGAGAAAGGATGGACAAATGGGACTTCATAAAATGAAAAAGCTTCTGCACAACAAAAGAAATGGTCTCTAACTGAAGAGACCACCCACAGAGTGGGAGAAAATATTTGCCAGCTACACATCAGACAAAGGACTGATAACCAGAATATACAGGGAACTTAAGAAACTAAACTCTCCCCAAATCAATAAACCAATTAAGAAATGGGCAACTGATCTACACAGAACTTTCTCAAAAGAAGAAATTCAAATGGCCAAAAAACTCATGAAAAAATGCTCACCATCTCTGGTCATAAAGGAAATGCAAATCAAAACCACACTAAGATTCCACCTCACCCCTGTTAGAATAGCTATCATCAAAACCACCAACAACATGTGTTGGTGAGGTTGTGGGGAAAAGGGAACCCTCATACACTGCTGGTGGGAATGCAAGCTAGTGCAACCACTCTGGAAAAAAATACGGAGGCTTCTTAAAAATCTAAATATAGGTCTGCCATATGATCCAGCAATCCCACTCCTGGGGATATACCCAAAGGAATGCAACACAGGTTACTCCAGAGGCACCTGCACACCCATGTTTATTGCAGCACTATTCACAATAGCCTAGTAAGAAAATGTGGTACTTATACACAATGGAGTTTTACTCAGCCATGAAGAAGAATGAAATCTTATCATTTATAAGTAAATGGATAGAACTGGAGAACATCATTCTGAGCAAGGTTAGCTAGGCTCAGAAGACCAAAAATCGTATGTTCTCCCTCATATGCAGACTTTAGATCTTGGGCAAATGCAGCAATGTGGTTGGACTTGGGTTACATGCTAAGGGGAGAGCATATACTGGAGGTATGGGGATAGGTAGGAAACCTAAAACATGAAAGTGTTTGATGTCCCCACTGCACAGGAACTAATTTAGAAACCTTTAAGTGACAGATGACAATATGGGCAGGTGACCAAGAACTAGTGAATCAATTTGGTTGTAACACACTTGTGCATGGAAGCAATGCTAGGAATCTCTCTGTATAGCTATGCTTATCTCAACTAGCAAAAATGCTTTGTCTTTCTTATTATTGCTTATGTCCTCTTTTCAACAAAATTGGAGAAAAGGGCAGAACAGGTTCTGCCTAGAAGTGAGTGGGGGTGAGGGTTGGGGGCAGGGGGAGAAATGGCCCAAACAATGTATGCATGAATAAATGAATAAAAAAATAAGAATGATAGATTTTCTTGTGGAGGAAAAGTCCCCTAAAGGAAGCATAATGTGAACAAAATACTAAGATCCAGGAAGAATAAGAAAGGAGGGAACACTTGTGCAAAATGTTCAGTTAGATTCAAACCATGTTCTAAGGAAGAAACAACAAATCAAGAAAACCCACAGACATCAAGTAACTCCATAATATCCTGCCAAACATCCACATCTGGGTGGCATCACTCCCTTATTGCTCAGCTGCCTGCTGCTTCTACTAGCAGTGTCCTAATAAACCTCTACTTTTTACATGCTTGTCTTGGTAAATTCCTTTATCAAACTGCCATTCTGAAATTAACTACAATTCCAATTAGAGTTTATATTTTGTTGAATCAAATATTTAATGCAACTTAGATATAAAATGGACAAAATATTACAATATTTGAAATGAATAATGTAAACTTACATGTTAACATAAGTTATCTTTTTAATATAAATTATTGGCATATAATAGTCCCCAAATAATAAACTAAGCAGTATAAAATGAAGGAACAACTAGTTATTAAAAATGAACATAATATTTGAGTTTTTTAACTGTAAGATTAAAAACAAAATGAGCTAAATATGTCATCATTCAATTACGTTACATGTCATTATCCTGACTGTAGGATAGTTGGCTGAATGGTGAAAAGACCATTCCTGTAATTCAGGGTTTGGCTTAAATTTTCTGTAAAAGACCTTATGGTGTTTATTTTCAGCCTTTCAGGACACACCATTTAATTCTGCTATTGTAATACAAAAGGCAATATGTATGTAAAGGCAGCCATAGACAATAGGAAAGTAAATTGGTATAGCTGTGTTCCAACAAAATTTCTTTTACAATATAGCCTATGGGCCAGATTTTTTCTGCTAGTCATAATCTCCCAATACCTACTCTAGTTACAAGTACTTCTTTCGATTCCATCTTTAAATAGTATTGTTAGGATCTAGCTTGACCTTAAGCAGTTAGGGCTGGGGGTCACAATGAAATGGTTAAAGTCAGCAAGAAACAGATGTTAAGCAAGAGAATAGAGACAGCACAAATAGCCCTGAGAAGACAAATGTGGACTCAAGATAAGGAGGGGATAAGGCTCACCAAAGGCTGACCTATCAGAAAGCTGATTCCAGGCACTTGCAAGGTCTGTCCCAAAAGCCCACCAAAAACCACATAAAAACTCCTAGACAACACAGTTGCCCCAGCTCAGCCTTTCTAAGTCCTACTCATGAGGACACTCTGTCTTTCTTTACTTCAATAAACTTCTTTCTCACTTGTTACTCTCTGGTTGTCTAGATTTGTCATTCATCAACCGATCCTGGACAAAACCCCAATGAAGTCAAAACTGGTATTACCATCTTTCTTATTTTAGAACTCAGATATGTTCTTTTGAAAAGTCTTTTATAACATTTTTAAAATTATTATTTTATTATTCATATGTGCATACAAGGTTTGGGTCATTTCTCCCCCCTGCTCCCACCCCCTCCCTTACCACCCACTCCACCCCCTCAATACCCAGCAGAAACTATTTTGCCCTTATCTCTAATTTTGTTGTAGAGAGAGTTTAAGCAATAATAGGAAGGGACAAGGGTTTTTGCTGGTTGAGATAGGATAGCTATACAGGGAGTTGACTCACATTAATTTCCTGTGCATGTGTGTTACCTTCTAGGTTAATTCTTTTTGATCTCACCTTTTCTCTAGTTCCTGGTCCCCTTTTCCTATTGGCCTCAGTTGCTTTTAAGGTAACTGCTTTAGTTTTTCTGCATTAAGGGCAACAAATGCTAGCTAATTTTTTAGGTGTCTTACCTATCCTCACCCCTCCCTTGTGTGCTCTTGCTAAAAAGTCTTTTATAACATTTTGCAAAAAGAAAAAAGAAACAGAAAACCAATTTTCTTCATTTTCATTAGATTTTATCTTACATAGATGAAAGTTCTATAGCACAATTACCTATATCAATTTACATACTTATTTTGAAACCTTCGAATTCAAGAAAGAATTGTTCTTCCAATAGAAATTTGTAGATTTTTTTCATTTTGTTTTGATTTGTTTGTATGTAATACCACTATACAGGGAAGAGATCTATCTAAACTACAGAACTCTAACAAGTGATTTACCTTGATTTTAAGATGTAACTGAGTTTTCACATGTTTTTTGAACATCTGTCCTTTTGTGGCAGAAAGAGCTAGCTGAATAATGAAGATGTATGATCTGATTTCCTAATATAGAATTCTTGCTAGGAAGTAATTGGCTAGACAAAAGCTGTATTTCCAAGCCCCTTTAAAGTAAATGGAACCAAGTTCTCACTGCTTTCTGCCAAGTATAGGTAAGAATACTTCAAGACCATGTTTGTTTTCTCTACCTTCTCTCCTTTAAACAGCAGGCTGAATACCAATGACAGGATTGACCTTAAAATGCACCCCTACTTGTCAAATTGAGGCAGCCTAGTAATAGGGAAAATAACTTACCATGGTACTCCATTTTATTAAGCAAACAGACATCCCCATGCTGGACTTTCTTTTTTTCACTGCTCCCCCAGCACCACCCTGAGCCATCTCTAGAGCAATAAATCCCCTCTTAGTTGCAAATACCCTGGCTGTTGTAAATATCTTTGCAACAGTGTCCAAAAGGGCACCATTGAGCCAGGTTTGCCATATAAGAGGGAAATCTGCCCCTAATTTGACCTCTCAGGTAAAGTTTTCTGCCTAAGACTTTATGAATATTGATTGTGTCACGTACCTACCATTAAAACCTGGAAATTAGAATAAACACATGCTCAGAATCCCCCATGTTATGTGATAAGACTATGTTAATTAAATCTGCCAGCCACCCTAGCCCCTCCCTGTCCAGATTTTTCCCACCTTACAACTTGTTTAAATTGGTCTTTAAACAAATAGATCAATTCTTCCATGCCGTCTGGCAGGGTAACACTACTTTTTCTCTTGCCATACTTCTTCTTACTTTTCCCTTTTCCTTCAATAAAGTTCTGCTACTGTTTTGTAATTTGTGTCTCTGTCCAGCTTTCTGTTGAGATAACAAAAGAACTTGGGCTTTTCTGGACTAGTGTCTTCTTATACCATGCAGCCTAGTAACAAAATGGGTTGTTCTTGATTAAGATATGAACTTCTATTATGCTCAGTCACCAAGCCTCAGAATTTAATTGTTATAACAGTTAGCATTATTAAAAATAATAAAATATTAAATGATCAAAAATTCCTGATATGTTGGAGTTGTATTACTGATATTTACATATTTAAAAACTATGCATTAGACAGGTGTGGTGGTTCAAGTCAGTAATCCTAGCACTTGGGAGGCTGAGATAGAAAAATTGAAAGTTTGAGGCCAGCCTGGGCTACACAGTGATACTTTATCTTGAAAACTAAAATAAGTAAATAAAAATTCTAAAAAAATAAATACCACATTATAGGAAATGAATGTGCTCAAATAGTATTTAGGAAAAATTATTAAAGGAAAGAATGAAGATGGGGAGCATGGTTAACATCGCTTGCAGGTAATAAAGCAATGACACCAGAAATTGAATGATCAAAGTGAATATGAGAATCATTTCAAAGGAGGAAAAAGGTCATTTTTGGTTTAACATATGATAAATTATCTGTGAAAATGAGATACCCAGCTGAAGGAATTCAATAGGAAACTGAAAACAGGATTTTAGTTTACCAAAGACATTAAGTTTGAAGCTATTAATTTGGAATGCAAACTGGTAAATTTGTAAATGCATCCAAAATATTCTAATGCTCCCATCAGTTTGACTGAACATTGGACTGGTTTCTTCTTATCTAAATGCTCTGACATTTCTTTACTTAGAGCATTTATGTTAGAAAACTTGCTATTGTAAATTCTTTCTCATCCCCTTTGAGATGTAAATTTTCTCCCAGTCCATTGCCACTTTTACAACTCAAACCTGTCTTTTCTCAATGATTCTGGAGTTATCTTTTGAAATGTAATCACCAAGAAAGATGAAGACTTTATCCCCAATCATTGTGAAGGAGAAGGCTAACTTTAGTTAGTGTCAATTAGCAAATACAAATAGCCTAATCACATTGACCAATCTCCCCCATCCACTAGTAGCAGTGCCATTTTCTATTATTTTTCTACTAGTTTACCCCAGGGCTTAAAACTCTCTGACCTTTAGTTTCAGTGGAGTCAGGTTAAAGCTTTCTCCCTTATCATAACAGTTTTAAGTTTTTTGCCTATTTAACTTGTAATTTTTCTTTGATGCAACCATTGGACCCATGAGGGCATTTAAAACATCCAAGAAAGTGAGAAAGAGAAGGGCAATTAGGTTACTTTAAGAAATTCAACCTTAGAATATTGGAAAGGGAACTGAAGAAGTAGAATAAAAACACATTATATGTAATATATAATTTAAAGGCCAAGAAAAAGTAATTGGACAAGGCAGGCATGGTGGCTAGCACCTGTCATCCCAGCTATGCAGCAAGTGTAAATAGGAAGGATGGCAGTCTAGGCTGCCTGGACAAAAAACATGAGACCCTACCAGAAAATAACTAAGCAAAAAAGGCTAGAGATATGGCTCAAGCCATAAAGCATCTTCCTAGACAGTTGGAGGCCCTGAGTTCAAACTACCACTACTGGTAATAAATAAATAAATAAATACAAGAGTCTGTGTTTTTAAGGCATAATTGACAGCTCTATGGAGAGTAAATTTTAAAGGGGCATGATGGGAATCAGAGACTCTGCAGTCCTCCAGATGGAAGAGTTTAGTGCTTGAATCAGGGTTCATTAAGAGAGAAGTTTCAGTAAAGGAAGGGCTGGGTATTTGTGTGGGCAGAAGTAGACTTGGGTGTTTCGGGAACAGAAGCAGCCCATATCCTCTTTGCTTATTTGCTTGAGTGTGGGAAATGAATTGCAGAAATGAGGAGTGTTAAAATTTTTCTTCATATAAAGGAATATTGAGAGTTTCAGAAAAGAATAATGGATATAAGAGAGAAAGTAAGGACTTAAATTTTGAAAAAGAAAAGAATAAAAACTTTAAAAATCTATGAATGTAAATGGTATTTAGAATGAAAACCTTTTTCATAGTTTAATAAATGAACAAGCAACTCTTTCCTTTCTCCTTCGGAAGGACAGAGTTCATATGATTAAAAAAATAATAATTGTACATAAAGCCTAACAAGTGTTAATTTGGACCATTAGACTTCAGGCGTTATTCTGGAATTTATAGATTGATGTCAATGACTATGGCTTATATCATCTGCCATTAAGCCCTTTCTGGATCTCAGAGGAACTGAGCAGGAAACTCAGAATGTAACAAAACCAAAGCATAACAAAAATGATGATGACGATGAATATTTTTCCTAAGAATTTCCCTTCTGAATAGGACCAACTTATGAGAATAGATCTAAAAACACTGTACAATAGGCAAGGAACCAGTGAAACTCTGAAATTTCAGAATGTGAAACTCATGCTACATAGTAATTTAGAGCATGTAATTAATGTTTTGCTAATACATCTTCCAGCTTCTCAACCATGCTTAAGAGCATCAGATCATGAATGCAAAGATTCAAGGGAAAACTTTCTTCCAAAATCGATTAATAAAGACTTCCAAAAGTGGAAGAAACTTGAAGCTACAGCCCACAGTATAAAAAATGCCTTTTACCCTGGCATCACATAAAGGCAAGGAAAGTTGAGTCTTGAGGTATATGTATTTCTGGAGGATGTTCCCTCAAGGAGAAATTAATTTCAAAGTCTTTTCCCTGCATCTTAATGGATACTTTCTCAGAGCTAGGCTAAGAATTAAAATATATTGGATGAGTTATTAAATAGCATATTATCATTTATTTTTGAAAATCATGGTAATGATTCCTTATTATATATCTTTTGTTTCAAGGTCCTTATTATGAATTATTAATAAGAAATGGAGAGATGTTTACAGTAACTGGGAAGTTGGACCAACATCTCAGCACTATCTATTACAGTTCTAAGATTATGCAAGGTCCAGTCATGGTTCCCACTGGACACAGAGGATTGTGAGCCTGTCTTCTTGACACCTGAGCTAAGCCCACAGCTTGATCCTTTGGGAGATAGTGTGTGGGATTTTGGGATGGAGGTGTATGTTCTGAAATATGGTAAGCAGAGTTTACTGATTTTTTTTTTGAGGCTTCTAGATAAATTTTTTTTCCATAATAGTGTATGAAAGGTGAGTTTTTATGGCTTATGAATTGGTATGCATTTCATTCACAGTCTGCTTTGCTGTGCTATCTTTAAGAGTTGAAAGTGTATATGTCATCTTTAATTGGAACTCCCCTGCAGAAATGATGCCATCAGGGAACTTAAAATATGTGGCCATATGAATCACCCTGCAGACCAAAAACATTGCTATAAAGCAAATAATTTACATTTAAATAACTTATCTGTATTCACCTAATTTAAAAGTAATCTTTATTCTTTTTCAACTAATCCCCAAACTTATAGACTAGTTTGATCATATTTGTGCAATAAAATTGAAATTTTCAGATATGGTAGGTAATCAATTTTAGTCACCTCATCTGCGTTTCCAATCTCATTACAGATTGCAATTTTCAGTGCAGATTACATGATGACCCATCAGTGGCTTTGTTGTTTCTGAATTACTGATTCCTTGCCCACTGCCAGATAAGAACAAAGCCTATGCATCAGCCTGACAGCTTGCAAACAGAAAATGGGCTTGTAGGATTGGATTTAAATCCCAGGTGTAGGGATAATTACCACATCACTCATGCAGTAACTGAAAAATGGTATTTCAACAAGAAAAATTACATTCCTTTTATAGTGCCAACAGAAATCATTATTTGAGGCTTCACACTGATTCACTGTATCATTACATGTGCACTGTACTCATTAAATGTAATGTTTGTTGCAACATCAAAAAGTTATTGTTTTAGGTACTTTAGTAGAGCAGGTAGCTTAAATTTAAGGTTTGTGGAACCTTGATGGTGTAGAGGTCATTTGGACTCTAATATATATACTGTGCAAGAGAAATGACAACCCAGACACATGGTTTTCCAACCGGCTCCTATTACAGGAGGCATGGATGGATAGTACAAAGAAAACGGAGTATAAATCTTTTGTTTCAAAAACCTCAGCCATTTAACCCTACAGTCTGTCCAGAGAAAGAGGACAGATAATGGTTCAAATCTCGACAGAGTAGTGCTTCATTGTATATATTTTACCATAGCTGTGAAATCACTGAAGCCTAACATATACATTCTTAAAGAACAGAAGGACAGAGACCATCTTTATTTGAAAAATCATTAAAGAAACCAGATGCAAACATGCTGGAAATGTACTCCTCACCCCTGGCACTTGGTCTATAACCCACAAGGCTGCAGTCATTTCCCAGAGATTGAGCCAGCAGCACAATAATAAACGTGAGATCCTGCAGTTGTATGTAGGTGTAGAAGGGTACGTGTCAACTGCTGAGAGTAACAACCCATGCTGCATTAATCGGAGCCCTCGTTATGTTTATGGCAAACTGGCTTTTTCATTAAGTTAATCAGAGTAGTATAAAAGAGGGTGCGTTTGGATTAGCTGTATTCTTGCATTGTACTCTAAGAGGAGGCACTGACTGATGCTTAGATAGATAGATAGATAGTTGATAGACAGATGCATAAATAATAAATACATAGATAATATGAATTTTATAATGTCTTTCTTTGCCTAGAATTCCCAAATTAATATTTGAGTTTACTTTTCATGCATTGAGAAAGAGACCTTTTGTCAAGAGGTTTAGAGTATAATTGTGAAACTGAAATATATCTCTAATCTTCTAGCCCTCTTTCCTCTGTGGTGTTTTGTCTTGAACATTTCTTCAGGGTGTTTGGAGATTTACCACTACTAAAGCAAGGCTACATATATGTAAGGGTTTTTCATTTTCTTTAAGCTCAGGAAGGTATAGATTTCTTATTCTAAGAGCAAGCTCTTCTCTTCTTATAGCCTAAGAGGAAATTCATCCAGTAAACTTCATAGTTCCAGATGCAAATGTGCTGCCTACTCTCAAAGAGCTTATGCTCTGTTGGGAAAAAGCACTCTGAAAATAAATAGTGACACATTATTACTATATGGGGCTGAAAAAGTTATAGATCCTACAGAGGAGGAAATGACCCTTGGTTAACAGAAGCTGCATGCAGGAGGGGCAATAAACTAATGAGAGGGTTGAAGGAGACCTAAAATCAAACTCTTCTTTAGTGATAAGACCCAAAGATAATGTGTTATACCTAAAACTAAGGTTTTCTAAAATAGTGACGGGCATGTTGCTGGTTGTTAAAAAGTACTCAATCATGTTAATCTGAAACCTAATGATAATAAAATAATTACTTACATGTAATTTTAATCTAAGGCTCAGTGCTAAACACTTTTAAAGTGACTTATCTCCTTTATTTTTCACATTAGACTTACAAGGTTACTATCATCCTTGTTCAAACAGGTGGAAACTGAGATATGAATGGGTTCAGTCATCTGCCCAAGAGAAGGAATCTGGATTTGAACCATGCTTGTCTTCTACAGAGACTAGATCCTTAAACCCTACCTTACATAATTTCTCTGTAGATAAGCTTTCAGTTATAGGCTTTCTCAGTGGATAAGGAACCTTAAATTTTTTTAAGACCTTCTTGCTTTCATGTACAAAGCTAACACTACCTAATTGCCATTATTTACCACCTAAAACCTATCACAGCTATTGAGTAACATACATTGTGTTGATGGCCATTTTAAAGCAATGACTCCAGCATCCAATTAACATTCATAGCCACTCACATCTCAGGTGTGGGTCAAGTCTTAAATTTCCTTTGAAGAGCACTCTCTGAGCTCCAGCTAAGCCACTATTTAAATTCTGTGTTGTTGGTGGCATTTTGTTCTGTTTCTTGAAATGCAAAGCATAACCTATTCCACCCACTCAGAAATTCAGCCAACTTAAAGCGATAAGTCCCTTTGCAAAGATGCCTTAGAGGAATATTTCCCCCCCCCTAGTTTATCAGGGAGAACAATGTGAGTTTGGTCCTGGATCAGGTTAGTCATATTAGAAAGTACATTAAAATGCAGGCAAACAAACAAGACAAAGTGCAAAATTACCATTCCGTTCTGCTCCTGACAACACTGTGGAGAATGCGATTTCTGTTTTTGCGCTGCTGGGGCCTTACATGCTATGGTTTAATTGAGGGGTCAACATGTGGCTGAACTGAAGATTGTAAACTCTGTTTAGAAATTAAAACTGGCAAGACATCAATGTCATTTCGTACCTGCATAGTCCTTGCAGGACATAGGCCAAATTTTCCACATGATAATCCCAGCACACTGTCTCTGGTCACACTTTGTCTGCAGTTCCTAATTTAGTAAGAAACCTAGCAGCCACATTCATCTAAGAATCCTTGTGCAGGGAGGCTGTTCAAATGTCTCCCCTATGTGAATAGATTGGCTGTGCCCAGAGTGAGAAAATCTGCTGTGTATTCTTAAAAGGAATGTGATCAGAGCATGTGTGATTTACAAACTACCCAGTATTTTCATTGAGACATGAAAATAGATGGATTTCGTCTCCATTGCAGCTCAGCTCTTTCTTCTGGGGCTGGAGAGGTTGCTCATTTGATCCTGTGGCATGCTCTTGTGAGAGCCATGAGAAAGCAGCTGCTTATATTACCTGGGAGAACTTGCTTTAAAAAGCCTCTCTTGCTCTAAAGAGTTTTGCTGCTTAATTTTGCTTTTCCTGAACATGTTAGATGCCACCCGTTGGTGCTCCCTCCTGCTGCCTCATTGTTCACTGCTGGATTGCATAGCTTCTCCATGCTTAGGAGAGATGCTATACAAATTGCATAGAGAATATCTCATAGTGTGGGAGTACAGGCTGGGCTGGGAAGATCTCAGAGAATCAGCAATGGCCATGATTCTAGCCTGGGAGGTAGAAGCAGAAGGCCGGGAGGAGAAACACTCCACATGCCATGCACAAATAGGCGAAATGCCTGGTGTAAAAACTCATAAGAAAGGAAAGGCATGAACAGAGCAAAAGGAAAAACAGAGTGGAGTTAAGCAGGACAGAAATGTTCCACTTGCCTTCCACATCACACCACTGCATCACTTCTTCCTTTGTGAAATTGGCAAAAGGTAAGAAGCTTGTTCACAATAGGCAGGACCTTTTCCTTGTTTTTCCTGTTTTTGATCTTAGGATAATAAATGCTTCCACATTTTTACTTGCCACATATGAGACACAATTGTAGGAAAAGGTAGAATAAAGTTGTTCTCTGGGCAAGATAAGCAATGTGCAGTGAACACGATGTTAGTGGTTTCTCTAAGTTTGCAAGTGTTCCACGTCCCTGTGAGACAAGTTTGAAATTGTTCGACCATCTTAATGAGAGTAGGTTGTCAGACCTTGTAAAATGAAACACAAATCCTGTTCTAAGTTTTGGGATTCTAGGGCTGTCAATAAAGCCATGTAGGGCATATTCATTGCTTACCTGAGACATAAAATTTGTTTTGGGGGCTTTAAAATTGGATATTTCATAAAAGATGAAATTAGAAATGAACTAAGGCCAGTAGACTCTGAATTTTCTCTGACTGTTGGGTTTTTTTTTTTTTTTTTGTCTTGCTAAGTAGCTCAGGCTGGCCTTGAACTAGTGATACTCCTGCTTTAGTGAGATTGCTGAGTGCTGGGATTACAGACATGTGGCAACACACCTAGCTTCCTGACTGTTCTTAAACCCAAAGGTTCAATAGAATTGCTCTCAGGCTGACTCATCCACTTAATTAATAATCACCTATGGGCAGTAAAACTATACTGGGTACTTGGAGCAAGATGAACAATACCTGATTCTGCTTTCAATCATTTTATAATCTAGTGGAGGTTAAAGCTTCCCACACTGGCTATAATATCAAATAGAAAAACATTTGAATTATAGACCCTGTAAAACAGAAGTCATTTTTAATGGGGGTGATTAGAAAAATTCTTATAGGAAATACTTTGAATCAGGGTTATTGAAAGGGCAGAATCTGAAGAACAGGAATGAGGAAAGAGATTGTAAAGAGATTGTAGGTGGATAGAAAAGGAAAGATCATGTAGACTGTAGTTCAGGGGTGGTGGAAGAGGAATACCTGGTGCCAACTTGTATTTCATTTGCTAGGAAGCAGGAATAAAGCATATTGGAGACTGTGGCTCAGGTGAGTGGCCTAAGGAAAACAATGTTTAAGGAAGATGCAACTAGAACTAGAGTCAGGGGGACCAGATAGGAGGTGAAAATAAGGGTTCAAATGAGAGTGGTAGCATGGAAAGAGGAAAGGAAGAGATGAAGGTATTAAGTGTGATAGGCTGGCTGTTATACTGCCAGATGCACAAAAGGTAGACAGAACTCTGAGTCTGAGTGGATGACCACATCCAACACAGAGCAAGAAGAGGATGAGTCAAAAAGGAAAGCAAAGGAAGAACAGAAAGTGAGTATTCAAATAAGCATGAGTATACTACAGGACCAAAGAGAAAGCAGATTTTTCAAATCTGAACTTGAGGGCAAGAATATCAAATACTGTAAGGTCAATGATAAGAATGATAAATCACCACTGGTATTTGAAATTGGGAAATCATTGTTCATTGCCAAGGAAAGAGTTTCAGATTACCAACATTCAGGGGTGAGAAATGGTGAGAAAGCAGACTCATAGTCTAGTCTTTCAAGATATTTTGCAGTGTAATTAACTTGGTGAGATTGTAGGGAAAATAAACACTACTATATGAATTGTGGCAATGTAAACAGGCAAATGTTTCTGAAGAGCACTTGGGTGGTTAAAACTTGAAATGGGTACCACTTTGATCCTGAATTACATTTTCTTTTCATTTACTTTAAGAAATGTTTATTGTACATTTAAAAAGTTATTTACAAGGATGTTTGCAGTCTTTACATAACAGTACATAACAATAAAACATTTGAAGTAACCTAGATGAATACTACTATAGCCATCATAGAACCTCATAACCCTATAAAAATCCATTTTATTGAAAAAAAACTCACAACACAGAAAAGTGTTTACAGTTTCTTACCTATTATTGAATGAATTAAACAGGTTATAAGCAATATGCAAGGTATGATTTAATTTTTAAGCATAACTATACATACCACACATCATGTACATATATGTATATACGTAAATACATAAAAACACATGTGCATATATACATATATATATTTGTGATAGACACAACCAGACATTTTTTGTCTGCCTGTGCCTGTTCAGACACACTGTATGTAGTTTTCTACTTTGCTCTCTGCCTCTTGTTTTCTGACATCATTGGGCCACCAGTATAGGCTTATACATGTTATAATATGGTTAGGACAATGGAAGACCAAAACAGGAGAATGGAAGAAGGGAAAGAAGTAGAGGTCTGAATACATATGCCCCCAACTCCATCCCTGTTGGGTTATTTAGGTCTTTATGCATTCTTATAAGTGCACAACTGTGTCCAGGGGGTACTTCCATTCAAAATTCCCTCCTTCCTGGCTCCAGTTAACTGCTATCTGTCCTCACTCCTTCAGGCCCAGGACCAGTACTAGGTAAAAATAATAGGTATGATACACTATCCCTTATGAGATTCTCTTATACCTATACCTTTTTGTTCCCTGGCACCTTTCTCACACTTGATAATTTTCTCTTTTTGAACTTTCCTTGATTTATTCCAATTTGAGCCAATAAATAATTCCTCTCTTTAAGTTTTTATATCAACTATTTTGATCACTGCTATACAAAAGTAACTAATATAAATACAGAAACATATGACCATGGGAACACATTAGAAGGAAATCACGCAAGTATAGGCCCTAAAATTAAGTTTTATCAGTAAATCCACCTACGGTTTATTCTAGTCACTTCATGTTGGACACTTCCTTGAGTCTCTTATCCCATAGATCTAGCTCTTACATTCTACATCCTATGGGCAGAATTACTCCCTATCTCTCCTTATGTATTATCATGGGTCCCTGAAGATTCTTCTTTATAAGAATTTTCTCATTATAGCATAAATTCATGTTTTTAAGAATCTTCTCTATTGTCAGTAAGACCTCGAATCTTGTCTGGATCATAAAGATATGGGAATTAGTAATTGATGAAATTTCTATGTACAGAGAGATATCCACCATTTTCTTTTAAAACTAGCTAATTCAATAATTAATGAATAAGATGTGAAAAGGTAAATAATAGTTGCAAAGAAAACAAAGCTAATGGAAGAATTCCAAGCATGGATATAGAATGGAAGGAGTTAAACAAGGGTAAGACAAATCTTAAACAGAGAAGGGATGTGTAGAAAAGAAGAAAGTTGAATAAACCCACAAAAGATGCCATCATTCTTCTTAGTCAAGACAGGAAGCAGGTCATCATCGGACATGAAGGATAAAACTAAGATTTAAATTGTGAGATGCCAAGAAGTTAGATAAAACATTGATAGAAGTATATTATGAAACAAAAAAGGGAGAAACTTTAAATGGTAGCAGAGGATCCCAGGTTCTGTTGCAACTAGCTCAAAAACTGTAATATTATTTTAAAATTTATCATTTGGAAATGTTCAATTTGATAATCTATCCTCTATCATTGGAAAGAGATTATCAGAATGTTGCAGTGGAGAATTCAGTCTCAGGAGCTATTACCAGCAGTACCAAAGTTCTCCATAAAATTTCCTGACAGCATAATGTGAACCAAACAAAATATATCTGCAGACTCAATCCTGCCCAGAGGCAATCAGTTTGTAATCTTTACTTCATAGTCATTCAGCATCTAAAAAATTATGAAGGACTCTGTTCCCTCCCCATCTCCTCCTGCAAAGAACTTTGTTTCAAAAAGTCAGGGAAGACTGGAGTATTGCAGTACTATTAGAAGTTTATTAAGCATGTTAATTTATGTCAGAGTAAAATATTCATTATTCTAAAACTAATGTGATTAGACCTCAAAAATAATGATGTGTCTGTCAATTGAATGGGTGCCAAGTTAAGAATCAATGAGTTTTAAAAACACAAGAAAACAGTCAGTTGATCTGATTTTCACAGAACCTCTGACCAATGAAGATGAAATCATTGGGTATGAATGAAGAAGTAAGTTCTCATTGCTCACTTCTTAGCTTTCTGCAAATACAATGTAGCAATGTCTCCTTGTAGGTAGGGTTCTCTCTCTGATAGCAAATCTCTTGACTGATAGAAACTACCTTGCTGCTAGAGAATGCATCATGCCTTAGGCTGTGGAGAAAAAAGATTTGATTTCATTGTTAGACTTAACAGAGAACTAACTCCATTTAACATCATTATCAATAGAAACTAAGTGCTAAGTGTATAGATGACTCCAATAGGCTTTATAAAGTAGTCACGGACTAATAACTTCACATTAATCCCTCACGGACTAATAACTTCACACTAATCCCTTCAAAAACAAATATTTAATCCAGAATCCAAAAGAGATCTGAGTTTCATCAGTAGTGATCCCTTTGTTTCTTCATCCTTGTTCTTCAGTGTCACAGGTCTATGCTTTAGAAAAATAGAAGGTTAAATTTTATATAGGAAGAGCCATGAGATGTTTTCT
The DNA here is from genome assembly GCF_047511655.1 of Castor canadensis. Lineage (NCBI taxonomy): Eukaryota > Metazoa > Chordata > Mammalia > Rodentia > Castoridae > Castor > Castor canadensis. The sequence goes on along the minus strand of NC_133388.1, from coordinate 78,979,266 downwards.
TTCCATAGGTTGCTAAATCTCATAAAAGTATTATGGACTTCTTCCCTCAACTCTTCCATGGGATGTTGGGACAAGGGGTGGGAGTGGCCTGGAATATCTTCTCTGAAATTGCAACCCTTGTTGAGCTACAGTCTATGCCAAAAAACCTACAATGAAGATATTTTTACACTCTCAAGGGAAACTGTTGCTATGTCTAAGTGATCTTTTCTTGAAATGTTTCTCTTAGTGTTTAACCTGAATCTCTTATTGTTTCAGTTTAATCCCATTTATCTCAGTTCACTCCCCAGTGGCCACACTGACTAAAGGTAATGCTTCCTCTGGGAATGAATGAGATTGCAGCCTGGATAGCCAAGTTTATCAAGGCTACAAATGTAGGAAAGGAGATAAAAGAAAATGTCTTAGGAGCTCAAAAGTGGTTCAAAATCCATCATAAGTGACATTACACATTTAGTATTTATGAGAAATGATGTAAATAAATAAAAATCCTAAATGTTTCAGTGGGGGTAAATAAGGAACAGAGAAAATAAGTGAGAGGCTATATACTTGTGTATCAGGACACTTTACAATAATTATCTGAAATTTTCCTGCACTGATCAGTGGTTTTTATGTTTTGAAGAAAGAACTACAATAGCCAGAAAGGACTCACTGAGAATAACTCATGTTTTCTTATTTTACAGGGTTTCTAGACTGATGACAAGAGAAATCAAGGGTTATTTTCAGGTCTCTAGCCCACTTATACTTGGGAGAGTGGTGAAGACTAAAGGAAAAGGAGGGTAGGAAGGAAAAGAACTCATTAAATGTGGGATATCATGAGACATTCAAGTAAAGATATTAGGTAGAGAGTAGGTACAAAATATAAAGATCAAGAAAGAAGTTTGCGTTGGGGAAATTTACCTGTATAAGTATGGATGGAAAGGAAGGAGAAGTAAATAGAGAGTTAGAAAAAATGGGTCATAGTCATAGGAGTCAGAAGAAAAGTGTTTCAAGATTATGGTAGTGAAGTGTGTTTAGTGCTTCTAGGTTGAGTAGGATGAGAAAAGGTTCCATTAGGTTTGGAAATATGGTAATTTTTCTTTTATTTTCAATTTCTCAATTTTAACTGAAATAAGTACAGATATAGTTTTGTTAAAATTAATACCTAGGTCTTCTATTGAAAATTATCGCACACATGCCTAAGGAAAATTATTTTGAGGAATCGCCAAGAATACTGACTTTATCCATAAGTCAGAATGGGCATTCTTTCTACCAATAGGTAGACATCATGACATCATGACATGACGGATGACTGATACCCAAACCGGGAGACCTGATTGCTGCTACACGTTTGCTTTTGTGAGTCACAGAGGCAGATTGATGCCTCTATTTTATTAAGTTAGATATACATTGCAAAAAGTGTTGCGCATGCAAGTACACAGAAGGCAGTGAGGCAGCCCATCCTTTCCTCCAGGAGCACACTTACCTTCATGAGGGCTGGTTTAGCATGAGCTGCAGTATCCCTTCCACTGTTGTGTGTGGTAAATACCTCTAGGCACCACCAGGTAACAGGGATTATGTTTTCCCCCACCTCATCCTTCAAACTCCCCAGTCCAATTGCAAACTGGTGGTTAAATGGGGAAGGTGGAACCTACACAACTCTACCAGCATAGGCTCTCTATCTATTACCTGTGGAAGATCACTTTGTCATGAAGTGCACGTAAGTCAGTCTCATGAAGTTTAAAGGAATTCTAAAAGAATCAATTTAAAAATAAAATGAAAGGTTAAATAACTTGTCCAAAGACATGGCATATGAGTGCACAAGATAAGACAAGTCTAGACCTAATTGACTTCAGACTTACATTCTTTATAAAGCAACTTTATTGAAGCCTACTTGCCAAGCAATAAACTGCACATATTTAAGTGCAAATTTAGATAATCCTGACATATAATATGCCATGAAACTACCACAATCAAAGAGATAGACATAATTTATCACCAGTAAGTATTCATAAGCCTTTCCTTTTGTCCTTCCTGGTCCTTATCCTTATCTCAGGCAACTGGTCATCTGTTTTTTTTTTCCCCCAATCACTATTGATCAGTTTGATTTCTCCAGAATTTTATAAAAATTAATGTTTGTAGCACACACTCTCTTTTCTCTCTGATTTTCAGTCAGTATATCCATTTTTAGTCTCATTCATGTTTTTTCATGTACTAGAAACTCATTCTCATTGCATGGCAGTATTCTACTGTGTGGCCATGCTGCAGTTTATTTTCTTTATTCACCAGTTAATGGATATTTGCATTGTTTCCAGTTTGAGACTACTGCAAATAAAGCCACTACAAACATTTATGTAAAAATCCCATGACCTTTGTACAAAAATATGTTTCTGGTCTTTTTGAATAATATAGTAGGTACACATTTAATTTAAGAAACTGTAAGCCTGTTCTTCAAAATAGTTCTGTGATTTTACACTCATACCAGCAAGGTAGAGAATTGCAACTCTTCCATTCCTACCAACACTTGCTATGGTCAGTCTTTTAATTTCTGCAATCTGGATAAGTGTATTGGGGTATCTTATTATGGATTTTATTTGTGTTCCCCTAATATCTAATGATATTGACAACATCTGTGCATGTGTGTGTGCACGCATGCATGCATGCACATGCTTGAACTCACCTGCTACTAGTGAGTCTTTCTTGGTGAAATGGTATTTCAAATCTTTTGTTCATTTTTATTGAGTTGTTTTCTTTCTTAGCATTAGGGTTTTTTTTCTACTTTTTTATTGTTGTGCTGAGTAGGAATACATTGTGGCATTTACAAAAGTTCTTAAAATATATGAAATATATCATAGTTGAATTCATCCCCTTCATCATTCTCCTTTATCCCCCCCCTTCCCACATTTCTGGAATAGCTTTAACAGGTATCATTTTTTCATTTACATACATGTATACACAGTTTATGTTTTGAAAGCTCTTTGGGTATTGTGAAATAATCCCTTTATTGGATATAAGAATTGCAATTACTTTCTACCAATTTGGCACTTACCTTTTCATTTTCTTAACAGTGTCTTTCAAAGAGTACAAACTGCTAAGTGTGATTAATAAAGACAGTTTTTTGTCATGGATTGTGCTTTTAGCATATAATCATTGGAATCAGGCTAACCTAGGATCACAAAGATTTTTTTCATAAGTGTTCTAGCTTTCGGTTTTATATTCAGATGCATAATCCGCTTGCAACAATCTTTGTGATTCCAGGTATGAATCGCACAATTTGTTAAAAAGACTATTCCTACTCCATTGAATTTGCCTTTGTTTTTGGCCATATATGTATGGATCTGTACTGGAGTTTTGTTCTATTCCTTTGATTTGCTTGTTTATACTTAAGCTGCTTTCATGATTTCTTGATGACGCTTTATACTAAGTTTTTTTTAATGTAAGTCTTGGATTTGGGTATGAGTAGTATGATTAGTCTTCCAACTTTCTTATTCTTCAAAGTTGTTTGGGCTACTCTAGCTCTTTTGCATTACTGTAGGACTTTTAGATTAATTCATCTGTTTTCCCAAAATAAAAAAAGCCTTCTAGACTTTTCATTGTGACAGCATTGAAACTGCAAATTAATTTAAGGAAAACAGACATCTTACTAATATTTAGTATTCCAACTTATGCACTTTTCATTTAGATTTTCTTTAATTTCTCTAAGTAATAACTCATAACTTTTAGCTTAGAAGGTTTACATAACTTTTGTCAAAGTTATCCCCAAGTTTCTTACAATTTTTGGTATTTTTAGGGATGGTAGTTTAAATTTTAATCTCCTATTGTTTTTTGCTCAAATATAAAGATTAGATTATGTTTTGTATAGTTGATCTTTTATCATGCAAACTTGCTAAGCTCACTTACTCATTCTAGTGCTTCTTAAATAGTCTATACATTTGTGCTGTAGTGGCAATGCTGTCTATGAAAATGGACTGTTACTTCTTCCCTTATTATAGCCTTTTCCTGCTTTATTACACTGGCTAAAGCTTGCACTCTTAATCCTTCATTGATTCACTTAGCAAACATTTTATTGCTCCTTATATGTTAGCCCATAAGATAAATACAAAGTTAATGAAACAAGTTCGATATACATTGACATGAAGTTTAAATCAGTACTCAATTGTCTGAGAAAATCATTACATTTAAACATGAGTGCATTTGAATATAAACTGTGAGGCATTGCTAGTGAATATAGGGATATTTAGCCAAAAGAATAACAAAAAAAATGTAAAAATAATTCTATCTTCAAATATAAAAAGGACTATTTTGCTGGAAAGGATTAATTTTTTCTTCTATGTAATTCCACAGGACTTAACTAGGATTAGTGATAAAAAGTTGAGAAAGAAAGAAACTTAAGAATTTGCAGCTCTAGAAACTATTTGATATTGAAACAAGCTTCCTCATGAAAATCCTTCTGAAAAGTGTATTAAGAAGTGAGCTAATCCTTTATTAGATATACCAAGAAAGGCATCATTCTCAGGTAGAAGACAGTTTCCAATTTGGTGAATTTGAAATTCTATGGATACAAAGATGAATGGGCAACAGGACTGTTTATATTATGTTTATAGTCCCATTGGAAAGAAAAACACATTTATGATACAGATAAATAGTACAACTCAAATTACGGCTCAAGATATCAAATGAAGACATTACAAAGTAGTGTGTGCAAATCACATATTAGATAAGAATTGCCCAGGTAATTACTATCAAATAAGATCAAATATCAATGAAACATCATTTTTAATGCCATGTTCTGGTTACTCTCCAATCTTCCCATGTTCCTTGTCTGGAGTATCCTTTTCTCTCCTTTGCATGGTTTCTGATTCCTAATTCCTTCCTCTGTGTTGACCTTGAGTCTAAGAGAAGCCTTCGTGAAGCTCTGCTCAAGGCTCCAGTCCTTGGTGATCATTCTTTTTCTCATTGATTGTTTACAGTTCAGTTAAATCATCAGCAGAGAAAATATGTCTTCATCTCTAAGTATGTCTGAGCCCTAGAATAACATTGACAAAAGCACTTACTAAATGAGAGCTAATGTTAATAATGACAATGGTGAAAAAAGGGGAAAAGAACAAAGAGAAAAGTCTGTGATAACTTCAGGCAGTACAACTTTTCTCCTGATTCATTGGCACATTTACTCATTACTAAATGTTCTTGAATGACTCATCTTGTCAGAGAGTAAAGACACCGAAAAGGATAAGGCAGACATGGTCCCTCCCCTCAGGAACTTACATTTTTGTTATAGAAAGCAGACAAATACACAATAAAAGAATTATAAATTTTGAAGGAAATAAACCAGATACCAAGCAGTGGTCAGGAAAAGCCCTGTCTGAGAAATTAAGAGTTAGGTTTAAGAACAGGAAGAGTGCTGGGAGCAGAGAATCAGGGGAAATATTTTAGGCAAGTTTGTCATGTGTTCATTTGTAGAATGAACAGAAGAAACTGTGGCCAAAGCCTGGTAGGCAAGGGGTAAAGCCACATGAGATGAATTTGGGGAGTTAGATGACCCAGGTAGATAACAGTTTGAGAGTCATAGGGAGGAGCTCATATTTCGTTTTAAGATTAAAGGAAGATATTCAAGGATTTAAGCCAATGCATGATGCTGCATGATCTGGTTTACATTTTTGAGAATCTTGGTTGGTCTGTGGAAAATAAATTGACAAGGGTATAAGCAGAAGGCAGTTGGTAATGACCCAGAGAATAATGGTGCCTGCCTAAGCAGGTTTCAGTAGAACTGGAGAGAACTTGATAATCTTCCATTTTGCAATCTAATGTAGCCCCTTTGAGCAGTGATGCAACGTGTAGCAGTATCTGAATTCTTCAATTTTTCCCTCAAATGAAGGTGGAGAGGAGTAGTAGGTTTGTCTAGCAAGCATTGTTCTCTTAGCCTAGATGCTGTTTTATGCATAGTAGTTTAAAGGGATGCTGATGAAGTATATGCTAGGCCTCCACCATCCATGCATGGGTGACACCTCAATGACTCCTTCAATACAACTATCTGCCACTTTGCCAGTAAGGGGCCCAGCCCTTGGTAATATCAAGGAACTCTAGCTGCTGTGGGAGCTAGCTTGGCATAAAGCTCACTTTATTAAGAACTGGCCAGCCTTTGATATCAAAGGCAAAAAATCTAAAGCCAGTCTAGATGGTGACTCTTTGTGGGGGGGCTGCAGAGAATGCTGGATACCTAGACATACCCAGATCAATAAAGAATTAATTCTATGGCTTGGGGAAAATTGCTCCCTCCCACAAAACAATGTTGCTGTTTGAGAAGAAACCATTTTAAAGGGTACTGTGGTTTGGATATAGTGCATGTGTCTTCCAAGGGTCTGAATATTGACATTTAATTCCCATTGTGAGGTGTTAAAAGGGGAAGGCTTACTTAGTGTTTAGAGGTGAGGCCTCTGGGAGGCTATTAAGATTAGATAAGGTCATTAGGAAGACACCCCATGACTGTACTGACGATGGCTTTGTAAGATGGAGAGATTAATATAGGCAGGAAAGACATACACTGTAGGCTGGGAGGACCTCTGCAACCAGAATGACTCTGATCCACTAGTTAAGGGGTTTATTCATGTTCAAATCATTCTATTTTTTTCAAGTCTAACCTCAGACCAGTCATTACTGGTTGCCTTGGAACCATAAATTTCAGGGCTAAGCCCAATTTTCTCCTCTTGTGCTGCCATGCTGCTTGCAAAGAGGAATGCAGTCTGTGTCTCTGGTGCCTGGGCTATAGTTTACCAGCAAAAAAAATTGTCTTATAGCTTCCACAATGAATGCAGAAGCTTTGTGTTAACCCCTCAATAATGTCTACAGATGTTTTGCGGTAAGAAGTTCATCATCCCAGTAAAATCCTATGACAGAGGTTAAGTTACCCTGTCCAATTAGCACCTGGTATAGTACACAGAGGAAAAACTACCTACTAAGTTTTTACTACAGTTGTTATAACCACAATGGGTTGATTGAATCTCTAGCTGGGCAAATTTCTGTTAATTCAGGTAGTTAAAAATTGGGCTTGCAGAAGGTATATAACATAGTTCATGGTTGTAAAAGAAGGCGAGTGAAAGCTGAACTTTAAAAAATAACCAAGTCAGGCAATTGAAAAACTGGCCTTTTGTGGACATGATGAATTAGGAGAAGGCAGCTGCTGTGGTCCTCCAGGAAAGGTTTTCTCATTTTTAAACTTGTGAGAAAGGCTCACTTTTACCTCTCAACACACCGCCTGATTTGATGTCAAGAAGCTGCAGCAGCCTCAGCACTGAGAAGGGAACAAAACAAGCTGTAACAGAGGACTGGTCAGATCAGGGGCCTTGGAGCCTTTCTGGAAGCTTCCCTGCTCTTAGAGTGCTTTTGTGTGAGATCATTTCCTTATTGTTGAAGCCAAGATACTCGGTTTTCTGTTACCTCTGCTTTAGGGTTTGCACCTGGAATATTACTTGGTATTTTGGAAAGGATTGGGCTGCAGGACTACAAGGGCAACCTCCAGCTTTTACAGTGCAGAGGGACCCACACAGCTGATTGGGGTTCCCAGGGAAACCAATTTGTCCCAAGGGAAGATGTTCCTTATTCCTTACTAACCTCTAGGAGGTCCTGATTCATCCTGGGCAAGTTCAGGGACTGCTGCCTCCCGCGGCTTTCAAGAGCCTTCTCACCTCACGGTTCCTTTTCTTACTTACATCCTTTATTTGTTGATGTTTTTTTCTCCTTGTTAATGGAAAATAAATACAAAAAATTTTAAATCATCACTTGGAAACCTAGAATTCAGACAATGTTTCTCATTATCTTGATAGATGTACTGTGTATGTGTTTCTGATTCATATTTACCCTTTTAAAAATTCAGTAGTCATACTGTGTATGCAGTTTTGTATCCCCTTATCTGAACTCATAACTATATTATGAGCATCTCTGTTATTAAATATATTTTTAGAACTTAAAAAAAAAGCCTTGCAGTCTGGGAAGCACCTTCAGGGGATTACAATGCCTAATAACACACTGGGGATGAGGCAGGACACTTTTCTAACTTAATTAACTTTCTCAAAATCTATTCCTCAGGACCATTTCTAGATTCAATCTACAAAAATGAACTGATGGTTCTGAAGGCTGACTTGTTTGCAACATTCTCTTCAGATAGGACTTTGCAATATTCCAGCCAATGGAATGATAGTCTTCTGGGTGTTGTGCACAGCTCTATGGAAGACATACATAGTGTAGTGTTTAGGAACAAGGCCACATGGGCTTTCTTGTTTTGCTGGCTGCCTGTTGGGTGAACTTGGGCCTACTATGTATTATTTGTATATCTCATTTACCACATTTGTAAAATGAAAGTAATAGAATCTATTTCACAGGGCTGCAGTAAGAATTAGATGGGATAACTCCAAATTTGAAAAGTACTCAAATAACTATTATTATTGTTGCTCAGGTTTTAGGGCTATTACCATGAATTTATTTAACTTATATAGTCTATTCTTCAAATACACAGGAATAAAGGATTTAATAGGCATTTTCTCCATCTTTCTCCAACTTAATCTGCCTTTCTCTAGAATGTCAACAGGTCTCAGACTCACACTCCTAGAGTACAACAAACCTTCATAAGATTTCAGAGTTGCTTGTCTACATGAGATTTCTTTTGCTAAAGTTCTCACTTGTCACTTCTGTACCACCTGCCACATGCTTGCTGATCCTTTATTGTCTCTTCTTTTGTGGAGCCTTTCCCCAAATCTCCGAAGGGGAGTTGTACTCCCTGCATCCTCACAGCACCATTTTTAAAACCATATCCCTAACATCGCTCTTAGGAGGATCTATTTACAACCTATCTGTTTACATGTCTGAATATTCCACTGGAGCATATGCTTTTGGGGGTCCAGGAACATGTCTGTTATTTCCAAAGAGCACAATAAATGCTTAATGGGTTAAAACCAAACAAACAAACTATAAGCTATGCATTTCCCTCAGGGAGAAAAATAGATGAGCTTTTAGGAGTCCAAAGGGCAGAGCTTTGTTCTCTGTGTTTAGGACTAGAGAAAGCCCCTGCTGGAGTCAGAGGAAGGGTTCCATTCAGCACACACCTAATTACAGTCCTCACTCGATTCTCTCTTATAAATGACAGCCATCAGATGCCAAGTTGTGGCAGAATGACATCTGGCTCTTTGGCAGACTCCCCCGGCAACAGCGTTAATGACTTCGGAGATGGCTCTTGATGTGTAATGCAGTTAAGTTTGTTGTCTGGATTACATTATCCTCTTCAACATCTTTTTACATTGTCCTCTAACTCACTTCTGATTCTGATTCTGTGAAACCTGGACACATTTATCCAAATTTGCCCAACGCCCTTCATGGCCTTGACATGCCAGTCCTTTAATATATTTTCATCAGCTCCTGTACATTTTCACAGAGTTGTGAATGTACTTCACAGCCAGTTTGTGTTCTCATTGGGAACTCAAAGGGGAAGGTTTTTGTCATCTGGGAAAAAGTTCTTTAGTACTCAACTAAATTACATTTTCTAAGATGACCACATTTGGGGCTCCTTTTGAAATCATGCTATATAAAGAAAAAATGCCTCAGTGACTACATATGCTTTGAATTTGAAACCAATATGCAACGCTTCATTAGCTCCCAGGATGAACTATAAAAAGGCAGGGTTGCAACCATAACAGTCTTGCCTCTGACTGAGAAAAATATATACATTTTAATTTTTTTCCTAGGTATTAAAAACAAAGCTTTTATCTGAAATTTCATCCAGTTTTCAAAAATGATCCATCTAACTTCAGACCTGAGTTCTCTTTTTCTTTTTTCCCCTTATACCATGAAGCAATAGGAGTCCAGATAGGGAAAAGAGAATAGTATGAGAAACAAAATCCCCAATGGTTTCTCTTTTGTGTCAGTTAGCTACTATGATTTTGGAAGAGATCAAAATTACTCAAATAGGATGTATGCACGTGAAAATGAATAAAACACTGGGATAAATGTTAAGACCCAAATGGTAAGTCATTATAGCAAGTAATGGTAATAAATAATCCTTATAATGTAAGAAACTGACAAGCTGCAATGTTAACTTCATTTTTTAGGTATTTTATTTTGACTATTTGCTTACAAAATAACTGCAATACACAATTGAAAAAAAATGTCATGTTATTTAGTGTTTTGACTTATCAGGGAAACATCTGTAGAACCAATGCATTTATCATGTGTAATTGGAAATTAATGAAACAATATTTATATTGTGTGTGTTTTTACTTTCTTAGGTAGGCATACTGCCTTAAAATGCATTATACCTATTTCAAATGCTGATGGAAATCATAGATACAGGATTATGAAAAGTGAAATGGAAGTTAAAAAGGGAAAGATAATTTTTTAAAGTATATACAACAGTCCTCAGTGATGCCATAGCATCCTATAATTCTTCAAAATTCTGGAGTGATTTGTAGAAAACAGGAATGTCAATGGTTCAAACATGCAAATTTCAAGCATCATATGTTTTGTTTGCTTTCATAGAGGAGACAAAACAATAGATATCAGAACATAATTATTCAGGGAATGCAAAGTGGTTCTTATTTATTAGCTACTTTGATGAGGGATAATGGGATCTTTCCAAAAGTTGTCAAGTCTTTGGCCAAAGTCCCCTGTGCCTTGGTTAACAAAACTTCAATCCCCATAAATATATTGATGCCTCATGAAAGGTGGGAACAGATGCTTCTTCTCCACATTGTGTGCATAAATGTAAGTTCTGAGATGTAAATTGATCAAACTGTAGAAACAAATCATTTAAGATTTGTGCAGTGATTAATAACAGAAGCCAGTAATCAAATCTCCCTGCCACCAGTGCATCTGTTACAGAGAGTTTCTCGTTTGCCCTATTATGCAAATGTGCAATAAAACAAATACATTACTTAATTTAACAGCTGGTTCAAAAACATTATTTTAGGTGATTTCTTTATGTGTTGTGTACTTTTGCCATAGATGGTAGTTAATGTGAGCTAATTCAATTGTTTATAGGCTGAGGGCTTCCACATAAAAAAATAACCCTCGGGAAAGACAGTCTTTAGGAATTCATTGTGACCCTGGTTCCTGAGAAACAAACACTGCAGTGAACACAGATAAGTTGAGACTCTTAGGGCTCCACTCAAACAGCAGACCCTTGAAGAGTATAAAATTGAAGCTCGATTGATTTCTATGTTCTGGAGAAAGGAGGAAAATTCCAAGATTAGTGTTAAAACTTGCTGGATGTGAGTCTTATTGTTTGTTTTAAATGCAGTTTCTTTTCATATTAAATGAAAACATGGACATTAAAAAGAAATTCTATAGGAACATTGGTGTCTGTTGTCCTGGTGAAAAACTCTTATGGAATTAGAACCAGTTGAATATTTGGTAAATAAAAAATAGGAAATTTTTCTCCTGTGAGCTTGAAGATTACATGAAAACTCATAATCTGATGACTAGACTCTTATTAAATACTCAGAGAGGCACCTTTTGGGTGAGTAGGCAGTGACCCAACATATTTTCTGGACCAGTCAGTCAAGGAAGAAGAAAGATAACCATGGCATGAAGCATGATCACCCACAGAGCATACAGCAGTTCAACAACTATTGGAAAAAGAGTGGCCCTGACTATTTAGTAGTAAGAAAGATGGCAGCTGGAGGATAAGAAGTAACATGGTGTTGTACAGCATGATGATTGAAAGCTGCCATCGTATATAAGAAGCACTGTATATGGTCAATTCATATTTAGAGTCTCTCAATTAACATGCAGGTTTTTAAATCCCTTCTAGAATGTGTTCATAGGGAAATTCCTAAAGGGCCTTTTAATTACTCATTTATAAATCCATCATCATTGATGACCAAAGACTATAGTTTAAAAGTGAGGGATTATGTACATTACTAACATACAAATACTAATTAAAACAATCTACACTTATTCAACACTTACATTTGCATAACTGTGTGAAGCATCCATACATGTGATATGACTCTTGATCTTCATAATTTAGCAATGAGGATAGTGAGATTCAAAGTGACTTGTCCAAGGTCATAGGGCATTAGGTCTGGAATGAAAGTCTGCTTGCAAAATTCATATTCCAATTACATTATCTTAGCTTACATTATCTTAGCTCTTAAAGTTAAATTTCAATAGGAGGCCTGAGGGAAAAGAGTATTTGTACAGTGTTTTCTTAGCACCATAGAAGAAGGAAAAGTTTTAGTTTCTTTTCTTTTTTAATTATTTATTCATTTTTCCTTTATTGTTGTGCTGGGTGGGGGGGCATACTGTGGAATTTACAAAGATCCTTACAATCAACTATATCATACTTGAATTCACCCCCTCCACAGCTCTCTTTATCCTTCCTTCCCTGATTCAAGGAACAGTTACAACAGGTATCATTATTGCATTTACATGCAAGTGTACACATTTTTTGAATGGTATTCAACCTCTTATTCCCTTTCCTTGTCACCTCCCCTTTCCCACTGGTGCCAACTCTTCCCCAGGCAGGACCTGTTCTGCCTTCCGGTTCTCCAATTTTGCAGAAGAGAAAAGAGGAAAAGAGAAACATAACATTTTTGCTTGTTTAAGATAAAGGTAACTATACAGAGTTTCCTTGTGGTATTTACATTTTTATATGTTATACCCCAATTGGTTTATCTCCTCTAATTATCTACATTCTACCTTAGTCCCTTTCTTATGGTGGTTTCAGCCAGTTTAAGATTTCTATATTCATTCTTGTAAAGAGAGTTTATCAACCATATTCAAGTTCTTAGTTTCCTTCTTTTACTCTATCCCCCATACATGACCTCCCCTTAGTATGATCAGTGTTTCATAACATTGCTGCATTTGTATTAGGTCTATATTCTACATATGAGAGATAACTGTGGCTTTTAGCCTTCTGAGTCTGGCTTACTTCACTTAAGATGATGTTCTCTACTTCCATCCATTTACCTGCCAGTGACAAAATTCCATTCTTCTTTGTGGCTGAATAAAATTCCATTGTGCATAAATACCACATTTTCTTAATCCATTTGTCAGTAGTGGGGCACCTGGCTGTTTCCATAGTTTAGATATTGTGAATAGTGCTGCAATAAACAAGGGTGTACAGGTGTCATTCTGGTAAGCTGACTCACATTTCTTTGGGTATATCCCTAGGTGTGGTATTGCTGGGTTGTAGGGAAGATCTATTTTCAGGTTTTTTTAAGAAGCCTCCATACTGTTTTTCCATAGTGGTTGTACTAGTTTACATTCTGATTAGCAGTATATGAGGGTTATTTTTTCCCCCTACATCCTCACCAACATTTCTTGTTGTTTGTGTTGTTAATGGTAGCCATTCTAACAGGGCAAGGTGGAATCTTAATGTGGTTTTGATTTGCATTTCCTTTATGGCCAAGGATGGTAAGCATTTTTTCATGTGTTTTTTTAGCCAGTTGAACTTCTTACTTTGAAAAGGCTCTGTTCAGTTCATTTGCCCATTTCTTCATTGGGTCATTGATTTTTTTTTTTTTGGAGCTTAGTTTTTTTTAGCTCTCTGTGTATTTTGGTTATTAATCTCTTCTCTGATGTATAGCTAGCAAAGATTTTTTCCCATTCTGTGGGTGGCCTTTTCAATTCAGAAATCATTTCTTTTGTTGTATAGAAACTTTTTAATTTTATGTAGTCCCATTTGTCAATCCTTTCTCTTAGTTGCTGAGCCAGTTGCGTGTTACTGAAGAAGTTATTCCCTATGCCTATTCCAGTGTATTCCCTGCTTTTTCCTGCACTAGCTTCAAGGTTTCAGGTCCTATATTGAGATCCTTATTCCACTTTGAGTTGATACTTCTACAGGGTGACAAACATGGATCTAGTTTCAGTTTTTGCCTTTGTCAAAAATCAGGTGGGTGTAGTGGATTCATATCTGAGTCTTCTATTCTGTACCACCAGTCTTCATATCTGTTTTTGTGCCAGTACCATGCTGTTTTTATTGCTATTACTCTGTAGTATAGTTTGAAGTCGGTTGTTGTGATATCTCCAGCATTGCTCTTTTTGTCCAGTATTGTCTTAGCTATTCACAGTCTTTTGTGTTTCCAAATGAACTTTAGGGTAGATTTTTCAATCTCTGTGATGTATGTCATTGGGATTTTGACAGGAATTGTGTGGAACACATAGATTGCTTTTGGTAGTATAGCCATTTTTACTATGTTGATTCTGCCAATCCATGAGCATGAGAGATCTTTCCATCTCCTTTGAAATTCTAGTTATTAAATACAATTAGCTACCACATAATGAAGTTTGAGCCAATGGTAGACTGCGTATAAAAAAGTGGTCCTCTAAGATGATGTCACCCAGTGACACTGTATTCATGTTAGTTTATGTAAGCATACCCTATGATATTCACACAGTGACAAAATATCTTAACAATGTACCACTATAAATATTCAGTTGCTTCTCCAGCAAAGTAAGCAAGACAGTAGTGAACTAAAAATTCAGCTCTTAGTATCCAGAAAGAAAAGAAGGCTTAGATCTTAGATCTTGGACACTTGGTTGAGGGCAGGTATTATTTTGGAAGCATGGATCATTCAACAGAGTGACTATATTGGTCATATATAGTATATATTATGGATGAAGAAGGTGAAGCCCAAAGGTAGTCTGGGAGAGAGTTGCTCAGGGATGCTGGTCATTTTTTTGTATGCAGGTGTTCAGTGGTATGAAGGTCCACTTGCACCATGGAAGGCAGTCTGTTTTACTCTTAGTCCATTGATTCAGATATTAATCACTTTGAAAAACACCCTCCAAGGTGATATATAGATTTACCAATTGCACATACCAAATTTATATTTAGAACACCAGGAAAATAAGGTACATCAAAAAGAAAATAATTTTTTGAAATAACTGGATATATGACATTTCTGAAAAAGTAATCATCACAATCAAAAGTAAGACTGTGGCTATATTATCCTTATTTTACAGCTTGGAAATACTTATATCTTCAATTAGAGGGTAGAAAGGAACAAAAGGAATTTCTCTAATTGCCATAATACTTCAGTGCTGGGATCTTTAAAGACCTGGCCTTCTGGCCATCACTGGAAATCTCAAGCCATCATTGTATGAATTTTTCTTGGTTGATGCAGTAGAAGTTAGAACAAAAGTAGACCGAAATCATTTGGAAAATATTGTGGCTCACTATAATATTCTTACTTTTTTACAGAGTACAAGGACAGCATAATATATAGGTAAGAGCAAGACCCTGAAAGCAGAAAGGTTCATTTCTTTACCCTGTTCAGCACTTTCTATCAAGTGTGATTTTTGGCAAGCTCCATAACTCTCTCCACCACAGTTTCCATATCTATAAACTAAAGTTAATTGAGCCTATTTTCCTAGGGCTATCATGAGGATTAAAGGAGCTAAGGCATTTGGAAATCTGAGCCCTGTGTCTGACAGGTGATAACTCAATAAACACTATCCTTGTAGCAGTTATAGAAGAAGAGTTAGAGCAAAAAACATGGTGGTACTATGGACTGTATCTACCTATTTTCTCTATGGTTTGCACAATGAATGTGAATAGTCATGGTTAGGAGGCCACTGAGTCAACAACAGGACCACTGAACAGCCATCTTAGACTCTGTGCCCTCTGTTTTGGTGACTATATTCTACATCATTGCAAACATACTCAAATCCTATGTTTAAAAGAAATTTGGAATGTAAACAGCCTTAAACATTTTCTTTTATATAATTTTGCCTTTGAAAGTATTTAGCTCTAAACTAATTTACTGATTAACTTTAAAATTTAGGAATATAATAGTGTAATATCATGCATAGAAATTCCTTCAAACTAAGAAAGTTTATTTTTCTAATGATGTGGTAGCTTTATAGAATTAAAACTTAATGAATGTATCCATTAGATGTTGCAGAAATATTAATATGCATTCAAAAAAATTATAGTATTTGAGCAGGGTGCTGATGGCTCACGCCTGGAATCCTAGCTAATTGGGAAACTGAGATCAGGAGGATCATGATGCCAGACCAGACTGGGCAAATAGATCATGAGACCCCCATCTCCAAAATAACCAGAGCAAAATGAACTGTTGGTGTGTCTAAAGCTGGTAGAGCACTTGCTTTAAAGTACAAAGCCTTGGGTTCAAACCCCAGTTCCACCCCCCCAAAAAATTTCAGTATTTGTTATATGTATAACACATTATGGTTAAAACTGTCATGCATGAATTTGGGGTCCTAGAGAGAGAACAGAGGAAAGGTGGCTTCTTCATCCAGGAATAATGGTACCCTGATCTTGGGCTCCCAGATGCTAGACCTATAAGAAAACAACATTTTGTTGTGTAAACCATCTTGTTGATGGTATTTCATTATGGTGGCTTGAGGAGACTATCAACCATCTTTATGAATATTGTATCTCCAGTCCTTTATTTGTTCAATTAAAATGGATGCATTTTAACGGGGAACATCAAGACATTGTGCTGTGTCTACCTTTAAATCAACAACACGGGTCTCAGTATGAAGGCTGTATTTGACTCTCCTTGGCATCAGGTAACCACAGTATCTGAGCAAGTAACAGACAGTAAAAAAAAAGTCTACTAATTCATGTGGAACGAATACTCCAATTCATGCCAATCCCAAATGGAGTACAAGGTAAAGGACCAAATTTAGAAGAGCAGCCAAGAAGAGCATGATTTTACTTTTGAGGTGAAAAAAGAAAACCTGGTGCACAAAATACAAAACAAAACCAACAACAAACAGCTTTTATATAAATACCAAAACCAATGTATAGAAGCCTAATAAAGTGGAAACTTTTGTCTATATTGAAAGTGAAATCTCTTGAGGGAATGTGTTTAATTAATAAGATTATTGGGCTATAATTATTGTTGTGGATATTAATTATTACCAAGAATCCTCTATCTAATTCAAAGGACCTTTGATTTTCATATGGCTATAGTTAGAAACAAGAAATTTACTGCAGTAAAATATGTGGTATCTATTGTAATCCTAAAACAAAGAAATCTGTCAGATGGCACAGTATAACCCTGAAGCATCCTGATGAACTATAAATAATACAGGCTGTATTGTGTGTGCAGGAAAAAAGAGAAAAAAATCTTAGCTGACTTTTCATATAGGAGTGTATTCTACCCATGTGACCAAAGAGTCTTTAAAAGCAGCTTTTTCTTGTGTTTCAGATGCTGGTTTTAATAAAATTACATGATAATTTGGAAACTGTAAATTGTGACCCGTCTGTCATTGGCTGGGTCACAGATGTCTCCCTCTTTTCCTTTTAAAAAACACTGATGGGTTCAACAGAGTAAACACTGACTTGGTAAATAAGCAGAGTCGGAGCATAGCATTCTAGTCACTTCTATAATGGAAAGTAAGCAAAGCAATTTAATAGGAGGTTGTGGGAAGGAAGAGGAGGTGGAGCCAAGATCATACTCAAATAGATGATGGGATGAATTTGCTATTTAAGTATGCTACACATACTCGTGTAAACAAAGCTTGTGGGTCACTTGAGATAACAGGCATGGCATATTGGGTTGATCCCATAATTAAGGGAAAAGACATAAGGCAGTAACATCTCAGCCTGAATGTATTGCTGTGGCATACACTATAATTACTAGTCTTAGGATTTCTACTCCCATAGATACTTTGAACTGATGATATGGAATACCTTTTCCTTTCAGTATCAAAAGTTAAAGTGTATGACAGATTGGAGAGTCAGTTAATGCTGTTGCCATTGCAAAGATTGTAGCCATCACTCCATCTTGGCAAAAGTAGAAAAGCAGTGATTTTCATAGGGAAGCATCAAAATGATGATTCTGACAGTATCCATTATTTTAAGGACATTACATACCAGTTTCATTATGCTAATCCTTTTCAAAATTAGGCAGTTAGTAACCAAGAAACAAAAAGGTTAAATTTTCTACCACCATTAACACTCAGGATACACATATACATACACAAAGATACACATAGAGTGGAAGAAATAATATATAAGATTTTCTTTCCATTGAAAATCTTGTTCCTCATAATATCACATATTTATGTGAAATACAGTTAGATATCATTTTTCCTGGGCAACAGTGTCCTAATTTTGTTTGGGGAAGAGTATGCTTATCTCTAGGCATTGAAACATGATTGACCAAAGCCAGTCCTAGTCATGTAACACAATATTCTGTCATGAGGAGGGGGGAGCTTACCATGTAGATTTTATAAGAAATGTTGGCAGGAAAAAGAAAGCAGACATCACAACCAATATCTCCCTTCCCCTTTCCTATCTCTCTCTCTCTCTCTTTCTCTCTCTAGAACACAATATGACACCTAGAGCTTCACGAGGAATCAGGAGAGAAATGTAAAGAGAGATGAGGAGACATGAACCCTGACATCACTGAGCCACTGTCTAGCACCAGCAGTAGCTAACCTCTGATACTTGTATTATGTGAGGAAATTAAACTATTTGCTTAAATTATAATTTGTAAAATTTGGTTATCTGCAGTCAAATTTATTTTTAACTGATCCAAAATATATAGCATTACTATTTAGCAAGCCTATTATCTAAGTAGCATTAACAAGTATATGGTATTTTATTTTCATAACAACCACAAGGTGAGATAGTGGATCAATTTTAAATTGCAGATTTCCATATGTGGAAGCTAACACAGTGAAAGTATTTTACTTACTTCTGGTTGCCCACAAGGCTGGTTGAACCAGCCTTGCAGCAGTATTTTATGTCATTCTTTCGTTTTTACCATTCATTCATTTACTCACTCATCTGGTAGATTTTTAGGAATCTATATAAAACAGAAACATCTGTAAACCAGGAATATGAAAATTAATAATTGAACAGTCTGTGCTCTCAAGGACCTTCCAGTGTAGTGAGTTCATAGTCTTTGAACTCTCAGTTCATTGGTATTTTAGTTTTATTAATCTACCTCCAATAATTGGTATTTTAATATTTTAGCCAAAATCTATAGCCATAATCATGTGAGATTTTAAAAAATCCAGATGCAAGTGATTTCAAGGGCATACATCTAATATTTGTGGCAATTTCTAGTAAAATTTCAGAGCCATTATTTTTTGGACAGCTCACCCTTTTAACAAAAGAAATATTGTTAATTTTTCTAACACTTTACCTGGATGACTGTTGCATTAAGATTATGTGATGTGGTCACACGTCCAGAGCTAGAAATTAAATGCACAGTAACATATCAGAGTGTTCAATCCAAGGGCAAGATCAAATATGTAGGTGGGAGAACACAGGCCAAGAAGATGTTGTAAAATCTGGAAAGATGCTAGACTCAAATGCTAATTTAAACAGAGGATCAAAACTTTATAATAAATTCAAAGAGGCCTTGGGGTGCACTAAAGGTATGCTAATAAAAGTGTCCCTATCATGCAGAAGGAACTCAGAGATTAAATCATGGTGAGAGCCAAAGGAAAATATGGCAAAGACATATTTTCAATTGATTAATCATCTAATCAATTGTCCAGGCAATTGATTAAAAATAGTTCCCTGAAAATTATTTGTGTTATAAATGCGGTAAATGCTATTGGAAAGCATGGGACATAAGGATAAAGAGCATCATAAAACATCACCTTTTTGTTTGATTAGGTTGGAATTTAGCCGGGCATGCAGGCAGGATAAAGAGAAGAGAATGCATGTGGGAAAAAATCGCCCATATTCCAATGGCATGGGAAGCAGTCCCAAACACAAGATGCAGTGAGTTGCTTCTCAACTGAAAGAGCATAATGTGCGGGAGAAAGGGTGTATGTAGGACTGGACTCAAAAACCTTCCTTCAGTTATAACTCTACAAACTGAAAACTTACATTGTCTTAATCTGTGAGGTTTGACTTTTCAAGAAAGAGCTAATTCATGAAGGCGAATAAGACTTTTTGAAGATTTCAATATTAGATACACACTATATGTTATCATTTTCACTAGAGGTTTGGGTCATGGTAGAATGTTTTATGGGGGAAAAAAAGGAAATAAATAAACAAAACGGATTTACATAGTCCAAGAATTAAGAACAATATTTTCTAAGAGGGAGATCATCTGATCAAGATGAAAGCAATAGACAGAAGTCCTGAGCTCTAATTGCAACTCTGCTCCTTATTAGCACACTGGATTTGCTTTCCCTCATTCACAAAGTAGAAAAAAAAATAATTCCCATAGTACATGAGGATAAAATAAAATCACACTTATGAAATTCCTCTGCAATCTCATATTTTTTGAGTTGCAAGGGCCCTAGATTGTTTGCAGCAGAGGCATGACCAGGAGGTTAAATGAACTATAGGGATGATATGAAAACAGGTAACTATTTCCAGTAAAGAAATATATCATGTTTTGTCTCTCCTAAAAGAGATTTCAATATAGGAGCCTGAGTTTCTCAACCTGAGCCACCCTTGAATGGAACTCAAGCATTAAAAATTAAGAGTGGAAAAACAGTCCTCTAATGATGAAGAAGATAGTTCCATGTCCTAAATTTTGGAAATTACATAGGATCACTCAAAAGAGACTAACCTTTCCCCACCACCTAATCACAGCTATGCAACATGATCTACTAGCAAGGTGTGGTCAATAAGAAGGTGGATTGTTTGCTGAGGATTCAAAAATGGGAATAAAAAAGTTAAAAAATAAAGGTCTGTTCTTTTCATTATCACCAGGTGCCAGTCATTCTAAACAATATCATTGACAAAATTCCCCTTTGCCAACAAATACAAATTTCCTGTTTTACTAATTTTTAAACAATTGCTGAGATTATTGCTTAGAATATAACATGATCTTCTAGTTGGTAAATTTTACTAATGGTTCTTAAGTAAAAGCTAGATTCTATGTGTAAGTTAATTTGGAGAACTCTCATTGATGTAATAACTCATGACACATGTAGACTCACTTGGTTCAAAGAAGTTTATATTGGTTTGACATCCTTCAAATTAGCATTTGCACTGCGGTTCTTCATAGTTCTGAGTTTAAATACTCATATACAATGATTGCACAGGATTGTAAAGGTGAAGGAAGAAGATGTGAGCTATCCAGTTTTCTCATTATAGGTGACAACTTGAAGTATACACATGTGTTTAAAATATGCAAGAAGGAACAGTGTGAAATGTGCATAGCTGGGAAGTCCAAATTTTAGATGATACAATGAAAATAACTTACTGAATTTGAGAACTTTTCATATTTAGATTTATTATTCTTAAGTTTATTGTTCATTTTAAATGTAAAGGAAATTATGAAATTAATACTTATTATTGATTAATGCATGATCGTTGCTGAAAATAATGTTATATAGAAAGGGCTTTAACATTGATGCACTCCAAGGTTTAAGTACTCTTGGAATGGCTGAAGGAAGAGAGTTAAAGATATCTAGGCACTGTTTTCCCGAAAGAAGATAAGTGCTTTGTGTGCGCTACTGACAGACTGAGCTATTGAACAATCTGCTGATTTAACTCACCACCAACTCTACAGCAAGACATGCCTTTAGATTGGAAATACATTCTCTGATACCTTGTGCCATGCCTTCCCTGCATCCCCTTAAAACAAAATCTATGACACTGGAAAACCTTTCAACACTGTGAATGGAAAACACAGTTACAATATTGACAGATTGCTTTTGAGAGGTGATACAAAACTTAGCCATTTTGCTTGGAAACTGTAATTGTGAAGTTTCACCCAGAAGCACGTGTAGCCATGCTTTCCAAGTTCTGGATCTTGTTGTTTAGAACCACCTAGGATGTTTGTTTAACGATGTAGTATTCCCATCAAGTGTGGTGACACATTCAGGTTTGTAAGTTTGAGGCCAGCCTAGGCTACATAATTAGACCTGTCTCAAAAATAGCAACAAAGCCAACAACAAACAAAAAAACCCTAAAACTACAACCACCAACAAAAAACAATAAAACACAGGTTCCTAAAGCCCACCTTTAGGTTTTCCAATTAGGAATATCTGGAAGTAAAGTCTAAAATCTGTGTTTTAAATGAGCACATCAATGATCAATGATTTTAGGTTATTCTTTGAACTTTAAAAAGCATTGAGAAACTGAAGTTTTCAAAAAAGTAGAATCTTTTTTGTAATTTTTTCCTATTACCTGTTAAGACTTAATTCAGCAATTCAACATTTTTTTCCTAATGGAAAAGCAAACAAATAAGTAAATAAATAAAGGAAGCCTGCCCACTTACCCTCCCCACCTCCCCAAGAAAGTCAGAGGACACAGTAAGCATGGTAGATGAAAAGAGCTTCTGTATAGAGATATAACTCAGTGGAGAGTCTGTAATTGTGAAATGATCTGGCAACAAAGCACCATGCCAGATTCAAAGCAAAGAAAGGAAATTTTATTTGGATTTTAATTAATTTGGGATTTTTGCTTGAATTCCACTTCTAGGATATTTTTAAAAAGTTAAAAATATAAACAAAAAAACCGTGTTTTTTTCTCCCTTGAAGTCTCCTCACATTTACTTTCAGGACTAATGACTTTTATATTTGGTCAACAATTTCATTCAGAAATATCTGTGGATCACTCGTTAGATACTGGGAATGGAAATAAATTGTCATTGCCCTTGTCCACACAAGAGAAAATGTTCCCTTTGCCCTCTGAAGTTTCATAGAAATAGGAAATGAATTGATGATAGACAGATTAACGGAGGGACAATGACACAAATTTTTTAATGTGCACAAGGACATGAAAGAAGATTAGTATCTGTTAACCCAATGAAATTCAGAAGCTAGGTATCCCTCTTTATAGGGGAGAGGGGAGAGAATATGACTTCAGGAGAAAGGAATAGGCCCAAATGGTAGAAAATGACTTGGACAAAATTCCTCTTGACTCTAGGGAAGGTGAAGAACAGAACTTCACTGTAAATAAAGGTGGTTTTATTATGCAGATAAAGTCTCCCAGGTATTCTCTAGTATTTGCCCTCAAAAGAATAAATGGAAAGTCTATCTGGGCCTGTAGTCTCTTCTCTGGTGCTTAATCTTTCCTGCTTATTTGATGAGTTTTCTAGAGAGGAGGTTTAATACAATTTCAGTCCTGTGAAAGGAACTTCCTTTAGTTAGATGGGGCAACTTCAGAGAAAGCCTTTTACTGTGCTTCAGGAGAAAAAGGATCAAAGATGATCAAGAGGCAGAGGATGGGGAGGTGGGTCAGAGAATCTTTAGTTCCAAGACTTTCTCCGGTTTGCTATGTCAGAGCACCACAGGTTGCAGTGCTTCAAACCCTTAGGAGCTTTCAGTCTAGTTGCAAATGATGTTTAGGACAGTTCTTCCCAGACACCAGGCTCCTGGAGAATTACCACAGTGGATTGCTAGAATTGCCTTTTGATGATTGGGTCCACTGTATGGGTTAGTGCAATATGGTGAAGCCATGCATGGGTCTGTGAGTGTGTGTGTGTGTGTGTGTGATCATGACCACTGGTGAGAGGTACTGAGTCCTTCGAAGGAGGTATTCACAAGCCAAACTGAATAGACGTGAATATGCCATAAGAAGGGTGGGGTGGAAGAGGAAGTTTAGTTTTTATATAGATGTAAGTCTTCTTGACACTATCTACCTGGGACTTGGAGAATGGAACAACCTACTTCAACATTGGATAGATTTGTGGGCAGTTTCTATTAGATGTCCTTTTTCTTCTTGTCAGTTCTTATTTTTCCACAATAGTAGGATGATGCTGTTACTGCCATGGGCCCTTCTCTAGCTACAGTCAGGCATTGGACAAGCAGGGAGACCATCTTGTTCTTATATTAAATATGAGCCCCAAGGGTGATGTACATGGCACACTGTGTTCTTTAGAGTTGTTTCAAATGAAAAAAAAAATAATGTCTCTGTGTGTTGGTTAGTGATTTTAAGAAATTTCATTTCAGAAAACATAGAGATAATAACAAGCGACAAAAAAGAAAGGCTTCCAAAAAGCGAATATCTTTTTTTCCCCCTCTGCTTTTAATGAAATACAGCCCATTCCCCTCCTGAGGGAGCCTTTACCCGCTCAGCTGTCGTTGAACCCTCAAGGAAGTTTTTCTACTGATAATTTCTCACAGCCTAATATGCTTGTCCCCCACCTAGTGGGTTTTTCTGGGAGCTGATGGTTGTTTTCTCCCCTTTTAGGTATATCCCCCTTCTCATTTGCTCCTCCCAAATCTAGGGAGCAGAAAATCAGATTTGCTGGGAACATCTGGGAGGACAGACAGTGCTGACCTGGGAGAGGAAGTCCTTTGTAATCTTGCAGCGACCTCACCTATCGATCTAGTGCAGGGTCACTCTGCCTTGCTGTACTTGCTGCCTCCTAAGTGGAAGTTCCCCACAAATCCTGCAGTAGCAGCCTCTACTCAGTTGCCAAATATGACAGTATTTTGATTCCAAATTAAAGAATTTGCTACTTCTAAACTCTGGTTTCTGAAGAGATTTTGAAATTGATATTTTACTTTCACAAATTATTTGAGACAAATCATTTAAATTCTAAAGATACAGACACCCACAAAAAGTGTCACTACAAAATGCCCCTTCTTTGTGCTTTCCAGCCAGCCCCACTGCCCACTCCACATCCATTGAGGTGTGTGGAAGACAGCCAGAAATTGCCCGTAATCATGCTATCCCTTTCTACTGTACATCCAATATGTGCTGTCATTATTTGAGTTTTTGAAGCTCTCATGACAGCATTGCCAGTGAAGATAATAGGGCCTATTATTTTCAATGAGCTCCATCAAGAGGTTTCAATGGGCCTGCTATCACTCGAACAAAGACACATTGGGAAGCAGCACTCCTTTCTTGTCATCAAAATGACTGTGAGTTTGTCTGAAGCCAAAGAAGACTCCTTCTCCTTTTCAGCCCTGTTGGATTTGAAAGAGCCAGGAAAGGCAGTTTAGAAAGAAACAAGTCTGACCCCTCACCGAGTGCCCTTTGCCTAGGCTGGGTATATATATATGAGCAGCTTTGGTTTTATAGAATCGATAAATTCAGCAAAGTGAAACCTGTCTTATCATTGATTTCTTATTTATAGCCAGAAAAATGTTCCCATGAAAAATATTGTCTGATTGAAAGAAGCAAAAACAAAATAAAGGCAGAAAGCCTACCAGCAAAGAAATAAGTTAGAGGGTAGGTTAGTTCAGATGAACTAAGAGATTTTGCACCATTGGCTCAGCTTTGCAAACTTTCCTATCCTATTCCTCCCTAACTTAAGATTTTTCTTCTTTGCTTCCTTACTAAGAAGAGCTCAGTCCCAAAACTTTTGTTTGCATATTTACAGAGCTTTAATAAAATCCTTTCCTGAGACTCCAAGAATATCCTAGTCTAACCCTTCCAAATTGTAGGCCATTTCAGGATTGGCAAAATGTATTTAGTGAGTTTTATAAACATGTTTGAAAAACAAGTTCACTTGTAATCATGGCTCTACTAGGGTTTGTTTAGTAAAATTCAATAAAACATTTCAAATTTTGAATGCTTATGTGCACATGTCTAAGGTTAAGTATTTACTCATTTAATCTTCATAATGTCCCCCTCACAATTGAGGACATCTTTGAAGTAGCAAGATAAAATAACTTGTTGAAAGTTTCTCAGTTAGCAAATGTCAGAACAGGATTTGAATCCCTGCAATCTGATTCTATGGTCCTTAAAACATGAAGGCCTCTATGGAAAATTGAGCTGCAGTTGAATTGTTTCAAATACTAACTCATTTAACTTTTGTTTCCTTATATTCTCAACCCCTCCCCACCTACTTCTTCCTTCCCTTACATATCTCCATTCACAGGTTAATAGATTCCTGGTCCAATTCCTTAAGTTTACCAGAGTAGAAAACAGATATAGCCAGACAAACTCTGCCTCTAGGATTTTTAAGTGCCCTCGTTTCATTACTTTAGATGCTTCTGTGTCAAAGACATAAAAATGGAAGCAATACATTTTAGAGGAGAGGATAAGAATTTTTTAGAAAACATGGCAAATTTGCAGTTTTCATGCAGGAGTGAGAAGATGTCTTGGCAATGTACTCTTAGTAGGAAGATTTTTGGTATGTTTGAAAGCTCTAGGGCTACCACATCTTAATTTACAGCCCATCTAGTTTCCATACAAGACTATAGCCAAGGCTTTGACTCCGCTACCTACCCATCAACTGTACCAGTCTTAACCTGCATCTCCCTGCTCCCAGTGAAGTCCTAACAGGTGTGATACCCTTCTGTGTCTCCAGACCTAGGCTGGCCCTGTTCAGTTTACTCTTGCTCTGCAGCATTCCAGAATGCCTGCAGTGTCAAGGGAAAAAGGATGATGGAGAAAAGAGTAGTGCTGGATAGAGCCAGTTTGTAGTCTCCTGAGCTAGGATAGTGGTTGGATACAGTCCTATTATACCAACCTCATCTTCTGCTGCTGTATTTGATATAAATACAATTAAACTTTGGATTTAGGCAAGAAAGAATGCCTCACAGCTAGTCTCATTACTTCAGTTGTCGCTTTCCTAAGAATAACAGAATGCAAGGTGAATCAATTAAAAAACACATCGTTGATGAAGAATGATTGGAAATGTTTGTAATGACCATAGTAGTATGGCAAAAGATAAATGTTTTCACAATGCCACTTGACTTCTGGTTTAGGTATGGGTTGCTGTAGGACACAGATAAGAAAAGTGCTTTATTGATTAATATGTCCAACATTCATAGTTAAATCTGAACAAGGTTATTATATTATATTCTTGTTTACTATATCATTTCAAAATAATTTGAGATCACAAAGTCTAAAAGAGTATAGCAAAACTAACTTCCACATTGTATAAATATGCCCCAAATTATTTTCCATCTTTAACAAACCTGATATTTCAGTCATCTTTGCACCTGGTAATTCCCAACTGGTTGTGAGACCAATAGTACGTGCATTTTTAAGAACTTATTTTCAGAAGGAACATATAACCATAATAACCACTTCACAAGTAAGAAGTCACTGATTTGTCCACAATAGTGAGTTGTGCCGTGAGTCTTGTAGCCTATGCCATATTTGTTGGGTTAAGCATTTGTAATACCATTGGACTTGAAATTTCTTAACTAAACACCGTGTCTTATTTATTTTTTATATGTACAATTTAAGTACAATGCCTAGCATACAGTGTGTGCTTAAAATTTTTCTTGGTGGGTGATCAGATATTCTTATTCATCTGAGGATAAGCTAGGAATTTCATTGCAATGGGAATGATTGCTTGTACGTATTTGGTTAATAAACTTTTATACTGTTCTTTCTCAATAGCATTTTTTTAAGCCTGGCAGATTTCAGATTGTCTTACAAATATGATTATTTAGTTCCCATAATGACCCCAGGAAGTTCTGTGATTATTATTGGTGTTTTCCCTATTTTACAGATGAGAAAACTGAGGCCCAAAGAGGTTGGTTTTCCTAAAGTTACATTCTGAATTTGTCAACAAACACCTTAACTTTTTACTCCAAAGGGATGATTTTTATGCTGTGTTGGGTTTGTGATTTCAGTATATAAAAAATATGGGTAAATTTGTTGATCTAGGATTAAAATGAAATATAAATGTGTTTGTTTTAGACAGTTTGGCTGTTTCTCAATAAATTTCTCTTCTGTAAAATAAGTTGGTTGGGGGTTGAGTGGGGGATTTCAGATTTAGTTGGGTGTCTTAGACTCTAGATTTAAGATAAATGTTTATGGAATGTGATTTACTCTATCAAACTCCACATCAATAGCTTACTTAGAGGTGCTTATTCATAAATCGCTCTCACTTATTAGTAACATAAGATATTTTAAAATATAATATTTCAGGGCTTTGTCTCTATACTTGCCCACCTAATATAGCCAATCAAAATAGAATTTGTGGCCAAATGTAAGTCCTGACAATCTTATACTAAAAGGTGCCTTGACAGCAGTTAAAGCACAAAGATCTTGAATTATTACTTGACCATAAGTTCAAAGGTGCTAAGATTGTGACAAGACTTTTAAAAAGATAATGCATTTTATAATAAATTAATGTATGTACAGTGTCTGGTTTGAAAGAGGGTTGATAAATCTATATTTGAATTAAAATGAGTTTCAATTTAAACACCTACTTTTAAATGAAGAAAATGAAAAATATGGATTACTCACAAAAAGTATGCTTAAGAAACTAAGGATATCTCTAAATTGAAACAATTAAAAGGGTCGGAGGTATTTGGTTTGAAAAATAAAGGATCTAGAAAACCAGTGTCTTTAAATATTTGAAAGCATCTCTGAGGTGAGGGATAAATATTTCACTCCAGATTCCTGCCTTTCTGTGTGTGAAATACACCCTCATTTCTGCATTATCACTTCCTCTGACCTAAAATGCCTCCTTAGTACAATAATTTTCTAATTAGTGTCTTGCATCTCACTTCATATTTCTCCCACATAAACCCTTCACAAGACACCAGAATTATCTTTTGAAAACAAATCTTACTGTGCCATTTCCTGGCTTAAAAACCTCCCAATGGCTCCTCTTTGCACACAGAGTAGGCAGGAGCCCCTCAATCTTACAAGACTTGTGAGTGTAACTGACGTTCATATCTGCTACTCCTCTCCAACTCTGATCCCCAACTGTTTTCCTTTACTTGAGCCTTGTTTTGGTTTCTCAGGACTCATCTGAAAGGCTACTTTTAAACTGTGTTCATATATACACACACCATTCTTTCAATAATTCTCCACCTTTCATCCTACTGCCAACTGATGGAATTCTATTCATTCTAGAACCACTTAAAATGTCACCTCTTCTGTGAAACCTGACCCACCCCCAGTCATCAGGATTCATGGCCTCCTCCTCAATATACCCTAAGCCCTTTGGACATAATTACCAAATTGTTGTTAGAGGTTTGTATGAAGTCTTTCCACTGTGCCATACTTTGAACTTCTCAAGTCAGTATCTACATGACCTACAACAATGTCTAGATCAAGATAAAGGCTCAATTTTTGTTGATTCAGGGAATTAGTATACATATTAAAAAGTAATATGTGTGGATAGATACTGGTTCCACTGTAATGATAATGACATTAATCATAATAGCTACCATTTCTAAGTGCTTACAAGGTACCAAGTTGCTCCACCCAACTTTAGGCAGTGAATATTGAAAAATAATGAATCTGAGAGACAAAGTGGCACCCGAGGTCATAAAATTAATAAATCATGGTATTGGAATTTAAAAATAAGTCCCTCTGACTCTAAAATCCATGCTGCAAGCCATACCTCAAACTATTTCTTCAAACCCCCTAAGAATGAGTACCATGAGTTGTGTCCATGATTTCCTTGGGAAGTTTGTTTCTTTTATTTTCATGCTCTGAATAGTTACATTATTAAAAACACAGTCTCTAGACACATTCTGTACCTCCATTTGCCTTCTCACCAGATTGATGCCCACATCCCTCCTGTAGAGAAATAGGGGCTCTGGTACAGACTGATGTCACATTTAGCAGTCACTGGAATCCCAATGCTATAGAGAAGGTACAGAGATGGAGACAGTATTAACTTTTCGGTCCTCTATTCATTATGTACATGTTCACATCACTCTCCTTTTACCTTCTATAATTATTCTTTCTGGAAGGGCAATGAGCTTATTTAACTTATTAGGAGTTGAAGCTCTTACTTGTATTCTTGGCTATTTAAAAGGCTCAGAAACATTCTGAAGTTGTGTAGTGAAACAGTGCTTAGCATTTGCTTCTCTCCCTACCATGGGATGTATGCAAGGAGAAGTTTAATGTATTTATCTTCCCTCTCTGATCGCATCTTGCCATCTGTGGTGCATCCAAGAGGCCCAGAGAGGCCCACATCTATAATGATTGTGCTTTAATATTCTGGATGCTACTATAGATACCAATAGATTTGGGAGGGAACTGAAGCCTAGGGAAATATATGGGTAAATTCAGCTCAGTTACCTTCCTTTAGATTACTTGCTTGAAGTAGAACATCTGAAAGTTTGCAGGTTTGTACGTGACAACTTTTAAAATAGCTCTAGATGTGCGGCCAGCTCTGTTCAAAAAATGGAACGTCAAAGGTGACTCAGCCTAGCTGAAGCAAGAAAAGTTTAATTCAGAGCATAATTTTCTTTCCTTTATTTGCACACCGCAGTTCTAGGGGAATAAAAGCCATTATGGAATCAAAGGACAATTTGCTTTTTTGTTGTTGTTGTTGTTCTCCACTGAATTTTTAAAGGCTTTTTAAAAAAAGAACATAAACAGATGAATGATACCAGATTCAGTACAGCTTAAAACTAAGTACCTTGAGCTCTTTTCCATGATAAACAGAAACCAATCTTGGCTCTCTGCTCCCAAGCACAGTGCTGCGTGTACTCAATGAGATGGATTCTTTTCCTCATCTGCGGAAAGGAAGTCCAGGCAGGCATTGTGCAATGATTCTCAGAGAGATGGGGATTTTAACAGATATTCAATTATGAATGTTTCAATTTTCTCCCTCCCTTCTCCCCTAAAAACTAAATCTCTCATTGCCTTTTAGGTCTAGCTCTTTAAACCTTTAAGGGCAACTTTGAGCCTGCCAGAGAAGTCTCTAGGCCTTTCTATGAATCTTTTGGGGTGGAAGGATATTATCAGTGTGAGAAGAATCAGGGGAACCTATAGCTATACTAAGGAGAAATAAAACAGTAGATCGAATAGAATGAGGGAAATGGTGAAGATTCAACAGTCATGGGAAATGTGCTGTAAGAATTTGTACTGAACGTAGATTATTAAATATGGACGCAAAGGTTGTGGGGGCAGAGTGAGGATATTGAGCTGAATTATGTATTAAATCCCTTGGACCTTCTTCAAGAAATGTCAGTAAAAGGTGGGATTGCTTTTAATTACTTTTTGATTGTTGAGCAACTTCTCTGAATGTGACACTGCACAAAAAATAGGCAATGGCAGCCCCCAGTTTATGAAAGAATTAAAGAAGAAACTAAGTTGAGTGGCAGTAAGGAGAAAGCAAGTTCTGTCTCTACAGTCTTTCACAAATCAGGGATGCTGCATGTATCCTTGTGGCCCCTGTGAAGCCTTGGAAATACAGTCCCCCAAGAGAATGTTGATCTGGTACATAGTGAGAACCTTCGGAAAATTCTCTGTGCTAAACATTTATTTCCACAATATCAGCCAAGATTTGCTACTAGCACTGAATAGGAAGAATCATCAGTACCTTTAAGAGATCCTTTGCTATAGTCAAGGATAAAGGACAAGAACAATTAAATACCAAAGGCTTAGCACTGGGGGGAATAAGAGCAGTGTACATTCTTAGCATGTGCAACCACCCAGGAAATTTAGAATCTGGCTAGAGTCATGATCACACAATAAGCACAACTGAGACTAGAAAAAGTTAGAAGATTCAAGAAGTCACTTTCAGTGGATAGCTTAGGAGGAGTTACTTGCCCTACCATGCCAGATATGATGGAATATGTCCCAGAATGAAGGTTGTAATTTCTTGGGGGTCACCATTGTTGTCAGTGGAGTCACAGACCTTTCTGAAGAGGAAACTGAGTTTCCATTCCTGATCAGGGCCCCAAATTTCCACATTGAACTGTACACTGAAAATCATGTAGTAGACTCTGAAGATGGGTAGTATTCATAAGAGGGGAATGTAGGATTGCAAGCGGGTAGGATGCCTGAGACCGGCAAGAAGTCCCAAGAAGTCACTTCTTCCCTTTGTATTTAGGAAGATTCATAAGTGCACTCTTAGCTCCAGACAAGTGAAGTCATAACACTGTAATTGTTTCCTACATAATTACACTAATGACCGACTATCCAGGGCCTGCTTGTGAGTAGGTTCACCCTTGCATCAGTCTATTTAGAGACTAGAAAGTGAAAATGCTCAATTTTCTGGTGTTTTTGGGGTTTCTGGTAGGTATAGGCTTGGACAGTTTTAGCCAATGAGATATCATCTGAAATCACTGAGATTTGCATTTTCCTCAAAAATCAAGAAACAAAGTCTCACTAGTAAGATGTAGTCCTTACCTTCTTCCTGCCAGGAATGCCAACATAAGGTGACAATTCTGTTCTTTAACCCTGAGGCAGGAAGTGTGATGATTAAAGAAAGCATAATAAAGATGGAGGAACTGAGCCATCATAGCAGTAGTGACTTTTCCACCCTTAAACTTCCTGCGATTTTAAGTCATGGTAATTTTGTGTTATTTGTCACCCAATGAATTTGTAATTAATAGGCTCAATAGCAATGTCTTATCTTCCCCTCCTCATGCCAGGAGTTATCCTTCCACAAGGCCAACCTAGCTTTTCATGTCCTCATGGCTTTAGTAACTCACAATGTCTTCCTGATTTCACAACAAAACCTCCATTTTCCCACAGGTGATACATAATATACAAAGTCTCATACTGACTGGTAGGTATTTTTGAAGGTGTGTCCCACAGGCTATGAAATTATTAAACTATATTTAACCCCAAACCAACACCAGATCTTTTCAAAGTCAAGGCTACATTCTAGTGAATAGCAACAGAATTACTATGTACTTTATATTTCCCCAGTAAATGTGGTGATAAACCATGGAATAGAATCCTTCAATTTACAACTGAACCTATGCAATTTTTAAAACAGCTGGTTTATGACAAAATTATTCAAACTACTTCTCTAGTTCAATATAAGTAAAAAATAACTTAATTCCTAGTTTTCCCCAATTTATGTTTATTCAAGCCAGTATTCTAACATTTTGACTCTATCAGATATCCCAATATCCCACCAATATCCCACCAATATCCCAGAGTAACTTAGTCTGTGTTCCTTACCTATTTTGAATATTTTTGAAATATATTGCTGTAATAGTATCATGAGATGTCATATTTGTTCATGAACTTTTTCCCCTGAGTGCTTTGTGTCAGGATGCATTCAGCTCAGTTGGGATGCAAATTGTAGTACCTTGAGCTGCTACTTAGGAATATGCATTATTTATTTAATACAAGTTCTGTAAGTGAGCAATCACAGAATTGGTTTGGTAACTCAGTATGTGATAAAGGACATTGACTTTCCATTACTCTACTTCATTCTCCGTGTGTTTGCCTTCATCCTCATGTTTGTGATCTCATGGTCAGACATGGCTGCCACAGCTCCTTGGGTGTCATGTTTACCCACAGCATCGAAGCAGAAGAGAAGGCTAAAAAAAATACCTTACCCTTACACAACTCTCTTTCATTAGGGAAATCAATTCCACGATATCCTCAGCAAATGTCATTTTTAGGAAATCACACCAAATAATCATAGGGTAAGAGAAAAAAACAAATGATGTTATTGACCTAGACTGACCATGATGTACTCTCTGACTTAGCTACATCCTAATGTGGATTCTGTTAGCAAGGGAAATGTGCCAAGGCCAAGCACACATCTCATTACAAAGCTATGAAACTAGCAGTAAGTCCTTCCTTTCTTGATCATTGTAATGTTATTCATTATTGCCTTCCACATTTCCATATCCGAACAGGAAGTTAAGTAAAAACAATAAATTAATTATTATATAAGAATGCAATCTTTTTTCCCGCTTTTTAAAGTGAGAGCATTTGCTTTAACATAGCAGCTTTAGAAGACTTTAGATGGTTATGAAAATGCAAAACCACTTATTTACTTAATAAAATTTTCCTTAATAGCTCCTCTATGCTGTAGGTACTTCCTATTTATCAGGGGGAAATAGATAAAGAGACTATCCTTGAGGGGGTAGTAGGGAGAATGGACAATAAATGGTAAGTATCAGCTAATATTAATCACCATCACCACCCCTGTTGGAAAAATATGCTACCTGCATTTCTGACTTTGGACTTGGCCATATTAGTAGTATTATTTTTGCCTAATGGTTCTAATGGGTGCTACTTTCAATCCAAAACTGTTCTTTTCTCTCTGTCAGGAGAAAGGCAATTCAACGTTAGTATTCAGAATGAATAAGACATTGAAGCAGAGTCACAGTCAAATCATGGAAATAAAATATTTTTAAGTAATTGAGGTCATTTCTTACACTAGCATGACAAGCTAAGCTGACCAGTGCTATAGATAATATTTATATATTATCTATATAGTGAATAGTTACTCTATTTTAATAGAGTACTCAAGTACTCTATTAAAAAAAAAGCAGAGCAGAGTATAGGTAAGGTTGTGGTATGTTCAGGAAGTAACATTGACTGGAACAGTCAGGGTAGACCTCATTGAGATGAGATTTGAATTTAGATTCTGGAAAAATATGAGAAATTTTGCCAAGAGAATATTTTAGAAAGAATCAGCTAGAGAAGAGATTCTCAGATGAGAAGGTACTTGAAGTAATGGGGGAATATCAAGGAGTTTTCTGTGATTAGAGTAGGAGGTAAGTTCAGAGGGATAGGGTCTAGATGGCGTGAAGCCTCTAGGTTTCAAGGTAAGGATTTTGGCTGTTACTCTGACCTAAATGGAGAGCCCTTGAAGGGTTTCTAGCAGAGAATGAAAGATGCTAAATTAAAGTTACATTTTGGCTACTGTGTTGAGAACATACTGGTGAGGGACAAAGGTAAAGGTAGAGATGAATCAACTTGGGTTGTAACACATTTGTACATGGAAGCAATGCTAGGACTCTCTCTGTATAGCTATCCTTAACTCAGCTAGCAAAAATGCTTTGTCTTCCTTACTATGCTTATGTCTTCTCTTCAATAAAATTAGAGATAAGGGAAGAACAGGTTATGCCTGGAAGTGAGGAGAGGAGAGGGGAGAAGTTGGGGGAGGGGGACAAGGGGGAGAAATGACCCAAACAATGTATGCACAGTGAATAAATGAATAATAAAAAATTAAAACAAAAAAAGGTACAGTGGGGAGACTAGTTAAATGACTATTGTAAGAGTCCAGGCTAGATCATAATTACCTGAACCAAAGAGGGAGCCTGGAAGGTCATAAGATATGGTAAGACTCTAGATATGTTTTCAAGGTATGGAAAGCAACATGTACTGATGGGATGGGTGTGGAGTAAAGACAAAGAGAAAACTGCTTTTATAGGAAAATGAGATGTGCTTCTTTACAAACACTAACACATGTGCTTTTTGTGTGGTAGGAGATCTCCGTAC
The DNA here is from genome assembly GCF_047511655.1 of Castor canadensis. Classification (NCBI taxonomy): domain Eukaryota; kingdom Metazoa; phylum Chordata; class Mammalia; order Rodentia; family Castoridae; genus Castor; species Castor canadensis. Next base: position 78,944,324 of record NC_133388.1, on the reverse strand, counting down.
TCATTCCTCCTAACTGCTTAGTGTCCCAGGCATCTGAGAGCTAGCCTGTGAAACACAAAATACTACCACATCACCAATAGGAAGTGTCTATGGTCACAGCTACTTGTAAAATGTAAGTAAAAATCAGAAGTCAACTAGGTTTTCATAGACAAGAATCTGACCACTTTTTCTACAGTGGTTTTATCATAGATTAAACTATTATATGTCATATATTCATATAGTTGGCATAAATCTATATCTATTTGCTTTGTAATACTTTTATAATAGTTTATGATAGACTTTCCTGGCCTCACTAAACAAAAAAGTCCTACTAAGTTCAGGTTTAATAAGTTTTTTTGAGAAGAGGAGCTGAGTCACCATGGCATAGGACAGTGTTGTAACATTGGCAATGCTCCATAAGAGTCAATGACATCATAGGTCATATGAAATCTAGAAGATAAAAGTATGATGAAAAAGTGCCAGTTGTTATTAGAAGATTGTCCCCAAAAATGATTTGATATGTACACCTCCCCAATGTGGGTTAATATATCCCTAAATGAAGAATGGTTTTTCCCCTTAGATCAATGTTCATTATTTTAAATTACTTTTGTTCATCTTCTATTTCAAGTTTTCTGTGGTTCAACAGTTCAGAAACTTTGTGGATAATTAAGTGATTTTAGTATTATATGCATGTCATCAGATTCCTCAAGTAGAAAATCAGCTAACTCAGTAATGGTTTGATTATCTTATTCATCCAATGCAAGCTCCAATTTTTAATTAGATGTATGCATATTTTCTATCAGTGGAATGTGCAAAGTCCTATGATTTTATCTAAATGTGGTGAAGCACTCAGAAAAATTATATGTAGAGAAAATTATTTGCCAATATCTTCTTATAAAGGCATTTACCCAGTAAAGGTACTTTTTTTTTTTCTTCATTATTGGGGTTTGAACTCAAGGCCTCACACTTGCTAAGCAGGTACTCTACCACTTCAGCCACTCTACCAGTCCTGTTTTTTTGTGTTGGGTTTTTCGAGATAGGGTGTCACAGACTATTTGTCCAGACTGGCTTTGAACTGTAATCCTCCTGATCTCTGCCTCCAGAGTACCTAGGATTACAGGCATGAGCCACTGGCACAAGGGAAACAAAGCTCCTCTTGTTAGAGGTATAAAAAAAGAGCAGGTAGCACATTTGAAATGAGACATGTATAAATACCTTAAAGAAAAAAATGATAATTGAGATACCCACCATTCAGCAGAGCTTTCCCTGAATGTCCTAGTATTTTGACATTTGTGGATATTTTCTCATTTAAAAATCTTATAGTATACAGAAAACAACCCAGTGAAGGCATCAGCAATTCAAAATTCCTAATCTGTACTTTTTAACACATATATGTTAATTTTATTTAAAAAATATACTATTTTACATATATTTTTGTTTTAATTAACACATTATAGTTGTACCTACTTAAGGGCTACAGTGTTACATTTCAATGAATATCATTAACATATCCATCATCTCAAACATTTCTTTGTGATGGGAACATTCAAAAACCTCTCTATTCAATAGAATTTTATTCAGCCACAAAGAAGAATGAAATTTTGTTATTTGCAGGTAAGTGGATAGAACTGGAGAACATCATCTTAAGTGAAGTTAGCCAGGCTCAGAAGGCCAACAACTGCATGTTCTCCCTCATTTATGGAATATAGACCTAATGCAAATGCACCAGTATTATGAAACAGTGCTCACACAAAGGGGAGGTCATGTTCAGAATGGGTAGAGTAAAAGAAGGAAACTAAGAACTTGAATATGGTTAATATACTCTCTTTACAAGAATGAATATAGAAATCTTAAACTGGCTGAAACCACCATAAGAAAGGGACTAAGGTAGAGTGAAGAAAATTAGAGGAGATAAACCAATTGGGGTTTTAATGCATATAAACATGGAAATTTAACAAGGAAACTCCCTGTGTAGCTGATATATAGATGACACTCAGGAATTTTCAGCTGTTGAGGGTCCTTGGGTCCACTCTGAGAACAAAAGCAGAGGCAGACTTGAGCAGCAGAGGTCAGAAAAGTTTTATTTGTAGAGAAGAGAAAAGAAAGGCTGCATGGGGGGCATGCAAGGGAACCCAGAAACTGTTGGTCCCATGGGTCAGGTTGGAAATTGGGTTTTTATAGCCTTTTTGTATTGCCTGAGGATGGAGATGTCTCTCAGGTGCAAACAGACATTTACTGGGAAGGAAAAGTGTCTCCTTGGCCAATTATCACCTTTTGGGACCTCCTGCAGTCCATCCTGCAAGTCCCTTCTCTGTGATTGCCCTAACTGCTATTAGGGATAGGGATGATGAAGTCTATTCAGTGACTGCTTCCTGCTGACAAGGGGCAATAAAGGGGCCTGCAGCATCAGTGCTGACTACCAGAGAGGAGTTAAGAGGGGACCACAATAGTAGGTCATTTTCATCTTCATCAGGGGCACCTGTAGTTTGATGTATTGTAGCGAGAGGAAACAAACTTGACAAGTAAGTTTAGAATGCAAGGCCCAACCACAAGTAAGAGAATAATGACAACTATAGTCCCCAGAGAGGGTAGGAACCAAGTCCTGGAGGGGAGCCAGGATTTTATTTGGTCCCATACCTGTGTGGATATCTGAGTTTTGAGGGACTGTTTCCGGAGGCACTTAGCCTGTTGGAGAACGTACTCTGTACGTTCCTCTACAATGCCTGAAGTGTTTATATATGTGCAACAGGAAGTATTGGAGATGACACATACCTCTCCTTATTAAGCCAAAAGTAAATCTAGGGTCAGGCTATGGTCCATGACCATACAGGCAAGGAACGACAAAAGATCTTTGCATGTCTTTAATAGCAAGGCCTACCTGGTCTGAGGTGCCCTCTACTATTTTGGTTAGGTCTTTTTATAGTTAAATGATCGGCAATCACCCCATAACTCACTCCAGCTAAGGCTGCAATCAATGTTGTTATCCTTAAAACTATTAGAGTAATCTCTTTTTAGCGCTTAAAATTTTTCCTAGGTCATATGGGGTGTAAACTGTTTGGCGCTGATTTGGAACCAGTTTTTGAGCTTCAGGCACTAGAAGGCTAACTGTAGCAACTGCTGTAAGACATCCTGGCCATCCCTTGGCTACCTGATCTAATTCTTTACTTAAGTAGCCCACTGGCTGGGGAGTGATGCCCTGGAGCTGAGTCACCACTCCCAGTGCTGGTCCTCCTTTTTCGTTGACATATAATTGAAGCTTGTCTTGTACCGGGTGACCCAGGGCTGGAGCTGTCATAAGGGCCTTTTTAAACTGGTGGAATGCATTTTTTGACTTGTCATCTTATTTAATAAAGGGCTGGGGATCCTTCTGTGCTTCCTTAAGGTTTTGATATAAGGACCTGGCTAGGTCTGCATATCCCAGGATCCAAATTCTACAGTATCCTATCAGCCCCCAAAAGGCCCTCAATTGCTTTAGAGTTTTAGGTAGAGGAAACTTTAGTATCTGATGGATTCTATTATCCCCTAAAGCCTTCATTTCCTTCTCTAGGACAAGACCTAAATATGTAACCCTAGACTGACACAATTGGGCTTTTTCTTTAGAGATTTTATATCCTCTGTCTGCTAGGAAGTTTAGTAAGGATTCAGTGTCTCATGAAATGACAGGCTCAGTCAGTCTACAGAGCAGGAGGTCATCTATGTATTGCAGCAGAGTAGTTTGTGGATATTGCCGTTCTTCCAAGTCTTGGGATAGAGCCAACCCAAAGAGATGGGAGATGTCTCTGAATCCCTGGGGGAGGATAGTTCAGGTGACCTGTCCAGACTTTCATGTGGGGTCCTCAAAGGCAAAGATACGTTGACTTTTAGGGTGTAAGGGAATGCAAAAGCAGGCGTCCCTTTAGGTCCAGGACAGAGTAGTAAGCAGTACCTGGAGGCATTTGGGCTAAAAGCATATAGGGATTTGGAACTGCAGGGTGGAGAGGCACTACTGCTTCATTGATCAGGCAGAGATCCTGGACTAGCCTCCACTTGTTAGGTCCCTTCCCGATACCAAGAATAGGAGTATTATGTGGGCTGAAGCATTCTATTAGCAGTCCCTGCCTTTTTTAAGTCTTTGATTATGGGAATTAGCCCCTCCTTACCTTCCTAATATTCTCTTAAAGTACATTGTTTTTGATGGGGAAACCAAGAGGGGTCCTTGAGATGAATTAGGACTGGGACCACTGTTCGTGCCCATCCCATGGTATGTCCATCTGCCTACAGTCTGGGGTCTACTTGTTCCTCTATCGGGGCAAGCAAAAGTGTTCTCTTTGGGGGTAAAAGGAGCTGTACCCCCAATTTAGATTAAAGATCTTGCCCTAGCAGAGAAGTAGGGGTTTCTGTCACAGGGGAGGCCCCCTTTGACATGGTTGGGGGCCCTTGAGCATTATATGGTTTTTTGGGGGGCTGGTTCCTCAAGGGAGTTTGGGGACTTTTTGTAAATGGTCACCATGGTCTGAGTATCTAGCCTGCATTTGCTCAGCCATTTGGGGTGGTCTCTTAGGAAAAAGAAAAGTTTCAATCTCAGAGTGGACCCAAGAACCCCGAACAAGCGAAAATTCCTGCATGTCATCTGTGTATCATAGCTATCTTTATCTCAAACAAGCAAAACTGTCATTTTTTTTCTTTTGTTCTTTTCTCTTTTTTTCTACAAAATCAGAGCACAGGTGGGCAGAACAGGTTCTGCCTGGGAAGAGGAGGGTTGGCACCAGTAGGAGGGGCAGGTGGTAGTGAAAGGGGGTAGGAGAGTGAATATGGTACAAAAAATGTGTACACATGTATATAAATGCAAAATGATACCTGTTGAAATGATTCCAGAAATTGGAGGAGGGGTGAGATAAAGGAGAACAGTAGAGGGGGTGAATTCATATATGATACAGTTTTACATTGTAAGAACCTTTGTAAATGCCACACTGTACCCCAACCAGCACAATAATAAGGGAAAAAAAAACCCCACAAAATTCTCTCTATTAGCTATTTAGAGGTACACAATTAACTGTCATCAACAACAGCTATTCTATAGTGCTATAAACATTAGAAGTTATTCCTCCAACCCAGATGAATTCCTGCACTTGTTATCCATCCTGTCCCCTCCATCACACCCTTCTCAGACTCTGGTAACCACTATTCTGGTCTCTATTTCTGTAAGATCAAGAATTTAGCTTGCACATGTAAGTGAAAATATGCAATAATTTTCTTTAGGTGTCTCATTTATTTTATATAACATATTGTCTTCTATGTTGCCACAAATAATGGGATTTCATTACTTTTATGGCTGAATAATATTCCATTGTGCTTCTCTGCCACATGTTCATCATCCATTCATTCACTGATGGACAATTAAGTTGATTCCCTACATTGAACATTGTGAATAGCACTGCAATAAACATGAGAATGCAGATGTCTCTTTGACATATCAATTTCATTTCATTTGGATAAACACCCAGTAGTGGAATTGCTTGATCATGTGGCAGTTTTGTGTCTAGTTTTTTGAGGAATATCTGTACTGTTTTCCATAATAGCTATACTAATTTACATTCCCATCAGCAGTACACGGAAGTTCCCCTTTCTGCACATACTTGCCAGCCTTGGTTATTTTTGTCTTTTTGCTAATAGCCATCCTTGCTATACAGTGAAATAATTGTGATTGTGATTTTGATTTACACTTCCCTGTTGAGTAGTGATGTAGAGCATTTTCTTGAGTATTTTGTGACCATTTGTATATCAACTCTTGAGATATGTTTATTTAGGTGTTTAGGTCATTTGTCCACTTTAAAATTAGATTATTTGTTTTTGTTTTTAGTTGCTATTGTGACTAGTGCTTTTGGCATCATATCCAAAAAAGTACTTGACCAGACCAATACACTGAAGCATGTCTCCTATTTTTCTTTCTAGTTTCTTACCTTTAAGTCTTTGATTCATTTTGAGCTAAACTTTATATAGGATGAGAGACAAAGGTCTAGTTTTATTCTTCTCCACCAGGACATTCAGTTTTCCTAGCACCATTCATTGAAGAAACTTTCCTTTTTCCAATGAATGTTTTTGTTGTCTTTGTCAAAAATCAGGTAGTTGTATATGTGTAGATGTGTTCTGGATCTCTATTCTGTTTCCGTTGGTCTCTGTATCTGTTTGTATGTCAGTACCATGTAGTTTCTGTTATTACACTTTATATTATAATGTCTACAAGTTTATTTTTCTTGTTCAGGATTCCTGTAGCTGTTTTGAGTCTTTTGTCATTCCAAACAAATGTGAGCAATATTTTTATTACTTCTGTGAAGAATGTCATTGGTACATTGATAAGGATTACATTGGATATGTAAATTTTAAAATTTTTCTTGCAGTACTGGGGCTTGAACTCAGGGCCTCATGCTTGCTAGGCACATGCTCTACCACTTGAGCCACTTGTCCAACTCAGGATACATACCTTTCTTTGGTTAGTAAAGAATATTGTTTTTGAAAACAGTTTTCAATAAAATCTTTTCTAGATAATATTGAAGTTAAATTTCAGTCAAAACACCTATTTCAAAAACTATGTAAATCCAATTATTTTTCACTTCTTTTGTCTCTTCCTAATTTGTCCCAGTTTGGATAATAAATTATGTAGCCACTGTAGTTGAAGGTAATATCATGATTTTGTCCAAGCAACTGGAAAAACAGATTTTCCATTAATTGGGATGGGACAGGTGGATGAAATAGTTTTCAGGGTAGGAAAGATGAAGTGTTCCCCAGTGCTGAACATGTTTACTTAAATATCCATGTAGAGATGTTAAATAGGCAGTTATAGATACAAGCCTAAGCCTAATAAATCTGTATGAGCAAAAGACAAAATTTGGGTGCCATTACAATACATGTGTTTGGATTTTTCCTGTAAATTGCAAAATATAGACATAGATTCATCCTATCCCAATTTGCCTGCATCTTTGTAACATGGCTTTGCCACTCCTTCCATCAAGGGGTGAAGTCTTCTTTCTCATTTCTTGAATTTACATTGGCTTTGAGCCTGACTTTGCACATTTGGGATGATAAGATTTCTGAGAATAGGTCTGGACATTCCTTTGAGCTTTCTCTATAAAGAAGCTGCTATGTCAGGAAGCCCTATAAGAGGATGAGAGGCAGCAAGAAGGAGAACCACAGCACTCAGTTGACAACTGTGTTTGTGAGGTCACCTTGGGTCTTCCAACCCACCTCCTACTCAATGAAGCTGCCTTAGTGAGCCAGATGACACCAGGAGGAACCATCCAGTAAATCCACAAAACCATGAATAAGAATAATTTGTTACTGCTTTACACTAAAAATTTTAAAGTGTTTTATTACACAACAATAGATAACTGATAAGAGTATTTAAATAATGATATTCACCACAATTACCAAAATACTGATAGACAATGATGGGATAAGAGTCAAGGACTAAGCCTTAGGGGTATTCCAATATTAACATTACAATCAATAGCTGTATTATATTAATATGTATTAATGTTACATGTAGGTTATACTAGTCTGAGTATATAATTGGCAAAACATATTGGAGTTAAAATGGCTATGGAATGATTTTTCTAGTATTCCAAAACTGCTAAAGTCAAGATTTACAATGATGGTATAAGCTATGACTATGTATTTAAGTTACGACTATGTATTTATCTACCTATATCTATAAAAAATTCCACAATGGCTGAACCATAGTATCTATACAAGCACTCCATTAGGCAATCAAGTGTATAATAATAAGGAGATGCCATGATATCTATTTGGCATACAGTGGGGGATACAGGCAATTAAATAAGTGATTACAATGTGAAGGGAAGTATAAGTTGCTGTGGGAAAACACATGGAGGACCTTAACATTAGTTTTGTGCATCAAATAATGTCTCAACTGAGACTTGGAGATTGCACAAATGATAAACAGCCAGCCAAAAACGCAAGACATGAAAAAAATATAAAAGACAGAGGAGAAGGAAGATAATTATACCTTCCAAGAATGATAAGAAATTGTGGTACATAGGGTGTGTTTGGAGGAGGGGTGGGAGATATGCACATAGGAACACTGAAGAAGGTGTGGATAGAATTCAGAATCAAAAGGAAAGCTTTGTTATGCCATGCTAAAAGTAAGGACTTCTTCCTGAAATTTGGAAGGAGGATTTAAGTATAGTGCTGCAACAGAATCAAGGATAGAGTGGCTTGAAGCATCTGAAAGAAGAGAAAAATAACCACAAAGATGATCAACACTTTCACCCTCAAAGTCTATTTGTACAAAACAAGGATGATTTAAATTGGCAGAGGCCGCTGTGGGAAGGGGACCAGGAAGTAGAGAAGAGTTCTGGTAGAAATGAACCAATGTGGGTTGCAATACACAAGTGCATGGAAACAATACCAGGAATCTCCCTGTATAACTATCTTTATCCCAGACTAGCAAAAATGATATGTCTTTCTTATTATATCTTTTGTTTTTCTTTAACAAAATCTGAGAAGAGGAGGGCAGAACAGGTTCTGGCTGGAAGCTGAAGGTGGTGTGGTGTGTAGAGGTGGGACAAACAATGTAAATAAAATAAAATATTGATTCCAGAAAAAAAAAAAAAAAGCAAGGGTGATAAAAGAAGTAGTGGCTAGAGAAGAATGTGATCTCAAGATAAGGTTTAAAAATCAGGCAACATTCAAGTACATTTAAAGTACTAATGGAAAGAAGCCTAAAATCATAGGAGAGTTAAAGATATAGGAGAAGGAATCCTTCCCCATTCAAAAAGTGAGAACGCCAAAAGGGGGAAAAGGAAGGGAATCAGGAGCAGAGGTGAAGAGATTAGTATTAGACAATTTATGCAATGAGATGGGAGGGAGAAGCAAGAGGGTAAGTGCAGGTGCAAGTTATCTGCTTTGGTTGTACAAAGTCAAGAAAGTTATATTAGTAGTTTTCTATTTTCTTCTTGAAGCAGGAAGCTAGGACATATGCTGAGGGGTGAGAAGCAAACTGGCAGGAACAGAAGCTTAAGAAGATTTGTGGTTGAAAATAGCTGTTGCAATGAATAGGGGCAAGGACTAATTAGGAAACCAAGGGAAGCCCAGTTGAGGTTGGTTATCATGAACTTCGAAGAGCATCAGTTTCCTCGGTTGTAAGCTCATGTCTCCCAGTAGTTCACATTAGGCATTTAAGTTAAAAAAAAAATAGGTAGTTAAATTCAGTCAGAATTAGCTTTCATCACATGACACTCAGATTTTCAATATAATGCAGGTTAGGGTAAATGTCACATGAATGATACTAACACTGATGTCTATAGACTTGGAGAGAGTAGGCAAGTCTTTGGCTGCATTTGTCAAATAGAACAATGATAAGTGTCTAATAAAGATGGGAAATGGCAGACATTCTAGGCAAAGACTATTCATAGGTCAAGGCTTGATCACAGTGCTCTTAGAAACAGAGAAAAGACTTCCAAAAACTGGCAGGTCCTTGATAAGACCTTGCTGAAAAGTAATGTAAATTACATTTGACATGTTGGGGTGCCTAACTCTGGAAAAACTTTATCTGTGTGTGTGTGTGTGTGTGTGTGTGTGTAAAAGTCTGGAGCCATTGGGACCCCAAACAAACAGTGAAATATTATGTGCGGGGTAGTAAGTGAAGAACATACAGATATATATTAACTCATGTCCTGTTTGCAACCTCACTATTGAAGCAGACATCGAGACTTTTGTTTGGTTAACAACAATTGAATACCCAGTAGAATGAACAAAAACACTGCTTATAGTATTCTATATCCAGTAAAGGTGGTTTTGAAAACTCAATGTGTTTTTCAGTTCCTATAAAATATTTGTTTGCTTCATTTCTTCAGCAAATATCAAGTACTAGGTACTATTCTAGGTACTAAGATAAGAACACAAAACAAAATAGTAAGATAAAAAGCCCTACTCTTAATGTATTCACATTTTATTGGGGAAGGCAGACAGTAAAAAATAAATAAGAAAGAAATATGCTATACAACCATGTGATAGGTTCTTTAAAAAAATAAGCAATGCTTGGAATGGGCAGTGTCAAAGCCTGGAAAATGTTTTATAATTTTAAATCAGGTAGCCAGCAATGGTCTCATGGTGAGGCTGACATTTGAAAAAGAGCTAAAAGACGCAACAAAAAAAAAACTGTCATGGTACAATCTGAGGCTATTGTAAGGACTTTAGCTATTACTCTGAGTGAGAGGGCAGGGCATGAATGGCTTTTGAGAAGAGGAAGGAGAACATGAACTGACCTAAATCTTTAAAGGATCACTGTAACAGGTGTATGGAGAATTGAGAGGGCAGGAAAGAGAAAAAATGGTGAAAAGAGTAATGGGACTATTATATTTATTCAAGTGGGAAGTAAACAGTGATGCTTCTTTATGACAAGGATGGCACCATTGTTGTGATAAGCTGTTGGAATACAGCAATATTCTGAAGATATGGTCACCATGATTTGCTGAAGGACTGGATATAGGGTGTGAGTCAAAGACTGAAGTAAAAAATTACTTCAAAGTTTTGGCTTGAGCTAAAGGATGGATTGAGCATTTATGAAGATTACCAGTTGAAGATGAAGACCAGGTGATTACTTTAGATCCATGAAGTCATAGATGTTTATTATTAAATGCAAGTGTTGAGCAAACAGCTGAATATATGGGTCTAGAATTTAAAAGAAAAATTCAGGGTAGAGATAGAAATTTCACAATGTTTATTGTATAGATGAGTAAAAGAAGAACATAAAAGATCCCTGAAGATTAACTCCAGAGTTCTGCACAGTTAGTGGTTGAGGAAAATCACAAGTGCAAAGATGAAGAAGAATGAGAGACAAAGTGTTTCGTAGTGAAGGGAATGATAAACTCTATCGAATGCTAATGAGAAGTGATGTTAGGTGGCATCTAAGCGTGGAAAATTGGATTTATCAACATGAAGATTATTAGTAAATTTGACTAGAGCATATTAGTCTATTGAATACATTCAATACATTCAATAGACTAATACTTACTGGAATGTATTCAATAGAAAATAAAGGGGAAATAATTAGAGTCACCCTTCATAGTTCTTTAAAGAAGTTTTTTTGTTCTTTTCTTTTTTTATAAACAAAAAAGAGAAATGAGGCATTAGTTTGAGAAGGATTTGAGATAAGGAATTTTTAACAAGATGGAATAAATTTTAGCACTTTTGAATGCTGATGGGAATGATCTGGTAAAAGGAGAAAAAGCGATGATGCACCAGAGAAATAGAGATTAGTGGTTGTGATATCTTTCAGGAAGAACAGACAAAATGAATAAGTGTGGGAGCAAGTCTCAGACAATGGCAAGACACTTCATCCACAAAGCCAAACAAGCAGGAAAACCATATGGACAAAGATGCAGGCAGGAGGTAAAAGTCAAACTGAGAAATTGGAGAAATTTTCCTGACTGTTTCAAATTTCCTGGTGCAAAACAGATTTGTAGATTTTACAATAACAATGGTACATTGGATGTAACAAGATACTTGGAAAATACTGAGAGTTCTTTGAGGTTAGTCATCATGTATCAAGTTTCTGTCTGGTGCACGTGAGGAAGCCAGAGCAGCCTAGGGGAGTTGAAGATGCATGTTAGAAAATGCATACATATGCCATGGCTAAAGAAGATAGACAGAAAATAAAGCAAGTGAGAGACAGCAGAAAGGTCGTAAGATTGTTGAATCAAAGAACCTAAAGGAAGGAGACAACTTTATTATTTTACTGAAAATTACCAAACAGCTGAAGACAATAATTTTTAACTTAAGCATTGTAATAGGAAATCTCCTAATTTATCCACAAGAGACTGCCAAATTGAGTCAACATCTGGTCACACAGAATTTCTTCTTCCTATAAACAGAAACCTAGAAGTTATATCCCACTTTTTATTTTGGGAAATAATTTATTACTCATTTATTACAAAATGAGTAATATCACATGAATTAAAGATCACGTGGTTTTTTTTTTTTTAAAAAATACACACACACACACACACACACACACACATACACACAGAGTACTGGGATACTGCAGTTTGAACTCAGGACCTTGCACTTGCTAGGCAGGTGGCAGGTTTGCTACCTCTTGAGTTATGGCTGCAGAACCTTTTATTTTAGTTCTGTTTTGAATAGGGCCTCAGCTTTATGTCCCAGCTGACTTGAACTGAGCTCCTCACATGTATGCTTCCTATGAAGTTGGGATGACAGACCCACACTACTATGCACAGTTTTTATTGACTGAGATTAGTTCTTATGAAGATTTTTGCCTGGGCTGGCTCAAGTAACAGTCCTCCTGATCTCTGCCTCCTGAGTAGCTGGGATTATAGGGATGAGCCATCATGCCTATTGGTTCACAAATATTTTCAGTTTAACATCTGTTTCTTAAATATTTGTAAATACTACCTCTTAAAGACAAAAGTATTATTTTTACCTTCTCTTTATTTAATCTCTTGTCAATAATTCTAGATTTACCTTGCAGATGTATGCATTTTATGTTTCTGGAATGTAGTTATCCCATCCATCCTTGGTAAGATAAGGGCAAAAACTAATACATGCTTCTGGATGATTACATAGTAGTGAAGAGCTGAGGAAATGGTACATGGGTGATAATTTACATTCTGTGTTTACAGCAGAGCACATGCATGTCATCCAAGCAATGATGTATACAATCAAACAGTTCTAAGGAACAGTAATCTTTTTCTTTCAGATGGGCATGTGGCAGAAATCCTAAAATAATGTAGGAATTGAAAAACTGCTTTCCAGTAATTTTGCCAGGAATACATATAAAAAAACAGAGGCTTGCTATGTGGCACCGAATCTCAGCTTTTTCTTGTAGTGATTGACACACCAAGATAAAAATCCCCACCATTTCCTCTGTATCACACAAGTACTTGAGGGCCCATGAATAAAAATAAAATGTAAATATTTAAACCATAATGGATTGTGAGCTTCCTATCATAGTGATAAAGCCTCTGGTGTTTATGTATAGTGTCACTGACTCTCAAATCAAAGATATCAGAGGATGCCAAGCTGAAGAGCTAGAGCATGGAATTGTGTTACTGTAATTTCTCAGCTATCATTCTAAACCACCTGGCACCACCAGACTTGAGAAGCCCCTAAAAGTGAAGCTACGGCAATTAGTTTCATATACCTTATTTTCCCGTTCATATCTATGCTTCCCTCCTTTTGTACAGACATACTTGCCATCCCAGTCATAAATCCTGGTTGTTACTTCACAATGGACCCAGTCATAGAGACAACATTCTCAGAAAAATCTCAAATAAGTTGGATTCAGAGATTGGATATGTTGTGGGTACAAAATATCAAACTGGAAATAGTGTTTTTTTTTCCAGTGATCATTCTCTCACGGAAACTTTGTACTCTTTAAATTCTTTGAAATAATGAAAAAAAAAAAGAGCAAAAGGCATCAAGCAATACTTTTCAGAAATTGGAAAAATAGGCAGGGAGGAGAGCGATCCCTGAGGGAAGGGAAACAAATGAGGTGAGGCCCATCACAGATTTTATAACAGCGTTTTCAGGTCACAGTGCCAGGTAGGCAATAGGGCTCAACTTTCTCTCTGGGTGTGGGAGATGAAGTTTAGAGTTTTAGGATCCCAAGGAACATTACTTTTAAAATTCAGCTACATTTCACAAGGTCCAGTATCAGAGAGAAAGTTGCTTGGAGCAGGGAGAGAGTGATGTGAGATTGTGTAGAGGTTTCAATTTGAGTCTTCAGCTCAGTTTTCACCAAGACATGCATATGAGAAAACTAACATGGGTGGTGCAAAAATCACCCAAAAGGGTAGGTGGAGCAGATCTCAGAGGTCTTAAAGGGCTGGATGAAGTTTGATTTCCAAATAGTAAGGTTGAAAGACCTCTCAATGCAAAGATATTTTTTTCAAAATGATTTCATTTGTAGCTAATCAATATTGGACAACAACCACATGGCTTTTTACTTTCCCTGTTATGCCTGCCTCTAAACGTACAGACAGAGTAACCATAGCTGAAGTCTAAACTGTCAGCTGAATTATAAACATGGATTTGTTACAATGATGCATTTCTGCTTAAAGGTAGATAATCTGACAAATTTCAGTACATTTAAATAATCTCTCCAATATTATTAAAATCGCTTAGCAACTAGATCTAATAATGAAAATATCCCAGTTGTCTCATATTCCAATGTTTAGGCAAAATATTTTGCTGTCTTTCATGTACTACCTTTGCATGTCTATATATAGAATTTCTATGTGTTAATTAACAATGTATACTTATATCATGCTGCTGTAAACTAGGCCATGCACTTGGAATAAAATTATGCTACCCACATTTTATAAAACTTGAATAGAATTCTCAAAATGATAATGCCTCAGTAGTAAAGTAGTCCCAAACCAAGATCTGCACCTGCCTAACAAAGCCTGAAAGCAAAAATTAAAAGGATTAAATTGTTTGCAAATAACTTCATTATATCCCAGAGCAAAGCCCAAAAATATTTAAAGGAATAACCCCCAATCCACTCAAAGAACCAAAAACCACAAAAGCTCTCTCTCTCTCTCTTTCTCTCTCTCTCTCTATATATATCATGTTATATGCAATATAATATATCATATTAAATATCATATTATATTTTATATATATAAGATCACTAAGAATATATATAAAAAGTTTGGAGAAATGTAAGCCATTATTCAAGGAGGGAAAGTAGCAACCCAGGAAAAAAGCCAATGAAAAATAAAAGTGTGAAGATTATGTCTTCATGAACAGTGAGTCACTGCCATGACCACTTTCCTTTCCTGTACACATAATGAAGCTGTTAACACATGCATATTTGAAATGTGCATAGAATGAGTTTTACTGCGATAGGTTAGTGTGTATTTCATAGCGGATTTCATTTAAAAGAATTTGATATGCACAGGGGCTTAAACATGTTGAGCACATACTTATAAATTAACACGTTGGCTCTAAAAATCAGTAACAATGGTTTCCCATTTAGGTATGATCTCATTCTGAGAAGCCAGTTTGTTATGGGGAAATAATGCAGAGTTTTCTTTTATAACAGTACTTAAATTCATCTAATTAAAAGTTTGAAATAAGTTTAAATATCACTGCTTTTGTGTTTATTGACAAATCTCAAATGGAAAATCTGAAGAGTAAATTGACGTACAAAGCCCTATTATTCTCATGTATTTTTGCCTTATATAACTTATAATCCACCACAGTAGTACTGCACAAACAAAAACTTTGAAAGGTGATCTTCTTTTCGCCCGATTTGCCTCATGCCTCCCTTGTTTCTTAAACTTCTATTACACATTCTGAGTAGGACCCTGTGAACTTATGTAATTAAGGGTCACGCAGGTGGGATAGAGTAGGAGATGAGGAATTACTTAGAGGAACAGACCAACTGCTACAGCTGCTTTGCTTTATGAGAGAGAAAGAGAGAAGAGCAAGCTCTGTGTGAGAGGCAGAGAGAGAGAGGGGTTGGATTCTATCAGAGTGTACAGTCTGTACACTCTGGGAATGGCTCCATGTTTTGAGTAAGTTAGGTTTTTTAAATGCTCTTTCTTTTTCTCCCAAGTTCTATGTGGTTCATGAGCATCATTAAAATTTGGACAAAGTACTCTTCTGGGCCTCATTCATGCAAATTTTGGACTATTGGAAAGGAAGAACATAAAGGTGATATAGAATGGCCAGGAAATTGCACTCTGAGGGTGGTTACTAATTACATGAAGCATAATTAATTTAAGAAGCAGAGTTAAGCCATGTCTACCATAAGCCACTACCACAAACACTTGGACACTAAAATGTGTGTGTGTGTGTGTGTGTGTGTGTGTGTGTTTTATACCATGGGGTACCTATGATGCACCAAGAAGATTTGGATTAAAATCTTTTAAAGACAAGAAAACATTAAAATGGGTGAATTTATCTACTGATTGAGAATATAGTAAGTGTTGATACTGAGAAGACGTCATAACACTTTTAAATAGGCATTAATTTCTTCCTCACTTAAAACAGGATACTTAGTGGAATTGCTCACACTTGCTATTGTGGTCCTACCTATCACCAATCAGTCAGGCTTGAAGGAAATCAAACAAAGCCAGTCTGGTTTCTTCTCTATGACTAAATTCACCAATTTGTACAAATTGTTTATGTTTATCTCAGTATCAAATCAATGATACCATCTTAACTTGTAAAACTGCATCCTTTTTAAAATACCTACTTTTAAATTAATGCATATTAATGGCACATATTAGTGGGATTCACCACAATAGTGCCATACATGCTTTGTCTGGTCATGTCCTCCCACTTTACCCAGCCTTCTACTCACCAACGCTCTTCCCAGACCCTATCACTATTCTACTTTCAGCTCAACATTTTTTTCCTTTCCTTTTCTTTTTTTTTCAATTTCCGCATATGAGAGATAATGAATAATGCTTGCCCTGTTCATGCTCATTTTGCATACATGATGCCATCAACTTCAATTCATTTTGCTTCTAGGACAAGGTTTTATTATTCTTTATGGCTGAATAATATTCAATTGTCTGTGCATATAAATATATATGTATGTGATATATAATTTTTTATTTATCCATTTATGTGTTAATAGGCTCATAGGCTGGTTGTAAATGTTAGCTAGTGTGAATAGTGAAGCAACAAACACGGGTTTCTTTTATGTGCTGACTTCAATTTTTTTAGCTATATACCCAAAAGTGGAATAGTTAAATCACGTTAGTTCTATTTCTTGTTTTTGAGAAAACTCCATACTGATTTCTATAGCGGCTGTACTAATTTATGCTCCTACCAACAATGCATGAGTTCCTTTTTTCTCTTACATTCTCATCAACATTTGTTTTCATTTTTAAAAAACGTGTTCACATTTCATTTTTTCAAATAAATTAACATTTATTTCACAAAGCATAAAGTTACTTTTACATTTGTCTGTAAGTATAGTAAATACATTTCTTGACATAAAGCCAATCTTTGAAGTAAAAAATATTTGTACTGTAAGATTACAATATGAACTTCCTAGTATTATGTAATAATGTATTAAATAATCAAGTTAAAATAGTTATATCATCTAGAATAATATAAAGTGGAAATAAAACAAACTATCTAAATAAAGTAAAGTAAGATTCATATTTAAATCTTCTATTTAGAAAAGGCTATTATGGGAATTATAATCCCATAAGGAAAACTATAATTACTTAAGTAATGACAGTCATATAAATGAAAATGAAAGATAAGTCAAAAATTTTCTAAACATTCAAATGTAGCCTCTGTTTCAATTAATTTTTTCTTTATCTTGGAGGTATTTAGTTTCCTAAAATTTTGAGGTTTGTTTCAGCAGTCTGAGCTGCCAGCCAGTCAAATGCCTTTTTTTTTCTCAGGAGAAATGATAGTCGATGTCTCTCCAATTATTTTATTAGATAGCTGGCTAGAAAGGATCTGGTACTTTGAAAAGAGGTTTCAAAGTGAAGTTTTATGTTGGACTTTGGGAGGTCCTGAAGCAGGTTCGTTTGCAGGTGGAATCAACCCTGAAGAGAACTGACTTCTTTCTTAATGTGATTGAGGAAAAAAAAATCCACTTTGGGGGACAATAGATGAAAAACACTGCTTGGTGGATACATGCTTCTCACCGGGAATGGAGGACCTGGTATGCTAGGAAAATCACTTACATAACAATCTTGAGAAACTCCATGGGTGTCTTCTTGAGGAGGTGGATGAAGCTTGGCCCGATGTTGAGGGATCATGTGGGCGAGCCTCTCTGCCACATGCTGTTTGAGGAACACGAGGGGCATCAGTATGTTTGTCTTCACGTTCACTTAACTGGCGTCTCCTCTGTGAAGTATGTTCTTTGAAGTTTTGGATGCTTCTTTCACTTGTCTCAATTAAACTTGAAATAAGCCTCTTGCATACCTCATATTGCATTATCTCCTTTTGATGATGAAGAATGCAAGTCTCCAATTTGTCGTCTAGATTTCTGGCTTGCTCTATGTAGCTGTCCAACTCTTCAGCTACCTGGCTGAGGTTCTCCATCTTTTTGCTAACTTCCTTCTCTATCTCTAGCTGGTAATTTTCTTCTTCTGTTAATTTCCTACTTAGTTCTCTACCGTTTTGTAGATAAAGTTCCATCATTATTTCAACTTTTTGCTGAAGCTTCTGATTCTCTTGTTCAGCCTGTGTATTTTGTGACTGTAAAGAAGCTAGCTCCACGTGGAGGCTTTTAATACGATATGTGAGGTCATGCCTTGTCTTATTCACTTCAAACAACTGAGTGCGAGTCTGTTTTCTCTCTTTTTCCATGGTTTGTAAGCATGCCTTTAACATCGCCCCATACACCAGTTTCTCCAATGCAGATTTTGCCTGAATTTTTAGGTGAGCCGCATTTTCTAATCCAATCATTTCTATTTTCAAGTCACCATCAGCAGTTAGGTCTTCTCCAAGCACTTCAGCCCACTCTCTCATCTTTGCTATACGTGAAATCAGACTCCAAATGTGATCGTCTCTGTCATACAGCACATCTTCTGCATGTGCTATGTAGCGTTCAAGAGCTATTTTCTGTTTTTTAAGTTCACGTACTTGTGTCTTCTTTGCTTTAATTTCTTGTTGAAGCTGTATCTGACGTGCCTTCAGTTGGGAGTTTTCCTTCAAAGCTTCTCTGATCAAGTCCTTTAGCTGTGTTTCACTGGTTTGAAGCATTAGGTGGTTTTCTCTGGCTTCAGCTAATTGTGATGCCAGGGATTTTATTTCCTCCTTTAGAGACTGCTCCGTTTTTGATTGTTCTGCCTTCAATTGTTGTTGTTGAGAATATTTAGATTTCTCCTTTTGTAGTTCTTTTTCTAGAAAGAGTATTTCATCCGTCAGTTGAGATTTGGATCTCTTCAGCTCTTCATAGGTTGCCTTCAAACTCTCTACTTCTGTTGAGACTTTCTCAGAGCTGGCCTCCCTTAAAGATGACTCTAAGCCTTCAAGCTCTTTTTGAGCAAGGCTCACTTTTTCAAGTAGTTTACATTTTTCTTCCATTAGCTCAGAAATCTTTGTAGTGAGTATGTCTTCTCTTATGGCACAAAGCCACAAAAAGAACAGAACAGCCAGAAGTCCAACCATAGCCACACATACCACCAGCACCCATGGAAAGGCAGAGGAATTTGGGCCTGGTCTCACCTCTTCAACTTCTGCTGCCACAAGCCTGTAGAATTGACTCAGGATCAGCCTCAAGTACCAGAGTGGCTGGTAGCTCCCCTCCATGGTACCAAGGCAGCTATAACTGTCACTAGCCTAGCTAGTGACAACAGAAACCTTAGAACCTGAACACTCACAGGCAACAGGGGCAGACCATTCTGCATCTGGCTGGGGGGTGGGGGTGGGGGGAGGGGAGCAGGGGACTGGATGATCCCAACTTAACAGGATTCAGCCTTGGCCACTTTCTCACCTTTACATTCTGGGCCGCAGGTCAGAACCCATCCCACACATGCTTGTGACGCTCCTGCTTCACGCCACCCACCACTCTGTTAGGTTTCAGCCAAACCTGGGTGAGGAGAGACCCCAATACCTTATATAAAACTTCAAAGATTTCCTAGTGTCTAAAGCTTACCCAGGCAACACAAAAGACAGAGCCCAAACTAAGAACCTTTAATGAAGAAGGTACAAATATCTTAAGGGACTCATATTCGGGTAAATATTCAAACTGGGTTTAGCAGTTTTACTTTTTGAGTACAGAATTCAGAGAATTGTGAAAAACAGAAAGAAACCCATGTGTTTGTAGCATCTGAACTGGTCAATATTCCTCACAATTCAACCTTGTATTCATTCTTAAATTATTGTAGTAAATATTTTATATAAAACTTTGGATAATGAAATTAAGAGAAATAGGTTAAGAAAAGGTAGGTTTTGCCAATTGCCTCCTTTTCTGTAATCCTTCTGCAATTCAGTTAACTCAAATAACATTTATTTAGCACTTCCTGTATGCAAAGTATGCTGTACATAGTTTGGGGGACACAAAATAAATACTTCTCACATATTTTCAAAAAGTTTTAACCAAGAATTAGGGCCTATTGTTAAAATATGTAAAAACAATACATTACTCATAAAACAGCTCTGGGTTCAACCAGAGAGCCAAAACTAAGGATGATTTTGCCAGAAGACGCTTGTCAAGCTAGAAAGCACATTTGCAGCTAGTGCGATTATGGTGAGGTTATGAACTACTTTCTTAATATATAGGCCAAAATGATAGCATATAGCTCACTTAAATGTTTTATTTTATTATTTATTATTGTTGTGCTGGGCAGGAGTACACTGTGGCATTTACAAAGGTTCTTACGACGATTCAAATATAGCATACTTAAATGCACCCCCTCCACTGCTCTCTTTCATTCCCCTTCCCCCATTCCTGGAACAGTTTCAACAGGTATCATTTTTGCATTTACATACATGTGTACACATTATTTGCACTGTATTCCTCCTCCTACTCCTTTCCTCACCACCTCCTCTCCCCTCCCACCAGTGCCAACCACCTCCCCACCCAAAGATAATAAGAGAAACATGGTGCTTTCTTAGTAGTCAAAATTTGATTTCCCTCTCTCTTGCAGTCTACCAACTTCCTCCCAAGTAAACTTCCACAGGAATCTAAGATGCTTCTTTCGTTTTCCCCATACTCCCATCAACTTTTACTCCATCATCATCTTTATCTACCTGAGCACAGACCCTTATTTTCTTTCTCTCAAGAAGAAAATGACACAAATGTGATTTGCAAATAGAAAAAAACTGAACAGCTCCAGAGAAGGCAAGAGTGAGGGAAAGTAAAATAAATGAATTACAAATGAAGCACAATGGCAGGGGGCTTACATAAAGAAAGATAGTATGGGAGACCTGAACTGATGAAGACTGTGGACAGAAATCCTTGCAAAAGACTATTCACAAATGAGTGGGTAACTTTAGTGTCCTAGAAAAGCTCTTAAAACTCAAAGCAACAACAATGCAAATATGGTGAAAATTAATTCTTATAAACTCGAAATATAATGGTGGATTTTTAAATTCAATGAATCAACAAAATAATTAAATCATTATAGCAACAAGAAGTTGCTATTGGAAAAGATAAAATTGAGGAAATTTCCCAGAATGAAGCATAAAAGACAGAGTCAGAAAAAATAAAATGAAGATTCATGAATGATAGACCCAGGAAATTTAATGTCATTTTAATAGGAATTATGGAAAGACAAAAAGTAAGCAAGATGAAAAAGTGATCATCACATAAATACAAAATAATACCCCTGAAAAATGATAACAAACCCACTAATATCAAGAAGAAAAAAATCCCTTAAAGCTGCACATACATAAAGATCCTAGAGAAGTTTCAGAATTCCCAGATACAGAGCAAATGCTAGAAACAGGTGTGAAAGGATAAAGACTACCTCCCCCTCACTCACTCTCACAGCAGGCTTGGATAGTAGAAACCATGGATCAAGTCTTCCAGAGTTCAGGAAAAGAAATTAATTGAAACTTATTTAGGTATTTTGATTTCTAAGAACTTTTAAATACTACAATGTGGTGTCAAAGAAAAACGTTCACTTCTTATTTTCACTTAAAATCAGCACAACAAATACAGCCTACAGACCCAATTCAGACTGCTGTTTGTTTTTATATGGCCTGTGAGTTCAGAGTGCTTTATTAAATATCATATTGTATGAAAAATATGTACAATTCAAATTTTAGTGTGCAAATATTGTTTTATTGGAATGCAGCTTTTTCTTTCACTTATGTTTCTTCTGTGTCTGGTGTACACTGCAACACCAGAGTTGTGGCATAGACCATATGGTACAAAACCTAATGTACTCACTCTCTGGTCCTTTTTAGCTCCAATTCCTATTTTAGACCCTTTAATTTTTAACAATGTTTAGGTCAAGCCCCTTCTCTCCTTCCCTTAAAAAAAGTATACAATCCCATGTTCCATTTTCTCAGAGCTGCTTAAATCTTGCTAGGTAACATCAGAAGCAATGGACGCATTAGAAGAGATCAAGTAAACAAGCAAAAAGGCAAAAGAATTCTAGCTAAAACAAACTCCACAATCAAATGTGAAAGGAAAATGAAGACATATTTGGACATGCATGGACCAATAAATTATACAACGTCTCATAGCAACATTGTAAGGCAGCAAAAGGTAACATAAGCAAAAGAGATGATATGGTGTCGAAAAACCAATGATAACAATATCATGAGGATTCAACAAAGAGAGCAGAAAGGAAATTAAAAGGGAATCTACTGGACCTTGACACATAAAGCATTCTCATTTGAATAGGGAATAATGACAGAATTATATTCCCTCCTCTATCAGTTTATTCATGCTACATATCTATACAGCAAATTATTTTTATATAATAATCAGCTGAAAATGACTAACTTATTATATCTAACATGGACAATGAAGACTACAATTATATTTATAGACCAGAATATAAATTTGATATAACAATAATGAAATTTTAATTATATAGTTAATAAAAACAGAGGTAAGAAGAAGGGTTATGGTGTTAAAAACCTTCATAGTTCTAGAAGATCATAACTGTTTTAAGTTGGTTAAGAATTAGAAAGTGAAAGAGTGGCTATCAGAAATTTTAATTGCAGTTACTTCTATAAGTCATGAATCAAACTTTTACTTTTTAATCCTTATTTTAGACACTTTATTGTTTAACCTTATACACTGCATTTAGGATGAAAAGTTCTCAATCTTACGTTCCTTTGTCTTAGGATTACCAACATTTTGCTGGGTGACAAAGGCAGTAACAAATATGCCATCACAAATCAGCATGGATCAAATAAATAAGGTAAAAGGTGATATGTTTATAGGTAAAATAAACTAATTTCTACAAATCCTTGATAGTGTGGTGCTGCAAATAGAGATGTCATGGTCTGCCATGGCCCATTGGAAGAAAGAGATCTCTGCTTTCAGTAGCATATTGCTTGCCTTCCATGGGATCTTGGAAATAGGGACAGATTAGATTCCTTTGATCCATAGCTATTCTGGGGTGAAAGTATTCCAAGTAAAAGGTTGATGGAAGCACAGTATATTTGAGACAAACAATGGTTATTTGTGGGTTAAACTAGATTGTTTGGGTCTGATGGCCCAAGTAGGCATGGAGAGAAATGAATGACCATTGATTCTGAGAGAAGAAGTGAATCTGGGCCAGTTGTAAGGGCTTCAGTGCAGATTTTGGGCTTATTAGGTAATGGATCCTAGATTCCAATTTATTCCAAGTGTTCTGTGACCAACAGAGGATATCATAAAACAACCCAATTCCCCAATATGGCCACTGAAGAGACTGGTGTTGTTGAATTTAAGATCTCTCCTTAAGGGTGTACATCAGACTAAAGTCAAACTAGCTCCCACTGAGCCCAGGGAAATGGCTCACTCAGCATGAAAAAGTACAACCCAGCAGGCTTCCTCCCTTCAAGTGTTTTTCTCTGACTAAAGCAACATGAAATGGAAAGAGAATAGCAACCAAAAAAAAAAACAAATATTTCAAGCAAATGTCTTCTGTAGATAAATTACCTGGAGAGCCAGGCTGATTTTCATGGCTATTCTCCTCTCAACCCTGTTATTTCTTGTCTTCACCCAAATCCACGGGGTTGGGAATCTTTCTTAAAGGATTCATGCTTTGTTTATTGTCCATGCTTTTGAAGAATTTCATGAGAAAGTCTAAATCCTTGAGGGAACTTTTTTTGTGTGCTTGTTTTTATGGACTTTGGCCTTTCAGTACTTTAAAAGTCATTGTTGATTCCAATTATCACTTTTTCTGACTTACTGAGTTCTACTTCCTCTTGATTTTCCCCACTTTCTTTGAGCAGCATTTTTGTGCTTCAGGAATAAAGTTCTGACTCCCTCTCACCTCTTTACTCCCATTAGCTTCCCCCTGCTGGTCCCACTGCTAATCAGACCATTTCTCTACACTAAATTACAGAATCATCCTAAGGCAAGAAAACTTCAACAGCAATGTTTCTTTGCAGTTCAAAAGTATTTTAGGTACCAGGTGAATGCCTAGTGAGAGTTGGTCCCAAAATGTACACTGCAGCATTCTTTGGGGCTTAATTTAAAACTATGAAAGCAAAAGTTAAAGAAGCATTGCTTCACCAACATGTTTTCTCCTCCTTTACTTGGTGTTTGCCCATGCTTCAAGGTCATCCTCTGATACTGGCAGCCTTAGACTCTTCTAAGTCTTCTTCTATTAACAAGTGGCTCTCGTGACTCTTACTCCTTAGCTTTGTAGAGTCCCTCTTTAGCCTTCCATCAGTAGAAAAACAACGATGCAGCCTTGCTCCTTTTTCTCTCTATCACTTAGATTTGCTCCTGAACCTCTGCTGAATGATATCTGAATAATTCATCCCACTCAATTTTTACTGAGTGACTAATGTGTTAATTAAAAAGAGGAGTCATTTTAAGGTTGGATTTGGTGCTCATTACTAAACACCACTATAAAATATTTATGCTGTATTTGGGAACTTGGAGGAAAATACAGAAAGGACAGTCAAATGCAAGCATGTTAATACCTTATGAGAAACTGTGATCAGAACACTTTTCTGATTCTAGAATTGTTTAGGTTATAAATCCTGGGCTCTGCCATTTCTTGCTGGGTAAAAATGCATTTAAGTAATGAATGATACAATTTTAAGCAAAAATATCTAAAAACAGCTTCTCTATCTAAATTGCTCAAGTGTCTAAAGAGCAATTGAATCCAGTAAACAAGGCTAGATTTCAGGAAGTCCCTCTTCATTTCTCAAGCTATGTTTTGTATATATCCATAGATTTCTGCAGTTTATTGTGCTTTTTATATGTATCAAAATACACACAAATGTAGAAATGATGCCATTGCTGTCTAACAGGGAAATGAGATTTTAGTGACAATTGTTTGAAGATCCTATGTGATATTCTGCAAACAAATGATCTATTAGCTGAAGACCTTTCCCTAAAAGTCACTGTCTAAAAGTTTTGAAAAGTGTATTTGAAATCTTTGGTGGGTGACAGTCTTTTTAGATAACTTTGATCTAAAGGTGTAGTAAAATTAATAGAAATGCTTGAAGAATAGAATGTTCTGGTCAATTTAATTCTGTAATGAAAAAACACCTTTTTTCTGTTTCAACTCTTATTAAAAAAATCCTTTCTCAAATATGTGATTCTTTTTCCCTTAATACCATAGGGTTAAGAAGTGCACTTTTACTTTGATGACTAAAAATTATAGAATCATCATTCTGAACACCGAAGATCACTATAAATTTATCACCATAAATTTTGATGTACAAAACTTAAAAACACTTAAAAAGCTGTGAATTTCATAACCACTATGAGTTTATTAGTCAGGCATTTCATCACTTTTTTTCACTAGAGTTTATTTCATAGATATAACCAAATTGCATGATTTACCTGATCAAGATTTACTATATACTATTCTCAGAAATTAGTAATGATCTCATTCTTTCCTGGTAAGTCAGTCCTTGTGAGCAGTACAACACTTAAGGAAGCACACAGATATGCCTTGGATAGTCCAGCTGTTTGATATTAAATGAAGACACATCTCAGTACCTAAAAATTTGGGAATAAGAGTATTAATGTAGAGGTAGGTCCTTCAGGCAGTAGTCAAATTTGTCAAGCCTTGAGATGGGGACAAGAGGTAACATGAGTGTCAGTTCACAATGCCACAGAACTTCATGGGCAGTGTCATAACGTCTAGCACTGGTGTGCAGAGGGCTTCCCTTAGAAGATTAGTATTAACCAGGAAGTTGCTTTCTCTCTGCCAAAAACAGAGAGAGGAGTCTATAACTTCTCCAACCATAATGGGATTAGAGAGATACCCACTCACAGTGCTGAGCTGAATTAGGCAAATACAAAGGAAAGGATTTCGTAGGGAAGGCAAATCTCATTGGGAAAAAATAAATTAAAAAAAAATTATTCTAAGCATAAAGTGTAAACTTTGAGGCATTCTAAACAGGGAGATTAAGGGCTTTCAAGTGAATATTACTGAATAGTCCTAACCATTAGAAAAGAGTAAAAGCTGAGTGTTAGAATAACAAAAAGTAGAATATTGAAACATACGAGGCAGGAAACCCCACCACTGGACAACCAGGATAGGAAAGAATAAAGTTTTGGTTAAAGGCAAAGCCATGCCCCTTAGTCTCTCTGATCAAGTAGATTCCACCAATTCCTTTGTGGAGATGCTTTGGAAGGTCTTCAGGCCCAGGTAAGTCTAGGTCCTTTCTAGTTGCATGATCTTTAGCAAGTTATTTGGCTTCAGTTTCCCACCAACACAATCAACATAATGAAGCCACCTATGTCTTGTTATTTTGTTTCAGAGTGAAAGAAGGCATGTACAACACAATCTTGTAGTAAATGCTAAAGGAATATTACCTATGGAACTGTTACCACTGCTACTACAATTATGACTAAGAGTATAAACAAAGCTCAAAGGAAGAATGGAGGAGAACATTGCTGTCTCTTGCTGGAAGAAGTAGGAAGGCTTCACATAGGAGATCATCTTTGAGTTGTGTCTTGAGAGATGAGTAGGAGTCTATAAGACTGAAAAATTTAAACAGATTATTTCAAGTAGTAGGAAAGATGTGGAGTTATATGTGAAAAAGAAAAAGTAAGAACACTGTTAGTTTTTGTTGCTGGGACAAAATACCCGAAAAAGCTAACTTAATACTCATTTTTGCTCATACTTTCAGAGGTTTTAGTCCATGGTTGATTGACTCCATTGCTCTGAGCCTGAGTCAGGACAGAACATCACGGTGGAAAGGCATGATAGAGCAGAGAAGGCTTACTTCATGACAGTCAGGAAGCAGAAAGTGAACAGAAGGCCAAGGACAGGATATACCCTTAGATAGCACATCTCCAGTGACCAGTGACCCATTTCCTCCAACTAGTCCACACCTCCTAATAGACCATTCAGCTATGGGCTCATCCAGGGATTCATCCATTGATGGCATATTAGAGCTCTTATGATCTAGTCACCTCTCAATAATGCCACCAGCTTGGGACCAAGCCTTCTACACATGATCCTTCTGGGTTGACACTTGATACCCAACCACAATAGATACACAAAAAAGAACAAAGCACAGCAGCAGGAAAGCAATTATTTCAAGTATTTTCAAATAGGGGTGAATAATACATTTTACAAAAGATTTTCAGAAATTGCTTCACTTGATTTTCATAGCAGCTTTGATAAAGTTGGTTAGCAGTTTATGCAAATAACAAAGCTGTGACTCAGAGAAATTTTCTCCAAGGATGAAACATAATAATAAATTAAGTTTATTATTAAATGCACCTTTGTACCTTAAGTAGATCAGTGAGGGAAAGGAGCTAGTTTGTTTATACTGATAGAGATTGAGTTTTTTAATGCTACAGCCATGTTAGTTTGTTCCCATATAGCAGGTTATAATTAGAGTCAGAGATGTGACCTGGTTCATCTATAGAAAACACTGAAGCCATGTGCCACAGAGAGTCCTAACGAACACCAGCTCTAGATGAGTTAAATGTCAGCTCAAGTTAGGACCTCAACATCAAAAGTTCAAAGCTAAGTGAAATTGGAATAAAAACAAAATCAGTAAGGGATTAGGCAAAAAGGAACCCTGAGCAGTAGCTTCAAACACAGGCTGCTGTCCAGGCCTTGCTGTGAGTTACAATGTCTGTGGTATATGAAATGATCGGGGTCATTTAAAGTTCCAAGGAGAAGACTAAAGTACTTAATGGGAGACTAATAAATGTAGTACATCAATAAACCTTCTAGTAGATGACTTAATAGTTTCTCATTTTTAAGAATTGCATAGAACACTTAAGAGATGTCAGGAATCTTAACTATTATCCAATTCAACTCTTACATTTTATAAATGAGAAAGCCCTATTGCCAAGAGAGAAATAATAGAAAACCTGCAATAAAACACCAGGCCTTCTGTTTCCTAATCTGATGCTCTGCTGTATCACAGTAGGAATCATGGATTACAGTATTCTTTGCTGCATATATTCTGCCAAAGTCCTCTACATGGAAATACATGTCGTTTCCTTTCCCAAGTCCTACATCTGTATTTCTAAGAATCACAGAAAAAGGAGAGTCAAACATAAAGGCACTCTAGTGGAGAGAAAGGGCAAGAGATCTGGTCAATATTTTTCAGAAACTTTCATGGCCTAGAACTGGGTCTTACATGTCTTCATCCACACTGTTATAGTTACCTTACACATTCTTTCCTCAAATGCCCACAAGTTTAGCAACTGAAATTCTGTTCTCTTGCTTTGCTTTGAGCTCTGATAAAGGACATTGTTGAATAATGCTAGGTTATCAGGCTAACAAATAAAACTGTCATGAATCTCCTCACTAATTAAGGATTAAGAAATTTATTGTATACAGTAATGTATTTATAAGATGAGTAATTGTCTCAATTCTTTCTGCCAGTGCCTTTTCTATTGATATTTTAAGTAGACTAGAGCAGATTTAAAATGTGTTTGAAGAATGAGGTGTGCAAATACGAAGGGTAAACATAAATGTCTTTTAACACCTTATATTAAAGTCAGTGGAGGAATACTTGCTATTTGGAATAAAAAGAGACATATATCAATTAAGCATTGGAAAGATGCCAGTAGCATAAGAATAATGTAATAAACCTAGCAAAAGGGACTCAAAGAAAACAAGGGCATTTTATTATAAATACTGCAGTGAAAAAAGAAACTCCAGAGAGAAAATAAGTCCACTAATAAATGAGGAGCATGAAATTAATGATGAGTCTAAAATGGTAGAGATAATGAACTCATTTGTAAAATCAGTCCTTAACAAGAAAAATGAAGATAGGAAGTTTGAACAATTAACAAGTAATGAAAACCTTGCAAAAATAGCTGTTGACAAAGAAACAGGAAAGAAAAGGCCAATTCTATTTTGGGCTGGATCAAAAGAATTATGCCATGGCAACAAGGGAATTTATTATGTCAGTGGTAATGTACCTAAAATCCCGTGCAAAGTATGTGGTCATCTTGTTCAGCTGTATTTTCATATCCATGAGTTGGGGTGAAGAGGTCAACATTACAGAGGAACCACTTGTCAGGCTTATGCATGTGCAGAAGAAGGCAGACATACCATGCCCAACAACATGGGAAAGGAAGAGACTTTTGTATTGTTTCCACTCTCTAAGCCATATTGGTAGCAATGGTGTACTCTGAATGGCAGAAAATATGTTTTGCTTATATAAAGTGTTCAATCATTTATTTTCTGGATTAAAAAGTGTAAATTTAAGCAATGTTGATTTGCAACCATGAACAAGGGAACAGGAAGTGAAGGAGCATGATGTCATGATGTGATGGGTGTAGATTGCATTGTCTACCCCATGAATACCTGTTTCCTATTTGTTGGTGGGTAGCATAGAAGTTGCATGGCTATAAAAAATGACTATAAAAAATACAAGGAGAGAAGAAAATACTTGGTATCCCTGTATTGTCAAAGCTCCATTGCATCTTTATGATTCAGCCACAATCAACCAAATGCTAAACATGTTTAAAAAAAAAAGATGATGCATTATGATTCTCTTCTCTTCATCAAACTTTAAACCTAGGCAGGAGGCTGGAGACAACCTGTAAAAGAGTGACAGAGGTAGTACAGATCTGATGGAGCCAGTAAGTAATTCCTAGAACTCGTTTTCTCAAAAGAAACAAACATAAAAAGGCATCATCAGTAGCAAGAGAAATAGAACATATGCTGCATATAAAAATGTTGGCAATTTTTAATTGATTCAATAAGTGTTTATGGAGATTACATTTTATGTCAAGGAAGACCTGGAAAAGGGTAGCTGAAATTTGAGCTAACATATGACTGACAAGAATAACTCAGTCTTTCAGAAATCTGGGGAAAGAGTCTTCCAGGCAGGGGAAACAAATAGAAAGACCTCAGGGTGGGAGTGAACTTGGTGAGGCTGAGAACTTTAAAGAAGAATAATATGCTTGCATCATATTAAGCAAGAGAACAACTATGTAAACCAACCCTTAGAATTTAGGTCATATGCTGAATGCCGTGGAAGCCATTGGAATATTTTAAACTAAACAACATGATGTTATTTCAAATTTTGAAAGTCAGCCTAATTTTTAATTAGCAAGGATTGTTGCATTATCATTTGAGGCTAGATTACTATTAGAAAAATATACCAAATGAATAAGAACTTGAGATGCAAAAGCAAGAATAACTGTCAGGGAGATCCAGTCAAGAGGTGTGTAGAAGATGTTGGAAAGGATCTTAGTTCAGGATTCAAACCACAAGGTGCCCCAGATCAAAGCTCAGACAATTTCCTGGGGAGTAAAACCGCAGCTACAAGTAAGTGGAGAAGGAGATGGGGTGCTAAGCAATGTAAAACAGCCCTCCATACTAAACATATTAATACCACCCCATTCAGGGAGAACTGATTAAGATCTTTCTTAATATTCTTCCAGTTTTCAGAAATTGTCATCAAAATTTTTTTAGAAAAGGAAAGTTAATGCTTGATTGTTCCAAATAACTCACAGACAAGTTTATTCTCACATATGCTCTGAGCAGAACCAGAGTTCTGGGGAAATAAAAGATGATCTGGAGCATCAAAGGACAAAAAGACTGTCATCTATTAAAGGT
Source organism: Castor canadensis (assembly GCF_047511655.1). NCBI lineage: Eukaryota > Metazoa > Chordata > Mammalia > Rodentia > Castoridae > Castor > Castor canadensis. The sequence continues at coordinate 78,913,722 of NC_133388.1, read as the reverse complement.
AGACTTGAGCCTAGATTCACCAGTTGCCTCCTAAGGATGATCCTATAGTTGATCCTGTGGAGTCACGAGAAATAAAAGAACTCCAGAAAGAAAGGATGCTAGGTAGCTTTCTGAGAATCAAACTGGCTGGAATGCTGAAACAATGCAAGTATAAAAAATACTGAGATAGGCAAAAAGCTGAATCAGAAACTGAGAGGGACCAGGTTGTTAAAAATGAGAGAAGTACAGAGACATGTAAAGTAAATAAAAGGAACAATGAGGAGGGAAGAGAAGAGGAAAGGAATAGAAAAAGAGATGTATGTGGCCACAATGACAGAAGATCAACCTCATCTCTTCAGGTACTGTTGCCTTGGAGCCTTGTTTTAGACAGAAGCACATGCAAGTATAAGGCATGCTTCTGCAGACTGAGTTAAAAGGCTACTGCCACATGTACTCAAAAGGGTCTGACTATGAAACCACAACACTGTGAAGGAAAAGGAGTATTTAGTGCTCACATAGATTCTGCTCTTTTAGGAAACAGTAATCAGTCTGTGTATGTAATTTGGAGGGTAATGTAAATTCAGATAGGGCTTGTTTATAATTGGATACTAATGTAGGAGTATTGTGCTAATGAAAGAGTCAAGAGGGAGGCAGAGGCTGCTCTTTTAATGGATGGTTTGTAATAGTAGTAATTGGAAGGCACAGCAGTTTTACTTAACAATTAGACCATTGGTTTTCTTGTGAAGGTCTGTTATATTTTTCTATGGCATCGTTTCAATCATGGTACAGGTGGTGAATTGGCCTAGGTTTTGCTTATAGAATGGATTAATGGAGCAGTTGTTTTTTCCATGGGTAGGATGTCTCAGCAAACAGGTGCCTTAGGTGATGCCAAATGTCACTAACAGGACAGGAACAGCAGAGGGCAATTGCCTCTGTAAATGAGAGGCAGTGGGGAGATGGAAATCCTGGGGCTACATTACTAAGGCAGTTTGTATACACATGGGGGTCATTGTTCTTTCTCTATGCTTTGCACTTGGCCAGGAATTTGGAGCTCTGATTTTGAGCAACAGTGAATGAGATGAAAGTTGGAATTTACTAGAGATAAGCAGTGTGGTGTGACAGAAAAAGCACAGAATTGGAGTTATAAATACTCATGCTGGAATTCTAGCTCTGCATCTGAATAGCTATTACCTTGTAGAAGTAATAAACTCTTTGAGCTTCAGCAGTAATATGAAAATGATAATATACATCCCCTAGTATTATAAAGTTTAAATAAATTAGTATGTAAAGTACTTAATTCAGCTCCTAGCTCATAGAATCAAATTATTATTTTTATTATCAACATTTCAGAAGAACATTTTATACATTCTCACTTAAAAATCTAGAAGTGTACTTACTAACATTTATGAATCTTAGGAAACGTAAAGTTGAACAAAAAGAATGCTTTGCAAATGACTGCATAAAACATGAAAGAAAGTGTATAGAGATTTCAAAGAACCAAAATATGTGAACGTATCATTTAGAGATTGAAGATATAAATGAGAGTGGTAAACCCTAATTTAGGACAGTGGGTGACTCTGCAAGAGAATGAAAGAAAGGGGGAGAAGTGAAGCTAAATGACAGGGATAAGTACCACGTGGGATGGGAAGAGGCTTCAGCTATTACTGAAATGCTTCACATGTGTGGACTCATGGGCCCATATTATTTGCTATACCTCTTCAGAGGACGGGTACGTTATTAATTAATTTGTTTAATTTTTCACTTTCATTTTCCCTATGTTAGAAGAAAGAAAACTTATGCAAAACACATAGGGAAACTATCACTGATTATTAATACAGTTTGCTGATATATGCTAATTTGTAGATTCTTTTGTTTACATTAATCCATGGAGCCTATGAATATCAAACACAGTTAGGCCAGGATGTCTGGTAGAAAAAAAATGCATCTTTTAGTTTTTCTCAAAGCTTGGCTTTGGTGAGCAGATCGTATGACTTTGGTCAATGTCCTTGTTGTCAATGATTTTTAATCTATTAGGCTAGAAAAAACAATGTATACTTCATGATTGCAGACAGACCTAGCATACAAATAGCTTTCAAATACTATAAGTTTACCTGTTACTTAGCTTTAAAAGGGGGACCATTTACCTCTACAGTTGTTACACTGGATACATGTGGATTTCTGATTATTTCACTATGAGGAGAAGTTGTAAAATAGTCTTTTTGGAGGTTGCCATAGCAGAGGAGAAGGAGAAGGAGGAAGTGGGGATTGGAGAATGGGGGAAAGGCCATTATTATCAGTCAGGAAGAATTTTTTTTTTTTTTGATGATACTAGGGTTTGAACTCAAGGCTTCACACTTGCAAAGCAGGACTGTACTGCTTGATCCATATCTCCAGTCCATTTTTTGTCTGGTTATTTTGGAGATGTGATCTTGTGAACTATTTTCCCAGGCTGACCTGGAACTGCTGTTCTCAGCCTCCTAAGTAGCTTGGAATAGAGGTATGTACCACTGAACCCTGGAAGTCAGGAAAAATTAAGTTGACTACTACTTTGCTTATGTGACTTGTATGTTCTATCATCAACAGAGTCAGGAACAAAGAAGCATTGTATGTAGTGAAATACAACTAATAAAATATAGTCACATGAGTCACTCTAATTCTGAAACCTAGGACTACCTTTTCTCTGAGACATTTTCTTACCTCAACTGGATGCTAACACCAAAGAATCTAACAAAATAGACTGAAACTTCCTTCTTGAGCCATTTCCCAATCTCTTGGCCCCTCCCTCCCTCTCTCATTCTAAGATCTTATAAGAACTCACATACTTTTAATTCTGAAAGTAGAAACACATTGGATAAGGAATCATTTGAACTTGAAATACTACAACAATTATTAGACAATCTTTATGTTAATCAAAGTATAGCCTACAAAAAAAAGTGAAAGAAAAGCAAAGGTAAAATCATGAGTCAGAAATCAGTTCATTAAAATAGGTGACCTTTAGCTATGCCTCACTGGCATTTTCTCCCCACAAAATATGACCATTTATATTAGACACCATGAAATTGCATACCTGTTATAGTTAGTTCTGCTCTTTGCAAATGGGTCTGCTCAAACTAGAAATAAGAGCAATGTGTCATATCCAAGTATCTGCTTTTTAAAGGAACCCAAAGGTATGATTGAATTTTGCAGCTGACATAGGACAATGAGAATAGAAAATTCACACACACACACACACACACACACACCCCGTTTTCTCCAAACTTCTTGCATGAAGTGTTAAAGAAAACTGGTGTATTGACTTGTTCTTTTTATTTTTAAGCCAAACAGTAAGAGTAGTACGCTATGACCTGATGGCATTTGTAGCAATAGTGAAAAAGTCTATTTCAAGAATTTACTCTTTAAAAAGCAAAATTCTACAGATCAAAATATTTGACATTATGTAGTACTGATAAAGGTATAGAGAAGCAAGGATTCTCAAATGGTGTTAATGGATGTGATACCTTTACGTAGAAATTTGACAATAAATTCTATATATCAATTCAGTTACATATACCTTTTTAGGTAGGATAGATACAAGCAGGAATACAGTCAGCAAACGTTTGAAGAGGGTGTTAGTGAAGCAAAATTTCAGTAACAAAATAATGAAAATAACCTACATGTCAATTGACATGGCTGGCTAAATACACTGAGACAGTCACAAAGTTGAATATATTTTTGCCATTAAAAAGAATGAAGTAAACCTCAAATGTACTATGTTCATCGACTTGATATATATTTAAGTAAAACCAGCAAGGTGAAGAAACAATTTACATACACATGATTATACATAGAATATTTCTTAAATGTTCTAGAAATAGTTCTTGATTCAGAGAAGGCAGATTAGAAATGAGAATAGGAAATGTGATAACTCTTCATGACAGATAGCTTTTTGAATTATTTTTCATCTTATCACATATTTCTTTTTCCAGTTAAAAATATTACTAGTGGTGTTAGAAAGAGCAATACAGAGTGTGGATTCTATTTTCCTGCCTAAACTTCAAACAAATAAAAATAAAATAGACAAATGGAAAATTTAGCTTTAGGGTTATTATCAAACTTGTTTTCTGGCACTCCAGCTGAAATAGATGGTCTCAGTATTCAATCAAGAAACACTGGGAAACCTTAGGTGCCCTTGAAGGAGGCTGATAACTAAAGAAGTTCTAAATTCTATGGGAAGGGTAAGTTAGAAATAGATACCTCAGTGGGATCTTATTCAAATGTGTGTATGCTTATTCTGCCATTTTGAATAGGTTTTTTCTCATAATTTCTCTCAAGTAACAAGAAGATTCTATTCTTTTGATGTAAACTTGAGGAGTCAGAAATAAATTTGCCCTGCTAACAACTGAAAAAAAAATAAATGCCAACTTAGCTTACAGATCCTGTCTTATCCCCTAATTTCACATTTTATCTTAAACAGTCTGTATTGACCAAAGTTCTCATTGGAATATAAGTCTTAAAATAAAGCTTGACAGAAGAGCTTTTGTCAATGCAGCCTTCTTGGAACCCTGGGAATCTCTGAGCTGTAGGCTTGGGAATCATCATGAACTCAGACTCTCTTGACCTCAAGGGTTCTTTTTGCTTTCATCAAGACGAAGCAAAAGAGTGATGTCTTGCCCAGAGAAACACAACTGATTCTTTGCTTGAAATCTACATTCTGTTCTATTTGAATACAACTGATCATCTTCAATGTGAGTGCCCGAGAACACCCCTCATTATTTTTTTTATTTTGTTTTTGTTTGTTTATTTGTTTGCTGTATTGGAATATTCCTATCCTTAACTACTGACACCCCAGGTGAGTTTCACTGTGCCTCCTTTCATCTGTTGGGCCTTCAGTGTTGGGGGAAAAAGGTAAAAGGGAAGAAGATAACACTGCATTTACTTTTTTTTTAATTTTTATTTTTTTATTATTCATATGTGCATACAATGCTTGGGTCATTTACCCCCCCTGCCCCCACCCCCTCCCTTACCACCCACTCTGCCCCCTCCCTCTCCCCCCCACCCCCTTGATACCTGGCAGAAATTATTTTGCCCTTATCTCTAATTTTGTTGAAGAGAGAGTATAACCCATAATAGGAAGGAACAAGGGTTTTTGCTAGTTGAGATAAGGATAGCTATACAGGGAGTTGACTCACATTGATTTCCTGTGCATGTGTGTTACCTTCTAGGTTAATTCTTTTTGATCTAACCTTTTCTCTAGTTCCTGGTCCCCTTCTTATATAGTTGCTTTTAAGGTATGTGCTTTAGTTTCTCTGCCTTGAGAGCAACAAATGCTAGCTAATTTTTTAGGTGTCTTACCTATCTTCATACCTCCCTTGTGTGCTCTCCCTTTTATCTTGTGATCAAAGTTCAATCCCCTTGTTGTGTTTGCCCTTGATCTAATGTCCACATATGAGGGAGAACATATGATTTTTGGTCTTTTGGGCCAGGCTAACCTCACTCAGAATGATGTTCTCCAATTCCATCCATTTACCAGCGATTTTACTGACCTTTGAACTGGATATATTCCAAAACATGTATCAGATTTCTCTAACTCTGTGTTAGAGTACCAGTAAAAAAAGAACACCATACATTCTTTTAGAAGTCTAAAAAGTGATATTAGCATTATTAATATCACTAATATTAGGTACTTAAAAGCCCTATTTTTGACTTCTGGTTGGCATGGAAGGAGATTCAAAATTGCCAGTTCATTCTAACAAGAAGTAAAAACTATTGGAAACTTAAAACTCAACAACTCTTCTTGGATTTATCAGAGAAATGAGATCACAGGGCAAACTGTCACCCCAAAATATTGGAAAGAGAAACAAAGCAGACATAAAGAATCACAACTTCCCAGAACAGAAACTCTTTAGCAGAAACCTCTCCTGGAACTAGTGTTGGAGCAGGAAAAACCCAATTCTGATAAATTGCTGGAGGCTTAGAGAAGACATATCTGAGTATTACAAATTCGAGGGGGACTCAGTCTCAAGAGGCCCACACTTTTATGAGTTTTACTTCCAGAAACTCCACCAGGATCTCACAATGAATATAAAGAAAAATTCTCTCTTGTTTCCAGAAGAAAAGAGGGGAGAGGGAACCATTTTGAAATGTGCAGACCATTCTGTTCTGCACTGAGGAGAAACTGTTTTGCCAGACCACAACATGCTGGGTTTTTATTAGCGCCCACTCTAACTAGGGAAAGGGAAATACCTACCTCCACCTAAATGGGTTGGAGGAACTGGGAAGCACTGGTGAAGTTCACTTTCCAAAGCAACAGAACTGTAAAAAGGCTGAGACCTAATATCAGGACTGCAGAAAGCTTTCCTGTGTACTCACACCTTACCATTGCAACACGAAAGGTCTATTTGACACAATTTATTTATGCAATTCATCGTGTTGCCTTTAAACAACAACAACAATTTTAAGGCATCCTAAAGGCAAAAAAAAAAACAGTTTGAAAAGATTAAATAATTGTCAGAAATAGAGTTGGATATGGTAGAAACATTAGAATTACTAAGCCAGGAATTAAAATAAAAAATCAAAACAAAATTTGTGATTAGTTTGCTGAGGGCTTTTGGAAACATCTCACAATACCACTATTAGAAACAGTTATCTTGTGGTTTGCTTTGAGTAAGGATTGTGCAGAGGAATCATTACCATTTAGATTTTGATATGACATTGATTCTACTTGACTAATACTGAAAAATAAATATTTGTGTTTTCTCTGTGACCTTAAATTGTAGAGAATATTACTGACTTGGAAATATTACTGTTTACAACTCATCACACTGAGAGCCAGAAGGATTTACAAGGTCAGGATGACAGACATGTCATGTATTTGCATCCTGCTTGAAATGTTGGCACTTCACACACATGGCCAGCATCTGCATTGTGCAATATTATTTCAGTTCTTCTCTCCAAGTATGGAGCATATGGGCGATAAGGATTCTCAGACACAGATGCTAAAGGATCCTCCCTTGCCAGCAACTCTGCCCAGTGACCACAAAAGCAAGGTTACCTAAACCCTAAAACCATCAGAGGTTCAGTGCTACAGCTCAATGTATATTTCACTTACCTGTGTATTCGTGGTCACGTTCTGGAATTAGCACAAACATCAATCCAATTCTTAGCCACCTGTATGTTAGGATTTGAAAAGTTCCTGTCTTCAGCTTATTTTCTCTGCATCTTTTACAATACATTGTATTTTTATAACCTATCTATCTCCTAATTTCTTTAGGTTAGCTAGTTTGGGCGATATGAGCCCTAGGTAAATAGTATACTCACTGGGTACATTTTTGATTTGTGGGAAAGAGAACACTCTGAAGTTTGAAGTATGGTTCTGAAGGTCTGGCCTAATAGGATGTCTGCAAGATGACAAGTCTGAGTAAAGTAAAGAGAAAACCCTAAAAGAGAGCAGAGCAATCAATCATCCAAATGCATTTTGCTTCTTTTGCAATCTTGCTGATTTTTCCACATCTCCTAGTGCAGTGACTTCATGAATTCTTCAAGTTATTGACTTTAAAAAGCATTGTCTCAGTCTTGAGCTTCTCAGTACTGATTGAGAAGAGTTTTATGGCCCTTAGAGTGGTGGTATTCTATGAAAATTGTTAAAGACAACTAGAAATAAAACATTTATAAATATCAGTAGTTGCCTACTATTTCTTCTGGTAACAAAAACCTTTAAAGGGTCCCTTTTTCCTAAGATAATCAATCTGAACTCCTTTCTTGGCTTTCAGATACTCATAATCAGGCCCAGAATTTATTTTCTCCATCTCATTTTCTTACATTCACATGATCATCACATTGTGCTCAGAGGTGTCCCCCACTTTAAAAACACCTGCTTTTTCCATTTATCCAGACTTATCCCTCCCTCCCCCTTTCTTCCCTCCCTCCCTGTCTTCTTCCCTCCCTCCTTCCTTCCCTTCTTCCCTCCTGTGTGTGTGTTTTGCTTTCCTGAGATCTAACCCAGGGCCTTTTGCATACCAGTCAAGTGGTCTACCACTGGGGTACATCCCCAGGTTTATCGAGACTTTTCAAGAACTACTTCAAGGCATACCCCCAACCTCCTCTATCTAGTAACTTATTTTTCTATAAATTCCTCTGGCATTTAGTCTGAGCAAATAATTCTACTTCATAATTACAGTGATTAACAGTATGGGCACTACAAATATAAAAAAAAGCCTCAATTAGTAAATATGGGTACATGGGTGTTTATTGGATTATTCTTGGCACTTTTCTGAATATTTTAATATTTTTCAAAAGTTTGGGGAAGAAATATCTTAAGATAGTCTGTTTGCACATGATAGTGACCAAATCTACCAGCTGTATGTCCTTTCACAAGATCACTCTGTGACTCAGTTACTTTTTTGAAATGACAATACCTAATGGTGTGTACACTATAGGATCATTGTGACAAATGATATGGATATTAAAGTTTAGCTCAATAGTTGCAAAATAAGTTAATTATATAAATTAATAGCTGCAATTATCACTATATTTGATGCAGCACAGCACAGTGATTAAGAATTCACTCTGCCCAGTCAGATTGTTGTACTCATGGACTGAATCCATCACTCATTAACTGTGATTATTCACAAATGGTGAACTTCTCCGAGCCTTCTTTCCTTCTTTTCTAAATTTTTCTTAAATTTTTCTGGTAAAGATTAAAAGGTTAAGGTATGTACAAGATTCAGTATATCATCAGTTAGACAATCAAAACTTTTAATCCTGGTTATTTTATACTAGTTTTTCAAGTAGCATTTGAGCCATTTTATCCCTAAAAATTCTGAATTTCTTTTTAAACTACTTAATTGAATTATAACTGACATAAAAAAACCTGAACATATGTAATATGCAGAACTTGGTAACAAATTCTAAATTTCTTAAAGTCAAAGACTCTTTAATTTCTAGATATGCCACATAATTAAGCAAAAAAACCCCCCAAAAAACCAGAACATACAACAGTGGAGATTATATATATATATATATATATATATATATATATATATAATTGCCTGAAAACCAGACTGTACTCATTTTTTCTATCTTACAAAGGAGCTAGAAAGACAACTAGAAAAGGAGGGAAAAACATACACGTTTTTTGGTGGTATTGGGGTTGAATTCAGGACTTTGTGCTTGCTTGCTAGGCAGGTACTCTAAAATGTGAGCCACAAACCCAGTCCTTTTTGCCCCTTAGTTATTTTGGGGACAGGATTTCATTTTTTGCCTAAGCTAGCCTGGACTACAATCCTCCTGTTTATGCTTCCCAGAAAGCTGAGAAGACAGGTGTGCATTACCACACCTCGCTGTGGATTGCCGTGAGGTCTTGCTAACTTTTTGCCCAGGCTGGTCTTGAACTGCAATCCTCCCCAATCTTAGTCTCCCAAGTATCTAGGGTTACAGGCTTGAGCCACTAGACCCAACCCATATTTTTAACCGGCAGAGTTATTAATTTGTTCTTGGTTTATGTTCTTAAATATTTATTGTAATAAATTAAATAACTTTTAAAATTAGCTTATATAAATTGGCAAAAAACTGTTGGGTGACTCAAATAATAGTCCAAAGGCAGGAAGATGCTAAAGCATTTGCGTAGCAAGAATGACAAACAGTTTTATGCCACATGCCAACTATGATGAGGGGCAGTTGCCTGGGCTTCAGTGCTGAAAGAGGCTTGGGATTCAATAAGAAATGACATTAATGCTCTCAGTTGTGAGTGTTAATTAAGGTAATGTTAGCTTGTTGCAGCACACAAGCTTGTAATTTTTCAGTGACTTAGAATGATTGAAGCCTATTTATTGGGGTTGTAAAGTCTTTAAAAGGGGCTCTTCACTGAGGAGGAGAGGATCATGGAGTATTCGCTGCTCCATGAAGTTAGCAGCAGATCCCACCAGATGGAAGTTTATCCATCTTCCATGTATTTTGTGTGTGTGCTTTGAGTGTAGTTATTCTAAACTAGAAACTCTGGAGTCTAACAGCATTCTGAACGCTGACGTTTTCATTTTTATTTTGCAACAGGATCTTGCTGTATAACTCAGGTGGTTCCAACCTAAGGATCTCTTGCCTCAGCCTCCTGAGTGCTGGGATTACAGGCTTGTACCACCATGCCTGGTGCTTGAGGTTTTTAACTGAAGTAGCACAAGTTAGAGAAGATTAACTTCAGAGAATTATCTTTTGCTTGAAGAGTGTCTTTGGCTCTATAAAGTAGAAGCCCACAATGGCAATAAGTAGAACCAGGAAAGAAATTTTTAAAAGTGCTTTTTAGAACTAGCTTTGGAATGAACACATGTGAGAACATAGAAAGGTCAGGGTTTGATCTGGGCTTGGCAGTGTGCGCCTGCAGTCCCAGCTACATGGAAAGCATAGGGAAGAGGATTGTGGTCCAAGGTCATCCCTGGACAAAAACACAAGACCCTATCCAATAAATAACTAAAGCAGAAAAGGGCTGGGGGCATGGCTTGAGTGGTAGAGCACCTCCCTAGCAAGTATAAAGCCCTCAGTTCAAACCCCAATAGTTAAAAAAAAAAAAAAAGCCAGGTTTATTTCTAGGTTCTGAAGGTCAATGAAAATTAAAAGAATAAGATGGAGTACTGGTCTAAAATGACATTTAAAAAAATTCCTCTAATGTTCTTTATTACAGTGGCCAGTGAAGGAGATTCTGTACCTTTAGCTAAAGGCTATAAATCAGTTTCAAGTAAGGATCTATTTTTGTGAATTTAAAACTAAATAATTTTTTTAAAAACCTTAAAATATTACCAACACTAGAAAAGTTCTAGTACTCTGCAGCCCAATAAAGGCTTATTGGCTCCCTTAACGGGAACCCATTTTCAACCTGTTATGGTATGTCCAACCTGGTTAATAAAACAGACATTTCCTGTCCTTAGATACATGGGGAAGGTAACTCCCATGCCTCCGCCCTCGACTCCTCTTAGAGGGAAAGACTGCTCATCTGACTGGGAAGATCCCAAAGAGTCTGAAAACACAAGGCCACGGGCTTTGGCCTCACACTCAGGGTGGTTCTGACTGTGACTTTGTGAGTAATTTAATTTTCAATATAAGGAGGTCCTATTATGGTCAGGTTTTCTATCTACCCAACCATCAATAAAGTTTATACTTTGAAATTTATTTTTTTTATTTTTGTGCATATATCTCAATTCTTGAACACAAAGGAAAAGGTCATTTAATTGAACAGTAACAGCAACAATTACCAATATTGCTGTTTCTTTCACAAATCATTTTTAACCTGCTCTATTGCTTCCATATGTCTTAATAATAATAATAATAATAACAACAACAACAACTCAAACAACTGCAGCACTTTTCAACTTTTCTTTCAGATTCCCTAAGAAATGTAAAGGGAATGTGGGAAAAGCGGAGTATTGAATATTTCATTTCAGTGAGGACTAGAAGCTTGATTTCCCTATAGACCTAATTTCTTTCAAACCTGGACTATTAGTGATAGCTGAATCGAGGTGTCAAGGAGGTATACTGCAATTTTAGAAAGCCCTGGTCTCCTCAGCGAGCATTCCTGGCCAGTTTCAACCCAGACCTCTTCTTGTACAACAAATAAAAGAGGATTTAGGTGAAGTTAAATTATTATTCCCTAGAATGTAAATTGGCTCTGGCCTATACTTCATAAGGCCCATCAGCCTGGCTGAAATGCAGGAAATAATAAGAAAGCCATAAAGATGAATGAGGTATCTATTTTAGGTGGCCTGACTTGTTTTATGGTTGAGACAGCTCCCAATTTCAATTGGTAAAATTTAGGTGGAGAAACTTGCTGTGAAGGCTGATTGCATGTACGCCTACCTTTCCATATTTGGAAAACATACATTTTGCAACATATGGTTAACCAATCTTCCTTAAAACTTATCTGTGAAGGAAAAGAAAATTCTTCTCAGACCTATTGTGTAAACTAGCATTTTCATCAACTGAAAATTTTTATATCCTTTTCTTTTTATTCAGCTGTAAATTGCCTCCTTGCTGCTGCTCATAGGTGAACAACTGGCACATCTAAGAGTTCACAAGCTGAGTAACTATAAATAAATCATATATTTAAATTGTAATTGATTGCAAACTCCGGAACCTGTCTGTTTCTTCCACAAATTTCCCTCAGCTTCTTCACTGTGTTCTGTTTGGACCAGGAAAAGAAAAGAAAAGCATGTGGAGTAGAGGGCAAAGGGCCGTAAATTTCCAAGGATGCAGTTTCCTGCCCTATATTAGAGCAGAAAAGAGGAAAACTCATCTTTTAAATGTGAGTAGCCATCTTCTTCCACAGAAAGAAAGCTTGTGGTTCTTTTGTCAAGCGCTTTTCTCAATCCTCTGGCATTTATTTTAAAAGTAATCAAAAATAATTAAATCTCTTTGCCTTACTGTCAGAGTGGTCCTTCAATGCCCTAGAAAGACACAGGGGCTAGGAAGCAGAAGGAAACATGTAGCTCTGCAGTCCTTCATATGTGAGAAAATGAGAAGAAAGGTTAATGTTATTGAAGAAAGAGAGTGAGAACAGGTGTTAGGACCCAAGGCAAGAGTTGAGACAGTGGGAGATTATGTGCTGGGAATGAAGGTGTAAGGCTGCTCCCGGAAGATACAGCAGCAGTTCTGACCTATTTGCTCTGTGGGAGTGACCGTGTCATTGCTTGCAGTTTAGTATGTCAACCTCCATGCTTACTGAGCCCTGCATGCTGAAGGGTACAGATGACATGGCAAACCTGGATCACTTAGATTGGTGGTTTAATTTTCCTGTTGCTCTCCAGAGAGTCTATTTCTATACCATAGCATATTTATTATGAATATTAAGTGATAAAAATAGCTGTATGAGAGAAAAAGAGTCAGGCCTACTGAAGACTTCATGTTAATTAGATGCACATAAACCTCAGACATCTCTAGAACACTGAATGCTTTACATTCTAATTCTGTCAGCTGTTAGGCATCTGCTTCTCCCCAACCACACAGCCACAGGGTGAAGAAATTTCTTGGTTAATATATGTAGGAGTGTTTTCAATGCCACTACTTACTTTTCCATGGCTGGTGGCATGACTCAAGTGGTAGAACATCTGCCTAGGAAGTGTGTAAGTCCTGAGTTCAAGTCAAGTATCATAATACCAAAAAAAAAATTGAGGAAAAATGAAGTGATATGGGGGTACCTGTATCACGAAACTTCATGAAGCACCAAATTTCACTATAACCAAAAAAATTTGACATTTTATCTCCCAACTAAAATTCTGACCTCAGCTCATTGTTAAAAAGAAAATATATTTTTGTGACTGCAGCTTAATGCAAAACCCCATTGAACCAAAAGGTAAATAGCAAAGGACCATGATATATGTGCTATTGCTACTGAGGTATAGAGGGTAGAGAGGATACAACATGGAGGAAAAAAAGAAGTGTATGAAAAGGCATACCACCCAGGAAAACTGCAGATATGAAAATAGTCAGGAAAGATATCACAAATAAGATTTTCCCCTTAAGTGCATTTGTATCTAGAAAGTAACACCCTTAAATTGGATAAGATAAAAGTATTATAAAAGAGAATACAAAATTGGAAAGTGAAATAGGATAAGAACAGGAAAAAATCAGAACTGTAAAAAAAATGCTAATTTATGTGTCAGCCCTTTTGAAATTCCAGAGGTACCATTGAAATTTCTTCACTCACAAAAGCTTTCAGCATAAAATGTTCAGTAAGCTACAATTAAGAACTTCAGAACTCTGGGTCTCCCTGGCTATCATGTACTAAGTTATAGAAGTAATTATTTCAGTCAACTACAAACTTGAAAACTCATTTATTGCATGCACTGTATTGAGAACTGCTAAAAATGACTGGTCCTTACTGGTAGGGTCATGACAATCTGAAGGTACAGGCATAATCTAATTGTCTTCTTCAATATCCTGGACAATCAACCCCTTTGAGTATTTAGCTGTTGGGTTGTTGTCATTGTTTTCATTGTATGTGTGTGGTGTCAAGATTTCCTTCTTTTTTATGCAATATGAAAATAAACACAATTAAAGGTTTATGAGGCTTCAACTATTTGAAGGTACAAGTAAAATTATACTACTAAAAAATCTGAAGTTTTCTTAACACCTACACTTGTGGGAGAGCCACCCGCTTGTCTTCAACATTCCTTCCTAATAGCATGACTTTTGGTGGGTCCCTGTCTGAGGCTGTCTTATGGGTATTAAAAGCACTCATTTCAAACTTACTGAAACTGTATTGCATTTGAACTTGGAACACTTGGTGGGGCTTTTTCTGTGTGTGTGTGTGTGTGTGTGTGTGTGTGTGTGTGTGTGTGTGTGTGAGTGTGTAGTTTTGTTCTACTTTATGCATCCCCTTTGATGAGATAACTACAGAACAACATCTGAGGCACCAACTCCAGGACTGGAGATTGAGACCGACACCCAAATTATTAAGACTGAAACTTCATTGCATATAAACTTGGAAGTTTTTTGTTTTTTGTTTTTTGTTTTTGTTTTTTTTAATTTTCTATTTTCCATTTTATTTTAATTCAATTTTATATATAGATATTTCTTTCATTTACTTATTTTTTATTTTTTTTATCTTTGATTTTCAATCCTCTCTCTGTCTCTCTAATGTCTGTTCAGCTTACTGTCTATTAGTACACTAACAATCCCTGTTTATACCTTTGAAACTCTCTTGTCTGATACCTTGTTCTGCTTTCTCCCTCGTCTGTATATTTGTTTTCCCCTTTTCTTTAACTTCTTGCTTTCCATCTCAGCTCACCCTTCCATTCTAAATATTACCATTGTTATTATTACAAGCTAGAAAATACTTAATTGCACACAGTACAGGGACAGTAACAACACCAACGACAATGACGGGAAGACAGAAAAAACAGGGAAACCAGTTTTCCCACAGCAAAAAATTAGTACAGGAACCAGAGGGGAATGAAGAGAACAGAAACTCAGATCCAGACTCCAACAAAATGAAGATAAACTATGCCAAAGGACCCATTGAAGCCCACAAGAATAATTTAAAAGGAGATATACTACAAGTACTCAATGAGAATTTGATAGAGATGATACTGGATAGGGTCAACCAAAATGTACAGGAGACACTCAAGAAATTCCAAGACAACAAAAATAGAGAATTTGAAAAAGCAAAAGGAGAAATAAAGGAAACCATAGAAGCACTATATAAACACCAAAGTGAAAGAGGGAACACAATGAATAAATGGATAAATGAACTCAGGACAAAAATAGACAACATTAAAGAGGAAAACTGCCAGGATATGGAAAACCTCAGAAAAAAGAACGAAACAGAACTGCAAAACAAAACGGAAGGCCAATCCAGCAGAATAGAACAAACAGAAGACAGAATCTCAGAACTTGAAGATGAAATGGTAATTAAAGGAAAAACCGAAGAACTATTAATTAAACAACTAAAGACCTGTGAAAAGAAAATGCAAGAACTCACTGACTCCATCAAAAGACCAAACTTGAGAATCATGGGCATCGAAGAAGGAGAAGAGGTGCAAGCGAAGGGAATGCGTAACATATTAAACAAAATAATAACAGAAAATTTCCCAAATCTAGAGAAAGATATTCCCATACAGATGCAAGAGGCCTCCAGGACACCAAACAGACCAGATCAAAATAGAACTACTCCACGACATGTCATCATTAAAACAACAAGTTCAGAAACTAAGGAAAGAATATTGAAGGCTGTAAGAGAGAAAAAACAAGTAACATACAAAGGTAAACCCATCAAAATCACAGCAGACTTCTCAACAGAAACATTAAAAGCAAGAAGAGCGTGGGGTGTGATCTTCCGGGCACTGAATGAAAATAACTTCAACCCCAGGATACTCTACCCAGCAAAACTATCATTCAAAATAGATGGAGCAATAAAAGTCTTCCATGATAAACAGAAGCTAAAACAATATGTGAACACAAAGCCACCACTACAAAATATTCTGCAAGGGATTCTGCACACAGAAAGTGACACCCAATTTAACCATGAAAAGACAGGCAGTACCAAACCACAGGAAAAGAAAAAGCAAGAAAGTAGAGAGTAACCTCAACTTAGGTACACACAATCAAACCTTCAAACAACTAAGACAACTAAATGACAGGAATCACCACATACCTATCAGCACTAACGCTTAATGTTAACGGACTTAATTCACCCATCAAAAGGCACTGCTTGACGAAATGGATTAAAGAGGAAGATCCAACAATTTGTTGGTTACAGGAGACCCATCTCACTGACAGAAATAAGCATAGGCTTAGGATGAAAGGCTGGAAGAAGATTTACCAAGCCAATGGCACCCAAAAACAGGCAGGAGTAGCAATACTTATCTCTGACAAAGTAGACTTCAAAACTACATTGATCAAATGAGATAAAGAAGGACATTCCATACTAATAAAAGGGGAAATAGACCAAGAGGAAATAATAATCATCAATCTGTATGCACCCAATGTCAACGCACCCAATTTCAGCAAAAAGACCTAAAAGCATATATAAACACCAACACAGTGGTTGTGGGAGACTTTAACACCCCATTGTCATCAATAGATAGGTCATCCAAACAAAAACTCAATAAAGAAATCCAAGATCTAAAATATGCAATAGATCAAATGGACCTAGTAGATGTCTACAGAATATTTCATCCAACTTCTACACAGTACACATTCTTCTCAGCAGCCCATGGAACCTTCTCCAAAATAGATCATATCCTAGGGCACAAAGCAAGACTTAGCAAATATAAGAAAATAGAAATTATACCGTGCATACTATCTGACCACAATGCAGTAAAAGTAGAACTCAACAACAAAAGTAAAGACAAAAAACATGCAAACAGCTGGAAACTAAATAACTCATTGCTTAATGAGCAATGGATCATCGATGAAATAAAAGAGGCAATTAAAAAGTTCCTGGAAGTCAATGAAAATGAAAACACAACCTACCGGAACCTATGGGACACAGCTAAGGCAGTCTTGAGAGGAAAGTTTATAGCCATGAGAGCATATATTAAAAAGATTGAAAGATCCCAAATCAATGACCTAATGATACATCTCAAACTCCTAGAAAAACAAGAACAAGCAAATCCCAAAACAAATAGGAGAGAAATAATAAAAATAAGAGCTGAAATCAACAAAATAGAAACCAAAAAAACATACAAAGAATTAATGAAACAAAAAGTTGGTTCTTTGAAAAAATAAACAAGATTGATAGACCCTGGCAAACCTGACTAAAATGAGGAGAGAAAAAACCCAAATTAGTAGAATTAGGAATGCAAAAGGGGAGATAACAACAAACACCATGGAAGCCCAGGAAATCATCAGAAACTACTTTGAGAACCTATATTCAAATAAAATTGAAAATCTAAAAGAAATGGACAGATTTCTAGATACATATGATCATCCAAAACTGAACCAAGAGGAAATTAATCACCTGAATAGACCTATAACACAAAATGAAATTGAAGCAGCAATCAAGAGTCTCCCCAAAAAGAAAAGTCCAGGACCTGATGGATTCTCTGCTGAATTCTATCAGACCTTTAAAGAAGAACTGATACCAACCCTCCTTAAACTCTTCCATGAAATAGAAAGGGAAGGAAAACTGCCAAACACATTTTATGAAGCCAGTATTACACTTATCCCAAAAACAGGCAAAGACACCTCCAAAAAGGAGAACAATAGGCCAATCTCCTTAATGAACATTGATGCAAAAATCCTCAGCAAAATAATGGCAAACCGAATTCAGCAACACATCAAAAAGATTATTCACCACGACCAAGTAGGCTTCATCCCAGGGATGCAGGGGTGGTTCAACATACGAAAATCAATAAACGTAATAAACCACATTAACAGAAGCAAAGACAAAAACCACTTGATCATCTCAATAGATGCAGAAAAAGCCTTTGATAAGATCCAACATCATTTCATGATAAAAGCTCTAAGAAAACTAGGAATAGAAGGAAAGTACCTCAACATTATAAAAGCTATATATGACAAACCTACAGCCAGCATTATACTTAATGGAGAAAAACTGAAACCATTCCCTCTAAAATCAGGAACCAGACAAGGATGCCCACTATCTCCACTCCTATTCAACATAGTACTGGAATTCCTAGCCAGAGCAATTAGGCAAGAAGAAGGAATAAAAGGAATACAAATAGGTAAAGAAACTGTCAAAATATCCCTATTTGCAGATGATATGATCCTATACCTTAAAGACCCAAAAAACTCTACTCAGAAGCTTCTAGATATCATCAATAGCTATAGCAAGGTAGCAGGATATAAAATCAACATAGAAAAATCATTAGCATTTCTATATACTAACAATGAGCAAATGGAAAAGGAATGTATGAAAATAATTTCATTTACAATAGCCTCAAAAAAAATCAAATACCTAGGTGTAAACCTAACAAAAGACGTGAAAGACCTCTACAAGGAAAACTATACACTTCTGAAGAAAGAGATTGAGGAAGACTATAGAAAGTGGAGAGAGCTCCCATGCTCATGGATTGGTAGAATCAACATAGTAAAAATGTCTATACTCCCAAAAGTAATCTACATGTTTAATGCAATTCCCATCAAAATTCCAATGACATTCATTAAAGAGATTGAAAAATCTACTGTTAAATTTATATGGAAACACAAGAGGCCACGAATAGCCAAGGCAATACTCAGTCAAAAGAACAATGCAGGAGTTATCACAATACCTGACTACAAACTATATTACAAAGCAATAACAATAAAAACAGCATGGTACTGGCACAAAAACAGACATGAAGACCAGTGGAACAGAATAGAGGACCCAGATATGAAGCCACACCACTATAACCAACTTATCTTTGACAAAGGAGCTAAAAATATACAATGGAGAAATAGCAGCTTCTTCAACAAAAACTGCTGGGAAAACTAGTTAGCAGTCTGCAAAAAACTGAAACTAGATCCATGTATATCACTCTATACCAAGATTAACTCAAAATGGATCAAGGATCTTAATATCAGACCCCAAACTCTTAAGTTGATACAGGAAAGAGTAGGAAATACTCTGGAGTTGGTAGGTATAGGTAAGAACTTTCTCAATGAAACCCCAGCAGCACAGCAACTAAGAGATAGCAGAGATAAATGGGACCTCATAAAGCTAAAAAGCTTCTGTTCATCAAAAGAAATGGCCTCTAAACTGAAGAGAACACCCACAGAGTGAGAGAAACTATTTGCCATCTATACATCAGACAAAGGACTGATAACCAGAATATATAGGGAACTTAAAAAACTAAATTCTTCCAAAACTAATGAACCAATAAAGAAATGGGCAAGTGAACTAAACAGAACTTTCTCAAAAGGAGAAATTCAAATGGCCAGAAAACACATGAAAAAATGCTCACCATCTCTAGCAATAAAGGAAATGCAAATTAAAACCACGCTAAGATTCCACCTCACCCCTGTTAGAATAGCCATCATTAGCAACACCACCAACAACAGGTGTTGGCGAGGATGCGGGGGAAAAGGAACCCTCTTACACTGTTGGTGGGAATGTAGACTAGTACAACCACTCTGGAAAAAAATTTGGAGGCTACTTAAAGAGCTAGACATCGATCTACCATTTGATCCAGTAATACCACTCTTGGGGATATACCCAAAAGACTGTTACTCCAGAGGCACCTGCACACCCATGTTTATTGCAGCACTATTCACAATAGCCAAGTTATGGAAACAGCCAAGATGCCCCACCACTGACGAATGGATTAAGAAAATGTGGTATCTATACACAATGGAATTCTATGCAGCCATGAAGAAGAACGAAATGTTATCATTCACTGGTAAATGGATGGAATTGGAGAACATCATTCTGAGTGAGGTTAGCCTGGCCCAAAAGACCAAAAATCATATGTTCTCCCTAATATGCGGACATTACATCGAGGGTAAACACAACAAGGGGATTGGACTTTGAGCACATGATAAAAGCGAGAGCACACAAGGGAGGGGTGAGGATAGGTAAGACACCTAAAAAATTAGCTAGCATTGTTGCCCTCAACGCAGAGAAACTAAAGCAGATACCTTAAAGCAACTGAGGCCAATAGGAAAAGGGGAACAGGTACTAGAGAAAAGGTTAGTTCAAGAAGAATTAACCTAGAAGGTAACACCCATGCACAGGAAATCAATGTGAGTCAATGCCCTGTATAGCTATCCTTATCTCAACCAGCAAAAACCCTTGTTCCTTCCTATTATTGCTTATACTCTCTCTACAACAAAATTAGAGATAAGGGCAAAATAGTTTCTGCTGGGTATTGGGGGGGGGAGAAGGAGGGGGTGGAGTGGGTGGTAAGGGAGGGGGTGGGGGCAGGGGGAAGAAATGAACCAAGCCTTGTATGCACATATGAATAATAAAAGAAAAAGGAAAAAAAAAAAAGCACTCATCTCTCATCTGGTCTCTGTCAGCCAGCCAGTCCTCCCACCCCAGTCTCAGTATCTAAACTGAGGAAGCCCCCTTGGCCTAGGCTAAATTGCAGTGCAGGCACCCCCCAGCCCCTCATCATTCTAACGGGGCCCCCTTGTTCCTGGCCACACCTTCCTTTACTTCCTGACACATGCATGAGATACAGCTTAATTTCTAACAAGAGCCAAATGAAGATTCCGATATAGAGAAAACTTCTTGCGGTAGTTACCTCACAGCAGCTTCCAGAAATGGCTGTTCAGAGGCCACAGTGCCAGGCCCTTGGTTGTGAAGTCTTTAAAGGCTGCCTCTTTGTCTCAGCCTGTGAAGGAATGCATTTTCTCCCCAAATATCTTCCAACTTGTCTAGACTCCTAGAGACAAGACCCAAGCAAAGACATCCTAAGGAGATGAAGGTATCCATTCCTCACATCCAGACCAAAGATTCACTTCCTGTCTCAAAATCAACTCTGTCCCTCCGTGACTGACAGTGGCAGGCTCCACATCCTTGTAAACAGATCCTTACATTACAGTGTCAGGAGAACAGTCACACAGAATGTCACCATCCTGCCTGGAAAGTGATGCACTCACCAGTGGTGGAGGGAGAGAGGGCTGGGAGACTGAGGACATTGCAGGAGTTGTTCTTTTAAATCCCTTACTTCAAAATTACTCAGAATTTTTAGTTTTGCAAGTTATCGGTTTCAGTCTTGATCTTAGGACTATTTTATGGAGCTTTCTGCAGGATGAAGTGAAAGTGACTCCTGTGTATCTTTTCCAGACTATGACCATTCCAAGAAGTCACATACTACAAGACACAGGAGACAAACAACAGTTGTAGACATTCTAAGTCCTTACTTGGAAAAGAAAGTTATTTTTTTCAAAAGAAACATCTTACAGAAACATTATTCTGCATACTGCATAGTTGACCTTTTCCATAATCATACAGAGCAGCTTATCTTTACAGCTTCTCAAACACCTCCTCTTCTAACTATGACCTGTGATTTAGATTTACACAGTTGAAAGGCCCATGCAATAATTTTCCTGAGTATGGAAATAATCTACATCAACACTGTGTTCAAGTCTTAACTTCTAGCAAAACAGAAACTGCTTACAATTTTGAAATGAGCTTTCCCACAATTTCTGTCACTCCTATGCGTGTTTCTGAGAGCTTGGGACGAAATGTCTGCCAAGTTCAATATCAGTGTAACATGTGCTTTTCAGTAGTTCCCTTAGCAGTCTCTGCAAGAAGCTAGTCCAAGAATGGGAACTCAGCCCTTTAGTGATAGCAGTAGAATCACTCTCATATAATTCTTCATGAATTTGTGCTTTTCCTCTGTATACTCAGCTTTTAGAAAGCATCCATTCTGATGTCAGTTGAAGAATTATAATAGCAAACACCTAATAACACTTCTCATGTAGCATGTGCCCCGTATATGTCCACTTAGTCTTCAGAACATCATGACATTTTTACTACACACACACACACACACACACACACACACACGTCCTAACACATTCTCTGTATATGCCAGAGATATTAAATAACTTACCCAAATCATACAGAAAGTAAAAATAGCAGAACAGAAATTTAATTTAGAAAATTTGTCTCCAGAGTCTATCTGGATATTATACCACTTTTCATAGGTCCTCAAAGAGTGTTTCAGCCATGATCTTGTCTCATTTCTGCGTGTGGCTTCTTAGTTATTTTAACATAAATTTACAGTACAGCATTTTAGATGGAACATAAATAAATACTCCCTCTGTCCTCTTTGTTGTTTACATGATTGGTAGCACCTTATAGTAGCTACCATTTGTGGAGCTCTTACTGTGTCCTAGGCACTAAGCTAACTGCATGTGATGAATGGTATCATTTAATTTTCACAAACCTATGAAGTAGGTGCTGTTATTGTCCCATATTTTTGCTAAATAGGCAGCTGGGTCCCTGAGAAGTTAAGTAACTTGATGAGGCCACATGGCTGTTGAGTTTGAGAACCAAACTTTGTGCCAGGTGGATAAAGTCTATATGCCTTTGCTCACAGTGCTGTACCATCCCCTGTGTAGTAATTGCTTTATGTAAATATAAGATTGGATGCAAATTGGCATGATAAAGTTACTCAAATTATTTTAAAAGATGAAAATTCATTTTTTTCATGTAGGAGAGTCTCAGCCTTTTTCGCTATAACTTATTTTTAAACCATCTAATATATCATGTCTGAAATGAAGAAGCTAGTTTTATGGAGAAGAAGAAGACAAACGATACCTTGACTTCCATCTTCTGAGGTATAAGGACTCTGTTATTAGTTTTTCCATTTTTGGATTCATCTCATGAAACCTGAGATTGTATTCATTACCTCCTCAGCAAGAGCCACAAGCTGCATGCACACGTGCAGTCTGTATGAAAACTGTTGTTCTTTGTTTTATAATTTCTTTGACCCAGGATTCAACAAACAGAAACATGTTTATAAGATTGCAGTGCTAATTTACATGAAACTGGGAATCTTTCCGAACTAAAACATTAACAAAGGGAATATTTGGAGAAGTCAAAATAATATCTATACTGCTGCTATGTTTATAATACCTTTATCTTCACAAGGTTTTCTTATCTGAAGAATTCAAAAGACTTTTATGTTTGAGGCTTTTTAACATTACAGAGAAGGCTCTCCAACATAAGGCAACAGAGATGTGCATAAGAAAGTACTGTGTTCAGTGAAATAGCCCACTATAGTGAGAAGAGCATCAGCGTCAAAGGCAAGACATTTAGGTGACATTTACAGAAAGAAAGCATATCAAAATCTTACAGTTATTTTTGTCACAACAGGATTGCAGTGCTTGGTTTTACTTGTCTAAATTGGCTGCAAGAAAGCAGTGAGAACAAACCAACAGTTTCAAAGAACCACTTTTTCCAAATGGTTTATTGACATACACATTCTGTACACCTGATACTGTTTCCTTAGGATCCATAAGGTCACCATGATTACTCACTGGAACATATTTTTGTCACTTAAGGACTAGCACGATAGAAGACTGGGCCTCTGCTCTTTATCCTTCCTAGCTAGCGTGGTGCTCAAGATGTGTCTTTAAGTTTGGGATACTCACACACATACACACACACACATCACCTGGACTGGTTCTTTAAAAACAAATAGTGTTTCATACACTAGTGCTGGCAGTACAGTTACTACAGCTGCTTTGGAAAAAGTTTGGCAACATCCAAAAAAGCTGAATGTTAGTTTGCCCTATATTCAGCAATTCTACACTTGGGAATAGCCCTGACCAAATGCATACATGTTTCACAGGATGGCACAAATAATATTTCAGAGTGGCTCTATTTTTAATAGTCCCAAACTAAAAATCATTCAAGTGTAACTTCAAAAGATGAATGAATAATTTTTGCAATTTTCACACAATAGAATACCAATCAATGGTAAGAATGAACAACTCACTCCATCACTGATGGATTACAGCAATGTAAAGTTGAGTGAAAGAAGACAGACACAAAAAGTACATACTATGATTCACTTTCTATATGGTTTGAAAACAGGGAAACCTTATCTATGGTGATGTGAGTGAGAATTTCTTATCTATGGTAAAAAAAGATGACTGGGTCATGAGAGGGTTTCTTGGGTGTTAGTGATGCTCCAATGCTGAGTTGGCTACGGGGCTACACAAGGGTGAAATTTATTGAAGTGTAAACTTATGACTTTTGTATTTTTCTGCTTCTATATTATCTTTCACTATAAATTTTCATTAAAATAATTCTATATATGTATGTTTATAAAAATTTTATATATTCTTTGTCAGATTACCTCACAGTAGGGTTTAGCAATTTGAGGACTGTTAACATTTGGGGGCTAGCACAGTCTTTGCCATGGGAGGCTGTTGCATGCACTGAGGGAGTTTGAGGAGCATTCCTCACCACCACCAATAGATCCCTGGTGCAACTCCTTCCCAATTTATAATAATCAAATATCTCTAGACATTGTCAGATATTCTCTAGCAGGTAAAATTGTCCTCAGGTGAGAACCACTTCCTTAATCTAACTTGAACAAAAGTATCATATTTTATCAACATTATTGATCAATACACCATCCACATCAGTTTTCTGACCATTAGTTAAATGCCAAGAAGAATTTTAATAATTGTCAGATGGAATCAGCCTAGATATTAAGATACTGAGTCAGCCACATCTAAGAAACAGAATTACTCATGTTGCATATGATGCCTATGGGAACAAAGGAGATTCTGAAAATCACCTCAAAACTACTTGATAATTAGAAAAATAATAAATCATATATGTGCCTAATTAAAATATCAACATTTAGAAAGATGAATAATGGGGAAGGGGCAGTAGATTAGATGTAGGATAATCTTCCTATGGATCATTGGTCACGAATGTGGCAGGAGGTACAGAGGTCCAATGTAAAGGAAGGATTCTTCCCAGCATGGTTGAATCCCCTTTACTTGACTTACACCAAAATCCCAAACCTGTTCCTGTTACTCTGGCCTCCAAAAAGCAATAATGTAGGGACATAATTGCCCTGCCAGATGTGTTCTTGATCTTAAACCTCTCCCTCAGTAAACTCATTTACCACGGCCTAGCTCTTTTGCCTAAGATGTCAGAGAATATTTTATAAGAGTGATGTCCAGGACAAATATAATGCAAATCACCTATGCATTATTCAAAGTAAAAAGAGACAAGTGAAAATGATTTTGATAATGTATTTTCTTTAACATAGCAAATTCCAAATTATCAACCCTTTCAATACGCAATTAATAGGCTGTATTATTAATGGGATTTTTTTGTGCACCTACATTAGTGGGATATTTTGCCTTCTTTTTTTAACCCTAAGACATTAAAGCCCAGTGAATAATTTACAGTAACATCCCAGCTCAATTCAACCTGGTCACATTTCAAGCATCTGATAGCCACATTTGGCCAGTGGCTACTATCAGGACAGTGCAGATTTATAGTCAGCAACAGGAGAGATACTGAAGATATCTGGGGAGAACATATCCATATGCAGGGAGGCACATGGTAGATATATACAGTTTCTCACAAAAATAGAGAACAAAGTTGATAGCTACTTGAATGCTCATATGTAGCTTTCACTACTAATCTTTTTTGTAATTTCCATTACTGTTTTTCTTTGATGCACAGAGAATTAGAAGGGTATTTTAAACTTTCAAAGCTCATTTGGAAATAAGATACTGTATTTTTTATTGATTTTTAATTTTATTTAAATTTTCCCTATGTTACACAAGTCCTTGCTTGTTGAGTTTGTTGAGCTTTCCTTCTTGGCATAGAACATGGTCAATCTAGAACATGAGTTCCACACATTTGGAAAAACATCAATGCTATCAATTAAATTGTTCAGTTATTCAATATAAAGTTTGCTAAAATCTATTATTAAAGATTTATTCCTTTTGGGTAACTTTGTTAGTGTTTTGTTTCTCATGTACTAAACTACATGAATTGCTAGGATTTTTTTTATCACTTCTAAACTAAAATATGACAATTTGGTGTTTCAATCTAGTTTTGAATTTTTACATTCATTAAAGTTTAAGATACTTAAATCTTGTTGATGAAAAATAGGATCTTGCTACCTTTTTTTGGGTTGGTCCTGAACTACATTCTTTTGCAGCCTTTACTTCTAGAGTAGGTGGAATTACGTGTATGTACCACCACACCTGTCGTTCATTTAATAACAATGTATTGAATTTTTATACTAATGTTTCTTGCGTTAAAGTCTTTTTGTCTAATAATATTGTAAACATTAACTTTTTGATTGTCATTTGTTTAAAAACATTTTATATATCTCAATTTCTATGAAGTACAATATTTTTATCACTATGGTTTAGGTATATTTCTATTAAGAATATTTTTGTAGTTAAGTAATTTCAACCTAAAAGTGTTTCTTTTAGTGGTTGCACCATTTAAAATCATAGTTGATGTGATTGTGGATGTGCTTGATTTATTTTTGAAGTGTTCTACTGTGCTTTTCTAGTCACCATGCTATTTTTTTTAGTTTGCTTTCTTCTTTTCTTGCTTTCTGTCAGACTAATCATCTTTTCTTCATTCACTTCTTCTTTCTCTTAATAGCAAAGTTACACTTACATCTACATGTATGATAATTTTTCTTAAACCATTATTATGAATTCTTTGGCTTCAAAAGAAAGTTAATTAGTAATTCCATCTTCCTCTAAAATAAATATTCTTAAAATACTGTATGTCTAATCACAGCCCCCCTATATTACCTTATTTCCGTCTATTATTTTATTTCCTACCTAGATTTTTGATATCCCCAAATTGCTATTGTATTGTTGGTTGTTTAAACATTAAACACTTTGCTGGTCTACTGATTTGTATGATTTGCTGATCGTTTGCCCACCAGAGGTTATTGTATTCCTTTTTGTCCATAGGGGCTAATTATCTTGTTTCTCAAGTTCAGTCTTCTGTAGAGCTGTCATTATAACATTACAGTCTTCCACACCTTTAGTTCTTTTCTTTACTATGATACTTATTCTTGTTTATTATTCTACCTGGATGTTATTTTTTTTGAAGACATAATTTTCATACCTCTTTTGTGTACTGTCAATCTAATTCTGGTTTCTTTGTAAAAGGTCTGCCTTTTCTCTTTCGTTGTCTTAATTTTTTTTTTAATGTTGTGCTATATGGGTTACATTGTGGCATTTACAAATATTCTTACACTGTATCAAATATAGCATACTTGAATTCACCCCCTCCATCATTCTCCTTTTTCCCCCCATTGCCCACTATTCCTGGAATACTTTCAACAGATATCATTTTTCCATTTTAATGCATGTGTGCACATTGTTTACACTATATTCGCCCTCCCATGCCCTTTCCCCACCACCTTCCCCCTCACACTGCTATCTTTGGCTCTAATGTTCTGAAATTTCCATAATGGGCCTGGCTATTGGTTTGTTTTACTAATTTTACCTGTTTTTAAAGTATCAATTCTTAGAAATTTGTAGCCTTAGCTCTCAGAATATTGCTTTGCAATGATGCCCTTTATTCTTTTATGATGAAATTCCTCTAAAAATATATTGAGTATTATTTTATCCTCCATGTTTTCTAACTTCTGTTTTCAATCTCTTCTCTTGTACTTCACTCTGGTTAGCCAATCATCACATTCACATATTCATTATTTACTTGTGGCTAAATAGTCATTTGACAAAAACCACAAAATCATATCAATAGATGCAGGAAAATGTCTTTGACAAAATTCAACATGCTTTCATGATAAAAGCTCTTAAGAAATTATGAATAGAAGGAGCATTCCTCAACATTATAAAGGCTATATCTGACAAGCTTATAGCCAATATTATACTGAATGGAGAAAAACTGAAACCATTTCCCTAAAATCAGGAATTAGGCAAGGATATCCACTCTCCCCACTCTATTCAACTTAGTGCTGGAAACTTAGCTTGAACAATAAGACAGGAGAAAGAAATGTGAAGGATTCAAATAGGAAAGGAAGAAATCAAATTGTCCCTATTTGTAGATGGTATGATCCTATACCTGAAAGACCCTAAAAACTCAAACAAAAAACTATTTTATCTCATAAACACTTTCAGCAACATAGCAAGATACAAAATCAATACACAAAGATCAGGATCACTTCCATGTACAAGCAATGAACAGTCTGAGAAAGAAATCATGAAAACAATACTCTTCACAATATCATCAAAAAATTAAAATATGTAGGAATAAATTAAACAAAGGAGGTGACCAACATATACAATGAAAACTACAAGTCACAAAGAAAAAAAAAATCAATGAAGATATAGGAAGATGGAAGGATATCCTATGCTCATGGATCAGCAGAAACAATATTACAAAAATGTCTGTACTACTGAAAGCAATCTATATGTTCAATGCAGTCCATATCAAAATTAGAATGACATTCTTCACCAAGTCAGAGAAGTCAATCTTAAAGTTCATATGGAAGCACAAAAGACCACAAATAATCAAAACAAAACTGAGCCAAAAAGCAACCCTGGAGGTATCACAATAACTGACTTCAAACTATACTACAGAGACATATTAATAAAAACAGCATGATATTGTATGCACTCTTTTTAATGCTTATTTTTCCTTTAAGAAGCTAAGAGCTGGGCGATGGTAGCTTATGCCTGTAATCTAGCTACTCAGGAGGCAGAGATCAGGAGGATCATGGTTCAAAGTCAGCACTGGGCAAATAATTCATGAGACCCTAGCTCGAAAAACCTCGTCACAAAAAAGGAACGGTGGAGTAGCTCAAGTGTAAGAGCACCTGCCTAGCAAGGATGAGGCCCTGAATTCAAACCCTAGTGCTGCCAAATAAATAAAATAAAATAAAGATGTTGGGGGCCTGAGCTAAGATGTTAGGAGGGACTGGGCAATTTGGCTGTCCAATTAACAGCTGTTTGGCCTTCCTTGGGGCCTAACTGCCTCAGCAAAGGACTACCAGCCAAGCAGCCAACAGAACTGCCCTCTGCCAGCCCAGCTGCTTCAAACACTCCACAGACACTTTGAGGAAGAACTGGACTATCACAGCTGCTTTCTGATGAAGCACAACTCAGGCTCCTGAAGGCACAGGTTGTGTTGGACTTTTGCCATCAAAAGCCTTGGCAAACTCTAGATGACCCTGCAGCCATGTCCACCCAGACCAGAAAGAGCACTTCCCCTGCTGGCTCATTAGAAGACCTGTGACTAGAATGAACGTAGTCCTTCATTTGCATCTAGAAACTGCCTTGGTTGGTGCAGACACGCTCGTTGCACCCTTTTCTTGCTATATAAGCAGGCTATTCAGTTCACCTTGTGAGTCGGTCAGGAGTCGCCCTCCTGTGCTGTCTCCTGGTTTTCCAACATTAGGCCCAATAAAATACTTTTCTTGGAAAAACAAACAAAAACAGACGTGAAGATCATAGAATAGAAGACCCTGACACAAATCCACACAACTGCAGCCATCTGATTTTTGACAAAGGTGCCCAAAATAGGCACTGGAGAAAAGATAGCCTCTTCAACAAATGTTGCTAGAAAAACTGGATTTTCACCTGCAGAAGGCTGAAACTAGATGCCAGTCTCTCACCTTATACTAGCATCAATTCAAAATGGATTAAAGGTCTTAATGTAAGATCTAAAACTGTGAAATTAATCCAGGAAAAAATAGGGAACACATTGAACCACATAGGCATAGGGAATAACTTCATGCATGGAGCTCCAATAGCTCAGAAATTGAGAAAAAGTATTGATAAATGAGACTACATGAAACTGAAAACCTTCTGCACAGCAAAGGAAACAGTCACCAGACTGAAGAGACAGCTTACAGAATGGGAGAAAAGCTGTGCCAGCTATACCTCTGACAAGGGATTAATAACCAGAATATATAGGAAGCTCAAATAACTAACCTCTCATAGAATCAACAACCCACTGAATAAACGGGAAAATGAACTGAACAGACAATTCTCAAAAGAAGAAGTACAACTGGCCAATAAACTTATGAAGAAACGCTCAACATCCTTGGTCATAAGGGAAATGCACATCAAAATGACACAGAGATTCCACCTAACACCAGTCAAAATAGCTATCATCAATAACACAAACAAGAAATGCTGGTGAGAATGTGGGGGAAAAGGAGTATTTCTACACTGTTAGTGTATATATATATATACACTGTTAGTATATATATATATATATATATATATACATAGTGGTTGCACTATATATACACATACACCATGGAGTTTTATTCAGCCATATAGGAGAGAATGAAATTATGTTGTTTGCAGGGAAATGGATGGAACTGGAGAATTTCATGCTAAGAGAACTAAGCCAAACTCAAAAAAACATCAAAGGTCGCATGTTTTCTACCATATGTGGAAGCTTGACCTATAAGTTAAATGTACATATAGAAACATATATGATCATGTATACACATACAAACATATATATACATATATTTGTATATTGTATTACTGAGTCTGCCTGAGGGGGCTATGAGAGGTGGGAGAGAGAAAGAAAATGTTAGAGAATGAAAAATATTGAAACAATCCATCTATATATGAATATAATATAATGCACTATAATGCATGCTATTGAATATTAGGGGAGCATGGTGATAGAGAATGAGTAAGAAATGGAGGGGAGGAGGTTAATTTGATAAAAGAACAATACATACAGACCTGACATACCAAGGCAAAAACTTCTTGGACTATCAATGTACACTTAATTTAAAAAAATGAAGGGAAGGAGGGAAAAATAAATCTTTCGGGGGTGGGTACCAGTGGGAGGGAGATAGGCACAAGGAAATGGGGAATGAAGATATGTATGGTGGGTGTGGTTTTTATTCATATATGAAAATAGAAGAATGAAACCTGTTGAAATTGTTCTAAGAAGAGGGGAGGAGGGAAGAGAGAGAAAGATGTAGGGGTAAATGTATCAAAGACATATTATAAGTACATATGTAATATCACAGTGTATCCCCCTGGACAACTATTATATGCTAATAAAAACAAAATAATAGTCATTTGATATGTCAATTTCATTTCAAATTTTAATTAACAATACGTTCACTTTTTAAATTTGTTCTTCATCATTCTTGGTTTATTTCATTGGACTTTTACTTTTGATTTAACATGTTCATTGGCATTTGAACCCAGGGTCTTGTGGTTGCTAAGCAGGTGCTCTACCATTTGAGTCACTTCCTCAGTTCGTTCTTGCTTTAGCAATTTTTGGATAGGATCTTGCTTTTTTCCAAGGCTGACCTTGGACCATGATTCTCCTACTTATGCCTTCCACATAGCTGGGATTATAGGTGCACACTACCACCCCTGGCTTTGATTTAGCATCTTAACCACTATCAATATACTAATTTTATTTTCTGCTTAAAACTAATGTTTTATTATTTCAAGTTCTTTGAGATATAATCACTCTACTACCTATTTGTGAACATAAGTTTGATAATGTTTTAGATCGTTTGTTGTTTGTATTGTGACGTTTTCTTTACAGTTTATCACTGAAAACCCATGTAGCCTGGGCTATAGGAGTGTTTTTTATGAAGAGTTTCTTATTTGTTTCTACAAGAACCCTAGCAGCACCAGCAGCCAGAAACCAATGTTAATGCTTTGGTTTCTGGTTCATGGTCTATGTGGGTGACATAAACTCAGAATTCAAACCCATTTTTTGACTTTTGATCTCATAGTGAGATTTGCATACCCCTTTCCCATCTCTTTAGGGGAAAACTCCTGTCTTTTCCCTATTCCACTGGGTAGATTTTGTCCAATCTGAAAATGCAGTAATTTGTGGATCTCAACTTTCTGAAGGGATCTCACTATGGAATGCCTCGTTAGAAAAGGCCCAGTGTTTTACATTTATTCCTAAATGCAAAGAAATTGAAGCTTCCTTTTTTCTCTAACGTCAAAGCTATTTAAATGGTTTCAACTTCATGAGGGGATTTCACTGCCAAACATCTGACTTGAAAGGGGCAAATGTTTTACCTGTGTATCTCAGGTGAGGTGAAATGAAAGCTCAGCTTACTGTTATCACCTGATAACTCTTACTCTACTCTCACCCCAGAGCAACCACAGATTCAACATGTGCATACAATTTTTATTTTCTGTCTCTCTTTTTAATTTAACATTCATCTATGGTTTAACAAAGTGTTGTGGTTGTTCTTACACTTTATTGGGTAATTCTAATTGCCTGAATAGCTTGGTCAGTCATCTTGTTAGAATCCTAAAAGCTCTTTGAACTTTTTCCCTACTTCAGCATTCATGAGGGCTAAGATATACTCCTATCCATAATAGTTGCTGTTTATGCAATGAATTATGTCCATATGTGGGACATAAATTCACCAAGACACCTAGGACAGTTCCTCTCAGTCTTTAATGGACTCCTCATTCACCTAGAAAATCTCATTAAAATGCATTTTCCGGTTCAGGAAATGAAACATAATGCTAAGGCCACTGGAACACTGGAGGCTGATGGCTCACACTTAGAGGAGCAAGACCCAGTGAGCTTCTGAGACGTTCTCTTTAAGGAGGCATCTCCTGGCAAATGCCTGCCTGTTCCATTACTCTTGATAACCACATCAACCTACTGAATACTACTGTTTTTCATTTATAATGTCTTTAGTTATTTTCTTAAGATTTTCATGTTGTTTTCTGATAATTTATACTTTAATATCCCACTTCTAACTTGCTGAAGAGAATTGCAAACATTGGCTGTTCTGCTTATTTTCTGTGTGGCTCTTTCCAAAAATTGCTTGGACTAAGTAAATGTTTAAAAAGATGGTATCTATAGTTTCTTCCTTCCCAGTATTGCCTACTCAGGAAGGACCACATAGAAGGCACTCAGGACATGATTTCTGATTACTAAAAATGAGCTAATGTGTATTATCCAGAGATGGACTCACTGCCCTTGGTTTTGTTCTAGAGTTTTATAAAAAAAAGAATTGCTTACCATCAGAAGAAGTGTGCCTGTCCATTACCTATGCTGGGCAATTTAAAAATGAGGCACAGTCTGGAGAGGAGACCCTGTGGAGAGTAAGTCTGCTCTCCTCAAAGATTGTCTGTCTCGTGTTGCTCAAGGTGAACAACATTGCCTAGAGTATAATAAATTGCCTCCTAGCTGTAATGTTGTTTAAGGGCACAGTTTTGAGATTACTGGCTTCCTAACTCTCAAACCTGGTTGGGAACAAAATCTCAAGAGACTTTAATGGAACTCTCTTTTCATATATTCTAATGTACTTTACTGACTGTTCTTATAAGAAGATTAAAATGCAGAAATAGTTTTAGTATACAGAGCTGAATTTGGGCATCCAAGAATCTTGTCTTGTCTATCCCTAAAGAAGTGTTGGAATAGTTTTTTCACCTTTTCCTCACTTCATCACTATGATGAGAATCTATAGGATGGGATAGTTTTAAAAATTATACAGCTCATGTATATAGTGTACACACATACACACACAACCACAAAACCTCTTGGAAGAATCCATCTAATTTAAGTTGTATTTAGAACAATTTAGTGCCATATGCTACAGAAGGTGGGGCTTAGTATAATAAAGTAAGTAGGCATAAGAAAAGTTGGAACTGGGTTCTCAAATTCCCAGAGGGACACAGTTGGATCAACAAACTTGAAAGTCTGAGTCATCCAGGAGGTTCTCTCCAACCAAGCTGCACATTTTATTCCCAGGATCACCTCACATGTGCTTATCTCTTTCGTGTCCAATTTCAATGTTAACCTAAAGTAACTGCAATAAAAACAGTCCGAATTCTTCCCAGGGAAATAGTCTGAGAAGATTTCATTCACCACAGAGGTACTCTGGGCTATATTAGACTTGCATTATAGTGGTGCAGACTGCACTTAAAGATGTCCATTCTTAAACTAAACTAGCCAGAAATGGATTACAATGTAGTTGGCTATATTCTCTTACTCCAGTCAATACTTCAAGTTGTTTTATTATATCCCCTCTCTCCCACTAGAAATAAATTGATGTTCTATAACAAATTGTTCTTAAAAAAAAAGAAATAGAAACTTTAAGCAGCACGCCATTTTTCAAGAAGTGAGTGCTCTCACCGGAATTAACAAAGAATGTTAGTTCCTCTAACCTAAAAATTAACCTATTGACCTTAATGCCTTGGCTCCAAACAACCTGGTAACAAGAACAAAATGGAACATGGGCACGTGGATGACTACCAAATATCACTTTCATTGATAGTTTTTACCAAAACCCTTAATGTGGAAGATAGTCGAGTAATTGATGAAAGGTAATTTCTCTCATCCCACCAAATGGAAGATCTTGAGAACTGGAACTTCCCAGAGGTGGAGAGCCACAAGAATGAGAGATTTGAATGTACAGAGAACAAATGGTTGCTATGTTATCAACAGCAGAGAATTCTGTGTGCGGTAAACTCTGAAGTCCTGACATCATTCAGCCCACAAGAGAACAATTTAGCAGTAGACTGTAGAGAGAGCCCCATTGTGGTTCTGTGCTCTAGAAGTCAGGGATGTGTCTCTTTTTATTTTGTTGATTTAGTTTTTTTATTTTTGTCTGTTTCTATTTTATCCACCCTACCTAGCACATAATATGTAGTCAATGACACTTGACTCAGCTTACGGAAGGGAATGAGGAAAGAATTGAGACATTTATCAGGTTATGCATTGAATTTGTTGTTTCTTATTGATGGAGCAGCATGATGTCCTCTATTTTTAATTTTACAAAGCTGCTGCCATTTGTTGAACATTACAGTGTACTCTTGACTGATCCTTTATCACCATATGCCCTAGTCACCCATTGCGGTCTGAATTGGCAGTTACTCAGTGTATCCCAAGTATAACTTTGTGACCACAGGAGCCAGTGTTTTCTGTAATTATGCTCCTGGGCTGTGAAATCTGTTCCCTGTTGAGATTAAGAGAGGAGCATCTGTTGCAGAAATTAGGTTAAAGTGAAGGAGGTACACGTATTTGCTGAACTCTTTAATTTTTACTATTGCTGTCATTTGATTTTATTCACATCACCACATAGCAAAGTGATAGCAATTATAATAACAAATCACTCTTACATAATTTTACCAAGTGCCAGACACTCTTTAATCCTCACATAGCTCTATTGGAAGAAGTAAAATTGGCTTTTCTGTTAGATGAAGAAACTTAGGGTTAAGTAGCTTCACCATTGTTGTTAAGCCACAGACCAAAATCCAGTCCAAACTATTTTCTTCTAACACTATTATAAATACAGTTCAATTCCACATATAAACATATTGTATTTATATGTGTATGTGTGCTGAATGTATAATATGTGTATTAAAGTAGATATCAGTATAAATTTGAACAATGGTATTTTATAGCAATATAGAAACAATCATACAACAACCATCACCTCCATATTCCAGGCATTATATTGTCTTCTTCATACATTGTATCTTAATACATATAAATGAGATATGATTTCACAGAGTAGATTATTTGTTTGTGTGACACTTTCTGAAGGTATCACCCAGTAAATGGCATTGACATAAATCAAACCCAAGCTCATTCCAAAGTCAACTCTTAGAAAACACATATGTAACATGATACTTAAAAATATCTAAGGCTGGTTTAAAAGGGGTATGAGTTTGACAATGACAAATTGGGACATAGTTTAACAAACATATAAACTCAGGATTTAGTCTCAGATTTCTTCCCTTCCTTTCCTAACCCCAGGACATGGTGTCTTGGAATAGTCTAGATTTAAAAGTATTTAAAACCTGGAAGATTTTAAAGGATTTTTATAGTGTTTGTATGTTTTAGTTGCTTTATTGAGATGTAACTAATATATGATAAATTGAATGTACTTAAAGGATACAATTTCATAAATTTGGCATATGTGCACACTTATAAATCCATGGCAATATATTTATCACCCACGAAAATCTCATGTGACCCTTTTAATTCATTTCTCTCACACCTCCCATCCTATTCTATCATCCTCCCAACCTCAGGTAATCTGTAATCAGCTTTTTGTTGCTACAGGTTAGTTTTCTAGAAAT
This sequence comes from Castor canadensis, assembly GCF_047511655.1. Lineage (NCBI taxonomy): Eukaryota > Metazoa > Chordata > Mammalia > Rodentia > Castoridae > Castor > Castor canadensis. The sequence continues at coordinate 78,877,797 of NC_133388.1, read as the reverse complement.
GTGCATAAGTAGTTTTTGTATGTTTTCTTTTATTCAATAAATTACTTTGAGTTATTAATCTTGTAACATGTGTTAGTTCACTTTCTTTAATGCTGGGCATTATTCCATTAACTTGATATATACCAAGTTACTCACTCAATCATCTGTTGATGGGTGTTTGAGTGATAGCCAATGTTTTTTTTCCTGGTATTACATCTGTATACTCTTCTAGTTCCTGCTGGTAGATATTGGCTAGGTCCTATAGTTTCTTCCACTTTTAGTAGACCTAGCACTTTGTCCTGGGAATACTGTGACTTTATCCTTGCTACTTGTCTGAAGCTAGATGAAAGGTAAGTGGGAGATATTCTGGTCAACACATATTAACTTGCAATCCACATACCACTCTCCAAGATAGGGAGGAGTGAAGAGGCACTTTTGCAAGTTCAGAGGTTCACGATGAGTAAGGGAAGCATGGAAGACATTGAGTTGAGACATATTCACAACCTAAAATCTAACCTGCCCATGATCCAGGTCTGAAGTTGGTGTTGACCATAATTGACTGCATTAAGCCAAGGTAGATAGATATTTTTTTCCTCATCTTGAAGAGTCACTGATGTGCTGCTTTTAGGGAGGAGGAGCATAACCTTTGGCAAGACAGCTCCCTTTTGCCAAGGTCAATCATTAGGAAATTACCCAATTGTAAGCTATCAACAACTGATATTTCTGTCAGCTGAGGAAATGGTATGCTGAAGGCAGGATCTGAATCACACCATAGCATACACTCTCATGTATCTAGTAAGTGATGACCACAGTTGTACAAACTGAATTGTCCCATCTTATGTCCTTAGTCATTGCCTCCTGCATCTTTGATGCATCTTCTCCTTTCTATTACACCCTAACTGCCATAGTACAGGTCTTCAATAACTTTTTACTGGACTAACATGATATTCTACTCTTCCTGACTCTTCTCTGCCCTGTTCAGTCTGGCCATGATAATCCCTCTAAAGTGCAATTCCTCTGTATACCATTCATGCATTAATGACATTTCATTGCCTATCCAATAAATTCCAATGATTCAACCTTCATCTAGTTTCCACCTCCTTTAACAATTCTATATTTATAGAATCTCTCATCTTGAGCATAACTTTAAGACAAATTCTAAATCAAGTAAAAGTTCCCTATCCTTCAATAATTCTGAAGATTTCTCACATGCTTAATCATATCTGGAAAAGTCTTTCCCTTTGATCATAAATTTGATGAACTCCTACCAACTCTTTAAGACCAGCTCAAACTTATGACACCCTTAGCAGTTTGGATGACTCTATGCCTCTATGCATTGTGTAACCCATCTACCTAGTATATACCTGTATTAATGATTTAGCATATTCATTATATTCATGTATTTATTTCCAGAGGTCAACCATATCTGATTCATCAGTAACTCCTCAATGCATGTCATTTATTTGGTGTTCATAAATGTTTGTTAAACAGATTAATAAATTAATGAGTATATCAGCAAAGCAATGTTATTTTCTTCCTTTTCCCTTTAGCTAAGTACACTTTATATGTTGCATGAAATCTTTATGAAAATACAATGAATTTCATAGGCAGTTAAATATATTATTTTTCCAGATCTATTTCAAAAGGCTTGGTGTTTGGTGCTCCTCTGTGATAGAAACTTAACCTTTCCGCATCTTCAGTTTTTCTTTCCCTCCCAGCTTCTAGCGGCCTTTACAACAGATACATAAGTTAGTGGAGCAAGTGAAATAGGCAACAAGTAAATTAGATAGTAAGAATGAGGTCAAGAAGAGAAAAACACTTATTGCTAATGCCAGCCATATCACCACACATCTTAAATACCACCACACTTGTAAAATCAGTAAAGCAGACAGAAATGCAGTTTCCAAATGCGTTTTATCATCCAAAGATAACCACAATTTTTCTTAACATTTTTCCTGACGTTTATAAGCATTACATATTTTATCTTTACAAAGTGTGCTGCATCCAATGCATAAAGTTCTATAGCTTGCAATGTTAATTACCATTTTACCATGACCATTTCCATATAATATCCAAACATGAATTTAAATTAACATATAATTTTCTTTTGTAAAACTTTGTGTAATCAACTCTTGCTTTTTTAAGCTAATGTAAAAAAATTATATTGAGAACAAGATGGCAGCTTTCTAATACCTACTAGGTTAACTCAAGTTTGTCCATTATTATCTGAGATACACAGAATTAAAAAGGACAGAGAAATGTTGAGTCTAAACACACAGTTCTCACGAGATTTTTCTCCCCACAGAAAGAATTTATTGGTTAGCATTTCATTGATATTAAATACTGAAGAAGATTTTAGCAAGTTACCTAAAGGTCTTAAATTAAGGGTTGATTGATTAATATTTCTGTGTAACTTTTCCCCATCTCACTTCATCAATACAGCACTTCAGGCCTTTTCTCTCCTGCGTCATTATGCACTGACCTTTCCATTGTTAATGCTTCTATTCTATGCCCGACTAGAGAGAATTTTTTCCTTCTTTTTGGAGATTAGCTGTGAAGAAAATTTATGTGACATTCAAAAGAATTATTTCCAACCTACCCTTTCAAATGCCTTTCTGACATCTAATGATGTAATTGAACTACATTAATTTTAGGAAGCATCTATATTTGCATAATAAAAAATTTGATTTTAATGTACTTCAAAATATGCATTGCTTCACAATGAATGCAGTATTTTTTTGCAAAAGATTCTAAGCCACATTCTACTCTATTAAACTATGCATAGCATTTTATGATTATTATAAAACTTGACCTACGTCAACATTGTAAGGTTTATTCACTCTGATCCTTTGTCAATATGCAAATTTTTTCACTAATAGTCACTTGATATTGAGGACACCTAACATGACCCAAAATATTTTTCTTACATGTTATATACATTATCCAAGCCTAAGCGTCACTGTAATTGCTTTATGTAAATTTACCACTTTAGGATGATGAAGACAATTATATAAGTAGTGATTTATTTGTACCATGTAAGTTAGGATAAAAGTAAGTTTAAAAAAGTTCATGTTTCTTTATTGGTAGTACTTCTTGGAGTGATTACAGGAAAATAGAATCAGAAGAAAGAAGAATAGGCAAGATTTGCCTGAATTTTAAAAAACATGCAATTTCCCATTTTTCACCCACTATTTACCAGTGAACCTTTTCCTTCCATTACAGAACTGGTTATACTAACTAGAGCATGTCTTTACTATCTCAAACATCTCCAATTTCTAGTATTCTGTTTGACTTTTTATGGATTCCAGTTGACATGGTAAAATATTGTGAGGTGTAGGACAGAGAAGTAGACTGAGGCACACTAATGCGGGAGTGGGAGGGTAGCTCTAATGTGTAGCAGGAAAGAGATTTTTGGTTGTGTCCCCAATAGCTGTGTCCCCTGCCTCCATCTCAGCTCATGTAGCAAGATTTCCCCAAACTTAGTTTGGGGAAAAGCTTAATATGCTTTTCTCTTCTCTCCTTGGAGGACTGACCATCAACATATAGTCCAGATCTATGGCTACTTCCATCTCTGTTGTTCTAAGTCAAGCCACCATTGTTTCTACAAGTAATTATAACAATAGTCTTCTAATAGGTTTCGGGGCTTCTATCATCACTCGCTAGAATCTATTCTTGACACAATAACCAAAGTTCTGCTATGAAAACGTAAGTCAGATCCAGTCTGATTCCCTGACAGCATTCAGTAAAAACCAGAAATAAGAATGTTATCACCCTCTTTTCTCCTCAAGCCTTATCTCCTAACAAACTTACCATTTGACTTGCCTTTTTAAGTCCTCAAATAAACCAAGCATGTTCTCATCTCTGTGTCTTTAAAATTATAGTTCTCTCTGCCTGCAATGTTCTCCCACAAATATTTGCATGGCCTTTTCAATTCATCTCTTTTAAAGAATAAGTGAATGAATCTGTAATGTTAAAAAATTATGCAGCTTTTTTTTTTGTATGAGCAACACTGATATTTGTGATGGAGTAGACGAACCGGTCTGTTTAACCATAGCACTACGATAACACAAAGCTCTAGAATAAGCCTACGTGCCCAACAACTGATAAGTGCATGAAGAAAATTTGGCATACATACACAATATTCAGTCGTAAAGAAGAATGAAATTGTGTCATTTGCAGGAAGATGGATGGTAATAATAATACCAATAATGATAATAATAATAACAATAATAATTCATGATTATATAAGAGGAACTATTTGGGGGAAAATTAGTGGGAGGGGAAGGGGAAAAGGAAAGGGTGATTGGGATGAGTATGATAGAAGTACATTATATATATATGCAAACAATGACAATGAAATAACAATGAAATCCACTAAATATGCTTAAAAAGGGAAAAGAGGAAAGGGAGAATAGGAAAGAGTAATAGAGGGGGTAAATTTGATCAAAGTATGTTATATATATACATATATGTATGGAAATATCACAAGGAAACCCCTTTGTACAATTAATATATGCTAATAAGAAATGAAAAAAGTGATCCAAATGTGAATTTAAAGAATATTTAGGAAAGTGAAATTAAAGAGAAAAATACTGAGTATTGTATTCTTAACTTAGGAGTAAATAAATGGGCTAGGTGTAGTGGGTCACATCTATTATCTCAGCTACTTAGGAGGCAGAGATCAGGAGAACTGCATTTCAAGGCCATCCCTGCAAAATAGTTAGCCAGACACCATCTCAACATAAGCTGGGCACCGCTTTTCCCCCTGCATAAAGGGGGAAAAGTGGGATGATCGCAGACTAGGGCAGAAAATGATGAGGCCCTGAGTTCAAACCCCACCAAATAAGAGAGAGAGAGAAAGAGAGAGAAAAAACAGATCACAAGAGACTGAAAGATAAATATCAACAGGCTCTGTTTTCCTCTTCATTCATACAATTCACTGTGGTAAAGAATCATTGCTAGGATGCATATTTTCTACCTACCAGTACACTATAGTTTCTACTACCCCTGGCATTTTACATCTTGTGCCACACAATAAGATATTCAGAGAGCCATGCATTGGTCTTGGGGCTGAAATTATATCTTCAAGGTTGAAATGAAATGAAATTTGGCTAGATTTCTTTGTTTAGGGCTTAGAAGAAAAATCTGATAAGCTGAGTATTTTCCTTCTTGCAACTTAAGAAACCTCGTCCAAAATGGCTTCGGCTTTGCTTCATTTTCTAAAAAAAAAAAAAGTAATAATAATCTCAGGCAGAAAGAATATTATGAAATTGCTGAAAAAACATGAATCACAGTTGTACCCTTTTCCATATCAATATTCCTTAAGAAATTTAAACAGTTTTAGTAAAATGTCTATACATCCCTCTGGCAGAAAATACCCAAACCTTCAAGCCATCTTTCACGAATAACTTCTAAACATTCAGCAGAACATTTTCATGTGTGAGACATTCTTTAAAGTAAAGGTCTAAAGACAAGAAAGAAAAGCATTTTGCTTCTGAATAAAGGCATTGTTATTTTTGTGTTCCTTCTCCCCTACTCCCACTGACTCTTGTTGATTTGACACTTCAACTTTTAAGAGAATACTTTCAAGCATGGTTATAAATGTTCTTGACTTTTGAAAAAGTTACAGTGTACTCAATCAATTGTAACATCCTTTTTTCTCTTACAATACTCTAGTTCATAGGTCACCCCATTAGCACAGAAAAATATCAGAAGCACATACTTGAATAACTTTTCGGAGACATTAATAAATAAAAACAAACTTGAGGGCCTAAGTATTCTTATGAAAAACATTTTGGTGAATGCTAAAAATAGCATCACTGGGATTTCTCTCAGTGGTGCCTTCCTTCTTCCATATTTGCTTTCAGTCTTCTCTGCAGTATTATGACAAGGGGAAATATGTTTCAGAGTTATTATGGAGTAAACTTGCTCTACACATTTCATTTTATTGAACAACTTACACACAAGTAGGTAAATTTCCACTTTCAGAGAGCTTTAATAATATAGTTTCTCTGTAAAACTTTTATGGTAGTGAGATCATTCAGTATTATCAATATTTTCATCCACATTCTAGGAAAGCTAAAGTTGCTGTTAAAGTAACAATCTGAAGGAGGTATGCACCATGTATTCACTGGTATGTAAGTTTCAGTATGCCTCCTACTAAACGACCTGGAAATTTATTTTTCTCTCTTCAGCAAATCTGTTATATTGCTATTCCATTAGCTCATAATTGTTACATCCTCTTAGTTCTATTACTGTTTTTTCAAATATTTATTTGTAGTGAATGTAAATAGAGAATACCTAGATGGCGCTGCAGCCAAGAAACATCCAAAATAACTAGAGGAACTAAATAAATTAAGATGACTGTTTTCCTAGCTTTATATATATGTGCATATATGCATTTACAAGTATGCACACATACATCTACATGCATACATATTATATATTGTATTCATACACACACACAAACACACACAGATACTTACACATACACACAAGTATTTGGTCAAATCCATAGTAATTTTAAAGATGGTTGGAATGATGGCATCACTCCTAGAAGTCAAAAACCAAGGAAGAAACATAGACCACCTACTAGGAGGAATTGTGTTTGTGACTAATTACAAATCCTGTAAATTTTAATAGTAACAAACTCAGTTGAAAAGCTACCAAAGAGATTGAGAGATTCCAAATGCTTTCACTTACTGATTTTGAAAGAGTTAAAATTTAGAGAATCAAGAAAGAAGCTGAATATTTTTAAAAGGGTCCTATAAGACAAAATGAAATTTGTGGAAGTTTTCCAGAAAGAGCTTGTAAAATAAAATTTGAGTATAGACATGATCTTTATGGTTTATACTACATTTTCTTCCTCCTTTATCTTCATTTCCTTGGTCTGTTAATGAGTTTTTCACTTCTCTTAAATAAGAAAAAAATATGCTTGTCTCTTATTTCTTCACTTCCAATTTAGCCAGAAAGGTCACAAAGACATTTTAAAATAGTACTTCTTTATACTGTTTTAGGGATGTTAAAATCTAAATTCTCAAAGGTTCTGCCAGAATCATCAGACTTTTTATTTGATGACTATCTTCAAGAAGAAATACCATTTCCTTTTTTCATTTCATTTTTATGCAAAGGAAAGAAAGTGTCAGAGAGAAGCAGGTTCTAAATGGTCTAGGTTAGCATTCTGCCCAGACTACAAACACTGACACATGATCATTCATTTCAGTTATCAGATCACATTCAGAAAGGGGTCACACAGTTCAAATATAGTCTTTAAAATTAAATCAGAAGGTTGTCCCCATTTCAACACTTTCTGAGAAGAATTATATTGTATCCTAGATATGCGCTGATCCATCCTGTCTGTTCAAGCTTCTTCATTTCTCTCTCTGGAGGTATCTCCATTCTGGAGAAATGACTGCAGACTAGGTATCTTCCCTGATCTTTTTCTCTCACCTCTGAAATTCATTCTTTGGCTCTGATCTGAGGATGGGCACATTTAATAGGATAAGGTTAATTAGAGTGAAGCTTTTGAACATCTTCCCTAAAGATCTTTAAATCCTCCAACTGTAGTATAAATAAGTGATTAATTTCTGTCTTCTCTAGTTCACCATCTGGATGGCTTACAACTTTTGGCTCAAGTATGAGTTTGAAAAAGAAGGTTTCCCAGTGTCTTCTTTGCTTTGGTTTTATTTTGTTTTTTCCTGTTTCCTTGATAAAAATTTCTAATTGCATTTATTTTGTGCTATTGTCTCTGCCCTGTGACACAAATGATAAAAATTGTCACAGGGAAATGGAATTGGAATCATGGCTGTACTGTCTCTGGCACTTCTAGGCTGAAACTGAAGTTGGTCAGCTTATACCATTAGCTATGTACAGTCATCCTATGGGCAGAAAAAGTGAAAGCCAGGGAAAAGGGAAGGACAGTCTGTTAAGTTCCTACTATTCTGAGTTGTGACCTCAATTTTATATGTGCTATCATATTTAGTTTTTGCAACAACTCTTTGAGTTAGATGATCTGCACATGGTAACTGAAAAAATTAAAGATCATACCTGATTAGATTCCTAAGACAATAGCATGCAACCATTATTTCACAAAAATAAAAGAGTTGTTATGAACTGAATATTGGTACTCTCTCCAAAAGAAATTGTATGTTGAAGCCCTAACTCCCTATTTGATAGTATCTGGATACAGGTAAGGCTTTTGAGATGTAAATACTGTTAGATATGTACATGAGAATGGGGGGCACATAATAGAGTTAGTGTCCTTATAAGAAAGGGCACCAGAAAGCTTCTTTTCTGTGTCTCTGCTAAATGCACAAAGAAGTCATCTCGGGACACAGTGAGAAGACAGCTGTTTGCAACACAAGGGAAGAGTCTTCACCAGAAATAGGCCATGATGGCATCCTAATATCAGACTTTCAACCTTCAGAACTGCGAGAAAATAAATTTCTGTTGTTTAAGCCATATAGTCTTCGTTTTTTTTTTGTTATGGCAACCCAAGCAAACTAATACAGGGATTTCTGTAGTGTCCTATTTAGAAAGAATTGTGAATCATCTGTGAGACCAAATTCTATTACTGAAAATACAGAAGCCAGTAGAGGGTATATATAAAGTATTTTTAGTGAATTTAATGTCAGGAAACTAATAGAAATTCTCAGAGACCAGAAGTTTGCAAGGAAGAATAGAGAGAGATACAAATGGACAGAGCAGGATTTTGTTCTCAAGCATCTGCTAATTCTTGATGGCCTAGAGATAAAGTTTAACAGTGTGAAAGTTCACTTGCAATCTAGGGCCACCTAAAGAGGAAGACCAGACACCAGAGAATTAAGATCAGACACTTAAAAATAAAGCCAACGACCTAGAAAGGAAACTAGAACACACTTAAAACACACACATACATGCACACATATTGATGGAGATCTTAAGAATACCTGTCTTTATCTTGCCTCTGAATGAAAGAGGGAAAAATAAGTTTCCCTGAGAGTTCCTAAACCCAAACCTACTCTTGTGCAGACAGAGGCCAGAAGTCCTATTACCCAGATAGGCTTCACAGTCCTCTGCCCAATGAAACATGAACTGAAGATGGACTTTGAAATTGTTCTGAGTCAAGTTCTAGAGGACTTGTATGGCTTTTATTAAAGTTCTGCATGTCCACCCTGGGTAATCTGTGATAAGGGCAGAGAAGCATACTGTACAATGGGAGGAGAGTGAAGGAAAAAATGGAATGGAAGGAAACACTACTAATTTCAGAAATGGACCAGATGCTTTATGCTCACTGCTTAGTTCTCACACTCACCTATGAAGTAAGCACTACCTTTAGGTCACTAAAATTCAGTGAGGGTAGGTGCACATAGCAAGGGCATGGTGGGACCACATTGCTAATCCTAATTACTTATAGTAAAACCCATGACTCATGAAAAGAATTGTACATGTAGATTAAAGCTTCATGAATGAAGCATGCATATTTCACATAGTTATCATTTAGATCTAAGTAGGCTTTTGTTTGCTTTTATTTTACTGCCATATTGTCCTTAGGCAACACTGGAAAAATCTTTTAAAATTCCAGGTCCTCAGGAAGTCATTTTAGTGGTCCTGGAAATTGTAAAAACAAATTTTTGTGAACAGGCTTTTTAAAATTGTTTCTTGGCAGGAATTGAATAATCAAGTGCAATGAATTTAATTGATTACAGAAGAATATTCTTTGAGCTGATGCAGAAACTGTTTCTGATCTGTCTGTGGCATGAAATGTGAATTGATGCAGTGACTACCCATGTTAGGCTTTGCTATTATAAGAGTCTTCAGTGGGAAAAATTGGAAATACTTAAAATAATTTGAATTGTTTTTTAAAGCAGGCCTTCCATTGTGTTAAGAGTGATTGCCTCCCTATAACCTCCCTACTTAAATCTTACCTTACCCTGTCTCTCTATGCTTAGAATTTGATTCTCTTAGTAGAGAAATGATTAAGACCCTGCCCTTGATCATTAACCTCGCCTCTGCCACTAACTAGGTGGATGAGCTTGGTCAAATTCAATCCTACTGTTTCAGTTCCTTCCTTTCTAAAATAAGGAAAATGATAATAAAATTAATCTTAATACGTTACCAGGAATACATCACGTGACTAGTAGTTATTAGCTAATATTATTAGTAGCAGTACTAATAGCAAAAATAACTTTCAGCATCTCTTGAGTGAGATGATGACACCTGACTTTAATGAAAATTTGTGTATATTATCCTTGAACTGGCATTGGTAATTCTTTGAGATTTATAGAAAATGTAAGAAATTACAAAAGCTGAAGATGATTTTTAAAAGGAAGAATAAGGAAAAGATTTTCTGGCAAGCTGGATGTATATATCTAGACAAAGACTGGAACAGTAATTAGATCTGCCTTTCATATATGCCTTTTGTCCACTCCATGTTCCTCCTCACCTGGCTGGCAGCTGGCCTCCTGTTGTAGTTTGCTATGGCTGCTACCACAAACCATGTGGCTTAGCAACAGAGATACCTTGCCTGGCAGTTCTGGAAACTTGAAATCTGAACTCAGGGCATTGGTAGAGTAGTTTCACTGGAAGGCAATGAGGAAGGATGTGTTCCAGGCTACCCTTTTCATCATGTACACAACTGTCTTCATGTTCACAATGCGTTTCCTCTGTATTTTCAAATTGTCTTCCCTCAGTGTGTGTATATGTGTCCAAATTTCTTTTCTGTTCCCAGACACTGTCACAGTAGAACAGAACCAACTCTAATAACCTACTTTGCACTTTTTCTGTTGTTGTTGTTAAGACGGTTTCTAAATAAGCACATATTCTGAAATCCTGAAGATTAGGACACAACTGAGAGAGACACAATTCCTTCTATGGCACATTTCTCTAGCCCTCCAAATTTATGTCCTTCTCATGTGCAAGATACATTCACTCAATCCTAACACTCCCCCAAGTCTTAACTTATTCTGGCATAAACTCTGAATCCAAATTTTACTTAATGTCATCTAAATCAGTATGGGTCACACTGGAGGCATAATTCTTCCTGGGGCAAACTCCCTCTCCAGCTGTGAACCCAGGAGAACCGACTGCAAACTTTCTGATTAGGGGACAGAGAGTGTCTGTATAAAGATGCATAGTGCAAACATTGGTTTACCAGGAAATCATGTGCTTTGATTTCTAGGTTTGATATTGAAAGATGGTACAAATATCTTGCTTCTCCCACAAAATTTATTTACAAAAATTGAACACAGGGATATGAGGAATGATACTCTGAAAAGCCTGGCGTATATATCAAAAAAATAAATCATCCTGAAATGTGGATCCTTAGGAAGTGAATCTTTAGTCAAAGATTGGATGAAAAAATCATAAAAGGTTACAGGTGTTGGGTATATTTTTGAATTGAATAGAAGGAATTATTATGTAATTGTAAAATACTTAAGAACTCAAAACCTAACTCACAGCCCTTCTTTCTAAATAACACAATTTCTTACAGAAAGCACTGAAACTACCTAATATACAATTTTGACCACATAATCACCCTGAAAACATTTATGTAATCAAAAGCAACCTCTGGGAATGGAAACTAGAATCTGGAAGTGAAACTCAAGAAAGATTTCATCACTGCACAATTTCAAATTAAGCACTAATCAGAGGGGAAAATTAGGTTTATTCACAGGGGCCACTCAAAATAACCCTCTTAATAATGTAGAAATTGGCTGTAGCTAAATCCCCACAAGTCTAGACACAAATACATTTAAAATACAGCAAAGCCAGTCAATATAAAATGTAGCAAATACAAGAAGTCAATGTAAAATGGATTTCCCAGATATGAGGAACATGGTTCCAGGACTGTAAGCAAACTGCTCAGGAAAAAAAAAAATGTGTGCTTTAGCAGAACTGTACACTTTTAAGAAACATTTGCTTTTACTAGTATCTCGGTCTTGAAATGCCTTTTCATATTTTTCTTTTACTAATCAGAAGCAATGTTGATCAAAATCAAAGCAGTATCTGGATTATGAGGTCATGTTTCTCAAGATAAAAAAAAAGAAATAAAGGAAAGAAACATGGGCAGCAGGGCACAAATAGTAGAAATAGTAGTCAATTTACCTAAGGGTGGCATTAAACTCATTTGGAGTAGAATTCATATATTCTGAGGAATAAATAGCATTAACTAGCTCCTCTACCCCTGTGCTCCCAGAACCTAACAAAATCCTGAGTTATATATATCTGTGATTGACTTCAATTTTCTGGTAAGGGTCTATCTTCCTGGGAACATATATCCAGAGATGAAGTTGTGACTGAACTCACCATTAGTAGCATTCTCATTTATAACATGTGTATTCTGACTCTATCCTTTCCTTTCTTTTCCTTCCCCACTACCTTTCACTCCTCCTTTTCCTTCTCTTTATGTCTCCCCTGCCTCAAGACCCTTGTACTAACATTGTTTATTCTGCAGATGGCCAGAGAGGTTACTGACCTCTGCCTTTGCTCATGAAATTTTCAAATACACCTGCTCCCATGCCTTGCAAATGAGCCCAACATCAACCTCCAATCACACTGGGGTGCCCGACATCTAGCTAGAGAGTATCTAGTCTCCAGGCAACCAGAAAGGAACGTTCTGTCTTCAGAAAAGACACTAAGTGCTCTCTTGCCCTAAAAGCTCTTTAAAGTTGAGGGGAAGAGTTTGGATTTGAGCCGAACTTTTTAAGCTGGATGAACTTCCCTGAAGATAAAGGATTTAACAAATAAAGAAGAAGCTATCAGTTCTCAGTCACCGACATCTGAATAATGCAGAAGATAATAGGGATAAATTATTGGTCTAAATATGTACTGGCTAATTTGATACCAATTAACCACATGTGGCTATTCAGATTTAAATTAATTTAATTTAATTAAAAGTTCCCTTCCTCAGCACACACTAGCCACTTTTCAAGTTCTCAGTAGCCACAAGTAGCTAGTAGCTACTGGGGTGGACAGTGCAATTGTAGGATATTTGCAATATGACAGAAGGTTCTACTGGATAGCATTGGAATGATCTACAGATAGAGAGAGGGAGGGAGAGAGAGAGAAACAGAGAGACAGAGACACATAAAGGCAGAGAGAAGAGACAATGAAAAAAGAAACTAATGATAAATAGAAACATAAAGATAAAGAGGAAAGAAAAAATAATTGAAAGAATAAAGCTGCCAATTTGAGATGGAGCATTTTCTCCTCCAGGCTCCAGACACTCTTCAAGAATCACACAAATTATATGTTAACAGGAGTATACTTTCCCAAGCACTAGATTTTAAGATGCTGTCTTGGGTCTAAGTAAAATACCTATGGGAACTACCTCCATGGGAGGTTAGAGTTCTCATAGCATTTAGTTGTTTTAACCTAAATCTACTCATTTAGGGTTTTTTTTTTTTTTTCCCTGCAGCTCATCAGTAATCATCTTGGTTCTTTTCCCCACCCACTCCTACTCTTATATCTCAGGAATAACTATGACAATGAGGCTGGAAGAGCACATGTATGAGAATTTAGAGACTGTGTCTGGTCTGACGAACCCAAGGGAACCTCAGGAAAAGTAATCAGAGTGAGTAGGGAAGAATACACAATGCAAAGTGTTCCCTCCAGGAACTTTACTTCAACAAGAACAGAGTGCGTCCCCAAAGGACATGAGTAATGTCAAATGTAACTGTTCACCATGCTTCTCTTAGATACCAAATGGGCTTTTAAGCCACATATTCCTGGGGGCATACCAATGGATTCAAAGTAGAAACTATAAATTTGTTCCCTGTCTTTCTAAGTTTACAATGAGAAACAGTGTTAGTGCTGCTGCACAGCCTGACTAATGCATACCATTATAATTCAACAGGAGTTTGCCAAAAAAAAAGAAAAGAAAAAGAAAGGATCAATGACACCTCAAAGGTTCAGCATTTTTTATTAGTTTACATGGTGACCTGCAGGGTCCAGGGCAAATATTCTAGAAGTCTCTGAAAGTATTTACAGAAGACATTGTGGAATATAGGCTTACTTCATGAAAAACCAACAAAAATAAAGATATAATTTTCACTTGTCATCCCTTAGACTAATGAGTCTATCCTTTAGCCATTTCCCCAGAGGGGAGAGCTGGTCAAGGAGTGAACACACAGTGAAGACAGAGAAAACCATCCCAATTATGCCTATGAAGAGAACTACATCAAAATTCTTCTGCTCGGCTCCTCTATATCTCTTCTTCCAAAACATTTTTGCACCAATCTCCCTTTTCCTATCACTTCTGAGGAAGAGCCTTGTGATCCACCAATTACCAGCAGAAACTTCTTATTAGAGACATACTGCTTCCTGCCACTCCTAGTCAAAATGATTTGTTCTGTTCCTCACTATTTTCAGATTTGATCTCTTAACATCCTAAATATTAAATATCTGGGTCAGGATAGGCACAGCATAGTGAAATTTTTTAGATTTGGGAATCTGCAGCCACATTCCACAGCACTCAATTCCTTGTTGTGTTTTATCACGTGTGACCTTGAACAAGTTATTTAATCTCTCTGAATTTCAGATTCCTTTTTGTAAAATAAGTTTGCTAAGAGGATTAATAAGTGAATATCTCTATACATAAAGAGATAAAACTCCTCTTTACCCCTTCTGTTTCAAAGCAGCCTTCATTTCTCTGTTGACTACTGAGCTGTCATTAGAGTAATGCAGTGCCAATGGCAGGTAGGAGTAAGCAGATTGTAGATAGTGATAGATATGTAGCTAGCTAGATAGATAGACAGACAGATAGAGAGACATTGAGGGATATAATCAAAGTCTGGCATTTATCCTTCTTCATTCATCTCCTATATGGAAAGCATTAAAGGATACAAAGACAGGACATAGTCTATGCTCTTAGGCTACTCAAAGTTTAATGGGAGACATTTATAATACATTACAATAGCTGTGATAGAGTTATACTAAATTACTTTAGAAGCACAAAGGAAGAAGTAATTAATTCTCCTCAAGGGTTCAGGGAAAGATTCATGGATGAACCTCTGCTAGCCCATAATTTTAATACACATCCAGAAACCGTTGGGAATGATGTCAATAATAAGTTGAGTGAGAACCAGACATGATATACACATGGATGACTGTTGTCCTACCATCCCACCTGAACCCTCCCAATGAACCATCCTTTGCCCTTTCCTGCTGCTGCTCATGCTTAAAGGGCTGAAACTCCTCTCTAGCTCTTCTGCTTTCAAAGCAGCCTTAATTCCACTGCTGAGCAGTGAGTAGTCTTTGGACCCATAAGGAGCTACCTGTGCTGCTGTATCTGCACATACACACATATATGTGTACATACATATGTGTATACATATTAAGTAATTTACGTAGATATATATTAACTAAAGATGCATACATGTGCATTAAGTGCCTTAATGAATGGCTCCTTTTTAAGGCTCAAGAGGATAAACATAATTATAAGACACTTGCTTATTGTTTATCATACAATGCAAGCTATAGCATGCCATGCATAGCACGGGCACTTCTAGAACAAAAAGGAAAAGGTGAGGGAGGTTGGGTTTGTGATGTTATCTTTGGCCGAGGTCACTGTCATGAAACTTGAGAAATAAACTATGAGATAATCCCAAGATTCCCCACCTGTAAGCCTTATTACCATTAAGAATCAAACAAAAAGGCAAATAGAAAAAGAATGACTATCAGATATGTAATCTATGAGCATTGAGAAGCCACATTCTCTCAAAAATGTCTCACTGAAGATCTAGGCTGTCTCCCTAGATAGAATATAGTTTTCTGTTTAGGGATCATGAACTTGATGAATTGACCTTGTTTAGGGATCAGGAAACCCACATTCTAAATCAAGCACGGCTACAAAACTAGTTGGTGTCTTGGGCCATTCATGATTTAGACTGAATTCATCCCCAGGGGTTAATGTATTAGGAGCTTGGTCCCCACTGTGGTGATATTAAGAGGTGGTGGGACTTTAAAAAGAACAAGCTACCGTGAGGTCATTTGTCATTTTAATGTAGTATGCTTGGAACCCCAGTCATTCTCTGATTTCTGGTCTTGTGATGACACAATGCTTCTGAACTTCCAAAATTGGCTAAATAAACCACTTTTATTTATAAGTTACCCAGTCTCAGATATTTCATTGTAGCAATACAAAATGGACTAACACAACACCTTTTGTTTTCCTATATAATAAAATGAATGGAATGATCAGTAAAATGACTTCCAACTCTGATGTTATTCTGAAGACAGAAGGCAATCATTCCTGGGAATAGCACCCAAATTGCATCTTCTTTGCTTCTGTGTCCCTCTTTCCAGCCAAAGTATCATTATTTCATTGCATGGACAAATAATAAAAATCACAGAACCACTTGGGAAATCATCTTGGACTAAAGATTTGAATTAGTCAGTTCAGAATACCTTTGCATTTACTTTTTTATAAATAGCCTGAGGAGATGATATAAAAGAAAGGAATTTCCCAATGAAATTTTGTCAAAATGCCGACAGCATGGATGTCAGTTGATTGGTCTTGCCTAGTGAGTCTATGTGACTGACACAGAACTTGAGTATTCAGAATGGTTCACTGGGACGTTTCAAAACTGTACACACCAACTCTGATTTACGACTAAGTATATTTCCTGGGTATGCTAGTTCAGTAGAGAGAGCTTTTATCTCATATGAGTTTTACAGAGACCTTCAGTTCTCTGGTAATATTACAGTCAATCTACAGATGGTCTTGAAATCCTTTTGACCTATATACAATGTGTAAATGTATGGGCAATTGGAACATACAGCTTCTATATTGTGCACCTGTGCCTCTTTCTCAGTGCCTGAAGTCTACAGAGTAAGGAGAACTGCCAGTGAAACCAGAGTTTTAAGACCCCAGTCACAAACTCCCAGAATTCCATATTTCAGTACCAGACACTCTCTTCTACAAAGAGAGATAGTGAAGGGCAGAGAAAAAAGATTTAGTCCAGGACACACTGTGGAGAGACAATGTAAGCACTCAGCTCATCTTTAGCCATCTTCAGGGCACAGACATGAACTTTAGCCTTTAAAAAGACAAATAATTAAGCAGGGGACAAAGGGTATGCATAGTTAAATAGTCCTAGAACAGTTGTTATTGCTGTCATCACTTGAGTGGAGCAATCTGTGCCAACACGTGATTACTCCTACCCCAAGGTGCAACCTCATCATTACAGGTAATTGTCCTCATTTGGAGGACTGGTCTGTCCTGCAAGGCTCTGCTGTTCCTTAGGGATAGTTTCAGTTCCTTGTCAGAAAGATATTATTGATCAGTTCTGCCCTTCCTTGATTTCAAGATGACTGGAGGAGAGAATAGCTCAGAGCCAAGGAAAATATGTACAAAATGGAGACAGAAATTCCAAGCTTTTCTACTGTTTTTAGTTAATTTGTGGGTTCAAGTAAGTAGTCAGTGCTTTTCAGCAAAATCAGTTTAAGGACCTCTTACAAAATCGGACTTCTTAAATCCCAGGCCTGGGATTTCACATGTCAGGTTTGCCACAAAACAAACAAACATGTTTGGTTTGCCACACACTAAATAAAGAGACATGGCAAAGGGCAAAGAAAAGAGGTGTTTTACCTGACAAACACATGTCATAGGAAGACAGCACTTGAGTTCATCTTCAGACACCTTCAGGATACAGACATTTATATATGAGCTACATCTTTAAACAAGGAACTGGGGGCAGGGGGAGAGAGGTAAGCATAATTATTAAATAGTTTGGGTCAGAGTATTGAGGCTGAAAGCTAGGGACAGGGACTTGCTAGGCAGGTAAGGTTCAGGAACGGGACCCAATGGAATGTACCTTTGGCCAAGATCAACAGGGCACAGAGAATCTTGAAACTACTCCAGCCTGCAGACCACGTGTGACTGAACTCCAGAACCAATCAGAAATGGACAGA
This sequence comes from Castor canadensis, assembly GCF_047511655.1. NCBI lineage: Eukaryota > Metazoa > Chordata > Mammalia > Rodentia > Castoridae > Castor > Castor canadensis. The sequence continues at coordinate 78,859,926 of NC_133388.1, read as the reverse complement.
AAAAGCATACATGGCAGATGATTTGAACAAGCCAATGGTATTGGGTCATGGTGGGCTTCCCTTCATCTGGGGAAGAAGAATTTTTATAAAACCCCCAACCAAAAGAGTCACAAGTGACTCAGTCTCTTTCTGAGTCTCATGGATGTGCTGTCTGATTTTACTTCAATAAACTTTTTCATCTGCCACACTTACTTGTCCAGGCTTATCATTCTTGACCCTGGACAAGGACCCGATGAACTCAAAACCAGTATCAGTATGACCTACTTGATCATTATGGAGGGATTCCTGAAGTTATTACTTCTGTCATTACTTGAGTGGCACATTTTTTTGTCAGAATACCCAACTCAGTGTTGCCTGGTAGGTGATCTGTCCAGAATTTTTGCTGTTCCTCTCCTTTGGGGCAGTTTTGGTCCCTTGTCATAGAGATGTTATTGATTAGTCCTGTCTTTCCTGGAACCCAAGCTGATAGCAAAGTGACTTCAGGAGAGAATGGGTCAGAGCAAAGGACACAAATACATAATGGAAACTGGGGTGCTTAGGTTTTATCCTGTCTTCAGATAATTCATGGGCTCAAGCAGGGAATCTGTATTCTTCAGCAAAAATAATTTAAGTAACTCTTACACTCTCAGAAATCATTGGGGTACCCATGGTAGCACACTGGCCCAGATAATGCTTTTGTGACCACAGGTTCTGTCAACCAACTCTAAATGATGCTTTCAGAGTTTGACAAAATATTCATCCACTTCTTTACTACAACTTGACACTCATCAGAACTAGGCCAATGGAGGTTTTATCTATTTTAGATTGGCTTTGCTATAACAGTAATCATCAACAACAAGGACTATGATTGCTTCCATTCTATGAACACCTACTATGTTCTTTGGTGGGAATCAGTTGCTTATCAGGTAGAATTTTAAAATATACTTAACATTTTATTTTCATCTTGACCAAAGGTAAGGTAGACTTCCAGACTCTAAGCCCCTGACCTAACTTTGCTTAGAGTATTTAATTTAGAAAATGTAAAATTAAAAGTTCTTTCTCTATTCTTTTGAGATGTAAATGTATTTAAAGATTTCTTGCATGTTCTACAACCCAGGAATGTCTTTCTCAAGGTCCTGGGAGCCATCTCTTTGAAATGTGAAACTTGAGGAAGATAGACCTTTATTTCCCAGTTTCTGGGGAATGTTTGGAGCCCAAGTTTGGTGGGTGCCTTTCTGCCAATTGTAAAGTTATCTCCTGTCCTGAAGATACAAAAAGGTCACAGTTTCCTAGGTTGAATCTGTTAGAAAACACAGATGGCACATGATACCCCCATACTGGCATTTCAGATTCCCTATGATAGGCAGCAGTTAGCCATGAGTGATGGATGAAGCAGAGGAGTAGATAGATGAGAAGACAGGGAAATTATGTTATTTATAATATTAAAATTGCGAGCCTTGAACACTGAAACAAGAAAGTAAAAGCAAAAAAGCCAGAGCAACTAGCTGCCCCCTCGCATCTCCTTTTAGATGTTTATCATACAAGAACAAGGCTATAGTATGCACATATGAATAAAAGAAATTAAAAAAAAAACAAAGACCAAGGCTATCTACATTCCAGGGCTATCTACATCCCCACCTTTCTCTTGGAGATGTTAACAAGCTCCAAGTTCCCTTGGATGGGTAGAGGGACAAAAAAAATGAAAAACATGTCTAGCAAATGGAAGTCCAAAAGCCCTCCTTTTGTTCCTCTGTTTTGAGTAGGCCTGGATGACACCTCCTTGTTTTAGCACCCATCTTAGCCAACCAGATCCAATGTATTAATGACTACTTGTTTTCCTACAGCACTGAAAGGATAAGACTAAGAAATGAGGACCACCATTTTGTGTCTTTACTCCCATTTCCTGCATGGGGAGCAAGAACTGTTTCTCTTCTTTTTTTCCATTTCTCCCATTTTCATCCTTTTATACTAGATTCCTTTTCTAATAAACATTACTAGTACTTTTACTGCATTTTCATGTCTTGCTTGAATTCTTCTATTGACAGATGCAAGAACCAAGGTATTCACCAGTACTAAAATTTCTGGTAACACCTAGTTGCTTAGTGAAATTGATCTAAGTGTCTCTCCTTCATGGTAAGAGTTTTGAATAAGATCTTCCTTGTCTGTTTAAATTTGTCCTATGCAAATTTTGTTTTAATGTTGAGGTGCTTAAACTACTTTTGCTGAAAAGCACTGACTCCTTAGTTGGACCAACAAATTAACTAAATTGTAAGAGGTGCTTAAACTGCTCTTGTTGAATTCATTTTGGATTCCAGGACGAACAGAACTGATACCATCTTTATGACAATGGACAAAAACTACCCCAATAGTAGCGCCTCAGGGATGGATCACCTGCCAGGTGACAATGAATCTGGGTAACAACTCCAGAACTTGTCCCAGAACAAGACCTGAGTTAATGACAAGCCAGACCACACCTGTGACTGAGACTGTTTAGCTATGCATAACTCTATTCCCCTGACCCCAGTTTTTTGTCTACATAAAACTATAGCTCACACCTATACCCCAAAGATGGCTGCAATGGACTGAGTGCTAACTCTGCCTCTTCCCATGGTGTGACCTGGGCTGTGCAATAAATCTCTTTTCTTTGCCCTTCATTATGTCTCTTTTTTTGGTGTATAGGGACAAGTGGACAGATCTGGCATGTAGAATCCCAGGATTTTGGGCCTTGGGTGCAAAACTCTGAAAAAGACATGGCATCTCTGCCTTCATTTTGCATTTGTCATTTGCTTTTAGCTGTTCTCTTCTGTAACCACCTTGTGAACAAGTAGGCTAGGCATTTAGCTGATATTAGACAGTATAGCTAGGACAAAATGATCCCTGGAAAACTCCATTATGATCTCCCTATGACTTTGAAGGGCAGAAAGAAGAGAAAGCAGGACAGACCACAATGAGAACACTATGAGGACTAGTAGGAATTTTAAACCCCCACATTTTAAAGGACACAACCAATTAGACCATTGCGGGCATAGCCAATCAGAATGTTGCTTTCTGCACACCTAATTAACACAGAGTACAGCAATGTCCTGGAGTAAATGGATAAAAAACCCTAGATCTAGTCACTTAACTGGCAACCCTTCAGGACCCCTCCCTGTCTCATGTGGAAGCTTTGTCCTTTCTCTTAAACTTCTTGGCTGTTTGCTCACTCTGTTGTCGGTGGACTGCATTATTTGAGTTCCAGAGACAAAGAATTCAGCATGAATCAGGAACCCTCTACAACTGAGCTAAAAGAGCTGTGACCTAGCAAGCTCAGCAGACCCCATCTCACAAGAAGATTCCTGTTTCACTTGTAATCAAGGGAAGGATAGGAATGAGCTTCATGACATGTGCATGACAAGGGACTAAAACAACCACTAATAGTAGATCCTCCTCATGATAGGTAACACTTCAGGTGACAATGACTCTGGATAACAACTTCCCTGGAGCCCTTGAAGAATAAGGCCACATCTGAGACTGGGACTGTTTAACTATATATACCTCTTTCTCCCTGCCCCCAGTTCTTTGTCTATTTAAATCTGTATCTTATGTCTGCACCCCAAAGATGGTTGAAGATAGGCTGCATGCTTACTTTGCCTCTTCCCATGCATATCCTAGGCTATGTAATGAATCTGCTTTCTCTGCCTTTTCCCATGTCACCATGTCTCTTTATTTGCAGATAGGAGAGAGTGGCTGGACCTCATGTATGGAAATGCAGGAGTTTGGGCCAAACTCCAAAACTACAGTTTCAGTATCTTTAATCTTTAAAACATTATCAACTTGCCATTTTACTGGTGAGACAACTGAGCTTCAGTATGGTCCCCTGACTTGCCCAGGGTCATGTGCTTAACCGCACTGGGACAGTCTGTGGTCAGAAGACCTCCAAATTCTTTGTGTCCCACAGGAAGAATCCATCACGGGACACATGGGTATAAAAGGAGTTTGTTAAAAGTTAGGAAAGGGTAATATGAAGGGGAGCCTGGTGGAGTCCAGGTGGAATCTGGAGGCAGAGAGCATGCTAATCCTTTTCAGGTGCTTTGGGAACCAGGTGATTTCCATCCAATAATCAATAAGTGAGGCGGGAAATGGTGGTTCTTGAGACAGGTGAGGGAATGTCATTACCTGGCTCCCTTGACCTTTGAGCCAGGGGGAGGAGCTGGGTGGATTTCCATATACACCTATGTTAATTCTCAGGTGCCCCACCCATGAGGAAGGAAGTTCCCATTCTTTCTAACTTACTGTAATTACAATGGAGCTCTTAAAGTGTATGGGGGGGGGGGGAGTCTCAATCCAAACTTTCCCTAATTGTAGCCTGCCTCAATGTGAAATACAAGCTCAAACCCAGGTCAGCAACACACGCCCATTGCAGTTTACCAACTTGGTGCTGGCACTTGCTTTTCTTATAACCCATTAGAATTATTAAGTTTTTATTTCTCTGGGCTTCTAACAGTAGCTTTCATGAATAAATGTAACTGTCAATATGTGCATGTATCATCATAATAATTGTCTCAGAGCCTGGGTTCATACTCTGGAGTGTACAGTTTCTCAAATGACTGATCCTATATTCTGCTAACTCTTGTATTTCCCTAAAATTCCTGAGTCATTAATATTAAAAGTATAAATTCTCTAAAAAAAATTAGCATATCAAAACTTAACTCCTGATCTTCCTCAGCAAATGTCTTCTTCCCATACCATAACTGATGTCAAATCCATTCATCTCTTCAGGCCAAAATGGCGGTATCACTTCTGATTCTTCGCTCTCTCTCACCCCCACATCTATTCCATTAGCAAATGCTGTTGTCTTTCTCTTCAAAATGAGTTCAAGAACTTGGCTGTTCCTCTCCATATCTTCTGCTGTGATTCGCCTCTGAGCCACTAATACTTCTTACCTGGATTCTGGCAATAATCCTAACTGGGTTTCTTAATTCTACCCTTCCATCTCTTCTCAACATAACAACCAAAGTGAACCTGTTATAAAACGAATCATGTCACATCACTCTTCAATGGTCTTCCTGCCTGCTCATTATAAATGATGACTTAACAATGGCTGTAAGACCCCATATATCTGGCTCTAGGTTATCTTCCAAACAACGTATTTCCCTCCACTCTTCTGTTCACTCCACTCTGACCACACTAATCCACTTGTTTCTAAAGTGTAGGTTTATATGTTCCCAGCTTGGAACTTTACACTGTTATTTCTTTATCCTGTGTCACTCTTCCCTCTCCTTGGCAAAATTTCTTAGCTCTTTCAGCCTTTTCAGATCATCTACCTCCCATAACCAATGCATTCAGATCCCCTTTTTGTGTTGTAATGTTTTCCCATCAGCACTTATCACCTTCTAACACTATGTAATTCTTAAATAATAGTTACTATTCTTGTTATGCTTTCCTTCTTTTATCATGGAAGCTCTACAAAGAAAATAATTTTGTCTATTTTGTTTACTTACCCAAAGCATTCAGAACAGTGCCTAGCTCATAGTAGGCATTATAGGCTAACTTGGGTGCCCTGCCCCCCAAATTCCTGTATTGAACCATTAACCGTCAGTACCTCAGAATATGATTGTATTTGTGTTTGGACCGGGTCTTTAAAGAAGTGGTTAAGTTAGAATCAGGCCATTGATGTGGACCCCAGTCCAACTGGCTGGTGTGTTTCTAAAACGGTAAGCACATACAGAGAGACACCTAGGGTGGTAACAGAGATAAAATCACAGGGAAATGCAGAAGAAGAACAGCTGTCTGAGAGTTAGAGAGGACTCAGTGGAAACCTACACTGTCTAAACCTCAATCCTTTGTCTCCAGAACTATACAAAAACAGCAGTGTGTTGTTTCAGAGTGACAGCCCTATCACACTAAGAGAGTAGGCAGTCAATGAATAAAAATAGATCAGTATTTTCTGAACCACAGATTCTTCAAACAGCACAGTTCTGCATATTTAAAAATATGATAAATTACCAAGAAGCTCGGCAGAGAAGAATGCTCAAATAAATGATTTTAGAATATGGAATGGTCCACCACCCACCATTTGTATTTGAAATTGTTTTCATGTTTTTACAGAGCTAAACACTACATCATCAATTCTAATGATCACTTTTGGGGAACCAAAAATATCTAAATTATTCCACCTACATAGACACCTCCCAAAAGTTTGAATTCTCCTAGAGGTAAGAACTGGCTGCTTTGTAAGCTACTCTGAACTAGAGAAAAATATTATATCAGAAGATGACCTAATTTAGTGTACTCTGAGATCTCCTAAGAAAAGTTGTTCTCCAGAAGTACAACTTTGTTCTCCATCTGGCAAACTTTGTTTTAGCAAGTTTTATTTAGATCATCTGAACTAAGGTACAGTTGTGACTTGATTGATACTTCCAAGTGGAAACTACCACAAAGTTTCTTTTGCATTGATTGGTGTCCTCCAGCTGCCTAAAAACCCACAATGAATTCACAGTGCATTAGGGATTGCACCAGGGGTTATTTATGGGTGAGTGGTGTGCTTATTTCCACCACAGTTGTGCTATGTACATGCCAAAAGACCGAGACTCATTAGAGGATACTTCATGGGTATGATTCCCACCCAGAGTGAGCGACTATTTTTGATTAGCCTTAAATTAGCTTATCTGCAATTTATTTTTTATATAGGAAACATTCATTTGCTTTTTTTCTTAAGTAAGAATTTATCCTTATCTGTCACCACTGTCCTGCATAAATCCAGACAGAACTGCCTGTGGGCCTAAGTTACAGCTTAGTCACAAGCATTAATGGGTTGCCTGAAATGCTCATCAGTGAGGTGTGAACTCACTCAGCCTCTTATCTGGCTCTTCCACTAAAGTAAATAAATAAGCAAACCGATAAAAACAAATGGAGCTGTGTCTTATTTAAAATGTTATCTGCATTCGCTAAGAAAGAATACTGGAGAATCAGCTCTGTTGTTGAGTTGTTCTCTGTTGTAGAAATGGCAGGGCATTATGCCTGGAGAGACGATTCAGTGCAGAACAAAGCCCTGTAGAGTCTGATTGGAATTTACAAATAGGAAGCAAATGGCGAACTCCTGAGTCAGCTGGTCAACAGTCCTAGGTTTCATCACAGTCATGTGTGCATGGTGATTTGTAATGAATGGGCTAGATAGGTGAGTATAACATATGGGGAAAAATTAAGCTGAATTAAACTGCATATCTGTTCTCTGAAAAAAGTTATTTCATTTTTTCCCCAAACCAAAACATAATCAATAATAAAAGGCTTTCAATGGCAAATGTTTTTGAAATAACAAGGGAGAGAGGAAAGATGAGCAAAAGAAAATAAGTAGAAAAATAGAGGGAGTAATTCTGTATTTAAATGATTCTTAAATATAGCCTTGTCTAATAAATGCTGACTGCCATATAAGACAAAAAAAAAAAAAAAAGAAATCAAAACAGTAACAACAAAAATAAGCAAAAATTTCTTTGGATTACATTTTCTGAAACATGCGGCTTTTCTTACTATATTCTCTTTGAAATGACTAGAGTGAAGGGCTTTTGAGTGTACACATGCTATCTAGTGCATGCATTTTAGTTATTCTGTGTCTTTTCTTTCTGTTGCACTTGGGCTTCACAGATATCCCTCTAGGTTAATATCTCACTGTCAAAGATGGTGCCCCATAGGGAAGTTCAGCCACTTCTTTCAGAAGTTCTTTCAGATCCTACCACTCACTGTCAAAAATTCTGGCATCTTCTATTGGTTTTTTCCATTCCCTTTTATGTATCATCTTTTTATTGTTTTTTTTTCTTCTTCTTTATGTGTTTTTCCTCTCTCTCCTCCTGCTGTTCTTATTATCTCTAGTCCCACAGGTTCTCAGTTGTAGTTCTCTTTGTTTTCTACATTTGGTTGGTTGCTTCTTTGACTCCTTCTCTGTATCTTTAGGATTCTCTTTCAGCATTTGCTTTCCCTCTAATCAATGCCTTTCTTGTTTAAAATTATGGTAGTCTTTGGTTAGTCCTGTAGGCTATTTCCCTTATTGTGGCAGGAAGGATGAATTGCCTTCTGCATTTCCAGCAAACCTAAAGTGTTGCCATGCATCAGCCTCAAGATGATTTCATGTATTTCAGATGTCAGAGGACAGAATGATACTAAATTAACAGTACTTGGCTGAAAAGTCCTAGTGCAATTGTGCTTATTCTCTGTGAAGCAAAAATCCCTAGCAGAGAAATCAGGTTCAAATAAACTTTATTGTCATTAGCCTCTCAAAAATATATGGGGAATATGAGTCTGCTATTGTTTTTCAAGGTAGCAAGAAGGGTGTATGTATATATACACATATATACATATATGCTTATACATAAATTAATTGAGCTTCCACTCACATTTGTATATAATTGGTTTGACTGAGAATTCTGTTTAGAGACATGTGTAACATGAACTGACTTTATTCTCAAAATATGTATGGGAGAAATATTCTAAGCAGAAAGAAGATCAAGTGTTAAAAGCTCTGAGATAGTGGATTACTGAAATGTTCAAGAAGTAAAAATCAGTCCCAGGTCACTGGAGTGATCTAAGTGGAGGTGGTGACTAATGGGGAATAAAATTTAAACAATAATGGGAGGGGAATCTGATCCTTAAAAACCTTGTAGGCCATATGAGGACATTGGCTATAATCTGTATGAGAAGGGAGAACACTAGATAGTTGGTCTATGGCATCACATTATCTTACTTTAGATGATAGAGGATAAGCAAGAGATGAATCTAAGCAATTGCTTAGATGATAGGGCCACAGTTCATATAAGAGGTGGTAGTGGCTTGAATGAACCAGCGTTGTTATGATGGAGGAGCAAAAACTCTAATTTGGGGCATTTTAACCTTAAAGTGTTGATTGTGCATTTAAGCAATAACAAACAGGATTTGGGGAAGAAGTCTGGAAGCGTTTGGCTGATAGATAGTTTTTGAAGCCATAAGACTGGATGAGATCATCAAGGAAGTAAGTATAAGGAGAGAAAAAAAACATCTAAGGAGTTAGTTCTGGAGGAATTCTCTAGTTAAAGACTGGAGAGAGGAACCAAAGAAGACACAAGAACAGAGTCTAGGAAAGTGGAAAGAAAGTCCAGTGAGTGTTGGTGTCTTGGAAACCAAGTGAAGAAAAACTTTCAAAATGGAGAAAGAGTGTGATACTGATTGGCTAGTAAGATGAAGACTAAGAATTAATTGCATTTAGCTGCATAGAGGCGATTGGTGAATTTTGCAAGATCACTGCTACAGGGTAGAGTGCCTTGACTGAAGGGGATTCAAAAGGAAATAGAGGAAAAGAATTGGAAATGATGAGTAATACAAGTGAAGATATTTTGCTGCAAAAATGAGTAAAGAAATGAAGCAAGAGCTCATTAGATATGTGGAGTCAAAAATATTTTTATTTTCAAGATCAGAAAAGTGATATTGCATTTGTGTAATGATGAGAGGGAAGATTTTATGATGCAAAAGACAGAGGGGAGAATTTCTGGAGATGGCAAGAAGAGATAGCATATATTGTACAAGTAGAGGAGTTAGCTATAAAAAGATGCCCAGACAGTTCATCTATATAACAGAGAGAAGACAAGTCCTGACATGCCCACAATTTTCCAATATCCCTGAAGTATAACAGGGATTGCAAAGACTGTCATTTTAGTTATCAGGGTGAAAAATCTTATACATAGTGATTTTCAAAGGCCAAGGAAGTGATTTAGCATAGTGGCTCAGAGTGCAGACTGAGTCAAAGGGATGGGTGCAGCTCTGCCATTCTAAGCACAAGACTTTTGCTCTTCAAAAAGTCATTATAAGAATTAAATGAGATATTGAGAGAGTTCAACATAGTACAAAAGTACCTATTTCAGTTGTTTAACACTATTCATGTCCTTTCTTCCTTGGCACAGTGCTTTACTGGACTTCCCAGCCAGAATTACGGGAAAGCAGGGCTGTTGTACTGTCCACACAAATATGAACAGAATGATAAACCTCAGTCCTAGGCCTGGCCTACTCTGACATCAATCAGGTTCTTCTTACCTTCTGCTTCTCTCAACATTCCTCCAGTTGGATTCAGAGGATGCACTGGAAGATCCTAGAAGATGGCAGAGCCACCAGTCAGAGAAAAGATGGATCCCTTTTGGCTTGATGTGGGCAAGAAATAAACTTTTTTTTGGCAGTACTGGAGCTTGAGCTCAGCGCCTACACCCTGAGCTACTCTGCCAGCCCTTTTTTGTGTTGTGTTTTTTTAAGATAGGATTTTGTGAACTATTTGCCCAGGCTGGCTTTGAACTGTGATCCTCCTGAGTAGCTAGGATTACAGGAATGAGTCACTGGTGCCAGGCAAGAAATAAACTTTTATAGTTTTGATCCACAAAAATTCTTGGTTGTTCAGTAGAGGTACAAGGATTAATTCCTCTAATAATACAGCAATCCTTAATAAGTGTTAAATATCACAAATAATGCAGTAAGCTCCAGAGCACATGTTAATTGATGATGGAGGTGTGTAAGCATCCAGGTTTCTTCATTCCTAGTATAATGCTCTTTGGTGTATTAGATGTTCTATTTTTTGCTCACTCTGCATAAGAAGCCATTATCCTTTTCAGAGCACAAACTGTCCTGTGTTAGAAAAGGAAGAGTTAGATCTTGTCAGAAACTCAATCTATAAGCCATCTTAAGCAGCAAATACTGTTGCTTTGACTCTTTCCTTTTAAGTTGAAATGTAACCAAAATAAATAATAGAGGTTATGTATCACTAAATAAATCAGATTATGAGTATCTGAGTTATTGATGCAGAGTATCTGGTACTCTGAAGTTTATATTGCAAGTAGGTCACAAGTGAAAAGATTTCCAACTACCATATCTAAATATTGTGTGGACAGTAGATGACATTTTTCAATTACCAATATGATAATTGCTATCCTAGAATTTGCTTAATTTCTCCAATTCAAAAAGAATCCAATTTTCCTTCTTATACCTTTCTGCTTATTTAATTGGAACTTAACATTAGGAAAAACTCTTTAATATTCAAAAGGCATATCTCAAATAGCATCATGTCATGAATATTCCCCACTGTAAAGTCATACTTCTTCTTTGACCTTGTTGTCATTGTTTTGTTACATAAATTATTCAGCCTGGTATGTCTTATAGATTAAATACCCTGGAAACAAATTAAAAAGCATCCCAGTGGCTTAGAAATGTCAAGTAAGTCTGCTTTTCTCTAAATACCTCTTTGTAAAATGGGATACTAAAAAATAACCCCACAAAATAGACAGGAAGATTTGCTTGGAGATCAAATTGCCAAGTGAAATAAGCACCACTACTCTTTAAAAATATTTTATAACTCAGTTCTCATCATTGAATTCAGACAGGCATATGCAACAGAAAGAAGACATTATGTTTTATTTCAACAGAAAGAAGAGATATCCATATTCCCTCTCTTGCCCCAATACCACTGGCTTTTCAAAATTAGGACATGTAGGCTCTAAGAGACAACTCTTCTGCCTAAGCCAGACTGCTCAAAGCTTCCTTTACTGAGAGAAGAGAGTTTTCAGGAAGACTGTAGAGTTCTTGAGCAGGGCTGTTCGATGATACAGTGGGTTGCCATGCTATAAGTCCTGGTCACTGGAATGGTTCCAGGTTGTTTCCATCTAGAAGTTATATGACCAATCATGATAGAAGCCTCAAATGGTTTCCTTAACTGAACTCATTCCTTCAAAATAACAAAACAAAATGAACAAACAAGAAAAATCTCTATTAAGCAAACAATCTGGAAATAGTGAGAATGCAATGATATTCTTAAAATTCTTTGTTTCAAATCTGAATGTCTGATTTTAAGAGCAAACTGACTAGTTATAATATGGAGGGTTCAAACAGAATTGAATTTTAGCTTATACAAATTGTTTCAGACTTACAAGATAATGTTTTTGGATAGAGCAGACCCCCAAATAAAATCCTGACATATGTAAAGAAGGGAATCCAGTCTTCTTAACTTATAACGTCACCATTCTACTTTGCAAAAGCATGCTATGGTGCAAACATTTGCTATTAACATTGACTAGTGCCAATCAAGTAAGATCTCTTTCTACCAGAATAAGGAGAAATGACTTGTAAGGTCATGACTTTAAGATAATAATAATAATAATGATGATGATAAATTTGATTTATTAAGGGTCACCTTCACATTAAAATGAATTGACTTCAAAACCTTTATCATCAGCCATAAAGACAGTGTCTTACCAGTTGGCTCTAATAAACTGATTCTTTGAAAATCCAGTTAAATCTGAGGTTGTCAGTTTGCCTTCAAAAGGCAAATCTTGCAAAGCCTGTCCAGTAAATGCTATTTTCATAAACGAATACATTCATGTTCCTCTGTTCTCCTCCTCAAGCCCATTATATGCAATGATAAAGATTGGTGTGTGTTATTCACATAAATTGGCTCCTTTTCAAAATGGTTGCATGTAGTTCTGATTTGGAAAATCAGACAAGTTTGTTGAGTTTCTTGTTTCACAAATAAACCTCTCCATTTAGGAATAATAATTACCATGGTAACCTTAACAGCTTAGAAATTGTTCAGGCATGCAGTTTCTAGGGAGAAAAAAAAAAAAACCCCGAGCTTTTCTGAAACTTGTTTAACCCTTCAAGATTCAGTGTCCATTTTTATAGCAATTAATTTTGGTGTAACTTTTTGTCACAGTATATAAAAGTGTCACAGTGAAAAGAAAACTTTTCACTGGAGACATCAGGAAGAGATGGAAATGAATAGAATGAGAAATGATACATTCAATAGTAATCTAATCTCCTTTAAAGAAGTACACACCAAATATGGCATTTGAAATAGCATTTGGCTAGGATACAGGTGGCATTTTCTTGCATATCTGAGCTCTCAGGAATGAAGGGAGGAGTAACGAACAGCACTGTCATGCAGTCTCTGGGGAGGTACTTCTAGCCATCTAGATTCTCCTCTTTTTTTCCCTTATAGAATAAAACTCAGATTATGTAGGACATGAACCATCTTGATAGCATAATTTGGCTGTCCCTTCATCTCAGGAGAAGAAGTCTGAGGCTGGACCAGGTCTCATGACTGTTCTATCTTCCGTTTTTCTTTACCTCATTTTGCCTAATGGCGTTTTGCCTTTAATGCCAAATTTGAGTGTTAAATGAAAGCCTGAAATGTTTGCTGCCCATGCAGTTTAATAGGAGAAAGGACATACCTCCTAGAAAAGTACAATTCACATTGAAAAAACACTGAATTGTGTTTGCACAATTATATTAAAATAATGAACTCTCAGGTTATCTGAAAGTCTTACACAAAATCTTTAAAAGTACTGAATTTTTTCCAGCATTGCTTATTAGTGATTAATAGAAAGAATTCTAATTCTGAGTCACTGTCTGGTTAAAAACGGTATTCTGTTGGTGCATTTAAAAAATCATTTAGAGTTATAACAGAGGAACAAATGGAAAATTATACTGTTCACGTACAAGTGCATTTATCTTGCCTCCAAGTAAAACTAAGCTTGATTCATGAGTCTTGTTGATTAATATCTCAAAAAAATGTGTGTGTATATATATATGTATTCATTTATTTTATTCTATTGTTTGAAATTTCATTATATAATTTAAATTGCATTGTCTGTGAACTGGATAGCTCATTTGGTGAATAGGTTCTGTCAGTATGATTGCTTCTTTTTATGCATCTATTAAAATTTTAATAAAAAGTTGTACCACTAGGCAAGCCAGCATTACTTTCAGAGAATTATTCAGTCCATATTCTCATGTCACTGTAGATAGAAAAATGGGAAATAAAAGACAAAGGATGTGATTTAAGTTGAAAAATCTAAGATTTGATGATGATTAATATTATTATTTTCACTATTATTATTATTATTATCTGAGTATTTTCTTCCTCTAACTATCCTCTCCAGAAGAAATGAAAAAGAAAGCCTATTAAGAAGAATGGCCAGGCAATTTTTCCCCCACAATCCCTTTATCTTCCCATCAAATCTTGATGCTCATACAGAGCAATGAGCCTCTGAAAATAATGGTTTGTGGCCTTGGTAACTGAAGGCAATAAGCAATATAACCATTGCCGGGTCTCATGATGGGAATGAAATAAACTTCTGTCACTACTTTTTATCTTTTTCCCCAATCCTTTCACACCTTCAAATCATTCTTCATTTCCCAGCCTTTAGCATTGCACTTCATTATTTTTTTCTAGAAGTGTTACACCAAGGTCTACAGCCAGAGGAAAAGCTTGCAGTGGAATAAACAAGATTCTTTTCAAAATTGCTTTAGGTGAGTGTTTGGCCTTCCATTGGTTTGGATCTAGGAAGTTTAAATGGCACTGCACATGACACTGAGTCCAGTTTTAATCTTCATGTTGAGAGGAAGATGGTTTGAAAATAGCACCTTCCCCAAATATTCCAATGACCCTTTGACTTGTATTCAGTCTTCCTTCTTGCCACCTGTTAGCTCTCTCCTTTCCCCTTTATAGCTTGTTTTCCTTTGTTCATAAATATTATTACTTCAACTATGTTAAATATGGTGAACTAAAGAGAATTGTATCTGAAGGAGTTGAACACTTTTTCTCAGGCTTTCTAGTAGACCTCAGTTAGAGACAGCATCCAAGGGTGTAGTTTGGTATCTCCTTTTCTTCTTCCTGCTATAGTGCTGCACTTCCAATGTTAGAGGTCTGTTCTTGGGCATGACAGTCTTTTAAGCTGCATGCCTCAGGGAGGAAACAGGCATTAAGCTATTAATCTGTGAAAGTCCACATGAATTGCTATATCTGAACTCATTTTCTTCCCCTGACAGGTTGCTTAGACAAAGTATCAAAGGGATAGAATTTTAATATTGAAAAAAATTAAGAAGACTATTTTGGCTGTTTTACAGAACTGGACATTTTCAGTGGCAGACATGGTTAGGTGAAAACCTCCATGAGAAGTACATAAGAATTATGGAGACAGTGTTTGCCAGAGAACAAAAGAGAAAGGGAGAAGGCAGGAGAAGGGAGCTAGCATAAAAGAAGTCACTTCCTTACTGTATTAAATCTGATGCCTTGGGGCACATCAGCACACTACACAGAGCCCTAAGGATATAACTTTAGACAGAGCCTTCTGTTCTGTGCCTTTTAGACTCGTTCATCTAATTTTCACATCTGGAAATGATTGCCAAATTATTGAAACCACAATCTATTGTTAGGTCTTAGAGCACCTTTTAAAAACATATGATAACTGCCGTCACACTGACCCTGGGGGTTTATCAGCCTTTTATTTTGCTTCCACCTGTCCGGCTTGTCTGAAGTTAGTAGAGACTAGATCATTCCAAAGTTTTCTGCAGCCAAGAAGAAAGTCAATAATCATATTCAGCTTCAGATAATACAATTTTCTGCTCTAGGGTAATCATATAACTTTCATCAATTGCGTATTGAAGGGCTGATGAAGGTACAATTGAAGTGAGTGATACAACATTATACTAGAATACAATCTATTCCTTTTCAAGATAGTTGCAGATGCACATTCTAGTAAAACAACTGGAGAAAATACATTTAAAAATGAAAATGTGGGAAACTGAGAGAGGGACACATGGAAACTCCTGAACTGACTTTACAATTCTTCTGTAAATCTCAATGGAGCCCAAATAAAAAGTTTCCTAAAATATCAGAAAAAAAGAAAAGGAAAGACCATATCTTAAGGGTAAAAGTAAGGAAGGACAAATCATGTTTAACCAGTCCCATCTGCTATTAAGGTGCTGTACTAGGCACCTTACAGTTTTTTGCTCATTAATCTACCTCTGAAGAGGTAGATGTTACAATTTTCATGGCAAGATGAAGCACATTAAAGTTCTAGAAGTTAAAAACACACATAGGAATATCACACTGATAGGAAGCTACCCAGCTAGAATTTAACTAAATGTGTCTTAGCTTTCAAATTCTCTGATTTTATCCACTTGTCTACTCTCACCTCTTGCTCCCTATGGAATTCTTTTCAGCCACACAACTGTTTGATAAATAGGTATCCATTCAGTTGTCCCATTGAGCTAATTTAATTTTTTGTTGTGCCAAAAAATACTCTGTCCTTGTGAAACATCCCATTCTGTGTTTAACTTTGCAAGACAATGAGTTCAAGGAAAACCCAGCTGAGGAACCCAGTCCTCACTGCTGAGATAGCTGTATCTTGTATCAAATAGTTCTCTAAAATTCTCTTTGACAAGTAAAACCTACACTCCCTCGTGTTAAATTCTTAATGGCTTCCCTGGTGGTTGGCTGTTCTGATTTCATCATAATTTAGGCTCCTCATTTTATGTCTGTGAAATTGTCTAAAATAACATCATAGCCCTTGGCTAGAAGTCCTTGATGTGCCCAGAACAAGCACTGCTTGTTTGCTTCCTTTCTCTTCCATTCTTTTTCACTTGCTGTTTTTATTTTTCTCTCTCTTCCCCCACACCTGCTTGTAATGTTTATACTGTCTCTCAAAACATACTCCAAGTGAATCAGTAATCTATCTATGTTATTTGTTGTCAGGTATTCCAAAAGGATTACATTTGATCTCAAAATCTCCAGTTGCAAGTGAGTGATGCATTTCATTACATATCTGTGCATCCTTGTTCTGTAATGTTAGCTAGCTCGATCTTTAGTAAGAAGGAGAGTGTATCAGCACAATACTTCTTCCTTCTGGTCTAAGCAGAAGTATTTTTTTTAATACTTGAAAGCTTCTATTTATATGATGACCTTATTTGGATTTGAATACAAATTCCTCTAGTTTTCCTAACAAGCATCCATAGTTTGGAGTGACCTTCTATAAAATGAAAAACTAATCATTCTTATTAATTTTCTTTCAAAGTATGAATGGGATGATATAAAAGAAAAGATTTAAAAAGAAAAATGTTATTCTTCAACTGTTCTAAAAACTACTGGATGTCTGGAATTAATGCAGGAAACTCTAAATTTGTTCTTCTAAAACAGAATAATAATGTTCTTCTCAGATGCAAGATATACAAACTTATAATGTTATACTTTCAGACAAAAACAAAACAAAACAAAAAACGTAAAATAAAAGCCAAGGAAAATCTTACCTTGCTTCTTTTAATTGGTGTATTGGTGATAGTCAGGTGCATTTGCCCCTATAAATCTATTCCCCATAGATTTCCATGTTCTGGAGTTCTGTTTGATAGCAAACCTAACAGGGCATAAGATGAAGCACCATTAGTTAATTCTATAAGCAGGGTTACCATTCAGTTAATTCTCTAAACCAGGACATGTTGATAGTAAAACTGACAGATATTGAAATACATACTAGAAAAATTAGTAAAAACTGGGAAAAGAAGTAATACACAAGGATAGATATCTACATAAGTTGAGATGTATTGTCACTTCACTGTGTGGTACCATTTTTTGTTTGCTTGTTTGAGACAGGGTCTCCCTATGTAACCCAGGGTGGTCTTGAACTTGCAATCCTCTTGCTTCTGCCTCCTAAGTGCTGGCATTACAGGAGTGTACCACCTGCTTAGCAGCTATAATCACGAGAGTAGCCAGTTTTACTCTCAAAATAGGATAACAGATTATATTAGTAGTTCTCAAACTTTTTGGTCTCAAGACTGCATGACTTTATTAAAAATTACTTAGAATCCCAAAATAAATTTTGTTTTTGTAAGTTATATCTCAAAATATTTGTATAAGTTAAACAGACATTTTAAAAATATGCATTCTTTAATTCACTTAGACGTAAGAATATACTACATATTTACATAACTAACATATTTTTACAAATTTTATTTTCTAAGATCATTCAGTGAGAACAATATTGTTTTATGTTTTTGCAAATTTGTTTTAATGACTGTCCTAAGAGGAGACAGCTGGATTCTCCTGTTTTCTTCAAGATTCAATGTCTTGCATCATTATCACAGCTTCTGGGAAATTCGCATGAGAAAACAAAGAGTGAAAAGAGATGCCTAGAACTGAAAAACACCCACATGGCTTTTCTTGTTGTCTCTCTGCTTAGTCCTTACCCTTGCCTCAACTTCACTTGGCCACTCTCTTTTTATCTTTCATGACTTTCCTTTAATGCAGTTTCTTACAGAAAATTTCCCCCAACCCCAGGGGACCAGGGAAGATTCTTTTGATATTTGTTCTGAAAGAACACTGTGCTTTATCATAGTCATTACTATAGTTTAATGATAGTACTGATAGAAATATCTGTCTACTTCACAGACTGTGAAGTAGATGATGCGCACTGCATCTGTCCCTCTCGATATTATTCCTGACACAGAATAAACATTTAATAAACATATATTGTTTAAATTACTTGTTGAATAACAATTTGTTGAGTATGTCTAGTCTTTATAGTACTAAACGCCAGAGAATCTATAAAAGCCAGAGCATCTATTTCTGAGTGGCCAGATAAGACACTATTGTCTATGAAAAGAAAACTAAATGACTTAGACTAGGTCACACTAAACATTGAGAAACAGATCTAATTATAAAAGCTACAGGGTAAAGATATCCCAAATACTGGAAAAGTGGTGAGATTTGGACTATTCAAGAAGTGTCTTATGAATACGAAGCAGCTAGATTGTGACCTGCACACATTACTTGTCATAATTTATAGTTCTCTAGTTTCTCACCCTCAGTGAACTCTCTCTTCTAAATTTTTGAACTACTAAGTATTTTAGAAATTTAGAGTTCTCTTCAATACTAATCACATATTGTTTTTATGTTCCATCGGTTGTCATAATCTTTACTAATTGATACAATTAAAAACATACACTATGGGTTACAACCTTTTCTCTCCTCATAAACCTGCATATGAGAGATTCTTGTACCTGATAGACACCAACAAGTGGGTGGATATGATACAGAGGTATGCATTAGTGGAATACGCAGTTGCATCAAGTTTTAAATCATTTTTTAGAGTAATAAGCAAAAACAACCAAAAATTATGTGGACTATACAAAAGTTTGAACATCAAAAAATCTATTCCGGGATCACTGCCATGTCTCCCGATTGGGACCCTTGTGATGAATGCCTAACCTCTGGCAACTTTGATACCCGTGGGTGTTCATGAGGGAACAGAATTCTGACTTCACAGTGCATTCTCAGCCTCAGGGTTTAGCCCATCTCATCCTCTCTGAGTTATGGGTCTCTGTTCTTTTACTCAGATTTATGAATTCAGACAGCATCATAGGAGCAGGTATGGCACATAAATCAAATAGCAGAGGCACATGGGACAAGCAGCAAAATTATCATTGCCCCTTTTCACATTTCACAATGTCAGAGTGAGGAGATGTCTAATAGTTTAGAAACTTGAAACAGTTAACATGACTAAGTGCCTAGCATATTATGTAGCTTTCATTTAGATACAAGAAGAAGGCTGGTTTCATATATTTCTTCACTCAATGATAAATTTAAAACATAACTGCATAATATAAAATATGCCATTTTATTTTGAAGAAAATGGTGTGGAAGAGACATTTTCTGAGGCTTATTTTAGTTCTAAAATTCCGTAATTTAATGAAATAATAACTTTATGTTTTTAAATTGACATAAAATTGTATGTACTTATCATATATAATATGATGTTTTGAAGTATGTATCCATTATGGAATGACTAAATTTAGCTAATTAACATTTGCATTACTTCATACAATTATCATTTTTGTGGTAAAAATGCTTATCCAATACTCTTAGCATTTTTCAAGAAGAGAGTATATTGTTAATTATAGTCATCGTGTTGTACAATAGATTTCTTTGAGAGATAATATTTTAAATGTCTGATATTGTTTGATAATAGTGACCATGATAATGGTTTTAATGAAAACATTAAAGACAATTTTCCACATCAAAAATAACTTAGCTGTTTCTCAATTGTTCTCTCAAACATCAGTCAATCTTCACTAATTCAGAGAACAAATAGTGGCGTTAACAAATAAACCATTATCCTTTCACTAATGAATTTTGAATGGTCTTTATCAAAATAACTCCATACACTTGGCACAGATAGCTGTTTTTCACCAAACACTTGTGCTTCTGTTTAAATCTTTCATTTTTCAATGTATATAGATCCAAGTCCCCTTATGTTTTGTGGGGTCAATGGAATGTAAGCACAAAGGGTATATATCACTTCCAGAACACACATAGCTCCTTATGTCCTCTTGACTCTCAGAGCAATCTTTGAAACCGTGCAATGAACCTAAGTCTCCCTCAGTTTGAGGCCCTGAATGACTGCATGGAACAGATCCTCCTTCCTGTCCTCTTGACAACCTGCCTAACTCCAATCGCCCGTGACTTCAACTTCCTGTGAGTAAGAAATGTACGTCCAGTGATATTCTGGAATTCACTCATCCTGCAGCAGCTCCTACTAATGTAGCCAGTGCATTTGAGTTTATGCTGGTTTTTTTTGTTTGTTTTTTCCAAAATAACCGCAACAAAAACCAGTTTTCTTTAGAATTTTAAATACTGCTTCCTTTTTCTTCCATGAATTTTGACATAGCTGCACATTTGCAAAAATAAAAGGGATATATTTTGGTTTAAAAAGTTAAGTTTTGTTTATCATAAGTGCCTGGATTTTATTATTTTTTCTTGTTTTGGTGATACTGGGGTTTCAATTCAGAGCTCTGTGCTTGTTAGGCAGGCACTCTACCACTTGAGCCTCACTGTAATCTTTTTGCTTTTTGTATTTTTGGAATAGGTCTCATCTTTTTGCCCAGGGTGGTAGCCTGGATCACAACTCTCAAATTTATGCTTCCCACAGAGCTGGCATATACCACCATGCCCAGCTTTTTATTAGCTAAGATAGGGATTTCACAAACGTTTTTCCATGGCTGACCTCAAACCATGATCTTTGAGACCTCTGTCTCCCAAGTAGCTAGGATTACAGGCATGGGCCAGCACACCCATTGGTATGATTTTTTAACAAGCTGAAACATTCAATTGTAACAGAAAATGAAGTTATGCAGAAATAGGTTTTCTGTTG
The DNA here is from genome assembly GCF_047511655.1 of Castor canadensis. Lineage (NCBI taxonomy): Eukaryota > Metazoa > Chordata > Mammalia > Rodentia > Castoridae > Castor > Castor canadensis. The sequence goes on along the minus strand of NC_133388.1, from coordinate 78,838,987 downwards.
TGTCAATGTTAATTAAAAGAAAACCAAAGCAAATGAATAAATAATAATAATAATAATAAGAAGAATAAACCTACCCTAGCAGGGTTATACACAGAGTTGTTCTCATGTACTTTGAAGTGACTACTTTAAGTGATTTTTCCCCAGGATCTTTCTGATATTTCAGTTAAAGCAACTGAGGTCTGCATATTGGTAAAAGTGAAATCTGGGGTGACAGTTCCCCTTATCTTTTCTTTTTCTTATGAATGATGAAATGTAACATTTGGTGGGAGGAAGAGCAGGTTAGGGTACTAGGGATTGAACCCAGGCGACTTGCACATCTAAGTACTCAATCACTTGAGCTATTACCTCTGCCCTTTTGTTTTGTATTTTGTGTTTGAGACAAGGTCTCTAACTTTGAACTAAGTGGCCACAAACTTGTAGTTGTCCTGCCTCAGCCTCCTGAGTAACTGGTGTTCATCAGCTTGTTCTATTATTAACTAAATAAAAATTTTCCCACCTATCAAGAGATATGAGGCCTCTGCTCACCCAACTCTACATCAGGTCCCCACTAGGCTTTCCCTCTCTTTGGCTACTTTTACAGATCTATCAGTAGTTTTAGTTTTTTTTCCCCTGTCATTCATCATACAGAATTTTCTCAGCCTATACTGCTTCTCTGGCTGTCTGCCTGACAAGCCTGAATCATTGGAGTTTAGTGCCTCTTTTGCTGGAGTTACTTCCTGCAGAGTGGTATCAACTCTCGTTTTTACCTATACTGTCATATTCTTTAGTACATTTCAATCTCAAGTTCACTTTCTTATTGGCTATACTTTGTCCTATAATTTATAGACATTAGGGTTATCGAATATTGTTTTCAGTCCTAATGTTCACTGTTTTCCTTTGTGGACACTTTCAGTTATCCTTATAATATGATAGTATTGAATTTGTATGGTTTCTTCTGGGATTCATAGGACATTTTTTTCAAATGATTGAAGAAATCAATTGCTGTATAACAACCTACTAGTTATCCTCTGAAGAAGAACTGAAATTGTTTTGTTTTGTTTTGTGATACTGGGGTTTGAACTCAGGGCCTCAGGCTTTCTAGGCAGGTGCGCTAGCCACTCTACTAGCCCCTTTTGGTATTGGGTATTTTTGAAATAGGGTCTTACTTTCATTTTGCTGAATCATGATACTCCTGAAGGCTGAGGCCCCAATAGCTAGGATTATAAGCTGGAGCTACTGGGTGCCTGGCCCTAAAATTGTTTTAACTCAGATCATCTACTTGAGACTCTCATATTATGTCTGAGTATATGTATTTGCTATTAACATTCATCATAGATGTTTTTGAAACCTATTTATTAACTGATTGATATTAATTTATGTGTCTAAATTTCCATATTTTTGCTTTTTGGGATATTTGAATATTTGCCCATTTTTAGTCTTGTGGCACCAGTGCCATTTTTCTTCTCTCCATAAAACTGTAAAACTATATGCAACTTCTTTCATAAATCAACCTAAATTTAGTGCTTTCATCCTTTATCTTAAGCCTAAGTGATCAACAATTAGAAAGCCTGTTTCTAAAATGAAAGTCAGAAGTTGAGTGAGTTATTGGTCTACCTCTATTACCTTTTCTCATTTTTCCCAGTGATAAGTTTATTTTTTTTTCCTGGTTGGATGATAAATTTTACAACACTTCTCTGGTCATTTGAGTTTTTAGCCAAGTGGACATTATGCTGATGGTTTTAGGCTACTTTGTGCTCTTTGTTATGGGTAGGTTTTTCTATCAGCTGTTCCATGTGATTTTAAAGTTTCAGTTTGTGCAAAAGCTTTATAGTACCATCCCATATATTTAATGATCAATGAGGAGGACTAAAAGTCAAGTGCAAAAAGACAACAATAAACAAAGATACATGTTTATAAGGCCAAAGGAGAAAAAAACATCCTTTAAAAGCCATTCTCCTGACCCTTGCTTAGGTTTTGGTTTTGTGCTTTTCTGACACAATCTCAGTCCAGGGTCTGTGTTCACATTACAAAAGCACGATGTGCAATCATGTCCACAGCTGTGCATTCTTAGGAAATAGGAGTCAAGGTCACAGAGCTTCAGTTACAATGGGAATCCATTAGTACCTACCTGCATTTCATTTTGCTTGCCTTTTTTTTCAGTTTCAATGAAATTTCAACTTCGGTAGGCTTACTTTAGTTCAGATCAAAACTTTGCAAAAGGTTACTGTAAAGCTTCTGAGGAGAGCTTAGGAACTTTAAATCTGATAGCTTTCAAAGATTTTCCTAGGATGCAGAATTTCCCTTCAATGTGAAAGATATGTTCCATAAACAGAGGACTTTTCTACTTTATGGCCTTTGGTCCCATTAGAACTATATTACATTCAAAAGCACGTTTTGGTTTTTGGTTTTGGTTTTACATTTCTACCGGAATTACTGTTCTGTCTTAGGCCTCATACTTTGTGCAAGCTTTTTCAAAGCCTTCATGGAAGGACAGGAAGTATTTCAAATTTTTTTAATAAAAAAATAAAATTCATAAGAGAAAATGAATACCAAAACCCATCGATACAATGGCTGCAAGAGAAGTTTGTATTGTTGCTCCAAGCCATCCTAAAATACCACTGGCCTTTGTGTTTTTAGCAATCTTGTTTTTCATGACTCCCTGCTGGCATTTGAACACCTATTTTCTCTTGTGCTGTCATCCTCTTCTGAGCAATAAAAATATATATGGCTTTTCTTATTTTGTACAATATGTTAAATGGAGGCTTTGTTTCAATAATTTGTATGGAAACAAGAATGATTTTCTACATTTCTTCCTGAACAGGGTCTTAAAGAATCTCTAAACCTGGCAATAATTTGCTCAGTATTATACACTAACCAAGAAAGCAATATTAAAAATTTCTTTTCATTTCTCCAAAACAGACTGCTTGTAGGCCAGCAATTTATTTTAATTGAATGCTAAGCGAATTGATGGCTGTAAAACAGAGGAAAACATTTGGGTCTAAGAAATGGATGTAAACCAAAATGATCTCAGGGGTGAGGCAGGAAATATAAATGAGTGAAGTGGATAAGATGGAGTCATCTGTCAGCAGGAGAGCGTTATGCTTTGTTTAAGGGGCAGCAAGGGCTACCTAGATGATGGGCGCTTCTGGAACTGAGGTTTTTGCTTCCAGATCTTTCAATTATTAAACAGAAACCAGGAATAGATTTTTTTTGGCGGTACTGAGGTTTGAACTCAGGGCCTCACACTGCTAGGCAGGTGATCTACCACTAGAGCCACACTTCCAGTTCAGGAACAAGGGCTTTTATGTGAAACATTCTGCTTTTCAAATGTTGGCACTCACTCAAAATATTTGGAAACATCTATACACCAAAAAAACAACAGAAAAAAAACTGGAAAGGAAAAGAATCACATTTGAGAACAGATTCTGCCTGGATTTCACTATTTTGCAACCTGTATTTCTAGGTGAGATCCTATGCAAGAAAATGAATGTTCCTCTAGGTAGAAATAATGTTAAGCTTTTTGCCATGGCTTCTTTTTCTTCTGTTGAATCCTTTCTCATGGTGGGTGTGCCATTATTGAAAGGAAAACTTACAAGGGAAATTAGTGAATGATATGTGTATATACATATATATGCATGTACATGTACACATAGACGTTGGAGGCCAAAGAAGAGAGGGAAATAAATGTCTACTTTCCAAAAAATTTTGAAGGAGGAAAATTGCCTATAAGTGACATTCAGGAGACATGTAAACATAGAGTCCAGCACATTCCATCATGTTGGAAAAAGACCATTGAGTTTGAATGTGGTTGGAACTCTGTGCTTTTTTATAGTAGTGACCTTACAGCATGAATATACTGTGATTAGGTTATATTGTAGCATGGCAATTTATTTCATTGTAGGACTCAAAATAGCTTTCTGTATATTTTTTCCTCTTTCTCTTAAATCTCTATTTCAAAGCTTTGCTAATCATGTCAGGTAAAATTAATTTTTGTGAAAAATTTGTGAAAAGCCCATATCTAGTGACTGTCAATATTCACAGCTCTGATTCTTGTTTCTTTTCTGGTGTTTGGAATTATATATAATATTTACTTCATGACTTTTTTCTTTCTTTTTTTTCTTTTTTTGCGGTACTGGGGCTTGAACTCAGGGCCTACACTTTGAACTGCTCCATCATCCCTTTTTTGTGTTGGGTTTTTTCAAGATAGAGTACTGTTGCCCAGGTTGGGTTCAAACCATGGTTCTCCTGATCTCTGCCTTCTGAGTAGCTACGATTACAGGTGTGAGCCACCAGCACCCGGCTTACTTCATGATTTACATTACAGAAAAGTGAATTAAATTAAATCATCAAAAATGGTTTTGTTCTTGTCATTCTTTTTCTTTCTTCTCTCAAGAAATCAAAAGAATAAAACAAGAATAATAACATCAGTTAATGGGAGGTCTATATTTCTGAGACCTATTAGCTAGTTAGTTTCATTCTTCAGTTTGCAAAGCAACTAGTCCATTTGTTCAGCTAATTCCATCAAAGAATCTTCAGGGAAAAATAATTATCCAAGTCAGTTTTATTTGGTACTTACTAATTAACTATTATTTTCTGCTTCCCCTAAATATTTTGGATAAGATAAGCACAATTTTATGTATTAAACAACCATTAGATAAGTAAGCTATAATTTCCTTTATCTACATTAGGCTAAACAACTGTTTTAAAATAAATTATTATACACTTTGTTAATATTGTTAATTTTAACTTTAAATATTAAATTTGGCCAATCTTGTAGAGATAATTCTCTCCTAATATATAATCATACTTATATGTTTAAATTTTATGTAACTTTCCACTTAGGCCTTTTTTGTTGTTGTTCTCTTTTTCTCCTTAGAATCATATTATTGGTCAGTCACACAAGCTAAAAAACTTTTAGACTAGACATGATTTCATTAAGAAAGAAAAATAATAGCCCACAGTTGGGAGAAGATATTTTCAAATCATGTAAGTAATAAGGGACTTGAATCCAGTATATGCAAGAATATGTAATAACAAAGAACTCCTACAGCTCAATAATAAACAGATAAATCATTTCAGTTTTAAAATAGGTAAGAGTTTGAAGAAATTTCAAATAAGGTACATATGGCTGTCTATTCATGCACCAGCATCATTGGTTATTAAAGAAATATAAATAAAAACTGCCATGTGATTCCATTTCACACCCACTAGAATGGATATAATAAAAAAGGATAGTTATTAATAGTGTTGGAAAATATGGGAAAACTCACAGATTGTTCAAAATTAAAAAGACGTAGCCACTTTGGAAAGCAATTTAATAGTTCCTCTAAAGATCAAACATAGATTTATGTAAGACCCAACAATTAACTGCTAACTACCACCCACAGGAAAGGAAAGCATAGGTTTATCCAAAATGTTAAGCAAATAATCATATCCCCAAACTAGAAACAACCCAAATTTCTATTAATTGATGGGTGGGTAAATAAAATGTAATATATGCACACGATGAACATAAAATTTGTTAGTTTAAGAAAAGGGGTCTTTCTGGGTTGCCCAGGATGACTAGATGTCGTATGCTCATGATCCCGTGGCCCCTGCTTCCCTACTAGCTGGGGCTAGATTGATGCATCGCCACATGCAGCTTTGAAAATACAATTTGGGCAGAAGTGGTCAGAGCAGGCATCCTATCATTTCCTGGCCATTGATAGAACCATTCATTCTTTCATATTGTTAAATATGTTGTTAGGTATGAGTTAAGTATGTGTTGAGGGCTTTTCATACATGTTCTTTTTCATATTGAAGACATTTCTTCTATTCATATGTTGTTGAGTATTTATCATCAGAGTGTTAAATATTGTCAGATACTTTCTCTGTTTTTATTAAAATGATATATGTTTTTGATCTTTCTTAGTGATATGGTATTACTACATTGATGAATTTTCAGATATTCAGCTAACCTTGCATTCCTGGGATAGATCCTACTTGAATGGTGTATGATCACTTTTATATGTTGCTGTATTCAATTTGCTAAGAGTTTGTTGGGAATTTTTTCATCTATAGTCATAAGAAATGGTGGTCAGTAGTTTCTTCCATTGAAGTATTTGGACTAGTTTGGCATGAAGGAATTTCTAGACTAATAGAATAAGTTGGGTGATATTCTTTCTTTTTACTTTTTGAAAGACTTTTTGAAACACTGGTACTAATTCTTTAAATGTTTGGTAGAATTTGCTAATAATGCTTTTTTAGCTTGAACTTTTCTTCTAAGAAGTTTGAAATTTAGCTGATTCAATCTCTTCACATGGGTGTATGTAGATTTTCTGCTTCTTTTGAATCAGGTTCAGTAACTTGGGCCTTTTAAAAATACTTTTGGTAATTTCATGTAAGTATTTTAATTTATTGGAACACATCTGTCTGTAATATGCTCTTAAAGTCCTTTTTATTTCTGAATCATCCCCGCACCCCTTGTATTCCCTCTTCTATCCCTGTTTTTAGTAATTTGACTCTTCTTATGTTTTTCTTGTTCATTCTGGCTAAAGGTTTTTAATTTTGTTGATCTTCTAAAAAAAATCAACTTTTGTTTCTATTTTTATCTAGTTCCAATTCTACCCAAACTTTCCTACAAAAATCAAACAGGAAGGGATATTTCTCAATTTATTCTATAAGGTCAGCATTATTTTAGCATCTAACAGACAAAATATTTCATGAAAAGAAAAATTTCCTTATTAACACAGATGTAAAAATTTTTAACAAGATTTTAGCAAAACAATACACTATCTGAGAGATATTATAAAATGGCCAAATGTGATTTATTCCAGGAATGAAAGGTTGGCTTTACATTATAGAATCAGTCAATATAATTCATCATGTTAACAGAATAAGAAAGTCAAAACCTGGGACCATGATCATCTTAATGATGAAAACTGAGCTTCTGAAAACACTTCACATCTATTCCTAGTGAAAACTCCCAACAAATGAGGAATAGAAAAGAACTCATTCAACTTGAAAATGAGTATCTATGAAAAACCTACTTTCACTTGAAGGTAAAAGTAATGCTTTTAGGAACCAGGCAAGGAAGTCTGCTCTCATCACTTCTATTAAACATTGTCCTGGATGTTGCATCCAGCATAGTAAGGCAAACCAAATCAGTAGAAGGTGTTGAGACTGGAAAGAAAAAAAGTGTCTTTTCTCTCACATGATTATGATTTGACAAAAGAATACCATTCAATTTACAAAAAGAACTCCTAGAAGCATTTTTCAACTAGGAAAGAACCAATCTCTGCTTTTGTTACAATGTGACCACAAGATACTGTAGAAATATCATGAATTTGAAATTAAACAGATTTTAATTTAAAAATAAAGAGCTATTGGAACTGTAGGAGAGAAGATGTCAAGATATAAGAGCTATATACCCAAATCAGCAATAAACTGGAAATAAAAATGTTAAATGCCATTTACAATACCTTCAACATATTAAATACCCAGGAGAAAATTTTTGAAGACTTACTCAGTGAAAAGGAGAAAGCATTACTGGGAGAAATAAGGAAAAAAACCTACATAAATGAAGAATGTACAATGTACATTAATTAGAAGACTTGTATTGTTAAGATGTTAATTCTCCCCTATTGAATTCTTTTTTTTTTTTTGAGACAAGATCTTGATCTGTTGCCTATGCTGGACTCAGACTCCAGGACTCAAGTGATTCTTGTACCTCAGCCTCCCAAGGGTCTGAGATTACAGGAGGTGCCCACACACCTGGCTAATTCTCCCCTATTTAGATAAATTTACATATTTACATAGATTCAGCATTTTACTAATGTAATCACAATAGCCTTTTTCTTAGAGACGTAGGAGGTTATTAAGAGGAGGTGAATTCATGTACGATACATTTGATACGTGGTAAGAACCTATGTAAATGCCACAATGTACCCCCACACAGCATAACAGTAAGCGGAAAAAAAGAAAAAGGACTAAAAGTACTATAACAATTCTGAAAAAGAATAAAGTGAGAAGAGTTGTACTACTTGACTTCATGAAGTGTTATAACAACAAAGTAATAAAGACAGTATGCTACTGACATGAGTACAGACAAATGGATGAAGGAAACCAAAAAGAAAGTCCAAAAGCAGGCCTACAAATATATCATCAACTGAGTTTTTAAAAAGCTACACATTTCAGTGAAGAAGGGTGAATAATGATGATGAGCAATTTTTGTACTTATTTCCAACTCATTTACTTTCTTTGATCTCTTCGTATAATCTGCCTATTTGTATTGGTTGATTGTTTCTTACTACTGAGTTTTGGTGGTGCTCTTACTTATATAATTCTTTTTCAACTATGTGGTTTTGAAATATTTTCTCTCAGTCTGAGATTTGTCTTATTAAGACACTCTTAATATTGTCTCTTGATTTAGAAGTCCTTAATTATGATGAAGTCCATTTTATTTTTTCTTTTATAGATTATTATTTTGTGTTGAATCTAAGAAAACACTTCCTACAAGGATTTTCCTTTATGTTTTATTTTAGAAATGTCACTGATTTAGGACTTATGTGTATGATGATGATTTTGAGTTCAGTTTTGCCTATGGCTTGTGGAGGTAATCAAGTTCAATTATGCATATAGGTATACAAACGTGGTAACAGCTTTTGATAGGATGGCTATCCTTTCTTCTTTCTCAGCCCGAGGTCCTGTTGACAGTACTGGTCCTTTAGTCATTTTGATCATGTGTATTTTGTAATGTTACTGCCACAGAGAACAGACTAACGTGCCTATCGTCACAAGCTTAGTATTTCAGAAGCTCTTCTGGTTTTGCTGTAAGGGTAAGAGTACCAGTAATTGTAGGTAATGTTTGTGGGTGGAAAGGATGTACGTACATGCCGCACCACTGGGATGCCCATCCCCACGCCCAAGAGGATCCTTCACTAATGTGACTCAGTGGCTAAGACTTACATTTTTTACAGTCTTTTCCAGACAGTTTTCTAGTAATGAACTTCAGGGTTCCTATTTGACAGCAGCAACAACAAAAATTCTAACTGTATTATTAGAATCGTGCACATATCAGTGTGGTGTCATATGATTGCTTTCAATCTGTGCAGGCAACAAGACTCACTTTGCCTGTGGACAAAGGACCACACAACCATCTTCTGTTACTTTCTTCTTTCAGAATTTAAGATAGGATAAAATTGATAATTTTTCATTCTTCTAGGAATTTGTTGTGAAAAGCATTTATCATTCTGAAATTTATTTGTATTTGGTGGATCTCTGAACTTATGGCTATCTGAGAACTGCACATAGAAAATTAAATAGCTCTAGATCCTATCCACTAAGATATTATAATCAGTTACTGATATGAGAATAGGCATTAAATTTGTTCTACAGAGTTGGAATGTCAGAGTATGAGGTGTGCATTACGGACGTTCTTCTAGCAGTCTGGCAGAAATAAAGGTCTTAAAATGATGGTAAATATTGGTGAAAATCACCAATGAAAAAGTTATAAATGGGTTACTGTGTTTTTAGTTCTAGACTAGTTAAAAAACATTTGATATTTAAAATCAAGCTTAGAAGATGATATAAAATAAGAAACTGAGGATACATGCAGATGGATATTCTTAAAGAGGTAGAACACTTCTATTCTTGTAGTATGTTGCTTTTACAGGGCAAAAAGATTTGTTGAATCCTAAAATTTTGCATAGGGATAATTAATATAGCAATGAAAGTTTCTGCTAACTGTTCACATATGAATTCCCTGCAAAGCTTTTGTTGTTTTGAAACAGCAGTAATCATACTTTCAAATGAGCTGCGTCTAAAGAGACAGAAACAATTAAATAATGTTAACTGATTATAAATTATTAAAAAACATGCATAGCTCCAGTTGAAACCACTCATGTGCTAACGATTTCAACTATGGGATAAATCAGTTAGCAACATTTTGCATGTCTACTCTGCGTATGTTACAGAAAATAGTTGTCAAGATGTCTAAGTAGCTAAAACAAACAGATTTGTGGTTCAAAGAGCCAGATTTGAGAACAGAGTGGTAGAGAGCAGATTATCATAGGGCCATTCTGGTGGGCAAATCTCTCAAGTTCAAAACTAGCAGCTTGTTAGTCTCATGATGATAAAATTCCACCAAGCAGCTAAAAGCAATCTATTTGGTTCCAACAGTGAGAGACAAAAGGCCTACTTGCTGAACTATGAAAAATGGAAATTCATTTTCGAGGAGAGGCCGACTTGAATGGGTTTAAAATACTGAGAAAGAGGAACATAGAGAGATGTGCCAAATCGAGGCTCCATTTGGCTGAGCTCTCAGAACTCCTGACTCCTGACTTAGCACGAGGAAAGCTTAGGGTTCAAGTGCAATTAGTAGAAGGTAAAAAAGGATAGCAGGTTCTCATATTAAGTTGAGAATTAGATTAAATCCCCAAGTTCATCAGAGAGAGGTGACAAAGATGTATTTAAAATTTGGTAAACTCTTGGGACGATAACACTTTGAAAAAATGTAAAAGAAATATAAAAGGCTTATTTCCTCTTTCTTTTAAGAAAAAGATGTATAGTTTTTTACTTATATTTTTTATCATCTTTCTCCATTGATGCAAATTCCTTTACCACCCACAGACTATTGCTTGTGTATTCACAAGTTATACACTGCATAACATTACATTTGGACAGAACTTCATAATTTGAAAACTATTTTTCATAACAGCCTTTCTTTTCCTCTGAGATTTCCTCAAGGATTGGCAAACTGCAGCCTGAAGACTAAATCTGACCAGTCACTTGCCAATTTTTGCTCATTTACTTTATTTATTTACTTAGTTTATGTTTTTTGTTTGTTTTTGACAGGGTTTCTTTGTGTAGTCTGGGCTAGCCTCAAACTTAATGTGTAGCTCAAGCTGGCCTTGAACCCATTGTACTCTTGTCTCCACTTCCTAAATGCTAGGTGCATATGCTTTTAAAAATAAAATTTTATTGGAATATAGCCATGGTCATTCTTTTATGTCTGTTCTGTATGGATATTTCTTGCTATAAAAGAAGAATCGCTGCCACAGAGATTGCACAGCCTAAAAAGACTGAAATATTTACTATCTGGCCCTTTAAAGAAAAAGTTAACCAAACCTGCTCTATAGTTCTACATTAGAACCCTCTTTAAGTCACTTATCTTACTGGCATCTGTCTTACAATGATATTTGTAACTGTAATATCATTTTCAAAAGTACAAGCTACTTGGAGGCAGGAACTGTGCTTGATTCATTTTTGCATTTACTGCAATACTGTAAAAAGTAGATTAAAACATTTTAAAAATTAAATTATCTGATTTGATTCTCTTAAAATATCTTATAAGATTACAATTCTCATTTTTCAGCTCTGGAAATGCAATAAAATAAAGTAGTGGCAATAAAATAAAGTAGTGGATTTTAACATGCGGCTGGTATTTAAATGCTGTTCAAATATATTTAAAAGTAGGTCTTTTTACTTTGTTTTTAAACATCACTGAACACATCATGTTCTTTATGCTTTAAGATAATTTGTTGATGGGTCCTGTACTTTACAAAGTCAATATATAATCAATATTTCATTACCCACTATGTAAGTGGATACTGTTTCTTTGGTTTACAGCTGCAATAATTGTTTCAGGGCTTTTCTCTGGCTCTATCAGTATACGCACTAGCTAAACTCTTTAGAACAAGCTTCTTGCATGTCGAGCCATTACTAGTAATGATGAGCTATCAGTAGCTATACCAGCTACAACACAGGAAGTATGGGTTTTCAGGAAAATTAATCTTCACACCTGGGCTCCAATGAAAATAAGCTTCACTCTACTAGTCCCACCTTTCTCCTCACCTCCTATCCCATCAGCACCTGTGGGCTCAGTGCAAAGCATACCCATCAGAGAAATGAAAAGGATATAGACTAAGCCTCTATAATGTCTTCCAGGAAATAAAAGCAGAAGGGATACTTTCTCTCTCTTTATATGAGGTGAGCATTACCTTAATAATAAACTCAGAAAAGATATTACCAGGAAGGAAAATTAAAATCTACTATCTCTCATGACCATGGATGCAAATATCCTCAGGAAAATATTGAATCAAATCCAACAGGAGTGAAAATATTCATATACTACAACTAGTGTGATTTATTGTGGTATTCAAGGCTGGTTCAATATTAGAAAATCTATTAATGTAATTTAGTATATCAGCACTCCAAATAAGAAAAATCATTATCATATCGATAGATGAAAAAATAGATTTTTTTTAAAGACAAGGTCTCATTATGTAGCTGAGTCTGGCCTGAAACTCACAATCCTCCTGCCTCTGCCTCCTGAGATCTGGGATTATAGGCGCACAGCATCATGCTCAGCAAAATAATAGAATTTGACCAAATCCAACATGTGACAAAAGCTTTCAAAAAACTAAGAATTAAGGAGAATTGCCTCAATTTGATAAACAACATCTATAGAAACACTGAAGCTAATATTAAACTTAATGGTAAGAAACTAGATATTTTACCCAAGATTGGGAACAAGACAAGGATCTTTGCTTTTACCACCACTATTTACTATCTTAATGGAAGTCCTACCTAGTGCAAGAATATGAAATTAAGGTATATAGATAAGGAAAGAATAAATAAAAATATTTACTTGATTTATTTCATATATGCCATCAATAAACATTTAGAATTTGAATTAAAAACAAAACGCTATTTATAATAATATCTCCCAAAATGAAAATCCTTAGATAATATCTAGATATTAGATATTAAACTAATGAAATACATACAAGGTCTACATTAGGAAAATCATAAAATTTAATGAAATGTATCAAAGAAGAGACAAATAAATGAAGAAATATCTCATGTTAGAGTCAAAGAAACCCTTAGCAAAATTTCAGAACGTTACTTTGGAGATATCAACATGCAGTTTCAAAAGTTTATTTGAAAGCAAAAAAAAAAAAAAAACCAAAAACAGAATTGCCAACACCAAACTGAAGAACAAAGTGCAAGACTCATAATACCCAATTTCAATAACTGTTATAAAGCTATGATGAAAAAGGCAGATGATATTGGTGAAAGATCTAACAAGTACATGGAGGGACTAGTATAGAAAGCCCTGAAAGAGACCCCACAAATCTCTAGTCAACTCATCTTTGCTAAATGAGCAAAAGAAATCCAATGGAAAGCGAATAGTCTTTTCAATAAGGGGTACTAGAATAACTGGACATCTACATGCAAAGAAATAAACAACAAAACATTACCTAGGTCAAGGCCTTAAGCCTCTTACAAAAATAACTCACCCCACTCAGAATGGCTACCATCAAAAAAACAAAACAAAACAGACAACTTATGCACTGCTCTTTGGATGGAAATCAGTGCAGTCACTATGGAAATCAGTATAGAGGTGCCTCACAAAACCAAATGTAGAACTACATGTGATCCTGCTGTACCACTCCTAGGTGTACACTCAAAGGAATAAAAATCAGCATAAAATGGAGACACCTGGACAACTATGTCCACCATGGCAATCTTCAGATAACCAAGTGATGGAATCAGTTTAGGTGCCCATCAGTGGATGAATAAAGAAAATGTGATTTATTTATGTCTACACACATACACACACACACACAGGAGTATTATTCATCCATAATGGTCAATGATATCACGCCATTTTCAGGGAAATGGGTGAAGCCATGGGTCATAATGTTAAGTGAAATAAGCCAGACTCAGAAAGAGAGATAAGCATTTTCTCTCTCACATGTAGAACCTAGATTTTTAGTAGAGAGAGAGAGAGAGAGAGAGAGAGAGAGAGAGAGAGAAATGTGAAAGTAGAAAAGAGACTACTAGGGAAAAGGAAGGGGATAGGGAATGGGGATAAGGCAGAATAATTGGGAGGGCAAATTTGATCAAACTGCTATATACATGTATGAAAACGTCATAATGGAGCCCACTATTTTGTACAATTAATATACAGTAATAAAAATTAAAAAATACCTAAGGTGGATTATAACTGTACATAAAATGCAAGGATATGAAATTTCTAGAAGGCAACATAGGAAAAAAAAGTCTAGATGACTTGGATTTAGTAATGACTCTTTACATAGAACAATAAATGAATGATTTATAAAAGAGAAAATTGAAAATTTATACTTCCCTAACTCAAAGCTTCTGCTCTGTAAAAGACATTGTTCAGAGAATGAGAAGAAAAGCATTGGCTTGAGAGAAAATATTTTTAAGACATATGATTGATGAAAAACAATGCTTATATCTAAAATAGCAAAGAACATTCAATATAAACCTTAACAATAAGAAAATAAAACTAAATAGAAATGGGCAAAAGATCTAAATGAATACTTCCCCAGAGAAAATATACATGGCAAACAAAAATATAAAAAGATGTTTCACATAATATGTTATCAGGAAATTTACAAAATAAACCAATAATGAAATAGGATTATGCACCTAGTGGAATGACTAAAATTCAGAGTACTGAAAATATCAAATGCTGAACAGAATTTGGAGCAACAGAAACTTTACTCACTGAAGTGGAATTGCAAAATGGTATAGCCACTTTATTTTATTTACTTATTTTTTTTGACGATATAGGAATAAAATTTATTGCTTATTTTCTAAATAAAAAAGTAGCATGGCCTAGAACTAATCACTGTTAATTATAACAGGTGTTTTCTCATGTGGCTTGTTTTACATTTACTACATATCACTTTTACATATTCTCATTTTGCCTGTTATCCTTCCCATTGGTTTGTTTTATTTTATTACATCTAGGTCCTTCAGAACAATGTCCGATGTAGTGGTTATAGCAGCATTAGTTTTTTTTGTTTTTGCTGAGTAATTCTTTTTTTTTAAATTTTATTATTCATATGTGCATACAAGGCTTGGGTCATTTCTCCCCCCTGCCCCCACCCCCTCCCTTACCACCCACTCTGCCCCTCCCTCTCCTCCCTACCCCCTCAATACCCAGCAGAAACTATTTTGCCCTTATCTCTAATTTTGTTGAAAAGAGAGTATAAGCAATAATAGGAAGGACCAAGGGTTTTTGCTGGTTGAGATAGGGATAGCTATACAGGGAGTTGACTCACGTTAATTTCCTGTGTGTGTGTGTTACCTTCTAGGTTAATTCTTTTTGATCTCACCTTTTCTCTAGTTCCTGGTCCCCTTCTCCTATTGGCCTCCTATTGCTTTTAAGGTATCTGCTTTAGTTTCTGCTAGTTTTTTAGGTGTCTTACCTATCCACTCCCTTGTGTGCTCTCGCTTTTATCATGTGCTCAAAGTCCAATCCCATTGTTGTGTTTGTCCTTGATCTAATGTCCACATATGAGGGAGAACATACGATTTTTGGTCTTTTGGGCCAGTGGTATAGCCACTTTAGAAGATAGTCTGGCAGTTTTTAGAAAGATAAACATAGCCTTATCACAAGATCAAGTAATCATAGTTCTGGCTATTTATTAAAATAAGTTAAAAAGTTATGTTCATACCAAAATTCTTCAAAAGTTGGAAACAATTAAGATATTTCTCAATAGGTGAAGGCACAAACTGTGATATGTCCATGCAATGGCATATGATTCTGAAATAAGATGAAATGAGCTATCAAGCTATAAAAAGCATGCAAGAAACTTAAATGACTATTGCTAACTAACAGAAACCATGCTGATGAAGGTACATATTATATGACTCCAACTATATATGACTTTCTGCTAAATGCAAAACTGTAGCAACAAGCAAAGATCAGTGGTTGCTAGGAGTTCAGGGGGAGAAGGCAGTGGATGAACATGTTGGGCATAAGGCATTTATCGGACAGTGAAAATGTATGATACTTAATAATGGGAACACAACATTATATATTTGTCAAAACATGGAATTTAACAACACAAAAAATAAACCCTAAAGTAAGCTATGGTCTTTAGTTAACAATATCAGCATTGGTTCATCATTGATATGCATATATCACATTAATGCAAGAAGTTAGCCATAGTGGAAACTATGGGGGAATGGATACTGACAACTCAACAATTTTTCTATAAAACCTAATACTGAAAAAATAAAAAATATTAAAAAAAACAAAAAAGTGTTTCTTCCCTAAGATCAAAGGTCACTTGTTCTAATAAAATTAGCTTAGAGTTCTGGCTTTCCAACTGCTGTCTTTGACAACCTTGACCTTTCTTTTTTTGAAAGAAAAGTCCAGAAATGGATATTTTACTTGATAGCTTATGGGAATTTCCAGCCCTTTCTCACTCGGCCAAACGTCAATGTTGACCCAGATGAAATTGAGTCCAAACTCATCTGGATGATGAATAGTCATGAATATCTAGCTATACCTCAAACTGATGGCAAATAATTATGATCGATGGTTCTGCCTTTTTGACCATCAGATTCCTGGGCATCCAGAGCTGTCACTGAACATGTATAAATAACTACTATTGCCCAGGACCCTGACCACAAATAGTGAGGCCTAATGCTTCTCCATATTCTCTTGGTTCTAGGAAACAAACAGGTTCTCTTGGTTCTAGCAAAACTTGAAGTTGTACCTAACCTGTCTTGGCCCAGACCTTCAGGTAGCATTGCCATTGAAGTCACAGATTATTCAAGTCAGCCAGCAGTAACTAAACTTGCTATATTCAAGAAAACCCATTCCACTTTTAGCTCTTCACTATCTGGACTTTGTTGAGATAGCCATATTTACTTGTCTAAATTTCAATTGTGATGATTCTCTTTAGCATCACTTTCCTTCACCTAGCAGCACTAAGAGGTTCAGCATTTTCCTAAAGAATTTCAGCTCTTTGCCCCCTATTCTATCTTGCTTGGATGAACTTTCTTCAATAACTCTTGACATGCAGCCTTTTCACAGGCCTCCCCAGTAGAGTTCAGGCCATGTGCCCATCACTATAGTGCTGATACAGGTATCATTACAGCTTTCATGGAGAGCTTGTTTGTCTATTCAATGCCAAGTGTGACTTCATTTTCAAAGTATTTGTATGCCACATTCCTTTAGAAAAGGACGTTAGGCCAGCTTCCAAGGTGACAAGAATGATGGACGATAGTTAGTAACATACAAATTAAAGAATGAAGAAATATGTCCCAAAGGAGAAAATGAAAAAAACAATAAGAAAACTGAATATGTTTTTTGGTTGAGCACAAAAGAGCCTTTAAACTTCCCATTGTCAAAATCAAGGAAGGAATTGTGCCCAGGAGTAGGTAGCACACAATTTTCTTAGGGAAAGCAAAAGGCATCTCTAGTAAAGCTTTGAAATAAATGTCTGACATTAGAGGACTATACAGCAGACACTGAATGGGGTCATTTATAGCATCTTCCATAGTAGATTCCAAGTAAATTGAAAAGTTATACAGCTGTCTATATATACATTTTAAAAATTAATGATAAAATAATTTGCTTATTCACCAATTATTTAGTTTTCTTACTCTTTCTATAAGATCACAAAAATGTTATGGAAAACCTAGAAGTACTAACAGATGACACAGGACTGGAATTATCTCATGACTATTTGAGCTACTCACTGTAAATGGTTGTGAGATAATCCATAATTATCCTTCCCAGAAGAACCCCAGGGTTGTGATAACTTGTGGTAGTTTACAACAAATCTAAATACCTTGAACCACAGCAGGATAAGTGATATGATTAATATTCTGCTCTTCATATTAGGCATTTTAAGTAAGTATTCTTATTCATTTGGAAGCCTATTTTTACCTCTCCATGTTATTACAGGATATAGGATGATATTATCAAGTAAAACAAGCATTTTGCTTAAGAAGTAGCTCTGCAAGTATTTTAGGACTTGAATGAATGTTTGGCTTGGACTATTAATAGCAATGGCAACTGAGTATTATTAAATGTTAATTTTACCTCGATCAATGATTTGTGTACTGAGAATATAAAATATAGGGAGTTGTCTTTTCGGTGGGGTTTACAACTTAGTTTAGGAGAAAGGGAATACTTTTATAAGATAGCAAGCCAATGAAAGGATGCATAAATTAAATATAAACACTAAATAGCAATAGCTGGGCATGATAGTTCATAATCCCAGCTACTTGGGAGGCAAAGATAGGAGGAATGCAGGTTGAAGCTAGCCCAGGGGAAAAGTTAGTGAGACCTTGTTTCAAAAAACAAGCTGGGTATGGTGGCATATCCCTGTAATCCTAGCTACTCAGGACGTGGAGATAGGAAAATTTCAGTTAGAGGTCAATCTTGGTAACAGTAAAAACCCTATCTGAAAACAAAACAAAACAAAAGAAGCCAAAATCTAAAATAAAAAAGGGCAAGATAGCTCAAGTAGCAAAGTACTTGCCTACCAAAAGTGCAAGACTCTGAATTAAAACTCCAGAACTGCCAAAAAAAATGAAATATTGCATGAATGACCATCACAATCTTATGTTGTTTGGAAGCAATGATTCAGCTACCATGTATCATTAAAGCTTGTTTTTGATGCAATAAGAATGCAGCTATTGCTTACTGCCCAAGAATGTAGGCATAGGAGTAGGAAGCTATATTCTGCTGCTGGTGCCCGAAGCCAGCTCTCTGTGGTCCCTTGGCCCTCTCCTCCCACTGATCAGTCTGGTATGCAACCCACTTTTGTCCAGTCCTGCTAGGAATTCCTATTAGACTCAACTCTTACTAACTTAGTGCCAATAATCTTTACATTATGTGTCATAAGAAGTAGCTTAGGAAAACACATACACAAATACATTTATGAGATTTGTGTGTAATCACTCCTTTGACTTGGTGTCTTCTCAGAAATCAATTTTAGAGCACCTCTTAATTTCCCAGTGGAGTGAAAAACACAACAATTTATATCAGAATGAGGAGAAAGAGTCACAAGAGTTGAGCAGAGCTTGTGGGAGAAGGAGAATTTGAGCTAGACTTTCAAAGAGGGAAGGGATTTGGTTAGGCAGGGAAAAGGGGTCATGGAGGAGCCATCAACTACTCTAAGTCTGATAAAGCTCCAGAGTGGAGTTGCAGAAGGAGATTGACTTTCTTAATCCATTTTTCTTATTTTTATTGAATTGAAGACAGCAGTCACACTGGAATCATCTGGCTCATCCCAAGCTCTCCTTTCTCCAAACGGAGTCACAATTTATATACCCTTCCCCACCCTTTGCTGAGCTCTGAAAATGACAAGTTGAAGTGAGCTGAAGTGGCTTCATGGGTATTTTTTTTTCCAAAATCCTGTATCCTCCACAAGCTGACAACCCATCAATTATGTTGGAACAATCTTTTTTCTCCTTTAGCAAATTACCAGGTGTTTTGTGAGGAACAGAAGAAGACACACTCACCCAAATGAACGGTAACTTTTGTTTTAACCTATGTAAGCAGTATGCGCTGCTCAGCATGGGACAAGACCCTCACTTTTCATCTTCCATGGTATTTGGTACTCATCAAGCAGACACAGGGCGTGGACTTTTTCCTTTTTTATTTTTATTTTTTGCAGTACTAGGGATTGACCTAAAGGCCTAGCATCCTACTATTTGGGCCATGGCCTCAGTCCAAAGTTTTTTTTTGTTGTTGTTCAGGACAGGGTACTTGGCACTGAACCCAGGGCCTCATGCATACTAGCATCTCTGATATTTTGAATGTTCTAGTTTGTAACCTTCAAGCGCCATCATCAGTACATACTTGCTTCTGGGAATAAACTCGGAATTTTGAGGAAACCATAGAGTTTGGAAGGAATTTTTGGAATTACAGTTCTTTATAGCTGGTAATAATCATGTTATACTGAAAAAAGAATAGAAACTTCATTAGGTTTCAATATGAAGTAAACTGTATCTTATTTTTTATGCTACAGTAGAGACATTTAACCCATTAGATGGGGATGTTAGAGCAGGGGTGACTGTGGAAATAAGAAATCAGACTGAGTGATCACTTCCCTGGCAGGTTTACACAAGATGGAGCAGTGGTTCAGGAAAAAAGAGCTAGAAGTAAGAATATAGCCTTGGAGATCTAACTTGGGATTCTGCCTCTATCACCCACCAACTGTGTGATCCAGCTCACTTGGGACTATTATGAGGTCTATAGGGGCCAGATAACCTGAGGATCTTAGGGGGATTTCCAATTTTTAAACTTTCTTGGTTGTCTATGTCTGTTCTAGATAAACTTGTAAGAATGGCTGATCTTTGTGGTCTTTCACAAATTCCTCTTCACTGTTAAGTGAGTTTTCTCCAATAAAGCATAATCAAAGGTTTTAAGCTGTGACAATTGTGATGAGCTCTTTTCATTTTAACTTCCAGCAAAGAACTTCAAGTTTGTGGTATTTCCAGCATTGATAAATTAACATATTAGGGACAGAGAGGGTGTCTTTGCCATTAAAATTATACCATGGCATTATCATTGTATAAAAAAAAAGAGTCCTGACAGTTTAAATATAAATATTGATGTAGTTATAGATAAAATGATATAATATCTGGAATTTGCTTTAAATAATCCTTGAGGGAGAAAGGGAATATAGATGAAATAGGACTTGCCAAATAACGATAATATTGAGTTTTGATGGGCACACAGTAATACACTTTATTATCTACTTTTGTTTATCTTTGAAAATATTCTTCCTTTGATGTGACTAGGGTTTGAACGTGGAGTCTTTAACTTGCTAGGCAGGTGCTCTACCACCTCAGCCATGCCTCTGGCCCTTTTCACTTCAGTTATTTTCAAATAGAGTCTCATGTTTTTGCCCAAGAACAGTGTTGGGACATGATCTTCCTATCTGTGTTTCCTGCATAGCTGGAATCATAGGCATGATCACCATACCAGTCTTGATTATAGAAATGGGGTCTTACTAGCTTTTCGCTTGGGCTGACTTTGAACCACGGTTCTCCCAATTTTAGCCTCCCAAAAAGACTGGATTATAGGTATGTGGCACCAGCCTGGATTCTGAAAATATTATTGTTTTTTTTTTTGGGAGGGAGGCAGTATTGGGTTTTTTTACTCAGGGCCTCACACTTGCTAGGCGGCCACTCTACCACTTGAGCCACTTTACCAGCACTGGGTACTGAAACTATTCTTAATAAAAAAATTTTTGTCTGGGGATAGTGACACATGCCTCTAATCCAAGCTATGAAAAGGCATAGGTAGGAAAATTACAGTCCAGGCAAAAAGCACAAGACTCTAAAAAATAACCTAAAACATAAAGAGTATAGCTCAAGTGATAGAGTGCTTGTCCAGCAAGACTGAGGCCCTGAGTTTAAGTCCCACTACTTTTAAAAAAGTTTTTTTTAAAAATTGTACCCTAGAATAATTTTTAGGGGTGCAATCAATTAGGTATCCTATAGATTATCTTATTGATACCACTTCTGCATTCTGTCCTTTCTTTACTGTCACCTCATACATTGACAGATTTTACCAATTAGAGATCAATTAGATATAAAACTTAAAGTTTATTGCAAAAGTTCCAAAGTAGTTTTTGGTCTGAAGTGTTAATGCTAGTCTCAACCATCAATGGTTGGTTGTTTGTTTTGGGTTACGTGGGCCCCAAGAGCCAGCAGTAATGGAAGTACTGTGCATCCAGAAAATAAAGTTATCACATTGGATGTTAGCCAATAAGCAATTTCCTGTATTAAAGCCAAATATACACTCACAAGGCTTATTATTTGTAGTAGTAATTGTAGTTATACCATTATTCTTTGGTCCTTGTCTTTGTACTCTGAGATCAGAAAGAACTTACAGTCAACTGAGATCTAGTTCAGCTTCTCTTCATTTTACACACTTTCATGATGTTTAAAATTCTGGGATGACTCTGGTTATAAGAAAACATCAGTCTGAATCCAAATTATCAATTTTCCTGGGAGCCGTAATTAGAACGCTCTTCATGCCTTTGGGAGCGAACTGTTTACTAAGTTGACTGAGGAAATACTTGGTACATTAGCTCCTTGTCAAGACAAAGTGCTTTCACTAGGTGATGGTCCCTATCCAAATATTGAGGATAATGCTGTCAGTCATTATTTTGAGGCTTCCTAGCTCAAGTCTTACCTTTTCCATCAAGCAGCACCAAAAAATTCAGCCTTTATCAAAAAACATTGATATTGTCTGGGAGTATAGTTCAATGTTAGTCCATGTGCTAGCACATGGGAGCCTTTTCATTTAATCTTCAGCATTAAAAATGAAAAGGATTGAGAATTTTTATACACACACACACACACAGACCACACAAAGTTACTCATTTTTTTTATAACAAACCTCCTTGAAGTTTCTCACATTTATTCATTCAAAATGCATTGAGAATTTGTGCCTACACACACAGATCACACATACATGCAAACAGGCCACATACATCAAGCACAGTAACTGCACAGCCAATATTCAATAAATATTTTTGGCTGATTTAAATATACAGATTTCTTAGTGGAACTTAAAAAATATTGTGAACAAAATTCACCATGTAAAGTTAGAATGTTTATCAAATAACTGAATGCTGACTATATGCAAAGCGTTTTGCTAGTCCCAGTGTGGAAATGAAAACAAATGAGAAGGTGACAATACTGGTTCTCTCTAGCAGCATAGCAGAGGCCTAAGCAGTGTGTATGCTGATGGCTGAGGTGAAAGAAGTTAACCTCTGAAAAGTGGTTGGGTAACAAACTCAATATTACTTACAGGATGTCACTACTCTGACCTCAGTTTCACCCCATAGTTTCTAGAAAAACCTACTGACAAATTCTCAACCCCTTATTTTTAACTCTACTAACTTCATGAGCAGTAAGGATGTTATAAAATCAAATACCAGTCTCCTCCTTCATCGTGAGACTGGGCTGTTTCAGAGTTGGAATCAGTAGCTGTTTGCCAGTGACTCACATTCACCACTTTTTTCCCACTAAGCCAGTGTTTAAATCAGTGCATCAGAGCTCCTGAAGTGCTATATCATCACTTTGCACAAGTTTATGCTGTTCTTGCTAAGTGTGCAGTGAAAAGTGACTTGGTGATGTAAAATTTTGAATTTGTTTGCCATGACATTCAGTTCAACAGTTTCAATTAATTGGGTAAGAAACCCTTTCTTATCTTTCAGAAGAGGTGAATACTTGAAAGATAAATTCCTTAGCACAGGGTTTACTTAGAGCTGATCTCTATCTCCTTCTATTACTTTTAATGGACTTGAAGCTTACTTATTTAAGTTGAGCTTTTTTTTTCCAAGTCTAAAATCGGAATGAGCATTTTATTCATTCTATAGCAGAAGAATAAAGGACTGATAAAATTACATAAAAATAGAATTCAAGCAAGTTGGTGATCTGTACCCACCTATGTGTATAGGATTAAAAAATGGATGCCATTGATATTTTAATATTAATAAAAATCATATAAACCCCAGAATTTTTACTTCATATTTCCCTTGCAAGGTTATTATAAAAATTAATTTTGGGGAAAATATTCCAATATATCATCAGTTTTTTCAAAATTGTTATAAATCCTTTGTCAACCAAATGATTTTGACTCATTAGTACAGTTAATTCATGTTGAATTTTCTGATGTTTATCAAAAGATTGATAAGCGAAGACTGGGTGGGCAAGTGCAGATGCTAGTGTAGGGAGGGTTACATGAGTGAAAATATATTTTATAAATTATGTCATTGCTAAAAGAAAATGCTATAAAGTGACCTTAACTTTTTTATACACCTTCTGTACCTGAAGAGATTAGAGTGGAATCGTGGAAAACTGGGTGACAAGGAAGCCTGGCTGCTCTGTAGTATGCTTCCACCAGTCCCCTTCAGAACTCATTCTCCTTTCCTGCTGAAAGCTTATAGTTGATTCCCTTTCTAGAAACAGCCCACTGCTGAAGGGCTCATGAAACCCTTTCTTGGGCTTAGCTCTCATTCAAGATCTGGCTCATGAGGAGCACCC
This sequence comes from Castor canadensis, assembly GCF_047511655.1. NCBI lineage: Eukaryota > Metazoa > Chordata > Mammalia > Rodentia > Castoridae > Castor > Castor canadensis. The sequence goes on along the minus strand of NC_133388.1, from coordinate 78,815,176 downwards.
AGTTTTTGACCTGGCTCCTGGAAACAGTCTCTGAGATGTAGGTTTGCATTCAGAGATAGGTTCAAGAGTACCCATTAGAACAAAACCTGTGAAAGGGGGGTAGGACTGCTCAGAGGGAAATTTTAATTATAAGGAAATTACAATGAAGATCTCAACCAATACAATACTTGAAGCTGGGACTGGCTCTTCAGAATTGCTCCTGATTGATGAAAGTTTTCTGGGCTCTTGTGCTGTTCTTAGAGTACAACTGTGGCCACGTGGGGACTGCTAAAGATAAGCTGACAATAGAAGACAATGATTGCCAGAAAACAGCTGCTGTTGCGCACACATCCTGCACAGAGATGGTCCTGAAAGACAGTGGTAAGGGAAAATCTTTCTTGATTCACTCTCTGGAAGAAGTAGCCTAGGTTAGAATATACATGGACTTAAAGATAGAAGCAAATAGAGTGATTGGTTGGTCACAGATCTGAAAAGAGAAAGACTGGAATATTAAGTCTCACTTTCCATTACTCCCAGTGACCCATTAATTTGTGGGGTTAGTTCTACAATGACAGGGACCAAAGATCCTGGTGGGATCAGTCTAAGTTTTAGGCTTCTCTGCCACCCAATGTTTAGCTTCACTATCCAAGAAAACAGCAAGCAAGAAAGATGCCTCCTTCCTAGCAGAGTTGGAAAGGTTATGTTTGCATGGATGATTGGTATTCTTCTGTACAACCTTAATTTTAAATGGATAAATACAGGAACCAGGGCCTGAGAAGGGAATGATGATCAGTTCAGATCCCTGAGGGTTGGGACCAGGGACATATCACCAAGTAAGCTAGTGAACAGGATCTAAAATGACTAGAAGAGAAGGAAGATGATGCTAAGCTAAACTGTTGTAATAGAGACTATACCAATTTTTTTTTTTTAATTTCCTAGAAGAGACAAGCCAGAATCCTGGAGGAACTGTTCCTAGACTGGTTCAATCAAGAGAATCTAAGCAACATGAGCAGTGAACTATAGTATGTACTACCCAGGACTCTTGCCCCAGAATTACTAAGGTTGAGGAGTACTGCCTTGCCTGGGTTTATGTCCCTCTGCAGGAACAGTCTGCATTTACAAATTATGGTGTAGTCTAAAGGCCCTCAGACCACTTGCTTCCATTTGAGACAAACTGAGGTGTTTCTGAAGACTTCACAGCTTTAAGGAGCTCCCTGGCCTGGCTGAAATCTTGGTTTTAACTGCATCAAAGCTCACTATTTCCCTTTGCCTCCTGTTTCCTTCACTCCAGTATAAGTGCTGCATTAGGGAGAACTTCCCAATTTAAAAAAAAAAAAATCACTGCACCAATCTCCATCTGAGCCTTTGAATCAGACTTGAAGACATTGCAAATCTCCCCTTTATCACTATGAGCATTGCTGCAACCATCATTGCTCCTACTAAATACTTAAGAACTATGAAAATATATTGATTTGTGGAGTCAAAAATTCACAAAGCTATACATGCTATCTATTTTTAAATATCTGCTTGCAATTACTCAATAGTAACATGCAATATTTATTCAGTGCTATAGATTACAATGAGAACTTTGCATGCCTTGCCATGTAATCTTGACAACTCCATAAAAGGTTTCTATTAAAAGTGCTATTAAAAGAAAAGGAGGCTGAGAAATCACAAGTTAAATAAATTACTGCAAATTACACTGAAGAAAATAGCAGTCAAGATTAAAACATAGGAACTATGGGACTCCAAAACCCAAACTCAGACTAGTACCACTTAATTCCCTCTCTCTACTATATGACATGACTTCATTGCTTGACAAACATTCTTTTTCCAGTCTCATTATAATAATCATCTGTGTCCTTCTGGTTTTGTTTGAGTGGAGACAGCTGAAGATGCAAAAAGTGGGGCATCTTCTTTGCCGATGTGGACTATGTCCATCTTCACCATTCCGTTCTTCATGGCAGCTCCATTCTTTCTTGTATCCATTGTTCCAGTCTGAATAGGACAATCGCCGTGATTACCTGGTACTTGTAGTCTGTTTTGCATACCAGTTCAGATTTGAAACTATTCAGTTATACTTTCATCTTTTAAGAAGCCTCATACCTACTTTCTTGATGCTTAATCTACCTTAGCAAACTTGCAGCTTTGTGTTTCTAGCCTATAATTTAGTGCAGGGCTTACACTAACACCTTTTCAAGCATATTTCATAAATTTGCTACTAAAATATAAAATAGGAAATGTGGATGCACATTATGAGAAAAATGTTTTCTTTTTTAACATTTTCCTTGGCTCTATTTTCTGCCTTTTTTTTGTGCAACTAATGGAAATGGCAACTGCCAGCCAGTAGAATAAACATGCTACATTTCTAGCACGTATTTTTCCAGCATATTTTTTTTCAAAAACATGTTTTATGTCTCATTACTAGCAATTCTCTGAACCTATTATAACCAGGCTCTTTGCCATGAGTTCAGATGAGAGTAGGGAGGGCTTCAAGTGCAGTGGTCATTGTACATCTGGACTATACCAGAATCAAAAGCAAAAAAGGAGGAAGATAGTCTCCACTCTGCCCAGTTTTCAGTTGAATCTTTTCTTCCATGCCAGCTGACTTCTGAACAATAGATTGAACCCCAGTCTTGGATTATAAATCTTTGTAGGGTCTATTGTGAAAATGCTTTCTACCATGATAGCTTCTGATAGCTGCCCTCCCTCCTGGAATGCACCAGAGTCTAGTAGCACTCAGAGCTTTTAGCTTGTTAGTGCAAATCAACTTTTATTGCCTGCATCTGAGAGAAAAAGACAGCAAAATCACACATCCATACATTATTTTGGCTATTTGTAAAAGGTTAAAAAAAGAAGAATGGAAGCAGAAATGGCAGTATTTTCTGAGGGCTTAAGAAACTGCTTTGAAGCACACATGCACGCACACACATTCTCACACACACACAGGCACACACAGGCATACGCACCAGCTGCTAGTGGTTCCTGATAGTACACCAAAGACAAACTAAATATTAGCTGAGAGATTTACTGTCAACATGGGATAATATTTGACATGCACTGCTTTTATGTTTTCCTGTTTCCTGTGTGAAATTTGTGGAACTTTTAAAGCTATTTGACACCAGAAGCCTGCCTAGCTGCTCTGACCACGTGAACCCTGCAGACAGAAAGTGGCTAGGGGTGGTAAAGAATGACCAATAAATTGGGAGTTCAGAAGCAGAGTGATGAGTGAGGCAAGTTGTTGATATTAGAAACTTTGATTTGGGGGTTTATAAAGTTAACTGAATGTGACATTCAGTCATCTAGATTCTGAAGTGGGTGAGCGCAAGGATTACAGATGATAGCTTTTAGTGAAGGGTAAAATCTTTTAAATCTTTTATGGTTGAAGTCTCAAGGTAAAGTCAAAACTAGATTAGAAGATAATCAATACTTTGTGACTTATCAGGAGGTTTAGAACCTTTTTACTCAGAATGCCTATCTCAAGAAATGGCTCTGGAAAACAGTCTCATGTAAAACCAATAAAAAGCTTTATTAAAGTGATAACAGAAAAAGGTATTTTAAAAATACAAAATAAGTGCTATAAGTATCACATTTGTTCATATAAAATATTGCCAAAACAATTATCTGTATGTTATTATGGCATTTCTGGTATGCACATATCCAAAATTCCATTGAGTAAATTTGCATTCACAACTTCTCTCATACGGATTATAGGATTAAGGCCATTAGAAGCTGATTCTTTCCTTGAGCCTTTCTATATCCTCCAGGCCGTGAATGGAGCAAATTGACAAATGTTCTTATAGTTGAGGCTTTGTGAGACTTTTGCAAAGATGTTTTTGAATTAAATCTACTATATGCAAAAATTTGTCTTGGCTTTCCATCTGAAAATTACTTTTTAGTGATATATTATTATGTCTAAAATGTCACACAGTTCTCTATTTGTTCAACAACATGTATCTAACCTCTACCAGATGCTAGGAACAACTTTACATGTAAATGCTTCCTACAGCTTGCTAGAAGTCTCTCCTCTCACCTCAAAATTCCTGCCCCACATCTGCCTTACTTCTTAGGCTGTGATTTTGCATCACACCTAAATGATATAAACTAAATATCCTTACGTCTCACAAGAAACTGTATACATTTCCCTGCATCTACGTACATCATTTCCTCACTCCCTATTTTTGAGGAAATGCACTCCACCTACCAGAAGTCCAATGCCCCACCTGCTCTAGCTTTGCATCCTTTCTTAATTACACCATCAAATCCTCTTCCTTACCTTTGTCATTAGTAGCAAACATGGGTGTGTTTACTGTTGAGAAGAATGTGAGCTGAACATCACTTTTCCTTTTAGCTAGATGCCACCCCCTTTTTCCTATTTACCATAAAATTCTTCAAGAATACCTTATACTTGTGGTCTGCATTTGCTAATGTTGGTTTGTCCTCAATTTACTTCTACTTGGGTTAAATCTTCCCTCCCCATGTCCCTGTGATTCTACTTATTCCAAAGTTGCCAATAGTGGCTCTGCTTTTTGAGGAAAGTCTTCTTTCCTAATTTCATCTGCCTCTCAGCAGCATCTATGGGTGGGGACCACTCGCTTTTGGAAATACAAGAAAGCATACTGTCTATGTCCTGGTTTTTGCTTATCTTTTGTGAACTCACTTTTTTAAAGTATTTTTTTGGTTTTGTCTTGTTTTGTTATCCTAATGGCTTCAGAGTTTGGACCCAGACTCTACACCTATCTTAATGTCCCCTAAATCAATGTCCTCATCCATTCCCATGGTTTAAAATATATCATATTTCATGTCTAATCCAAGCTTTTTTTCTTAGCTCCAAACTCAACTATCCAATTACAACTCGACATTGCCACTTGGAAGGCTTCCAGTCATCTCTACCTAAACAGATCAAAATAGTTTCCATGATACCATGTACCTCACCATCCTCACAGAGTTTTGTTTTCCCTAGACATCATCTACTTAATAAATAGCATGATTTACCCAGTTGTTGAAACCAGAAGCCAAGCCTAGGAATCTCTTCTAATGTTTCCCATCTCATCCTTCCTTCCATTTACAGATCAGCAAATACTGACACTTCTGTCTTTTAAAGTTTATTTAAAATCCCATTGCATACCCTGATCACTATTCTTGCTCTCCTTAATACAATTTCCTGTCACCTCATGCCTGGAACAGTGCAATTTCTCATACTGTATCTCCCTGCTTGTACTCATACTCTTCTATAATTCATCTTTTCACAACACGCAGGTCAATTAGTTTTTTTGATGGCTGTGGTAGTAAGCTTTTGTTTTTGTTTTTTGGTTGCTCTGGGGTTTGAACTCAGAGCCTTGTACTTGCTAGGCAAGCATTCTACCATTTGAACCTCACCTCCTGCCATTTTTTCTTTGGATTTTATTTTCCGAAATGGTCTAATGTTTTGCCTGGGGCCAGTCTCTGACCATAGTCATCCTGCCTTTGCCTCCTATATAACTGGAATTACCAGATCAATTGTTTTAAATGTAAATCAGCTCCTATGAAACTGTTGCCTATAAACTCATCAGTGACTTTCCACTGCAGTGGAATAAAATCTGAGTTCTTTATAGGGCTGGATCTGCTTTCTCTACTTGAAACACTCATTGTTCCCAATCTTCATTCCTTTTCTTTTTTTGAGTTACAGATTATTATTTTTATTTTTTAAATTCAAGTTCAACTCATATTAAGTGTTACATAAAATGTAAAAATTGTACATATTAATGGGATAAGATGATGGTTACATACATGAATATATTTTGTAATGTTTAAATCACTTTGAACATAATCTAGTTCCTCAAACATTTATCATTTCAAAACTATCAAAATTCTTTCTCCTAGCTTTCTGAAATACATAGTACATTGTTGTTATCTATAATCACCCCACTATGTAACAGCACACCAGATCGCCTTACTCCTATCTAAACATAATTTAGTAATAAATGATCAACCTTTCCCTAACACTCCTTCCCCATCACTCTAGCTTCTGTGACCATCATTCTCCTCTCAACTTCCATGACATCAACTTTGATAAATTCCACATACAAGTGAGATCATAGATTACTTATCTTTCTGTGCCTGGTTTATTTCACTTAACATTATGCTCTCTAGTTCCATCCATGATGTTGTGAGTGACAGGATTTCATTCTTTTTATGGTTAAATACGATTTTATAATGTAACCATATTTTCTTCATCCATTTGTCAGTTGATAGACTCTTAGGTTCTCTGCATTTCTTGACTAATACAAATAATTTATTGAATGTTTTTTGAAACACAGACTGATTTCATTTCATTTGGATATATACACAGAAAAGGATTGGTGAATCATATGACAGTTCTATTTTTAATTTTTGAGGGAGTTACATAGTGTTTTTAAATTATACTAGTACTAATTTACATTTTCTAGCATCAAGCCTCATTCTTGAGATGGGACAGATGTCGGGCCTCATGGATCCAGTATCAAGGCTTTATTTCTCTCATGGAATCTATCACGTTAGCTTGCTTATTTTGTCTATTAGTTGATGCCAAGTTTTTAAGAGCAGGGACAATGGTGTTTTTACTCATTAATACATCATTTGGTACTTACTTTTCCATCTGAAACATTTAATTGCTCAATAATCATAATTTGATCAAGAAAAGAAAAAAATCAAGGGAGGGTGGAAGGGAGATTTTTAAAAATTGTACCAGCATTTGGTCCAAATCACTCACTCTTAAAATTGAAAATACTTTGAACTCAGCAAGTTATTTGCCCCAATGACACTGCAGGACGAACTGGATATAGTTCATGTCCCCCAATTTTTAGTCTATAGTTACTTCAGTTACAATACACAGCCACCTTATCTATTATTTGTCTATTTGTATTTAAATCCATTTAATCAGTTTTTCAAAATTATCATTCAATTGCCTTTTCTAGAACAAACCTGAATTTCACATGCATTTTTAAAAATAGCCCCATTAATCAATGAATCTTTGAATTTTGTATTTAAGAGCTCATCAAATGTTAAACATGATGAAAGTATTGCAAATTCCACTATTTACATGGATTCTATCTTTCCTAAACAGTTGAATTATTTATATTATTCACTACTGATAACATATAGTCTAATGATGACTAAATTGTATCACAAATTTCCAGATAAGTTAACAATGAGCCCTTTGGGCAACTGAATATTATCAAATATTATTAGACACTAGAGCTATCTCATAGTCAATGAAATTAGACAAAATTTATAAAATTCTCAGATGAAGTTTAGATTTCAGTCTCTGATACTCATTCACTTGAAATCGTACAACCTAGGACAAAGGCCTGAACCAAAAGCAAACTAGTGTTGGCTCTTAATAAGGATCAAGGAGGACCTCAAAGGAATTGAAATGTGCCTCCACTTCTTTGCCTTTTTCATTTGGTTTTTAGTCGATCAAGAGCCTTTACTGAAATGTGACTACTATTTCCAATAGATCAGAGCTTTTCCTACTGTGATCCTGATGGTCAATATTTGAACAACCAATTGGATTGAGCACTTTAGAAACAGAGAAGTCACTGTTCATTTGATACACATTTCTAAGTGTTATATTTTAATATAAAGTCTATCTTAAATTGTTTTTTTGGCACATGTTTGCCTTAACTCATTGAGCTATATGAGAAAAAACAAGAATATTTACTAGTATACTCATATGAGGAAAACATAAATGTTTACTGGCATATCACTTCTGCAGTGTGTAATAAAGAGTAAAGCAAAGAACTTTAATAGATGCCAATATGGAGCTCTACCCATTGCATACCCTATAGCACTTCTGCATCACACCTTCTAGCTTCCAACTAGACTGTAAGTTCCCTACGGCAATGTTGTAAGTTGTATTATTGTCAAAATATTCACTGCTTCTCACTTCTAGGCCATTTTGACAGAAAGTTTATTCTTCGCAACATTGACAATCAGCTCATAGATATGACTGAACTTGGCCAATAAAATGTAAGTCAATATGCCATGACCAATGAGAAATTTTAAAAACTAGCGCATGATTCCACCCTATTTCTCTACATAGTGACACCAGCATAAGTGGACAAGTGAAGATTGTCCTTCTGCATAAGTTGCCAAGTGAAGATGAACATAGGATGGAGTCAATGCCAACCTTCAAAAATTGCATAAATACGTGCAACCAATGTGCCTTTGTCATTATAAGCATCTAATATTTTTAGTGTTGCTTGTTATTAGAGTGTAACCTTTCTTCAGGTGACTAAAAAAAGTTGTGTCTGTCTCACCCACTACCATAACTTCATATCCTAACAAAATGTATACTGCAAGGAAGACACAATGTGTTGAATGAACAAATTAGTCAGAAGTACAATAAAATGTGCTTCTGTTAATGGCAGTGTTTTATTCCTTTACAAGTCACTACTGAGTACAGAGATAGATTCTAGTCACTTAGACAATGAATTCAGTTCTAGAGTGGAGATCTATTTAAGAGTAAGCTGTTACTACCATGGTACTTTAAGAAAGCTAGCAGTAATTTGGATACTTAGAGATTTAAGATTTCAAGTCTTTTAGTAACAAATGTTCAAACACATAAATTATAAGTACTGCTGAAGAGAGTTCCCCATTCTTGCAGATTGAATGGTAATCTATATCTCTTAATTTTTTCCTGCCTGGGGAGCTTTGATAAAAATAAATGATGTTGTGCTGGCTATGCTTATCAGACATGACCACACATTTCCTAAGGAAAATGTCCATCAGTCACCCCTACTGTATGTAGGGGTTATATTCAATGCAGGCTTAATTAGTCCTGCATTCAATTTGGGTAGAGTTCTTTAGGGTCTTTATGTTTCCCAAATTTGGACATATCAAGCTATTTTATTTCACAATCCATTATTAGCAATATCCTGAGGCAGTTCTCGGTCCGTATTTGCAACCAACTCCATTGTCATGTTCCTAGGACTGAATGTTGATGCCACGCCTATTTTACCTATGTGTTCTATGGTGAAGGAAGCATGCTCTCCAATCACATATGATACAGAAGTTTAAGTCTAGGTTTAAATAGCACAAGATAAGGAAGAAACAAGACAATCATGCAGTGAAGTTGATCTATATGTACAAATATATTTGATCTAAATTGGGAAGTCTAAAAGATTGGTATATGCAGGTTTTAATTATGGCTATAGTCTGCTCTTTTTGAAGACTCTTGGGTGATCAGAGACAGCCATCAACAGAGTACTAGGCAGAAGAAATCTATTCTTTGTCAGTCTCTAACAACTGGGTCAAGAACACAGTGAACCACAAGGAAAATTTTCTCTCTATCCTGCCTTTCATCTTCAACAACACTTGCTAGGAACAAAAGTTAGTTCAAGCCAAGATAAAAATGAAGATACTTCTCCAATCATATAGTAATGTGAGTTACTGTTTGCATAGGAGAATGTGCTTCTGGTTCTTATTAGTTAAAAAATATAAGAAAGGAAAGACACCAATCTGACTTCAGATAATACTTAAGACTGAGTTACCAAATAACTGTTGGAATTGAAAGTATTTCATTTGGGAAAGTTTGACAATAACAAAGAGTTTCAATACTATCATTTTTGTCTTTTAACATAGCTTGGAGAAGACCTTCTTTGGTACTTTTCCTTCCACTGTATTCCACTCATGATTGAAAGCAAGTAATTTATAATGAATGATGCCTTCAAGGTAGAGCGAGATTGCTACCTGATTTTACAGCTGGTAATGGAAAAACTGCAGACAAGGTAGGTAATAACCTACCTCATTAATTTTCTCAGATATGTTTTAGGCAATAAACACCTGATTTGAACCTCTGGGTTTACAAAAACACCTTGGCCTTCAGCAGAACATATCTGTTCCCATAATACCCCACTCTTGACACTTTCCCTATTTCTTGTCTAGTGAATGAGGACATTCTGAATATGGCTTTACCTTCTATGGGATAATATATATGTGCTACTTTGCCTTGTTTTTATCATAGAAATACATATAATGAGAAAAATGTGTCCCTGTGGTTTGTGAATGGAGCACAAAGGTAATTTCAGAACATTTGTCTGTAATTGGAAGGCCCCTGCCTATGAAGCTACAAAGACTGGGTGACCCTGCAGACTCTTGCTTTGACAAAGTAACTAAAGTGCTTACATTCAGCCACTGTCGGTAAGTGAAAGTTTGCTCTGCTGGGTGATTCAGAGAGTAGCAATAATGAAGAGAATGACAATGATGATGATAATGAAAGTGGGAGTATGTTTGGAAAACAATGTTCTGCCTTTCTCAAAGCCAACAAAACAGGGACCCCAGGGGAGCCTGCTGGGTATAGAAACTGTATACAAAAGTTCCTGTTTCTACTGCCCTTTTCAGCCAACCTAGCCACTGTGACTGAGCTCCCTGAAAAGCATTTTCAACCATGGAGCCTAAAATATTTATTGTTATCAAAAACAAAGCAAAGCAACCAAAGCTTTCCTACTACTAGCATTATCTTGACTGAGGAGAAGATCCATTTTCAGAACTGCCCCTACTCAGTCACCTTTTAGATTGGCTTCCTACCAGAACAGGGGCAGTGTCAGAGGATTCTTTTCTCTGCTTCCCAAGAGGGCTATAATCCTTCCTCTAACATTGGGCTATAACCCTGAAGGGTCTGTTTATTGTTGAAAAGGTAATTCTAAATTCCCAGCAGGTAATGAGATACATTCAGACATAATAAGGGACCTCAAGTCAAAACTGAACATCAAATTAGGGAGGAAAGAAACAGTTCACATATTCTTAAGTTTAGATTGGGAGGATTTTATGCTTCACCAAAGATCCTAAAGAAGTCAAATTAGTCTTTTTTGGTCTTCTATATCACTCTTTTTTTCATCTTCTTTGAAAAGGTATATTCTTCTTCCATTTCATCCTCCCATCTCTACTAAGAAGCTTATACTTTCAGGGTAAAACAATAAAATTCAGAACAATGGATTCATGACTTTACCTATGTTGACAAGGATTCAAAGTACAAGATTAGATAGTGCCACCTACAAAAGCCTAGAAAATTTTCCTGGTGTCAGACGTGGTATCCTTCTTTTTCCTTTTGTTTCACTGCTTCCATTAAAAAAAAAATTACAACAATAAAATCTGATTTTCTTCCAGCCACCTGGCAGATAGATTTATCACTACCCTATCAGTCATTTACTCCTACAATTTGGTGGCTCACTGTATTAAACCCAGGTCCCCACACATGCAGCTTTACTATATTTATTAATTTAATTTATTTATTTATCTATTTATTTGATAGTCCTAGGGTTTGAACTTGGGGCTCCATGCCTGCTAGATAGGTGTTCTACCACTTGAACAACTCTGCCTGCCATGTATTGTGGAGGCATGGGAATAAGGCGTGGTAGATTTCATGATGAAGCAAGTTAGTTTCATTTGAAGCAAAGGAAGTTAAGGCAAATGAGAATGACTGAATATGAACTGGGTTGGATGAAGTCATTTCAGAAGATTAAAGAAGGCATATGAGACTGGAGCATGAGAGATTTGAGGAAAGTGGAGTAAGTGTGTCTGGAAAGGGAACAGAGGGTTGAGTACTGTCATGGAAGAAGCAATACGAGTGAGGTAGATAAACAGGCAGACTGGCCTGGTATGGTTGGGTAGTATGTACAAACAAAAGCTGAAGATTTATGTAGAGAAGTAGCTAGAGTTAAGTTGGAAAGTACATTTGATATACGTTTTTTAGAGATTTAATGTCCAAGTCCTGAGCATCCTGTATTTCTACTTCCAGTACTTTTGACAAAAAGAAGGAAGGAAGGATGGGAGGAAGGACAGGAGGGAGGGAGGGAGGGAGGAGAGAGGGAAAGAGGGAGGGAGGGAGGAAGAGAGGGAGAGAGGCAAAGAGAAAGGAAGGAAGAAATGAAAGAGAGACAGAAGGGAAAGAGAAGAAAAAGAAATAAAGTTGGGGAGTTCTTTGGTCAGATTAGATGGGGAAATTCTTGAATAAAAGATGCATTTCTCACTGGACATCCATGTACATGGCAGGTCCCTGAGAGAAGAGGCTGTGCAGTGTTTTATAAGTCTGTCTTCTCATAAGCATCACATTCTATAATCAAATTCATCTAGTCCAGTTCCTCACTACGCATGAACAAAAAACCAGGTCCAAATACATGGTCAAGGCCAGTCAGCTTCTGGGGAGCTGAGCTAGAATAGGGACCCTTGTGCCTGGCTTCCAGTCAAAAGATATTCCCATTCTGCTATCCTGCCAATTAATTAAGAGTACAGGTCTCTGTGTACAGGGGAGTAATAGTGACAAACAAAAAAGTCAGTTACAGACTGATGTTGTAATAAGCAATCTGAATGGCTAATAATGATAGGACAGAAGCCAATCTCTAAATAAGAGTTACTGACATGTTTTTGGCATCTAGACCCTATGAAAAACATCTTTTCACCTCCCTCTAGCCCTGAGATCTCTGTAGGATTTGTGATGGGGTAGCATGGCATCTGACAAGATGCAGAGTTTTACATTTGAACAGAAAGCAGGCAGTGACGATAGGATTTCTACCTTCCCTACTGAGGAACCACAGATGAGGGTGGGACCCCAACAGCTAACCTGGAGTAACATCCTATATGATTTATTTCCTTCTCTTCTGCTCTTTAATTTAGGAAAAGCTTAATTATTCTATTGTGGACTATGATGTAGTCTCAACAACACAACTATTATCCAATTTATGACTTACAGTTCTCATAAACATATATATCACATTTTATTTAACTTTAACTTAATATCATATGTAAAAATTACATATATTTCTGAAGTTTTATTTACTTAAATGCTTAAAAATTTAAGAAGCACAAGAATGGATGAAAACGTTGTAAGACTGCTGAGCAAACGCATGGAACAAACTATTGGGAAATGGTCACATAGATTGTGAAATCAAGGAAAAACAGATAAAAACCAACAGAGAATGTGGATAAAAGAAGAAACTTTAAAAAGTGAGTCTGGTAAAAAAAAATGAGACTAGTCAATGAAAATGTTCTAAGCTCTATAGTCAATGAAAATATTTAAGCTGCTATATAAATGGGAGAAGAACCTGGAAGTATGTATTTTATTTGTAAGTAGTGTCAGGTATATGTTATAGAAGTTTAGATAGTTGAGTTATCTGTCTTTTTTGAAAAGGAAATGTTTACCTTTATAATGAAAATATAGAAATAATTTAATCATTATGGATAATGACTATGATATACTAGGATGGTATATGTTATTCCAACTATACTTGTTTAAATTTCAAAGAAACTGTAGTATAGATTATTATCCATAAACTTTTTTAATGTGGGATTTAAATCTGGCCATCGGTTTTGATATGTCCAATAATTTGGGGAGCCATTCCATAACACTATAAACAAAGGGGAAGCACAGTTGTTTTCTTAAACTTAATTTTTAACTAATACATAAAAATTACATGTATTTATGTGGTATCATGTTATATTCCAATACATGTATGTCTTGCATAATGTTTAAATCAAGATTAACATATATCTTCTCAAACATTTGTCATCTCTTTATGGTTATCTATAGTTACCTTACTGAACATTAGCACACAAGAACTTCTTATTCCTATCTAACCATAACTTATTTTCCATTGATCAGCTGCTCAACCGCCCATCTTCCCTACACTGTCCAACCTTTGGCAACTACCATTCTACTTACTCTCAACTTCTATGAGCTCATAGAGATTTTAAGCAAAGTGAGATAAAGAAAACTCATTCCAAGGAAGATTAATCTGACTGTAGAATGCTTCATTAATTGGCAAAGAGGATGACTAGATTCTCATTAGAATCAAAGGACCCTTACCTACTAACTCTCAGCATTTTCCTATCTTTCTCATCAGCATTCCAGTGACATTCCAATTCTTTTGTTCTACCTAAATTCATACCTACATTCATCATATTGGGGAGTGACAATTTGTGTAGCCAGTTTTAAAGAACTTCAGGAAAACATTGTGCTGATTTTTTTCACTCTTGCCTCTGACTTCTCCAGAAGATTTATGAATGTTATCTTTAAAGCTACTCTCTAGCTCACCCTGGTAGTAACTGCATTCTCTATTACTGGCACTATCTCGGCATCAGTAGAGAATGTATGAGGCTGCCAGCTCTTTCTTCTCTCCCGTCTTTGATCACTGCTCCTCTAAATAATATAAGAGATTTTCAGGATTGGGCTTTAGTGTCAATTTATCACAAAGGAAGCACTATTGCTCGTTGTTGGTTCAATCTGCATCCCTATGGAGGCAAGTTTTTGTATAAAAATTATTACCAACCTTGTAAATGGTGAGGCTTCAGTGTAGTCAAATGATATAGCATCACCAGGAAAAATTGACCTAAAGAATGCATTTAGGTATGAAGTCTTTGAAAGTTCTCTAGACTAAACAGTCTCCAATTTCTATCTCTGAATTGAATGAGAAAAACTTCTTTTAATTTAAGCTTTTAAGTTCCTATTCAGTTCTCTAGGCAGAAAGTAGAGAGGAAAGAAAAATAGACGCTTTCAGGGAGATGTGTAATGTACCCCTTTTACATAGGATGAACCAAACAGTGATACTCATTTAAACAGCGGCACCTTTATAAAATAGTTCATTGAACACATTTCTACCTAACTTCACGTGACACAAAACTCTCCAAGTGTTCTCTGAACTTTTAAATTAACAGCAATTCACATGAATGTGAAAAAGGCTAAATAATAGACCCCTCCAGACCTCTCCAGACCCCTCCATAGGTTAATGACATAGAGTAATCACCCATTTCTATCTAGCAGACACAGAAGAGTAAATTGCTATTAGGGTTTTGTTATTTATTTATATTTTATTATTCTTTCATTCCTTTCCTCCCATTCTTTTTGTTTTTTTCATTCTCTCCTTTTTTATTTTCATTTTTGGAGGTACTGGGGATTGAATCCAGGGCCTCCACTTGAGCTAAGACCCCGTCCTCCTTCCTTCCTTCCTTCCTTCCTTCCTTCCTTCCTTCCTTCCTTCCTTCCTCCCTCTCTCCCTCTTCTCTCCTACCCTCTACCACCTCTCTCTCTCTCTTTATCTCAATATTAAGCATTAAAGATTTCCTAAGGAGGGTTCCCTTCTCAGAAGAGTCAGAATACAGACATGGAGATATATTGTTATTGTAGGGTTTTGCAAAGCAATATTCAATCCTCACATACCCCACCCCCCAAATAATTACTATGTTCATTGTTTCATCTAAGAAAATTATCTCCTCACTCAGGCTGAGCTCCATCTGGTCCAAGTAGCATCTCAGCTTGGGTTGCTTCCTGTTTAATGAGAACAAACCTCAAGGTATAGATGTGTATGGATTTTCCCACATTTTTGCAAACTAATTAAAAGCTGAATTTTTTTCTATGACTCATTGATAGGAAAAACTAAAACTAAACTCATCACTCATATTCTTTATACTTTTTAAATGCAATGAAACTGCTAAAAACCCCTTAAGACTTTGTATTTATAAAATCCTTAAAAATCTTCTAATTGCTGATAATTCAAATACCATTTAGTAATAATCACATTGTCTATAAATCCCTTTAAACCTGGGAGTCAGCAAGTGCATCATTGCAACTATTTAATGGTGTGGTGTTTGCGAAGGATCAAGGTCTATTTAAGCATTATTTCTCACTCCCCACAAAGTTTGAAAGCTATGAATTTGAAATTCTTTTCAGCAAAGAAGAATGAAAAGAAAGTGACTTTTAAAAAGGACTTTGCTGTTGGGTAGAATTTAAAACATGATTTGAATTTGATTGGTGACCTCAAGATATAGGGGAAGTCTAGTGTTGGCTTCTCATCAGTAAGTAATTCACACTTCAGACACCTTCTTAGCTGATCCCTGGTGGACTGGACATCTTTGAACAAAGATTCCTAAGGGCTCATTAGAGCTTTATCTTTCTGAAAGTAAAATCATTTCCCAGATATGAGAAAAGGCACAAGAGAAGCACTGGGGAATATGTGGTTAGCAAGAGAGTTGCTTGATTGATCAAAGACTTTAAATAGAGTTGATGAAAATATGGAAAAGTGCATTACCTACTTAGATAAATCTGTAATAGTAAATGAAAGTGAGGACAACATTGGTGACAGAGTGTATACTATCTGTATTAGTCAGACTTTTGTTGCTGTGACAAAAAAACCTAACTGAAACAACATTAGGGAAGGAAGTGGGAGAGAGAGAGAGAGAGAGAGAGAGAGAGAGAGAGAGAGAGAGGAGAGAATTCCTGTGCCACTATACCATCTGGCTTTCTCCCTTTTCACTTTTTATTCTATCCAGGTCACCACCTTATGGGAAGGTGCTGCCCACATTCAGGGCAGGTCCTTCCCTTTATTTAATTCTCTCAGGAAATGTCCTTACAGACACACTCAGAGGAGTGCTGTACTAATGTGCTAGGTGATTTTTAATCCAATCAAGTTGACAGTCAAAATTGACCATCACACTAGCATAGTAGAATCCTCCCCTACACATATGATCTCAGGTTACAATATCAGGGAAATTAATAGGGACAGATAGATTTCTGTTCTAGCAGCAATGCTAACTTGAAGTTTTTCAACAAGGAAGAAAATATTATCTTCTGAGACTTGATGCCATGATATTTGTGTGCAAAATGGGACAACGGAAATACTTCACCTCTTTTAAATGCAGTTTTGATAGAAGGAGAATATTAAGTAGAAACAGCTCCTCTGCAGCCATGACCACGTGAGAAGCAGGTAGTTTGACCAATACAATCTTAGAACATTCTACTGGCCTACTGATACTTTCCATGTTCTTGGATTAGGTGATGACACAGACAGAGTATTTCCCAGATATTTTATTACTAGCTACATAACAATAACCTCCTAAGTCTCCTACCAATATCACTTTTTCACTGCTATATGTAACCTCACTATAGTGACAAAAAGTCATCTTCAATGTTCTAAATAGTCCATGCCCAGACACTTTTTTCTACAGTTTTCAACTTTTTTCAAGTCTAAATGTTTTTAGCATGTAGCATGAAAGATTTCTCTGCTGTCTCCTATAGTCTTGTTTCTTGAGCATGTGTGGGGAGAAGGTCACAAGGCAAATATGAGAGGCAGATTTGATTGACCATATATGTTTGAAAAAAGCAAACTAATTAAATGAAACAGAAAGGAAAGGAAAAATGAATAGCTAAGTTAATTATCTTAAATTGTGTAAATATGAAGGGATAATAGAAAGAGTACTTAGCATAGCATTTGTTGCAGTAAACACTTAACAAAAGATAACTTCTTGCTCCCACTCTGCCTTTCTAAACACAGGTTCTGAAACTTGAACAGATGCAGGAAGTTTCAACTCTACTGGCAAAATAAGTGAAAAATTTGACATTCTTAAATTTTAACAAAGTTACAATTTCATAGAAGGAAAAATAGTAAAGCAAAATAATAATAAGAAAAAACTATACAAGATATTATTTTATTTAAAAAGGAAAGGAAAGTAAGTTTCAATTAAAGGTGTAGGTACATGAGTAGAAGAGAGAAGTTTAACCAGTTCATGATAATAAGCAAAGATAACACAAAGATTAAGTGTTAAGGGGTTGGATTTATAAAAAACACAACAGAATGGAAGTATGTGACTTTGGAGTCCAAAAGAGCTAGGAAATTTACTTATCATCTCTGAGTTTTGTTTTAAGTAAAATAAGAACATCAACTTTCAAAGTCAATTTTAAAATAAAATGACATACTGTTAAGAAAAGTTATGTAGCACAGAGTAAATACTAACAGCTAAATTCACTCTACTTTTCCTTCAGGTTAAAAAAATACATTTTTAATGGGTTAAAGGAAAGACTAATATGCCGCCATGATAAGAGACTTTGGGAGAAAAATGTGGCATATGCAAGAGACTCTAGAAAATGGCATTGTGACTTCACAGTTATAAATGAGTCATGAAACATTCAGAAGCAATCCTATAGCTACTTAGAGGGTTATCTTCTTAGTTTCAATTTTAAGTGGAGCATATATATTATTTGGAAGGGGCATACACAAAGGGTTGGAATTAGCCTATGAAATATTTAAAAGGATGCACACTCAAAATGATCTAAGACTTGTGGGTGACAAGAAAACAAGACTTTTATATCAACATTGTCAGCAGGATGACTAACAGTGAAGAAAAGAATGCTCCTGATTCCTAGGGGAAGGGATATTAAGACATCTGATGTTTGAGAGGCTACAAACCAGTTACCACCTTCAGGATGTGAATAACCTTCTGAGTAGGGATAGAAGAATGGAATTAAAAGGAACTATGTCTCAGACTAAGACAAAATAAAATAAAAGAACAATATCTCATTCTAATTCATTCTTCAACAGATATTTATATCCAGCAGTCATAAAGAGATGTGCAGGTAATAAAATGAAAGGTAAAGCAGTCATAGCTCTCTTTTCATGGAGTTGATAGGCTAGTGAGGAAATGACAAACAAATAATGACACAGATAGATACACACCATTCTATATCTGAAAATTGCTAGGCCAGTAAGAAGTATTTCACAATTCAAAGTATTTTGGGATTTTAGTGGCAATATATAGATATGATATACATTAACAAACAAATTCAAAGAAACAAGGCCTGGGAAAAGATACTAAAATCAGCTACATTAAAATTTCTTTAATAATAATAATGAATAGCTACATAATGTCGCGAAAACCAATAAAAATTGTTATAGCTTATAAATAGAGAAGTAAACTGAAAAGCAAAATAGAGATAGATATAAGCAATTATTTCTAATTAATTTTTAAGGCCTTAAATATACATAAATTAAAACTTACTGTAATGGTGCCAAAAGTGTTTATCATGTCTTTCCATATGAGAGTCTTCAAAAATCTCCATCAGTGAACTGACATTATTGTTGTCATGTTGGGATAAGACTGAGTAAAAGTGTACAGTCACAAGGTGGACTGTCTCACAGAGAGAAATTAAATGCCAAAATATTTCTTTCTACGAAAAGTTTAAGAAAGGGATTTTTGTCCAGACGCAATAGATTTTAAAGTTTTTTTTTTCAGTTTGGTTTTCTTATCATCAACCTGTGCTGCTTGAGAATATTTCACAACTCCATAACAATCCATAGATAAATTACTCAAATATCTTACATGCTGGCAGTCTCAATTCCTGACATCTTTATCTGGCACGTACCTATAGTGTTGGTTTCCAAAAAACAGATCAACCTTATTATGTTAGAACTCTCTCATGGGCCATGTTTGAGATTTTTTTGTGTGTGTGGGAATCTGACACCAGTGCATCAGCATAAGAAAACTGTTCAGGAATCAGGTATTTTTCAGATAGTATCCTGTCAGCACCATCAGTCTGATTTTTATCTATATCCCAAATACATACAGACTGCCTAAAATTTCACACCATGTTACTCTTTATTTTGGATAACTTCCTACATATCATATTCATCTTCAATTCTCTATTTTGCTTGGTGTATTCTAGTTTGTTCATGAGCAACAAACCAGCCAGTACTTATCCTTTTCCTTATATCAAACTCACTTGATCAAGAAATGGTTAAGATATTTAGGTTTCAAAAAGTTGGTTCTTTGAAAAACTAAACAGGATTGAAATATCTTTAGCCAAACTAACCAGAAGACAAAGAAGACCCAAAGGAATGAAGTTAGAGATGAAAAAGAGAACATTACAACAGATTCAATGAAATTCAGAGAATCATCAAGGAATGTATTGGAAACTTATATTACAATAAATAAGAAAATCTAGAATAAATGGAAAAATTAGTAAAACATATATGACCTACCAAAATTATACCAAGAGGATATAAATTACTTATATACACCTATAACAATCAATGATACTAAAGCAGTAATGAAGAATCTCACAACACAGATTATTAGACTGGATGAATTCACTGCTAATTCTACCTGATCTCTAAAAAAAGAACTATTGCTGTTCCATCAAATAGAAAAAGAAGGACTGATACTACACTCATCCTTTGAAACCAGAACTGGATAAGGACACAACAAAAAAAAAGAGAAAACTACAGACCAATTTCCTGATGACCATAGATGCAAAAAACTTCAATAAAATACTTTCAAACTAAATTCAACAGCACATCAAAAAGATCATATGCCATGATCAAGTTGGTTTCATTCCAGGGATGCAAGGATGGTTCAACATATACAAATCAATAAACATGACACAGTACATAAATAGAATCAGGGACAAAAATTATGAGATTATCTTAATGTATACAGAAAAAATCTTTGACATCATTCAAAATCCCTTCATGATAAAATTCCTGAAGAAAATGAAAAAGAAAGAATGTATCTCAACACAATAAAGGGTATACATGACAAACCCATAGCCAGTATCATACTGAAGGAGGAAAACTGAAATCATTTCCATTATACTCAAGAATTAGACAAGATAGTCCACTCTCTCTACTCTTACCAGAAAAATGAGACAGTAAAGGAATAAAAGGGACATAAATAGAAGCAAAAAGTCAAAGTATTACAGATGATATAATCCCAAAAGACTCCACCAAAAAAATCACATTTGATAAGAACTTCAGCAAAGTAGCAGGATAGAAAATAAAAAATATTTCAGTAGCTCTAGTACTTTAAATCAAACACATGAGCATAAAATGGGAACTTTGCATGGGATGGGTCAGTGAGAGGTGGGAAGGGGAAAAGAGGGGCTGAGAAATCTGATAGTACATTGTAGGCATGCATGTAAAGGTCACAATGAAACCCATTCTCATTTGCAAGAAAGTAAAATGGGTGGGGGAAGAAAAGACAAGAAAGAATAATAGAGGGAGTGACTATGATCACAGTACATTATACACACGTATGGAAACATCACAGTGCACAAACAATATGTGCTTAAGGATATTTAGGGTTCACCTTATGTAATTTCAAATTTTTTCTATTTTCTCATTGTTTTCATTTCACCACTGTCACTGAGAAACTTCAACTGTCCGTCTTTTTACAAGTCTTACATAGTGCTGCTTCCAAAACTCTATCTTCAATAACATTCCTTATAGCTACATCATACTGCAGTCTCTTAGATCAACTCCACTTTCCATGCTATTGATATTGACAGGAGCTTGCTTTATTTTTTTCTCACTGTTAACCACAGGAAGCATTTTACCCTCTCTGGCACTTCTTAATGCAATTACATCTAAAGTCACAAAATAGCAAAAAAGGCACAAAATATCCATGGTCAGCAGATGCATGCAAGGCGTCGTAGTACACAGAGATTTGATTACTGTCTCACATCAGGTCAAGTTAAAAAGAAAGTTGGCACCAGCTTTAAGAACAAACTTGAGTAGTTCAGAGCCCTTGAGGTTGTAGCATTCTAGGATGCTCTGGGATCTTTTAACCAAACTACTGAAATGTGTAGGCTCAAATGAGTTCTATCTTATGGGCAGACATAATTTTCAGATGCACTCTGAGTAATTCACAATGCTTGAAAAATCATGGATATTTAAATATAATTATTAGACCAGAAATTGGCAAAAATCTCAATCTCTCAAAGGAAGTGAGGAGTATATTGCAGATTAAAAAGTTACAGAACAAATGAACTTCAAATGTCCACAACTGAACACAATATTCTGAGTACCATCAATCCACATAATAAGTGATGCTGGAGCAAAGCTATTTGGCTGCAAGATTTATTTTGAACTTGCTCTAAATGGAACCCTATCTTCTCTTCTATCTATTCAGTAACTATCCAACTACTTCTACCTTTCTTAGGTATCCTTGCTTTACTTTTTCATTTTCTGGATGCAGAAGCTATATTCTCCTCTATCTTCAGCTTCCTCCAAACCACTGCTTCATTTTATAATCCAGGCAATTTCTCCATGGTCACTTTTTAGTCCCAAGACATCCTTAAAGGATTTTTCCCTGTAAATGCCAACACTTGATATTCATCATGTCTTGACCCCAACTCTCATCCTTACCCACAGCTTCCTATGAGTTCCACAAAAGAGGAAATGCACTGAGTGTCAGTACAGGTGTGTTCATGTGTTCTTTCTTTCCAATCATGTTGACAGGTCAAGGAATGATGATCAAAGAGCAATGAGCAAATTCTCCCGTGATAAAATAGTAAAATGTATATTAAACCTTTATGGGCTTTCATGGGCTATCCACAGAATATTCACAAATATAGCCTTAAATATGTTGCTACCCATTTTTATGTACATAACAAGTGAAGACTTAAAAACACATTTATATAGTAGGCAGGTGACACCAAATTACAAGACATGGCAAAATAAGGATGAGGGACTGGGATTTAGTTCAGAGGTAGATCAGTTGTCTAGCATGCATGAGATCCTGAGTTTAGTCATTAGTACTGTAGCCATCATCACCATTATCACCTAAGATTTGGCCAAAGTAATAAAATGACACATAATGGGGCAAATGTAAATGTTACTTGGTTACAAAAATGTTTATAACCTCCTTAACTTGAAGAAATAATCTAGTCTAGGGCCTCATTATATGATTTAATGCTCTCAGCAGTATCATCAGTCAGTAATTTTTCTTTTTTTAAAAGCATCAGTGATAAATAGTTCATTATTGTTCATAACCTATGCCACGTTCAAAAAAAACTAATGGAAAGAAAACTCTTTATAATATTTGACTCAATTTTGCTTTACTTTAAGTCAATTAGTATAAATTTTACTTGCACACAGCAGCCATTGAGATATTTGAAGATAGCGCACAAAAAAAATGCTATCACATCATTTCTTTTTATGTTGCCTCCCTAGTTACTTTGATAGTTCTCATAGGATACTTCCTAAAGTTCCCAACTATTCTTCACCCCAGAAATGCTCCAGTCTCAAAGTACAGGATGCTGAAATTAACACATACTTTAGTTGAGAAATTCTAGGCATACAATGCTATACATATTTTATTTCCCTTTTCCAAACACTTTCTCTATTAGTATAAGCTTATGATATATAAAGGCAGGATAGGGAAGACATAGTTGGGCAATGTAAATGTGAAAATGTCTGAAGTAAATTTTCTTCAAGCTTACCATGAGCCAATTCTGTGATCAAGCTGATCACCATCTAATTAAATTTGAATAGCGTTAGCAGAAGTGTGATATCTAAGCCTTAGAAATCAATATTCCTATTACATACTGCATTGATTAAACCATATGTGGAATATCGATCCTATTCTTGAAAAATGTTTACATTTTAAATCTTGGCAAACCAGTACGGATCCAAGTAGTAGTCAGGAAGATCTGTTTGGTCCCAGGGCCACGTGAGCTAAAGAACTACAGAAGTACTGTGCCATCTCAGGTCAGCACAAGAGGAGCTTCAAGCTGTGGCTACTGTCAAAACTGAGGAGCGGGGTCCCTGAAAGGGAGGGTTCTGTGGTGATGGTCCTGGAAGGCAGAATTGGACAGGTAAGCAAAAACTAGAGGGAGGCAGACCTGGCACTAACTACTTTACAGAGTGGAAAATTTACTTTCATTGCAAGTATTCCTGTAAAGATGGGTGTCTGTTTAGCAACAATAATGTATTAATAATTCTGATATTAGTTGTCAAAATACCCTTTCAAATTCTAAGTTATTATAATTACTAATATAAAAATTCCCCCACAAGTGCAAGAGAAAACAAGTATACTGATAGTAAGGTAACATACAGGTAAGAACAAGCCATGTACCCACCAAGCAACAATACCATATTCCAAAGTGTGTTAGGCCTATTGGTGGTCTTGGACCCACCTTTCTTAGCCCACTTTGATCATACCTCTGGCAGTTCATTTCATACCAAGCTCTCTTGAGACTCTGTGCCACTTAGGCCTACTATTTTTGGTGTCCAATGTTCCCTGAAGCACCAGTTGAGTGAAACAACAAGGAAGAGTCACTTGATTTCCCTCAAATAGTTCTCTTACCATTCTAACCTCTGGAGCCCCTTTTTAGTATTTTCTATATTAACTTTTAATTCTTTGGTGAAATATTATGTGTCCTGCAAATTGTTAAGAAAAATTATATATGTTAATATGCATTTATATATGTATTTAATTCAGCATAAGCAAATATTTCTTTCAAATAATACTCCAAAATAATTTTGCAATGCAGCCAAACACTAATATTTTTCATTTTTTTGTCTTTCATAACTTAGAGATTTAAATTAGTGAAAAATGGAAGTTATGTGGGAAAGAACAAAAATAAAGTAAGAGACATGTAACAGATGAAGAATTGGTGAGTTCAGTCAAGAACAAAAGCCATGAGACACCCAGGCATCTAAAATATAGTGTGGTTAATATCTAATTTAAATGTTGGTTGTTAAGGAAACATCACAGTTGATATTTTATGTAACTGTGGCTTTTACTTCTGTTTTTGGGTGGGGGGCAGTACTAGGGTTAATCTCAGGGCCTTAGACTTGCCAGGTAAGCCCTCTACCACTTAAACCATACTGCCAGTCTTTATTGTTTTAGGTATTTTTCAAATAGAGTCTCATATTCATGTCCAGGCCAGTTCTCCTATTTGCACTTCCTGCAGAGCTGAGATGAGCAGCATGTGCTACCATTCTGTTTTTTTTTTTTTTTTAATTGGTCGAGATAGTCTCAGGAACGTTTTACCCATGCTGGCCTCACACTGCAATCTTCCAGTTCCCTGCCTCCTGAGTAGCATGAGCTACCATACCTGGCCTCTATTTTTAAAAATAGTTTGCCTACTGGTAAATAGTTTTTGTAGATGTTTCTTTCTTCTTCCTACAAAACAAACAAATTATCAATGCTGAAGAGTTGATAGATTAAATAGTAGGAAATGATTTGAGAGTTTCCATAGGTGACAAAGTTGTAGTCACCATTACAAGCAGTTTTTCTCTTGACACCGTGTTAAAATGACTTGACATATGACTAATAAAGAGATTACAAT
This sequence comes from Castor canadensis, assembly GCF_047511655.1. Lineage (NCBI taxonomy): Eukaryota > Metazoa > Chordata > Mammalia > Rodentia > Castoridae > Castor > Castor canadensis. The sequence goes on along the minus strand of NC_133388.1, from coordinate 78,790,341 downwards.
GATATAAGCCTCATGGACGGTCCACAAAAGTGGTTGTAAATAAAGGTCTTTAATATTTAACCATTCAGCCTCTGAAAACACTATGTTGGTAAGAAATTCTGGAGGAGAAGTATAAAGGCAAGTATAAATGGTGTCTGCACGCTCCAACAGTTCTGCTTCTCTTTTCAACAACAAACTTAAGTGCCAATGCTCTGGTTCATCCATGTAATGTAACAGGTGCCTTCAAGATACACAATAATGATGCACCAATGATGAAACCATGACAACTTCATGGGATGGAAAACAAGATAGTCGGACATACAATCGAGGAAAGCTATGACTTGGCTATGGTGAATTTTATGGTTTTTCATAATGTTGTATATCAAGAGTTTGTTCTTGGTGAATAAATTCAAATGAAATGTATTAAAATGCAGCTATCTGAACTATTTCTGTACAATGGCATGGAGTGCATGTTTTTGACATATTTGATAAAAAAGTGAAGCTAACTGATCATGCAGTTTCACTCGGAGGAAATATTTCTAGAACAAGCAGAAATAAGTATGTCTGTCTGATAAAGAACCTGGAACAAATTTGAAGATTGAGATGTACCAAAGTGAACATCTCTTTGACAGGAATGGTTAAGCATCTTAAATTACCTGGGATTTGTTATGCATGGGTTGTTTTTGTTAGTCTAGAATAGATGCATCCTGGATACCTGTGGCAGACACGTTCAGATGTTTTTAATACTGCTGCCAATTATAAAGAATTATAAGTGAACATTGTTTTTTATCATCATGAATAGTAAGAAAATAGGAAACACAATGGAATATGTACTAAGATTCTATCCAAAATCAGTAAGGAAGAAGCCTGCACTTATATTCTCTACATAGCTCTACCAGTAAAATAACATTCTTAGACTACATTTTGTTTTCATACCCTACACAATAGTATAGAATGTCCAGAAAGTTAGTCTTCTGTACTGTATTTTCTACTTTACCTGTGTTCCTTCTCATCTTCTCTGAATCCTGAGTGCATCTGATATGTGGCAGAATCTGTCCCTGATATCTTTCAAAGCTAAAAGTCCATTTATGTGTTCTCTGAAGTATCTCTCAGTACTGTTCTCTACAGTATCCTCAGAGCCCGTTATTGCTTTTGGGTTCCTTTCTGAAATCATTACCAAATATTCCTCTATCTCTTGATTCTTCAGCTCCAATTTCAGTTCTGCTAATTTCTTCTCAAGACAGAAACAGACTATGATCTAATGGTTAGAGCACAAGGCATGCCAGGAGCTTATCTGACATCTCTGTTCTCTGAGTAGGGACTGACTCACTGTGAAGCCTTGGATGAGTTACTTAGCCTTCATTGCCCCAAGAGAACCTGAGTCTTAATAATACCTACCTCAACAGGGGTTAGGAGAATTCATTAATAAACTATCATTATCAGTCTTCATTATGCACCTGTGTGCAACCCCAAATAATCCCTCTTGTTCTAATTGAGCAGTGCAGTATGTGTTTTTCCTGTGGTTTTAATTTTTATGTGTGGGGAGGGACCATTGTGCATTCTTTGTACTCTTGCTCAAGACAGTTATTAGGACCAGACAACTTTATCTGGATAATTTGACTTAGTGGAATTTTTTAAGTCATACAACAACCTAGACATTGACATTGAGAAATTAAAATGATGATTATTAATGTGAGTTCCCATCTATTGCAAAGCGATGGGCTCTTTTTTCTCTCTTCAAAACTGCCAGCTAGCTGGCCACTTTACTTCTTAAAGCAGCAAAGTTTTAAAGAACCAAGGAACATTACCCAAGCCACAGTGCAATAACTCTAATAAACTGCACCTGTGGATGACTCTCTGGTTTATTTATATACTGTATCACAGGTCATTAACAGAAAATAACCCACTGAGATACAACATTCTTGTTTACAGTGAGGTTCTGGTGGTGACAGCAGGAATATAAAACACAAAATCAACAGGGAACACTGAACTAATAAAAAGACAAGGGTCTATAAAGCATAGAAAAAAACAAAGCCAACTGTGCAGGCAAAAATAAAATAAAATAAACTTCCATCATAAAACAATCAAAAGCTATGGTATATTTATAGAGACTGGGAAACCCAAAGACCTACTGAGCTGGAATATTTATGGGTGTCAGATTGAAAGTTTGGAAATCTTGTGCTGTCTGGAGTGAAGGCTTGATCAGGTGTATATACCCTTAGAAAAACAGACTTGTGTCCCTTGTTTCTTTCAGTTGTCCTTATTAACCTTTCCAGCCAATAAAAATTTTAGATATCTTGGCTATTCAGTTCTGACAATAACATTTCTTTAAGTTAATGCACACTGAGTTTACAAAATGCAAGATAAGAAATTTTTATGGTAAAAAAATAAAAGTTTGACCATTCTGTCACTATTAAACTACTGCTCTGCCTTCATGGCTAAGAACAATGGTGACTTTCTTTATAAGTGGCTCATTATTAGTGGATACTATAATTTTAAGTTCCATGGAAACCACTTGCCTTCATGGAAATTTCCTATTCCTGAATCACAAGATTTGAAATTCTATATTTTAATAATATATTAATTTTATATACCTCTACCACACATATCTTAAATGCTAATACTTCTAAGATGAATACTGTAAGACTTAATAGCAAATATTATTATAATGAATATTTAGATAATTCTGGAAGAAAAAGAAAGAAAGGACAGAAGGAGTCAGGCAGGCGAGATGGACTCCAATAAGCAGTCATTTTACTTCTCAATAGTTCCAGAGAGTAACTTCAACCTTCCCTTTCCATATGGATAGAGTGGGAACAATGTAAATGGCAATTGGTTTGAATAAAAGTTTCTGGGAAGTTGCTTTTATTATGACAATTGTGACAATTCTTAATCATTTCCACAAGATAACTGAAGTTAGTCTCATTGTTTCTAGATGTCTGCATTTCTTTCTCTTCAACTCAAGCTTCTGTTTATTAAACAAACACTTATTTTATACTGTATGCAGAATAAAACATAAATGAAAAGAGTCACATGGGCCCAGACATCTAGGAACTTGCTATCAATTTAAAAGCTTGCCACAAAGGCAAGGACTTTGTTTTGCTCTCTGTTGTATCTCTAGCACTTAGTATAACACTAGGTTCATGGTAAGTAGTGAATAAATATGTGACACAAAGTAGTAAGTGAGGAAATAAATAAAATGAGATGCAAAATGGTATTAGGGCTACAGAAGTTCCATCAGAGAGAGATATGTGTATATTAAAAATTCCAGGTAAATGTCTCAATAAATAGTGGCTATTCACTTTTTAAATGGAAGCTAATATTATTAGGGGAATATTTGTATATGAATTAGCAATGTTTCTGGTGGATTGAGTTTAGGGTGGGTAGAGATTCTCAAGGGAAAGTAATTCAAGTACAGAAAAAAAAAAAACCATATTATCCGGGGAACTAAGAGGCCAAGAACGTATGGTACTCTATGCAGGTAAGCTTTGTTAATATCTGTAAAATGGTCACTGCACAGATCAGCTCCAAAAATGGAAGGTTTTATAAAATGCCATTTTAAAGAAGATATTGAAATTTTAGCTTTAAAAAGCCACAAATATTGAAATTAGGCCAATCCTTATAAATGCATTAATTATTCCTATGTTCCTTCAGTTCCTCATTAAACAAGGCTGGCTCCAGTTTTATGAGGTTAGAAGGCGTGGCTCATGCTAACTTGTGATAATCTTTACTTCATAGCCAGTGTTAAAAGTAATAAACCAAGGTGTCATCAAGTTAAACAGAATAAAACGAGTTAGAAAATCTACTTCGAATTCTACTCAGGCTCCATGAGATTACAATGTGGAGGAGGAAAAATAATTTCTCTTTTATGTTTCTGTCTTAGTCTGTTCATACTGCTATAACAAAATACCTGAGACTGGGTAATTTATAAAGAATAGGAATTTATTCAAAGTTCTGGAAGTTGGAAAGTTCAAGGTCAAAGCACCAGCAGGCTCAGTACCTGGTGAGGGCTACTGTCCCTGCCTTATGGCTCCATCTTCTACAGCAGACAAATTTTGTGTCCTTACATGGCAGAAGGTGGAAGGTCAAGACCGCTAAACACTGCTTAAAGCCTGTTGTATTATGGCTTAAGTCCCATTTGCAAGGGAGTATCCATTGTAGCCTCTTAATGGTGCACCTGTTAATACCTTAACATTAGCAATACTTAAATTTTGGAGGAGGAGCACATTTAAACCATAGCCCACTCCAATTTCTCAGCTGGGACTCCTGTAGAGAACATATTAACATGGGGGAAATAAAAGAAGTTTATTAACATGCATATCTTATAAATGTATGTTTCTCAGGGAAGGAATAATTCTCAGAGAGGTGGCTCAGATACACAGCTTAAACACCATTATCAATAAAGAACAATGCATTGTAAGAAGTGACAAAGACAAAGAAAAAGGACTTTGCGCTCTCTAGAGACAGCAAATTGAGGGAAGTCAAATACAAGCAAACTCCTGATAGATAAAGACTAGTTAGTAAGGTTTAAGATCCTTCTCGTGCCATCTCCAGGCTGGTGAAGATCTAAAGCCATTTCAGGGATCAACTTGATCAACTTTGTCCTTCTTTGTAAAGAAGAGTGGAGGGACACATTTATGAAATTCTAGCCTGCCTTTAGGCAGATAAGTGGAGAGTAGAGTGTTTTCCTTGTATCTGTTTCTTCTCAGTTGCCCTCTGTTCAAACCTTATTGTTACAGTTGCATATTTTGGGGTGACACATACTGCTACCCTTCAGCACTAACAGGCAAATTGCCAGCATCATTGAATTTGAACAAATGAAGGAGAAATCAATTCAAACTGTTCTACTTTACACAGGCAGAGACTGAGGTCCAAGGAGCTTTGGTAGCATTCTCAGAGCCATGTAGCCTGTTGGTGGCAGCTTTAGGCAAACTCTTCTAATTCTGTTGGTCTGCATTCCCCTGTTTATTCTAGATGATAGTGACACCATTCAAGAAACTGGGCTGAGAAGCAATGGGACTGAGAAGCAATAGCTCTTTAAATATGTTTCGGATTTGAGTCTTTCGCCATGAGACATACATCTCTATTCCTGTTTCTAGTGAGGCGAACTGCATCCCTGCACTTGTTTCAGTGGAGGAAATCATTTTGAGCTGAAGCACAGCCAGACTGAGGAAGTCCTGCTGAGCCTGAAGGAAGCTCACTCATCCTTTGCAAATGCTCTGGAAGGAAGACAAAAAATAATTTTTGTCTTTGCAGTCTTAGCTAGCAAATATTGGGCAGCAATCCACTGGATTATTTCCTATGCACCTGTATGTAAATAATCTGAATGGAACTGATTAACATTTAAATTCTAAGTTACTGAAGTATCCATGGGAAAATTGATTAGATTGACTTGATTTGGTGCCAATATGGTAAGTGCCTTAATGTTTTAAACAAATTGAGGCAGCAATCTTTCATGATTTTCAAACACCATACTTTTAAAAAATCCTCACTTTGAAATCTGGAAGAAAGTACCTTATCTCAGACAGTTCCTTTTCCTTCTCCTTAGTATCAAGTAAATGTTAATGTTTATTTTTATAGTCATAGAGATACTAGCGAGGGTTCATGATTGTGTTCCCCTAGTGAATTATTTCTAACCCAAATGGCTCTTTTTTTTTTTTGTCCTTTGAAGAAACCAAATGCCTTTGGGGCTCAATGTACTTGGAAAATATGTAAATGATGGCTTTCTCTTGTCAGTCTGAGAGTGATGATTCAGTAAGCCCTTCACCCACATCATCTGTAGCATAATAGCATTTTAATTTAGAGTGAACCTTTTTGCTGAGCTCATATGTATCTTGTGTATTTTAAGAGAAACTATTTACAGAGAAGTATAAAAGTCCCTAGAGATGCAACATCTCATTTTCAATTCTGCTGGCAGGAATACTAATTACATTATCACATATTCAGCAGCATTCAGCAAAGTTATTTATTCATTCATCCTTAAGACCTGGGATGCCTACCAGGTCAGTTTCAATAAGCAGTACCTTGAGAATCTCTGCTGATGGTACAAACAGATAATTAGGTGTAGAGTTGAGAAATATCTTACCCCCCAAATGCTCAGCCTTGGAGATTTGCCTGCTTTCTCATTCTTTGAGGGAGAGAAAAAAACCCAATAGTTGCCAGAAATGAGGAAATATTTATCACCCAACTCTCTCACATCCACAGGTTTGGGTTTTTAATTGAAGTTTGGTTTTAGTTCTTAGAATAGCAAGCAGAGTTGCTGACAGCTAATAGTGAAGTCTGACTGAGTGGTCTTCTAAGAAAGTTGTTCTCAATATGGTGAAAACATTCAGAATTTACATTTGTAAGAATTTTGTTCTTCAGATGATATCGAAAGTGAATATTCCCTGTTTTATACTGTATACTTTTACCTTTGAAATCTTTAATAAATATTGGTAACAATAATGACTACCCTGCAAACCACCTTCCAGTAATCTTGCTCTATTGAGATGTTATAGGAACTAGATGCATGCATTTATGCATATTTTATTGCACATGTCAGATTTTTCTAGTAGTATTAACTCAAAGGTGTTGATAAAATGAAAACCTAATAATGAGTAGGCTTTAGAAGAGCAGATATTGTAAATTTCATAAAGAAAATTTGTTATTGTAAAAAACAGAAATTTCCGGAAATTTCTCACTTTCATAAAGAAGATTTGTTATTATACCAGGATTATAGCAAAACTTCTGTCTGGGTCATGTTACACAAAATGAACAAAAGCTAAAGTTCTCACAGAATGCAAAGCAAATTTCTGGTGGAGTCATTATATCTTGCCTTTGTGTTAGGTTTGGGCTTTCTACTTTTTTTCTCTAGGGACTTGTGATGGCTTTGGACTAGCTACAACACTGTCCTACTCTGTGCTTTAAATTAGGAAAGCTCCCTTCTCCCTCCTTACCACAGGGACTAACAAATTCAAATGTAGAAGAGGGGTTTCATTCTCAAGCTATTGTTTTGCATTCAATGTAAAAAAGCAATTGGAAGCCAAGTAAGAAACCTGACTTTTTGCACATCTTTAATTTCACTTTCCCCAAAGAATAGAAGATAAAAATGAGTAGGCAGAACAAACCCACTGGGAAATATTTCTGAGAACTAAATGCTACTGAAAATGGTAGCATTAGACATTTATTCCATAGAGATTTGGGGTTCTTAATAAAGATTCCAGAATGACAATGCTCTCTTGGTAACAGCAGGTGACAACTGAAATAAAATTTCTATTTTCTGTGTTCCCGCTCTTAACGGTTGTATTCTTTACTATAGATAATAAAGATAGCTGGTCTGAATATTCAGCCTTCTTATTAAGAAGGCCAAAGAGAATTTTACTTAGGCAAAAAATGTATTCAACTTTTCCTTATAAATATTCTTAACTTGTGAGAAGGCTTCCATCCTCTGGCTTCCTCTGCTATGTTTCTATCTGATGAATATAACAGTAGCTCACCCTCAAGGGCTATGAGGTAAGTAAACTGTGTTCTTCCAGCCTGCTACAGTCAGAAAGATATTTAACGTTTATACATCTCAGATCCATCAGGAAGCTCCTCTTCTGGTTAATAGGATGGAATATAATCTCTTGCCAGTTTTGGAGTGGGACTAATACCATAGTAACAGAAACAGAGAGCATAAAAGTTTCCTTGGAGAAAGAAAGGCAGAGGAACATCCAAATAGTCATGCCATTCCTGGGATAGTAGAAATGAGCTAAATTTTAGAGTTTGTTTAGAAGGAAGAAAACATTTCCTTTGCAAAACAATTAATATATGCTTCATGTGTAATGTTAACTTTCAGTGGCTGCAAATGGATGTCAAAAATGTGCAAATAGCCATAATAGGCAGAAGTAATGTCTAATCGCACAAGTACAGACATGTGGTATAAAAGACACTGTGGAGACAGGGCAAAGGAGATGAGCAGAACTGAGTCTCACAAGCATGAGGCATCCTGACTGTACTCACACTGAGACCTTTGTCTTAGACCAAAACACTTAATAGTTTTCCCCAATTCTTCACTGAAGAATGATCTAAAAGCAAGTAAATCTTTTGTAATCTGTTGTGTTTGATTATACTTAACAGTGAAATGTTTATGAACTGGTTATTCTATGCATGGGTTAGGTCATTTCAATGAATGTTTTCAAGGTTTGCATGGAATCACAGAACTATCTGGATGGTTGGGGACATTGACTATTGCCTGGTATAAGAACTTTTCAAATACAGAAACAGCACATGATCTAGAGGACCAAGTGTTGCCTGTTTCTACTTATTTTACTCTGTAACACATCCAGAAAGACTAATGGGTTCCACATGAGATTAACTCTTTGATTCTCAACTATTCTTACAAAAGTCTTGATGTGTGACACATGGAAGTTTAATATGAAGAGATCAGAATCCTTTTTCCTAGTAGTAATTCTTTTGAGCATATGCTTTACTTTTGAGTTGTGCAATTAATTTTAACATATTTTCTAAGCCCACTTGAGACAAAATTATTTAGTTAAGATATGACATGTGTGTTTATTTTCAGTGTGTGTGTGTTTAAGAGGGGGAGGGGAGAGTAAGAGCCAGAGGAAGAGAGATAAAGAATATTAATACCAGACAAATGAGCACTGTAGATATCAGTCTAGGAGAAGTTGAAGTGAAAGATAGTGCCTACTTCTTGGATTTTATGTTTATATATATGTATATACATATATATACACTTTTTTTTGCTTTAGCAGAAGGTAAACAGAATAGAGAGCCATGCTCAATGTGCCTATGAATTATTTTGCAATGGCATCCATTTGTGCCTGTTTAAATAAGCAAATTTCTGAACATCATAGTTCAGTATGTGTGTGGATCATCATCAGTATGGAGCAATATATTAGATGGAATTTCTCTTCCAAAGTGAAAATCACCCTCAGAATGTTAGTGTTAAACTCTCTGTCAGTAAGCTCGACTCTATCAGCTTTTCCTTCACTAAAACAATAGACTATTTCCTTGGCTAGGAATCAGATAAAGTGACTTATATAGAGCTTAAAGGGCCCTGTCGAAGAGTCAGGTGCATATTTTATCCAAGAAGCACATTCATGATTGTGAGAGTCTTGCTTCAGCAGAAGACTGTGGAGTCTATGCTCATAGCACAGTCACATGAGGACATCCCCTTATCAAGTAAACACCAAGTGAAATAGGAGTAATAATAAAATTGATGTGTACACATGTGAGTGCATGTGTTGCCTTTAACTAAGCATGTAGGCTAAATACACTTTGTGAAATGCAGCCTTATCATAATGGATTCAGTTTGGTCACTTCAATGCGTACACTTTTATAGACTATTTTTAATCTGTTATTTCTGAACCACACAGTGGTAACCTAATGTTTATTCAAACTTACCAAGCTTTAGAAGATTCTTTAAACTTCTTCTTATGTTAGCCCCCACTGTTCCACCTGCTGAGAATCAAACAAACAGCAGTGTCTTAAGAATGTTTTTGTTACTGCTGTAGTTAGATGCTTCCTTAGGGACCCTAGGAATAGCAACAGCCCAGGAAACTCCATCACTGTTATAGCTACCTGCCTGAGCTTTGGTTAATCTTCTAGAACTTGGAGTTGAGGTACAGGGAGTGGGTGGTTACACACCTGAAAGTTTAAATTGGAAGAGATCAGAACATTTTTTTTTATTTTACCAGTAAAGCTCCCAGCTTGCTGCACTCTTTCAAACATCCCCACTCTTATTCAAAATAAGATCATGACAATATTATCTTCATAAAACACTTTCTCATTGTTTCAGAGATTATCACTTTAAAAATAAAAAGCAAGGGAAAAGACCACTAGATTTGAATCCACTTGAATTATTTAACAACAATTACAGTTGCTTTTATCTAAGCAAATGTTTTTAAGTGTCCATTAAATCTTATCATTAGTAGCCTTGATGCTAATGTATTCTAAGCTAGAGCTTCCACATCCATGCAAAAGGGTTCATTTTCTAAACAGGCTCTTGTGGGAAATTGCCCCTTTACAACTGATGACGGATAGAATTCAATGAACTAGACCTTAATATGAACATTCTAGCCTGTCTGTGATGTAATCTGACAGTGGAAAGAGCTGCCACTCATTTAGATTAAAAAAATTAAAATGGCAATTTTTCACTTTTAGATAATTACAAAATTAACAACTACATTTGCATTTAACCTGAACAATGATTATATAAAGGATGGTTGTAAGACTCAATAAACTTTAGTCCAGTACTGGTGGTTTAAACTTGTAATTATAATTACATCAGAGGCTGAGTTTGGGAGGGATATGGCTTGAGGCCAGCACCAGCAAAAGGTTCATGAGGTACCATATCAACCAATAGCTGGATGTAGTGGCTCACACCCATCATCCCAAGCTACATGGGAACCTGAGATCTGGAGAATTGTGGGTTCAGGCCAGCCATAAGGATAAAAAGTTTGCAAGACTTCCATCTCAGTGGGGAAAAAGCTGTGTGAGATGGCACATTCCTATTATCCCAGTTACTGTGTTGGGTAGGCATAAAATAGGAGGATAATGGTCCTGTTGGCCTGGGCAAAAAGCAAGATTCTATCTCCGAAATAACCACAGTAAAAAGGCTAGACTCAAGTGGTGGAATGCCTGCCAAGCAAGGTCCCGGCCCTGAGTTCAAACCTTAGTATGACAAAGAACTTAGTAAATTTTAAATTATATGCAAATAAAGAACAAAGACTGTGAAAACATTCTAAAAGAAATAGTGCAGGAAGCATAAAATGGGCAAGGGAATCCTTAGGATGTATAATTCCTAATCTTAAAAAGAAGGAAGAAGAAGTAGAGGGAGAGAAAGAGGAGGAGGAAGAGAGAAGGAAAGAGGAAGATGAGGAGATAAGACTTGCTTAAATCTGTATTTAAATTTTAGTTAAATAACTAAGATATCTGTGAAACAAATGTAGACATATTTGTATTTTTGAAAGTTTGGAAAGAGCAAATTAAAAGGAAAATATACTAATCTAAAGGGAACTTTCATCAGCGACTAATCTAAGTTTTGATGCCTACAGTACACAATACAGTAGGAAGACCACAAAGCATGGAATCAGCAGCATATTATTGTCACCCATGGCTAACATTAGGCAAGGGGCTTTGATTGAGTCTCTGTTTTCTCACCTGTAAATGTGTTGCCATGTTTTTCACAGACTTTGATTATGCTCAAAGTAGAGTGTGCATTAAAGTATTACACATTAATTTTTTTTTTTTTTTTTTGTAAATTGCACTTATTGGAGTAGAAATGAGTTCTACTCCCTACTGTCCTGCTGGTACTAAGAATGATCTGAGTAAGTATCTTTTCTCTCTAGGCAGCTGGAGAGTCATAGATACTCCATGTGGTCATGTCCAGCTCAGTGTCCTGATTATATAATACAAAAATTACAGACCAGTGGCCCACTAACTGGTAAATATCTAGCAAAAACAAACCCAAAAACCAAAAAAACCTATTATCTAAAGATGCTGTTGGTAACCTGAAAGAGTTAATGTAGATTCTAAATTGCCTAGTGACAGCAGAATAGTCATATCTGGTTGACTATGACAAAGAATCTGATCTTCCCTCATTTGTAGTGCCAGAGTGGCATTGCATAAGCTGTCAAGCTCCAAGCACCAGAAGCCTATCACCAAATATTAATTTACCTGTTGTGTGCATCTAATAACTGACAGCTCTGAATTCCATATCATTTTTGGTGGCCTTCCCAGTGACATGTTCTTTGATTAAGAAAATAGTCAGCCAGAAAGCTGGTGTGTCCCTAATGTGGCCACCTCAGTTTAACCTCCTTATTATGCTGGAATATTTTCCCTTAAATTAGATTTCCTGTCTTCATTGTGGCAGTTTACATGAATTTAATACAGTATAAAATGTGCAGTCCCCTTGAGAATCTGTGATAGATTGTGGTATTTGAAACTCATATTTCCATGGGAAATAAAAGCCTATACCATGGCCAAATATTTTATCAGCTTAGCATTATCTTGAGATAATGGCACTATTAATGTTTGTCACCCCTGTCTGCTTCTCAGGGCTGGTATTGGATCTTTTCTGGCTTCTGAACAAGGTAGTGAAAGTTTTAGAGCTTTGCGCACCACTGGCAATGGCCAACCTAGACAGGTACCCTTTGTTCTGTGCTTTCTGGCATATAATCATGCAGAATGGGCTCCGCTTTATTTTACCATCACTGATACTGAATCTGATTACCAATTATGTTACATTGGATGGGGATGCTATGTATTTTAATCTGGCTCTGTTGGGCTAGAGATGCAGTATCAAGGGATGGCAGCTCAGCTGTGAGCTTTCACTGTGGGAGGACTAGAAAGGAATAGTGTGAGAAAAAGACAGAAAACAAAACCCAAGGACAGCAAAGTAAAATTTAAAGCTTTGGGATTATCAAATTACCAGTTAGGAAATGTCAGAGACTCCCAGGTTAAACAGGAAAGAGTAATTAGAGGTAAATCTTTCATTAGTTTTTTCAGTTGCATTTAACTACATAAAGAATACTTAGCCTGGTTCTCTTGCTCTCTTACATATTCATCTTCAATATAATTTGATTGTTTGTTCAGAAGTTGAGTTCCTACAGGTGGAGGATTGTTTATGACCTCCTAATGACATCAACCTTTTTCTTGTCCTTCATTTTCTCAAGATAAGTCATGTCTGCACAAAGGGTACATAGGGATTCAGAAGGTGATTTCTTATTATGCATTTCTGTTTTGCCCTCGCTTCTAAATTCCGGAATTTAAATATTCACTAGCTAACATCTAAGGGTAAGATGTGCTCCATATGATGAGCAACAAACAGAAATTGACTTCTAAAGAGGTATTTTGGTGTTAGTCTAACCTTGATCTAAACAGTAACTGCATAGGCATGGCAGGATTCTGGGTTCTAGGAGAGTGTTGTTTTAGGCTGAGCCTTCACCTGATACTCTGACATAAAAAATGGTGTGAAAGTTAAAATCAAAGAGATGTAAGATTCACAAGCAACTATTTAGAGATTGTTTTCATGGTTTGTATGTGGAAGAAAAGTCAAAATGTAATCAAGTGCCAAATATATAACTTTAAAAAAAAGAATCTGGTTTTAATGAAACATCACCAAAATAGGAAAAGGACAAGTATAAGCATTTCTTGTAAGTGCAATGAGTCAGTCATTTCCTTCATGAGTTCTGGATAGCCTCAAATGATTTGGGCTAGAATCATACTTCCATTTTCTAATAAAATGTGCTCACAAATATTGTCCTTATAATAGTTACATAATTTATGTCAGTTTAAGGAAATTATTTTATCAGAGACCCCAAAATCTATGTTACCCTGCTCATGGTTAGAATCTGAAATTGAAAGTAAGGAGGGAGGAAAATACAGCACTAGTGATACCTTAAAGCAAGTTTTAGCACTCATAGTAGGTATCAGAAATTTCTCTGACAGAATGATAGTAAATATCATGAGTCACATGCAGGAACACATCACATTCTTCTGATAACCATTGAGTTTGCAATATGAAACAGGTTGCAGGTCTGTTCTTTCAGAATCAGATTCAGAAGCGGAAATTTGCATGGTAGATGTTTGTAGAGGAAAACTCATAAGATGAATATAGAAGTCCTGATGAAGAAAGCAGCTCAAAGTACAGGAAAGAGTTGAACTACAATGCTATCTTGGCCTTGGTAGCACTGTTGCAAACACTGGACCTTGAATGCTACTCAGAGTCATCCCCAAATGGGACAAAAGGCTAGTCCTTTATATTACACATGGACTAATCCCTGAATTTAGACAGCCCTGAGAAGGAGGCATATCCTAGGAGAGGATGCTTTCTTCAGCTGAGGGCAAGTCTCAGAGAGGGACACAACTAATACTCTAAAGTACCAATTCTCCCAGCTTCTGGGAGAATGAGTGCCTCAGACCTGGATGGGAATCTGGGCAGTCCATCATAGCATCCACTATGGGGAGTGTGTGCAGTAAGGAACCTGCATGGTAGATTTGGGAACATAAGTTTTCATTTCAAATTGGCTTAGATCCAAATCAGATGGTGACAAATTATGACAGCTCTGCTCAAATTACTTAACCTCTAGCAGACCCTGCTTCTTTATTTCAAAATGGAAATATAGTCTTCACTCTGCTATTGCAATTATTAAATTAGACAATATGTTAGAATGTATATATTGTATATATATAGTACATTTTATATAATGTAATAATAGCATTATGCTTGGTACATATTTAATGTGCAGTAAGTATTGGTTCTATACTGGTCACCACTCTTTCTACACAAAAGCATATAACTACCCAATTAATAAATATTTGTTGTGTATCTATTACTTGCTGATCGCTACACTAGCAATATCAGAAAATAAGAATAAATGCACAAAATGGCAACTGGGACACAGATTTTACTATTGTAAGTTAGCTAATACTACATTACACAAAGACCAGGGACAGAAACAGTAGCAAAAGTGGAATGATGGGAAGACAAAAAAAGAGATGGAACCCACTCCCCCCCAAAATAAATTAGTGCAGGTTTCAGAGAGAAATAAAAAAAACAGATACTCAGATCCAATAAAACAAAGATAAACTATGCCAAGGAACCCAACACAGCCTACAAGAACACCACAAAAGAAGAAATTCTGCAGTAATCAATGAGAATTTCATAGAGATGCTACTAGACTTGGTCAATCAAAATGTACAGGAGGCACTCAAGAAATTCCAAGACAACAAAAATAAAGAATATGAGAAAACACAAAAACAAATAAATGAACTCAGGATCTCTACATAAACACCAAAGTGAAACAAAAAACACCATAACTAGAGAGATAAATGAATTCAGGACAAAAATCGACAATATTAAAGAGGAAGTGACCCATGATATGGAAAACCTCAGGAAAAAGAATGAAACAGAAATACAAAACAAAATGGAAGGCCATGCCAGCAGACTAGAACAAGTAGAAGGCAGAATCCCAGAACTATTCACAATAGCCAAGTTATGGAAACAACCAAGATGCCCTTCTACTGACAAATAGATTAAGAAAATGTGATATTTATACACAATTGAATTTTACTCAGCCATGAAGAAGAATGAAATCCTATCATTCAGAAGTAAATGGATGGAATTGGAGAACATCATTCTGAGTGAGGTTAATTAGACTCAGAAAGATCAAAAATCATATGTTCTCCCTCATATGCATTCTTTAGAGCTAGGACAAATGCAGCAATGTTGTTGGACTTGGGTCACATGATAAGGGGAGAGCACATATGGGAGGTATGGGGATAGGTAGGAAACCCAAAACATGTAAGCGTTTGATGTCCGCACTCCAGAGGAACTAATACAGAAACCTCAAAGTGACAGAGGTCAATACGGGAAGTGGATCTGGAACTAGTGAAAAGGTCAGGTAAAGATGAATGAACTTGGGTTGTAACACATTTGTACATGGAAGCAATGCTAGGAATCTCTCTGTATAGCTATCCTTAACTCAACTAGCAAAACTGCTTTGTCTTCCTTATTATGCCTATGTCTTCTCTTCAACAAAATTAGAGATAAGGGCAAAATAGGTTCTGCCTGGAAGGGAGGAGGGAAGGGGTGGAGAGGGTGGGGGCGGAGGACAGGAGGGAGAAATGACCCAAACAATTTATGCACATGTGAATAAATGAATTAAAAAAAAACGAAACTGACTGAGATCAGCCAAGGAAAAGAACAAATGCAAATAGAAAAGAACAAAAGGGAAACATAGAGTGGGAAGGGACAAATATATTCAGAAAAATGGAAAAAGCAGTCTAATTTCAGAGAGTAGAAAATTTTGTCTTAAAATGGGGGAAGGTCACTATTCTTCAGATGCAAAGACAACAAAATGTAGTGAATGCATAAAGATATTGGAAAGTGGAAAGAAAAAGGCTTGAAGAAGTGCATGTTGTATAATACTAACTTTTTCATTAAAGACAAGAAAAGAGAAAAAAAAGAATAAATACAAAACATGGTCTGTGATGTAAGGAATACTTACACCTAGATAGAACAAGTGCAACTGACACAAAGAAAACAACTACAAATAATAATATTGCAAAATCATTGAATATCAAATAAAATGTGTGGTCATAGGCAAATATCAATGACCGCCAGCCTAATCAGGCAATAAGTAAACAAAAAAGTTTCAAGGAAGGAATAATTCTTGAATGGGGCCTCAAAGGGCCTCAAAGGGCAGGTCAAATTTAAATGCTTGGCAGTAGAAATAAAGGATTCTGAGTGAGGGAAACCTTCCTGAGACTGATGAGAAAGAGCAGGGCCTTCTCTGACTTGAGTGTCATTGTGTGTATGGAACCACACAAGTTTGAATAGCCATTCATAAAGTGCCACTCCTGTATACCTTAATCCCTCTAGAGTTGTTGTAGAGCTGACTCACTTTAACCCATTAAAATAACACAGAACTAGTGAAAACTGAGATTCTGTGTGTGAGAAAAAGAAGCTAAGATTTATTTATATGGTCACACATTGGTCCCTGACTTCTATTGACTTTCATATTACACCTTACACCCCCATCAAAAAAGTGAGTTGCTACCTAAACCTAGTTTATAACACTACTGAAATACTTCTCTATAGGCTGAATTGTATTAGAATGAGGTGTATACTGATAAGCTCTTCACCTACCTCCTTTATATATGGCATTGATTGCTACTTTAAGCAGCTGTCAAGGATCATGTTTTGTTAATTTCTGTGTCTTAGTCTCTTTTTTTCACTGTAACAGAAGACCAAAGATTAGTAAACTTTAAGCTATGTTTTACTTGATTCATGGTTCTAAAATCCAGGAGCTGCATTTGATAATGGCTTCTTGCTGTAGAACAATTAAATTTCAATATGAAATTTAATTTCTATATGACTTTTGAAGGAGATGTTCAAACTATATTACTCCACATCCAGCATAGAATGATTACTATATTGGGATTGGATGAAATAATTTGATGACAATGATTGTGTTTGCCTAAACAAATCACATTGTAAAGTAAAAGCATAAAAATTAGACTTTTTGCAAAATTATGAAAGACTTTGAGAAATTGGTAAAATAGTTTAGTTTCAAGAAATAGTGATTGTGATTTTTGATCAGAAGAGATACGTCATCAGAATTGTTTAAGGTAGACTAGCTTAAGAGAGCAGGTAATGCAATAGAATTGACTTCCAGAAGGTGTGGGAATAACTGGCATGCTTTTATTAGTAATTGGATGAAGAAGGCAATAGCACAAAGACAACTTCTAGATGAGAGGTCAAGATATAAAGAAGTAAAAGTGTTAGGCACAATCTGACAGTTGAAACCAGTATACTAAGTATGAGAATTAGAAAAGGAAAAACTCACCTAAGAACTAAGCATTGGAGCATGATCATGGTTCGTCAGATATGCAGAAAGAAAAAAAACCTGACATGGTCTAGAAATCACAAGGAAAGCAGAAGTCCATGAGTGCCGAGGTAGTTACATATACCACATGTCACCAAAAGGTCCAGGGCAGTCAAAAAGTCACTGAAGTTAATAAAAAGGAAATCCATTATGCCCTTGGAGAAAGTGGGGTTTTCAGTTAGGGTTCAGATTGAAATGCTAAAGGTTATGCAAGAGAGCAGGTAGAGAAGACTCAGAGGTCAAGGACTTTGGAATGGTTAGTTTTATGTGTTAACCCAGTTCTTCCCTGGGTCTCCAGCCTGCTATTTTGCCCTAGATTAGGGATTTATCAGCCCTGAAATCACATGAGCCAATTCTCCTGAAATAAGTGTCTCTCTACTTCTACCTCCTATTAATTCTGTTTCCCTGGGACCCGTGGTCAAGGAAGATACTAACCATTAATTTGATAACTTTTAAAGTGAAAAGTGAGATTATACTTTGCAACTACACATTGTTATCCAGACATCCACCAATTAAAGACCAAATTCACCTAAAAGGACAACATCCAAATGAATTTACCTTACTTATCTTAGTCTTTATAGATGACACATGATAGAATCAGAATGTAAATCTGTATCTGTCTTATTACAAGACCTTTGCTTTTTTAACCACTACATGCTACCACCATGAGTTGTCTAGCTATCACTGTCTCACTGTCTGCTGTATAGGAAGGGGCCATGTCTTACTCATTTTTAAACTACAGCAACTTGCATAGTGCCTGCTTTGTAACAGACATCTATAAATGCTCTACCCCCACCCAGCACAACAATGAAAAATAAACAATGCAGAGAAAATGAACAAAATATAAAACCAAAGAAAAGTAGGAAAAAGCTAAGGAAAAGAAGCAGTCTTTTCTTTTCCTAGACATGCTGTAGGTTTACTTTGATCCATTTCTCTAGGCTGGATTCAAGTTAATATTTCTACTCACTATTTTGTTAAGAGCCACAAGGTCAGCTTCTTTCCTACCTTCCTTCCTTCCTTTCATTTTTTGATGTGTATGTGGTGGTTGGGGAAAGGGGAACTGCCAGTGTTCTTTTCCTTGAAACAGTCTCTTCTCCTGAAGCCAAACCCTCTCTTTTAGAGCAAAGTTTCCTCATAGGGTTCTTTATTTTGTCAGTGCCAGTCCCTTTGAACCTCTCTCTGGAGCCAGTCTGGAACTGAGAGTTTCTCCTTCTTTTGAACAGCTGAGCAAGTTGTCTCTTTTCTTGGTCGTCTTTGCTGTGCTGGAGTATTCCATAGCCGTATCTCTTTGTCTCAGCTATTTCAGTAAACTTTTAGCAAAAGCTGTTTGAGTACTTAAGTAGGTTGACTGTTTTAAAAAGGTGAAGTTATTTTGTGTATAGGACCAATATCTTAAATAAAGAGTGAATTACTTTGCTATATGATAGTTGATTCCACAAGTAATGCAGACATAAGACTAAACTTCTATGATTAGTAGATAATCAATCCAGTAATTACGGACATAAGATTTGAGCAAAATCTTAGCTATATTTCCTATCTATTGAAGAAATCCCTATAATAATAAACTGAGAGTTAGCTGTTCCAAACAAAATCCTTTCCTGTGTTGAAAGAAAAGCCTGCTTCAGTGTTGTACAGCTCTATTAACAGAGCAGCCTTAAATTAAACCAAATCTGCTTTTCTTGAATTTTATGATGCATTGTTTTACATAATATTTACTGACTTTGGTCAATTCTAGGTACAGTGCTAGATTCTAGGGTATCTATTTATTTATCTACTAAAACTAAATACAGTAGTTCTACACGGTTGTTTATGATATGGGTTGAGTGGTCTGAAAGTGTACTTGAAGAGGAAGAAGGTGAAGGCAGGAGGATACAACATGCTGTCATGAAAGAAGAAGGTGAGAAAGTAGAACAATTTCCACAAGAAGGAAATAGAAAAACATTACACATTTAAAAAAAAATAAAAAGGTAGGAATAGAGAGGACATTTGGGTGTGGGTGGTCATGGCTTGGGTTGGGTGTGAATTGGATGGTAAGAGGCAGATGCAATAAGCCAGATGAATTTTCCCAAAAGTTAGAGTTGAACCACAAGAGTAGAATTTGTGTTGCAATGAAGGAAAATAAATCTCTAAATAATTATAGATCGTGTAATAGAAACATTTCACAACTTTTTTCTACCTCTTTTTTCCACATAACTATTTTTCATTTGTTTGGAAGGTCTAGCTCTACAGAATGTCTTGTCACTCCCTCATTCCTCACTTCCCCATCAACAAACCCTATAGATATGGGTAGAATTTGAAAGCAGCAGGGGTGTCATGGTAGAGCTAGGATCATGTTGTTAGCCACTAGGACCCTTGCTACCTTAAGCAAGATCACACAGTCCTATTTAATTCACTCAACAGTCCTCCTCCCTTTATAGAAGTAAATGTAAATAAAATGTTCTTATTTCCACCAAATAGGAGTGGCCTCAATACATACCAATTACTTTTATATAATCCTATCAAGAAAAAAAAGGAGATTAAAATCAAGTGTTTAAATTGAATGTCATTACTTTGTTAGATAGCTTCTCAGAGTTTTAAAAAAATTGCATTCTAGATATTGAGTCATCCCCAATGCCATGAAAATGGATTGGACTACTATCCTTCTTTATGCATGCCTATATTTATCTTATTATCTATATCATCTATTTAAAAGATTTCTTACCCTATTACCCTCATCTATAACTTGAAGCACAAACATTAAAATTCCATCTGTATTTCTAAAATTATATTTTATCATCTTTTTTATAATTATCCAGCCTCCATTTTCCCTTCAAACTATTCCATTTAAGCCACTCAAACATTTTTGTTGAGTGCATGAGTGACACAGGTAAATAATTCTTGTTTGTCTTTAATTTAAGTTTAATTATTTTTAATCATAGTAAGAATTGTGGTTTGTCCTTTTTGAAATCTGATATTTTAAAATATTGGAAAGCAGCTTCTAGTGAAAAGTGTTGAATTATGAGGTAGAGCCCTCATGAATGGAGTAATATCTTTATTAAAGGAATGGATTGCTATGCTGAGAGTTTGGTCCTCTTTTCTCTTCCACACCCACCCACTTTCCTTCTGCTCCTATCATGAGTTTAAGCAGCCTGAGACTTTCAACAGATGTAGCACTCCTACCTTGAGCATCTTAACCTGCAGAGCCATGGTCAAAATAAACCTCTTTTCTTTATAAATAACCCAGTCTCAGACATTCTGTTATAGAAGACAGATTAAGACAAGTGCAAACACTATAACATCCAAAATGTACAAAATGGTGTAAAATGAAATGCTGTCTCCACCTTTAATTCTGTTACCCAATTCTCCCTACAGTAAATTTGTACCCAGTATTTTTAGACAGGCATTTTGAGATGGTAAATATACAAATGAGAATTTAAAAAAAATGTTCTTCAAACACTAGCATATACTCTGTTGCTCATTTTTTTCATTTATTGTATGTTGCAATTTAAATGTTTATGTCCCTCCAGATTTACATGTTTAAATTCTACTCCCCAAGATGGTGGCATTAGAAACGCCCTTTGGGAGGTGATTAGATTGTGAGGTTGAAGGAGTTACAATTGGATTAGTGTTCCTTTAAAAAAATCCTATGAAAGACCCTTTTCCACTTCCAGGAAGTGACCATAAAGGGAGATGGCACTTTCAACAAGAAAGCAGACCACATCAGACATGAAATATTCCTATAGCTTGTTATTGGATTTCTTGGACTCCAGGACACTGAGAAATAAATTTCTGCTGTTGGTGGCATTTTGTCACAACAGTCTAAACAGACTAAAACACTGCATATTGGACATGATTCCATATAAGTATATAAGACAAAATTTCCAATTTTCCCTTCTACATGATATTTTGCTCCTATTGGTGAACAATATAGTGTTTTAAATCTTCTGTATTTACAAATGATACTATAATAAATACCTTGTACTTACGTAATTTCACACATGTTGGAGTTTGTAGGATACTTTTTTAGAAATAGAATTGTTAGTTCAAAAGATATGTTTGTTTTTATCTTTGCCATATATTGTTTTTTTTTCTTTTATTATTCATATGTGCATACAAGGCTTGGGTCATTTCTCCCCCTTGCCCCCACCCCCTCCCTTACCACCCACTCCGCCCCCTCCCTCTTCCCCCCACCCCCTCAATACCCAGCAGAAACTATTTTGCCCTTATTCCTAATTTTGTTGAAAAGAGAGTATAAGCAATAATAGGAAGGAACAAGGGGTTTTGCTGGTTGAAATGAGGATAGCTATACAGGGCATTGACTCACATTGATTTCCTGTGCGTGTGTGTTACCTTCTATGTTAATTCTTTTTGATCTAACCTTTTCTCTATTTCCTGGTCCCCTTTTCCTATTGGCCTCAGTTGCTTTAAAGGTACCTGCTTTAGTTTCTCTGCATTAAGGGCAACAAATGCTAGCTAATTTTTTAGGTGTCTTACCTATCCTCACCCCTCCCTTGTGTGCTCTCGCTTTTATCATGTGCTCAAAGTCCAATCCCCTTGTTGTGTTTGCCCTTGATCTAATGTCCACATATGAGGGAGAACATACGATTTTTGGTCTTTTGGGCCAGGCTAACCTCACTCAGAATGATGTTCTCCAATTCCATCCATTTACCAGCGAAAGATAACATTTCATTCTTCTTCATGGCTGCATAAAATTCCATTGTGTAGAGATACCACATTTTCTTGATCTATTCGTCAGTGGTGGGGCATCTTGGCTGTTTCCATAACTTGGCTATTGTGAATAGTGCCGCAATAAACATGGGTGTGCAGGTGCCTCTGGAGTAACCTGTGTCACAGTCTTTTGGGTATATCCCCAAGAGTGATATTGCTGGATCAAATGGTAGATCAATGTTTAGCTTTTTAAGTAGCCTCCAATTTTTTTTCCAGAGTGGTTGTACTAGTTTACATTCCCACCAACAGTGTATGAGGGTTCCTTTTTCCCCGAATCCTCGCCAACACCTGTTGTTGGTGGTGTTGCTGATGATGGCTATTCTAACAGGGGTGAGGTGGAATCTCAGTGCGGTTTTAATTTGCATTTCCATTATTGCTACAGATGGTGAGCATTTTTTCATGTGTTTTTTGGCCATTTGAATTTCTTCTTTTGAGAAAGTTCTGTTTAGTTCACTTGCCCATTTCTTTATTGGTTCATTAGTTTTGGGAGAATTTAGTTTTTTAAGTTCCCTATATATTCTGGTTATCAGTCCTTTGTCTGATGTATAGTTGGCAAATATTTTCTCCCACTCTGTGGGTGTTCTCTTCAGTTTAGAGACCATTTCTTTTGATGAACAGAAGCTTTTCAGCTTTATGAGGTCCCATTTATCTCTGCTATCTCTTAGTTGCTGTGCTGCTGGGGTTTCATTGAGAAAGTTCTTACCTATACCTATTAACTCCAGAGTATTTCCTACTCTTTCCTATATCAACTTTAGAGTTTGTGGTCTTATATTAAGATCCTTGATCCATTTTGAGTTAATATTGGCATAGGGTGATATACATGGATCTAGTTTCAGTTTTTTGCAGACTGCTAACCAGTTTTCCCAGCAGTTTTTGTTGAAGACGCTGCTATTTCTCCATCACATATTTTTAGCTCCTGTGTCAAAGATAAGTTGGTTATAGTTGTGTGGCTTCATATCTGGGTCCTCTATTCTGTTCCACTGGTCTTCATGTCTTTTTTTTGTGGCAGTACCATGCTGTTTTTATTGTTATTGCTTTGTAATATAGTTTGAAGTCAGGTATTGTGATACCTCCAGCATTGTTATTTTGACTGAGTATTGCCTTGGCTATTCGTGGCCTCTTGTGTTTCCATATAAAATCATGGTAGATTTTTCAATCTCTTTAATGAATGTCATTGGAATTTTGATGGGAATTGCATTAAACATGTAGATTACTTTTGGGAGTATCAACATTTTTACTATGTTGATTCTACCAATCCATGAGCATGGGAGATCTCTCCATTTTCTGTAGTCTTCCTCAATCTCTTTCTTCAGAAGTATATAGTTTTCCTTGTAGAGGTCTTTCACATCTTTTGTTAGGTTTACACCTAGGTATTTGATTTTTTTTGAGGCTATTGTAAATGGAATTATTTTCATACATTCTTTTTCAGTTTGCTCATTGTTAGTGTATAGAAATGCTAATGATTTTTCTATGTTGATTTTATATCCTGCTACCTTGCTATAGCTATTGATGATGTCTAGAAGCTTCTGAGTTGAGTTTTTTGGGTCTTTAAGGTATAGGATCATGTCATCTGCAAATAGGGATATTTTGACAGTTTCTTTACCTATTTGTATTCCTTTTATTCCTTCTTCTTGCCTAATTGCTCTGGCTAGGAATTTCAGTACTATGTTGAACAGGAGTGGAGATAGTGGGCATCCTTGTCTGGTTCCTGATTTTAGAGGGAATGGTTTCAGTTTTTCTCCATTAAGTATAATGCTGGCTGTAGGTTTGTCATATATAGCTTTTATAATGTTGAGGTACTTTCCTTCTATTCCTAGTTTTCTTAGAGCTTTTATCATGAAATGATGTTGGATCTTATCAAAGGCTTTTTCTGCATCTATTGAGATGATCAAGTGGTTTTTGTCTTTGCTTCTGTTAATGTGGTTTATTACATTTATTGATTTTCATATGTTGAATCACCCCTGCATCCCTGGGATGAAGCCTACTTGGTCGTGGTGAATAATCTTTTTGATGTGTTGTTGA
This sequence comes from Castor canadensis, assembly GCF_047511655.1. Lineage (NCBI taxonomy): Eukaryota > Metazoa > Chordata > Mammalia > Rodentia > Castoridae > Castor > Castor canadensis. Next base: position 78,766,258 of record NC_133388.1, on the reverse strand, counting down.
ATTAGGTTTGCCATTATCTTGTTGAGGATTTTTGCATCAATGTTCATTAAGGAGATTGGCCTACAGTTTTCCTTTTTGGAGGTGTCTTTGCCTGGTTTTGGGATAAGTGTAATACTGGCTTCATAAAATGTGTTCGGCAGTTTTCGTTCCCTTTCTATTTCATGGAACAGTTTAAGGAGGGTTGGTATCAGTTCTTCTTTAAAGGTCTGATAGAATTCAGCAGAGAATCCATCATGTCCTGGACTTTTCTTTTTGGGGAGACTCTTGATTCATGCTTCAATTTCATTTTGTGTTATAGATCTATTCAGATGATTAATTTCCTCTTGGTTCAGTTTTGGATGATCATATGTATCTAGAAATCTGTTCATTTCTTTAAAATTTTCAAATTTATTTGAATATAGATTCTCAAAGTAGTCTCTGATGATTTCCTGGACTTGCATGGTGTTTGTTGTTATCTCCCCTTTTGCATTCCTGATTCTACTAATTTGGGTTTTTTCTCTCCTCATTTTAGTCAGGTTTGCCAGTGGTCTTTCGATCTTGTTTATTTTTTCAAAGAACCAACTTTTTGTTTCATTAATTCTTTGTATGGTTTTTTTGGTTTCTATTTTGTTGATTTCAGCTCTTATTTTTATTATTTCTCTCCTTCTATTTCTTTTGGGATTTGCTTGTTTTTGTTTTTCTAGGAGTTTGAGATGTATCATTAGGTCATTGATTTGGGATCTTTCAATATTTTTAATATATGCACTCATGGCTATAAACTTTCCTCTCGGGACTGCCTTAGCTGTGTCCCATAGGTTCCGGTTGGTTGTGTTTTTATTTTCATTGACTTCCAGGAACTTTTTAATTTCCTCTTTTATTTCATCGATATCCATTCTTCATTAATTAATGAATTATTTAGTTTCCAGCTGTTTGCATGTTTTTTGTCTTTATTTTTGTTGTTGAATTCTACTTTTACTGCATTGTGGTCAGATAGTATGCACGGTATAATTTCTATTTTCTTATATTTGCTGAGACTTGCTTTGTGCCCTAGGATATGATCTATTTTGGAGAAGGTTCCATGGGCTGCTGAGAAGAATGTATATTGTGTAGAGGTTGAATGGAATGTTCTGTAGACATCTACTAGGTCCATTTGATCTATTGCATATTTTAGATCTTGGATTTCTTTATTGATTTTTTGTTTGGATGACCTATCTCTTGATGATAATGGGGTGTTAAAGCCTCCCACAATCACTGTGTTGGCGTTTATATATGCTTTTAGGTCTTTCAGGATATGTTTGATGAAATTGGGTGCGTTGACATTGGGTGTATATAGATTGATGATTATTATTTCCTTTTGGTCTATTTCCCCTTTTATTAGTATGGAATGTCCTTCTTTATCTCATTTGATCAATGTAGTTTTGAAGTCTACTTTGTCGGAAATAAGTATTGCTACTCCTGCCTGTTTTTGGGTGCCATTGGCTTGGTAAATCTTCTTCCAGCCTTTCATCCTAAGCCTATGCTTATTTCTGTCAGTGAGATGGGTCTCCTGTAACCAACAAATTGTTGGATCTTCCTCTTTAATCCATTTCGTCAAGCAGTGCCTTTTGATGGGTGAATTAAGTCCGTTAACATTAAGCGTTAGTACTGATAGGTATGTGGTGATTCCTGTCATTTAGTTGTCTTAGTTGTTTGAAGGTTTGATTGTGTGTACTTAAGTTGAGGTTACTCTCTACTTTCTTGCTTTTTCTTTTCCTGTGGTTTGGTGCTGCCTGTCTTTTCATGGTTAAGTTGGGTTTCACTTTCTGTGTGCAGAATCCCTTGCAGAATCTTTTGTAGTGGTGGCTTTCTGGTCACATGTTGTTTTAGTTTCTGCTTATCATGGAAGACTTTTATTGCTCCATCTATTTTGAATGATAGTTTTGCTGGGTAGAGTATCCTGGGTTAGAAGTTATTTTCATTCAGTGCCCGGAAGATCTCACCCCATGCTCTTCTTGCTTTTAATGTTTCTGTTGAGAAATCTGCTGTGATTTTGATGGGTTTACCTTTGTATGTTACTTGTTTTTTCTCTCTTACAGCCTTCAATATTCTTTCCCTAGTTTCTGAACTTGTTCTTTTAATGATGATATGTCATGGGGTAGTTCTATTTTGATCTGGTCTGTTTGGTGTCCTGGAGGCTTCTTGCATCTGTATGGGAATATCTTTCTCTAGATTTGGGAAATTTTCCATTATTATTTTGTTGAATAGATTACGCATTTCCTTCGCTTGCACCTCTTCTCCTTCTTCGATTCCCATGATTCTCAAGTTTGGTCTTTTGATGGAGTTGGTGAGTTCTTGCATTTTCTTTTCACAGGTCTTGAGTTGTTTAATTAATAGTTCTTCAGTTTTTCCTTTAATTACCATGTCATCTTCAAGTTCTGAGATTCTGTCTTCTGTTTGTTCTATTCTGCTGGATTGGCCTTCCATTTTGTTTTGCCGTTCTGTTTCACTCTCTTTTCTGAGGTTTTCCATTCCATTTTATTTTAATTCATTTTTAATATAGAGATATTTCTTTCATTTACTTATTTTTTATTTTTATTCCTATCTTAATTTTTTTTTGTTTTTGATTTTCAATCCTATCTCTGTCCCTCTAATGTCTGTTCAGCTGGCTGTCAATTAGTACACTAATGCTCCCTGTTTATGCCTTTGAAACTTTCTTGTCTGAAACCTTGTTCTGCTTTCTCCCTCTTGTCTGTGTATTTGTTTTCCCCTTTTTTTTAACTTCTTGCTTTCCATCTCAGCTCACCCTTCCATTCTAAATATTACCATTGTTATTATTACAAGCTAGAAAATACTTAATTGCACACAGTACAGGGGCAGTAACAACACCAAAGACAATGACGGGAAGACAGAAAAAACAGGGTAATCAGTTTCTCCACAGCAAAAAATTAGTACAGGAACCAGAGGGGAAGGAAGAAAACAGAAGCTCAGATCCAGACTCCAACAAAATGAAGATAAACTATGCCAAAGGACCCAATGAAGCCCACAAGAATAATTTAAAAGAAGACAAACTACAAGTACTTGATGAGAATTTTATAGAGATGATACTGGATAGGGTCAACCAAAATGTACAGGAGACACTCAAGAAATTCCAAGGCAACAAAAATAGAGAATTTGAAAAAGCAAAAGAAGAAATAAAGGAAACCATAGAAGCACTGTATAAACATCAAAGTGAAAGAGAGAACACGATGAATAAACAGATAAATGAACTCAGGACAAAAATAGACAACATTCAATAGGAAAACAGCCATATATTGTTAAATTGCCCTTTAGTATAAAGCATACATTTATACTGTTGCCTAATGCATATCTATGTCATGGTTGTCAATCTTTTTGAGGTTTACCAATCTAAAGAATGGTACCCCCTTGCAGTTATGCCTGGAACTTCTCCTGTTATGTGATTTGTGCAACTGTCACATTTTCTGTGAGCAGGACATGCATTCTCTTTTCCAATTTTCCCATTGAACTGTTAGACCATTGTATTAATGGCTTGCTGGCTTCTTTATACAGTACCCAAGCTAGTTTTCTATTTGTGGTATCAGTTGAAAATATTTTTCTAACAGCCTTTGTCTATTTTCTTTGTTTATGGTGCTATTTTCCACGATTTATAAAGTTTTTATTGAGATAAATGCATTAATCATTTTTCTTATGATTTCCCTAAGTCACAATGAGAAATTCCTTCCTTGATATGAAATTATGTTAAAACTTCTCCAATGATTCTTGCCTTTACCTTCATGATTTCATTTTACCACTTGACTAGAATAATCATACTTTTCTCATTATTTTCCTTTTACAGAATATTCCCAGTAATTATTGTTTATTTTTCCACATAAAATTTAGAACAACATTGCCTAACCTTTAAAATAATCATGAAGCTTTTATTTAGATCATGTGAAATTTCTGGGTTAACTTAGGGAGAATTTGATGTTTAATATTTTCATGTTAAATCATAAAATGTGTTTCTATTTGCTTAAGTCTTTTTTTAGTTCATAAATAGTTAAAATATTTTTATTTTGCTGTGTTTCTGTAGTGACAGGGACTGAACTTGGGGCCTGATATATTCTAGGCAAGTTCTCTCACTGAGTTAATCTCCAACCACCTATTTTTAGTTTAAAACTTAAAAATTGTCCATTTGTTATTGACTATTTACCTAAATATTATATCATATTTTTTGTTGTCATGAAGGGAGTTCTTTTTCTTTATAATTTCTAATTTTATTACTTGAATGTAGGGAGACTATTCATTTTTGTATATCTATTTTATGTGCAGCTGTGTTATTGAATTATTTTTATTGAGGTCACATTTTAATCACATTCTCTTTCGTGTTACAGGTATGAAAGCATACCACCAATTTACAATGGTAATTTTATCTCCTTCTTCCCAATTTGAATGTGGTTTGTCTGCCTCAAAATTCATCTTGAAGCTTAATTTTCCAATATAAGACTATTGAGGTGGGTCCTTTAAGGAAGTTAATTAGGCCATGTAGGCACCACCCTATGGAGGGATTAATTCCTGCATTTCAGGATTGGAGTAGTTCTCATGGGGCAGGATTAGTTACCATGACAGTCGATTGTTATAAAGTGAAGTCACTGTGTATGATTGGCTTCTTATGCATGAGCCACTTTCTGCTCCCACATGTTCTCCTATCATTTTAAAACATCCCCCATGAGACCTTCACCAGAAACTGATGACAGTGTCATGCTTTTAAACTTCCAGAACTGTGAACTAAATTTGTTTTCTTTAGAAACCATCCTACCTCAGGTATTTTGCTATAACAATACAAAAGAGACTAAAAAAATATCTATTTTATTTTTCTTGCCTAATTCTTTAGGACAACACTAAATAATAATAATGATAGCAAATATTCTTACCATATTCATGAATTAATATTTAAGTCATGAATTCATATTAAGTCATATTCATGACATCTAATATGTAAGCATCATGCAAATTATCATCTTGAGAATGGTATATTTTATTTTATTGTTATTAGGATGGCTTCATATACCCAATGTTACTAAGTTTTTATCAAGAATGTTTAAGCTTTTGTAACTGCCACAATGTATCCACACCCAGCCCAACAGTAAAAAAAGAACTGAGGCCAATAGGAAAAGGGGACCAGGAACTAGAGAAAAGGTTAGATCAAAAAGAATTAACCTAGAAGGTAACACCCACGCACAGGAAATCAATGTGAGTCAATGCCCTGTATAGCTATCCTTATCTCAACCAGCAAAACCCCTTGTTCCTTCCTATTATTGCTTATACTCTCTCTACAACAAAATTAGAGATAAGGGCAAAATAGTTTCTGCTGGGTATTGAGGGGGGGAGCGGGAGGGGGTGGAGTAGGTGGTAAGGGAGGGGGTGGGGGCAGGGGGGAGAAATGAACCAAGCCTTGTATGCACATATGAATAATAAAAGAAAAATAAAAAAAAATAAAAAAAAAAAGGAATGGGAAATGTTAAATACCCAAAATGGATCATTACACACTTTACACATGTATCTAAATATCACACTATGGTCTATAAATCTATACAATTAAAATAATACTTCATAAAAATAAACAACAAATGTGAATTTTATTAAATGAATTTTCAACATTAGTACTTATGATTTCATGAATTTTTTGCACGTTATTTGTTAATATGCTTAAACATGTTAAGATATTTTCTAATATGGACACCTCCTATATGCCTAGTATAATCCCAACCTTATCATGATGTTGGTCTTTTTAGGACATTTACATTAATATTCAAGTTTATTTTGGGGGTTGTACCTGAGTGATTGAGCATTTGTGAGGCCTTGGGTTGTGTTTCCAGCATCACACACAAAAAACTTCAAACTTGGTATTAGTGTGTTACTTTCTATCTCCTCACTTTATTTTTTTATATCAATACCCATATTTCTATTTCCCAAATTTTCAGAAATATCAAAGCATCAACCATTTTGCAAAAATATATTAAAATATTGATCAAAATCTTAAAATGTTTTATAATATTATTAAACTCAAAATTGAACTGGCAAAAATTAACAGAAATTCTCATTGGCCAAAAGTTATGATAAAGTGTGAATCTAAACAAGAAAGTAGATAATGATTTCATGTAAGGATGTGTGTATGTATGTGTTTTCTTCTGGTAATTTGCAAAGTTTGTTTTCTGGAATTGAAAGGAAGACTGGTCTTCAAGTTTTTATTCCTGTCATCATGATTTGTTATGAGTTATCAGAATTACACACTTTAATTATTTACTCATATATTTCCCTTGACACACTGTGTGTCCAGTGATAAAGTTTATATGTAGAAAGGTTTTTATTCTTTCCCATTTTCTTCTTTTCTTCACCATCCATTTCAGAAGCATATATTATCTTTTTTGTACTTAAATTTTTATTGTTAAATAGCTTTATATATTTATTACTAGACTTACCAGGTTTAGTGTGCATTTTATCCCATGGCTATGAATTATAAACAAACCACACTTTTTCTTTCTTATACATATGTCACCATCCTTACAATATTTTTCTTATCATATAATTTACTCATTGTCAAGTTTATGACAATTGCACTCATTGTGTAATCACAACCTTCACATTTGTTTGCTATTAGTCTTGCAACCCTTGTACTCTTAATCTGCCACCCTACAATCAAAGTCTTACATTGTAATCTCAGTCCATATTCCTATTGCTTTTCTCCAGAACACTTACTGTAGTGAGTGAAATCATTTCTTGATTTCAACCTCTAGTAGTGTCTTTAAGAAGGCATCACGGTAATTACGTTGTCTGTGGTGAACATCTTCAAAAATGCTGCTGACTTTTCCTTAGAAAATGGATGTTTTCTTCTCAGTTTTGGAGAGGTATGGTTATGATGTCAACCATCAAAAAATTACATAATGATTTTGAGTGGATTGCAAGAAGAGAGCTGTTGGCATTCAGGTATATTTGCATTGGGGAACACAAATTCTCTGTGGGACTCTTTCTGTTACTGCTGCTGTTATTTTTGACATATCTACTCTCATATCATAATTCCATGAAAACTGCCATACATTAATACCATTCAATGCCAAAAATCAAATGTTAAGCAGTGGATACTCAAGCAATATACATTTAACATTTTGAACAAAAACTAAAACTAAATATTCCATTCTCTCTAGAACTCTTGCTATTAAACTGAGTGGTATCTAACTTGTGTTTCCTGCCTCAAAACTCTCACAAGCAGTCTGTCTTGTGCAGTGGGTCTGAACTCAGCCAGGTTATGTCACTAAATGAGGCAATATTTTTCTTTCATTGAAAATCGGAGATTTTTCAACATTTCTAACGTGTATCAATTCCTTCCCTTAAATCGTATGCAGCATTACTTTGTTTCATTGAGTCAGTAGACACTAAGACAATTGTTTTGTTTCTAGTATGTCCAAAACACATCTTGTGAAAAATGTGCCTTCAATGCCTATGGACTCATTCTTCTCCTGGACACTATCATTGCAAAACTAACTAATATTCTCTGATGAGATGCCAGTCAGCTGTGAAATCTTCAGTCAGAGTTTGTTTAATGACGCTAGCTAATTTTACTGAGAACTAAGTGCCTGGCATTGTACTTAAGCCCTTTCACACTTTATAGCTGAATGAGTTAGCATATTTAATCCCAACAATAAAAATAGGCTAGTACTGTCATACATTTTACAGAGGTAGAATTGCGCCTGAGAAAGATTAAATAACTCACTTGGGATCACACAGCTAGGGATTTCAAAGCCATAATTTAAAACCAGGCCTTCTGGTTCCAGAGCAGAAGCACTTTACCACCACTTGACCACAACCACTGCTAGTTCCTGGGGTGACAGTGTCACCAATACATGTCTCAGAGTGAATACAATGATACTGTTCCCAAGGACGTTTGGATTTATTAGGCCCAGAGATTAGCTCAATCTCGCTCATATGAACAACATTGTAAGGGATAGAATAGTAAAATCACTCACATGGGTTAAAACAGTTACTTAGTGTTTGAAATTGTTTGAATTGATTTAGTTTTCAGTCTATTATTTGAGCATAATATTAATATTTCTAGTGAAACATTTAAGGAATAAATGGTGCACATCACACAAAGAGAGACACACATAGAGACATCTTCCCCTCTACACACATATGGCCATGCGTGTGCAGACAATCGAGAATGGTAATATGCAGTTTTCCAGGCCTGTATGAGGTACTTTTTGTGCTTCAGATGATTCAGAAGGCCAGGGACTGTGAGTATGGCCTGACTGCTGACGTGCTTTGCTCTCACCTGCTCTTTAGGAAACAGTATTAAGAGCATCATAATCACATCCTTGTGTTTTCAACCTAGGGCATGATGAAAGTTTCAGTGAGTGCAAGTTCTGGAGAATAAAACTTTTGCCTCCTCAAGTAATTTGCAAAAAATGAATAAAAACAAGATAAAGCAGAAGAAAAAAAATGAGTGAGCTGTTATGAAAACTATGCTCCAATGAGAAAACTTAAAAAAAAATTGTTATCAGGTGAAAATAATACATTTGAATAAATATTTATGTATGTTTTCATAGTTTTCTCACTTATCTTCCTTCATGTATCTTACAGACAGTTAAAGAAACAACTATAAATCATAAATAAGGAATAAAATTAACTCCACAAAAGTCTCTTATTACTCTATTACCGAAACCCAGCTTAGCAATCATTTCTTTTTCTTCCCTGTGTATTTCTATAAGCAATCCAAAACAAATCTATAGGATTTATAGAATGCATTTAATAAAAATGAAAGTAGGACCATACACAAAACTAGCAAGAAATTAATTCATATTTCCCTCCAGCAAAGAAAGATCTGTTGAGAAAACAACATATTCTTAAGGAGAAAAACACCACCAGAGAATTTAAAATAACTTGTGATAAATGACATAAGGTGTTTCTGCAGTCTATGAAGCAAGTTAGTTGTTCCCAGACTGAGTATTTTAATATTTTTTCCATTAACGACTTTTGCATAAACTTGGGGACTTCATTATACCCTGATAATAGTGATTAAATGACCAACTGGAGGAATGACCTAAACAAATCCACCAGAAACCAAAATATGCAGTTTTGTCTGAGCAAGGCTTTTTGAAAATAATCTGATAGAAAATTAGAGCAGTCAAATACAAAATGCAATAGAACCCAATTCCTTCCTTCCTTCATATTTGGCCAAAGCTATTGCTGTATTGTCTCTGTCTTCCCTCTGTTTACTGTACAGGAAATTTGGATTCCTTGTGTTAGAGAATCTTCAAAACATCATACCTCTACAGAAATTTCCTATGACTACACATACACACATCTCATCCATTATGGATATTCACTCCTCAATTTTAATGCAAAAAAGGGACTTATAAATCATAACTGTGGATTATAACATTGTGAAGACTTGATCTAGTATTAATTAAAGATTACACACATAATTTTAAGTATATTTAAAATTCATGAACACCCAATAATGCAAGACGATCCTGATGCTTCTTATTGTAGAAATGTAATTTTAAGTAAATTCCAGTTATTGCTAAAATATATTATAGAAACGACTCAATATTGGCTCTGTTTTTGAAAAAATAACTTGAGGCTTCTTGAGTTAGTTCACAGCAAGGTGGAAACTAATATCTATTTTTCTCAAATTTGCTAGACAAGGGGAACAGAAATTATGTTAGGGACTAAAATTAGTCATTGTAATAAAGCATACGTGCTGTCACTGTGTTCTAATATATAATATATTTTGATAGAATTCAGTCATTTTTATAAGTTGGAGTCTTTTGAACACTCTTTTTCTTTGCCTATTTCATGCTAAGCAAACAGTTTCACACATTTAACAAGTTTTAATTGGGTGTTTTGTCATAGTTTTCGGTAATGATGAATACTCAAACAAAAGGTATGAAGCATACGTGTAAAGTATATTTAATATACTATACATATACTTTCTGCTGAGCCCAAATCATTTTTATACATAAGAATTCATGAACATATCTTTAATTAAAAACAACTTTAAGGTATATCAATTAGTCAAAACAAGTATACCATCTCAGAAAATTTTAAATGAAAATAGCAAACAATTTATTGCACAATAGAGACAAAAAAAGAGTTTGCAGTAAGTAAAAACTCTGAAATCCCGCATCAAAGTAATTTAAACTATGATCACTAATTAGTGACTATGGAAGAAAATATTACTATTCATGTTCTCTGGAGATTTTTAGAAATGATAAATATATTTATCAGCTGAATTTAGTGACAGTCTGAAATATAACTGCCTAGTCTTTAGCTTCATGCTTTTAATTCTCTGCTAGTTAAAATGATAATATTATTTGATTAATTATGGACCCTATGAATCCATCTAAACTATAAAATCCTGATGTCCCATGCAGTTTTTGAAAGAGGTTTATAATACTGTATACAAGTTTTATAGACCAAATAAATCACACATTTCTTTATTGCTGCTTTCAAATATACCTAGTCATTATTCTGTTTAATAAAATGCATGTTCAGGGATAGGAATGTAGCTCAGTGGTACAGCGTTTGCCTAATGTGCAAGACCCTGGGTTCAATTCCTATGTCTGAAAATAAATGAATGAATGAATGAATGAATGAATAAATAAATAGAGCAACCTCATTAAGCATGTCTTGCAGAATCAGTGTCCCCCTCATAAAATTATATTTTTCCAGCCCTCCACTACAGATGAGTTAGTGTCAGTGTTCTTGCGGCTTGGACATACCAATGATCATAAAGGAAGCAACATGAGTTACTCCAGGATCATTGTTTATTATTTCCCTCTTGCAATGAAGTTAGCATCCCTGCTTTCTAAAGGGATAGCCACAAAGTGTCTTACCTGACCCATGCTGACCTCTTCCTGAGTGAGAAAGGAACTGTCCTGTGCCAAGGAGCAAAAGCTTCGGGTTTGTCTGATGCAGAAGCTGGAGTCAATGATCCTGATCGTTAAGAAAGACAACTAAAGTCATAATAAGAGTTTTGTCATATGCTTTCTCAACCTACAATTAGTAAAAGTTTCAGTATTACCTCAGAAAGGGTGCTAATTTTTTTTTTAAAAGAGGCCTTTGTATTCTAAAAGATCAAAAAAACTAACTAAAACTTTCATTAAAAGCAAGATATACTACACATTACATTTTACCCAATTTTATTATAATATAATTGAATTGATTTAGTTGAGTACAAAAGTCCATAGGACATTGCTCTGAATATCATCAATATATAATACATGGAAATAAGTGTGTCTTGGTCCCAAGTTGAAGAGTCAAGTTGATAATACAAGCAAAATCGAGGTATTAGCAAAAAAGCACATGAAAGCACATTCAAAATCATGAATCATCAGGGAAACGTGAATCAAAAAAACAATGAAAAACTAAGTCACACCCATTACAATGACTGCTATGGAAAAAAAGAAAGAAAAGGAGGATAGATGGATGGAAGGAAGGAAGGAAGGAAGGAAGTAGAAGGATCGAGGAAGAGCTGGCAAGAATATGGAATAATTAGAACCCTCATGTATTGTAGATCATATTGAAAATTATGCAGCCGCTATTGAAAAGAGTATGGTGGTTCTTCAAAAAATTGAAAATAGAAGTACCATATTTTTGGTATATACACAAAAATTAAAAGAAGGGCCTCAAAGAGAGGTCTCCAGAATTGAACACTCATATTCATGGCAGCACTATTTACAAGTGATAAGATGTAAGCAACCCAAGTTTCTATCAACAGATAAAGAGATAGACAAAATGTGGTATATGCCGACAATGGAATTCAATTCAGTCTTCAAAAGGAAGGGAATTTTGGCAAATGTTTGAGCATGGATGAGACTTGAGGTCATTATTCTTAGGGAAGTAAGCCAGTTACAAAAAGTGACATCCATTTATGTGAAGTAGCTGGAATAGTTAAATTCATAAAGACAGAAAGTAAAATGGGGGTTACTAGGGCCTAGGAGTAGCAGTAAATAGGGTGTTGTTTAATTATATGGAGTTTCACTACCACCTAAACCATTTTAAAGCTATATACAATTCAGCAATATTAAATCTATTTACATTGTACTTGCTGTATCCAACTTCTATAATGTCTCATAAAAACATTATGTTATAGTTCACCATAATTTAAAATAAAAATTAAAGGATGGAAATAAATTAAGGTGGCAGAATGAAATTTATTGTTTTCAACAGAAACAAATAAATCCTTGCAAGGATTAAGTACTGGTTGAACCAAAGCACAAGGGGATTCCCTGAAGAATAGTTCAAAACAGTTCTGAATGGTGGCCATATAATTGCAATCAGAACAGGAAAGTTTTACTCCAAATGACAGTCTATGAACATTAGATGTCTGAAGAAAAAAGTGCCTTCTGGGCAAATAGCTCATTTCTTAAAATCAGTACCCTTTAGTGAGTTAAAAACTATGAGAAATCAGTAGTTGTGAGAGGTGAGAAGCCTTTCAATTTGTGCAAGCCAGCCTTTTAAAATTTTTCAACAAATGACTTTTTAAGATTTTATATAATACCTATTATTATCTATATACCTATATTTCTCTGTAACCCTCTTCAAAATGTTGGAGCATCATGTCATGTTAAACTATACCCTCATTTTCAATGTGACTCTTTTAACACATATTTATAATTATGTCTTCAAGAAAAACTGCCATCTTTTATGACCAGGCATAATGCAGCATCAGGGGAGTGGAGTTCAAACTGTCTCTGGCAGGAAACATGTGTGTTTAAATATATACATAAGCACCCATATTATACCAAGGGGCAACAATTGAGCATTTGCTATGAACTTGATACTATGCTATTAATTATAGATACTTTATCTCATTTAATCATCACAACAAACCTATATCAATGTGTTATGATCATCAGGATTTTTAGGATGAAGAGAAGGAAGCTCTAACATGTTAAGGAACCTGTCCAAGATCACCTGATTAGAAAATGCATAGAGTGTGAGTTTGGACCAGAGTCCTGGGATCCAGCACAAAGCCTGTTTCATTATTTTGTATGAGAGCATCCTTCTAAAAGTATAAAAGTGAGTTTGTTTATTTTTGGTTTTTGCAGTACTGGGGCTTGAACTTAAGGCCTACACCTTGAGCCACTCCACCAGTCCTTTTTTGTGATGACTTTTTTTGAGATAAGGTCTCATGAACTATTTCCCTAGACTGGCTTTAAACCATGATCCTCCTGATCTCTACCTCCTGAGTAGCTAGGATTACAGGCGTGAGTCACTAGTGCCTGGCTAGATCTGAGTTTTATATAAACTATTTACTCTATTAAAAAAAAAAGCCTACTTGTCATGATGGAAAACAGAAAGAAACAACAAAAACAAACCCTATGACTCTAAAAGAAATACATGAACTTCCAAGTTTCCTAAGACTGAAATTTCTCTTTGAGCCTTTTTAGTTAGTTAATACCCTGTGTTGACTTAAGAGTTAGAGAGAAATTAAGTGTTTTGGTTTTTTATTTTTTTTAAAGCCCTGCTTATAACTTAGGATGTGAAGTGGCAGGGCACTGGGTTAAGAACTTGGCTACGAATTGACAGACTTTGGTTTTAGTCTGAGTCTAACACTAACTAGACCAGTGAACATCCATCAGTGTTTTCATGCCTTAGTTTCCCCACTTGAAAATTGTGGGGAGAGGGAGAACTAGTTGGTCTTAAAGGCCTCTTCTACTCAAAATTATTGCCATTCCATGAATGTGCTTAGTGGAGTATGAGCAGGGGTGGGGGAAGGTGCTCACCTTAAGTTTGATGTGTGCCAACTTTCTACCCTGAGGGTAAACCTGTCTTCTTGTTACATTTGTATGCAAGGCATCTATTTCTTTTTAATAAAGGTTACTATGTGCAGGGGAATCCAGAGGCAGACTAACTCTGTAAGGAAAAGAGCAGCATAGTTCATAGCATAGTTCTGATATTTGTGCCATCAGTACCTGAGATTTGGTTTAGAAAGGAGTTCTCTTTCCATCTTGGCTCCTGTATCTCCTGCAGTTGGCAGCTCAGGCAGTAGCTTATTTGCCCATCCTGAAAGATAGAAAGAGATGGAAGAGCATGATAAAAGAAAACTGGATGTGGAACCCAGGACATAGGACTCAGAAAGAAAAGGCAATTGGCCTTTTGTTTTTGAATTTTGTATAGGATTATTACGAATAGCAAAAGAGCAGTAGAAAAGAGGTGCATATCTCTCCTTGTCACCACTGTGCTTGTCCTGCTCATGTTGAAAGGAAGGAGATAGATCATGTCCCTAGGGTTTCTTAAGGGCTTCTATCAAGGCAGCAATTTTTAAGACAGGCATACAAAAACAAGGAAAATAGACTCCATTTGAAATATTATGTATCAAGGTAACTGACTTTGGATAAGACTGTAAGCACCCAGCATAAACTTCTGGCTCCAGGTTACCTTTATGTGGAAAAAAATGTTCCAATCTAAATAGCATTTAGATTGAAAAAATATCATTATTGTACGTAGGTGAATGTCATGAGGTACATGAATGTTCCTATAGTCACTTTCACTCTCAAAATGTCACTGCAGATTGTTAATTCTGTTTACCATGAGTTTTTCCACTTTCTCTTCCATCTCCTTCCATAGCTCTTTATTTAAAATTCATCTGATACCTATCCTTTCCCAAGTTTCTGCTTACTGACGTTTAGCTTTTCCAATGTCTCTAAGTAGAGGAACAACTTCAACACTGCATGAGCTGTGAGGATTTCTTGCTAGAGTTGCCAGTCCCTATATTATTCTCTGTCTTGGCTCCCCATTTTCTCTGTTTTTGTCTTTCTCTCTCTGCTTCTCTCTTGCTAGCTCTCTCTCACTTCATTCTCAACTTTTCCAAGGCCTCCTTCATTAACTGAGGTTTTGTCACTACCTGAGAGTATAGTATACCTGAGCCTTCCTGTTGTATAACTGTAAACTTTGTCTTATTGGATAATGTTTGTCTTCCTACAGTAGTTCACCCGCTGCTTTCCACTTGTCTAAATGAGGCTGCATCTGCTTATCAGCCAAGTCTCTGAATACTTCAGTCAGTTGAAGGGCTGCCATTTATAAGTTAAGAAGCCAATAGAATTTTAGGTTTCTATTTGTTTTCATTTTCCCCTCTATTTCTTCCACATAAGACTAGTAGTTTACAATAGAAAAAGAATTTTGAAAATTGGTACAAGCATTCCTAGTTAGTAGATTCATGTCATCTTTCTGGTCAGAATGAGTGCTTTCTCTCCTTTTCTCCTTTTACCTGACATGGCTTTAAAATAATTCCACACTGCTGCCTTTCCATTTACCAGAAATGGAAAACAGACTCAAGGCTTAAGTTAACCTCTCACACAGCAGGCAGTTTATATTTTCTAGTTTAAAGGAAAATTCATGGACTTAGTAAGCAGCAATAAGTTATTTCTAAAAGTTTCTAAAATCTTCATACTGTATGAGACATGCAGGTTTAATTCTTTTACCCTAGTCTTGGTGCTTTTGTTAAGCTCTTCTCTAGGACTAACTTTTGGGCTGAGGCATGGCTCAAGAGGTGAAGCACTTGGCTAGCAAGGAACTGGGTTAAATTCCTAGAACTTAAAAAAAGAAAAAAACAGAACTAAATTTTCAACTCTTGAAAATCTTGAACAAGAACACGGCAAAAGTGAAATATTGACTTCTCCAATAATAATAGAGCCAATACTTAATATTCTGGGTCTAGAACAAGTCTGGAAGAGTTTACACCAGGCTGAGATGACAGAGTCAATTAGTTTTTTATCTCTTGGGTGCTGTGACAGAGGATTAGTAGATGAATTGTCTGGTCTCCATGGCTTCACCTGCTGTATGAAGTCTAGTTTTACAGTGTCATATCTTAGACAGTTTCTTTTCTCAGGAAAAGAAAAAGAAGATCACTAAACTTATAGACTAACATGCTATATCAAGTGTTTTCTAAGCATAATTGTGCTTCAGTGTATATATGTCTTACAACATGCAGAGTTAGTATAATTGGAATTGTATTCTGTGTCTATATATTTCAATTGAGGCATGCATATTGACAAAAGAAAATAAATTTGCTTGCCCATGTGTCATTGAAGGACAATATTCTTTGGTGGAACAATGAAGGATTCGGAATAAAGTCAAAATCAGAGATAAAACTATCTATTCAATACTGCTTGGCATAGCTATGAACAACCTCCCCAGATGTTTCAAAGAAACACCTTGAACTAAATTAGCCCAAGAAAAGAATATGTTAAGAAAAACATAAGAAAAGAAAAGAATAGAAGGTTGAGAGATTAAAGAAGATTGAGGAAAAAGTAATAGAAAAAAAGCAAGAAGAAAGGGAGGGAGAGAAGGAATAGGGTAAAGGGAAAAAGGAAAGAAGACAAAGTTTCTGAAAACTTTTTTGTATTCCACATGCTAATTGATAATTTAATGTATTTAAAATTTGATATTAAAGCAAGACTCGCTTTTGCTTCTTTCAAACGGAATGAGTCTTTTACCTTTGGAAATGCAATACTAATCCTCTTGGAGTCTGAAGTTTTCTCTTGCCTATCCTTTCAGCCCCAGGAGCCACAAAGTCCAATCTCACAAAAAGACCATGGAAACACAAGAAGGTACTACACTAGGCTATATTCAGGATGTTATAAGATGTCTTCGGAAGGCTCGACTTCCTCTGCCGTCATAGTCATATGCAGTTATCTGTAGAGTTAGTGTTAAGCCTGAGAGAGAAAAATGGATTCTGAGAGAAATTTAGAGGGCATTCAGGGATAGCATAATGATGGTCAAAGTCTTCTAGAAGCAGAATGGACAATTCCAATCTAGCTTTTCTCATTTCAAGATGTCCTTAGATAAATCTGTACATGTTAATGTTAGTCATAAAACACTAATGATTGAAATCATGATATTTTTAGTCAAAAGGACTCTACTTTTCCTTCTTTTAATTGAAAAATCTTACAATTTCAAGCTTTCCCAGGTTTATTACTAACTCTTTAATACTATGTTCAGTACTGAGTGTGACTCCAGAGGGGAAGAATCCACAATTGGTACTGGTAGCCATATTGTGCTTTGCTTGGAACATAATAAAACTTCAATAAATATTTCTTAGTCAGGCATAGTGGTACATACCTGTAATTCCAGTACTAAGGAGGCTAAGGCAAGGGGATCTTTAGCTGAGGTCAGCATGGGCTACATAGTGAGAATCTGTGTCAGATTTCTTCTTATTATATCACATAATACTCAGCTCTAAACTCTGTAATGATGGGAGGATTTTTAATGCACTTATTAAGTTCATAATGCACATAGCCAAATAATAAAACATTCATACAAGAACTGACAATATCTGAGTCACATTCATGGTTTTGTTAATTTTTATAGTAGGTTCTTCCTAGAGTTGCATAATAACTAGGAACACAAACCTTGATGTCTGATAGAACAGAAAACAGCCCTGATGGTGGTTATTTGCCATGCATATGCTAAATAATTTTTCCATCCTCTAGGTTTTATTTTTCTATCTGAAATGTGGGAAACACAACAAGAAATTTCAGGATTTAATTTTTTGCATAAGTCCCTGTTTTATATCTTCATACAGTAAGGGCTCAATAAATATTAGTAGTTGCTTTACTATTATTTCTTTGCTCCTTTTCCCTTGTCATTGTTTAACTTAGTAACTTAGTAATAATACATCTTTTCTGTATGCTTAAAAAACTTTTAAAAAAATCTTAAACTCTAGAGTAGATACTTTTGACATTCCTCACATTAATAGGCTTCTGTTTATCAGGAAGATTTGGCAGAGAGGCTTTTGTTCTTCCAAAGCTTGCTGTTGGAACCCTGGGAAGCCACCATGAAATTTCAACAATATAAAAGATGTAATAAAAACCAGGAGCTTTTAACTCTGGAGAGAACTATTAACATCATCTTCATGTTTGTATGTAAGAGAAAAGACAATATAGTAAAAAAGAGTGCAGGTTTGGATTTATACAGGCTGAATTTTAAATCTCAGTTCCACCAGTAGATATGTGGTCTTAGGAAATTAGCTAAGCATATTTCCTTACCAATAAAATATGTAAGGTAATTATAGCTCATGAACTTATACACAAGTTAAATTGGATAATGAATATAATCAATGCAGTTTCTTAGTAAAGTATCTGGCACTTAGTAGATGTTCAATTAAAAAAATAGTTTTAGTAGTATAATCCCTAGAAAGAGGATGCTAAACCTAGTCATCAATGTACCCTAGGTATTAAAAAGCACAATTCAAGCTCTTAGGAGCAAAAGTTTATATAGTCTCATGATAATATCTGAAAGAGAATAGAAATTGAAAGCACAGAATAAATAGATCAACTCCCAAATTTGTATATCTCTCTGTACACACATATATGCATATGTACATGAAGAATGACCAAGGAAAACAGGAGAAATAAAAAAGTTCTGGCAGAGTTTCATATTGTCAACGTGCCAGCAATAACTTTTTGCAGATGGCACAATGCTGACTATCAACAGGAATTATGACCCAACACGTTGGAATGGGAATGTTACAGTATGAAAGT
Source organism: Castor canadensis (assembly GCF_047511655.1). Taxonomy (NCBI): domain Eukaryota; kingdom Metazoa; phylum Chordata; class Mammalia; order Rodentia; family Castoridae; genus Castor; species Castor canadensis. The sequence goes on along the minus strand of NC_133388.1, from coordinate 78,747,758 downwards.
TGGAATGAACTTTGCCTGGCAAACAATGTTAAGAACTCACAATGGTTCTGTGACCATGGTGTGTTTGCATGTCATATGAGTGTGTGTGTGTGTTTCAAGCATAAAGTGGACATACAGTTAATGGTTTCTAAAATTAGTGCAACAAATTTGATGACAGAAAATTAACCTCATCAACTGATTTATAGCTTCTCAGTAACAGCAAGTTTTCTTTTGGATCAGGGTTTATAACACGCAACATAAGAATTTTGAAAATTTCTCACAATGTTGGAAAAGATTGAGCAGAGCTTAAGAGAATGGGAACACCATTAAACACACCACCTAAATGGGACAGCAATACCAGTTTGCTCATTCTTTTGTCTGGTCACATCTACCAATGAGTTCTTCTGTGAAGTTTTCAAATGTTATTATTATTATTTTTTTTCTATTACTTTTGTTTTGGTGCACATAATAACACTCCCACATTTTCCTGAAGTTTTCTTAATTTTTGCTAAGTATTTTGTGTAATTATTTTTTATATTATTCTAAATGGTTATTTTTTTGCTTTTTTAAAAAGATAGTGCATTATTAGCATATCCAAATGCTACTGATTTGTGTATGTTAATTTTGTATCCTGCAATATTACTAATGCCATTTATTCTAATAGTTTTCAGGGAGTCTTTTTAGCTTTCTGTGTGTAAAACTCAAAAGTTTTCATATCATCTGCAAACAGATTTAATTTCTTCCTTTAGAATTTGGATGGCTCCTTTGTTTTTCTTGTCTAATATCTCTGACTATGACAAAAAGATTGTGTTGAATAGAAATGAAGAGAGTGGTGTCCTTGTCTTGTTTTTAATCTTACAGGCAAAGCTTTCAACTGTTCGCTACTCAGTTGTGGGATTGTCACATCTGGCCTTTATGATGTTGAGATATAGTCCATACTGAGAATTTTTATTGTAAAGAAGATATTGATCCTGTCAAATCCTTTTTCTGCATCTGTGGAGATGATGGTCCTGTTAATGTGTTGTATCACATTCGCATCTCAAGGATAAACCCCACTTAATTGTTGAGAATCATTTTTTTAATATTTATGAATTTAGTTTGCTTGTATTTTACTGGAAAATTTTGCATCTATGTTCTTTAAAGAGATTTATCTGTAATTCTCTTTGTTACGTCCTTGTCTGGTTTTGGAATGAGTCTAATACTGGATTCATAGAATTACTGTAGTAGTGTTCTTTCCCTTCTATTTCATGGAATAGTTTGAGGAGTGTTGGTAGTAGTTCTTTAAAGGTCTGGTAGAATTCAGTAGTAAATCCTTTGGGTCCTTGGCTTTTCTTTTTTGGGAGACTCTTTATTGCTCTTTCAATTTCATTGCTTGTTATAGATCTACTTAGGTAGTTTATAGCCTCCTCGTTCAATTTTGGTTGGTCATATGCATCTAGAGATTTATCCATTTCTTCTAGATTTTCCAATTTATTTGAATGTAGGTTTTTGAAGTATTTCCCAATACTCCTTTGGATTTCATTGGTGTTTGTTGTGATATCCCCTTTTCATATTTAATTTTATTAATTTGGGTCTTTACTCCTTTTAGTTAGATTCACTGAGTGTTTGTCAATCTTATTTATCTCTTCAAAGAACTGACTTTTGTTTCATTATATAGCTTTTTTGATCTCTATTTTGTTGATTTCAGTATTTATTTTTTTTTATCTCTCTCTTTCTTCTGGTTTTGGATGTAGCCTGTTTTTATTTTTCTAGGAGTTTGTGATGCAGTGATTGGGTCATTTATTTATGATCTCTCTGTGTTTTCAATGTAGGCACTCATAGTTATAAATTTTCCCCTTAGCACTGCCTTTGCTGTATCCATAGGTACTTGTAAGTTGTGTCTTTATTTTCATGAGACTCCAGGAACTTTTTGATTTTCTCCCTTATTTCTTTGATGACCCACTGGTCATATAGCAATGTGTCGTTCAGTCTCCAGGTATGTTAATATTTTTTGTTGTTTCTTTTGTTGTTGAGTTTTAGTTTTATTCTTTTGTGGTCAGACAGTATGCAGGAGGTTATTTCAATTTTATTGAATTTGTTAAGACTTGCTTTATGTCCTAAAATATGATCTATTTTGGAGAAAGTTCCATGAGCTGCTGGGAAAAATGTGTCTTGTGCTGCTGCTAGATTAAATACTCTAAATGTCTGTTAAGTACATTTAGTCTAAGGTACTATTTAATTCTGAAGATTCTTTGTTCATTTTTTGTCTGGAAGGCCTATCTATTGGTGACAGTGGAATATTGAAGTCTCACACTATCATTGTGTTGGGGCCTATCTGTCCAGTGCTATTAAGTCCAGTAGAGTTTGTTTAATGAAGTTGGGTGCACTGATGTTGGGGATGTTTAAGTTAACAATTGTTATTTCCTCTTGATGTATTGCTCTTTTATTAGCATGAAATGACCTTATTTTTTCTGACTAATACAGGTTTGAAGTCTACTTCAACCTATAAGTACAGCTTCTTCTGCCTATTTCCATTCGCTTGGAAAAGTTTTTCTACCCTTTTACCCAAAGCCAATGTTTGTTTCTTTCTGTGAGATGGATTTCTTGTGAACAACAAATCATGTGGTCTTGATTTTCAATCCAGCTCATAAGTCTATGTTTTATGATGGGACAGCTGAAACCATTTAGTGTTAATATTGAGAGGCATGTGATAATTCCTGTCATTTTATTGCTCTTGTGTGTGTGTGTGAGTGTGCGTGTGTCTATGTGCAATTGATTCTTTGCTATTATAAAACTGCTTATCTGATCATCTCCTAAGATTTTAATTATTCCCATTCTTTCATGACTGTGGTTATTTTCATATTATGTGTGTAAGATTCCTTTTTGGGTCTTTTAGAGTGCTGGTTTAGTGGTTGTATATTGTTTTAGTTTCTGTTTATCATGGAAGGTTTTTGTTTATCATTCAATTATAAGTGATAACTGCTGGATAGAGTATTGTAGGTTTGGAATTATTTTCTTTCAGTGCTTGACTTGCCTAATCTCATGCTTTTCTTGCTTTTAAGGTTTCTCTTGAGAAGTCTGCTGTTATTCTGATGGGCTTACCCTTGTAGATCATTTGACATTCCTCCCTTACAGCCTTCGATATTCTTCCCTTGTTCTCTGTGTTTAATGTTTTAACTATAACAGCAATGGAGAGGTGATAGTCTGGCCATGTCTGGTGTCTTAAAGGCCTCCTGTACCTGGATAAGAGTCTCTTTCAAGATTTGGGAAGTCTTCTGCTATTATTTATCTCATTGAATATATTTCTTATGCCTTTGCCTTGCACCTCTTCTTCTTTAAGGCCAATGATTCATAGGTTTGGTCTTTTAATGGAGTCTCAGGTTTCTTGTATATTACTTTCATATATGTTCATGTCTTTTATCTGTTTTATCTGCTTTGTCTTCAAGTCCTGACATTCTGTCTTCCACTTGTTCCAGTCTGCTGAAATGGCTTTCATTGTAGCTTTTATTTGACTTAAGAGCTTTTGATTTCCAGATTTTCCATTTAGTTTTTATCTTAATTCTCCTTTTGTATCTTGTAGTGTTGTCTTTATTGTATTTATCATTTTTGTATCTTTCTTGATTTTTTTCAGGTATTAATTTCTATCCTCTTGGAGTTCATTTAGTTGTTTTTGTGCTTTCTGAAGCTGTTTATCCATATTCTCTTAGATTTCATTGATTTGTTTATGCATGTCCTCTTTAACCTCTTTAACCATTCTTATCATCATTCTTTTGGGCTTAGAAGCTGAGGTGTTATCCTTTTCACTATCTGTCAAATCCTTGGTGTGGTTATTAACATTTTGAGGAGTCATATTCCCCTGCCTTTTCCTATTTCCCATGCCTTTATTTTGCAATTTTCTCATGTGTTGTTGATTAGTTGGTTGTGGGTTTAATCACTTGAAGTCTTTCCCTTGAATTAATTTCTACGTTCTGTCAGGTTTGCTTATTGACTAGGTTTTTATGTCATTTATGTCCACTGACCTGGAGTTATAACTTAGTAATAACAAATCCGTGAGTTCAATACCAAACCAGATATTTATGTGAAATATTATCTATAAGTAGAATGGTGTTGGAAAAACAAAAGTTGTCACATAGAGATTAAAACTTAGGTAGCAAAAATAATGGAAATGGGAGAGGAGATTCAGAAGAAGGAGGATGAGGAGATTGGGAGAAGAGGCCCTGTGTGGGAACTGAAGGTTATCAAGATGCTAATGTGGATAGAGGAGTTGTTGTGGAGGAGAATGCAAAAGGATAGTAAGGATGGGAGAAGTATAAGAAGTTGGTAGAATTACCCACTAGTTGAATGTTTTGTAATGAAGAGATTAGGACAGTGGGGGAAAAGGAGGAGAAGAAAGAATAGAAGAAAAGGAAAAGGAAAAAATGGGGGAGAGAAGAACTGAAAAAGTAAGGGGAAAAATTTGGAATAAAAGAGATAAATTTAAACTTTAACATAAAGGATAAAAAAATTTAAGTCCGACTTTCCTCCCTGTGAAGAGGAGTGGGTTTCTTTGTGCTCAAGGACTATACTGGACTCTTCTCTCCAAGTTTTGATGCTCAGACTTTAGTCTTAGTTCTCATGTGTCTCCTCCAGCTGGGCCGCTCACCCACCATGCAAGTCTATGTCTCTTTGGACGAGGCTTTCTCTAGGTGCCTGCCCCTCTTTGGGATAGATATACTGGGCTGAATGACAAGCAGTGATGTTCCTCCCCACTGGGCAGGTTTGGGTGACCCCACTCAGGCCAAAGTCTCCTCTTAGCAGAGGCAATCAGTTCCAGATTGCTTAGGTTGGAGGTTTCTTAGTGATAGTCATGGAGCAGGGCAAGGGGGTGGGTCTGAGCAGGGAGCACTGGCCCACTCCCCTGCAAGGCAATTCTGGGAACTTTAACTTGGGCTATTTGACCAAAAGCTCTTTTCAGGGGGGCTGGGGCAGCAGGTGTGTAGAATCAGATTCAGCTTGCTACTAAGCCTCTCGGAGGCACTCAAATGAGTCATTTCCCACAGGTTGGGTTGGGGCTTGCCAACCCTTTTATAGAGAAGTGCAGACTGAGCAACCAGCCAGGGAACCCATCACCCACCAGGAAGGGCAGGAGATTTCACTCAGTTTATTAGGTCAAAAGCTTAATAAACTGGAGAGGTACAGTCAGATGTTCACAACCTGAAATGGGCTGTGCAGTAGCTCTCAGGACTGAAAGCAGTTAGCTTACTCAAATGGTTTGCAAACACCTCTCTCTGGTTCCTGAGGGATCCTCAGGTCAGCCTTCAGTAGGTAGTGATTGGTGGACCACAGTTGGTGATTGTTTACTTTCTTTGCAGTCTAGGACTCCCAAGATTCCTGGATGGCTTGCAGTCCTGTGTGTTGATTTTTAGCACTTCAGGTGGTCTTTGTAGACTGGAGGCTACTCTGGCCCAGAAAAAACAACAAAAAACACCCACCAGTGGTGCAGCATATTCCTGGTGCCACTGACATGCTGGAGCAGATTTGTGCATTAAAAGGCTTCTTTAGCACCTGCACACCCATGTTTGTTGCACACTATTCACAGCCAAGATGCCCCACCACTGACAAATGAATGAAGAAAATGTATTTATACACAATGGAATTATACTCAGGCACAAAGAAGAATGAAATTTTATCATTTTAAAGTAAATAAATGGAACTGGGGAACATCATCTTAAGTGAAGTTAGCCAGGCTCAGAAGGACAAAAGCCGCATGTTCTCCCTCAAATGTGGATTATAGATTTAAAATAAATGCAGCAATATTATGGGACACATGTCACACTAAGGGGAGGCTATGCATGGCGGGGATAGGGCAAGGGAAGGAAACCAAACACTTGAATGTGGTTGATGTGCTCATGATACAGGAATGAATATAGAAATGCTAAGCTGGCCGGGGCAACCATGGGAAGGGCTAGGGAGGAATGAAGAGGTCTGATAGAGATGAACCAATGGGGTTGTAATACACATATGCATGGAAACAACACAAGGAATCTCCTTGTGTAGCTATCTTTATCTCAAACTAGCAAAACCACCATGTTTCTCTTTTTTATCTTTTATGTTTTTTTTTTTTCTACAAAATTGTAGAACAGGCTCTGCAAGGTTGGGGGCAGTGGCACTGGTAGAAGAGGGGAGGTGATGATGGGGTAAAGGGTAGAAGGATGAAATGGTACAAATAATGTATACACATGTATGTAAATGCAAAAATGATACCTGTCGGAACTTCCAGGAATCAGGGGAAGGGGATGAAAAAGAGCAGTGAAAGGGGTGAGTTCATGCATGATATATTTGATACATTGTAAGAACCTCTGTAAATGCTACAATGTACCCCCACCCAGCACAACAACAACAAAAATAAAATAAAAAAAGGCTTCTTTAGAGTATTGTAATTGTAGATATGGTCTGTCTATATATTGGCAACCTCTTATATACAAACTAACCAAACCAACTACTCTTGCTGCCATGAATTTAAGGTTATCTTTCAGATTTGTGGGACCTCAGTAATCTGGACTCTGTCAGCAATCTGCTACCTTCAGTCTCAAAATATTTTTAGTTCTATAATGGCATTTTGGATTCTTGCTCCAGGTAATATTGGTGGCAACAGGAAATGCAACTAGTGAATCACTGAGTGACTTGAATTGGTTATCCATCCTGAGGCTCTGTCTTGCTCTTTCAGCCTCCCTAGTAAGCCCTTTTTCAATCTACTTTCATAAACAGAAGTACATTTCAGGCTCCTGACTCTACTTACTCTGGCACATTTTTGTACCTATTTAACTTCTACCTCAACTTCTGCTGCCTATATGTGTACTAAAGACTACCATGGGCCACCCCAATTCATCACTTTATACAGCTGCTCTCTTTTGAATTGTGTGCAACATTCCAAGCTATGCTACACCTGTGATTAAGTCTTTAATATTTCATCAGGTATTACTGTGTGTATGAACACACAGGAAGGAAATTGTTCTTAAGATAAACTCTGTTATCTTTGTTGAAAAAAAACTAATCTTACTCAATTTACTACTCAGAGATCTCTTTAGTTCAAAGGTGATCACTAAGTAAGGAGAATCTGACACTAACGTCCAGACATTTGGGCCAGCACAGATCAAAAAGTTTTTATAATTCCCATATGATTTGACTTTGCCTCTAGTTTGCTTAATTTCCTATTATGAGTTGAAAATATATACTAGAGTTTAAAACAATGTTTTCCAAAATGTGGTCTTGAAAAATATTTAGAATTCTGTGACTTAATTTTAATATTAATCTTAAAAATTAAAACAGTCATACTCTGAATTATCTTCATTCATACTTTATAATTAAACATTGCCATGTAATTTCAGGACTCATGTTTGCATGTATGTGTACACTTGTGCATGTGTGCTATAAGGTCCAAATGAAGTTGAACTCAATTTCCAAAATAACTTGAATAGAAGTTGTAGAATAATTGGAGCATCTCAGGCATGTGATTTTATTGACATGCCAAAACATAAAGGACCTGCATGTAGATGAATTAATCCAACAATTGCAACTCCTAAGAATTCATTAGCACTTAACCTAGGAGAAATACTCAACAAATTCATTCTCTATTTCTGTTTCTGATATTAGCAATAAATGAATTAGAAATTCACTTAATTTCGTTTAAAATAACTCCAAAAATATATCCGTACCTTACCATTAATAAGAATGCTTTACAATGATATCAAGTGATGCATCATCAAAATGATTATTTCAGCCTTTTTCAAAGATGGATATTGATGTTAAGAATGAGTTCTATTTATTCTAAATTAGTAAAGAGAACTTTAACATTATTATTGTCAAACATATTTTTTCAAGTGATGATAGTAGCCAAGCTAAATCTTAAAAAAAAAAAAATAACTGAGTATTTTTCAGCCAAGATGCTGGATGAGCAGATACAAAAAAAAAATCTCCTTAGCCTCACATCAACCATATAAACATCTCTTTAAAATATTTGAAAACAAATGAAAATTGGAGCCAGTTTTGAAAGGAGTAAACGAAAATCTTCAGTTGATGAAAATGAAGAAAGCCTACAGCCACAGTGGACATGATTTTGATGCTCCATAATACAGAGTAGGATAAAGCAAGTGCATAATTTAGCAGAGTTGTAATGCCTATGAATGGATGGGTCCTAGGCTATAAGTTCTGTGCATTTTAGGGAATAGGAATTGAATTTTCTGCCTTGTTGTAGAATATAATAAAATGTCACTGGTTGAAAAATGATTAGAAAATCTTCACCAAGACCCTATTATACCTTTAACCAAAATGGATGTGTTAAGATATAAGGAGAAATAGTATCATCTATGAAGCCCTGAAACTCTTCTGTCCAAAAGCCCAAGTTCTGGTTTTATACCATACTATTAAGTAACTTCAACCAATTGATATTTATAGACTATTCTACCCAACAACAGAATAACGTTCACTTTCATCAAAGTATACATGGAACATGTTGCAATGAAGCCACCATTCTAAATAAAATAAATATCAGCAAATATAAAATGATTTAAAATAGATTAAGTATATTTTATGACCACAAAGAATGAAATTAGAAAATAATAACAGAAAGATATATGGTTAATCCTTGAACATTTGTGTTAACTCACTTACAAATAATTGTTTTCTGTTTAATTTATTTTAATAGCAGATTCACAGAACAGCACAAAAAGCAGACACTAAAAACATGTATGTGCACACTGGTCAACTCAGAAAACTAAAATGAATGCATGGAATCTACTCTATGATAAAAATGCTGCAAGCACCATTTAGCTGCTGTCAAATAAGAAATTTACTTATTAAAAAACAAATGCTGGCATGGTCCAGAAACATTTATTTATAATTGTTATAAAGCTGAACTACTGAAACTTGTTCACAGAAACATTTTGACTTGTGTTAAGGCTTTACATCCTTGCATTTATAGTATAAATTCACACAGAACTGAACATGGAAAAACTGCCAATACTTCATTTCTGCCCCTTATTTTTCCCACTCATTATCATATACTTAGATATCTAAGTATATGGAAAAAATATCTAACATTTAGAACTATTGATAACAGAAAAGAAAGGAAAAAACACTTTTTTTGAGAATAAAAATTTCCCATCACAGTGGATACTTACACACATTTCATGTAACATGGGTGCTAGCCAGATATCTTGTGGCATAATTGCTGCATGTTTGGCATGGATAGCACACATGTTGGTATCTTCAAAAATTCCTACCAGATAGGCCTTGCTTGCCTTCTGAAAGGCACCAGTAGCAATTCTCTGGAAGTACAGATCTATCTTGAAGTCTTTTCTCACTCCAAACTATGGAAGGGGAATTTGCAAAACAGAAACTCAGTGGATTTCTGCTGACAATTTCAGAGCCCTACAGTACCAGGCATGGAACGGTGAATTTTCTTCATCCCTCCTGTAGAGTGTGCACTCTTGCTGGCAGCTTTTGTAGCCAGTTGTTCCCTGGATGCTTTATGGGTAGTTGATTTGCAGGCAGTAGGTTGTATGAAACATGGTATAGATACTTCCACCTTCTCTTTAGGCTGGAAACTGGTGAGCTAGAGGCGGCAATGGTGTTAGTGATAGAGTCACAGAGATAGCTGCAAACACTACGAATAATTCTTAAAAGAGTTTTAGTTAGTCAAATCCAATGAAATATTAAAAGCATAATGTATTATGACTTTTTTCATTTTCTACTGGCATATAACAAATTACCACAAATTTAGTGACTTAAAACAATATGAACTTATAATGTCACAGTTTCTATGAATCAGGAGTCCAGATATATTAGCTAGGTCCTCTACTTAGAATCTGACAAGGTAGAAATCAAAGTGTTATTCAGGGCTGCCATCTCAGTTTAGGCTCATGTTCTTCTTCCAGGCTTATCCACATTATTGTTAAAATTAATTTTCCTGTTATTCTAGGACTAAAGTCCCTCCTTGCTTTCTTTCTGACTGTTGACTAACTCTCTCTAGTCTACTCCCATGAAGGCTTATAGGACATAATATAATCTAGAGAGTCTTTTCCACCTCATGTTCTCAGACCCACCAACTCCCAAAGAGAAAGTATAAACACCTTGAAGTGGGTAATTTCAGGCACCATCTCAGAAGTCTACCTGTCACAATGAACAAGTAGAGTTGATCCCAAAATTGCTAGAGCTACTTTTACAGTTGAAGATCAGTATTTTTCACCACATAAACACGTGTAAAAAAATGATTGTCTTGATGTACATGGAAGACATATTTAACAAAATCCAATGTTCATTTTTGATTTTGAAAATCAAAATCAAAATCAAAAATGTTATTTTTGATTTTGAAAACACTAATAAGTGCCCAGAAGTGGGGTAGGGTGTAGAGAGGTAGCCCAAACAATGTATATACATGTAAGTGTAAAAATGATAAAATTAATAAAAAACTAATAAAAATGTGACATACAGGAAACTTTCTTAATATGACAAAAGCCATTGACAAAACTCCCTATGGCTAACTTTATATTTGATGATAAAAGCTGGAATGAATTCCCTGTGAGGTCATGGCACAAAGAAGAATGCTGCCTCTCATACTTCTCTTTGATAACAGTATTATAAGTACCTGCCAGTACAATAGGCTTGTAAAATAGTGAGAGGCAAATAGTCTAGAAAAGAAGAAATAAGTTTGTTTGCAGATGAAATGTTTGTCCATATAGAATACTAAATAATCTTAAAAACAATTACTGCAAGTAAGAACTGAATCTAGCAAAGCTGCAGGATACACGGATTTTAAAAGTCAATTGTGCTACAAGATATTAGCAAGGAATACTTTACAATTGGACAAATACCTTTTACATAGTAGCATAAAACTATGAAATATTTATCATTACATTTAACAAAATATGTACAATACTGCACTTAAAACTCCAAAATACTGCTGAAAAAAAATAAATGGAGTAAAAATATAAATGTAGATGTATATTGGTACATAGATTGGAAGACTTAATGTCATTATAATGTAAATTTTCTCCAAATAGATCATGTAATCAATGCAATCTCAACCAAAATCCCAATGGACATTTGGAAAAACTGACAAGTTCTTTGTAACATGGGAAACAAAGGACCTTGAATAACTATAGCAATTTATAAAAGAAAAACAAAATTGGAAGATTAGCACTAACTCATTCAAGACATTATGAAGCTACAGCAATGACGGCAGTGCAGTATTGGTGTTAAGATAAATAGATGCTGCAGAGTTCAAAAAAAAGAGCGCACTAGCAGAACGCACGCACACACACGACTGACTTTCAACACATTTTTAATTTGATTGGTAGTGAGTAGTCTTTTTCAATATTATACAGGACAATTTAAAATCCATAGACAAAAATGAATTTTACATTATAAAACAAATGAACTAAAAATGGATCGTAGACCTAAAAGTAAAATGTGAACCTTTGCAACTTGTAAAAGAAAACATAAGAGAAAGTCTCTATGTCCTTGGGTTAGGCAAACGTATCTTAGATGATGAAAACACAGTTTTATAAAGGAAATATTGATAAATTGTACTTCTTTAAAAGTAAAATGCCCTTGAAAAACATTGTTCCTATCTATATGTTGAGTACATATGTCATATGTATATGCCAAGCATGTTTCAATAAAGAGTACATTTAAATATGTGCTGTTTACAAGGGAGATACCAGGATAGGTAAGACACTTAAAAAATTGGCTAGCATTTGTTGCCCTCAACGCAGAGAAACTAAAGCAGATACCTTAAAAGCAACTGAGGCCAATAGGAAAAGGGGATCAGGAACTAGAGAAAAGGTTAGATCAAAAAGAATTAACCTAGAAGGTAACACACACACACAGGAAATTAATGTGAGTCAACTCCCTGTATTGCTATCCTTATCTCAACCAGCAAAAACCCTCGTTCCATCCTATTATAGCTTATACTCTCTCTTCAACAGAATTAGAGATAAGGGCAAAATAGTTTCTGCTGGGTAGCGAGGGGGTGGGGGACAGAGGGAGGGGGTGCGGGGAGTGAAGGAAGGGTTAGGGGGAGTAAGAGAGGGGGTGGGGGGAGGAGGGAGAAATGACCCAAGCATTGTATGCACATATGAATAATAGTTTAAAAAGTGCTGTTTATTACATGTTAATTATACATTGCAGTAACTCGATATAGGAGTAACATTTTAAGCAGTTAAAGTAGTACTGAAATATCTCTCTCCGTGCCTTTCATTCAGACATACATCCAATTCAGATTACTATACATGTGGGTTCACCAAATCTTTGAGAAAAGATTTATTATTTAAAATTTTTCTAAACAATAGAATAAGAAAGAAAACTACTACAGTTAGTTATTAATCTAATATATCTTTAATATAAAATACAGAGAAGGAGAAATACTACAGAATTAGAAAACAAATATGAGTATAGATGTAAAATGCCCAAATAAGTTATAAGGAATTCAAAATGAATACCATGTGTATATAATATGTCCACGTGCATGCAGGCATGCTTAGATAAATTTTACAACCTGAAAGCAGTGATGCATTTCCTTTACCTGATAGAAGATATTATCACAGCCAAAAACAAGATTAATGCACACTGATGAAGCATTGGAAACATTCCCATTAACAATGGGTACAAGACAGTTTTGTCTACGTCCACTATTAATATTCAAGAAACTGGTGAAATTAGAACTACACACTTCAGGTAATATTTCTGCTATTAAATATGATCACTGCCTTATATTTAATAAGAAAGAAAATATCTGTATCTTTTAATTACTTTTTTCCCCTTTTATAATTTTTAAGCTTTTGGTTTTATACATATATGTATGTATAAGTGTTATTACATATATTACTTATATGCGCTTAATTGATGACTAAAAAATTTTCATAGTCATTGTTCATAAATCAATGTTATGAAAAATTTCACCTTTCTAAAAAAAGTTAGTGCAATAACTTAAGTTTTATAAGCATCATTCTAGAAAACTCACAGAATGTGACACTCCCCAGATTCATACCTTTTTTATGTTCTCTTCAATATCTGTACCAACATTTAATATTCAATGAGTAATTTAGATGAAGACATGGAACTCATGTTGATCACATTTATGTAAATTCTAAATTTGTTAAGGATAGTTAATGCTGAATGAGGAAATGAGAGTTAAAAAAACTCTTTTACTTAGAATTCCGAGTTTAAATCTCTGTAACAAAAATAACCAGTGTAATTTGGAAATACTGTCATAGGGTTAAAATGCCCTAAAAAATACAATATTTAAATTGAAAGTGGCTCATATGCAAAGATTTTCTAATGAACTGAGCATGTGCTCAATAATATTCCATAAGAATCTAGGGCTGTGAGGAATGCAGAAAAACACATCTCAAATTACAGTTGATATGTCCTGGGCAAGAAGAAACTTAGAAAAAGATATGCTTGCTCCTATCATATATTCAAAGAAGCTCTTACAAAACAGGTTTTAAATAATATTATAAGCGTCATTCACAAAAATAAATTATTGACTCACATGTCCTGAGGCAGGAAGAAATCTTACTGAACCTTGTTCATGTTAACCAATGAACTTGGTTTTCTTTTCAATGCTCTGAGTGTGATATAAATAGAAACTAGATCTACTGTTTTGACTGAATTGAAATATCAATTCATAGAATTTCAGATTTAAGAACTCATTAATTTTTACCACTTACAATGATTCAGCAGCTATAATGAGACAATCCATCCCACCTTTGAAAACTCTTTTAAGGAAGGAGAAAATTCCCTCAATAAAACTTCCAGTTAATCCAGATAATCAGATTACCAAACAGTACTTTATTAACACCTGACTTTGTGACTACTCAGTTTGAGTCACATGATTCATGAAACTCCACATTTATAGGAAAAATTTCCACACAGTTGGCTGAGTAATTGTGTTCCCTTAACAAAGAGACCCAGGGGTGACCACAATAAGGAGAGAAGGCTACCCCTTCCAGAGCTGTGAAAGAGAAGAGCATTTGGGTTTGGTATTGTCAGCTGCAATGTGAATTTTGGAGCTAGAAAAAAATGGGATGAATTTTTAAAACTAGTTTCATAACTGATGTCAATCAAAAGGAAAGAAGTTTTATTAGAGAGGAAGAAGAGGAAGAATATTCTTTGTGTTAGTCTCTGATTTTCAAGTGCAGAATAAAGCAGTCCATTCCTATCAAACAACTACCACTGTCTTAAAGGATGCTTTCTCTCAGAGTTCTTAGAACATAGGAGCCCAAAGTTCATGGTCTGCACTTAGCACTCTGTGGCCAGTAAATACAGCCAGTCCAATGTTCATTTTCTCAGTAGCACAAGGTGGGTGAGAAGAAAGGATGTCATCAAGTCCAGAGCCAACATTTTGCCACCCTTAAATTCCATCCCTCTAGCTGGATGTTTATTGTGCTACTTTTATGATTTTAGGCGCTTTATTATCCCCATTCCATGGGATAAAATTGAGGCAATGTACTGTATTTACATTTTGATTATGCCATTTTTCTAGTTAGATATTATAAATGTTTCTATTTGGGTAGTAATTTTGAGGACTGTTGGGTGATTTTATCCTGTTCTGTGACTTGACTGAAAGATCAAAGAAGACTTATTTGAATGACAATGCACTTGGCATATAAAAATAAGAGGGGACACAAGCTCTTCTTATGAAAAAAAAATATGTTCTTCTGTATGTCTTTACAGTCCAGTATGCTAAAGACAAAAATTATACAAAACAGGAGACCTATGTAAAGTGCATCTTCATAGCCCAATGGACTCTTTAAGCTAAAAAAAAAAAAACCTGGAAGTTCTAGAAAAATATTAAATACTTTAATGCAGAATAACGCACTATACTTTGCAATGCATGAAACAGAGGGTAGATGTACTGAGTAAAAATATAATTAATCTATGCAATTTGTTCTGCCCTTGAAAAAATCATCCCCTAATGAAAAGAGAACTGTTATGTCCCCAAACTCAGGAAGTCGTCACTATTCATTCAAAGCAGCCACATATAAAGGACAAGGCAGAGTATTATATTTTCTCTTTTTTATTGTCTTATTATTCATATGTGCATACAAGGCTTGGGTCATTTCTTCCCCTGCCCCCACCCCCTCCCTTACCACCCACTCCACCCCCTCCCTCTCCCCCCCACCCCCTCAATACCCAGCAGAAACTATTTTGCCCTTATCTCTAATTTTGTTGTAGAGAGAGTATAAGCAATAATAGGAAGGAACAAGGGTTTTTGCTGGTTGAGATAAGGATAGCTATACAGGGAGTTGACTCACATTGATTTCCTGTGCGTGTGTGTTACCTTCTAGGTTAGTTCTTTTTGATCTCACCTTTTCTCTAGTTCCTGATTCCCTTTTCCTATTGGCCTCAGTTGCTTTTAAGGTATCTGCTTTAGTTTCTCTGCATTAAGGGCAACAAATGTTAGCTAATTTTTTAGGTGTCTTACCTATCCTCACCCCTCCCTTGTGTGCTCTCGCTTTTGTCATGTGGTCAAAGTGCAATCCCCTTGCTGTGTTTGCTGTTGATCTAATGTCCACATATGAGGGAGAACATACGATTTTTAGTCTTTTGGGCCAGGCTAACCTCACTCAGAATGATGTTCTCCAATTCCATCGATTTACAGGCGAATGATAACATTTTGTTCTTCTTCATGGCTGCATAAAATTCCATTGTGTAGAGATACCACATTTTCTTAATCCATTCGTCAGTGGTGGGGCATCTTGGCTGTTTCCATAACTTGGCTATTGTGAATAGTGCTGCAATAAACATGGGTGTGCAGGTGCATCTGGAGTAACCTGTGTCACAGTCTTTTGGGTATATCCCCAAGAGTGGTATTGCTGGATCAAATGGTAGATCAATGTTTAGCTTTTTAAGTAGCCTCCAAGTTTTTTTCCAGAGTGGTTGTACTAGTTTACATACCCACCAACAGTGTAATAGGTTCCTTTTTCCCCACATCCTCGCCAACACCTGTTGTTGGTGGTGTTGCTAATGATGGCTATTTTAATAGGGGTGAGGTGGAATCCTAGAGTGGCTTTAATTTGCATTTCCTTTATTGCTAGAGATGGTGAGCATTTTTCCATGTGTTTTTTGGCCATTTGAATTTCTTCTTTTGAGAAAGTTCTGTTTAGTTCACTTGCCCATTTCTTTATTGGTTCATTAGTTTTTGGAGAACTTAGTTTTATAAGTTCCCTATATATTCTGGTTACAGTCCTTTGTGTGATGTGTAGCTGGCAAATATTTTCTCCCACTCTGTGGGTGTTCTCTTCAGTTTAGAGACCATTTCTTTTGATGAACAGAAGCTTTTTAGTTTTATGAGGTCCCATTTATCTATGCTATCTCTTAGTTGCTGTGCTGCTGGGGTTCCATTGAGAAAGTTCTTACATATACCTACTAACTCCAGAGTAGTTCCTACTCTTTCCTGTATCAACTTTAGAGTTTGTGGTCTAATATTAAGATCCTTGATCCATTTTGAGTTAATATTGGCATAGGGTGATATACATGGATCTAGTTTCAGTTTTTTGCAGACTGCTAACCAGTTTTCCCAGCAGTTTTTGTTGAAGAGGCTGCTATTTCTCCATCACATATTTTTAGCTCCTTTGTCAAAGACAAGTTGGTTATAGTTGTGTGGCTTCATATCTGGGTCCTCTGTTCCGTTCCACTGGTCTTCATGTCTTTTTTTGTGGCAGTACCATGCTGTTTTTATTGTTACTGTTTTGTAATATAGTTTGAAGTCAGGTATTGTGATACCTCCAGCATTGTTCTTTTGACTGAGTATTGCCTTGGCTATTCGTGGTCTCTTGTGTTTCCATATAAATTTCATGTATATTTTTCAATCTCTTTAATGAATGTCATGGGAATTTTGATGGGAATTGCTTTAAACATGTGGATTACTTTTGGGATTTTTACTATTCTACCAATCCATGAGCATGGGAGATCTCTCCACTTTCTATAGTCTTCCTCAACCTCTTTCTTCAGAAGCTTATAGTTTTCCTTGTAGATGTTATTCACATCTTTTGTTAGGTTTACACCTAGGTATTTGATTTTTTTTGAGGCTATTGTAAATGGAATTGTTTTCATACATTCTTTTTCAGTTTGCTCATTGTTAGTGCATAGAAATGCTAATGATTTTTCTATGTTGATTTTATATCCTGCTACCTTGCTGTAGCTATTGATGATGTCTAGAAGCTTCTGAGTAGAGTTTTTTGGGTCTTTAAGGTATAGGTTCATGTCATCTGCAAATAGGGATATTTTGACAGTTTCTTTACCTATTTGTATTCCTTTTATTCCTTCTTCTTGCCTAATTGCTCTGGCTAGGAATTCCAGTACTATGTTGAATAGGAGTAGAGATAGTGGGCATCCTTGTTTGGTTCCTGATTTTAGAGGGAAAGGTTTCAGTTTTTCTCCGTTTTAGTGTAATGCTGGCTGTAGGTTTGTCATATATAGCTTTTATAATGTTGAGGAACTTTCCTTCTATTCCTAGTTTTCTTAGAGCTTTTATCATGAAATGGTGTTGGATCTGATCAAAGGCTTTTTCTGCATCTATTGAGATGATCAAGTGGTTTTTGTTTTTGCTTCTGTTAATGTGGTTTATTACGTTTATTGATTTTCATATGTTGAACCACTCCTGCATTCCTGGGATTAAGCCTACTTGGTCATGGCGAATGATCTTTTTGATGTGTTGTTGAATTCGATTTGCCATTATTTTATTGAGGATTTTTGCATCAATGTTCATTAAGGAGATTGGCCTATAGTTCTCCTTTTTGGAGGTGTCTTTGCCTAGTTTTGGGATGAGTGTAATACTGGCTTCATAAAATGTGTTAGGCAGTTTTCCTTCCCTTTCAATTTTGTTGAACAGTTTAAGGAGGGTTGGTATCAGTTCTTCTTTAAAGGTCTGATAGAATTCAGCAGAGAATCTGTCAGGTCCTGGACTTTTCTTTTTGGGGAGACTCTTGATTGCTGCTTCAATTTCATTTTGTGTTATAGATCTATTCAGGTGATTCATTTCCTCTTGGTTCAGTTTTGGATGATCATATGTATCTAGAAATCTGTCCATTTCTTTAAGATTTTCAAATTTATTTGAATATAGATTCTCAAAGTAGTCTCTGATGATTTCCTGGACTTCCATGGTGTTTGTTGTTATCTCCCCTTTTGCATTCCTGATTCTACTAATTTGGGTTTTTTCTCTCCTCATTTTAGTCAGGTTTGCCAGGGGTCTGTCGATCTTGTTTATTTTTTCAAAGAACCAACTTTTTGTTTCATTAATTCTTTGTATGGTTTTTTTGGTTTCTACCTCGTCGGTTTCAGCTCTTATTTTTATTATTTCTCACCTATTTGTTTTGGGATTTGCTTCTTCTTGTCTTTGTAGGAGTTTGAGATGTATCATTCGGCCATTGATTTGGGATCGCTCAGTCGTTCTAATGTATGCACTCCTGGCAAGGCCGAGTACTTACACCAGGACCTGTACAGTTTGTTCCTTATTAATTGTATTGCTGATTGCATCACCATCATTAACCATCTTTCAAAGTACAGTGGCCTGTTTTGGCAGCACAAATAAATGAGTAAAAGGAAAATCAGAAGAGTAAAGGTGAAAGAGGAAGGTGAATTGGCAGTGCTAGGTTGGATAATGGTACCAGGGTTCTAAGATACTGAACATTCATTTTTTTCCCCTTAAATAATGCAGGTCATTTGGTAACATTTTTCCTAGTCCTAACAAGTGGCTGCTGCTAGACTGTGTCCATTATTAAGTAACCCTATGGAGGCAAGCACCTAAGAAGACATGTCCTATTTTCCAACATGTTAGACACCATTCAGACACTCACATATTACTGCTTGTACAGGGCACTATGCTACTCCAAACCAAACACATTCCTGGAAGGTGCATGTAAATTTACCTTTGGAAAATCAGCTGTATTTTAAAGAGCTTATGGGAACATTTTACTTTTGTTATTTTTAATGTGAGTGAATCTTTTGATAATGACAATTCTTATATTCATCTGCTCATTTTTTGTTTCACAGATACCGCTCTCAGAACTGTCTCCAGACTCTTTTTGTTTTGTTTAGAATTTTTAAGATGACTTTTTAAAAAATAATTTTATCAAAGTAGAAAATGTGGCAGTGAAAGAAGCAAAAGACAAGGGTCCTAATTTTATTTCTTTCATCAGCTAGCTTGGACTACTCATCTATGGCTTAATTTCCATAACTGTCAAATGATCTCAAAACCCTTTCAGTTCCATTAACACTAACATCTATAAAAATGAAAACAATGTAAAAAAAAGAAATCTCTAACCTCTACTGAGCTGCTTCATAAAGTTGTGCAGGTGCTTACAACTAGGGGTGGGGTGCCATTCTCACTGAAGACAATTTCCTAGGAGAGGATGGTAAAGTGTCTGAGGTCAAAACAGCTTTTCCTCAGTTTCCTGTCAAGTTCCTTAGTACTTTTCTATTAACACAGCAGGAAAGATTTCCTCATGAACAGAATACCTACCATTTCACAGAAAGCTAAACTTTGAAAAACCCAATGTTTGGATACAGAATCCAACTGACTATGATAGTACTCCATTTCCCTGGATGCTCCTGCATGGATCTTGAGGGTTGGATATCAAGTATAATCTCAGTGACCAGTGTCAATAGTCAAGCCTTTTCCCAAAATGTCCTAGAATTCAAGAGACCACAGACATTTTTTACTACAAAAATGATTCAGGATTTAGTTTCCTGTCATCTAGATACGTGGGTACGCTGAGTAGATTGACTGACTCTGAGTTTTGTGAAGTGAAACTCGTGCCTGCCAAATACCTGAATAGATCCTAGTAATAGATGGATATTCTTGGTATACAGTCTTTGGTCATCTAGAACCTTGAAAACCCATATGAGGCAACACACTCCAAAATATCTTCATGATAGAGAATATTCCTTCCCTTTGAGGTTATTTTCCAGTAATTTTTTCTTTTTAAAACTGCCAGGTTGTTGAGAAGGTGACTCATGAGAAATGGTCCCCTTTGGGCCATCATCACATTGGCTGGGTGAAAAAGTGAAGGAGAGCAGTTTGCACTACCAGAGTGTCCTACAGCTGCCATAAAACAGTTTTCCAGGCATCTGTGGTGGGAATGAGGTCAAATTAATTAAGATGCCATCCAATTTTGCATGTATCATAGCAGAAAGACTACAAGAAGAATTGCCTTTCTGCTTTCTGTTGTCCCATCTTAGAGGCCAAACTTTGCCCTTGAATGAGCACAAACACCTTATATCTAAATGACTCACTGTCAGATGCTGGCTCCAAGTCTATTAGATTATCATCATGTCATCTTTGTTTTTGGCAGTGTTTGAAAGCACCTCTAGCAGCTTTATTTGAACACTGTTTTCATAACTAAAAGCTTGGATCTGCAAAACAAATACACAAACATTTATAGACATCCTTATATCACTTCAATTTGTTGTGATTAGTGTACACACTTTGAATATTATTACTTAAACAACCTCCAGCTGATGTTTAAAAAAATAGCACTTTGGAACAAGGCCTTCTCCAAATGTTCTATTAAGGGTGCTGTTTATTTATATCAGTGTATAGAAAAGTACAGCTGTACAAAACATAAATCAATGTCAAAAGTAAAAGGCATTAAAATTCATAAGGTTCATTTTCCGACATCCAGAGCAAACTGTAGTTGAGAGTTTGTCACAGACTTAACATCAGCAATAAAATTATATAACTGCTGATGTCACATTCTTTGAGGTACACTCGAAGGCATCTAAAATTTTATAGCTTAGTTTTTCTTATTTTAAAAATAAGCACATATTTCTCTTAATTTTGCTTCTTATGATACCTAGAAGACCTGAATATAAAAGCAGTATCAGAGGGAAATAACTTGGCAGTCCCCATAGAGTTTTAAACAACATGAAAAAATTCATACATTTGGCTATTGATCAGGAAACCATAGGAATTAGTGTTGGTTTAGCACCTTTTAAGGGAAACAGTGCTTTCTACAGCAAAATGAAAAGGGTTATTGCTAAATAAAGAAGAACTAAAACCAAGTGGTACAGATACTAATATTCATTCACAGTTAGGTAACATTCTGCTTTGGCTTTCAGTTATTAAAACTCAAGTGTCATTTGCCCCTAAATGATTAATGAGATTTTGATTTCTACTTAAATATCCACCTGGCTTAGGAGGATTGTCTGGAATTCTAATTTCTTCCCAGATTTCCAACTTCCTTAAAGGCAAGAACCACACAACCACATCCGAATGTCCCCAATAAACTGGAATAAATTTGTTTACTATTCCTAAATTCACTTTTTTCCTTACATGGGGGATTGGTGACAGAAAGCTATTATTGGGGAAGAAAATTTTGAAGTCTATCAGCCTATTTCTGTGTTTCACATAAAGGAGTGATAGCTGCCATTGCTAGTATAATCACTATAGACCAGGAGCTATTCTTAGCAAATAACTCTTAGCGACTCATTCAATCCTGTCAGCAGCTCTGTGAGGTAGGGACCATTCTATTTCCTATTTCTCAGGACAAGCAGGTCCTGTAGCTTGCCTAAAGTTGCAGAGATGGTGTGTGGTAGAGCTGGGTCCCAGCCAGACAGTGTGGCTCAGGAGTTCATTCTTTCAAGTGGCAGTTCACATTACCTCTCACACAGTAATGATTCAGGCACACTGTATTTTGATCCCCAAAGTCTTTTCCTGAGGAAAAACATGGCCTACACCCTGTTATGTATTAAAAGGTATACATTTGTGCTCTGGAACACTGCAAAGCCATGTCTCTCCTTTCTTTCTCTCTTTCTTTCTTTCATTCTTTATTGTGCTGGGTGGGGGTACATTGTGGCATTTATAAAAGTTCTTACAACATATTGACTGTATCATACTTGAATTCACCCCTTCCACCATTCTCCTTTTTCCCCTCTCCCTCATTCCTGGAATAGTTTCAACAGATATCATTTTTCCATTTACATGCATGTGTACACGGATTTGTAACATATTCACCCTCCTTTACCATTTCCCCACCTCCTCCCCCCTCCCACTGGTACCAAGAACACCCCCCCCAAATTCTGCCCTCTTGTTCTCTGATTTGGTATAAGAAAAAAAGTGATATTTTTGTTTGCATAAACAAAAACAGTTACACAGGCAGTTTCCTTGTGGCAATTCCAGGTATATATGTATTATAGCCAGATTTGGTTTGTCTCTATTTTTCTTCTTTCTTCCTTAGTCCCTTTCTTACTGTGGTTTCAACCCATTTAAAAAGTCTATATTCATTCTTGTATAGAAAATACATCAACCAAAATCAGCTTCTTAACCTCCTTCTTTTACCCCCATCCTTATTTCTTTAGAGGGATGCATATGCCACACCCATGGCGACTTTCTGTGGGAAATTTAATTTTTTACAGGAGGTTTTTATGTAAGTCCAGTGCATAGACAGATTCTTGGAAAACTACATTTATGAGGTTAAAATGTAAGTTGAATGTGTAAAATTACCACAGCCACACAGGGAACCTGATTTCAAATGCCTGTCTTAAAAACATGAGACGAAGGAATTTTGGAGGAGAGAGAGGCAACTCATCCAGTCAATTCAAAGCATATTTCAGGTTTTTGCATTTTTCTATTTACTATGTACTGTTCATAACATCCAGTTCTGTGTTTATTAATGTAGTCAAAATGCCTATTTCTTACTTTTCTTAGCTCACATCTTCATGAAAATGACAACAGAGAGAGTATGAACGTAGCACCTATCCACGCCCCAAGCGCATCCTGCGCCTGCATCGCGAGTGTGGGATGCACGGGAAGCTCTGCTTGCGTGACGGTCCCCACGCAGGCATTAGAGACGCAGTGCATGCGATGCAGCCTGGTCTGTCTGGGAACAGCGCTGTGAATACAAATGTGTTTAAAATGGCTGACTCTATACAAGAGTAAATAAGAACCTTTTCAGCTTTTCATTTAGTCACAAGATCAGGAGGTCTCGTCACCCGAAATAGAGTAGAGAATTGAGGTAGTTATCCAGCTGAGCAAGGCAAAGTAGGGAGATGGAGACGGTGACTTTCCTTAGCAAAGACCTTGCTTTTTAATGTTCTTTTTAAAAGAATAGAGCTCGGACTGAATGAATCCCCAAATGAATATATGCCTTAGGAAATAATTTTTATTAATAGCTGGATATTTTTCCTTTCATCCACATGCACCCAAATATTTGGTTTATGATATTTAGTCACATGCATACATCACTGTGTCAAAGAAAAAGGGGAATTTCAACCTTAATAAAAAATGATTTATTAACTTTTCCACCTCCTATAAATTTAATATGCTATGGGTTCTTGCTCTCATTGCAGATTTCTTTTCGAAGTATATTTCTGAATATGAGCTCATAATATTTCTGCATAATGTATTGCTGAATACTAACAAACTGAAACATCGCTGACGCATATAGTCCACAGTCACCAGAGGTGACTGCATGTCAGTTCTCCATGCTATTTGTTTTGTTTTGTTTTACTCTCAACCAGTTCATCTCTTTCCCCAAGAGAGATAGTGAAAGCTGCTCTATATTGCTCCATAACATTAAGCATTGATGTATTCATTTTCTGAACACAAAATAGCACAACAATGTTTTTTCACTCTTCTTTTAAATCATATTTCTGGTTTATTTTTTAGAAGCTTTTTGAGGGGAGGTTAGGCTGCAAAATGACTTCATTCTTTTTTTTTTTTTGTAATAATTGTAACAATAACAGCAAAGGGCAATCTTGGTATAAATAGATATATAAATACACATACATCTATCTATATATTTTCTTCCATAATTGCACATAAAATCCATCCTACTTGGAAAACTGCAGAGTGTAGAAGAATCACTATAAATGCTGGCCTCAGGGAATCTATGCTTCCTACAAGATTTAAGGTAGAAATATTCAGAGGCCATGTTCCTCAAACAAGACGCAACCATTTCTTGTTGCTAGTTACTTTCCTTTTCTTTTCAGCAAAATATTACCTAAAGGTAGCTCTAAGCACTAAGGAATTGAAGTTTCTATTTAGTCTACAAGTGAACTAACAGGTTTTTTGCTACCTGTGGGTATCAACTTGGGATTTCAGTTAGCTAAGCAGCTTTGGACTTAGAATAAAACACTTAAGGGACCAGGGAAAATGTAGGCAGCAAGAAATCTGCAGACTGCAGACCTAATTTTTTTATTTATAAAACACATTTTCTTTTACAGTATAATTTTATATTTATTATAAAATTGAGAAGCTAGTACTGCGTCCTCACATTCACCACAGCTAGTTTCTTCTATACCGTCTCTTACATGATTGTAATAAAAACCTACACAGTATTATATTTCTGTTTTTGTATTGTTTCTATATATAGCTATTTCTACTGTGCCCCAATAATTATACATGTATTTATTCTATACATAGAAAATATGTTAGGATATATTTATATACGTATACCTTATGGTCTACCTATGTGTTATAAATAAAGAAATAGATTTCCGTGTTCTAAATTGGTGAGTGGAACCTATAGTAGGGCCTAATAACGCCCTCCTGACTTGAGATAATAAACCAAGAAGGCCTCTGGTAGGGAAAGAAGCTGATGAAAACTGGAAGCCTCCCAACCTCTGAGGATATTTGACTCTGGGGTGCAGGAAGAGGATGACACCTCTACTACGGAAACTAACACTAACACCATATTCTTTGCTTTTTGTGTTACATCTGGAACTAGTTCTAAGGGTCAAGGACAGAGAGGTATGGCAGAAAAAGTCCAGTGCAACATTGTCAAATGGGTCAGCCTCTTCTCTTTGAAATAAGAGGTATGGCTAAATGGCCTTTAAAGTTTCTTCTCTGCCATAATACTTACTGCATGGGGCAGAGGTGAAAGAAAGAGGTACTTTATATGAAAAAAGAAAAAGTCACACCAGTCTGAATCCTTTTGTCTTTGTGCAATATCAAAGAAAAGACTGAAAATATGGGCTGTGTTCTAAGCTGTTCTTATTCCAAGATGATACAAAATTAAGGAATTTGATGAAGAATCTGACACTTTGAAAGCAGTTTAAAAATAGAAGGGGATTTAGAGGAACATGAGACACTTTTGTTCCTGAAAAAGGTCCAAGGGTTTGAATAACATTTACTTAACATGTAACTTAATGTTTCTTTCATCAAAATTATTGTTTATAAAATTGTCTTATTTATTTCTAATCTATTCCTCTTAGTATATATGTTTTTCACACTTTTTTCCCTTAAGGCATCTTCATATGAAAGCTTTGAAGGCTGTTCTGAAAACTTCTATGCAGGAGACATAGATTTAAACTTTTTCCTGCCTTTTCTTCAATCTTACTAAAAACAGCAGGTCTGAGAAATATTAGCCAGAGGGTATTCTATTTCTCCCTTTCTATTTCTCTATCTTTTTTACCTATTAGGCAAATAAACAAATTTTGAAACTTTTGTTTCTGTCTCCCAAGACCATGACTATGCAACAGAGATCATGAGAGAAAGATGTAACTGAAGAACTTAAAGTTGCCCTGAGGAGGTCTACCCACTCTTATTTTGTTCTTAGATTGGTTTTAGGAGTCTGTAGCCTGAGCTTCCACAATATAGTTAGAGGCAGCAGAGGTACCATATGTATGATTTGTACTTGTACTCTATTTCCCAATTCCATCTGTTTTTAATATATTCTCTTGATAAAAATTTATCCCTTCTTTCCAGTCAGGCTTTTGCCTGATTTGATAGAGAGTCCCTCTGGCTCGTGTTGAAATTGAAATGTATGATATCTTATTGTTTGCCTATATACCCAGATGTCCAAGCACTGAGTTTACTTTTAAAGATGAAATATTGAAAATAAACAAAAATCTTTGGGGATACTGTTGCAAGGGACAGGATCAGCATCACTATATTAGAAATGGTCAACATAAGATTAGAAACCTCTAGATCTCAGGTGGCAGATTTGTGTGCTTCTCTGAAAGTATCACTAGTGATCTCTTTCTCATTGCAGGAACTTTTCACAGACTCTCCAAATCATAACTGTAATAAGGTAACACAGGAGTGTTGCATAGGAAAGAACATAGACTTTGTGCCCATGCTTGGATTTTAATTCAAGCTCTGTCCTTGACTTTGGTGAGTGGTTTAACCTATCTGAACCTAACTTTTCTCACCTGAATTTTGATGCTTCTTTTATGAAAACATGTTGAAAATGAAACTAAGCAACTTTTCGGAGAGATAATATTAAGATACAGCACTGTTATAGGCCTTTGGGCTACAATGGTGAACAAGAAAGGTACTGTCTCTATTCTCATGGGTGTTGCAGTCCATCAAGGAAGTATAACCCCAAAACAAGCAATTATAGTACACTGTGGTTGATAAGTTCCATAGAATAAGTACATGGGAGCATACATCCCAGACCCAGTGATGTCTAAGCTGATCATTAAAAGATGCATGAGGAATATTCATGTACATGTAAATAGTCAGCACTTTGCTTGGTGAATTATAGTAAATCAATGACTTCTATGCCTCTTCACCTTCCCTTTTGTTATGTTACCTGAACTCCTCCAAACAGATCCTACATAGTGAGTTTCATTCAATAATTTAAGAAGCATTCACTGAGTACCTGGTATGCTGCTTAGTGCTAGTGACTATGGATGTGCCTACAAACAAGGGACAGGCACTGCCTTTTGAGAGTTACTTCTTGGTCAATTAATACACCAAACTCCAGAGTCATCACCATTTATTCTAGAATGCATAAATAAGAAGATTAATCCATTGGGTCCCTAGCTAAGTACCCAAGCAGATTGAGAATTTGAGAGTCTCTCCAGGAGCCACCAATGATACAACACTTGACTTAGTGAACTGAGAACACAGATTTTGGTGTATGCTTTTAAGTTATTTCTTGTACTTAATTGAAGAAAAACAACTCAATATCAGAAGGCTTAGAAATGACAGGATCCTAAGGTTCATTGCTTTCTTGGCAAAAAATTTAGTCATTTCCTGTAAACTTAGACTCATTTTAGAGAAAAAGAAAAAGAAAATTAAAAATGGAGTTAGGGTAGTGGGTGATATTTTATTATAGAATCTGTCTTTCATTTTGTGCAGATACAGCAATAAAAAGGAAGACTGTGCTTTTTTTCTTTTGGAGGAATACCTATCATAATTTTCTAGGCATATTAATTTGCTGCAACTCACTGCAGAAGCTAATTTTTATTTTTTGGAATTAATTGAGCTGAAACCTGGACTCATGACAGCCCATTCTCTCAGTGGCCAGCACAGAAGCTGAGGACAGACGGCCATTTCAACTCTAGTAGCCTGACATCCTGCATAATCAATGCACGTCAGCCACAAAGACTGGCTGGCTATGTTCATGCCCATTTGCAAGTTGGCTGAGTGCCTACTCAGAAAATGGGATGTCAGTTCTACTAGGGCACAAGTGTCAACAAAAAATTCGCTTCAAACAAGAAGCTTGCTCAGTTTTGCAAGAGCCATCACTTTATTTAGAAAAAATAAAAGGCAAAGGTTTAAGGTAGTTTATCCCAGATTGCTGACAAATGGCTATTTACATCCCATCATACGTTCAGCCTCTGGGGACATCTTATTCAATGACTTAATGCAATCTTCTCTATCCTTTAAATTTGACTTTCAATTTCTGCATTCCAAATGAGGCAAAAGGGATATGGCATGTCAATCCTGACAGTCACTGGAATTGTCCACTTTCTTTATTCTCATTACATGCATTAGGGATGGGAAGAGTAAGCAAAGCATTATCATGTGCACAATGTCTCTAGATTCTAATTAGAATAGTGAATAGTGCATCTAAAAAATGCAAATACATTCTTTAATATTCAATTAATTCAGCAAATATTGTTAAGTGCCAGGCATCCAGTAGGGATTGGTCCCACTGCATGGAGTCTTTTGTCTTCCAATGGAGCCTACACATTATCTACCATATTAGTCAATCCCACCAAAGCACTGTTACAGTTTTATTAATCTCACACTCTAAATATTCTTAAGATATGTTACTGAATTATGGAATGATTCTGAAAAGTGTACATGAAAGAAAAGATATTTCATATTCTAGCCAAAACATTTTTTTTTGGCAGTACTGAGGTTTGAATGCAAGGCTTTATGTTCATTAAGCAAGTGCTTTACTACTTACACCACATCTCCAGCCCTTTCTGCCATGATTATTTTGAAGGTAGGGTCTGGCTTCTTGCACAGGCTGGCCTGAACTATGATCTTATTTTAAGCTTCCTGCAATGGCTGGGATAACTGGCACACACCACCACACACCACTATTGATTGAGATACGCTTTCACAAACTTTTGTTTGGGGTAACCTCTAACCCCAATTCTTCCAATCTCATCTTCCCAAGTAACTAGGATTAGCAGTGTGAGTCACCAGTGCCTAGCTGAAATCAACATCTTTATTCTCATAAATTCTTGTACGTTCTCACAGAAACTAAGTATTCAAGAAATTCTCCGTCTATGCCTTTACTTCATTCCATGTGTTTTTTGTTATCTTCTTTCTAAACATTGAAATTCTCACTATTTTTGGTAAAGATTGAATGCCTCCTCAGATCCAATTATTTTTTTCAGGTTCTACCATAATGCAGCATCAAGCAAAAGCCATTACCAAAAAAATATCTCATTTAATGCTCAGTTCAAACCTATAAAACAGATACTACTACCCCTAATTTTCATGTGTGTGACCAAATGTGGGGAGAAGATCCAGAGACACATGGCATTTGACTGATCATGGGTGATGGCTAAGCCTGAGCTTAGCCTCTGCAGGTCCAGTCCTCTTCTACTGCTGGTTCAGTTCTCTTCCACTGCTGGAGTTCTTTCTTTCTCACAGGACCTTCCTTGTCTTCATGCCCCACATGTCCTTTCTGTGAACATTTATAACCCTTAATTCATGCCATTCTCAAGACTTTAATTGCTTTATAACTTGTATTATTCAACAATTCATTAAAGATTTACTAAGCAGCTCAATCATTTTAATGGAAACTAAGGATGATGATAATAATAGAAAGAGTAGAAAGAAAAGAAGAAAGAGAAGAACAGCTGTGTGTGTGGTTTTTTTTCCATCTTGATATATGTGTCTAACTATGCAGAATACTTTCACAGACTGTCACCTAGGATCATTGTAGCATACCTACTAAAAAAAAAGACTAAATGACTTTCCCATGATTATAAGTCAGTCAGTTTTTAAGTGAGATTCACACCTACTCATTCTTTCATCATTCAAAACAATGAATCTTTAACTGCCTATTATATGCCTGGGCAGATGTAAGTGTTGGATACTCATCAGTAAGCAAAGTACCCAGCAATGATCCATGAGGAAGATGATTCAAGAGGGGAGGGTCAGGTGGTCAAACTGAAGGTGAGGTATGATAGAAGATGAGATGGTGGGAGAAAACTCAGGAGAGTGAGCGAAATCACCACCACCAGATGTGGGGACTGTGAGTGCAAATCTAAATGTGAGGACTAGTCCGTGCACACTTCACCAACAAGGTGGTTTGAAGAAAGATATGAAGAATAAGTGGGTGAAAGAAAAAAATATCTAGCCACAAGGTAGAGTTACTACAAAATCCAAGGTGGGGGCAACCTCACTCAAAGGTCAGATGGAGAAAAATGACACAACCTGGAAATAGTTTGAATTATTGATATATTTGATCAGCACTCCTTCAAAAACAAGGAAGCAAAAATAAAATAGCACAACTTAGTAAATGATATGTAGATAGATGATTCATAGATTGATGTTATTGATGTCAAGCACTTACAAATGATTTACATGTATTAACATTTAATGCTTCTTTAAGAAACAATGAGCTCAGAGCTCATCACCTGTGATGATAAGAACATTGTATGGAGTGGTTGCCTATCTTACTCATGGTCATGCAGACTTTAAGAGCTGGAGCTCTGTATGAATGGAGGCAGACTGGCTTTGGGTCCCCTGTTCTGAACTACCAATGGAGCTCATTAGTTTTCACTATGTAAGTAAATGCAAAAATGATAAAATAAAAAAAACCAGTATTCCATTTTGTGAATGTATGGCAATATATTTATTTCTTCTTGATGGATATACTGAATATTTCCAGCTTGTTACTATTAAAAATGATGTCACTATAATATTTTTGTATATTTGCATGGCATATATGTAAGAGCTTCTCAAGGTTATACACAAAACAAATAAAAGCCTGAGTGAGATAAATAAAAGTGGCTAATATATGTTAAAAATATTATAGTTCATCTACATAATTAAATAATTTCTATTAGAATACTTTTTCAAATCTTATTTGAAAAAACAGGAATAGCTCCTTTAGAGTGTGAAATGAATTGAGAATATTAAGTTCTCTGATCTTAGTTCATAAATTATATATTTGTAATAAATATTATATCATGCATAATATTTGTTACATATTATATTACATATTTTTATTGTATTTAATAGTAGTCACTCATTATTTTTAGGAGATTGTTTCTATAAATCATCTCTAGAATACTTAGAATAACTATACAATGTAAATGCTATGCAATTCATTGTTATACTGTATCATTTAAGAATAATAAAAATAAGTCAGTACATGTTCAGTAAATGCAATTTAAAAAAAAATCCTCAGTCAGGAGTTGGTTGAATCCACGGATGTGTAATCACTACAGAGGGCTGGCTGTAGTGATTATATATGTTTTTACATAAAAATACACAGGCATATTTAATGTATATAAGCTGTTATTTGATTTACATTGTAAAATAATATCTCTATATAAATATCTATGTACACGAACTTAAAGGAATTGTAGCAGATTGATTATAAAAATGGTTTCAGGTTTTTACCATTCCTTTTGGAATTTGACTTTAGAGCTTTGACCACCAAGTGGATTTTATTTTCCTACTCATTGATATGTGCTTTGACCAATGGAATGTAGTGGAAAGTGCATTGTGTTAATTTCAAGTCTAGACCTTAACATACCTGCATGCTTTTCCTTTTTCTATGGGAATATGGCTTCTACCATGAGAATAAGAAGGCTGCTGGAAATGAAACCATATGGAACACAGACATGTGATCTGAGCTGACTCTCGTAGACCAACTGTACTTCAGAAAGCCCCCATTGACCCCAACTCCTCCCCTATCAACTAAAGGAAGATACAAAAATGATCCCACCTAAGATCAGACAAAGTCTGCTCAGATCAGAGGCATTTCCCAGCCAACCTGTAGACCTATGAGCATTAATAAATTACTCCTTTTCCAAGACTTTTGACCTTCAAATTTCAGCAACAATTAACTTACACAGTTACTTCTTTGAATATTGGAATTAATGTGATTTTAGTGTTATGTGTCCTTTGTTTACATTTTCATCAATGAGTATTTATTACATTTTTTCCAAAAAGTTTAATTAAGTTCTATGGAGATATGTTACAGTTGGGGGAACTATGAATAATTTTTAAAATGTCCTTTCAACAACCATGTATTATTTTCAAATAATCAACTGTATTTATATGTGTCTACAAATATTAATTATGCATCTACATGCAAGCATTGTATTAAATGCTAAGACAACTAAACTCCTTGAAAAGTCATTTTCAAGGCAATGAGTATGATTTGAAACATACAAGTTGCCATCCGAAAACACATGTTCTGGTAAACCCAACCCAGTTTAGGAAATCAGATTTTAAAGACATGTACGGTGATAATTGTGGTGGGAAAAGTGAGGTGGTAGTGCTAATTTGAATACTGATGAGGAAGCTAGTGTACAAATAAATATAGGAAATCTATGAGTAGAAAATAGAAAATTTGGAGGAATTTGTTTTATATGACCTGAATTACAATAAAAGAAAAAAAAGAAAACAAGACTATAGCTTCAGTGAGCAGAAGCTCAAAAGTAGCATATCAAATTCCATGTCTCCAGGAGAATGAAGAATGTGAAAAGCTGGCACTTGACTAGGACTCCAGATCTTGGCACGGACAGATATTTTGCTGTTTTGTCACTAAATCTTTTATTTTCACTTCTGGGGAGAAAAAAGGTGTCAGACCATCACTTAAAAGTATCAAGATGCACTTGAGTCCAGAGTGAAAATATTCCCTGGCATCATCTTTCTTGCAGCCCAGTGTTTTTTTGTTTGTTTAACCAGGTGTTCAATAGTACTCTCTTGGTCTCTCTCCTTCTCTTCTACCTCAACCTTCAGTGGCCCTACTTTTGCATGTACCATGTGCCTAACACTTAGTTTCTAAAATTTCCATCTTTACTTTTACCAACCTATATTAATCATACAAAAGGGTATCATTGTGTCCATAGATGTATTTTATGTGCTTAATCAAGTTCACCCCCTTTATTACTCTTTCTTACCCTCTTCCAACACTTGTTTCTATCTTAAACTTCTAGCCTTTGAATTGAAGTTAGCAAATACTACCAGTTTGTAGTACCACATTTTCCCCAATAAATGGAATTTACGGGAGGTCAGCTTTTTGTCATTGTTTGCTGCTGTACATACACTTCTGAAGAAATATTATCCCAAGACACCCACCACACTTGGAGGAGGTAATGATAAAAAAGGGGAATCAAAAGGCAGAGAAAAAAAACTTCTGTTCTGTGGGAATGACTAAAATGATCCACAGGGTATAGTACTATATCCTGCCATATTCTTCCTAGGAAAGGAAGGTCTAAGACATACTTTCCTGGTTATAAATGATTCATAAATATTTCTATCTATTTCTCCTTTGGATGTCCAGAGGCAACATTATGGAAATGGGCAAATCCTCCTTGAGTGAGTCATTGTTTATAGTGTATGTATGCAAATGCTGGTGTAATTCTAGAGTAAAGGGAGGTATGCACAGAAAATAATACTTAACATAAATTTTGATTTTCTACCTTGCATTTCATCTTTTACCATTTTCCCTTCTGTAATTCAACTTCAGTAACAATAATGGGGTGTGACTACTAGCTATTATTTCAAAAACTATTCAGAGAAAAATACAGGCATTGGTTTGTTATGATTTGAATGTTTGTGCCCTCTTCAAAATTTATATAGAACCACAGTATCCAATACAAAACCATTAAGAAGTAGATGCTTTTGGAAGTAGGCAGGCCATGCATGGGATTAACATCTTTGTAAAGGGATAGAGGAAAGTAGCTGGGCCTTTTTGGCTCTTCTACACCTCACCATGGAAGGACAGAGCAACAAACACAAGCAGACTATGAACTGGGTAAACCTCAGGTTCATATGTGCATAAAGAAAGAAATAGAGTGCAGGGCAGAAAGAAAACATTGACATTAAGAATGACTTCTCTTGTCATGACAAGTAAACTCTGGAGATAACAGGATGCAATAGAAAATTTGAAATTGTTGGAAACTCATGATTTCTTCCATTAGTATGTGTAAACTGTAGAGTAACACAAGACTCAAAAGAAAAGCAAAAGGAAAAGAACCCCAAAAACTGTGGCTTG
Source organism: Castor canadensis (assembly GCF_047511655.1). Taxonomy (NCBI): domain Eukaryota; kingdom Metazoa; phylum Chordata; class Mammalia; order Rodentia; family Castoridae; genus Castor; species Castor canadensis. Next base: position 78,714,384 of record NC_133388.1, on the reverse strand, counting down.
GAAAATGGAAGATCTGGAAGTGACTAGAAGATAACAGTAAGAGCTGCTAGCCACAAAGAAGAAACCCACCCAGTTGTGGTGACTTCACCTCTTTTAGGAATGTTTGATGGGAAATGAACTTCCAAAGAATTTCTGGATTCTTTAAACAGGTGTACAATAAGACTGACAAATGTATGATCAAATCCCATTGGCAGGATTCCAAGAGAGTGGCTAGAGGGAGGAAGCAGAAAGCGTGCCTCCTACAGTGAAATCTTGGAGAGACACTGGAGATACACCTTGCAGGCAAAACCACCAAGAAGAGGCAAAACTTTGACCCCTCCACATCTCCAGCCAGTGCAGAGCATCTCCACTTCACATTAAACGGAGAAACCAGGAGGCCCCCAGGCCACCAGTCGCCCGCACCCAGACGGCTTGGGAAGATGTGGACAAGGTGAGCTTAGCAGTACCGCGGTACTCCTACAGACAACCCTGGGCCAGAGCAGCATAGCCCCCTGGACAGACTGACCTCCACCAGGGGAAAAAAGAGAAACTGAGTAATAACAATAAAGACACGTGGGAAAGAGGGTGGGGCAACCTTAGTGCCAAAGATTGGGGGAAGGGAATCTTTCCCGGAACTGTAAATAAACAAGCTGGGTGGGCTGGAGAGGCTCCGGAAGTGGGGGCGTGCGCGCCCAGCAACTAGGAGCAGGAAAGCTCGTGAGAGTGGTGGAGGGGGGAAATCTCCACAGGAGAAGGGGGAAGATCCACTTCCTATGTGAGGTGTAAACAAACATGCAGGCCTGAGAAAGCGGGTGCAGTGTCACCTTTCCCAGTGTGCTTGGAAAGGGGAAAGCTCATAACAGTGACTCATGCACAGGAGAACTCTAAGTAAACAAAGCCTGCAGGGCCAGGTGAGTGTTAAGCTCATTCCTGAGATCAGCATAAATAATGCCTCCAGCAAAAGCAGGCTGACAGCAGCGGACAGGCAAGACACAGCTGCAGATACCATTCACAGAACTGTCTCCAGACTCTCTTTTTTTTTTCTCTCCCCCTACCTTTGATGAGAAAACAACTGAACTACACCTGCATGCTGAAAAACTTACTGAAACTGTATTGCATTTGAACTTGGGACACTTTGTGGGCTTTTTGTGTGTGTGTGTGCAGTTTTGTTCTACTTTATGCATCCCCTTTGATGAGACAACTACAGAACAACATCTGAGGCACGATCTTCAGGATTGAAGACTGAGACGGACACCCAAATTATTAAGACTGAAACTTCATTGCATTTGAACTTGGAGGTTTTTTTTTTTAATTATCTACTTTTCATTTTGTTTTATTTATATATATATTTCTTTCATTTACTTATTTTTTATTTTTATTCTTATCTTTATTCTTTTTTTTTTATTTTCAATCCTATCTCTGTCTCTCTAATGCCTGTTCAGCTTACTGTCAATCAGTACACTAACACTCCCTGTTTATACCTTTGAAACTTTCTTGTTTGATTCCTTGTTTTGTTTTCTCCTACTTGTGTATTTATTTGTTTTTCTCTTTTCTTTAACTTCTTGCTTTCCATCTCCTCTCACCCTTCCATTCTAAATATTACCATTGTTATTATTACAAGCTAGAAAATACTTAATTGCACACAGTACAGGGACAGTAACAACACCAAGGACAATGATGGGAAGACAGAAAAAACAGGGAAACCAGTTTCCCCACAGCAAAAAATTAGTACAGGAACCAGAGGGGAAGGAAGAAAACAGATACTCAGATCCAGACTCCAACAAAATGAAGATAAACTATGCCAAAGAACCCAATGAAGCCCACAAGAATAATTTAAAAGAAGACATACTACAGGTAATCAATGAGAATTTTATAGCGATGATACTGGATATGGTCAACCAAAATGTACAGGAGATACTCAAGAAATTCCAAGACAACAAAAAAAGAGAATTTGAAAAAGCAAAAGAAGAAATAAAGGAAACTATAGAAGCACTGTATAAACACCAAAGCAAAACAGAGAACACAATTAATAAAGAGATAAATGAACTCAGGACAAAAATAGACAACCTTAAAGAGGAAACCACCCAGGATATGGAAAACCTCAGAAAAAAGAACGAAACAGAACTGCAAAACAAAACGGAAGGCCAATCCAGCAGAATAGAACAAACAGAAGACAGAATCTCAGAACTTGAAGATGACATGGTAATTAAAGGAAAAACTGAAGAACTATTAATTAAACTACTCAAGACCTGTGAAAAGAAAATGCAAGAACTCACTGACTCCATCAAAAGACCAAATGTGAGAATCATGGGCATCGAAGAAGGAGAAGAGGTGTAAGCGAAGGGAATGCATAATATATTCAACAAAATAATAACGGAAAATTACCCAAATCTAGAGAAAGATATTCCCATACAGATGCAAGAGGCCTCCAGGAAACCAAACAGACCAGATCAAAATAGAACTACCCCACGACATATCATCATTAAAACAACAAGTTCAGAAACTAGGGAAAGAATATTGAAGGCTGTAAGAGAGAAAAAACAAGTAACATACAAAGGTAAACCCATCAAAATCAGCAGATTTCTCAACAGAAACATTAAAAGCAAGAAGAGCATGGGGTGAGATCTTCCGGGCACTGAATGAAAATAACTTCTAACCCCAGGATACTCTACCAAGCAAAACTATCATTCTAAATAGATGGAACAATAAAAGTCTTCCATGATAAACAGAAACTAAAACAATATGTGACCACAAAGCCACCACTACAAAAGATTTTTCAAAGGATTCTGCACATAGAAAGTGAAACCCAACTTAACCCTGAAAAGACTGGCAGCACCAAACCACAGGAAAAGAAAAAGCAAGAAAGTAGAGAGTAACCTCAACTTAGGTACACACAATCAAACCTTCAAACAACTAAGACAACTAAATGACAGGAATCACCACATACCTATCAGTACTAACACTTAATGTTAACGGACTTAATTCACCCATCAAAAGGCACTGCTTGATGAAATGGATTAAAAAGGAAGATCCAACAATTTATTGGTTACAGGAGACCCATCTCACTGACAGAAATAAGCATAGGCTTAGGATGAAAGGCTGGAAGAAGATTTACCAAGCCAATGGCCCCTGAAAACAGGCAAGAGTAGCAATACTTATCTCTGACAAAGTAGAATTCAAACTTACATTGATCAAACGAGATAAAGAAGGACATTCCATACTAATAAAAGGGGAAATAGACCAAAAGGAAATAATAATTATCAACCTGTATGCACCCAATGTCAACACACCCAATTTCACCAAACATACCCAGAAAGACCTAAAGCATATATTAATGCCAACACAGTGGTTGTGGGAGACTTTAACACCCCATTATCATCAATAGATAGGTCATCCAAACAAAAATCAATAAAGAAATCCAAGATCCAAAATATACAATAGTTCAAATGGACCTCTACAAGGAAAACTATAAACTTCTGAAGAAAGAGATTGAGGAAGACTATAGAAAGTGGAGAGATCTCCCATGCTCATGGATTGGTAGAATCAACATAGTAAAAATGTCTATACTCCCAAAAGTTATCCACATGTTTAATGCAATTCCCATCAAAATTCCAATGACATTCATTAAAGAGATTTTTTGAAAAATCTGTGAAATTTATATGGAAACACAAGAGGCCACGAATAGCCAAGGCAATACTCAGTCAAAAGAACAATGCTGGAAGTATCACAATACCTGACTTCAAACTATATTACAAAGCAATAACAATAAAAACAGCATGGTACTGCCTCAAAAAAAGACATGAAGACCAGTGGAACAAAATAGAGGACCCAGATATGAAGCCACACCACTATAACCAACTTGTCTTTGACAAAGGAGCTAAAAAATATACGATGGAGAAATAGCAGCCTCTTCAACAAAATCTGCTGGGAAAACTGGTTAGCAGTCTGCAAAAAACTGAAACTAGATCCATGTATATCACCCTATGATGATAACCCTAACTCAAAATGGATCAAGGATCTTAATATCAGACCACAAACTCTAAAGTTGATACAGGAAAGAGTAGGAACTACTCTGGAGTTAGCAGGTATAGGTAAGAACTTTCTCAATGAAACCCCAGCAGCACAGCAACTAAGAGATAGCAGAGATAAATGGGACCTCATAAAACTAAAAAGCTTCTATTCATCAAAAGAAATGGTCTCTAAACTGAAGATAACACCCACGGAGTGGGAGAAAATATTTGCCAGCTACACATCAGACAAAGGACTGATAACCAGAGTATATAGGGAACTTAAAAAACTAAATTCTCCCAAAACTAATGAACCAATAAAGAAATGGGCAAGTGAACTAAACAGAACTTTCTCAAAAGAAGAAATTCAAATGGCCAAAAAGCACATGAAAAAATGTTCACCATCTCTAGCAATAAAGGAAATGCAAATTAAAGCCACACTAAGATGCCACCTCACCCCTGTTAGAATAGCCATCATTAGCAGCACCATGAACAACAGGTGTTGGCAAGGATGCGGGGGAAATAGGAACCTTCTTACACTGTTGGTGGGAATGTAAACTAGTACAACCACTCTGGAAAAAAATTTGGAGGCTACTTAAAAAGCTAAATATTGATCTACCATTTGATCCAGCAATACCACTCTTGGGGATATACCCAAAAGACTGTGACACAGGTTACTCCAGAAGCACCTGCACACCCATGTTTATTGCAGCACTATTCACAATAGCCAAGTTATGGAAACAGCCAAGATGCCCCACCACTGACGAATGGATTAAGAAAATGTGGTATCTCTACACAATGGAATTTTATGCAGCCATGAAGAAGAACAAAATGTTATCATTGGCTGGTAAATGGATGGAATTGGAGAACATCATTCTGAGTGAGTTTAGCCTGGCCCAAAAGACCAAAAATTGTATGTTCTCCTTCATATGTGGACATTAGATCAAGGGCAAACACAACAAGGGGATTGGACTTTGAGCACATGATAAAAGCGAGAGCACACAAGGGAGGGGTGAGGATAGGTAAGACACCTAAAAAATTAGCTAGCATTTGTTGCCCTTAATGCAGAGAAACTAAAGCAGGTACCTTTAAAGCAACTGAGGCCAATAGGAAAAGGGGACCAGGAAATAGAGAAAAGGTTAGATCAAAAAGAATTAACATAGAAGGTAACACACACGCACAGGAAATCAATGTGAGTCAATGCCCTGTATAGCTATCCTCATTTCAACCAGCAAAACCCCTTGTTCCTTCCTATTATTGCTTATACTCTCTCTTCAACAAAATTAGAGATAAGGGCAAAATAGTTTCTGCTGGGTCTTGAGGGGGTGTGGGGAGAGGGAGGGGGCAGAGTGGGTGGTAAGGCAGGGGGTGGGGGCAGGGGGGAGAAATGACCCAAGCCTTGTATGCACATATGTATAATAAAACAATAAAAATAATTTAAAAAATCCCATTGGCAAATTGGAACCTAAGTGATAAGTATATGCAAGTTCATTGTACTATTTTCCCTACCCTTGAGTATTTAAAAGTTTTTACAAACTATAGACAAGAAATAAACTAATGCCAGATCAATAGTAGCTAACAACAACAAAGATAATATGTCATTTAAAAAATGTTTTCCATAAGGTTTCAAGCTGGCAGAGGCATTCCTTAAATCCCAGTTAATTTGTAATTCATCATGAAAATAATACACATGGAGAAAAGCAGTTGCCATGTGGAGCGAGCCCATCACCCATCTCTGTGATAGAAAACGTGGTTTTTTAAGTTTTGGGTAACCAAAGCATCTTGATATGTACCCTGTTACAAAACTGCTTTATAAAGACTTTTCTCAGATTTTGTCTAGAAGTAGCATTAAAGGAGAAAATTGTAGGAAATAAAAATATAGAAAGAGCATTTCATTTCCAAGAGAACCCAGGGTTTCTTTTATGTCATTTTGGGATACTTCCTGTAAATATATTCATTTTTTTGCATAAAGAAATAGTCTGAACACTACTGGTTTTCAAATGAGTTATCTATGGAATTAATCTCTTAGCCTTTTAGAGACCTATTGTGGGTGGTCTGCTTTCTCGTCTTAATTTGTGATCTTTCCCGTGGCTATATATACAGAATATAAGTCACTCGTGTACAGTTTATGGAGCGATAAAGAAAAGATTGTTACACAAATAGGTGTAATTTTGCACCCACTAAGTCAATAGGTGAGACATTTCTGATTGGAGGCAAATTCGTTATTGCTCCTGACTCTGTACCTCTTTTGAATGAAAATCTTCCCTTTGCTTTAAAGTCTTTTTCTAAAAAATTGGAAAAGGAGTTATCAAGACCAAAGCAAATATTAATTTTCTTCTGTTTCAAATCTTTTTCATGTGTGTATTGATTGGAAACCAACTCAGCAATTTAATTAGAAATACAAGCTTTGCTCCTTCCCTTAGGTTCAGAACAAATTTGCCAATTTCTTCACATATATTCTTATGCTAAAGCTATAAGCATCAGAGATGGTCTGACTCCCAGTATTCATTAACTTGTTTTGCAGTAATTATGACCAAAACATCGGAGATGACAACCCAGCTCCCATGTGCTACATCAGCTTGCCCACAGCAATTGATTGGTGGGAATCAACCCTCCACCACCATCCCCATCGTTTTAACAGTATTTTCTTACTGAATTCATCTGGGATTGCTGAGAGTGGCACATAGGATAATTTCTATTCCTCAGTCCCATTAGATTATTTTTGTTCTTAGAAAACACAGTTCCATTTTCCTTAGAGCTCTTAACCAACAAAAAAGCAAAAGAAGGTTGTGATGAAACCAAATATTCAATTTTGGAGCAAAACATAAAATTTTTAAAATTTTGCATTGGGAGATAATCTTACTGTGCAGGCAAATTACTACGTGTCATGTTCAAAGGTAAAATATGTCCATTTATTATGGCCTACATGTTTGTATAGTTTAGAAATGATTGTACTTACTGGATGAGGAATTCATGGCCAGAGAAGGGAGGGGCTCTTGGGTTGCAGTCAGTGGGAGCCTATATCAGGTGTGAAGATGCTCTGATAACATGGGCTGCCCATAGCCCCCTTCAGATTTATCACGGCTGGGCTAAAGCACACAGATTACACGGAACCTCAGGCCACAACACCAGAAAAAAGGAGGATGGTTCCCAAAACAAAGTATAATCATTTATTTAGTCAGGTAAAGGCAATCAGACTGTAGTATGTAGTAAAGTCTGTATTACTTCTAGATGCATGTGTATTCTTTCTTGCAGTAACAATATGACGTCATACATGGAAGTTCCAGTCTGGTGATCACTTCTTGCTTGCAGTAAACAGTTACTGCTTAAGATAGCTTCAACGGCAAGTACAAAGAGGAGAAAAGACTCCAAAGCCTGTAACACATTAAATATTAATTCTATATCCTCATGGTTAAAAAAGCAGACTCAGAAACCATATTTTCTGGGCCTGAATCCTAATTCCAAAATCTACTGGCCTTGGACAAGTTGCTTAAGGTCTCTGTGTCTCTCTCTGTGTCTCAGTTTCCTTATATGTATGACAGGAAAAACAATGATTTCATCTTGTGTGGGTTAAATGTGCTGTGGTATGCTTCTAAAATCCTGTTGATTACAATGAGATTTCAATGAACATCTGTGTTGTTACTGTGAATCTCACCCACCCATTTTCTCCAGTCTGTTTCTTTCAGGTATCAAACTAAGGAGGTGAAATGAGCAATACCTCTTTCCCCAGAAAGATGAATTTCAGAGACTTTGAAACCTCTGAGTGGATATCATGGTTCTTCAGGTTAGACATGGGGGAAAGGAGCCTGTAAATAATAGAGACTTGAAAAGGCACAGAAAAAGCCTCAGGGAGCAGAGGCCTGGAGCAGAAAGAAAGTGACATCTTGAATGCTGGCACAAATTAGAAAAGAGTATGAGGAAAGAAAAAAACTCCCTAACCAGAAGCAATAAGGAAGGGTACTGAGTAGTCCACACAGAATCAAATCAAAGGACGTTGTTATTTTTATTTATTTTCAAGACCTTATTTTTTCTTTTGGTGTGAGTGAAAGTAAAGAATAGTGACGCACAATAGTAATCCTTATTTTCTTCTTACTCTTATTTACTTCTCTTTTGGAGAATTTGCTCCTCCGATTATAATTCTCTAGGGAGAAAAATGGCCACCAAAGAAATAACAAATTCCCAAACCTGAAAGATGTTTGCCATCACATCTGGAGAAAACTAGGAGGAACAGCACAGGAGGATACAAAGCTAGAATTTCTTTCTTATTAAACCATCTCTTATGGAATAAATGGGAATTGGGCTTGCATTGTTCTGCAAGTCATAAACTTCACAACAGTAGGGCAAAGAGTATTTTCAGCAAACAGCTTTTTCCCTGACACATGATATTCAAAACAGCTTATTATCGTTTGTTTCACTTCTATGTTAAGAAATAACCAACAATATTCAAATTCTTCTAAATAATTACCAAAACTCTCATCATTTGGAATTCTGTGAAAGATCGTGTAAACTCAGACAACTTTCTTAAACTGAATTATGCCTCTCCATTCTGTCACAACCATTTAAATAGTTGGACTTTTCTCCAAATATGGTATTTCTTTCTGAAGGGTAAAAGGTAGACTGTATTTTGCAGGTGGGTTGTATATGCTCTGAAACCTTATACCATTTTTAAGCTTCTAGACAATTCTTGTGAATTTTCAAGGCACTGAACCATCCATGTGTTGAACGACCTAGCAATTCACCTGGGACTGATGAGCTCTTCTTTACAGTTCATTTGTAGCTTCTTGATAGTTAAATTAGTACTAACTACGAACTTAGCAGTTACTGGCAATGGTGCATTATCTTTTCTCTCCCATGTCCTCAATACACTTGAAAATCCCACACATTGGTGAAAATTATGCTAGAGATTCAGGACTGTAAGATGAGAAATTATGCATTCAATTGTCTGAATTATGCCCTAACTCTCTTTCTCTCTAAATGATCTATAAATACAACATTCCCTTGGAACCATATCTTTTTAAATGAATGGAAGTGGAAAAGATTCAGGTGAAAAACATTTTGGGCTTTTACTTTTAGTTAAATAAAATTTTTCTTCTTCACATCCTGCATTCTAGCATCACAAAAATTAATTAAAATAAAATTTATATCATTAACTCTCTCAACAAATAAACTGCTTTTAGATTGCCAAAGTGACTATTACTACCTATTTTTAAAAATACTTTTTGACGTTAAAAACCATATATCAAGGCAGCAGGGGAAAATTAGTCTTTGGTTAGAAAGCAAATAAATCATCATACTTTCTTTAGACATGACCTCTTGTATATAAACACTGAAAATTTACATCAATATTCTTATGTTTTTCTTTGAAACCAAAAGAAATAATGTGAAATATCTTTTTCCAGATATCTTTGTATCCATTAAGCCAACTGTGTCCCAGACACAGGTGTTAACAAAAATGAGCAAGATCCAGTACTTACTATTGGTGAGTTTAAAGTTATTGCAGAAAAGAGAAAGGAAACCAGCAATCATTATTGGTTTGATGAGGGGAACCTGTAAGACACTCAGTTCAGGTTCAGGATGAAGTGGGAGTTACTGGGTTTAAGGTTTCCTTGAAAACCTGCTCCTGAGCAGAGCCCAGCAGGGCACATAAAAAAGGATGGATTGGTGATGTAAGAGTAAAGAGACTGAGATAAACCCATACACAAAGACATGCAGAGGAGAATATGGCATGAACTCTTTTAAGAGTGCAAAAAGATAAGCGTGGCTGTGTGAGAAAGTGGTGTATGTGGGATGTTCCCTAGTGTGTCTCCTTTTATGTCAGCCTAAGGATTCTGAAGATGACCCTGAAGGAGAAGGTCCAAATGTGCCACGGTCAATGCTCTGCTGTTCTGCTTCAAATCCACTGTTCTTCACCAGCTTCTACACCCCAGCATTTCTCCATGTCCAGCTGGCAGAACAGTGGGCCTCAACAGTACAGGGTGCTAGAGAGACCATAAATGAAAAGACTCTGCTCCTAGATTCTCCTGTACATTTTTAGACAAGAAATTTTGACCATCTAGAGAATGGCTTTCCATAGAGTTGTACTGATGTAACACCTGTAGGTGTTGGTGCCTCCATGCAGTAGGATGCAGTTTACATCCTCCCCAGTGAAAGCGGGATATGATCCTGGAGGGAGTGAGGGGCTCTTTCCCATGCACTCGACTTCATTCATCTGGGCAGTGGTTACTTTCTATCTTCTCTACATCTGCTAATACAATCCTTTGTTTTAATTAATAATTCTTTACACTGTACTTTTTCTGTTCAAATTATTGTGTTTCTTTATGTCTCTTGATTATACCCTAATGGAATCAGAATTGGTACAGAGAGAGGCCTCATGAAATAGACCCACAAAGGAAGGATTTGGGAGCTGGTCTGGTCAGTTCTGATTGAGCAGAGTGCTAAGCTCCGAGGCAGTGGGAAGTGGATGTCACTAATCCATGGCATGCAGTGCCACTACAGTGAATCAATCTGTCACCTGTGGTTGACTCTGATGTGGTGCCAACTATGGCTTGTGCTCTGGGAGCCCAACTGGCTGCAGTATTTGACCCTTAGGACAGTAATCCAAAGATAACTCAAGAATTGGAGCATGAGGTAGATTCTTCTGAGTGCCCTGGAGTGCTTATAGAAAGAAAATGATGAATCCACATCATTTATCCTTCAACTCAAGTCAAAGTTTGATAACCAGAATCTCTTATTAATTATAATGATTGACTGGTTTAATGTGCACAGATTTTTATTGTTGTTAACAGTAACATTTGAACTCACAATCTCATATGTTTCTTGTGTGATTGTCAAGACATTATTGAAAAAACATGGGACTGTGAAACTTTGATGAGTGACATCCGGTTTGATTCAAATGACATTGTTTGAGTTTCAAGTCACTTTGAGTCTCCTTTGCTAGTGAAAGTAATTTTCCTGTGATAGCTGAAGAGACCAACTTTTCTGGACTTGAAAATCTTGTGCTGATTTCACCTGGGTCAGCTACATTAAAAAAAGATGTTAATTCTCCTCAAGATGACGCCACACAAACACACACATCCTCTACACAGCCACCAGATCCAATCTCAGTGTGCTCAAAGGGGACAAGAACATAGTATAATCCAGGAGTTTATATATTCAAAACATTGCAAGGCCTAGGTTGTGCATATTGTCATAACCCTGGAGTAGATTTGTGGTAGTAGATTTGAAGGGTTTCACATCAAGGAGGTAAAAGACAATGCTGGATCTCAGTAGCAAATACAGATAATGATACAACAATATTTACAGAGATTATGGTTCAATGTGTTATCTCAGAAGCTCTGGGTGGCTAGTTAGCTAGCTCTTTGACTAGTTAGCTGAAACTTAGACTTCACGATGACCTCTTGCTAATGAACTTGGTCTGCCCTGGAAGAAGACAGAAGAGGGAATCCAAATGCTTAAGGGTTTAAGTATGTTGGCCTAGATTTACTGCCTATTATATGCCTAAAATGAAACCTGTATACCCGTTCCTGGCTACATTCCACAAGAAGATACATAAAATACTTCAAAACCCTGCCAAATACATTAGAGAAGAGAGAATCTGCATCAACAAAATACCCATGATTGTCTTCTTTTTAAGTCGAGTATAGGGAGAGGACACTGACTTACATGGCAGCACAATTAAAACCAAGTTTGATGGATAAGTATAGCATAGAATGCAAATAGGAAGACTTGAGGGAAATTAGATAATAAGTTAGGCCCATAATGCAGATGAAAAATTACCAAGTCTAAACTAAGACAGGAGAAGCAAGAATGCAATAAACCAAAAATCAGAGTCGGGGGAGATGTGAAAAGTGTTTGGAGACTACATACTAACTAAACTTTCATAGGGCATGAGAAAGAAGAAGTCCCAGCTTCCTTCAGTTTTCTTGTTTTTCTTGAATGGTGATGGGAATCATGGTATGCTCCAGAATGACTTAAAATACAGGAAGCAGAGTGTTTTCTGAGGACTACAGTACATTTGTTTAGGGATACATTGGACTTATGACTCCAAGCAGAGGTAGGAAATCGTATATGTAGAACTGGGCTACGTGAGAGAAAGCTGACCGTAAAATGGAGTTTTGTGCACCATCTATGTGTAGGTTAAAGTCTAAACATATATGAGATCTATCAAGTAGATTGTGTAGATAGAAAAGAGAGAACAGAAAAGACAGTACCAGGAAACCAGTGTTTAACTGGTGGATGGAGGGAGATCAAACCAAGCACAAAAAGAGCAAACATGAATAAGAAAGCAGAAATGTCAGGGAGCTCAACAGTAATGGGAATACCACAGAGAGTTTAACAAACACAAGCTAAGGAATGGTTAAGAGATCCTTGGAAGAATATTGATAATGACAGCAGGACGACGCAGAGTATGGAAGACTGAGGACAGCTTTCATGGGTGAGAAGGGATGGGGAGGTGAGGACTAGAGGTGCTGTAGTAGACACGATTTAGTCAAATTGAAACTATTCTCAATCACTTTCTTTAATCATCACTAGAGTATAATTTATAAAACTGAGTATCTGCTCTCTAAATCCCTCTGTAAATTGGGTTCACCACTTATGGACAATGACCTCCAAATAAATACCTGCATGACAGTCAGTTTGAGGGGAGGGACAAAGTATGATGTGTGAAGGACACAGATCATATAACTGCCTCTGTTTGAGTTCAATTGTGATGCTGATGCTGATGCTGCAGCAGGTATATTTGCATCATGAGGTGACAAACCTTCAGGTGAAAAGACATTATGCTAAGGATGACAAAATAGTCAGATAGAAAAGGAACCTTAACCATTAAGAATGTTAGTAGCCAGGCACTGGTAGCTCACACCTGTAATACTAGCTACTCAGGAGTCAGACATCAGGAGGATTGCAGTTCAAGGCCAGCCCAGGTAAATAGTTCTTGAGACTCTATCTTGAAAAGGCCCATCAGAAAAAAAGAGAACTGGTGGAGTTGCTCAAGGTGAAAGTCCTGAATTCAGGCCCCAGTACCACAAAAAAAAAAAAAAAAAAAAGAATATTAGTATCCAATGTCATAAAAGTTTAACTCCAGATTTTTATTATGTGAAAAGAATAAATCCCTATAAGTTTTATATTTGGTCAGGTTTATACAATTTGCAATGAAAAGCATTTCAAGAGAGCTTTTTCAGAAGGCCCACAAAGAAGTAGGAAAGTAATTTGGAGCTAAAAACTTGAAATTTGCTTTTTTGTTGTTGTTGTGTGTAGAGTTGGGTATTTGTTTTAATTTTATTTTTTACTTTAAAAATGGATGCACCTGTGTGCTAATTTGTAAGCTGATGAGAAGTAGTCGATGGAGAAGAAGAAACTGAATATTCAAAAAAGAAAAATAAAAAGTTACAGAGAAAAAATCTAAGTAAGGGTGGTGGACATGAAGAGACTCACCTCGCATAGATCTTCATCTCTTCCCCTGGGGACAGAAAAAAATTTGTAAAAATAGTTGACAGGAAAAGAGCCAAGGGAACTTCTACTATCCTAAAATATTCCCCAAACAAGCCAACCTTGCCATCTAGTTCTTACCTACCCTAGGAAATGTCCTCTACCCTGTCTAGGATCATACCTGGCTCCCAAGGTAGAATCTCAGTTAGGTTAGTGATGGGTTGGTTTCTCTCTCCTTCCCCCAAGATGCTTTGCATTTTAATAGAGGGTTAATTGAAAAGAATAAATCTACTGGTAGAACTGCTGGCAGACCTTGGGAAGTCCAAGTTCAAGCCAGGCCTGTAATAGGTAGTGAGCTACTTAGCTTTCAGGTAAGACAGGTCCTGCCAGAAGACACAGCCTGTGCTTCTGTGTTGTCCGGGAATTTAGAAGTGATGTGAAATCCTGGGGTCGTAGGCACATTGTCAGAACAAGTTTGACTTTCATTATTTCCATCTCTAGATTATCTTCAGCTACAGTATTTTAAAAGGAATTGTCAGTAGCACTTTGTAAAACAATTTTAAAAACTGCCCTTTTCTCTGTAATGAACGTGGGAGCAAAAAGTCAGTTACAGCAGAACTTTGTTCCCACCTCAATTGAGTCACTAAGTTTGCACACTACTCATTGACCTTGAAGTTCAGAAACAGCAAAGGCTTATTTGGTCAAAGGTAGAACAGAATGTCTTATATTTTGACCTCCAGCAGTCACCTTGCTTCTTTTGAGATTTTTAGCATCGTGGCAAATGGTCTTTTACATAGCTGGCAATTGTCCATGGTAAATCTCAGGAGCAGGTCTATACCAACAATAGGAAGCTTTGAGTCTCCCTCCTTGGCTGGTAAGAATTTGAGGGATCTAGAGTCACTGCTGCTATCCACCCTCTGTCCCTGGAATTAGCTGCAAAGGACTCTATAGCCTCACATTAAACAGGGCTTAATGCATAGCCTTGCAAGAGAGTTCCTATGAGCTTGTAAATTACTATTCATGGCCGGGCTGTTTCTAAGCCAATTCAAGGGTGCACTGTACTTCACAGAGTCAAAAGCTCAGCCCTCAAGAGCCTATCCATCCCGTTCAATTCTAAGCATTATTCAGTGCTTAAAAAGAGTAAAATAAAGTAGTGATGACTTCTTATGCCCTTATGATAGACTTCATGGTATAAGTGGGTGTTTAGATCCATGTTCAGAAGGCAAAGATGAATCCGTCAGGTACTAATTAGTAAATTAAGTTTCTCAGATATAATGCATACCACCACAACTTCCCCTGTGCAAAAGTAAGGGAAAAGAAAGCCATGTGAGTGAAATGAAGGAGCTTGGCTGAAAGAAGACATGGATATTCCTTAGCTCTTACGCTTTGAATTTTACCTGAGTGCTTTCCTTCTAGAAAAGAGCTACAGGCAAGAAGAGTCCCTCTCTTCTGCTCCAGAGAATGGCTCCAGGGAAATTTAGTAAAGAAACACACCTCCCCATATGATTTAGATAAAATTCCCAGAGATGACCCCATTTTTTACTTACTACTAGGTTAGACACAGACCCTCCAAATTCTCATTGTTTGTCTCATAAATGATTACCTGAACTATTTTTCCCTACTGACCAGACTGGGCAAAATACCTGTGAATATCATGTATCACAATATCAAGAATTCTCCCTTACACATGGGATCTTGAATTTGACCCACCCTCAGCCTGAGTCTGCATTGGAATAAGGAAGAGTCCCTCCTACAGAATCCTCCCGAAAGTCAGCCAATTACAATCTGATCAACTATCCAAACCCACTTCCACCTATCCTGCACCATCCTACATCCGTACACCCCATTCTTTTTAGCTTTGTTTACTCCTCCCTCTTTACACTGTATTCATCATCTTACCCACTTTCCCGTCATAACCCCCTCCCCCACCCCGCCCTGCCCCGCACACACACACGCTGGTACCTACAAGAAATTCTTTTCAATACAACCTTAAAATGCCCGGTGATGTGTCTAATGATCACACTCTCCCAATTTCAATAACAACTCTACAGATATTGCTTTGGCATCTCTGTCCCATGGCAATAGTCCTCCTCTCTCTATTGCAAGGGACCTTTCAAATAAATTCTGTCCTTTCTGAACTAAGTCCAGATTCGTTTTTATCTGACAATTCTTACATTTAGTTTTATGTCTCTCTTCATAGAGAACAGGTTAGTCTATAACCACAAATCAGCTAAAACCAAGGTCTAAATGGTGAATAATCTGATCAGGCATTCTCTGCCTCTAAATTCAAAGAACTTTGCAGTTCTGATTTAATTTGAGATGAACTTTGTGTTGAAATTTAGCACAATATAATATGTGTGTGTGTTATGAAGCTGTCACATAGCACAAAGTAGGGGAGAGGGGAGGCAGATTTACACAGTGTGCTCCCAGCAGGACCGCCTGGTGTACAAAGAGCCATCACTGGCCTGGGGATCCAGTGCTGCACATCCCAGTTCCATAACTACTAAATGACCTTTGGAAGATGACTTATTCTCTTTGGGGCCTCTGTAATTTTATCTGTAAAATGAGGGGATTGAACTTTATGATCTCTAACCTCCCTTCCAGCTCTTGAAGTCTATGATTCTAAAACAATTTAGAGTAAATCATAAAGATGGACCTGGAGGCAGTCAGATCAGTAAAGGTGACTGCAGGGAGGAGGGCCACATGGTGTTATGGCCAGGGCTGTAATGAGATCCATAATTAAGTATAACAACACAGGGTCATAATCAGATCTCATGCTTCAGAAGCCACATTAATCACAAAGGGATCAGGGAGGACACTCTCCCCAGAACAGAGTGGGGACCTTGAAAAGGAATGTGAAGTGTCCCCAGTATGCTTCCAAGGGTACAAGCCAGGGCCAGGCCAGAGGATTTGAGCTTTAATCCTGTGTTGCACTTTAGTTTCCACCTAAGACATGAGAAATTTAGATCCATGTTCTCAAACTTCCCCAAAGCATCTCTAAAATAAAGAGAACTCTATAGGCCCTTAAAAGCTGCCAAAGTTTTTCTTTCTTTCTCAAGGTTTTGGTTCCTGACTCAGACATAAAACTGAGTCAGATATTTCTTTCTTCTCCACATTATGTCTGATTCTGTATCCATATATTTAAAATAATGTATCACACTATTAAACTAATAAACCCGAGAGACTGTAGAGCTTGGCTTGTGAATCCAGATGCTGCAGTGAGGTGGGTGGTGGTGCTTTACAAAAAGTGAATGTCGGTGTATTTCCGGATGACAATTCTAGAATTAGCGTTCTATAATTCTTATGCCTAGAAATAGTCTTGCATCTGGAGTAATCCTCTATCAAATCATAAACTTCAGTGCATGTGTGTGTATGTGGAGAGGGGTTGCTTGGAGAATAGTATTGGTCAGAACACTATTGACAGTATTGGTCAGGATGGGAAAAAAAAAAGAAAAAAAGAAACAAACCTGGAAGAGTGAGTGCCAGGGTAAAGTCCTTTATAATGAAAATTTTGACTCTTAGGAAAAAAGAAAAAGAAAGAAAAGCAGACATAGTGAAACTTCAGACTCCTTGGGGCTCACATCAAATGTAGCAAATCTGCCAGGCCTGAGGCCAGACCTGAGGCACTGAGACAATAAAATGGCACAACCTAATAAGTGCCTAAAATCCTGCTCTGTCTGATTCAAAACCAACTCTTTACACAATGCAATATTATCTATATTTAAAATAATGTGATTTGGTCATATTTAATTCACATGAACTCATACCTATATATCATCATCAAGGCCATTTCAATGGCTTAAGGTAAGCTTATAGCTAAGACCAGTCCTAAATGTGTACCAATTATCATGGACCTGCCCCTTCAAGGGTGACCCCAGTGTATGCTGTGATCTTCCCAACTAGTCCACCTCCCCATTAAGGTCTATAATATTTTCTTCCTTTCCATGTCAGAAACACACTAAGGACTTACATCAGAACTGGGAAATAAAGGTGAACAAGTGGCAGTTCCTGTCCCCAAGGGAAGGAAAAAGAGTTAAATAGGTGACTACGGTACAATTCAATTCAGTAGATTTCTGAAGTCCTCTACTCCTGCCTCAACCCTGGAGCAAAATTTGATAAAACAAGATACTCTAAATACCTGCTTCTCTGAGAAAGCAAATGATAATTTAGGGTTCAATCTGAAGCTCTAGAACTTTTTGGCTGTGGAATCTATATGAAGCTGCCACAGAGTAGATACCATAGAGACACTTGAAAGCACTGAATTCTGACATTAATTTATTATCCATTGGTAGGATATTTTAAAATTTCCTTACTACCTGAATGTAAGAACATTGTTCAGAAACTGGCCCAGTATAAAAGCAAATATCAAATAACCTCTGCCTCTCAGGCATTAGAATTATATTTCAGCAAATTTAACTTTCCAGAAAAGCCTGTATGCTTGAAGAGAAACCAGCACCAACGCTAGTAAAGATAACTGACACAAAGATGATAGTTTTCTGAGATACAAAATGCATTGGGATAATTTTGGATGTTTTGACAGACTGTATTTGGTAATTTAATTTTTCTTGGAAATTTTTGGTATTTTTCTAGGTAGAATAGGCAAGATAATGGTCTACCAAAAATGTCCACATCTTAATCCTTGACACTTGTGAATATACTATGTTACTCGTCAAAGAAGAATTAAGATTATAGATGGAAGTAAGAATGCTAATCAGTTGACTTTGAGATGTACAAATTACCCTAGATTAATTGTATGGGACCAATGTCATTGCAATGAGAGTCAGAAGAGGGAGGACTAGAGATATAGGAGCATGAAAAGTCAGTGTTGCCAGTTTTGAAGATAAAGGTAAATGATGAGGAACCAGGCAGTGTGGGTTACCTCTGGAAGCTGTAATGGACAATGAACAGACCCTCCCCAAGTATATTCAGAAAATAACACAACCCCACAAACCCCTAACTCTAACTTTAGCTCATGAGATTCGTTTCAATCTTCTTACCCCAAGATCTGTAAGTTCATAAATTTGTGTTATTGTAAGCCATTACATTTCTGATAATTTATTGCAGCACACAGAAAACTAATATATTAGTTACATAGAATGGAGACAAAAACAACTGGGGTTGCCAACATCAGATTGAGATACAGGGAGTCATAGACACTTGAAGCAGACTCATAGATAGTGGAAGGACTGTCTAGGGAAAGAATAGTGGAAAACCACCAACCCAAAAAGAAACCACAGTGTGGCAAAAGACCACAAACCACAATAGTCACTGGGAAAGAGGCAAGTAGAACCACTAAGTAGTCAACCACATAACCACAGAACAAGGAGTTCTTTGAAAACTGAACCATTGTGGCCTACAACAATGGTCTCTGAAGACATAATTTAATTCTAAGTTTGACTATCATGTGTTCATTAAAATTTTCCAAGATGCCATGAAAAAAATTAATCTATATTTTGAGTATTCTTAGAAGGAAGGGAGAGGTAAACTACCTAAGATTTTCTTACCAGAGTCAGGTGACAATGTTCTCATGTTTTACCTACCTTAATGTGACTGTGATTGTGATTCTCAGTCTTTTTTATCTGCCCATAAACCATTTTCATGTATAAAAATTATTGTTAGTAGGTGACCCACTAGAAAAATGTCTGCAAAGGAGAAGGAATGCATAGCTTGAAAAACATTTTGCTTTCAAGGCATCACTTTCTTTCACTTGCCTTTTTCCCACACTGACCACATCTCATTTCCCTTCCTCAATTTCCCTTATCCACCACATTTCAGATGTAGTTTTACTATCTCCATCTTTTTCCTCCTTAATCTGTCTGGATGCTGTATGTAATCCACCAAACTGGTGGCTTTCACCATAAACATACTGATGTCTCCAGGTCTTAACTCTAACCCACAATTTTCTTCTGAGTGTCTGATCTGCATTTTGATCCTTTGAATACTCAAAATATACCTAAATAAATCTCATAATTTCTACCCTCCTTTTTCTTAAAATTCTATCTAGTCCTTTATTTTTCATCTTATTGAATTGCAGTACCATTCGCTTAGTTGTTCAAACCAGAAAGTGGGGCACTGTCTTCTATTTGAAGTTCATAATCTTAGCATTGGAACTGCAGGTAGGAGAGCTTTCCTTAGGCCTTGTACATACTTTATTATGGCAGTTTGAGGATATTATCTCCACATAACAAGCTTTCTAAAAGTTCGTGGCACAAAATGACCATTTTGTATGCTCAAGTATTATTTATGTTAGGGATTTTAACAGAGGACAATGAAGATGTGTGTGTGTTTGCTTCATGATACATGATACATATGATACAAGGAAGATTCAGAGACTGGGGTTGACTGGATAACTAGCAGCCAGTATCATCTGGAAGTATCTTCACTCATTGGTGTAGCTGTCATTGTTGCACACTCATTGGTGTGCAACAAACACCCAGTATGTATTTTACTTATCTGTCCCATTTGTCGATTACAACTGATACAGAAATCTAGGTTCATCATTACTTTGAAATTATGGCAACTGTTAAATCCACTGTTAGATCTTGCCACCTGATGAATTAATAAAGAAACATATATGTATTACTTATTTTAAAAGTCTTTTCATAAGTGTATCTGAAATAAGTGCCCTTTATAATATTATGGGGGTTTTAGCATTTAAAAAGATTGTTTTGAGAAAGATCCCTCAATCAATGAGGGTTAGGCACAAAAAATAGGTTTTAAGAAATACTGAATTAATTGAATAAATTAATATGAATAGCAGAAATAAAATATTACTGGCAGTCACATAGTAAATTCTAAATTTATTCTCGATTATTTTAGTACAGACCACCTTGTTTCCCAAGAATAATAAAGAAATGTGGTGATAATTTTTTGGGTTAAAATTACACCTTATCTTAAACTGGGCATGGTGGTACATGCTTCTAATCTCAGCACTCAGGACGCTAAGGCTGAAGGATAATGAGTTCCAGGGTAGGATATCTCAAAACAACTCCAAAACCTAGAACAAAATACGCTTATCTTGTTTACTTTTGCCTGTATTTCATTAGCACTCAGGAAAACAGTAAGTATAATCATGCAATGTTAAACAATAATTGAAACAATATATTAGAGTCTCTGTATTGTAAAGGAATAAATACAGATTCTACAAGCAGAGACAAAACAACAAACCAACCACCTGGAGAAGTTTCCACAGTGAGTTCCTTAGAATGTTAGTTCCTTTAAATGTTAGTTCAAGCCATATATTAAAAAAATAAAAAGGAAAATGAAGGAAGAAAAGAAGACAGTGATAGAGAAAAAAAGTTGGGTGTTCTCTGTTCAAATAGATGAGGAAGCTCTTAGTTTCCAAGTAGGAAAGATGTCTTTGTCATTGGGCATTCACATACATGGCAGGTCCCTGGGAAAAGTGACTGTACAGTGTTTTCCAAGCATGTCTTCTCAGGAGCATCACATTCTAGAGAAGACTCACCTGGTCCAGTTTCCTCACTATGCGTCCACACAAACCAAGGTCCAAAGAGGCAAATACATGCTCACGGCCAGCAAGCTGTTAGGGAGCTGGGCTAGAACCAGAACCTTGCTCCTGGTTCCCAGTCAAGGGCTCTTCCCATTCTCCCATCATGCGAATTAGTAGTGATAAATGAAAAAGTCAGTTACAGACTAATGTTGGAATAAGCAACCTGAATGGGCAGGCATGATGACAGAGAAGTCATTCTCCGTAGTTCTTCTGCTTTAATAATAGTTACTGACATGTGTTTGGTATCCAGACCCTGGGAAGAACACCTTTTTACCTCTTTCCAGTCCTGAGATCTCTGTAAGATTTGTGGTAGGGTGATGTTTGAGGAAAGCATGGTACCTCACAAGATGCAGAGCACAGAGGTCTACATTTGAACAGAAAGCAAGTGGTGATAATGGGGTTTCTGCCATTCCTGCTGAGGAACCACAGATGAGGGTGGGATCCAACAGCTGATTTGAGTAAGATTCATTACCTGCAGATCCAAAGTTTTGTTTGTTTGTTTTATTCACAGCTACATCTTGGAAAGGTTTTCTCCTCCTTTAGCCATTTCTAACATAACAAAGAAGAGAAGGACTTAAGGAGTGTTCATTTGATTTGTGAAAAATCTGAACATCCTATGGCAGCATCCTGAGGGCTTCCCTGACATTGCCTCACTTTCTCTTTCTCTGCTACCAGGATCTAAATTCTGCTATAGCTACTAGGCAATTAAGGACTGACAAGTAGCTAATGAAAACAGGATTAAAGATTCAGAGACCGTGAGGGAAGAGGAGAAGAAATAAGTTGTCCAACAGAGTACCTACAGCCCTGAGATAGAAGGCAGCCCCAATGGGAATGCAGCATCCAAGCCTAGTGCAATTGGGTGGAAGGCACTGGGGTCTGGGAGGGCAGGGGGCAGATGAGGAAAGACAGCATACAAGACTGCTTCGGGCCTATTTTCAGTTCTGTATGTACTTGAAAGACAAACAAAATGGGCCATTGCGGTTATGGATTGCATGGCCCCTTCCTTTCAATCATGAAACATAGAATTCATGGTATCTTGTCAAGGAAGCAGTGGGACAGTTTTTCCATACATGCTGTAATCTCATTCAATCTGTTCCATTCTTTGCTTCTATTTGCAGCTACTTTTCTTCAAAAGTACGCGATTGGATTGCAAGGTAATTGTCATGGGACTCTTAGAAATTCTCCTCAGAGATAACAGTGTCTACCGTGTCCCAATTGGGATGCCAATTTTAAAAGGGCTGCGTGGGAGAAATAGGCTGACATGTCTCCTGCCCACAATGAAAGGGAAGAAGAAGAAAAGAGTAGCAAACTTCCACATCTAAAAAAGCACACAATTTGGAAAGTGAAAGCCGTCCATCTCACACCACTGGAGTGAAGGGAAACAGTAGCAAAAACAATGAAGAAAACCTTTCTGAAATGCAGACGGCTCCACGGAGAAAGTGACAGCAGTTCGGCTTGTCCGTCATTCCCGCCAACAGGAAACAGCACGTAAATTCTTATTCCAGATAACCCACTCCCTGTGGATTTGTGTGTGTGTGTGTGTGTCACAAAATCCCCTTCTCCCCCACTCTTAAAACTGGGTGAGTAGGAATTACGCTGCTGGAGGAACGTGGCGGGATTTTTCACCGGGTCACTGACAAGGAGGGGAAGGACTCGCGGCGCGCGCGCTCTGCGGCTCCATTTAGTTTGTCCTTCGGAGTCCGCGGAATGATTATTCGTAATTCTTTCACCTGATTAATTCTTAACTATGAACATAATTACACTCCCCAGAAGGGAAATCGGCCTTATAAATCAGTGGCCGCTGACAGTGCGCTGTGCACAGCGCAAGCGGCTTGCGGAATGGGGCGGGAGGGGCGCCGGCCACCCCGCAGCCGCGGTCCCTGGTCCTGCCCGGCGGCCTGGGGCGCAAGCTGCCGCCACCGAGGGACCGGGCGAGGACCACAGGCTTCTCTGTTACGGCTGCGCTGAGCTCTTCCGCCGGGCAAGCCGCGGCACGCGGCCAATTTGAAGCGTGTGAGCTTTAATCTCTCTGGCCTGATGGGCTCCGCGTCCACAGGGAGCTGGGCCGCATCCATTATCCGACCGGACAGAGGAGATGGCGCGTCTGGGAAATATGGTAATGCCGCCCGCCCCTGCCCTCGCCTTGTCTGACAGCCTGGGAGACAGTGACATTTCAGGACTGTGTCATCCCCATCAGGCCTCCCCAAATCCACTCTTCCTTCACTGCACTGAACACTTGTTTTTGAGAACGAAAATGAACAATTAATTTGCTAAAAATGTGAGTTTCTGGGTTTTTGTTTGCTTTTGTGCACAGAAACACCCACTTAATTACTAATGAAAGGTTATTTTGTTTTTTAAATTAGCATACGGAATATTAAAGTTATACATTTAACTTTCTGCTTTTTTGTTTTTGTTTTTGAGTCAGGGTTTTGCTATCAAGCCCAGGCTGCTCCTGAATGCTGGGATTACAGTTGTCAACACCAGGCCTGGCCTACTTGTTCTTAAATATTTAATTACCACTTATAAACCTTTTATTCATAAGTATAGCAAATTCAACAACAATTTTATAGGGAGTTAAAACATTTAATTGGTTCCATTTGTGAAGGCCTTGAAAACATTTTAAACTATATATACAAATTAAATATATCTTACTTCCTATTTAAATTCCTCAACTATCTGATTGACAAACCTTCTTAGTTACTTTGGTACAATGAGCCTTATACATTAAACACATAGCCGGAATAAACCCCAAGCATCTTGAATGCTTAAACCGAATGTAGAGTAAGTAAAATATGAACTAAAGTTATAAAAATGAACCAATTATGCCATTAAAATATTAAATTTGGATTATAAATTCACTACCCAATTCTCTCTTTTTTTTTTTCTTTTATTCATATGTGCATACAAGGCTTGGTTCATTTCTCCCCCCTGCCCCCACCCCCTCCCTTACCACCCACTCCGCCCTCTCCCTCTCCCCCCCACTCCCTCAATACCCAGCAGAAACTATTTTGCCCTTATTTCTAATTTTGTTGTAGAGAGAGTATAAGCAATAACAGGAAGGGACAAGGGTTTTTGCTGGTTGAGATAAGGATAGCTATACAGGGCATTGACTCACATTGATTTCCTGTGCGTGGGTGTTACCTTCTATGTTAATTCTTTTTGATCTCACCTTTTCTCTAGTACTTGTTCCCCTTTTCCTGTTTGCCTCAGTTGCATTTAAGTTATCTGCTTTAGTTTCTCTGCATTAAGGGCAACAAATGCTAGCTAATTTTTTAGGTGTCTTACCTATCCTCACCCCTCCCTTGTGTGCTCTTGCTTTTATTATGTGCTCATAGTCTAATCCCATTGTTGTGTTTGCCCTTGATCTAATGTCCACATATGAAGGAGAACATACGATTTTTGGTCTTTTGGGCCAGGCTAACCTCACTCAGAATGATGTTCTCCAATTCCATCAATTTACCGGCGAATGATAACATTTTGTTCTTCTTCATGGCTACATAAAATTCCATTGCGTAGAGATACCACATTTTCTTAATCCATTCGTCAGTGGTGGGGCATCTTGGCTGTTTCCATAACTTGGCTATTGTGAATAGTGCTGCAATAAACATGGGTGTGCAGGTGCCTCTGGAGTAACCCGTGTCACAGTCTTTTGGGTATATCCCCAAGAGTGGTATTGCTGGATCAAATGGTAGATCAATGTTTAGCTTTTTAAGTAGCCTCCAAGTTTTTTTCCAGAGTGGTTGTACTAGTTTACATTCCCACCAACAGTGTAAGAGGGTTGCTTTTTCCCCGAATCCTCGCCAACACCTGTTGTTGGTGGTGTTGCTGATGATGGCTATTCTAACAGGGGTGAGGTGGAATCTTAGCGTGGTTTTAATTTGCATTTCCTTTATTGCTAGAGATGGTGAGCATTTTTTCATGTGTTTTTTTTGGCCATTTGAATTTCTTCTTTTGAGAAAGTTCTGTTTAGTTCATTGCCCATTTCTTTATTGACTACCCAATTCTCTTAAACATGGTACTTTAAAGTAGGACATACACTCAGATTCCATAACACTAAAATATTAATATTACATATTTGGTTTTCTTAAGTATTCCTATACTTATTTCTGAATCTTTCTCAATTTAAAAAATTTAATGAGGTAAAATAAGTTTGTCTTAGATACATTTTGGAGTCGTCTTTCTAGAATGACCGCAGCTTGCTGAGATTTCTTAAGTAACTAAAGAGCATCGTCATACTTACTGGCCTACAATTTTGATTGAAAATGAAGGATGCTATTTATAGTAGATTATATCAACAATTACAAAATCTAAAGAAGAAAGTGGCCTTTAGCCCACATTCTTTGGTTTTGAATCACAGTAATATCTAACTTCCAAGTCAATTAGGAATTTGTGTCCACACCCAAGTGAATACAGTGTTCCAGATGCTCAAGCCTAGATTACTGATGTCATATTTACACATAGCTTGTGTACATTGTGCTATTTGGGGAGTAATGATAAGAGAACAAAGCCTATGCACGTCCAGTACAGATGTAATTTTGGAAGGAAATATTTTTGATCCCTGCTTGGTTGAATCCACAGATGTGGAACCAATATATACAAAGTGAAACTCTACTTTCATATCTTTTACTCCTTAAATTACATATGCCTTCTTGATCAAACCTAAACTAAAAAAAAGTAATTTAAAAGAACTTGTTTTGAAATTATAGAGAACTTCAAACACATACAGCATGGACAAAATATCGTTATGGGACCTATTTTTCCATGTGTGAGTCACCCAGTTGATGATTTACTCAGGGCTAATCCTTCTCCATTTTCACCATTTCCCTCTTCTCCATTAGGTATCAAATTCCTTTATGCGAAATGAAACAAGGAGGACTGTTTTTTAAACAAAGTCATTTTACCATTACCGCACCTAGGAAAATTGATAATAACTCTAAGACTATCAAATACCCAGTGTTTGAATATCTGATTCTTTGATAAATGTAATAAAAAACTTGTTTGAGTCAGGACCTAGAAAAAAATCCACATTTTGCAATGTTTTAAAATCTCTTTTAATGCATAAGAACCTACTTTGACTATTCTTTTTTTTGCATTACTTTACAGAAGATACGAGTTCATCCATAAAATTCTTTCTGAATTTTGGCTACATGGCTTGATTAAGTGCCAATTTGTAATATGGCATGACTATAGGAGCAAAACAATAAAACTAGTTATATGGAGTAGGGAATTCTAATGCAGAGAGAATAGGTCTCTTTACAATTCCTTTATCAAAATGAGGCAATAATACTAGGAGAAACTTTTATATACCTCAAAAGGAATGGAAACAGAAGTATTGATAAAGTGAATAAAAGAGGCACCAAATTCATTGGCCAGTAGTGTACATATGCAATTTTTGTCTCTTTAATCACATACAGTCACTTCTATAGTTTGAATGTATGTGTCCCTTCACAGAACACACATTAAAGCCCCATACCCAATGTCATGGTTTGAGATGTGGCAGCTTTGGGGAAGTGATTAAATCATGAGGGCTCCACTGCCATGAATGGATTAGTATTCTCATTGAAGAGTTTGTAGGGAGTACCTGAGGGTTCTGCCTCATTTCACTCCTTCAACCATGTAAGGAAGCAGAGAGTAGCGCTCACAAGACACCAAACTTAGTATTGCATCTTGACCTTGATCCTGGACTTCCCAGCCTTCAGAACTATGAGGAATAAATTTATATTATCTATAATATCCCAGTCTCAAGCATTTTGTTAGAGCAACACAAGTAGATGGACACACACACACACACACACACACAGAGTAGTCATTTGCAGTTGCCTATCACCTAAGTCATGGCTGACATTAAAATGTTGACTCTGTTCCCTGTGTGAGCCCCATCCACTTGCTAAGGCCCACTTCCCATAGCAGCACCCTGGAAAGTTTACCATAATTTTCAAGTCAAGCTTCCAGACTATGATATGAAACTAAAGAGTAAAATAGCAGGAAGAAAGCAGAATGGCCCTTGTGCCCACTCAAGGTAACTGGTAAGGATTTTCTCAAAACACTCTGGTGCAAGAAATGACATATCTGCATTTTTAAACACCAAAGCTTGTATGACTCTATGCCTCCAGTTGCTTAGGGGCAAAAAAAGTTTGACAGATAGCTTCTATTCTGAAATCCAGGATTTTTACTGAAGCACCAATTGTTCACTCATTATGGCCATGTTAAGCCAAGGAGACCATACTTCCTATTTGTCCTACTATGCTGAGAGGATGTGTCATTTTAACAAATACCTATGGAGCACATGCCATATGTCAGATACCATCTTAGAAATATAATATTGAGTAAAACAGAAAAAAGTCACTTCTCCCCTAGAGATTATTGGTCTTTATTGTCTATTTTCCTTCTAAAATTAAGAACAATCAGTGCTAAGAAAAAGTAGTGAAGCAGGTTACGAGATACAGAGTCAGGATGAGGGATCAACATTTTTGAAAGAATCATCAGGGAAGTCTTCACATAGTAGGAGTGTAAAGACTTGAAGGAAGTCAAGGAAAGAGTCATATGGCGTTGTAGGGCACCAGTCACATAGCAGCACAGGGCTTGAGGGCCACAAAAGGGGATTTTCTTGGACTGTTTTCTATTACTGTAGCAAAATACCTAAGACCAGGTAATTTGCAAAGAATGAAAGTTTATTTGGCTTGTGGTTCTGGAGTCTTGGAAGTCCATGAGCACAGTGCTGGTATCTGCTCAGCATCTGGTGAAAGCCTTCCTGCTACAACATTGCCCTACACGGGGGCTTATATGGCAGGATAGAACAGTCTATCTATAGTCTAGCTATAGTGCTAGTCTCCTCTGTTACTTACAAAGCCACTATTGCCATCACGAAGGTCCCACCCTCATGACTTCTTCTAATCCTAATTACCTCTAAAAGACCCTGTCTCCAAATATTATTAACACATAAATTCAGGGATCAAATTTCTAACACATGAACTTCTAGGGGACACATACAAACCATGGCAAACATTTGAGAGGTCAGTGGTGCTAAAGTGGAGTGAAAGAGGAGTAAAATGTTGGAAGGTAAATCAGAATTCAATGAAGAGGACCATGAAAACTCCAACAAGGGCCCCTAAGTCTGTGGCATGAAGTGGGGACTTGGGTCCCTGTCGCCCCACATACCTGTTCACCTGCTCACCACAGTCTTCTCATTCCATCAGTTGTCCTAAAGCTCACATTCTTTCTCATGGGTCAGCTTCGCTACTCAAACAACACCAGTCCATCCTCACCCCCACAGGGTAAGTGTGGGTTATTCACTGGCAATCAGCTCAGAAACTCAAAGAAAACCTCTGTGTAAAGTACCTGAATCCTCTGTTCTATGTCTGAAGGGAGAAGTGTTTTTAAAATGGCTTGAAGCAAGACCAGAACCCAGACCTTCTTAGGTCAGCCTTCTGTTCTCAAGGGAAGGGGAAGAGGAGGAGAAAAAAATCCTCCCTGGGAAGTGAGAAAGCAAAAAGCAACATTTCAGCCAATTATACTGAGTCCATGGCAGACTAGGAGGGAGCGTTTGCGAAATGATGCAGCACTCACCACAATCCTTGGTGATTACAAGTTAACTCTTTATTTCACCATCTTTAAACTACCATGTGTATTTAACATTCCACCTCCAACTTCTGTAATATAACTTGTGAAGTCAGTGATTGGTGAATTGTTAAATAAGTGAAATGAGTGAATGAGAGGGATAAATATTTATATGCTCTGTAGCAGTACAGATTGTTCATAAGCCAGTGCAAAAGAGGGGCAGTGTGATATGGAATAGCCCATTTTAATGGGTACTTCAAAAATATCATGAGGATATTGTGTGTGAAACTACTGGTTGTCCCTAAATATCCCTTCTCCTCTTCTTTTAAAATTATATAATTTTTAGCTGGGCTCACATGCACCCAGAAAAAAGAAAAGGTGACTTTTCCTAGCATCCCTTGGACCTTAGTGCAGCTAGGGGACCAAGTTCTGGCAAAAGGATATTTAGATGGGTGTAGAAATTGTGAATGGCCTTCAAAGGAGGAAGCTTTAACCCTGTAACCTTTCATGCTGGCTGGAATGTAGATGCTACAGTGAGCCATCTTGGATCATGCTGACTGAGGAATGCTGAATGACTGGCAAAGCAAAGAGAAAAGTGTATTCCTGATACTGTGAAGTTTCTAAATCAGCACTAAGCTGCTTACTGTTGGTCTGCAAAATCATTATTGTAGGTCTCAATTATGAAGGAACCCTTATCCTTACAAACACTGATGAGCCTTACTTTTGACTTTATTAGGACTGACTTTCTTCAGCAATATAAAGATTCTTGCTATAGTAAGGTAAGAATAAACTTTGAGAGCCAGGCACCAGGGGCTCATGCTTGTAATCCTAGCTACTCAGGAAGCAGAGATCAGTAGGATTGTGGTTCAAAGCCAGTCTGGGAAAGGGGACCAGGAACTAGAGAAAAGGTTTGTTTGAGAAGAATTAACTTAGAAGGTAACACACATGCACAGGAAATCAATGCGAGTCAACTCCCTGTATAGCTATCCTTATCTCAACTAGCAAAAACCCTTGGTCCTTCTGTTATTGCTTATATTCTCTCTTCAACAAAATTAGAGATAAGGGCAGAATAGTTTCTGCCTGGAAGTGAGGGGGTGGGGGGGAGAGGGAGGGGATGGGAGAGTAAGGGAGGGGTGGGGGTAAGGGGGGAGACATGACCCAAACATTGTATGCACATATGAATAAAAGAAAAAAAAAAAAAAGCCAGACTGGGGAAATAGTTTGTGAGACCCTATCTCGAATAAACCCATCACAAATAAAAAGGGCTTGTGGAGTGGCTCGAGGGGTAAGGGTTTGTGTTCAAACCCTAGTAGTACCAAAAAAAAAAAAAACAATAAACTTTGAGAATGCTTAAAAGAACTTCAGAAATATACAAATAAATGGCAGAGAAGAGATCATAATATTTTCACACTTTCGATAAAAGACAACTGAAAATGTAAACTTTGTTGGTTCTGTTCCTTGTGCAATTAAACTATAGCACCATTTACACATTTGGCATTTCCTCTTCAATTTTGCAATATTTGTTGAATTCATAAAAATATAGTATCTATTTTCTCAGTATTATTATTTGCTTTATATTAATCAGTCCTGTAGGTTTGTGTCAAAATAGCAAAGGCAAGATCAAACATGATATGGTAAACTCAATGGTAACCATGAATTTTGACACCATCTACCTACTTTCCCCAACTTATCCTCCATCACCCCACTGCCACTGCCTCTTAGTCTCCCCCAAATCAATGCATTGTCTCTAATACTATTAATTTAGCCATGCTTTTTACCAAGCAGAAACCCAACTATATCCTTTTCTCTTCAGACATGCTATAGAGATCTCTAATATCTTCAAGATAGAGCTCTGAATCCAGAAATTGAAGAACTTTGTGATCTGTCTCCACATTCTTTGAAGACTTCCTGTATTGCCCCCTCACTAAACTACTCACTATCCTACAAATT
The DNA here is from genome assembly GCF_047511655.1 of Castor canadensis. Taxonomy (NCBI): domain Eukaryota; kingdom Metazoa; phylum Chordata; class Mammalia; order Rodentia; family Castoridae; genus Castor; species Castor canadensis. Next base: position 78,683,952 of record NC_133388.1, on the reverse strand, counting down.
CTGCACATTCTTTCCCATCATCATGTCTATATTGCACTCTTCATATTGATTTTGCCAGTATTTTTCCCAATGTGTCTTGTGGTGATTTTTCTATTCTTCATTCCTTTTCATGTTTTCTTCATTTTCCCCTAGGAACCATTCCTCCACTGTGTTCCCAAAGCATTCCTCTAGATACCTATATAATCCATTGTTTATGCATCTTCTTTTCACTAGATTTTTACATGCTCTTGAAGGCAAGTGTTAGGAGTCTATATTTATTCATTGGTGGTACCTAGCATAGTACCTGCCATAGAGTTACCACTCAGTCAATGTTAAATGAAAGAGATCTGATTATACAACCCCTCTCCATGTCAAAAGTACCTTTTTTTTCCATTTTAGTGTTTTGACTTGAAATATCTGGAAAGTTCACTCACCTCTCCCTTTATATTTGACACTCTAAATCAAACCAGGGCAGTCCCAGAAAGGACAGAAGGCATCTACAAAGGGCCCCTGCCAGTACTGATCATTTAACCACTTAAGAAGGATGTTTGCTGGAAGGCAGAGGCATTGCCTATGCTAGCACAAAACCTGAATTAGAACAGAAGGATTTATGTGAGCTCAGAATTTTTACTAATGACTGTTAATAATACAACAGAGGAATATAAGCAAAATTGTCATAGTTAACACACAAAACAACAACTTTAATTGGCAAAATTAAACTTTTAACGGCCAAAGCTATATCAAGGTGGCTGAACTCTTCTTGGAGCCAAAGTGACTTGGATAACAGAAACCACATTTGATGTATTTTAAGGTCTTCTGTTACCATATGTGCTCCACTCACAGTGACAGATGGGTATTGATATCTTTTTCTCAACTGCACAAAAGCTAGCTGAAGCATATGCAAAACTCTTAATGGCATTAAAGTTTTGCCAATTAAAAACATGTTCAAGCATTTGATACAGTACTTGGTAACATGTTTCACAAGTTCCATTCTAAATTTTAAATCATTATTTTTTATTACATTGCCAAACTAGTGTGACTAAAACAATTATCACATGGGTCATATTCCAGCCTTTTTATCATTTTGGCAGCTGTCAACTATAATGATGAAAAAGTAGTAGAGTCATTAAATAGTTTTAGAAAAATAAAGTAGTAAGTTACAAATAATATACACCAATGAAAGTAGACCAAATTTCATGTTTCTGTTATATCTCACAATAGGGTTCTTTTGTGGTAGGAGGAGAGTGAGATATTGGTAAAAAGGTAACACTCTCTTGACTGGTTAATCAGAATTATATATTTCTTTTACCAAATCTTAAATTTAGAGTAATTCCTATTGAGTACAATGATTTTAAAACAATGAAGTTTTTGACATTTTCTTAGTTAATTCCTCCCTCCCCCCTCTTCCTTCTGTCCTTCTGTCCTTCCTTCCTTCCTCTCTTCTTCTTCCTTCACTGGTATCTTAAGGGACTTTTAACTTCTTCTCTGCTTCTTTGGCTGGACTGTATCTATCTTTCTGAATGCTTAGAAACTCTTGAGAAAGACATTTTATCTTTGATCATCATGTTTCTGCATTATCTATGAGCATGTACCTGAATAAGTGGACACTCTCCTGAAGACAGTAGATATTTGGTGTTCACATTTGTATTTGCCTATTTCAATGTGTTTGCTTCTTTCTATATTTATTAACTTCATAAACTTCATTTTACCAAGTTGTTAGCTTCTTTGTAATGACCTTAAAAAGATACGAGGAGGAAAATAGGAAAAACAAATCAGTAAGGAAGTTCCAAAATGAACTAGCATTCTGATTATTATTTTTCAGTTACCCCAGAATCAATTAGTTAAAATTTATGGAAGTCGCTTCTGGAGTTAATTTTGATAAGGAAACATGATACCCTGAGAGCTTAAATAGTTGTCTAAAGCCTAAGAATCAATTGACAAATCCTGGGATTAGAGTGGTCTTCTAACACCTAGAGGAGAATAGTGTGTTTTTCACTACACTACAGCACACCACAGTGTCTAACAGGAAACTGCTACTCTGGCTTCCAAAAGTGAACACTCACTTTCGGGAGCTATACACACCTATCTGCTCCCCAGTGAGGATAATCCCCATGGTAGGAATCAAAAGCCATAAAAGCCCAGCATAAACAGCTGTAAGACAGGACTATGAATGTCTCAACTTAGAAACAGACTGAACTTTTCAGACTAGAGAGTCACACTGTTGTCTGAGAAGATGTGGTAATGCTTGACATTTATTAGGTGAAATCAAGTAGCTGTCATCAAAATTCCTGTTTATGGCAATGATTAGACATAAGCAGTGGCATAAGTGTCTTAAAGGACAATAGTGTGAAAAGAGGAAAGGCCAAATACTCTCCAGCTTAGGTACTAGGTTGGAGACAGTGTAGACTTGGAAGTCTTTGTTCTATCACATTGCTGAGTGCTCTACTCAATGCACTTCACTGAGTTGGTAAGCTAGCATTTTTATAGAAATCAAGGGAAATTTCATTCTGTTCTAGCCATGGAAATGCCGCCAAAATCTGAAAGCCTGAACTCTGCAGGAATGAGAGAACAGTTGGCTTCTGCATCAGAAATAGGCTCTGGCAGTTGCATGTAGCTAGGTCGCATTTTGCAAAATAGAAGCCATTATCTTTAGCATATCAACCAGACAAAATTAAATTGTAATTACATGGAGACATCCAAAAGCAAGCTATTTTGTCTTCAGTTAAATTCAAAGAAGTGTAATGGAGATTACCAATTTCAAAAGAAGTTTAGACAGGCAATAAACGTGGCTAGAAGAAACATAGAATTACAAATTTAAAACCACTTGTCTGAATTTTAATGATTGGTAAATAATATTTCAGAAACCCCAAATAATGTATTGTATTGAATTTTTCAGCTTTAGAATATGGCAAAGGGAGGCAAATTTTCTGCAAGATTCACACGGACTTATTAACCAACTTCTTTTGTCATCACAAATTTTTATTGGCATTTTTAAAAAGTTAATACAAATACCTGTCTAGCAAGAGGGGAAAAAAGAAGTTAATAGGAAGATATTTACTCTCTTAAAATGTAGTGAGTTCGTGCATGTTAGAAAGCTTCTCACCCTCCCCAAATACATAAATGCTACTTTATTCAGAAGTCTTCCTTAATATGAGAATTAGGCCTCTGCTGTGGTAGAAAAATATTTTTAGAATAGGTAAAAATCAGGTCAATCACTATAGAGTCTTTGAAAGAATAGTTTGTGTCTGTTTAAGATACATTCTCCAATAATTAAATAGGAACATCCATGGTTTTCTGTTTTACAACCATTTGATTCCATTCTGGCCACAAAAGCTAATTGCTAGTTAACTTCATAAACCTTAGTTTAAAATTTTGACCTATCACTTTAGAAAGAAAACTGCAAAATAATTTTTACGAACTCCCTCTTTCTGCAATGTCTGTGAAATGGTTGTCCTGGTGAAGCTAAAAGAGGACTTGGCAATTCCCATTCCATACAGTCCTCTGTTCTCTGATCAGGTCTAAAGGTGAGCAACCTGGCTCCTTCCCAAGGTGTCTCATCACAATGGATATAATGGTGAAGGCATTTTCATGAGCTTTCCTCTCCAAAGTCCTGTTAGATATATTTAACATATACCCATTTACATAAATTAACTTGGAGAGAGAAACAGAAATTAAATAGCATTTAAAAAAATTAAATTGGGTAACTTGAAAGAATATAAGAGGAATTTTATGTACTGTGTTTTTTCAGAAATTTAGCTAATACTAAATTTCTATCCACAAAGAAAAATTGGGGTCTAAACATTTCCTTATATGTTTATTTTGGGGAATGCCCCCGATGAAGCAATGGACAGCATACAGTCTGAAAACTACTGACAGTCCGCCTTGGTCAGGTGCCTCTTGGCATTCTCCATCATTAGTAGTCTATGCCCATATCATTTAGAAGCCTATTAATTTTAATATAAAAATGAGGGATTTTAATGTTATTTCCTTGAAAAAGATTCAAATACAAAAATCAATGCCTCCCTTCTTGCCACTTAGGTCACATATAGACATATAGTTGGCATTGCTTTGATAGTTCCAGGTACTATTTGATTTATACATAAATAACTCAAACTTCCCCTTGAATGGCCTTTCATAATCCACATTTTCTTCTCTCCAACTATTTGTTCCTTGGTTCCCATTGCCCTCTATAGCAAATCCAAGTTACTGAATACAGCCAGGAGACCTTCTATTTATCACCTCTACCAGGTCAATCTTAGAGTATGACAATTTATAATAATCCATTTAAATAAATAGACAACTAACATTTGAAAGAAGGAAAGCAGCTGCCAAAGTTGGTCAGTATCCAAAACAGAAAGTAGTTTAGTTAGTGGGAGAAACCTGGGTTCATGAGTATCCTCCATGTGCAAAATTTCCTACAGGCACCTTAAAGAAAGAAAATGTGGTATGTATATGTGAGTTCATCCTATTAAAACTTTGCTGAAAGTAAGCCAAGCATGAGACTCAATGCAGCCAGCTTTTTAATTTTTTATTTTTTGGTCTTATTTATAAGTCCATCAAATGGCTTAGCTAACAAATGCACCAACTCATTCTCTGGTCTAGATTTGAGTTACCTTTGGCCTCAACAAATACTGTCCAGATGTGGGTTAAATTGTGTCTGCTTTTAACAGAAGGTCAATAAACTGAGAAAACTGGCTTCGTGTTTCCCACAAAATTACAGATCCAAATCCTAGAAATGAAATTAAACCACAGTAGGGATAACTAGGACTTGAGATGACAGAAAAGAGGCAAACATTTCTCTTCTGCCTTCTCCAAAATTAACCATAATTTCTTCACTAAATTAATTCACATTTTGGAGAGAGTCAATGGTTGTTAAAGAAGAAACAAGGAAGAGAAATGTATGGTGGGGAAAATAGAAGAGAAAGAACAGATAGAAAGAGAAAGAAGATGAACACTGAACAGGATGCAAAGCAACATTAGAACAGGTTAAATAATGAGTCGCTGTTCACCCTTAAAATAGCTATATAGAATTCCCACTGCTCCCCACTTTCCGTCATTGACAGGTACACACTCCGTCATTGACAGGTACACACTTGAAGTTGCTAAGCTACCATAGATGCAAGCAATGTCCTGTACAAATGACTGTGCCCCATTTCCTTAACCCCTGTAGAAATAGCCAGGTATTTTTCTTACCATTGTCCCAGGCTTGGGATTCTAAAACTGGGTCAATGAGCCAGAGATACATAGTTTCACATCTCTGAGGATCATGTGGCCATCAATAAAATTGCCTTAATTCTTTCAGATTAACAAGGATTTGTTCAATATAGGCCATTTTATTATGCCAAATGGCATTTTTCAAATAGAAATGTACCATGGTATAATAACTAGCATAATGAAAAACATCTGATTTGTCTGGAATTTTATTTTTTAAAAATGTATAAAATACAAAAAATAAAAAAATAAAATGATTCATAAGTAATCAGATAAAATTGTTTTCCTAGTGTAAAATATGTATCATAGATGCAATACCTGCCTTATAGAGATTGCATTTTGGAAAAACAATAAAAGCTTAATTTTATGTTTGATTTATTTGAAAATTTGTCTGCCAAAAATTTAATTATGCTAGCAGACACTGAAACCATAAATACATTATTGAAATCTTTCTGCTTAAGAAATGCAATGTCTTACTAATAAAAATAAACTTAGGGAAAGTCATGGCATGCCTGTAATCCCAGCTACTTGTGAGGTAGAGGTAAGTGGCCATGCTGGGAAAAAACTGGAAACTAAAAGCAAACTAAAGCAAAAAGATCTGGGACCATGACTCAAAGGGTAGAGCATTTACATAGGAAGCATAAGGCCCTGAGTTCAAAACCCCAATACCACTGGGGGAAAGAAATTGAAGTTGAAGAGATTACATTCACTGAGAACTGGCAGGAAAACATGGCAGCCAGTTAAAAAGTGGGGAATAAAACCCCTAGATTCTGATAGTAATGAAAAATAGCTATTGAAAGAAGAGAACTAAAGAGGGGGGAAAAAAGGAATAAAACAGAGTTCTGGCATTGTTTACACAAGAGGAAAATAACTCCAAGAGCCATAATGATTTTCTGAAGGCCTTGCCACGTATGTTTTTGGTCCATTTTGACAAAATTGTTGGCTGAAGAAAATATTCAGTATTATCACTCAGACAAAAGCAAATGACATTATGGAAAGATTTTCACACAAAAAAAACAAATAAAATATACCATTGATACTTAAATGAGTGAAAATGGTAAGGAAATATGCATAAATAAGAAAGAAAAAGAAATGAAAAGAGCAATCAATCAGATTAGAGGATAATGGGGCACCCAAACATTTAAGTAAACTCATGAATATCTCTCCACTTCTTCCACTGGGGAGAGAATATTCTGACGGAGGGAATATTTGGTAGAATATTGTTTAAATAAGACATCCTTTAAGTCCAGGGATGAGGATCTCGAAAGCAAAGGCAGATAGAGAAAACGTCTTTATTTTGCTGAAGACAGATGACCTCTATGAGAGAAGGTGCCCCTGATGGGAAACGAGATCACCAGAATGGAGAGAAAGAGGGAAGAAGTTCTGTGTGATGAAGTCAGAGATACCAAGTAGAGATAAGATGCCACAGAGCCTTACAGGAACATTAAGGAGATTTAATCTTGATCTTTTAAGTAAAAATAACCCACCAAAGTGTTTGAAACAGGGAAGGACCTGAGTAAATTTTTATTTACAAATGGCACTCTGGAAGTAGAATAAGAACAGATGCAGGACTCTGGGAAAATGCAGGAACAAACTGATGGTTATGGTGGTAATGGAATGGCAATTTAAAAAGTGATAATGAAAGGTTGAATAATGGCACTTATGTGCAGAGAAGAGTTAAGAATACTACCTACATTTTAGGATAATAAATGGTGCATGACATTAAGATACTAAATTTGGAGATAAAATAGAGATCATGAGTTAAGCTTTGGAAATGATGAGTATAAGGAGATTTTAAAACATCCACCAACTAATGTAGGGTATTGTATGTAGAGGTCTGGAGCTTAGAAAATGGGTTTGGGTTAGATAAATAAATGTGTTTTGTACGTAAAACCACAGAAATACAACTTGTGGTTCTTCTCCTTCTTGTCAGTACCAGGGGTTGAACTCAGGTATTCCCACTGGTTAGACACATATTCTATCACTTGAAACATACCCCAACTCTTTTTGCTCTGGTTATTTTGGAGACAGGATGTCAATTTTTTGCACAGGCTGACCTGATTCTCAATCCTCCTATTTTAAGTTTCCCACTGTCACTGGCATGACAGGTATGCACCACTGCTCATTTTTCCATTGAAATGGTGTCTAGCAAACTGTTTTCCCCAGGCCAGCATCTAGCTGTGATCTTCCGGATCTCAGCTTCCTGAGTAGCTAGGATGCCATGAACATACCCGGTTAAATGGTTCTTAAGATGACTCTTTCTCTTACTCAGGTGCACTGTAACAAGTGTCATATTTTAGCAGTCTGTGCAGAACTAGTGTCAACTAAAACCATGAGAAATTCCTCTGAACTGAAATAAGAAGTCTCTGATGATGTTTTAAGTGAAGTTGTAATTGGGCAAGTATAGACCTTAAGCAAATTTTCTTGTCTTCATTATCTGTTTGGGTCCAGTCCTATATATTCTATAGTAAAAACTGTAGGTTACTGATTCAAGGATTTCTTACTCTTCTTGTTAATAGAACCAATTCCCTTATGTGCTCAGGGCAAGGAGACTCCTCAGTTCCTCTTTAGCCTAAGTTAGATAAGATTCTCTTGAAATTGTAATTTTTTCATTCTTAATACACTTCATTTGCTGTAACTAAATAATAATTAAAAAAAAAAACACCCAACAAGGTTGCCATTACACATATATTAAAATATATTAATATAAGAAGCCATATGTTTTCAAAGGACAGTATGATAACTTTGTTCCTAGTAAGGAATAGATACCTGGTAAGCTCCATGTGGGCAGCATTGTGCCTACCTTGGTCAGTGAGAAAAGGCACTCAGTAGTTCATGCCTGAATAGGTGGTCAATAAATGGGATTTCTGCATAAGGAACTTGGGGTTAGTCTTCCACTGCAGAAAGGTATCAGGAAACTCCTGGAAAATATTTCCTTTCCTTTGATACCAATAAGTGGTATCTGCTTTTTGTAACTCTGGATAGTGGCTGAATATGACACCCCAGCCTTCTGCACAAGAAGGCACAAGAAGGCAAGAGTTAAGGGAATCACACAGAACAGAGGTAAAGCCCCAGTTTGGAGACTCCTATCTATGTAAGCTACCCAAGTGAGATGTCACATTTCATTGTTTTTCAGATCAACTTAAACTAATATTTTGTTATTGGTAGCCTTAGGCGTTTCAACTTTCCAAATACCACTTTCATTTGAAAATATCATGCTGCTAGGCTTGACTGACTTTGTGAATGTCAGATGACATTCAGTTCATGGAACTTCTCCTTAAGTTTTGCAGATAATATTCCAATGTCCCTTAAACTACTAAAACTAAAGAGCTATGCTAAACTAAGCCAGAAAGTACAAGAACCTTGTCCTTTATCATACTTATTTTTCATCATTTTTTACAAGAGGAAACTTTTTATTTTCTGTCCTTCATTAGCATCATTATTACATTATTATAGTAAACCTACATCATGTACATTAGTAGATGAGGTGGTTAAGGTCCCTATAAATCAAACTGTGTTACAGACCCCATTATAGAGTTGATTTCTCCCTGGGTAGTATAATAATGGCTTGCCAAGTGGAAGCAAACCTTTAGGATGGATGGATACAAACAAAAGAGAGTTAGCAAAATCAATTATCTGTGCTCCAAGAATCATGGTTTCTATTAATTTGGAAATGAAGGGAATTGTTCCTAAAGAGAAGTTACATTAAGGCAACAGCTGATACCTATATTTGAATTTATAGCTGTCCTCACATGACATCAACATTTTGTGGTAGCCAATAGGAATTAAATGGGAAGGTGATAGACATCATTGTGACTAACATTGTTTTAATGGGCCTTATACTCCACTCTTCTCTATATATACTTTATAACATATAACTTTATAACTCTTACTAAAGATGCATGATCAATTTTCCCAGTCTTTGGATCTGGGATTACTTATTTTACCCAATAGAATGAGCAGAAGTGATGGTGTGCTAATTTTGAACTTAGTTCTCAAAAGAACATGTAAATTTCCACTTGCCTTTTCTCTTGCTCCTTCCATGAAAATGTGTCTGTGCTAGCCAGCATGAAGATAAGTCATGGAAAAGGATTTGAGTTGCTCCAGTCATTCCAGCCTAAGCTATCCTAGATGAGGAGATAGACAGGGAGTGACCATAGCTCAAATGGTTAGTCACCTAGCTGATCCATATGTTTTCTTGAGCAATATCAACCAACATTAGCTAAGCCCACCTAGAGCATCTGAATCTCAAGTTCGTGACTTACACAAATGATTGTTATTACTTATCACTGAGATTTTGTGCATGTTTTTACTGTACATAATAGCATAATTTTATCAAAATGTAACCGATGCACCATGCTTTCATTTTTAGGTCTTTGGTGTTAGCAGTTATTTTGACAATATGCCATGATTGTAGGGTTTTAAAATGCACTATTCTACTTCCTCCTTAGAAAGGGAGAACTCAGAGACCTTTCATGTGTATTTTTCTACCATAATAGTCCTTATTTTAGGAGTGAGGCTAGTAAGGGCATGGTGGAGAAGTTTTGACAGTTGCTATTAATTTTCATTCTAAACTCTCTCTCTTTTCTACTTATTGATTGTGGCAAAAAAATCTCCAATCAATATGTCTATAATTTAAACTCATCATTTTTTCAATAAATTTGCCTCTCATCCCTTATTCCTTGTCTCATCAATGTCTTTCCTATATTTTCTCAAGCCTGGAAGTTGGCTCCACTCTTTCCTCTTCCTTTAGCCAATCACAAAATGCTACATATCTTTAAAATTGACTAAATCATTTGCTTTTCTTTACATTTGATGCATTACATTGGTCCAAATAACCTTCTCTCATTTGAGTATCCATAACAGTCTCATAACTCACCAACTTACACTCAGACAAGCAATTCATTGGAAGGATAGAGTCCACCTTCCCACATCCAGAAAAAGCTTCAAACATGGTAGGAACCAGAGAAGCTCAGTGGATCCAGGAAATAAGCATGAAGTAATTTCTCTCTGGGTAGTACAAAGCTGGTATTCATCTGCTCTGTCATTTATTTCCCACCTACTGTTATTTTATGCAAAATTTAAAGCCAAGACAGAAAGCCTGTGATTGGTTTAGCTTGGGTCACATGTGTACACTTGACGAGGAGAATGCAAAGTACCCTTACTGATTACCTCACTGTATTAGTCAGCTTTCCATGGATGTGGCAAAATGGATGAGATAAACAACTTAAAAGGAGGAAAAATTTATTTTGGCTGAAAATTTCAGTCCAAAGTCACTTATTTCCCTTGCTTCTGGACTTGTCAACGTAGAACACACTGGCAAAGAGCAGCAAGCATGTGTTAGAGGAATGTGGCTCACCTCATGGTGGAAAGGAGGCAGAGAGAGAATGAGCAAGGGGCATACGACAAGATACAGTCCCCAAAGACCCCTTCCAAGTAGGTCCCAATTCCTAACATTATCTCACCTCCCAAGAGTCCATCAAATTATGAACTCACTGATAGATTACCTATTGATGAGATCAGAGCCCTTATAATCCAATCATTCCCCAAAAGCTCCACCTTTGAATATTGATGCATTAGACACCAAACCTTCAATATATGAGCCTTTGAAGCTGTACTGGGGAAGACTGCAGATTTAAATCAGAACCTTCACCTAAAAAGAAATAAAAATGCTGTTAACAAAAGAACAAGAGATGAATGCTGCATGGCAAAATCAATGATGCTTTCAACTCCTCCAGCATATCTGATTTCTCTTAAATCTTCATATTCTAATTGTCTGTACTAGTCTATGGTTATACCTTTGTCACAGATACTCTGCACTGCAAATTGGTGTTTCAATTTAACATCTTCCAGGATTGTTTTCTGACCTTACCTTTAAGCAGTTTTAGCGTTTTGGATGCAGAAAGTCTTCCTGTGTCAAGGTCACATGACTGTTTCCCAATACACCAAGAATTCTGGTACTAATGTTTCTTTGTTCTCATCTCTCATTCTCATAATTTGACTAATGAGCAATTTTGCCTCTGAACATCGTGGATTGTTAGTTTCCCATAGTGGAATATGGGATGAAGTCTCATTTATACAAATTTGGTAATTATTCTCAATATCCTACATTCCCTGTGAAAGCCTATGATACCTCTTTCTGTTATAGGTAAAAGAATTAAAATGATGAAAAAAACAAGCTTAAGTAGAAATGTAGCAGATGTGTGTGGATGTCAATATTAGAGGAAAGTAAGTTATTATAATAATAGCACAAGATTTCTCATAGAAATGCTGAGTAATCACATTTCAGGAAGTAGTCTTCAAGGCAATCTAGTAGACTTTAGAAGCAAGAGTTCATAGACTCACTTTTGTGCTTTGCTATTTATCTCAGGTGTCCCATAACACCTACTAAGTTCATCTGCTATCAAATAAATGATGGAGTTCTTGATGCTTCTTCCAAAATTTCTTAAAGAAAATTATGACTAGTTCAGGGATTTGTGTCTTTATTTTTGTTTTGTGCTTTTCCTTCCAGGATGAATACCACCTAAGGCCAAAGATCTATACCTGATTTAAATGACAAAATGTAGGCCAGAGGCAAAAACCCTCCATGGAACACTAGGAAGGACAGCTAGGTAAGCTATGTTGATTGCCTTTTCAGCAGTCAATTCACTGCTAATGCCGTCAATTGTCCAAGTCAGTTGTCAATCTTGATTAAGTTAAATCAATCACAGTACATTTTGCCATTACCTGAGGTGGACATGTGATCTAATTGTGCGCAATGAGATAAGTAAAAGTCAACTGAGGGGTCTATGGGGAATATTTTTTTCTGTGACATAAGGAAATTCTGAAAAAGAATTCTTTCTCTGTTCTTTCACTAGATATTGCTCAGACCTGTAGGATATATGGCTTACAGCGGCAAGTCTGAGGACTAAACTGATTCTCTGATCATGTTGGAGAGAACTTGATCCTTGATTATCCTATTGATTTACTGATTTAATCTGCAATATGAGATATGAGATAGTAATCATTTTTGCTATGTGAGGTAATAATCCTTACAGTAAGCTACTTTTAATCGAATGTTCTATTATTGATGGTTGGACGATCCTATGAGAGCAAGATTTCTGTTTTCTGGAAGCATGGGTAAGAATGGTATTCCAAGCCATACCTGATTCAGAAGACTAAAACATAGTTCTCATTTGTATTACTATCAGTTAAGATACTTCCGCTTCTTTGGAGATTCATGTATAATGAAATTTTGATTATTGAATAGGGGTCCCTGAGTAAATAAATCATCAATGAAGGTGGCAATGCTAAAGAAACAAACATAATTATTAATGTCTTCTAAAACTCTATCCCTAACCCTTAGTTTTGTATCTTGCTTCCTTCATAACTATAAATGAAGACTATGTACCAATTGTGAAATCCTAGTATTGGATACTGATATATTATACTATTTTCTTTTTTACCTTATTGAATAGCTCTTGGGGTAACCTATAATTTGTGTTCAAATCCTGAATACTAGTGAGATCAGAATCATTGTTTAAGAGAAAGTTTTTGTGGAAATATGAGGAAAGTAATGATGTTCTTCTCAACATAGCTACCTTCTGCAAGACAATGTCTCCACATTTATAATATGAAGCTGTTATAATAATTTTTAAGGTGTAAAAAACAAAATTGTGAAAACATTGATCATTTGCCTATCTTATAAATGGAGATGATGACTGAAAAAAGCAACTCTCCTTAAGTCATACAAGTTAATATCTAGAATCTTTTTCTTTAATGCTTTCAATGAATACTTTCTGTCCTACTATAAGTACAGATGGTTCCCATTAGGTGTTATTACTCAGTTCTTTAATCAAGTTTAGGAGAATTAAAATATATTTTGATTCTTTAATTTTTACTTTTACTAATTTGACCACCACCCTCCCTACTTCTTCCTTCCCACAGGGATAGTTTTTTTTTCCCCCTTTTTTTTTTCCTTTTATTACTCATATGTGCATACAAGGCTTGGGTCATTTCTCCCCCCTGCCCCCACCCCCTCCCTTACCACCCACTCTGCCCCCTCCCTCTCCTCCCACCCCCTCAATACCCAGCAGAAACTATTTTGCCCTTATTTCTAATTTTGTTGTAGAGAGAGTATAAGCAATAATAGGAAGGAACAAGGGTTTTTGCTGGTTGAGATAAGGATAGCTATACAGGGTATTGACTCACATTGATTTCCTGTGCATGTGTGTTACCTTCTAGGTTAATTCTTTCCACAGGGATAGTTTTAACTTGTATGAATTTATCTGTGAAAAACAAAGTTTTCAACCAAATGTGTTTTCTGAAGAGTTAAGGTTATCATCATCACTAAGATAGTTCATTCATTTAGAACCAGGTAGATGGATGAAATATATGGAATGGATGGATGAAAAGAAGTGCCTTGAGCTAAAAGTTCACTTTTGCAACTTAAACACACTTTTACTAAAATGGATAGCCCATTTCTCACTACAAATAGATAGAAAAATAGGTGAAAACATGATATCCAAAAATTATGCATTTTCTACAAAACCAATGAAAAATAAAGAAGTACAATTCAAAGAATGTCAGGGCCAAATTGAAGTCTTGTATACAGAATGATGCTTCAAAAAATTATTATGTCTGTAGAAAATGGAATTAGAAAATTCCCACCCAATAATCTGGATGGTCAAGGTGCACTTACTAATTGCCTTGAACCATGAATGGAGAAAATGTACTTTATAAGAAATTAAAACACATACTAACCACATGAATATGAGATCAGATTTATTAAACCTGCTTGATCTAGTTGGACAGAGACTGTTTGGTAGCTACCCAATATCCAGCCTCTTTTTGTTCCTTACTAAAAAGAATGCTTGCATTCTTGGGATTGGAAATGTGTTCAGCTAATATATTAAGTTTTGCAGAACACCTAATAGCTAGATAAGTTCTATCACTCATATTTATCATTTATGACTTCTCACTGATTACTTATTACATAATAACTCCAGGCCAGTTATTCATAGTCAAGTGTCTTAGAAGGCTTTTAAAATCAAAGTAAATTCATTTTCCTTGCACTTTTTCCTGTTTCTTTTCTTGACAAAGGATGTCATTGTTTGAAGTCTAAAAGCCAAATAAAGGATGCTGTTTATTAGGACTGATGGAGTAGAAAGAAAATGAGCCTGAGCTGCTGAGGAATTCAAGATGTACAGGAACCATGGACTATGTACTTACAAATTAATCTTATCTGAGAAAATTTACCTTTATGTCTAGAGTCCCTATTAACAACAATGGTATCATTTCTCAACTATTTTTATTTTGCATATCAGACTAGAAATTTTGCATAATTTTTCTAACTACTTTGTCAAAATCAAAATAAGCTGCTTTACAGGAAAGCATTCATTATTCTAGACAGAAAGAATTTTCACACACACACATACATACACACACACACACACACACAGTAGAAAGTAATCTCAAAAACCAAAAGACCAAAAAATACCTCCATACACTATAGAAGAAAAGTCCAGTAAAGGAGAAGATCAGCAAGCAAAACAAATGGGGAATTGAGCACTCTAATATCTTAAACTTACACAATAGTACCAATCTGTGAACATTAAAATATAATCATCATTATGGAGATTAAAACAAATCAGAAGCCATAAAGGAAGAAAAGAGTGTATTATTTAAAACTGGGGCATCTGAAACCCAACCTAGAGAACCTTGAAATGAAAAAACTACACACACACACATATACACTACAGAGGTTAGACAACAAATGGCACAACTAAAGTGAAATCTAGAAGAGAAAATTTGGTGTGTAGCATAAAGTAATGAAGATATGGAAAATGCATAGGACAGAAATGAAAGGAGAAACAGAGGGTAGAATAGGAATGTCCAGCAAGGCATGAGGGTGTACACCTGCAGTCAGCATTTGGGAGGCTAAGGCAGGAAGATCATGAGTTTGAGGCCAGCCTGGGTTATGAAGCAAAACCCTGTCTCAAACCATAGAATAAACAAGTGATCAAATGTACAAATAAGAAGTTCTAACATTGAGTTTTTAAAAAAATATACTAAAGACAATTATGGGAAGGCAACACTTGATGAAATACTTGTCAAGACATTTTTGGAACTGAAGGAAAACCAAAATGTTCAAAACAAAAGCAACATGACTACAAAACAGAAGAAAGTACAAGGTACCTATTTATAGTATAGTCAAGTAGCAGAGCTCTGAAGACAAAGCTAAAAACCTAAAAAAAAAAATCAGAGAAAAATATGGAATACTTAAATAATCAGAAAATCATGGAATAATATATTCAAAGAGCTGAGGAAAATAAATGTCAGTGGAGAATCCATTATTTAACTACTCAGGTGAAAGAAACTATAAAAATATATTTGTTCAAAAATAGATTGAGAGATTTTACTACTCACAGATCCCTAAGTAAGAGACATAGGAGAAAAGAGAAATTAGAAGTGTGGATGGGTAGTACAGACAGCAAAAACTTGCCAATGATGGCATGCACCATGGGATATGAGCAGAGATGATGCTGAGTATTTTCAATAGCTGGAGAGAAATTTCAGATTTTTAAAATCAACAGTGATTTCTTACATATTTAGGGATAATCTCAAAAATAGAAACACATACATTGAGCAATAGTTAAGTCTGGCTAAACATCTTGCAAATCCATTACTTCACATAGCTATCATTTTTTGTAATGAGAATGCATAATAGATACCCCTTGTAAATTTTTCAAGAATACAGCATGTTGTTATATCTGTAGTAAACCTGCAGTATAATAGACCTCTTGGGATTTATTCCTTCTATCTAATTGTAATTACGTATTCTTTGACCAAGGTTTTCTCATTCCTGCCCATCCCCTAACTACCTCAATCTCTAGGAACCATAATTATACAGTCTATTTTTATGAGATCAACTTTTGTTTACATTTTGAAATATCATTTTGTACAAGATAAAAACATATAATGTTTTTCTCAATTTAAAAATAAATATTTCAATAATTTTCTAAATAAAGAAGCAAAATATGTAGTTTCTAAAGCTACACATTCAAGAGGAAATATAAGACTTAAAAGACATAATAAAAGGCAAGAGAGAGAATAAAAGAAGCAAAAACTATAGAAGCATAACTATTTAAAATCATAAAACAAAATGTAAATATTTCAAGTACATCAGTAAGCATAACAAATAATAATGGATTAAACTTGCCTACTAACAGAGATGCTCAACTTGCATAAAAATGATAATGCTAAGATGTATTAATTTTATAATGAACACATAATATAAATAACAAAAAGATTGAGGGCGAAGAGCAAGGGAAGAGATGTGTCAGGGGAGCAGTATTCAGGAGAAAGGTGATGTTGTTGATATTTGGAAAAGTAGGTTATAATATTAAAAAGTTATCCTTGAATGTGAAGGTGTCATTACTTAAAAATAAAAGAAGCAGTTCACCAGGGACATGTATTGATCTGAACTATATGGAACTTACACCATAATAACAAATGTATGAAACATTAATTGATAGAATTTCTAAAAGTAATTTCAAAAGTAAACCACTGTGGTTCAAGATGTCATCACATTTTTCTCAGAAACCAAGTGATTAAGTTGAGAAAGGAAATATCAAGGATATAAAAAATTTGAATGAAATAATCAACGACCTTTTCTAACAAGTAGGAAATATTTATTATTTTTTGCACATAAGAAACATTTATAAATATGAAATACAAAATTTCTATTTTATATATAACACTGAAAGGATAGAAAAAGATGAAAAGTTCTCTTTTGCATGGATCAGAAAAAACCTTAAAATCAAACCCAGAAAAAGTATGAGTAAGAAAATTTATATCCCAACCTTACTTATAAACATGATTCCAAACTTATTAAGCAAATTATTA
The DNA here is from genome assembly GCF_047511655.1 of Castor canadensis. Classification (NCBI taxonomy): domain Eukaryota; kingdom Metazoa; phylum Chordata; class Mammalia; order Rodentia; family Castoridae; genus Castor; species Castor canadensis. The sequence goes on along the minus strand of NC_133388.1, from coordinate 78,666,876 downwards.
GCAAATAAAATTCTGCAGTAAACAAAAAATTTCATTGTGTGATCAAGTAAATTTTATTCAGGAAGGCAAGAATAGATTAACACTAGAAAACTCATTAATGTTGTAATAGAAAAATCATTTGGTCATCTATAATTCAATTCAGTATAGAATTGAAAGCAATATAGTGCTCATTTGTTAAAAACAAAGAAAAATAGCATCAGTAGCAACAAAAACCTATGGCAAAGGAGTCTACAAATGCAATGGTCTTGATCTGATAACTAACTCAAAGGTGACAGGACAGGAACATTTTCTTTGAAGTCAGGTCACCTACTCCATCACCAATTTCTGGAGCTCCTATCTAATGTAAGGTTCTGAGGAAGAGAAATAGGGAACAAATACAATGCTTCAGGTAACTGGGAAACTGTGTGCTCAAAATATTGTTAAAACAATAAAAGTTGAACAAAATTGCAGGATTTTTAATAAATATTTTAAAAGAAAATTTCTATAAAATCGCAATTATCAATTAGAAAACATAAAATATAGATCTCATTCATATGTGAATATTAATTTAATATGAATATTAATCACTTATATTAATTTTGAGGGACATGGGAATAAATCTGACACAATAAGCATAAATATATATAAGCATAAATTTGTACATTTCATTACTGAAGAAAAAATAGTTAACTAGATATCATGTTTTTATGGAAGCTGATAAGCCAACCTTAAAATTTATATGAAAAAGTAAATGTCCAGCCAGACATGGTGGTACAGGTCAATAATCCCATGTACTCTGGAGGCAAGGGCAGGAGAATCTTGAGCTGAGGCCAGCCAGGGAAAGTTGGCTATTGAGACCCTTCTTAATAACAAAATAAAAACAAAGAGGACTGGGGCATAGCTCAAGTGGTAGAGTACTTGCCAAGCATGCACAACTCCCTGGGTTCAATCCCCAGTGCATTAAACAAAACAAAACAAAACAAAAGTAAAAGTTCAAGAGTAATCAAGTTCAGTTCGAAAAAGTACTTATTTTAAAACTATAATAATTGTCGAAAACTTAGTGCTTCTCTCAGGTTCTCAGAGATCCATCCCTTCTAGTGGCTGCTGTGGTTGCTGATGCCAACAGCTACTGAGTGTCTGTAGGATTGTCCTTGTGCAATTAGAGCTGCCCTGATAGGAGGTAGGAGATTTACCATCTCACTCCATGTAGCCTGGAGCAGTGACCTGCTGTTGGGAGAACTGAAAGCACCACTTGCTCACTTGTCCTTTGCTCCTGGCACAGAACCTGCTGTGAAACTGAAGTTCCTGAGTTGCTGGAGCAGCAGGCTGAGGCCACCTGTGTGACAAAACATGCTTGCTGAGCTTCTCCCCTGCTCCATCCATTTCTCTTTATCAGTTGCAGGTTTCTTCCCACTGTGCCCTTAATACACTTCTGGTAAAAGAATCCTCATTTCAATTTCTACTTCTATGGAACCTTTTCCAAGACAATGTCAAAAAACAACCTTACAACAAATTTAGTTTAAAATCTTAATTGGCTTTTATCTGTGATTTTAGACTTGTGCAATACTTTATATCACAAAATAGGATGTGTTTCAATGAGCTGAGCAGAGATTAGTTTTATAGACTGATTCAAGTACAAATTTATTGGGTCTAATGTACAACTTCCCAGAGACACAAACTGGTTTTAGGCTCTAGTCACTTTGAAGCAATTCGATAGAGAACCCAAATTTTATTTTTGGGCCTTTGCAAATGCATTATTTGGCTTTCCTTCTTCTACAATAATAACTTTACTAGCATATATTAACTGTACAAATGTGTTTCATTATGATATTGCCATATGTGCACATAATGTATTTTGATCAAATTCACCTCCTATTACTCTTTCTTTTTGATTTTGATTTATAAATAATAGAAGTTTATTTAGCTCACAGTTTTGGAAACTGAGAAGTCCAAAAGAGCATGGCACTAGCATCTGGTTAGGGCCTTCTTGTTGCACCATAAACATGGCAGAGGATACTGCATCTTGAGACACACCAAGTGTGTAGCTGGGATTTCTTTCTCTTTTTTATAAAATTATTTTTATTAGCATACATTAATAGTACAGGGGTTTGTTGCAGGGTTGAAGGAGTGGCTCAAGTGGTAGAGCACCTGCCTAGCAAACATGAGGCCTTGAGTTCAAACCCCAGTACTGTCAACAACAACAACAACAAAATGAAAAGAACTGTTTGGTTATGACTCCTTAAACTTTTCCATGAAATAGAAAGGAAAAGATCTCTGTCAAACTCATTCTATGAAGCCAGTATTACATTCATCTCAAAACTGGACAAGAACACAGCAAAAAAAGGAGAACTACAGGCCAATCTCTTTTATGAACATAGATGTAAAAACCCTCAATAAAATAATGGCAAACTGAAATTCAATAGCACTTAAAAAAGAGCATAGACCATGACCAAGTCGGCTTCATCCCAGGGATGCAGGGGTGCTTCAACATACATAAATCATTAAATGTACCATATTAACAAAAGCAAAAACAAAAACCGCTTATCATCTCAATAGATACAGAAAAAGGCTTTGATTAAATTTGATATCTTTTCATGATAAAAGCTCTGATGAAGCTAGGAATAGACAGAATGTACCTTAACATAATAAAGGCTATCTATGACAAACTTGTAGTCAACATCATACTTAATGGGGAAAAATTTAAACCATTTCTGAAGTCAGGAAAAGAGCAGGGTGTCCACTCTTTCCACTTTTTTCAACACAGTCTTCAAATTTCTAGCCAGAGAAATAAGACAGGAAGAAGAAATAAAAGGAATATAAACAGGTAAAGAAGAAGTCAAACTATCCCTTTTCACAGACAACATGATCTTATACTTAAAAGACACCAAAAACTCCACCAAAACCTCCAAAATACCATAAACAGCTTCAGCAAAGTATCAGGATACAAAATCAATCTACAAAAATCGGTAGCCTTTTTATACACCAACAATGAAAAGACTAAGAAAGAATATAGGAAAACAATTCCATTTACAATAGCCTTTAAAAAAATCAAATACAGAGGAATAAATTTAACAAAGGATGCAAATGACCTCTCCAAGAAGAACTACAAACCATTGAAGAAAGAAATAGAAGACTACAGAAGGTGGATAGATCTCTCAGGCTCATGGATTGGCAGAATCACCATAGTAAAAATGGCTATACCACCAAAAGCCATCTACATGTTCAAACATCAAAATCCCAATGATATTCATAAGTGAGACTGAAAAATCTACCCTAAAGTTCATTTGGAAATAAAGACTGCAAAGAGCCAAGACAATACTCAGCAAAAAGAGCAATGCTGGAGGTATCACGATATCCGACTTCAAACTATACTACAGAACCATAGCAACAAAAACAGCATGGTACTGGCACAAAAACAGACATGAAGACCAGTGGAATAGAACAGAGAACCCAAATATGAATCTACACAGCTACATATATATGGAAATACCACAAGGAAACTCCCTGTATAGTTACCTTTACCTCAAACAAATGAAAATGTCATGTTTTTCTTTTTCTCTTCTGCAAAATTGGAGAACAGGAGGGTGGAAAAAGTCCTGCTCAGGGAGGAAGGTTGGCACCAGTGGGAGGGGGGAGGTGGTGGGGAAAGTGAGTAGGATGGTTAATACAATGCAAAAAATGTGTACACTTGGATGTAATTGTAGTAATGATATCTGTTGAAACCATTCCTTGAATCAGGGCAGGGGGCAATAAAGAGGAGCATGGAGGGGGTGAATTCAAGTATGAGAAAGTTGACACATTGTAAGAACATTTGCAAACGTCATAATGTACTCCACCCAGCACAATGATAAATGGAAAAACAGGGGGGTTAATTGTGACAATTCTATAGATGCCTGCACTGTACTTTGAAAAGGTTCACCCATTCTCACTCTGTATGTTCTCTTAACTCTTAACTCCTCTTTCATATCATTATGCTATACCCTCCAGTACCGTTTTCTTTTCCCCTGTCCTCTCCTCTAGTTCTCTCCTTTCTTCTCCCTCCTTCCTCTGAAGCAAGGGGAGATGGTAGGGCGAAAGGAGAGGATAAATGGGGGGTTGAATATGAATAGAATACTTTTTACACATGTATGAAAATAGAATAATGAAACCCATTAAAATTATTTTAAAAGTAATATTTTCATCATATGCCATAGTCATCTTATGTTATTTCTTTCTCTAAATAAAACACATCACCTCCCTGATTGTCTTTATATTACCTCATAATTTCCTCTTCTTTCACTCATTTTTTTTTCTAGAATGTGATCTTCCAAAGTTTCCTCTTTGGCCTATTGCCATCTAACTTCCTAACCTAATTCTTTCCTTCATCAGTTCTTTTATAGAGAATTTTGGTCATGGAGCTTGGTAAAAAATAAATATTATTGAATAAGAGCTTACTACCAATCTTCTATTTTCAAATTGTTTTTTGTTATGTAGGACAAAATCTGAGATAAGAGCCATATTTTATTGTTATATTGTATTTGTTATTTCTTATGTTCTGTTTGTTTCCATTTCCTCCCACATCTTTAGATCTTATCAAAAGGTCAAATATATTCATAAACAAATTAAAGAAAAACAAACAAATACATACATGTATACTATGTTTATTATATATATAAAATAAAATTTTTATAAAATCACATATAAACTGTTTCAGATTTTTTTTAATATGTGGAAAATACTTTCCCTTCCTATGAAATATTCAATCACATTTTCAATAGTTTCCTAGTACTGTATTACCTTTTAAAAATGAAAGCTTGACTTTTTGAAAGTTTTTCATCTTTTGAAACTCTGAGCTTTTATCTATAAAATAGAATTTGTGGGGGAGAGAAAGGCAACTAAGGCTGAGCTGTGATGGAGTGTCTATGAAAAAGAGTATGTTCTTGTCAGTGTAACTAATTCTACTGAGGACTAGAGGACAGTCACAATGTGAAACTATGTTTTACAACTCCAGGAATAAAAATCAGTGAAAGGAAAGGTGAAAATGATGAAAGTCAATGTGGTGACACTGTTAAAGATTTACCTCAATGTGCCTTTGTTGGTTAGAACTCACAGTGCTGCTTGCAAGAGGGGAAAAAAAAATTGACTCATTTTATTGCACTCATCTGTCATAGATAATACCCTGCACAAATGGGCGGGAGGAAGTGGTGAACTTACAATCAGTCTGTATACTCATACAATAGCAAGGCAGCATGGAAACCCAGCAGGCCTGGGAAATGAGTGGCTGCCATAGAGAGGACAGTGACACTTTACTGAGATCAGTGAGTGCAAAGCTCCAAAGACAGGGGAAGGCCAACTTGATCTTCCTTTGTGCACACACTGTAGGATGTGCTACCTGCACCTTCAGACTTGGTGGGGAGTCACAATCAATTGCCAGACAAATGCAATACATTCTGCCACCAATAGGCAGAGGTGAGCTTCTTGTAGCTCTTTGAAGGAGTCCGCAGAGAATACATTCTTCCTGTGATAGTGATGGATGAAGCCTGCCTCTGTCCAACCAAAAGGATATATTTCCAAAGCTGCTAAGATCAATGCCTGTGTGTCAGATGTAGCTGTTCCAAGCAAAATTTCTAGTAATTTGTGAGAAGATGAATATTTTTAGGCAGTACTGGTAACTTAGTTATTACAACAATAAAGGAACCAAAATGTTTTTCTTATAAATTTCCATTGTTTTATCATATTCTTGAGAATTTCTATCACCTAGAAAGCTATAAAAAATTTTTTACCCTTCCAAGTTCTGTACATTGCACAAGCTCCTTATAACATAAGATTATGATACGAATTTGGCTGTGGGGCAGTAATAGTGAAGTAAGATTGCATTTATCTGGTAAATGAAATAGTGCTTAGATTCTCAATCTTTGAAGATTTTCTTTCCCACTGAATGGATGATTTTGAGCCTATATTAGTGAGCTTGGCTAAGTCTATATAAAAACACTTTAAGTAACTTTTTTTTTAAGGACTTTCTTTTTTTTTTCTTTTATTATTCATATGTGCATACAAGGCTTGGGTCATTTCTCCCCCCTGCCCCCACCCCTCCCTTACCACCCACTCCGCCCCCTCCCTCTTCCCCCCACCCCCTCAATACCCAGCAGAAACTATTTTGCCCTTATTTCTAATTTTGTTGTAGAGAGAGTATAAGCAATAATAGGAAGGAACAAGGGTTTTTGCTGGTTGAGATAAGGATAGCTATACAGGGCATTGACTCACATTGATTTCCTGTGAGTGTGTGTTACCTTCTAGGTTAATTCTTTTTGATCTCACCTTTTCTCTAGCTCCTGGTCCCCTTTCCCTATTGGCCTCAGTTGCTTTTAAGGTATCTGCTTTAGTTTCTCTGCGTTAAGGGCAACAAATGCTAGCTAATTTTTTAGGTGTCTTACCTATCCTCACCCCTCCCTTGTGTGCTCTCGCTTTTATCATGTGCTCAAAGTCCAATCCCATTGTTGTGTTTGCCCTTGATCTAATGTCCCCATATGAGGGAGAACATACGATTTTTGGTCTTTTGGGCCAGGCTAACCTCACTCAGAATGATGTTCTCCAATTCCATCCATTTACCAGCGAATGATAACATTTCGTTCTTCTTCATGGCTACATAAAATTCCATTGTGTATAGATACCACATTTTCTTGATCTATTCGTCAGTGGTGGGGCATCTTGGCTGTTTCCATAACTTGGCTATTGTGAATAGTGACACAATAAACATGGGTGTGCAGGTGCCTCTGGAGTAACCTGTGTCACAGTCTTTTGGGTATATCCCCAAGAGTGGTATTGCTGGATCAAATGGTAGATCAATGTCTAGCTTTTTAAGTAGCCTCCAAATTTTTTTCCAGAGTGGTTGTACTAGTTTACATTCCCACCAACAGTGTAAGAGGGTTCCTTTTTCACCGCATCCTCGCCAACACCTGTTGGAAAACACATTAAGTAACTTATAAGCATTATAAGCAAAGTTCTGGAGGCTGAGACCAAGACCAAGGCACCAGCAGATCTAGTGTCTGGTGAGGGGCTGTTTCTCTTAGGTAGTGACTTCTTGCTGTACCCTCCTAGGGCAGAAAGAGTGAATATGTCTGCTTGAGATTCTTTTATAAGGGCACTCATTTCACTTATGAAGGCTCTGTCCTCATGATCTAATCATCTCCTAAAGGCCCCACCTTTTAATACTACTGCATTGGAGATTAAATGTAGACCTGAAAATACTCAGGAGGGATGTCAGCATTCAGACATGACTCATGCTCATGTCACCTGGGCCTCCCCTCTAAGCTTCTGCATGCTCCACTTTGCACAATTCTCAGACCCTCAGACAATGTGATGTTCTCTGTATGGCCTCCATTGGTGGAGGTTCGGATTCCTTATAAATGCACAGAGCAAAAAGTGAATATCCAAAGTACTTTGCACGAAAGGAATGTCTACCCACTTGTAAAAAAATTGTTGTCATCTCCAACATAAAGGTTTCTTGCTCTCCTTCATGCCTTCCTGATAGATAGAGGCTCATTCCATCTCTTGGAGGCTGCTTCAATGAGGCTATGCATCCTCGCAGTGATGGCCTATTACCAGTGACACACCATAGCTAAGATGCTGCATCATAATTACTGATGAAGAGATTACCTGGCTTTTCCGAACTGCACACTATTATATTTTAAAAACCACTTCAATGTGCCAGCCTATATCCTACCAGTTACACTGACTAAATAGTTTTTGACCTTCTTGTAATATTAGGAGCAGCCAAAGGAGTGCCTGAATTTACATCACCCCAGACAAGGTGCCAAATCAGATTTAATTTTGTTCTTTTTGTTTTTGAAGAAAATGTTTAGAATTCTAAAAGGAAGTATTGGGGGAATGCTGTTGTCAGAGAAGCAGTGGAGGATGCATTTATTCAACCTGTCATCAAGATGGGGCTCCTCAGAGAGGCTGGCAAGGAGTCAAGTTTTTGATGGGGTTGTGTGGCTTTGTGGACAAGGATTAGAAAGCTATTCTGAGCATGAAGTAGAGCCATTCTTTGACAGGAATAAGAGAAAAGAAATAAAAAGGTGGTGAGGGTGAATGGTTTCTCTTTACCCCTTGGAACTCTCATTGTCCATCTGACAAATCATATCATCCCATTTTCCAAAGCTCTCCTCCAGGCTTAGGAAAACAACTGAAATCAACTGACGTTATTGTATCTGTCACACAATGAGTCTCTTCATCCCCCAGGTTGCATCTTATAGTTTATCAAAAGTTATTTTATTGTGAACCAACTGGTTGAATTGTATATACATTTTTTATTTTATGGACACATATTCCCATTTCTGAGTATACTATATGTTTAAGTACATGCACACATAGTCTCTGAGATAAGCAGGGCTTGTACACAGCACAAATTAAAGTTTTAGTTGTTTCTGATATATCCTGATAATGTGAGTTTAGGGCAAGTTATTTATTCTCTGTATTTCTCAATTTCTTTCTTTGTAAAATAAAGGTAAATAAGCATATGCTGAGAATGTTGTGTGGATTAAATAAACTGATGTTGTCACAGCCTTTATTTAGCACGGGTTTAACGCATTAGCTATCACTAGATGGTAAGTTTTACTGTTGTGTCTCTAGTCCACATGGCGATTCTCCTCTCAAAAGGATCTTGATTATAATCTATGCACGCACGAAACAAAATGAGGTTTATATTTTGAATACCAATTACCCGTGGCTTGAAAAACTTAAAATTTTTGTTTCTTATTTGAAAAGGGAGAAGGTCAGAATGTATAGTCTGAACACGTGAAAAAGAATACAGAAATTGTCTACAATCTGAGGAAATAAGTCCAAGAATAATCTGATATTTTACATTCCTTGCATTTCTGATGGTTTTTAAAATAATTTTATTATTACAAATCTGGAATGAGAACTGTGAGTAGTTAGTAGGTTACCTAATAAATAATAATATTCCTGTTTCAAGAAAGAGGGCTTTAGACAGTTACTTTGATCTGTGAATTGACTACATCCCTCTTTTTTTAGTATTTAAAGCATGTTTGTTGGGGAATAATTATTCATCTTTGTCCAATGTATTTTTTAATGTTGTGCTGGTTGGGGTACATTGTGGTATTTACAAAAGTTCTTACAATGTATCAAATATATCATAGTTGAATTCACCTTCTCCATCATTCCCCTTTAACCCCCCATTCCTGGAGTAGTTTCTATAGGTATCAGTTTTTCATTTACATACATGTGTACACAGTAGTTGCACTGTATTCATCCTCCTACACCCTTTCTCTACATCCTCCCCCTCCCTGTGGTACAACCCCCCATTCCTCTTTACACGGTGTACATGTTGGTGCACCATAAGATCTTATTCCCATATGCTTCAGGATCAGTCCTTGACCTGGAAAAAGTTATTGCTGCTTAGTGAAGTTTGAAATGGGAAGAATATTTGGACAATTTGGGCTTCATTACTACAAGTTTGGTTTGTTAAATCCCTAAGTATTGCTTTACAAGTCTTCAGATTAAAAATTAATTACCATAATTATTAACAAATATAAAAAGTCAAGAAAATAATGAAAGCCCATCTGTCTGTTTGACTTTGGCTATCAAAGCACAGTGGCAACAACTGAATGCTGCCATCTTTTATAGTGAATTTTGAAAGTCATTTACCATACATAATCACTAGTACTGCCTTTATTCAAAATATCTAAATTCCTTCTTAAAACAAGTGAAAGTTTCACTGATTCATGTCATGCATTCTTATCTTAAGATGAAACTGGTCATGTGGATAACAGAAATTCACTGGCAGTGGAATATTTGAGATGATTAATTATTTTCAATCCCTTCTTGGAGATACCTTGTGTGAAAGGACAAGGAGAAAACTTTCCAGTGGTTATTTCTATTGCTATTAATCTACTAGGACATTTTGACTGCACGTGTAGCATGGGCAAAAGAAATAAATAATTTTCTTAAGGTTAATTGCAATTGTATTTAAAACGGAAATTTCTTGACATAGAGTGATATGCTTTTCTTATCAACGACTGTTGTTTTCAAACATGTTTTATCTCTAGGTGTTGTACTTATACACTTATCATCCATAAAAAATATTTATTTTTTATGAATATTATAAAATTCATATTAAATATGAATATTTAATTTGTCCCCTTAAATAAAACTAAGTAATAAGTACCACAAAATGCATTTTAATCAGAGAAAAAATTAAAGATTCAAATTTGTTGTTAAATGGATTTTATGCTTATTCCCTAGTTATTTTGATCCTCTAAAAGAAATCTTCTGAATATTAAAAATATATAATTAATGAAAATGGAAAGTACTTGGCGAATTATATTGCATGAGATTAAAAAGCTTCCACACAGCAAAGGAAATAATTAGCAGAACCAAGAGATAGTCTACAGAATGGAAGAAAATCTTTGCCATATATAATTAAATAAGGGACTAATATCAAGAATATATAAAGAGGTACAAAAACTAAATGCAAAACAATAAACAATCCAATTGACAAGTGGACCAATGAATAGTACAGATAGTTCTCAAAAGAACAAGTGCAGTGGTTAATAAATGTATGAAGAAACATTTAAAATCCTTAGACATAAAGGAAATGCAAGTCAAAACGACATTGAAAATCATTCTTACCCTATTCAGAATAGCTATCATCAAGAAAATGAATAACAAATGTTGGCAAGGATGGAAGGAACACTTATACACTGTTGGTGGTAATGTAAATTAGTGTAGCCACTATGGAAATCAGTATAGAAGTTTCTCAAAAAACTAAAAAAAAAAAAGAACTACTTCATGATCCTGCAATAACACTCCTTGTTATGTATCTGAAGGAATGTGAGTCTTCACATAACACAGACACCTGCACACTCATATTTATCACAGCACTATTGACAACAGTCAAACTAGGGAATCAGTCTAGGTGCCCATCAACAGAAGAAAGGATAAAGACAGTGAGATAGATAGATAAATATATATAGCTCTAGATATTAGAATATTATTCAGCCATAAAGATGAATGAAATTATGTTGTTTGCAGGAAAATGGATAGAACTGGAGTTCATTGTGTTAAGTGAAATAACCCAGACTGAGAGACAAATATCACATGTTCTCTTTTATGTATGGAAATTAGGCCTTAAAAATAAATTCTATGCATATAAAGTGGGGACTATTTGGATGGAAACCAGTGGGAGGGTGGAGGATGAAAAGAGAACATGAAGGTGGGGTGATTATGATCCAAATACTTTATAAATATGTATGAAAATAGAATAGTGGAAACTGTTAAAATTGTTTAGAAAGTGGGGGTAAGATAAGAAAGAGTTAACAGAGGGATAAGAAAGAGTAACAGATTGATCAATGTACCTTATGTGTAGGTATGGAAATATCGTAATGAAGTCCCTTTGTAAAAATAATATACACTAATAAAAAAGGAAAGGGTAACTAATGTACATATCAGCAACAATTTACTAAATGGGAAAAAACTGAAACAGTTTCCTCAAAAGTCAGGAACAAGACAAGAGTGTACACTCTCTCCTCTCTTATTCAACATAGTCTTGGAATTCCTAGCCAGAGCAATAAGACAGGAAGAAGAAATAAAAAGAAAACAAGTAGAAGAGGAAGAAGTTAAGCTATTCCTATTTGCAGATGACACGATCTTATTCCTAAAAGACCCAAAAAACTCCATCAAAAAAACTCCTTCAGCAAAGTAAGGGATACAAAATCAATTTACAAAAATCAGTAATCTCTCTCTATATACCAACAAAGAAGAGACTAGAAAGAATATAGGAAAACAACTCCATTTACAATGTCTGCAAAAAATAAAATACCTAGGAATAAACTCAACAAAGCAAACAAAAGACCTCTTCAATGAAAACTCTAAGCCATTGAAGAAAGAAGTTGAAGAAGATTACAGAAGATAGAAAGATCTCCCATGCTACAGATTGGCAGAATTAATATTGTGAAAATGGCTATACTGCCAAAAAGTAGTCTACATGTTCAATGTAATCCCCTACAAAATTGCAATGACATTCATCATAGAGATTGAAAAACAAACCCTAAAGTTCATTTGGGTTCATTCACACAAAAGACCACAAGGAGTCAAGGCAATACTAAGCAAAATGAGCAATACCCAACTTCAAACTATACTAGAGTCACAGCAAAATAAACAAACAAACAGCATGGTACTGGCACAAAAAAAGACATTAAGACCAGTGGAAGAGAATAGAGGCCCCAGACATGAATCCACACAGCTGTGCCCATCTGATTTTTGACAAAGGTGCCAAAAACATGCAATGGAGAAAAGACAACCTCTTCAACAAATGTTGCTGGAAAAACTGGATATCTGCATGCAGAAAACTGAAATTAGTCCCATTTTTGTCAATCTGTGCAATTATTAACTCAAACTGGATGAAGGACCTTAGTATAAGTGAAACTTTGAAGCTAGTGCACAAAAGAGCAAGGAATATACTGAAAGCAATAGGCATAGGCAATGACTTCCTTAAATAGAAATTAACTGCCTCAGCAACTAAGAGAAAGGATTGACAAATGGGACTGCCTAAAATTAAAAAGCTTCTGCACAACAAAAGAAATGGTCACCAGATTGAAGAGGCAGTCCACAGAATGGCAGAAAAGTTTGCTAGCTATACATCTAACAAGGGATTATTAACCTGAATACATGGGGAGCTCAAAAAGCCTAAACTCCTCCAAAATCAATAACCTAGCAAAAAAATGGGTAAATGAATGAATAGAGCTTTTTCAAAGGAAGAAGTCCGAATGGCCAAAAAACACTTAAAGAAATGCTCGACATTCCTAGCCGTAAATGAATACAAATCAAAACCATGTTAAGATTCCACCTCACTCCTATTAGAATGGCTATCATCAAGAACACAAACAACAACAAATGTTGGTGAGGATGTGGGGGAAAAGGAACACTTATACACTATTGGTGGGAATGTAAATTCAAACAACCACTATGGAAAACATTTCGGAGGCTCTTCAAAAAAACTAAACATAGAACTGCCATATGATCCAGCAATACTACTCTTAGGGATGTGCCTATAGGAATGTAAGTCACTTTAAAATAAAGGCATCTGCACACCCATGTTTATTGCTCCATTATGCATAACAGCTAAGCTATGGAAACAGTCGAGATGACCCACTACTGATGAATGGCTTAGGAAAATGTGCTGTCTATATACAATGGAATTTTATTCAGCCATAAAAGAGAATGAAATTTTGTCATTCGTAGGTAAATGAATGGAACTGGAGAACATAATCTTAAATGAAGTAAACCAGATTCAGAAGGCCAAAGGCTGCGTGTTTTCTCTCATATATGGAATATAGTCCAAATACAGCAATATTATAAAAAACAGGTCAAACTAAGAGAGGTCATATATGAGAGAGGGAGGATAAAAAGAAGAAGTTATGAAGATGAATATGGTTAATGTGCTTTCTATATAGGAATGAATATAGAATTTTTAAACCTGTTGAAATCACCATAAGAAGGGGATTAAGGTAGAAAGGAGAAAAATATAAGGGATGAACCAATTTGGGTTATAATACATGGAAATGTTACAATAAAATACCCTGTATAGTTATCTTAAACAAACAAAAATGTCTTTTGTTTGTTTTTTCAAAAACAGAGAACAGGAAGGCAAAACAGGTCCTGTCTAAGGGGGTTGGTACCAGTTGGAGAGAAGAGGATATAAAGAAAGGGTGTATGCGGGTGAATGTGTTGGAAATATTATGTATTCATGTATGTAAATGGAAAAAAATAGACCTGTTGAAATGATTCCAGGAATGGGGATGTCATACTGTATCCTCGGAATAAGAACCCTATACAAAAATCAACTCTAAGTGGATCAAAGATCTTAATGTGAGATTTGAAACACTGAAACAACTGTAAGATAAAGTAGGGGAAACTCTGGAAGATACAGGCATAGGTGATTATCTTTTGAATAGGACTGCAATTGCCCACAAAGTAAGAGCAGGAATTGATAAATGAACTGTATCAAATTAAAAAGTTTCTATACATCAAAAGAAACAATTACCAGAATCAAGACACATCTCATAGAATAGGAGATCTTTACCAGCTATTCAACAGATAAAGGCTTAACATCCAGAATATACAAAGAGCTAAAAAAAAAAAAAAAGAAACACAGAACAAATAATCCAATTAATAAATGAGCAAATGAATTCCATAGATAGTTCTCAGAAGAAAAACTTTAAGTGAACTAATGTTCAACATCCCTGGCCACAAAGGAAATGCAAATCAACCACACTAGGATTCCATTTAACCCCAGTCGGAATAGCAATCATCAAGAAAACAAACAACAAATGCTAGCAAGGGTTTGGGGAAAAATGGAACCCTCATTCACTGCTGATGGGAATGAAATTTAGTGCAACAACTATGGAAATCAGTATGAAAGTTCCTACCAAACCAATAAACTTACCTTATGTCCCTGCCATACCACTTGGGCCTATGTCTGAAGGAGTGCAAATCCATGTATAAGAGAGATACCTGAGAGGATATAATGCTATGTATTGAAAGCTGTTGAAGGAAGAGATAAGGGAGAGCAAAGGAAGGGGTTGAACTGACCAAAGTAAAGTATACTCATACATTGAGAAACTCCTTTGAACATTGACTTAGGAATTAATAACAAAGACAGGACTGCAAAATTGGTATAATGAGGGGGTCCTTGTGGGAGGAGGGAGGGTAAATGAAGGAGATTAAGGTGAGGGAATATGGTTGATGGACTTCATATACGTATACAAAACGGAACAATGAAACCTCTTGCAATTGCTTCAAGTGTGGAGGGGAGGGGGTTGAGAGGGAGAGATGGTAGAGCAATCTAACAGATTTGCAAGATTAAAAATATTCTTAAAAATAAATAAAGAAAAAAGAGATAACTGTAAAAAAAAGAAGAAATCAGTTTACTGTTGATTTATATATATTTTAAATACTTTTTCTCAGATACAAATGAACCTTCACAATCAGGGTATGGAAAAAAGTATCATTGGTTATCAGTACTTAAAATTCTATTAGTTTTATTTTAAATGCTGACTTCATTTGAAAAATTGAATATTGATTGGTGTAACATAACACTTTCACATTGTGTGTAGGCTTTTTAAGTTGTAATTAATTTACCATGAATATTACTTATGCTGCCCTTTTGAAGATTAAGCGTACAGTCCTAAAGGACCAGAAGGTGGTGAATTAGTTACCTTGAGGGTTCCACAGCTGAAATGTAAACAGAGGCTAGATAAATTTTAAAAAATACAGTTTTTAATAAATTGCTGACTTTGCTACACATACAGGAATTTCTAAACTGAGAAAAAGTAGGTGCTGAAACCAGAGGAAACACCAGTAAGCAGGAAAGGGAAATGGAGCAGGGAGTTTAAAGAAAATTTAATTTGAGGCAAACGCCTTTGTCAGCACTGCCATCCAGGGACTATGCCTTAGGGCCCAGGGAGGTTTGGGACAGAACTTCAAACTCATGCCTTAATCAAACTATCATTAAAAGCAGCTACATGGTCCACACCAGGACTGACCCTTGATCTTGCAGAGTGTAAAACTTCTACAGAGGAAAAACTCTCTTATTTATACCTCAGAATTCTTGCAGATAAGATTCTGTAAGATAGGAGTCAACAGTGAAAAATCAATAAGCAGATATAGAAAGGAGTATTCATAAGTAAGCATGTATAATGAAGGAATCAATTTATTCAGAATCCAGAACTATCAGATATGAAATGTAGATCACTATGTGACATATTTAAAGAAATAAAATACAAAACACAAAGAGTCAAAGAAAAGAGGGGTTATGTGCATTCTGTGTCATAGGCTAGAGGGAAAAAAGAAAAAGAGACTATCAAAATTGTCAAAAAAATTTTTCAAACTGGAACTTTCAAAAAGAAAAAATAAAATATTTGAATCAAAGACTCCCTTCATGGACTAATAGCAAATTAGACAGAGTTATCAAGATAATTAGTGACCTGGTAGATAGAGAAAATAATACAGACAGAAGAACCAAGAGAGAGAAAATATGAGATCAGCCAAAAGATCACAAAGTTCAGAATAAGACAGTCCAAATTATACATAATTCCCTGTGTGGAGATTTGAAACACTGTCTGAGAAATAATGCCTACAATTTAAACATTGTGTAATTTCTATTTTAATTAATTTTAAGTGATACATAAAGACATAAGTTTTGCTTATTTATGGAATAGCAAGGGATGTTTTGATACATTTATATGTTATGGTTAAATCAGGGCAAACACACCCATCTCCTCAAACATTTGTCATTTTTTATGGTGAAAACATTTAAAATCCTTTCTTCTAGTTTATTGAAATGTACACTACATTACTTGTAGAGCTTATCAGAGACATGCATGGAAATTATCACATATACTAAGAAGGATGACTTAAAAAAATCAATACACTGAGGCAAAACTGACAACACAGAGAAGATCTTATGAAAATCAAGCCATTCAAGTCATCTGCAGAACAACAATGAACCTAGTACAGACATATCAAAAAAGCAGCATAGAGGCCAAGGACACTGTAATAATGTTGTCAAAATTATGATAGGAAATTGCCACCAAACCAGAACTGCATGAACACAGATTTTTCTCAGTTATGAGTTTGACATATAAACTTTTCCTAACTTTAAAAAGTGAAAAGATTTGTATTTTCAACAAACTTTCAGTAGGGAATTTCCAATGGCTGTACTCAGGAAGACTGAAAATGATATCAGAATTAACATGTAAGATACAAGAAGGAATCATGAGCAAAGAAATAGATAAATATAGGCAAATATAAGGAAATGTTGGGAAGGATAATGGTTTTGATTAACTTGGAAGTTAAATCTGAAGTAGAATTAAAATTATTAAGGATTCCTAAAAAATGTAAAGTTTCAATAGTTCTGTAATTCTCAAAGAAATACATTTATTAGATAAAAATTCTACCACACACACTAAAAAGTCCCAGGCTGCTTGAGTTTTACAAATGGGTTCTACCAAATTTTCAAAGAAAAGCAATAGTTTTAAATATCCTTTCCCCAAATATAGAAAGAACTCATCATCTATTTGTCTAAGATATAAAACAATAGAAGATTTTTTTCAAAAGAAAAAGGTCACACTCATTCATGAACATAGATTAAAATTTTTAAAAATTTTCTTTACAGGCTGAGTGTGTATAGTTCACTGGCAGAGTGCTTACCTAGCATTGTTGCCAAAGATATAGACTGGATCCCCAGAGACACAAAAAGTAAAATAGAAAAGAGAGCAAGAGAGAGAGAGAGAGAAGGAGAGACAGAGAAAGATAGAGAAAGAGAAAGGGAAAGATATGATAGATAGATAGATAGATAGATAGATAGATAGATAGATAGATAGATAGATAGATAGATAATAGATAGATAGACAGACAGATGGAGGAAAATTTCCTTGCAAATAAACCTCTGCAGTATGTTAAACTAAATTGTCTGTATACCAGAATGTTTTAGTGTCTGATAACATCTGTAAGTATAATCCATACAAGTTGACAACAGAAAATCAAATGGCCATCTTAATAAAGATAACACATTTAAAAAATTTGAACACCACTCATAGTAACAAAATATGTACAAAACATAAAAAATTGTTAATCTAACAAAAAGATCTCCAAAAAACCCATGGAAAATATCATTTTTAATGAAGAACTTACAAAAAATATTCTCTTACTGTTAAAAACAAGATGAAAGCATCCTTCATCATCACATGTACTTAGCATAGTAAAAGAAACCTTACTTCGACAGTGAAGTAAGACAAGGACAATACAGGACAAAGAACAAAAACAAGAAACTAGAAATAAACTTATTTCTTAACCATAAGTGATAGACTGCATGGTGACCTCAACTACGAATGTCATAGAGGATCATGGTCCCTTGAGATGGTAATGAAGTTGCAAGTTTCTCATCACCTAGGGACTCCACAGCACCCATGGCATCATAGAGCTGTGTATTACTGATATCTTGTGGTGCTACTGGTATAAACAAAGCCACTGCCCTGCAGGTCATCTGAAAGCACTGCACACACAGCTATGCATCGCACCTAACATCAAGCAATGATAATTAATGACTCTTGCTACGTGATGTATTTACTACACTACACTTTTTTTCCTTTCTACTTATTAAAAATTAACTGTAAAATAATCCCAGGCAAATCCTCAGGAACATCCAGAGAGAGACATTACCATCTAGGAGGTGACAGCTCATGTGTGTCCCACCCCTGGCAACCTTCAGTGGGACAAGATGTGGAAATGGAGGACAGTGAATTTGATGCTCCTGACCCTAATGAGTTTGAGTCTTAGTTTTTAACAAAAAAGTTTATAAATAAAAGAAACAAGACAGAATTTTTTAAATAGAAAAAAACCTTACAGAATATGACTACAAAGAAAAATATTTTGGTATGACTATACAAAGTATTAGTATTTTAAGCTAAATATTTCAAAGGAGTAAAAATTTTCAAAGCGTTAACATGAGTGTCAAGGTAAGAATGTTACAGAGAGCAAAGATTAATGCATTATTGAAGAAAGAATTTTTAAAATAATTTTAATGTAGCCTAAAGGTACCGTGTTTGTAAAGTCTTCAGAATCACATGGTGCTGCCACCGGCCTTCACACACACTCACCTTCACTCACAGACTGACCAGGAAGGATTCCTGTTCTTCAAGTCCATAGCAAGCGCCCTGTACATGGACACTATTTTCACATTTTACCCTGTGCATTTCTGTACCTTCTCTATCTTTAGACGTGCTCAGATCACAAGTATTTATATGTGCACAGTAGCCTACAATGTGTAGTACAGTACTATGTTGTGCAGGTTTGCAGCCTGGGAACAGAAGACTTTACCATAGATCCTAGGTGTGAGTAGCCAGGAGGAGAGAGCAGGTCCAGGAGAGGGGCAGGACAACTTAGATTCAGACTTGGAGTAAATAATGCCTTACTTTAAGAATAGAAAATTGACTAATAGAACATGGTCAGGAGTTTAGAAATAACTTATTATACAAATGGAAATGTAAAACCCAACTGATGTGATATTGGAAATCACCTTGGAAAAAGGGGGATAATCAAGAAATTGTGCTGAAGCATTGCTTTTCCAAGTTAAAAGATAAATTAAATTACATTTTTCTATTTCATTACACACAAAAATTAATCCCAGAACAACCGCAGACACAAATGTGAATGGCACCTGGTAGCACCTTTAGAATAATATGTAGAAAAACACAATTTGACCTTTTTGGAGGGTAGCATATTTTAGACAAGACAAAAAGGGTTAAACTAAAAAATATTGATAAATTTACCATATTAAAACCAACGACTTCTACTTATGAAGACACAGCAAATAAAAAGATCATTCTAATCACAAACTAAAAGAATAAAATTAGTAGTCTAATACATGAAGTACAATTCAATGAAGAAAGAAAATCTATTAGGTTAAAAAATAGCAAAAGGATTTATTAATGGCAAATAAACAAAAAGATGCTAAACCTCATTAATAATCAGACAGCTATAATTTAAAATGAAAAACATAATATACCCACTAACTAGATAAAGTGAAGTTTTGATAAGTATTGGTAAGTCTGCGAACAATATAAATTCTCATATAATCAGTAAATGTGCAAATTGGTTTAATAAATTTAGAAAGCTGTTTAATATAATCTAGTAAGTTGGGTCGTGTGCATACTCTGACACCCATAAGTCCCAGTTCCAAGAGTGTGATCTAGAAGTCACTGCTCCAGCAGACAGAAGTTACCTATGACCTTTATTGATAATATCCAAATTTCCACGAACTGCAGCTGGACGAATAGAGTGGGGTCATTATGAGCGATAGTATGCTTAAATCTTAATAGCATAGTGGTGAATGAAAAAAAGTTCCAGAAGCAGCTTTACTAAACTTTGTCAAAGGCAACCCTATTTAAACAATGTACATTTCATTACAATGAACACATGATGATTCTCTTTAAAATAAAAACAGAATGATGCACACACAGCTATTGATCACTCAGGATATGGGAGGACAGAATGGATGTAGAGCTTGACACAGAACTGAAGAGAAGCACCAGCAACCAGATGACAGATCGTCTGTACATGTTCATCCTGTTATATAAATTATTACATCATTGTGTAATGTTGTATAATAAAAGGAAACCATACAAAATAAACAGAGCCCCAACAAACCAAAGAAAAGCAAAAACTCAGATCTTTTTAGTAATATTGACAGTTGGAAATTTAAGAAAATTTCTGTGGAGACGTATATAAGCTAAGTGATAAGATAAAGACTGATAATTTTCTCTTATTTAGACTTTATTATAGGAATTACAATGATTCATTGATTTTTTTTTTTTTGTAGTACTGGAGTTTGAACTCAGGGCCTCACTTTTGCTAGTGAGAGCTCTGTCACTTGGTCAGTTACACCACCAGCCCCTTTTTGCTTTAGTTATTTTCCAGGTAGGATCTTTTCCTTTTTGCCTGGGCTGGCCTCAGATCACAATCCTCTTACCTATGCCTACCACAAAGCTGGGATTACAGAAATATATAGCCATGGCCCAACTTGTTCCTTGAGATAGAGTTTCTTTTTTAAAAAATAGCATAAATTAATTGTTCAAAAGGTTTTCATTGTGATAATTACATACATGCATATAATGTACTTTAGTAAAATTCACTCCATCTATATCACTCTTTCCTAACCCCCTTTCTCCTATTCCTCTTTTAACAGTTTTTAGTGGGCTTCATTATGCTATTTGCACACATACACAATGCACTTTAATCACTTTCCCTCCATCTCCCTTTACTCTCCTCTTCTCCCCTCCTTTTATCCCCCCAACAGTTCCCCTTTCACAATCTGTGATTGTCGTATGATTATCACTACTGCTATTGCTTAAGATTATGTTCCTCATTAACATTTTTGCTCAGTCCAGCCTTAAAATGCAATCCTTTTTCTGCCTCCCAAGTAGCTGGAATTACAGGTATGAGCCACTGCACCTGCCTCATTGATTTTAATATTTTTAAGACGACATGATCTTGCCACCAAATTCATTCACATGTTGTGAGCTATGAGACCCCACTAGTCTTAAGAGGGTGATGCACATATTTTAATAGGAAATGAAGTATTACAGGAAATCAGATTTAAGTAAATGTTGGGTTGTGAAAGAACAGCCTTTTACCTATTAACGAACATTTAAGGATTGCATAAAATGTTCTTATTATTACTAGTTGT
This sequence comes from Castor canadensis, assembly GCF_047511655.1. NCBI lineage: Eukaryota > Metazoa > Chordata > Mammalia > Rodentia > Castoridae > Castor > Castor canadensis. The sequence goes on along the minus strand of NC_133388.1, from coordinate 78,645,653 downwards.
TGGAATCTGGAAAGGCCCTAATTAAAAGACAAAGTTCTTAAAACTTTGGGTTATTTTAGAAGATATATGTAAATAGTCAAAGAAATAACTAAACCAATTGGCCATAAATTACAAAGAATCTGATAGCGCATTATCACACACAGCAAGAAAGCCACATTCTCTCAGGTCCCAAGAATGACTCTAGAAGAACAAATAAGTAATCTGATTTGCTGGAAATAAATACAGAGCCAGAGGTGCAAATATCAGGAAGTGTCTCCCAGCTGTGTTCTGTGCAGTTGCATTTTGTAAAAACTGATGTCTCTTTCTATAATGTAATTTTTAGGCTTTAGGAAAACTATCTTTTATTTTTTTATGAAAATGATCTCAAACAGAGCTTGTCTGTCTGATGAAAGGAGGCTGATGAAAGCTAGCATCCTTTACTTTAACTCCATCTTTACCCTACTTGAATTCTTTATTTTGTAGACAATCGTGTTCCATTGCACCCTCTTCCTCACCTTGTGAATGACTGACCTCTGGGTGAAGGAGTTATTCCATCTCCTCTAATCCACTCCAGTTAACAACTGTGGTCCCAGCTGGGTGCTGGTAGCTCATGCCTGTAATCCTAACTACTCAGGAGGCAGAGATCAGGAGAATCAGATTTTGAGCCCAGCATAAGCAAATAGTTTGCAAGACCCTATCTCAAAAATACCCATCAAAGAAAAGGGCTGGTGGAGTGGTACAAGTGGTAGAGAACCTGCCTAGCAAGTATGAGGCCCTGAATTCAAAACCCCAGAACCAACAAAACCAAAAAGGAATTGTGGTGTTTTTCATGTGCAAGGGTCTTTACTTTGTGAATGATGCATAATAAATGATGTCTTCTCTATATAAACACTGAGATTGGACTGGGGGGAGAATAAACCAGAGTATGGGAAATCTGGAAAAAAGGTCCTATTTTACCCTAGTACATAAAATGCTCTTTCATGAGAAGTTCTTTTGGGGCACATGATTTTTCAGAAGAGGGATAAGGTAAAGAACAAACACAATAGAAAAACAAAACCAATTAACACAGTGTAGATTCTATCTGAAGGCATGCCTCAGTACCACTGGGAGGATTAGTTTCAACTCATAGGCAGATACCCCATCCATGGATGTGGAAGTCTCTTATGTAGAATGCACAATATTTACAGGTCACCTATACATATATCTTCCAGAATATTTAAAATCTTCACTAGATTATTTCTAATACCTAATACAATGCAAATGCCACACAAACACTTGTTATTCTGTATTTAGAGAATAATATAAAAAAAAGTCTGTCCAGGCTTGTTCCAGATGCAATTTTCACTCAAATATTTTTTATTCCAGGTTGGCTAAATCTGAGAATGTGAAATTCTCAGATGTCAAGGTCTAACTATATTTTGAAATTTTTTTCAATGTGCCTTAATGGACATAATCTTATCTATGGGGGATTCTTCTCTGATACACTTTTGATAAAACATCAAAATGGATCTGTTTTGATGAAAGGGGTTGTTCTGAAATCAAATATTTAAATATCAAGTAACACATTCTTAATTTTTGGAGGAAGAAGGAACAATGAATGGTTACGGGAGTTTTATTGCCAAGAAAATAGAGTATAAGTCAGAGAAAGCATGGAAGAAGACGGATTTGGGAGACAGGAGGCAAGATGTGAAATTGAAGGCTCCTTCGTCTCCATATCGCGTGTAAAGGAAAACCAGAAAGAACAGCATCTCAGCAGACATCTGTACAAGGAGCTGTGTGTCAAATAGTGCAGAAATGTAACCATTATTCCTAAAAATTTTTAGACATTTTCTATTATCTGCCTGGCTATCATAATTTATTTTCCACAGGTTGTTCATCATCGATAAAAATTGTGTAGGATTTGTGAGGCAATCTTGAATTTCTACCCTCTAGGACATCTTTGTGTAGAACCAGAGGAAATCTACAGTAATTTTATTTTTTTCCACTCAACTTGGAGAAGAAAACTACTTGTTGACCCGTTATATTGAAGGGGCTTAGAACTGGATCACAATGGTTAGAGCTTTATTTTCATCTCTTGAACATTTAAAATTCTGGCATTTAATAGTTTAGATGATATACAATTAGTCTACAGTGTTTCAGAAAGGACTGTCAGGCAGTGCTGTTGCAAGAGGAGTGGGGGTGGGGGTAGAGAAGCATGTGTCCTGGTAGATGCAAGGAGGGGACTCTTACCTTTACTGCATCCTGGCGCACACTCTGTCAGAAGTGGCCCTCAGTATTTTGGACAAGGAAGCACACAAAAGGGTCTTGAGACTAGAAATCAAACATAATTGTTGCTGAAGTTTTGGGTTGGATTCCTACGCCAGGCACAAGGTCCTGTAATCATTGGAAAGCAGTCTGTTATCACGGATTTTCTCTAGTCTCTTGAACCAATATTCATAGAACCTCAAATAATTTGCCTCTGCAAAGTTAGACCACATAAGTGAATCACTAGTTGACTTCCTACTTTTACACAATAGTCAACTGGCTCTTTTTTACCATGTGAAGGGAATTTTAAAAATGAAAATCGACATAAAAACAATGTGAACAGAAGAATGGTAATGGAGTGAGTCATCTGAAGTTTCCTGGTTCTTACTATATTACCATTTTCTGAGAAAATGAGGGTTTGTGCTAAATATAGATTTATGCAGATTCTCTCATTTCAATTTGTTTGTTGTTTTGGTTTGTTCTTTTAATTTTTTTTTTTTTTTTTTTTTTTGGATACAGGGTCTTACCACACAGCACAGGCTGGCCTAGAACTCATTGCCTCAAGCCTCCCCAGTGCTGGGATTATAGGCACATACCACCATGCCTGATCAACTGGTTTTGTTTTATTTAGTTTTATTGAGACAGGGTCTTCCTATGTTGTCCAGGCTTGCCTTCAATTCACTATGAAGCCCAGACTGGATTTAAACTCAAAGTCATCTTGCCTTAGACTCCTGAGTGAGAAGCTAGGATTACAAATCTGCACCACTACATATAATCCCCAAAATTCTTTCTTACTTTCTCAACTCTTCTTCCAATCTTCTTGTCACCAAAATGGCATCCACACTACCCATCTTTTCCCTACTCTTTCCTTATTCCTACCTCCTAACTCCTCACTGATCAATTCACCAAATTCAATATTATTTGATACCTGCATGAGAAATTAGCATGATTTTCACTTAAATCCAGGGAAGTGTTCTTTGTTCTTAAAGGACTTCAAAGTAAATGGTTTGGTTTTAAACCCTTAAATATCAGAAAACTCTATTTTCCATCTTCTTGGCTCAGTATCAATATCATATTTTGTGAACTGATAAAGATGGTTGTTAAACATTAGCTGACTTCACACCAGAAAGTAAGTAAAGACTAGAAGTTTAAATCTGAAATTCAGCTCAAGATTTCATTTGAAAAATCTTCTAGTGGTATTAAATTCACCCTCTCTGGTGGTATTAAATTAATATTCTCTCTCTCTGTGTGTCTCTCTGTCTCTCTCTCTCTCTCTTTCTGGTCTCTGTCTCTCGCTCACTTTGTCTGTGGGGAGAAGGTGGTGGTTGGTCAAAGAGGAGTAGAAATATGATATAAGAAGAGACCTCGATTACAGCAAGATGGTGGGAATATGACAACAGAGCTGGCATTCCCTAATTCTGAATACTTGACCCAAGTTGCTAAGCAAACATTAAATTCTTTCTCAGGGAGCCCAGGGGAGCCCATCTTACTCTTCAGCACAGCTTTCTGTTCTACTCCCAAGTAGAATTTACGGGAAAACCTATTTATACTCCTGTACTCTCTAAAACTCCTAAGTGTGTAAATGAATATACTGGTGTTTTCTTCTGAAATTAAAATTTTTCCTTGTAGGCTTGCAATTCAAATGGGAACTTCTTTATTCAGAGCCTCCTGGGAATTTTATACATCTCATGAAAACTTAGGGAAGTAGTTATACTTTTACTTTTCTCCAAAACATCTGTTCCCACTAGTAGGTATCTTGCTTGCTGATTTATTCTTTATATTGAACTACCTAGGGAAACTCCAAATTTCACATGCAGACAGGCATAATACAGTCTTTAAATTTATTAAAAAGTGACATTTGCTAGAAATTGAAAAGGAAATGTAGGTAGATTATTATGGATTCTGTCATATCATGACGTAACATAATTAAAATCTTTATGTTAGATCTAATCCTAATCCTCACTCTAACTCAAACCCACCAAAAGTGTGATTATTCAATATGTATGTCAGCCATATGAGTCTAATTTATGCTGGTAAAAAAATGCATGGAGAAGCCACAAGGCACAGATGTCAACCTGCCTGGGTTGCATCCCAGTACAGTCACTCACTGTTGTGAGATGCAGGGCAGGTTACTTACTTAACATTTTGGTGCCTTGATTTGCTTAAATGTAAAAGGACATATCCTCCTAGTAGTACATATCTAATTTCTAAGAGCATTTTTAGTACTTGTTAGCTTGGTTCATATCAAGTGTTTAGAAGACAAATACATACAGGATGACTCTTGTAGCCATAAAACTAATTCTGAAATTAACCACATAATGCTACTCTTAGGTATAACACACACAGCCAGCAATGTGCACCATAGTCTGTATTTAGCCTCTTTTTTTACCCATTTTGGCTCCTAGGTTATTTATAACATTAAGAAGGTACCAATAGTAAATAATTAATGCTTCTTTAATATGGTGATGCTCTGACTCTTGGAACAGACCTCTTCAATGAACTGAAGCTATGTTTTAAATAACAGAAATCCAGGTAGTAACTTGTTTGTGTGTCACATTTTTCGATTCAAATATCTTTGATAATTGTAGTTGGGTAAGAGATTATTAAGAACTCATTAAGAAGTTTAATATAGAAAACTGATTTCAAGAAAAGAACATTGCATATACCAACTTTTAGTGAACGACATATGCCAATGCAGTAGTTGAAATGTCTACTCTATTTACTACTGCACATCACAAATTAAAAAACTGATGTTCAGAGAATGCTCCAGCTAATAAGAGACAAAGAGAAAGTATTAAAATCCAAATTTACTTACTCTGTCTTCTTTCTCTTCTATTAAAGCAATGTGGGACTAATAAAATGAAAGTCTAGCAAATACATCTCTTTGATTAATGCATTTTTCTACACGCCAATCTAATATTTGGGAAAAATAATACCTTGTTGAACTTAAGTGAAAATCATGCTAGTTTTGCATGGATTAGGGATCAGATAATATTGAGTATGATGAAATGGTCAGTAAGAAGTTGGGAGATTAGAAGACAGAAAGAAGGAAAGAGTAGGGAAAAGATTGGGTAGCATTGAACCCATTTTGATGACACAAAGATTGGAAGAAGAATTGGGAGAGTAAGAAAGATTTCTGGGAATCAGATACATACACTTGTAATCCCAGAACTTGGGAGACTGAGGCAGAACGATCATCAGGTTAAGTCAAGCTTGGGCTTCATAGTGAGTTGGAGGCAATCCTGGGCTACACAGGGAGATCCTGTCCTCCCTGTTCCCCACCCAAAAGAAAAGGAAAAAGAGAAAAAAACATTATGGTAGCAGGACATCTCTAGTAGAAAATCCAGGAGGACTCTTATACTGGGACAGAGTCAATGTTTTGTTAGCTTTTCTTTACTGTGACAAATACTTGAAACAATTTGAAAGGAGGAAAGATTTATTTGGGCTCACAGTTTCAGATATTTCAGTCCAAAATCAGATGGATTCATTACTTTAGGCCTAAGATGAGGCAGAGTGTCATGTGGCAGGAGCATGCAGCAGAGGATGCCCACCGCTTGGTGTCCAGGAAGCACAGCAACAGGAGGGGTCAGGCCCAGGGTATACCTTCCAAATGCATACCTTTTGTCACACCTTTGTCACACACTTCCTCCAATTAGGCCCCAATAGTCTGTGTAAATGCTCTCACATACACACCCAATGGTGTGTTTTATTAATCTGCTTGGAGTCTGTCAATCAAATTGACAATAGAGATTAATTATCACAAGTATTCTACAATTGTCCTGCATGAGGCTATGCTCAAGATTTCTAGAGTAGACCCAAAGTCAATGGGATATCCCACACACAGCATGCCCACATATAAAGCCTATTTTCAGGAGAAGAAATCAAAGTTTTGACATTATTATTTGAGAACCTCAAGTCCTTCCAAAGGAATAGATTTGCTTCTTTTCTTTTCTTGCCTTTTTAGGAAGAGGAAACCCAACATTAATCGTGGTTTATATTGGGAAAATTATCTAACATTGCCCTTCCCTGCCCTCCACGACCATCAGACTGAGCTTCCTGAAAGGAGCACAAGAAGTCTTAAGGTCACATTTCTGATGGGACACTGCAAGAAAAACTTTTCAATGGTTTTTAAGTCAGTATTCATAAAAGAAACAATAATACCTTAGTAATCTTTTCTGTGGTGCACCACCATCATTAAAAATAAGAGAATGGTTTTAGCAAATGACAATGAGTTGAGGGATAAGTGGTAAAAAACATCAGTGGCCTTAGCATTTAATTATGCAAAACCAGTACTAAATAATTAATGTGACTTTACTATGGCTATGCTCTGACTCTTGGAGCACAGCTGTCTGATGGACTGGAGAGAGAAGCAGTTATGTTTTAGCTAACAGAAACCGAGGTAGTACCTTGTTTGTGTGTCATATTTTTCAGTTGAAACATCTTTGGTATTCACAGTTGGGTTAGAACATGATACTAAGATTTCAACCAATGTTAAATGTCTCTGCATAAGCTAATTTGGTTTACAGTTGTGGAAATGAGACAAAACAGAAAGATCTCAAGACAAACCAACAGCTCATTCAGACCTTGGGAAACTGGCCTGTTAATAACACAATAATAATCTTTAAAAAGCAGAAGCCCTAGTTATTGGCTATAATCAGTCCTGTTTATTCTAAGCTACATTTATAGTATAAAGATGCAAGGAGAATTGGACAATTATCCAACTGATTTGATCAGTGTAGACAGCCAAACCAGCTAATTCAGCAGGGAGATAAAGCCTTGACTAGCTGCACTGATCAAATCAAGAAGATAACTGCCAGATCTCTCTTTCACTTTATGCCGAATAGATGCTGCCTTGGGGAATGGCTTAGATTCAAAGTCTCTAACTGTTTGAAGTCCCCCAAAAGTCTGTTAATTGGAACTCTTTGGGCGGTTAAAACTGCATAGCTTGAGTTGGTTGATAAATCAGGTTTTAGATACCATAAATTCAGCTACTTTAAAATGGAGAAAAACATATTCATAATAAAAATAACAATAGCCCCATTTTGCTATTTAAAAGGAAGTAAAGCGAACTTACAGTTGTGATTTTCAACTAATTTTTAATTTGTTGAGGCAGCCAAAAATATAGAAAAAGAATTGCAGTTCAGAATGGTCTTAGATGTGAATCCTGTAGGCACAGTGTCTGGTGACAATCCCATTGGTCAGCACCAAGTTCTGCCAGGGCTACCAGTTAACAGAACACTAAGCAATCATCTTGACATCATATTCTAATTTTCTCCCTGAAAAACTAATCTGGTACATTTTGGGGGACATATCTAATTTTTTCCCAAAAAAATCTCTTTTATAAAATAATGAGAAGGAAAAATGAACAAACAGTTCTGGGTAGATCACTACAAAGTTAAAGAAAGGTGCTCAGGGTTAATGAAGGTAACAGAATCTAGTACAAGTAGGGCTATACGTTGTGGTTTATTATCAAAAATAGTATATTAGTGCAAAACATAGAACCTGTTCAACATTAAACTTTTGTATAGATGTGGATGGTTACACATACACAAACACACATAGACACACAGCTTGTTGTACTGTGTTTTATGTCCTGAGTTCCTTCAACCTGAGATATATTACTGCCACCAAAAAAACACACAACTATAATAGCCCTTCGAGTAAACTCTAAAAATCTCCATGCCCGTAAGATTCTTGAGACAGAGAATGGGTACTTTTGAATAATCTTTCCTGGATGATTGCCAATGGAGGTGGTTTCCACAAGGAAACTTTAACCACACCATTCCATATCACTTCTCTAAAGGTTCCATCAGATCTTTGATGCCCAGAAAATATCAAGGTCACTTCTTCAACCAACTCCCATAAAGCAGTCAAATATACCAACTGAGTCTTTATTCATTTGCAGCCTGGCTGATAATCATCCAGGGTTATGGGATTACATCAACTTCATCTAGAACGTGGAAGTCATTAGAGGTCTTTCCAGAGTTTTACAGTTAAAAGAGAAGCAAGCTGACCTGAGAAGTTCAACAAAGGAAAGGAAGGAAGGAAGGAAAAAAGGAAAGGAAAAGTGGGGAGGTGGCCCAAGCAATGTATGCACATGTAAGTAAATGTAAAAATGATACAATGAAAGAAAAAAAAGAAAGGAGAGAGGAAAGGACACTGAAAGAAAGGAAATCAAAAAAAAAGGAAGGAAAATCTTTAGAGAAGACTCATATCCCCAAAAGTAAGATTAATCATGTATCTCACCAACTGTTTTATTAACACTGGTATTTATTAAAACCCAGCATTGTTTTAAGCAGATGAAAGATACAAAAAACCCTTCATCTTATAACTGCCTATATATAGAACTCAATAACTAAACATTTTAACACAGCTCCAGCTTAATGATTATTATTACCATTACCATTTCTTTAAAAAAATTTAATATTTGATTTTAATTCATTGCAGTTATGATTCTTATCAATGCATAAATTGTCCCATCTTTAGCAAGTAGCAACTTCCTTAGATTCACCTCTTTTTTTTTCTTTGTTTGGCAGGACTAGGGTTTGAACATGGGGCTTGGTGCTGGTGAAGCAAAAGCTCTACCACTTGATCTATGCCTCCAGCTCTTTTTGCTCTGGTTATTTCATCGATAGGGTCTCACTTTTTGCCCAGGATGAACTGGAACCATAGTCTTCCTGGTTTCAATCTCCAATGCAAGTTGGGATGACAGGTATAAGCCACATCACCTAATTATTAGTTGAGATGGGGTCTCACTAACTTTTTGCCTAGCTGGCCTTAAACAGTGATCCTCCAGATTTCAGCCTCCCAAGTAGCTAAGATTACAGACATGAACCGCTGGTGTCCAGCTAATTTTTTTTTTTTTGCTATAGTTAATTTCCAGTTAGGGTCTTGCTTTTGCACAGGCTGATCTTGGACCATGATCTTTCTTCCCAGGAGGAAGGATTTAGCATAGCTTACATCACAGGTGTGTGCCACCATGCTCAGTTTGTTGATTGTGTAAGAGTCATACTAACTTTTTGCCCTGACTGGCCCCAAGCTGTGATCCTCCCAATCTCCTCTTTCCGAGTAGCTGAGATTACAGATGTAAGCCACAGAGACTGGCCCCATTACCATTTCTTAAATGAGAAACTGGTGGCTCAGGGAAATTAAATGACTTCAACAAAATTAAATTTTTAAGAAATGCACCCTAACTTTAAGGAATCCTCACAAAGAATTAATTAGTAGTGCAACTAGTAAAACTATGCCATCAGGAAAATTGCCACAGTACATAATCTGTGTGGAGTTAACAACAAAATTTTAGAGGCAGACAAGCTCAAGCAATATTTTATGTGAAAAGTGAAATGGCTGGGAATTGGATAAGTAGAGAAATGGTAGGGAACATTTCAGTTAGGGAAATACTGTGAGCAGAAGTGCTGATTGCTTCAGAACTGATAATGTTAAAGACGATTTACAAAAGGTTTCTGGGAGCAGACTGTAAAAGGAATAATGGGTTAAAGAGTTTTCCTGTCACTATCTAAGTGAGGGAGAGGCATTAAGACTTTGGGTAGGGAATGTACTGAAGAAAATGGAGTTTGGGGAAAGCCAATTTGTCATCAGTCTCTAACATGTACTAAAGAAGAAAGAGATTAGAGGCAGAGATGTTTGTTAAGAGACCACTGAGCTATGTTGCCTCCAAGACGGAAATTGCCTTGTAGACTTCCTCAAGCAGGGATGGGGAGGGTGTCAGAAAGTATAATTGAAAGTGTGTAACAGCAGAATTGTAAAGCAAGGAGTCCACTGGATGAGAATATTCCTCCTATGACATAGTAGTTTGTATAAGAAATATGAGATTCATAGAGACCCCAAGAATTCTTAGGAATTATGAGTGAAAGTGGCACCCATCATTAAAGGTTATGGAAGAGCTGATGGATGAGAACAGAATAAAAACTCAAAACACAGAACAGCCTAAATGGTGACTGAGAAAGGTGGAACAAGAGCTTAAATGCAAACTCCACAGAGCGGGGTGATCCTACACAAGAGAAGACTTAAACACAAAGAAAGGAGAGGATGTGCGAGCCACGGAAATGCTGTCCAACACACAGCACTGTTGGAAGATGGAGTGGGCTCACAAGGGAAATCTCGGGAATTTCATCAGTCAGGATGTTTAAGGTGAGTTTGAACAAAGCAGTAAGCCGTCTGCTGACAGAGGAGTTCCACATCTGCATGAGAAGGACAGGGTGGTCAAGGGAGTCATTTCTACTTCTAATATGTGACTCTACACTAAGCTAAGTAAAAAAAACAAAATGATACTTGCCTTGAGGCAGCATTTTTTACATCTACCAGACAGTTGAGTGCTCTCAGAAACATATAACCCTTTTCTTAATCCCCTCAGATACTAATTAAAATTTTATCACCCTTTCAAAGCCTGAAACACCTTCTTTATCCTTTTACCATTGACCTTGCCACCTTACCAGACAAAGTAAGTTTCTCTCTCTTTTTTTCTTTCTCTCTCTCTCTCTCTCAATCCTTTCCCCCCATCTATCTGTATCTTTCTCCTTCCTCCTGTGGCAGGCTTTACCATGCTTATGGAACCCAGAATTTTCAAGGTTAGATAGTCTTGTGATTGAAAAAGAGAACAAGCTCTGCATCTTATTAAGTAATCATAATTGGTATAAGCTAGGGTCGTTTAAATACTTCTTGTGAGAGATAGGTTGGAAACAGATATATGTCATAATTCTAAAAGCAGACATTAACAGAAATCTATCAGGAAGTTCCTGGAAAATTTTCTCTTCCTTCTTCAAAGAAATACAGCTCTCATTCAAATAGTAGCAGGGTCATCAAAATCTAATCTTTTCAGACAATATCTAATGTGGCATTTTTGTGGTTTGGGCTCTCTTTTCCAAGTCCTATCTGAATATTGCTTGTTATCATTACCTATTTTCCCTATGGCTTATCACAGCATCCTTCATGACACCTTCCTTCTGTGTTTACCCTCTCTTCATGTTATTTATCAGATTCCATCTTTCTCACCCCTCCTTTCTCACTTTACATGTTCTCTTAAGGTGATCATGTATATTTTCCTGGCTTCTATAGTGATTGAATTATCACCACTTCTTTCTTAATCTCTAGATCCATTTGCCTGCTGTTTATGAGGCATTTCAATGTGGATTTCATGAAAGTAGTCACTTTGTCTAAATAAATGCTCAGATTAGATCTTCTTATGGGCATCTCTAGAACAATGACATGATACTCATGAAGTGGGATCTCTAGATTATTTTAGATTGCTCCCTGTCTCTCAAATTCCTGCTTCTAATCAGTCAAAAATGTTATAAATTCAGGATCATGTTTATTGAATTTCTCTTTGTTTTGTTATTCATGCTGTTCTACTTATTTGAGATCTTTATTTTCAACGTTAAAAGGTATACCATAAAGTAATAGGATTATACAAGGCTCTATCTGAAAAATAACTTAAAACAAAAGAGGGCGGTGGGCATGGTTCATGTGGTGAGCACCTACCTAGCAAGTGAGAGACCCTGAGTTCAAACCCCAGTAACTCCAAAAAAAAAAAAATTATAGGGTTAAACTCTTCAAGGTAATGTTCCTGTTTCTGAGACACAATCCTATAGAAGTCTAATAGAATTATGTAACACTTGTGTCACCAGGGTTGTACTAATCTCATTCACAATCAAGAACAACTGCTCTTTTTACCTCTAGAGCCAGAAATCGTCAGTGTGGTAAAACAAGGATTTTTCATTTGATAGCCCTTTCTTCACAGAGCACTCTGAAATGATCGCAGCAACAATTTTTACTATGTCATTCCACAATTAATCAAGATTAGGAGGCATATGTTAACTAACAGATGTTTTCTGTGAATAAAGCAATAAAGCATTTTTATTGATATAACAACATCCTCCCTTCCTGCTGGTGTACCTCTTCTACATCACAAGAACTGAATAATCTTTAATGATATAAAAATATACTCTCATGAATAAACAGAAGAGTCATTGAGCACATCTTCCTTGTGTAGGTCATATGCATATGTCAGAAAATAATTCCTACTCTGAACGTCTGTGGTTTCATCTACCAATAAATTCACAGGCTTGGAAACATAGCCTATTTTATGTAGATTGTCCAAGTAACATTTAAACCAAAACCCAATGAGAAGAAGAAAAGAATTATAGGTAGAATGGACAAATAAACGTCCTGAAGTAGATGTGATCTAGTTTAAAAAAAAAAAGGAAGAAGGTCAGTGGGGCCACATAATATATCATGGTGAAGGATAGGATAAAGTGTTGTGGGGGAGGGAAGGCAGGGAACTCTTTTAGGGTACTTTTTCCAAAGTAAGTGTATGATATTTCAAAGTAAGTGTGTAATAGGGATGCTGAGTGGTACAATTTTCAATTTAAAATAGCATTCTAGCTGCTTTGGAGAACTGACTGTAAGAGGGCAGCAGATAGACAAGAAATTATGACCTACAGGATGGATTAGGAGAGTTTAGATTGAGATTAAAATAGTAGAGGCAGTGACAAATAATTGGATTTAGAATATATAATTTGAGCCACATTTGATAAATTGCATGGAGTTTAGGGAAAAGGAGAAAGACTAATCCAGGATATTTCCTAATTCTTAACCTCAGCATTGAAATTTAAGTTGAATAGCTCACACACAAAAAAACCTCAGTGTGAGTGTTTGAACTCTACCCCACAATTTTCTCTTCCAAACCAGCTCCCCCCATTTGCACTCCCCTCTGAGGAGTTGGTAATTGACAGATCTTTTTACTCACATTAGAAACTTGATGTGCATCCTTGATACATTTATTATCCCTGACATTTCTGTTGCCATTAGCCTTCACATTGTAATCAGTTACCAACTCCTGTCAATCCAGCTTCCAAAATACCTTGAACATGTCACTTCTCACATTTCTACTAAAAGCACCCTGGTCTTAATTATGAGTATCTCTTTTCTGGATATTTTCAATAATTAATTTACCTTTATCTGCTCTTCATCTGCATGTGTTCATTAAGTGATACCCAGAATGTCTTGTTTAAAAACAAATTTTGAAATCTTTCAGTCCACATCCATTTGTTCTTACGATGAGATCTAAATAATCTTTTACATAATCTTCAGAGTTTTAGAGGCTCTAGCTCCTGTCTAGTACTCTTTAAGGTACTGTTCACATTTTAAGTCACAATCCAGCACTACCTCATGCATTGCTCTTTCTGAGACCCAATGGTACAGTAATGTGGATCTTATTTCAGTGCTCAAAAGTTCTACCCGCTCCCCACCTCATGTCATTTGCATATGGAGATCCATTTGCCTGCTTTACATTTCATTATTCATGTTTCCCCACAAGATTCCAGAATAAATATTATTTCTACACAAAGAAACTGCTATCATGCATTCTCAGAGCACTCCATACTCTTCCTTTATCACACTATAAAAAATGGCAATTACCTTTGTGAATATCTGTTGAGTACCAATGTGTTTTCCAAAACAGAATCCCTAAGTCCTCTGAGGACTTAGAGGTTCACTTCTGTATTCAGATATTTATTTTCTTGTCTTCTTCTCTATTAACTGTTTCTATTAAGTGCATGACAGTACCAGCTCTTACATAAAATGAAAGTCATAGAATATTTTTAACCAGGGAATAATATGATCCAATTTGTATATTAGAAACACAATTCTCCAATTGCTCTGTGGAGAATGGCAAGGCAAAATAGAGGAAATGTTGCAATGAGGAAATATGATATAAGTGAAGAAGTAGGGAAGAAGGAGCCTGAGATGGATACAAGCACAGACACGTGTGTACAGAGGAGTGAAGAAAAGGCATAGGGAACTGGGAAGACCACTGGTTATGTGAGATTTTCTCATGATGATCTTATTTTACCACTAAAATCTTTCCATAAAGGAAAGTAGAGAAATGAGAAGTAGTTCAAAGGGAATGTGGTATTTAAGGGAGTTTATAAACATAAAAAATGTCAGATAGCGTTTTCTTATTGTTTTAGTAATAATCTTTATATAAAGAAACAGGAGCTAAAAAAAGACAACTTAAAAAAAAATTCCCTAAAGTAGGTGAGACAGGATGGACCCAGGACACAAGTAGGGAAACAGATTTTTAACAGTGGGTGGAAAAAACTCTAATGACACCAGAGAAAAAGAGGTGGTTGCAAATGAAAGTTGAATTTGTTGATAGAAAATTCATTTGCATTTTTTGGCTTCTAATTTCTTAATTAAATATTTCTCACCTGCTGAGATTGTGAAGGGAAAGAGTATGGGAGTTTTAATGAAAAATACAAACTGAATACTAATAGTAAAACAATAAAACTACAAGAAAAGCATATTTGGAATTTCAGGCAGTGACTAAAATTATGTAAATGAATTTAGAGTAAAACTTGTCAGTAGATAATTGTTTTTCAACACAATTTTGCTGTACAGGTGCAAGTATAGAGAGTTAGAAGGTGAGCACAAAAGGGAAAGAGAACAACAGAGTTAAAAGTATCCATAAAAATGTATTTATAGTAGTAGTCATAGATGAGAAATGAAAGGAGAAAGACTGTGTAGGATCAATAGACTGGAAGTATTGGTGAGAACAAGGATTATTGCAGTGACAGAGATTGAGCAAGTGAGCAGGAATCTGAAAGTTGGGAGTATCAAAATTAGATATTTGGTATTAATATTGAAATGTCGGTTGGTTCTTCTTTTCATGATGACATGATATATGACAGGAAGTGGATGTTTGAGGTGCAGTGGTTGAAAGCTAAATTGAAACATGCAGAAGGCAAGATATTGGATAGATTACCCACTTGTAGTTTGCCATTATAAGACCAATGGAAAGAATTAGTAGCATAAGACTGACTGTAAACCTGGATCATAAGTTTCACATAAATATGGAAGCATTCCAAGTCTGACATAGCAAAAAGGACAGAAGGAAAAGAATATGGCCAGGTGGCATGCATGTCGAAGAAACAAGCAGGCTTATTTTCTTTTGTTGTTATCTTGTTTTGCTGGAGTGTAGCGAGGTAATGATTTGGAATGAAATAGCACCAACAAGTGAGCAAAATAGACATGGAGCCATTAGCTTATAAACTAGTGAGGGAGAAAAATATCAACCAAATAAATAAACATCTCTGACAAGTGCTCTAGAGAAACAGACTACTTTGATTGCAAGAATATTAGGGATCAAGCAGTAGATGAGGGGAAGCCCTGAGAAGATGATATTTGAACAGGGATCCAAAAGATAAGTGGAAGATAATGAGGGAAATAATTGTTGAGGAGAAGGGTGAGAACACAGAAATGAAGTTTTTAGAGTAGGCAAGGCAGGCAAACTAAAGGTCATGTGAATGAAGGGAGGTTTTTATACAATCAAGGTTGTTCCATATGAGTGTGTTGTATGGATGGAGTCATCAGATGGATGAAGTTCTTGTCACTGATTATTTATCTGAACTGTTAAGAGTTAAAAAGAGTAATCCAGGTGCCAACATCCTCAGTAAGTTTGGATAAGTTAGTGTGAAATTAAAGCAGAAAGAAGGCACAATGTAAGTGCTTTGTTTGAGGGTTAAGGGATATAGTCTGAATAGTTTTGTGAGGCTAACTAGAATGTGAAATCTCTAGCAGAGTATACAGCATATTAATATTTATTCGTACTAATAGTTATTAGATATATTTTTATTATTTACAGATTATTATATTCAGCAGTTTAATAAATATAAAACTACTACATTTGTGTATATATGGAGAAAGACAGCAGCATTAAAAATAATGTCTAGCATGTAGGTAGTGATTTTCAAGAACATAAGTAAAGTTACAGAAGCAGAGCTACTATTGCAACAAGGATGAGTGAAACACATAGTAATTGGGAGGAGAGCTCTTAATAGTGCCCTTCTGAAAGGCATGTTCCTGAGAGACTCATCAGCCAGTAAGTAGTATCATTTCCCAGTCAAGAACTATAAAGTACATAGAAGGTTTGCACAAAGTCATCAAACAACTCAAGAGCAAAAACAAGACCAGAGACCCTGGTCATTGATGTCTACTGTACTGCATATGCTCTCTACCATAGTGTTCCTCTTATTTTGGATATTATTTCTCTGTTATTCCTTATCTGAGTAGTTGAAATTGTTGTTCCTGGGTGCATAAACCTAGCAAACACTGCAAAACCCAGTGTGTTGTGAGTTGAGCAAAAGCTGGCTAGGCTACAACCTGGGAGACAAATAGCACTCAAGTCACATTTCTGATGTGCTGAACCATGACACATTCCTCAGGGCTGGATCCCCTAACTATGCTTCTCAAAATTTCAGAGTCACTGTGTGTTGAAGTAGCCATGGCTACAAGTCCTTGCCCTTCACCTGAACTCCTAGAAACCTGAGCTCAGTGAGGCAGCCATGATTCACAGGATTGGTAGGAGAAGGGAGAGTTAGTGTGTGAGGTAGACTCTCCCTCTTATTTGAAGCTTACTTAAGGCTGAGAGTATAAACTCCTTCTGTCTGTAATACCCTTAGCTTTATCACAATGAGTATAGCACTTTAGGGGGTAACCCATGGATAGAGTGAGAATTGACTCTAAAATGTGAAGTAATGAACTACACCAGCTGCTGTGCTCTAAATAAGAGATTCCTAGCCCAGGTGAGGGGATGGGAAAACTAGTACAGCCTCTCTGTAAGTGAATTCTTTGCCAGGCAGCTTGCCTGCTACCTTAGAAGTAAAATTCTATTATACCTATGAAACCCCACAGTGAGGGGGAGAGTCAGAAAACCATCACAAAGCAACTTGGGAAAATTCCTGGGATGTGAGCCACTAGGCAGAGCTTTCAGGAGCAACAATTATACCATCTGCTGACTCCCTTAAAACCACTAAAAAAAGTGCAGGTCATGACATAAACCCTGGGCAGTGTACCCATGCTCTCTTGGGCAGTCCCTAAGGGCCGATCAGAGTAACAGAGCCATGCACCACGGAGAGCTTTTCAGTCCAGCTAATGGGACATATAGATTGGAAAACAAAAACTGTTTTGGGAAGACCCAACCAGAAGATGTGAGAAATCTGTTGTGGATTCTACTGAGTTTATAAGACAATCCCTAAACAGTAATGAGCAGGGGAGATTTGAGTCAGTAGAAGAGTAGAAAAGTAAAATTACTATTATAGACACTCTGGGAGCCCTGACTATATTAATGGAAATTCATTTTAAAGGTTGCTAAATTATTTACATAGTTGTGGAACTTCTAAACTTGCCTATCCTCCAAAAAGCATTTCCTCACAAGGATTTTCTGAGGAGCAGAGGGGTGGTAAGCAAAGAAAATGAGGTCAAAGCTTCTGTCTGTTCACTGGCTACCAACTGTTCATCCATACACTTAGAAGGTAGGATAAGGACACATTCTGAGAAGGGGACACAAGGAACCAGGCTAATAAATGTCACCCAATTTCTCCTATGCCTTACCTTTAAGTGTGTAATATTCTGGAGCACAGAAAGCTGAGGCATACTGGAACTGAGTCATAGAAATCAGACCTTTGATGCAGGGAAAGGAGCAGAGGAGTGGCCACGCAGAAGCACAGGAGAAAAGGAACAGAAGCTTCTCAAAGAAATTGTAATTCTACAGAAATACTTTTCTGGAGCAGAATTCATTTAATCTCAAAGTTTGCAATGAAGGTAGGAAAGTATTCCTTGTTTCTGTCCTCCTTAACTAGATTGTCCTCTCAAGGTTCTCTCAAGGGTATTATTAGTCTCTTTTTTTCTATCTCAATGTTAAAGCTGATATGTTAATAACTTGTCCATGTGTTGAGACAGTCAGGAACGACCATGGGGACAAATGGCAGACAAGCTCATGAACCTTTATATATCACTTGTAACTCACAGAAAGTATGATATGTGTCTTTTCAATGTATGGTATGTGTTCTTCCTAGTTTCAACAATGTATGGTGTGTATCTTTCTCAACCATCCTACCAATCCCAGAGATCTCATTTATTGGGTGTGTTGTAATGACTAGTGTGGTGCCATAATGTCTTCAAGGATAAACTGACCACTGATCCACATCTTATATGAGAAATAAACTTATTCTTTTAAGAAATACCATATTCATGACTAATAAAAAATTACAAAACCTTAGTTCAGTCCAGCAATCCAATAAAAAATCCTGTTCTTTCCTTTAACTGAGGGGCTAACCTGATCTCTCTCTATCAGTATTATTCCTCCTGTCTTTGAAGTAACCCCTCCCACCAGTTAAAGCTTTGCCCGTGTGTTCACTCTTTGGCTTATTTTCACTGCCCAGCATCAGTGTTACGACTAAGTTTCAGAATAAAAAGCCAAGTTGTCAACAACTTTTACCCATTTCCTATTTCAGATTATAACTCAGTTGTCTACTTCACAATGAACTTATTATCTGCAGATATTCTTTCCTTTATCTTTTCCAGTACCCTCTTTGAGCCATATGACTTTCTAAAACTCCTGGCGATTAAACAGTTCAAGGGCTGTGGATGTGGCTGAGTAGTAGAGTACTTGCCTATCATGCTTGACTGTGATGGCTAATCTTTATCATCGACTTGGTTGGATGGAGAAGAGCCTAGGAGACTAATTCAGAACACCTTGGGATGAGTCTGTGGTGACTTTTCCAGAAAGTATTAGATCAGAAGGCTCTGACATAATAAATGGATGGATCGCTCGATGGATTCTTACTATGATAGCATTATAGGAAGGGAGTGAAAAGGAGGGGGTAGAACCTAGGTGGAGGAAGTGAATCACACTGAGCGTGTCCTTGTAGGCTGTGTCTTGCCCTGGCCCCTTCCTATATTTCATTTCTGTGCTTCCTGACTGCCATGAGGTGAGCAGCCTACTCCTCCACACACATAAACCTCCATAATGTTCTGCCTCACAAGGAGCCCAGAAACTCAGATCCAAGTAACCATGGACTGAATCCTCTGAAAGAATGAGCTAAAATAAATAATTCCTACTTTTAAGTTTTCTTTGAGATATTTGGCCACAGTGACAAAAATGTCTGAATAATGTTGGTGAGACACTCGGTTCAATCCTCAGCATCATTGTACCCCACAGATCTTAATTTAGCTGGGCATGGTCATTCATGCCTGTAATCCCAGAATTTAGAAGGTAGAGGCAGGGAGATCATGAGGACAGCCTGGGCTACATAGAGGAGACCCTGTCTAAAAAAATACAAGAAATTTTGTCTACCAATTACATTGTCCAAATGATGACACAAGTTTACCTAGATTTCATGAAGAAGTACCCTGAACTTTATTTTGTGATGAATTCAGTCATCAGTCATCTTTCTGGACTCAGTTCTGACTCCATAACGTCTGTAGTATATGTCCTTTCTACCATAGTTATTCCTGGGTTATAGCTGAAGTCTATAGCTGTTTTGTTTTCTATTGTCAATAGTTAGCCATTTAATTTATACCACAGTATAATACTTCTTAGATACATTATGTTGTTGGAGGATGTATCACTTTCCATTTCTAGTTTTACAAAGCCATCATAACATTCTTCTACCAGGCTGAGATTTTTCAAGTCGGGTAATTCATTGTATGTTGACTACAGTGTAATGATGCTTTAAAAAAAATAACACTAAGAGGGTAACTTTGGGGAGTCCATATTCTTTTCTTTCATTCATATTGAAATTGAATTGTTCTTAAGCTGCTAAAATGAAAAATGCTAATTTTCTTCAAGAGCAATGGACTGAAAAAACAGCATTCTTATAAGCTGCTATTTTGGTTATAGGATATCATGAGTTTAAAAAAACAATCTGTCTTTACTGCTGAGAAAGTGGGTCATCATTCTCTCTCTTATTTTAAACAAATCATTTGTTCCCCCAGAAGTGTTATTTAGTTGTTCATGTATGTCCACACCTCTGAGCTAGAGATATGGTAACTACTTTCCATGAGTTCATCATGAGCCAAAGAAAATCCACGCATAGAAAATGAGGAGCAAATTTCAAAATGTAGTTAGGCTCATTCCATGCTACATCTCAGTGACCAGCAGCTTGAGCAAATGGGATCCCCAGGCACTTAGAGCCTAGCAAATACTGTCGGGTGTCAAACAAAACTCAAATAAAAATGAAGGCCTTAACATTTGACAAAACTATAAACTTTACACGGCACATTCATATGGTGAGGAAATTAAAATAAAAAGATATAAATCAAGTGTTCCCACTGCTACCCTTACCCCTGTGCATGCATTTCCTCAGGCTGACTCTCTGCTGGTTAGTACCCCCAGTATATTCTTGAATATTCTTCCTACGTTTTCTTATGCAACTACAAGCAAATCTGAAAATATTTCCTTTTTTCTCACACACACGAAAAAGAGCATATTATGGCCACATTTTCATATTTTGGTTTTTACTTGTTAACATACACTAGGGAGTTCTTCAGATAGGGATATAGAAAAAAAAAAACTTTCATTCTTTAAATGACTACATGCTGAGGTATGGAAACATAGCTCAAATAGTAGAGCCCTTGCCTAGTAAACTCAAGGTACTAGGTTCAATCGCCAGTACTAACACCGACAAAAAGTCTAAAGTTATTTCATTGCCAGTTCATCTAACGCATAGATGTACCCGTTTATTTCACCAAGATCCAATCTGAGTTCTCAGCTTTGGTTAAAATGATAATCTTAACTCTTGTTAGGTAAAGAATTTTCAGAAATGATACTTCTTTTCAGGCATACAAATTGAAAAACAGTGATTGTGGAAAAATTATCTGAGGCCCAGAGAACTTTTCCTTTGATTTGGGCTCACTCAAAGGTCAGCTTCAGAAAGATAATCCAGGCTTCTCAACAAGGTGACTGATGCTGGGTCCTTTAACTTTTTAGAAGAAGATTATTTCTTTTCTAATCTGGTCTAATCTTGGTGTTTGGAACGTGCACACACGGACACAAATTTTGAGGGAAAGGTGATGGGTGACTGGTGATGTAGGTGGTGACAGTCCTCACGAAGAATCAAGGCTAGCTCAGGTCTTTATTTCTGTCCAAAGCAGCTGGCATGTTGAAGTTATCAGACCATATCAGGCTTAAGGGACATTAAATGTCAGGAGAGCAGACCTGCTATAGAAAGCTGATGGGAGCTGCGGGAACCTTTAGTATCAAATGTTCTCCTGTATTATAATAGGCAGGAGCATCAATCTCAGAAATGCTGCTACAAATGTCAAAGAAAACCTTCACCGTCTATAGATTAAAGTTGCAGATAAAAACAGAGGACCAAATCAAAGCCCTAGTGTTCCTTTTTTGAAACTACCCTGCCAAAAATGCAATTTCTGAGTTATCAAAAAATAGAATCTCTCCAACAGCATTCATAAAGTTTCACATTTTGTTGTTATCACAGAGGCTTATATTGAGAAAATGCTATTTCTTCCTTCCCTCCTCCCCCTTCAAGGTTGAGGCAGCTGCCTATCTTTTCTAACAAACAATGCTTACTTTAGAAGGGAAGCTTAAAGACAAACAGCCTTGTTCTCTGCAGCGCCAGAGTGCCACATTTGCCATTTCCTGGGAAAGCCCTCCTTTCCTTAGGATCTGGAAAATAGAATTTGTGAAGTGACCTTCAGAAGCCAACATTGATGACTTCTGTATAAAATTTCATCTGGTGGAGCAAATTAGACATCATAAATATAGTACAATGTCCACTGAGAAATCTTGGTGTAAAAATAGAGTTTGGATTAGTAAGTTCTCCCTTGGATATGACAATTCAAACAGTTAGCATTGAGAATTTGATCTTCAAGTAAAGAGGTAGACTAGGACCACTTTTGTTTTATTCTAGAAGGGAGAGGCAATAGTACAAAGAAAGATTCTATCAGCTTTGGTTATTCGTGTGAATATGTGTACACACACACACACACACTCAGGTATCTACACTTGTGTTTAAAGAAGCTGTTGATGTAGGAGGGTGCCTGGTGGGATTCCAGAGCAGGGGATTCTGGAAAATGCTGTGACTCTCTTCCTTCTAGTCACTCACCTGGTAAAAATGACCTCAATGTGCCTTCCTGTCCCCTGCTGTCACCCTCAAGAATGTCTTGCTGAGTGACAGTGCTTGACAAACCTGGTTATGAAATGAGTCTCCATAAACATTTTTGATATCCTGCTTGCATATAGTAGAAAATATAGTTACGGAAGATCAGTCTTCAAATAGTAAAGCATTTATGTTTATAGATTTGTGTTTGATATTCTTTTGCTTCCCTATTCCCTAAGTTTTGTGACTAATTTCTTATGTGATCCTGGAATCTCTTATGCAGTCGAATGACTCCGTTTTCCCTCTGAACACTGTATGGAAAGGAAAGTTTTGAAGGTATAGATTCTTGATATTATCACTGAGATTTCTCTCTTAATCTCCAGTATAGAGTCACAAGTGATTTACATGTGAGGGATTTCTGTGCCATATTATGTCTCTCAGCTCACCTTCGACTTAGTAATTGTTCTCTTGTGCTTGTTAGAGAGGCAGTGTTGGCAGAGAAATTCGTTCTTTAGACGGGCAGTCTTAAAATCATATTTCTAACATTTTTCTAAATAAATGTTATGGTATCAATATAGAGGTGTAAATACTTACTACGTGAAGAGGGAATAGAGTTTTAAGCAAGGTATGGTGTTTAAAAATACAATACACAGGAACAGAATGATTCTTTTATAAAATCAGCAGCTTCCAAAGAATACCTACCTGGATTTATTGTCCCTTTTCCTCACACTCTGTACAGCATCACTTTATAGCTCAGCTCCCTACATTTAACATTACTCTGAATTTATATTTAGTGGTTCTTTTACTTTAGGTGCTAAACTTCATTTCCTCAGCCTCTTTTCAAAGGTTTCCAAGTGTCCCAAATTTATATCACCAGTTTATTGTTCAAAGAAGGAACCTGCAAAAAGGGAGTCCTGGGCTACACTTTCTCTCAACCACCTGTTCTTCCAATTTTTCCACTTCTAAATAAGAAAATAAAAATATAAAGAAATGACAGCAACACAGCTTTTTCCATCAGGAAGCAAATGACTATTTGAATCATTTTCCAATCCAGGCAATGTTTTGCCCACGATTATACATTTGAAATTCTTTCCTTTCATTCATTCAATCTTTTAATTTCTCTCACTAGGATATAAGCTTCAAGACAGCAGATATTTTTGTCTTTTATTCTACCCCTCCACATGAAGTATCACAAGTAATTGTAGCAATGGCTGGTATGTGTAGATATTCAATAAATATTCGTTAAGTCAATGAATGGCTTCCTTCTTTATACATGTCCATGGGTTTTCTTCACTTAAGCTACTAAGTTCTCAAAACTAGAGAACCTAGTTCTCTATTCATCCAAAAAACTTACAGATTAATTTATCTCTAAGGCATAGAATTTTTGAACCACTAAGAAAGATTTTTCGGTCCTCAATTTGAAGGACATTAGCTTAATCATATATCATAGGTTTACTTAAAAGAGAGAAATGGCACACCTTAAAAATAAGTTTATTATTAGTCATAAAAATAGTTTATATAGAATGGAAAATTCTATTTAACAAAGCCATTGAAATTGGTGTTCTTTATTTTGTTGTCCAGATTCTCAAAAGAAGACTTCATTTGCCATCTTCACTTTTTAAAAGACCACATTGTCCTTATTTTTTTACTACCTGACTTCCCTTACCTTATAGCACATGACCTTTTGTATTGACTTTCTCCCTTCAGCAGAATACCTTTGAAATCCATCTAATTATTGCACGTATCAAGAACTTTCTGAGCATGCTGTTAATATAATATGATGTGCTACTTTTTAAAAATAATTCATCAGCACGTAGGACTAAATTGTTGTTTCCAGTTTTTGTCAATTACAAATAAGGTTGCCTTGAACATTTGTGAATAGAATTTATGTAGATATATTTTTGTGAGTAGCACTGGGGTTTGTATTCAGGGCTTCACACTTGCTAGGTAGGTACTCTACCACTTGAGTGACTCCCCCAACCTTTGTAGACATCATGTTTTTCCCTTGGGGATAAATGGCCAGGTGTGATTATTGGGTCATATGAGAAGATGATGTTTAGATTTTAAAGAAACTGTCCACCTATTTTTCAAGATGGTTGTAATGCTTTTATTTCCACTAGCAATGGACAAAAGATTCAGCTTCTCTGCACATCTCATCAGCATTGTAATCACTTTTTAGAGCTTTCTATATTTTAGCTGTTCTAATAGCCATATAGTGATTTCTCATTATAGCTTTCATTTGCTTTCCCTCAATGGCTAATGACAACAAATATATTTTCATATGTTTACTTGTTTACCTATATATCTTCTTTGATGAAGTATGTATTCACCAAGTTGACCACTTTTGATTAGATTGCTTATTTTTATTGTTGAGCTTTAAGATTTCTTTATGCATTTTGGGTCAACTCCTTTGTACATATGTTGTTGGCATGTATTTTCTCCCAGTGCATCTTGTCCTTTTAACAGGGTCTTCCATAGCTCAACTTGCTAAATGTTTTTCATTATGGATCATTGTTTTGCTGTGCTAAGTGACTCTAGGTTCTGCAGATCTTCTGTTATTTTTAAAATGGTTTATAATTTTATATTTTAGATTTAAGTCTATGTTTTATTTTGAGTTAATTTTGGGTAAATTGGGAAGTTTATGTTAAGATGTTTTAGAATTTGTTTTACAATTTTTAATGGATTCTATGATACTATTTTCATGCATGTATGTAATGTCCCAGTAGTTTTACTTCAAAAGACAACCAAACATAATCTTTCTTTCACTGAATTCCTTTTGTACCACTGTAAAAAATAATAAGCTCGTCATACTTTTGTGGGTCTCTATCTAGAGTCACTCCTATTATATGTTATGTATTGATTATTATAGCAGTATAGTGTTTTAAAGTTGGATAGAGTGATTCCTTCAATTTGTTATTCTTTTCAAAAATTGTTTTAGCTACTATAATAACCTATAGCTCAATTTAGGAAGAATTAATGTCTTTGCGACATCAAATCTTTTAATCCATAAACACATTAAGTTTCTCCATTTGTTTTGAGCTTCTTAAAATTTCTTTCATTAACATTTCACACTTTGGTACATACGACATACAACTCCTCTACATGTTTTTTCATATTTATGCATAAATATGAACAATATTTCATTGAGTTATTATAGATGGTGTTAGGCTTTAATTTCAATATTGATATACTTATTGCTAGCATATAGAAATGCACATTTTTTATATATGCTTTGTGATCTTACTAACCTCACCCATAAGTTTTAGGAGGTTCTTGTTTTTTTTCATTTTATAGATCTCTTGGGATTTTCTACATTGACCATTATGTCATCTGTACAGAGAGTCACAGATTTATTTTCTATTGTAATTCACATGTCTTTTCTTTTCTTACTTTATTGTGCTGGTTATGACTTCTATCACTATTTTAAATAAGGGTAAGTAGATACAAAGATATGTCTTCCTCCAGATCTTAGGGGAATAGCATTAAGTCCTTGATTATAAAAATGATGTTCATTGTAGGTGCTTTACAGATGTTCTTTATCGATTTTAGGATGTTTCCTAGACATTTTATTGTAACCAAGTGTTAAATCTCAACAGTTATTTCTTGTATCATGCTCATTTGGCTTCTTATTTCGCTAATGTGATAGATTGCATTGACTGTTTTTTAAAATATCAAACCAGCTTTGATTAATTACTTTGTTTTATATTTATATAATTACTTTTACATCTCTCTGATTTTAATTTGCTGATATTTTGTTGAATAATTTTAATCTATGTTCATGGAGAATAGTTATCCCTAGTTTTCTTTCTTGTACTTTGCTTTGCTAGTTTTGGTACTGAGCTAATCCTGACCTCATAAAATGAAATTAAAAGTGCTCTCTCCTGCTTCATGAAAGCTGTTGTGGTTAATTGGTACTAGTTCTTTAAATATTGGTAGAATTCTGTAGTGGGACCATCTTAGTACATCTGAAATGTTTTGTATAGTTTTAAAACTACAGACTCAATTTCTTTAGTAATTATAGTCCTGTTCAAATTATTTCATTTTGGGTAATTTTTTCTTTTTACTTTAATCATCTTCTTAGTTGTTTTGGTAGAAGTAAAAGGATTAGTTTCATACCAGTTATTCTCGTACATCTGCTTTGCTTGAGATGATATGACTCACACCTTTATAATTGTCTGGAAAGATGGTAGAAAAATCTTAGTATTAATAGGACCTCAAAAAAAAGCTATGTAAAATATATTTTTTAAAATAAACTCTCTTGAAAACGCAAGTATTTTTTAAATGAAAGATTTGAAATCGATCAAATGAATTTTGCTAAGTGCTGACAAAACCCAGGCAAAAAAAATCCCAAATTATGAGTCCTGCAGTAATCACAGTAACAATAAAAGAACCTATGTGTTTCTTAAAAATCAAT
Organism: Castor canadensis; assembly: GCF_047511655.1. Lineage (NCBI taxonomy): Eukaryota > Metazoa > Chordata > Mammalia > Rodentia > Castoridae > Castor > Castor canadensis. Next base: position 78,619,100 of record NC_133388.1, on the reverse strand, counting down.
TGCTATTTTCTGTGCAGTTCCTTACCTACATGATATGACTGATGCTAAGTGATGCCCATGACTATCTTGCAAAATTCAATTTGAAAGACCCTGGTATCTATACACAATGGAATTTTATGCAGCCATGAAGAAGAACGAAATGTTATCATTCGCTGGTAAATGGATGGAATTGGAGAACATCATTCTGAGTGAGGTTAGCCTGGCTCAAAAGACCAAAAATCGTATGTTCTCCCTCATATGTGGACATTAGATCAAGGGCAAACACAACAATGGAATTAGACTTTGAGCACATGATAAAAGCGAGAGCACACAAGGGAGGGGTGAGGATAGGTAAGACACCTAAAAAACTAGCTAGCATTTGTTGCCCTTAATGCAGAGAAACTAAAGCAGATACCTTAAAGCAACTGAGGCCAATAGGAAAAGGGGACCAGGAACTAGAGAAAAGGTTAGATTAAAAAGAATTAACCTAGAAGGTAACACCCATGCACAGGAAATCAATGTGAGTCAATGCCCTGTATAGCTATCCTTATCTCAACCAGCAAAACCCCTTGATCCTTCCTATTATTGCTTATACTCTCTCTACAACAAAATTAGAGATAAGGGCAAAATAGTTTCTGCTGGGTATTGAGGAGGGGAGCGGGAGGGGGTGGAGTGGGTGGTAAGGGAGGGGGTGGGGGCAGGGGGGAGAAATAAACCAAGCCTTGTATGCACATATGAATAATAAAAGAAAAATGAAAAAAAAAAAAAAAAAGACCCTGGTAAGTAAAAGAGGGGTGTTAGGCAACTCTCCATCACTGTGACAAAATATCTGAGAAAATCAACTTAAAAGGAAAGAAGATTAATTTTGGTTCATGATTTCAGTTCACTGTTACATAGCCAGTCACTTTGGGCCTGTGACAAGGTGAATATCATGGCAATAGAAGCATTGTAATGCCAAGCTGCTCCCCATACCATGACCAGGAAGCTGGGAGGGGGGTAAGAGACAAAGAGAGAGGCCAGGGTCCCAGTATATTCTTCAAGGGCATTCTCTCTATAACCTATGCCTTTCAACTGAGCCCCACCTCCTAAAATTTCTACCACCTACCAATATTGCTATCAGTTGTGGTCCATGCCTTCATGAACCTTTGGGGGACATTTAAAGCCTGAGCTATAAGAATGCATACCCAGGACTGGTATACGGCTAGGTCTTGGGTACTTGCCCACACACTCATTAAAGTCTTGTAGACAATAAAGTGATATTTACTGATCATCATGATTCTTGTATTATTAAATGAAACACCAAACTTTTCAAAAAGTGTGGAAGTGGTTTTAGTCTAAAAAGCATCTAGCTCTGGTATCGGTGGTAATTTACTAAGAGCCTCCAAATAGTGGGCCATTTAGAACCCCAATTTACATACACATTTGAAAATAATCAAAGATTAGAGCCAGCTCAAATATCAAACTCAGGCAAATGTCAATTTCCCTCTTCTTTGCTTCAACTCAAAATCAAAAAAGACAAAATTTTACTAATGTCAAAAACATTTCCCCATCTCAATAATCCCAAGGGACTAAGGCCAAATCAAATGCAATATTTGCTTTTACATCGAAAACAAAGTGAACTTTTATAAATCAGATTTTGTGCAGTCTATAGTGTAAAGAACCAGTGAGAGATTTATCTCAAAATCCATAAATTGAACGCAAACTCACAAAATAAATTAAATCAAGTATGAAAGAAAATCAACATCTAGGTTTATGGAACAATAAATATGTAAAAAGGTTGAAAAATAATACAGCAGGGCAATCGAAACCTCAGGCAGAAAGGGTAGCAAGGGATAGGTCATGTAGAGAAAGGAAAAAAGAAATGAGAAAGAATGGTATTAAAATAATTTCCACAGAGAAATCAGAAAGCAGCTGGATGTGCCTTGTGATACAGCAACAAGGGTAAAGTTTTTGAGCAGTGATGTTATTTCTGTCTAGAGAAACAGGATCCCTCTCTTGTCCTCAGGAAATGAAGCTTGCTGGGAATGATTTTATAACTGCACATTTCAAAAATACAAAAGTAAAAGAAATAAAATATTTTTCAAAAGGAAAGGGAGAGAAACTGGTAGGTGGCTACATAGTCCCAAAATTCGAATTATCATTCTATTGCTCTAACAGACTTAGCCACAGTGACTCCCCACCTCATCCTCATCTATAAAGGAAATCATCCCCACCTCATCCTCATCTATGAAGGAAATCATCCCCACCTCATCCTCATCTATGAAGGAAATCATCCCCACCTCATCCTCATCTATAAAGGAAATCATCCCGACACCTTGAGTGCACACGTCTTAGAGGTAATAAACCTTTAGTGGATGTATGTGTGCACTGATGATGCCAAGGAGCTGGGTAGTCTACAAGACCAAAAAAGGAATGTGCTTTTCAATCATTTTACAGTGTATTTATTTGGGAAAGGGAACTAAGGGAAAAGTGAGCTATCTTTGACACTGTATTCATAGACTCCAATTTCCTATGGCAATTGATGCCTATGGTATAAGATGGCATTTCAAAAAAGCATTGGCTCAGTAACACTTAGCATTTACTGAGCACTTATCACATGCATCCAAACATTTATAAAACCTTTTCACATTTAATTCTCCAAATAACACTACAAGGCATGTCTGCATAGGTGATGAAGCTGAAATCTTAGAGAAGTTACATAAATTGCCAAAGTTTGAACAGCTAGAAAATAACAGAGTGAAATTTGAAAAGCCCTAATTTTAATCACTTTACAAGCCTAATGTTTTATATTATTTTATCATAAGAAGAAGACTTTCTAACTCATGTAGATTATAAGCCCTTTCAGACAAAACTCAGGCTTAACATTAACTTTATTTCTTCATCTATAAAAAGCTTGAGGGCAAATTCCAAAACACTTTCAAGCTCTCCCACACTGTTTAGATTTTTGCTTTGCAAAACACTGAGCACTGAGAAAGCTGCCATAAACAAATCAGGTGCTTGATCAAACAGTATTCAAAAATGGCTCCTTTAATTAATGGATAAATCCTCACGTAAAGAAAGAGCACCATAGCATCAACAGCCACTAGGGTCTCTATTAGCTTGATTTATTTAAAATGTAGGGAATTCAACTGATTTCTACTTCATTCATGAGTGAATCTGAAAAATATTTTATCAGATGTCTGTTTTAATTCTTAAAATTATAGTACTTTATAATTTGCTTATATTAGTTTTCCTCTCACAGTCTAACTTACTCTCTCCAGTGTCTCCTAAGCATTCACATTCCCACTAAATATTTTGCAACAGACAATGATTCTTAATGGTGAACATATTTCAAAATATATTTCATTGTCATATTTTGAGTCCCAAGACTTTTGTACAATGAGATGTTATTTCAAAATGAGCTTGAATAACAGTGTTAGCTATTTCAATCTATTCTCTGTTTACCAATGTATTACATTTCAAAGTTTTATCAAATGTTTTAAGAACACATAATATTCTTTGAAAACATTCAGGCATGTATCAGTACTTAAAACATTTTACCCAAAATTCTGACAATTCAGTAATGAGAATTCTCCCAGATTATCTTTGGCTAAAATAAAAAAAAAAAAAGTCTAAAATCTTCACATGAAATCTGGGCATGGTGGCTCATGGCTACAATTTCAGCTATCCCTTCTGAGATTGGGAGGATCACAGTTAGAGGTCAGCCAAACCCCATCTCGTCAAACAAGCCAGGCATGGTAATCCCACTTATGCAGAAGGCAGAGGTTAGAAGACTGTGGTCTGAGGCCAGCCCTGAACAAAAAGCATAAGACCCTATCTGAAAAACAACTATAGCAAAAAAGGGCTGGGATGTGGTGTAAGTGGTAGAGTACCTGCCTAGAAAGCTGAAGGCCCTGAGTTCAAACCCCAGTACTGCCACAAAAAAAGACCTTCAAATAATGTTAAATCATTATTAAACTTTCTTAATTACTTATTTAAGTTCAGTAAGTATGTAGCAAACTCAAAATTTGACAATTTTCTTTGTGCCCAAACAATCTGAAGATAGAGATGAGAGAGGTAATTAGGAACACATTCTGGGTGGCTCTTCTCTCACAGAGAATAAAGATGTAGAGCCATGTACTCAGGTAAATATTTTATTCTGAGAAGCAACTACATCTGTACCAATGCTGGTAGACTGACACCTCCTCTGGTCGTTTTCCATGGTGGGAAAAGTCTCAATGCAAGCATCTAGATAAGTATGGGTCCAGAAAAGACAAATAAGTGGCACTGTGAAGATGATTTGGCTAACATTAACTTGCAAAAGAATGTAAAGTTTAACCTGGGCATTTTTTCAGGCCTGAAAGAAATGAGAATAAGATATATATTTGTAAATATTTTATATATTAATTATATATTTATATAATTACTTATTTTTATATAGATAGATAGATAGATACAAATACGGTTTACCATTTCTGAAAGACCATTTGCCTCCTTAAATTGAAAAGGCTTTGGTGACACTACTGATGGTCTTATAAAATGAGCTGGTGTCCAGTGCATGTTTAAATGTAGCATGTGTTGACAGAATAGGGGCTCTTTTTTTGTGGGTGTGTGGCAGATCTATTTTAGTTTTTTTATTTTATTTTATTCATATGTGCATACAATGTTTGGATCATTTATCCCCCCTTCTTCCCGCCCCCTTCCTCTCCCCTGTTCCCCCACCCCCTCGCTACCAGGCAGAAAATATTTGCCCTTATTTCTAATTTTGTTGGAGAGAGTATAAGCAATAATAGGAAAGAACAAGGGTTTTTGCTAGTTGAGATAAGGATAGCTACACAGGGAGTTGACTCGCATTGCTTTCCTGTACATATGTATTACATTCTTCTCAAACTAACCTTTTCTCTAGTTCTTGGTCTTTCTCCTATTGGCCTCTGTCACTTTAAAGTTTCTGCATTAGTTCCTTTGCATTGAGGACATCAAATGCTATCTTGTTGTTTGGGAGAGTTTCTTGACTATCCTCATACCTCCCTTGTATGCTCTAGCCTCATCATATGATCAAAATCCAGTCCCCTTGTTGTGTTTGCCCTTGATCTAAAGTCCGCATATGAGGGAGAACATACGATTTTTGGTCTTCTGGGCCTGGCTAACCTCGTTCAGGATGATGTTCTCCAGTTCCATCCATTTACCTGCAAATGATAAGATTTCATTCTTCTTCATGGCTGAGTAGTATTCCATTGTGTATAAATGCTACATTTTCTTAATCCCAGAATAGGGACTCTTAAAACAATCCACAAAGAGCAGAGCAGGATTGAGTGAGGACCTTAATAAGCAGACAGCACAAACACTACAGGACTTTGAACAGAGTATAGAGGATAAGAAACTGGAAATTTCAAGCTATGAAGTGGAACCCTGGAGTCTAGGTGTTTCATGACTGGAGAACACACTCATGAAATCTGGAGAAGAAGCTCACCAAACAACAGATGTGCTGTGTTTGTGGGTAGACATAAGCTACCGTCTGGTCAAGATTGGTGCTAAGTAAAACATATGTTGGTTACCCAAGAATCAAACTAGACACATAAAAATATTATGTTCTCCATCCAAAACTCAGTGTGCACATAGTTGAGACAGAGAAAAACAAAGCTGGCCCCAACTCTCAAAAATCCTTAGGGATACTATCTTTCAAATATTTTACTATCTGAAGATACTGTGTTTGTATCCTGAGTATGCATCACCAAATTATGTTACTTTGCTGGTTTCTTTAATTAAGTTAAAGGGGCTTGTGTAACAGGACATTTGAATTGGGGAGGAAAAACTTGCTGGAAAATCTAGAAAAATAGACCACTCTGTTGTGGACTTCTCCTTGGTGGTAGAACTGCCATGGTGACACAAGAATTCATATGAGATCTCTTAGGTCCAAATCAGAGGTTTTGACTGCTCATTCCCATACCTGTTAGTACTGAAACTGCTGCTTTGAGAAAACTCCCTACAATTAGAAGCATCTTCATCTGTGTGCACTGCCATCAGTCTACATAAGTTTTGAGGTGTCTTTTACAACTTTTTTTGCAAGTACAAAATATAAGACTACGAGGGCTAGGCATAGTGGTTTATGCCTATAATCCCAGCTACTCAGGAAGTAGAAATTTGGAAGATTGTGATTCAAGGCCAGCCCTGGCAAAAAGTTAGTGAGAACCTAACTCAAATAAAGTGGGCATGGTGGTAGAGGCCTGTAATCCCAGCTACAGGGAGGCGTAGGTAGGAGGATCGAGGTCTAGGCCAGCACTAGGCAAAAACATGAGACCCTATCAGAAAAATATCAAACATAAAAAAGGGCTGGGGGTGTGGCTAAAATGGTAGAGGACCCGCCTAGGAAATGCAAGCCCCTGAATACACACTCCAGTATCACACAGTATTGTGTGTGTGTGTGTGTGTATGTGTACAGTTATTTATCAATAGATATTTTTAGTTATGTAGTTATTTGAAAGTGCTAAAGTCCTAGGTGCTAGTTTGGCTAATTTTCCCTTTGAAAGATCTCTAGAATCTTGTCTTGACATCTTGACTGTCTTGCATAGGGCAGATGTGCCAATCCAACCTTCTCCCCTAATATTTCTTGCTAATATAGAATAAGAATGTGTTTCAGGACTCAAAGAATTTTAAGGAAAATTTGTTGAACTTGGACCACCAAAACCAAACAGCAGACATTGGCATTAAATTGTCCTAAAATCTTAATTAACCTCACATTCTAAAAGGCTTCTGATCCATTCACACAAATGAAGAATGTTTTAATTAGTGTGAACAAGCTAGGAAGTAGAAGGCCATGGATGCAGCAGCTTTCACAGTTTTCAAATTGGCCTGGAACTGATTCCTGGTTATCTTTTTACTGAGCCATTTCATGGCTTGAGACCTGAGCTCTGGGGAGTCCATTCCCTAAACAATTTCCTTAGAAATATGCCTATATTCTAAAAGGAAATCTTTTGGGAACAGAGCTATGAAAATAAAAGAGAAAGCAGGAATCAAAATGGAAAAAAAAGAAGGCATGAGAGAATCAAAGAATAAAAACAGAATTAGATAAACAAAACCGTTGAAGTCTAGAAAACAAGAAAGCCCAAGCTGAAAGAAATATCTCCTTGCCAATTCAAAATAGAACTCCCAAGGCTTATTCCAAGATTCAGACATAAGTATTACATCTGTGGCAAGGAGAAGCACATTATTAAAATTTTAATATTCTAACACAATTTCTCTCTTCTGCTAGAATACCTAATTCCCATTTCCCTTATTACCTGCATTTGAGAAATACTTTTTTCTAAGTCAATTTACATTTTTATAAAAATTATATAAAATGTCTTTTTTAAATATTTATTGGAAAGACATTTCAGAGAAATTTTTGAGGCAAGAAATTGTTTTTATAGTCAATCACAAGTTTCCTCTTCAAACGAATAGGTAATATGTTAGGAAACATATTATTGTTGGCTATTATATCAGAATGGTTAAAAATGGTAAGAGAGTGCTTTGGAAGAAGAAGATGTATGCAGCTTTGCCATTTATTAGCTGCATGACCTCAGGTCTTTCTAATATTTTAGTTTGCTTTTTCTGTAGAATTGGAAAATCATAGTACATTCTCATTTTCAAGTTTAAATGAGGTAATAATTGCAGGGTGTCTGTCAGGCAATAAAGTTCACAACGAGCACTAGATATTGTTATGACTATTACTATTTTTCTATGGTTAGTATTATTGATATGGTTGAATAGTGGATGCTATTCTAGAGAGGAGGGATGATAAGTACATAGTTCTTTTCTATTCATTGCATTTTTCACCAGTTTTCCACTGACTTTTCACTTTGGGGACCATAGGACAAAAGGCAAACAAAAATCCTGCAATAGGAATGAGGAAAACTAAATATTCCAAGCATCTATTTTACTAATTCGAGAACTCTAAATTTAGCTATGTTATATGGATAGGGCAAAGTTGTTGAAACTTAGTAAGGTTTCCTTAAATAAATCAATTAATGTTTCATAACATTAAGTGACTCTGTCCCATGGAACCAAAGATAGATATAATGATTGATCCCAAGTTAAAGGGCTCTCACTTTGAAAATATCAAGGTAAGAGGAAAAACAAAATTCCATCATTCAATTTTTATTATATATAAGATACTCTCTATTATAGTATGAAATTTTACATGGCCATCCAAGTGAATGGCTACTTTGTCCCATTTGCCAAGTAATTGGTATATTTAATTTGTATAGTTTTATATCTTGGAGATTTCTGCCTAAACATTTTTTCTTAAAAGTATCTACAACTTAGAAAGGTTTTCTATAGAGATATGAAATAATATAATAAACTACAAGTGGGGCATCATAAATATAAATACAGTTGATAATAAATGCATCAGTGTAGAATGTGATCCATAAAAGAGTCAATATGACAAGACAGGTCACAGTCTAAGAATAAAAAAGATATTTTGTTCCATAGTTGCATATTACAAGGCTACATTCTAACCCCATCTCTAGACATATTATAGAAATGGCAAAGAAGTTAATAGAATTCTAATATGCGTTAAGTTCTATGCTCGTCCGATAGCTCCAGACACTATGTTATGTTTCCAACAGGATCTTTTCCTCAAAGCAAACATCTGCTAAAAGCTTTCCGTTTTTGTAGTACTCTCTTTTAACAGTTTCTATAATTTTCTGAAAATACATATACAGAGAATACAACTAGATGAGAACAGCTGTATGAATCAGTTCTTGCATTAATCTACTCCTTCCTTTTACTACTAACCCATCACAGTTTCATTCTACAGTATTATGTGGAATAAAGGAGAAAGATAAAAGGCAAACAAGAGTGATTAAGAAGTATATGATATACCAAGGTCTCTTACACTTAATTCTTACTTCTAATAAAAAAAACAACAGGAGAATTTTAATGTCACCAATATTGTAGCCATTTCATAAATGCATAGCTCCATGCATTAAAAACTATCTGACATAGGAAAGCATTACCAGCAGCACAAATAAAATGGGTGGAATTTATAGATGGGGAAAAGGATATATTTCTGAAGGAGCTCTTGACAAATCATTAATATCAAAGAAATATGCTTAGATTATTTGATTCTCAAGATCCTTGCTACTGCTGGAGAAGTTTCATGCCAGTGGTTGTCATAAGCTGAATTGTGTTTCTCTGAAATTCATATGGCTCTCCACCCCCACCTAACTCAGATTATGACTGTGTTTGGGTATATGGCCTCGAAGAAGTAATTAAGTAAACAAAATCATTACAGGAGGGCTCTAAGCCAATTATGGCTGGTATCCTTATAAAAAGAAGAGATTAGAACAGAGACAAACACAGAGGGAAGTCCATGTAAAGACACAGGGGAACCTGGCCGTAGAGAGAAACTTCAGAAGCCATCAACTTACTGACAGACTTGAGCTCAGGCTTGTAGCATTCAGCTATGAGAAATGAATTAAAATTGTGTTAGCCACCCAATTTTCAGTACTTTGTTATCACAACCCTAGAAAACTACTGTAGTAACAAATGTCAGAGCAGTCCATTTTTGATTTGTCAAAAGTGAAAGTTGCATAGGTTATGCAACTTCTTTATTTCTTTCATTTATATTTTTCATTATTGTATCCTCCAGAAACTGCATAGGAATTAAAAGAAAAATAAGTTTGATAAAGGATTTGTTGGGGATATTTTTTTAAGAAAAAAAATCGATCTTTTCTCTCTTTGAATCCACATAGGTAAAGTTGGATGTTCACTTCTCTGTGTTCCTACTATGTCATTTAGAATATTATATCATTACTCTTTTCTAGATTATGAATACCATACAAATAAGGATTCCTTTCATTTTTTGTGTCTACAGATGACCCCTAGAGCCTCAGGCAGCATTGATACACAGTGGACCTTAGTAAATGTAGGAGGTACCCAATGAACATTTTGTGACTCAAGGAGCCCTGAAGTGGTAGCTTTCCCTACTACTGATGGAGAAACACAGCATAAGTAACTTTCCCAAGATTACATTAATTTTAGTCATACTCTTCTTTTCCTAAACTCTGAACCATTAACAAACCCAAAGGAGTCTGAAAATAGAAACCAAAATATCACCTTTATTATAAAACTAGGCAGAAGAACATAATAGAGGTGCAAAGTAACCAAAGCTTCCCAATGCAGAACACTAAAATTAAAGAGTCATTCCTGGCTAGTCATAGATAGCATTGGTACCTCAATGTCCCGCCACGTAGAACTTACATCCTAGGGCATGGGAAGGAGGAGGCAAAGTGGCTTCTTGCTTGGCAGCTGGATCCCACAGAAGAGAGAAAGGGTGGTGGTGGCATTGAATCTCGTGAATAAGGTAGGCCACTTCTACATAGGAATATGCAAAAGGGCAAACAATCAAGAGATTGTAGCATAAACTCTCTAAAGAAAGAAAGACCAAGTCAGAACTAAGTGTCCCCAACCCCTTCCCTTGCAACTAGTCTAGCACTCAGACTCAAGTTGTCTATCTTTCTTTTTTAGTAATGACTCCATAGGATTGGGGATTTAAATGTGATCAGCATAAACTGAGTTTGAGCCCCTATCTAGAGTCAAATTGTGGCATAGTAGCCACTACTCTGTAATAAACTCCTCTGCAGCTCCACATTTGGCATATGCTAGAAACAAAATAAGTTGCAGAATAATCATTTTGTAAAAATACCACAAAAAGAAAAATCCTGGAAGCATTTCTGACCTGGCACAAACTTGAAAGGCCAGAGGTTTGACAATGAGGGTTGGGAATAGGTGGAATGGAGGAAGAGCTAGGAGGTTTGAGAAAGGGAATTTTTTTCTTCAGAGATTTTTCAGCTGCATTTGTGCAGCTGCTTACTGTGTTCAGAAACACAAAGCAAGACAATTTTGTTCTTTGGGTTGTCAAATAATTCATCCTGTTAGCCCTGAGTACAACAGTAAGGAACTGTTGTCTCCTGTTAGTGGTATGCTGTTTAACAGTCAGTTGCTGGGATGAGAGAAGCCCTGATTGGTACTGTTTACTGATTTCTGTGTTATAAATACTTGAAATGATAGTCTATTTCAAGCCCTGATGTGATGTAAACTAGCTCACAAAATTCCTGAAAATGTAATAATCATCTCTTACAAGTCAGTACAGGCTGGGTCCAGGATGCTACTGCTCACAAACAGATGCCAGTGCGAGGACAGCTGCCTGGAGAGGTTGCAGGTTGTACTTGAGGCCTTACACCTGGAATGAAGCAGACACAAGAAGAATATGGGAGTCCATAGAATGCCTAAGGGCGTACACAGATATCATGCTTTATTTCAGAGGTGGATTGAGTTTGACACTTCAAGATTGAGCCATAGAGGTAGACTCAGACTTTCCTATCACTTTCTATTTCCAGACATTTGAAATAGGAAGTGATTTTTAAAAGGTAGAAGGAGTTACATGGGACACAGACACCTATCACTACCAAAAATAACAATACTAATCTCAGCTACTGTCCTAATCCTACTGACTAGAACTTTAGTTGTTATTCATCAGTAAAGTCTGTGGTTGCTGGATTCTGAGTATGATAGAGATAAAACTCTGCCAAGGTAGTTAGCCCAAATAATACACTGAACATATCCTCTGGCCACAATTGGCAGTGATAAAACATGTCATTTATATCCTGTGTGGTAAAAATGACTAAATGCAAGTGTTTTTCATATAAGAAAAGCTTATATATGCACAGAAGAAAATTTAATGGTGCTTGTTTTGGTTCTAATTAAGCCAAGTATGGATCTCTTTGTGGGTGAAAAGTGATTTTTCTTAGGTAGCTAATAGAGACTGCCAATTTATACCTGTGTCTGACTGGGCACATTGGAGAGGAGCAAAGATAAGTTAAGACGGAAAACCTCAGATGCCAGAAAAGATTACATATGCTACTAAAGATTTAGCAGCAGGAAGAAGGTCATAGAATGCAAACTTTTACCATTCTTGAACATTCTTGTATGAAAATATTATGGCTATACTTGGAAAGATATGAAGAATACAGAAGTTGAGAAGTTGATTTGATTAAACCCTGTCTTTCCTAAACAGTTAAGAAATATTCTCTCTCTCACTTTCTTATCTCTCTGTCATAAAATATAGTCAATAAAGTCTTCTTTGCACTGAGCCTTCCTGGCATGATTCTATTCTCTGGAATGCCTACCTTCCATCATTTGCATGTATGCCTTTCAATTGTGAACTCATCAGAGTTATCTTGTGCCATTATAGCTATTCCTCAAGGTGCTTTGTGTGGGGAAATTTTAAGAGGGAAGTTAGATTTGTGCCTCCTTCAGGTCACAGGGCCACACTCATAAAGCCTGAGCTCTGAAGCTAAAGTCATGGGATAGGATGTAGTTCTGCCTATAGGAACTGTGGCAAATGAATTACTCTTTGAGTTTTCATTCCTCCTTTGGAATTTGATTTTAAAAAAATGTGTTGTATTATGACACTTGTAAACTTCTAAAATTACTATTTTTTTTGCTTAACTATTCAAAAGCATAGATTTTTAAAAGCCTCATTATTTTCTCTACTTTTATTTTTATACAAATGTCTTTGTCAGGCTCCCTCCTTCACATATTTCCCAGGAAATTATGTGTGTATGTTAACATATTCTGTTTTCTCATCTTTGCCTCTACTTTTTAAACAAAATCTTTATGTTTATGTGCTATGGTCATCTGTGCCAACACCAATATTTAGTGGATGTCTACCTTATGAGATTATTTAGCATATTAAACTTAAGGCACACTTTATAACTTATATTATACATCAACATTACACCTGTCTGAAGCTATTAATGCTCTCCTTGAATTCCTTCTTAGAAACATTGCTCTCCTCTCTTACTACATTTCATGTTGTAACCATTTCCAACCCTTTGGTAAGTTTTACAGCTTTATCTAGCTATTTTTCTCCATTAATACCTTATGCTTCAATTCTAGTTTAAGGTTATTTACATCAGAACAGTATTCTTTGACCAAAAATCTATTTTCTAATTCTATTGTTTGGGTACCCTAAATGATGGCCCAGCATATAAAATTATGATGTTTTGTGCTCTTCTCAACATTCTAGTTTACTTTCCAAAGTTGCAGCCTGAAGATAGGAAAGAAGTAAGTTATAGCCTGCCTCCTTCTAATCGTTACCTTCCTAATAGGACTTCAAATTTTCCAAAGAAACAAATGAGAAATATTCTCATGGTATCATGTGAACTAGTCAACTGGCTACTTGTTCTAGATGAAAACTTCCCTAGGCCTTCCAGCAAATCTTAATATATGTTCAATGGATGCTGTGCTCACCTTTTAATGAGTCATTTCAGCACTGGTCGCAGCAACCTTAGACTGCTCTGAAGAGCAGACACTTGTGACTGTTCATGATGTTCGTTGCATTTGAGGGAATCTGTGAACCTTCCTGATTAATCTCTGTTTCTAAAGAAACAGAATCCCATGGCTCCCAGTTTGTCTTCCTTTTCCTTAGCCATCGTTCTCCATCCAAAAGCCACTCCTCATAAGTCCTTCCCAGAGAAGGGTGTTATCATTTGGCCTAACTTTTTGGATTATGTATCCTTTCCTATCTGGAACTGTGTTACTTGCACTTATTTACAAGTAATCCAAAGCATAAAGTATGGCTCTTCTTTTTTCCTACTTAACTAGCAGCCAGATGTACTCATATTTGTAACATGTGTAATTGTTCATCAACTTACCCAGAAATCCCAAGAGCCTCTGCTTGATTGGAAGATTTAACTTAGTTGAACATATTACTTAAAATATTTCACAAATGAGGAAACAGAATATCCTTAAGTCCTTTTCTTTCTACCAAAAAAAAAAATCACATCATATACACTGTGAATACATTTAATGATAACCAAACACTGGATCAATTCACCAAGGAAAACAGGAAATTTACCTCTAAATACTGGTCACTTAATAGATAAGATGATGAGCTATGCAGTTTATCACTGGCACACAGCCTGGAATCCAAAAGAGATAATGTTGTGGACAAGTAACACTTCATTAAAAATTGAAAATATATTACTCGCATCAGTAGTGTGTTCCTTTCAGCTGCTTACACTGTGGGTAATCTCTGTGACAGTGATACCAATGAAGTAGGCTGGGCTGCATTTTGCAGACCAGGGAAATTTTATAAGCTTTTGATAATATTTTCCCCAAAATTATTTATAAGGTAATAATAGCCAGGAATTTGAAGCAATGATTTGAAAAGAGCACTTAAGGCTCTGAGAATAGCCAGACTAGCAATTTTATCAACACCCGATTTGCAGATGCTAGTTGTCTGAATTATGTTTTAAGGGAAGCTTTCTGCTAGTTGGCATCCATTGCCAGAGATGTGATATTTCTCTATGCTTTTCTGGACTAATGTTTTGGGGTTTATATTTGGTGTGATGTAATCTGAAAATAGCCAGAAAGATTACTGGAGAGACTTCGTACTATGAGTTCAACACCAAAATAAAAACAATAGCAGTGTCTCAAGGTTGTTTTCTTAGAGATTTATTGAGAATTATCAAATTTGGAACCAGTCAAGAAGAATACAACAGCTGTTGTGAATTTCAAATTAAAGCAAAACAGCTCCTTCTCTGTTTTCTTCTTTATAGTGGCCCTGTAAGCTGATAAACTCTCTGGGCAGGATCAGTCTTACATATGCTTATCCACTGGAAAGCAGTGTTTACATATACAATATGATACCAGTAAGGATGATCCAAGAGATTTGCTTTGATTTACTTCTCATTTCAAGGCATTTATGAATAGCTTTGAAAAAAAAAAAAAAGCTGAATTCTAAAGCTTGCAAAAACTGATTTCCTCAAAATGAAAGGTCTTGGAGCAGATTTCTGTGGTGTTTCTGCCATCATCCATGCACCTAAATCTTTACTTAGGAATTGTAAGGCTAGGTTAAAATAGTGATATACCTATATTTACACACATATGCATATGTATATATGACAGAGATCAGTATGAATTTGAGCTTATGCCTCAGGAAAGCTGGAAATGTGTATTCTAATTAAAGCTTCCAGACATCTATACTAAAGTTAAGTTCAGGGTGCAATGACTATGGAACAGTAATACAAAACAACAAACACACAAACTTTGTTTGGACATTTATCGGTCTAGCATTTGAGTTCAAGGTCAATTAGAGCTCACCTAAGATTTTATAAAAACATTTTCTTAATTATACTAGCATACATTCGCTAAAAAACAGTAATGTCTTTTCAGTAATCAATTTGAGAAGTTTACTCTAAATATGAGAAAATGAGTTTAATTGCCACACCAAGCATCAACAATTGATAAAAATAAGAGAGAGGAGTTAATATATAAAGCTTACAAGAAGAACCTTATCATAGAAATTAGTACTCTTAACCTGCAAATCAGACTCAATACACATTGCCATGGTGAAAGTAATCAAGATGGCACCTTCTTTTTGAGCTTTTACCTAGTTAGGAGTATTTAGAAGCTGTCTTATGTGTGGGCTTATTTTAGTTCAATTCTATGGCTACATGACTGTATCAATCAAGTTCCAGTCAGAAGATAGAATTCATACCTGTTACTTTAACTGGAAGATATAGTAAACAGGTTCTGGAAAACTGTAAAGTCAAGAAGGAAATGCTAAGGTACTAAGTAGATTGTAATTATAGGAAGCAGTTCACACCATTAGGGTAGGAGAAAGGATGAGGTTAGAATTATTAAAAGTTAGGAGGACAGGGAAAAAGAGTCTTTGGGCAGCAGGTCCTCAGCCAGCTGGTACTGATATTACCAATAATAAGAGAAGAGACACTGTGTGGCTGGAACATAGACTATGAGAAGAGGGACCCTCCTAGTTGTTACAGATATCTTTGACAGGTGTTCAATGAGAATGGCTTGGGAGTATATGAAAAACAGAAAAATGAAATACCTGTGTTACTAGAAAAGTTTTGCTGTTGGGGTTTGGAAACATTACTAGGATAACAACGATAGGAGCAAGAAATAAAATCGTAAATATGAAATAAACAAAAAGGAGTTACTCCTTTTTTCTCCTCTCTTCTGGCCTCTCTCTACTGCCTCCTTTATGATAAAGAGGGAGTCAACTAGCAACACAGAAATGTAGTTTATAGAATTCCAGACTTGGCAACCCAAGGCTGAGTTTGCCTGAGTTTGGCTAGATCTGGTGCTAAGAGACAATAACTTAAAAACTGACACAGCCACTGAAACTGATAGAAAGATTCAATGAACTGCTTCCTCAGATAACATGCTTCAGACACTTTGTAGAAATAGCATCTCTGAGACCTCCAACATGTTGGCTCACCAGTGGTACATGAGATTGTATATTTTAGTGATATGAGAGAGTATTTCAAGGCAATGAATTTGAAACTGCAGGGGAAAATATAAGAGCATTGCTGATTTGTTCCAGGAAGTGAGTACATTCACACTTGAATTGTTCTTGTGGATTTGGCCAAAGCCCATTGGAGACTCCATTTGTTTCATTGCTAACTTTTTCTACAGTCAATGGAACCATGGTTACTGAAGATTTGCAGAGTTATTTACTGGAAATGCAGTCACAAATTTAGGGGAGAGACACAATCTTTAAGCATGAATCATGCTTTAACTTTCCATGATTGCTTTTTGAATGTGAACTTCTGTGTGTGACTGAATTGTCAAGCATCTGCCATATCATTTCAAGATGGGTTTATTCTGCCAGTAGAAGTATATCTATCAAGAAGACATAGTATCCTGTAATTTTCAGATAAAAAAAAGTGTGAGTGTAGAAAACTCCAGAATTGTTCTGTAATTTCTGGTTGCATGAACACCTCGGTTCTGTAAAAGTATATTCTCTTTCTTAAAAATAATGACACTAAATCTTAGAGTCATCTGGTCATTATTTTAACAAAAAATAAGATAGATTCTGATTTTAATACCCTCTATGACACAGAAATTTATTTTTCACAGTTCTGGAGCCTGGAAGTATAAGAGCAGGTTCTGGTGAGAGCCTGTTTCTACATTGCAAGTAATTGACTTATTGTAGCCACACATGGTGGAAAGAAAGTGAGCTTGATCTCTGAAGGGCACAAATCCCAGTCAAGCCTTACTGTCATGACCTATTTACCTTGCAAAGCTCCATTTTCAAATATCAAACAGGTTCTGTCTGGGGTTGGTACCAGGAGTTTGAGGGCGGTGGTGGGGGAATGAAGGAGAGCAGTGGAGGGGGTGAATTTAAATATGATATATTTGATACATTGTAAGAACCTTTTGTAAGTGCTACAATATACTCCCATCCAGAACAACAATAAAAGATAATGCAAATTACAGGAGGGACTACATTTTAACATATGACATTTAGGGGAACAAACATCAGTTGGTAATAGGACCAAAAAAGAATTTTTGTTGAAGTTTAAAAACTTTAATAACTAATCACATAATTTTAATAAGCCAATTAAATTGTCTTTGATAAACTGTTTTGTTACTTCTAAAAGACTACAAATTATATATTTGCTTTGTATCAATAGCCACGATGGCAATAGATTCATAAGGTCATCCCAAATATTGAAGCTAAACACATTTTAGGATTCAGAAGCTTTCTGATTTTAGAAAAGTAATGTTGCATATAAACTCAGATAACATTTGAGTATTCATATTAACTGAGATCAATAGACTATAGTCTTGTGCTCATGCATACAAAATCAGGATTCATTACCATATATTAACAGAATAGTTTCAAGGAAACTTTTTGATTTTTAGAATGTGTTAGTTTTGGAATTATAAATAAAGCGCTGTAGATATCTGCATTATTGACCAGTGTCAAATAAATTATCTACATGTCTAAAAAAGTAGCACTTCTAATCATGTAACCCCTAATTATGGCATCAAAGAAACTGTTGTGTTTGCTTTTCTAATAGAAAAGATTTTAATGTGTTTGTATGTAAAAAGAGAGAAGTAAGTTAATAGTCAAAGATGTAAAAATTGCACAAGTAAAGACGTTATAAGAACATGAAAAATTAGGAGAAACATTCCTTTTTCTCCTTTAACCACTGTTTGCTGACCAACTTTTAGAGGCCAGAATTGTGCCAGAGACAATGCAAAGTTGGATAAATTAGCTCCAATTCCTGCCATCTAGGAGCTTTTAATACAGAGAACTGCAATAAGGTATGAAAAATAATCTTAGGATAGAAATCCATAGAAGCACTGTGGAACAGAAAGGAGGATATAATTACTACTTTTGAAGAAGAGAGAGTCCAAGTTTTTGATTGATGCAATGATTCTTAAAAAGTAAGTGGCTATTCGTCAGGGTGGGGTAAGGGTCCTGAGGGGGAAGGAGAAGACTTTCATGGGAGCAGTTGCAGCTAATGCACTTGGTTGTGAGACAGTGTGCTAAAGGAAATGATGTAAATGATGGAGTTAATTGGATCAATATCCATGAAAAATCTTCTGAGTGCCTGCTATGCACTGTACTGTGTGCTATGGCAGACACTGGGCACTTGTTGGTATAGATATGTGAAATGTATCTAGTGTAACAAATCAAATATTCATTATTCTTTTTTCTGTTTTCTTTTATATTCTAAAATTTTTATTAGGATATATTCATTATATGGAGGGGATTTAAAGTGACAATTCCATTTAGACTTATGTTGTACATTATTTACATTTCCCTCCATTGTCTCTCCCCCTCAGCCCCTCCCCATCCAAAACAATTGCAAGAGATTTTTAAGTTCTGTTTCATATAGGTATATGAAGTTCATCAGCCATATTCCATCACCTTAATCTCCTTCTTTCAACCTCCCTCCTCCCCTAATAACCGTCCCCCCTAACCACACACACTGGTTTTTATAGTCCAGTTCTATTTTACATTCCAAGTCTATTTTATAGTCCTGGTTTTCATTATTAATATTTAAATTGATGTTCAAAGTGGTGTTTCAATGTATGCCCACTGTGGGTGTGCTTTACTTTGGGTTGTTTAATCCCTTCAATTGCTTTCCCTTATTGCTTTATCTCCCGCTGCCCCCCTGCCCTGTTTTTCAACAGCTTTTCAATTAACATCTTATATCCTCTACTTTCACATCTTATGTTATGCAAGGTTACTGATGCTCAATCATTCTCTCTTCCTTTCCCTCTTGTCCTGATTTCCATAGAGTAGTTCCACTGTTACAAACATGTTCTACAACTGAGTTTGTATATGATCATGCTTGTTTTTGTGTTTATGTTTTTGTGTATATGTTTACCTTTGGATCTATCTTCCACATATGAGAGAAAACATGCAGCTTTTGTGTAACTTCACTTAACATGATGTCCTCCAGATGCATCCATTTACCTTCAAACACCATGTCATTATTCCTTGTGGCTGAGTAATATTCCATTGTGTATATGTACCATAATTTCATGATCCATTCATCTGGATGGGCATCTTTGTTGTTTCCCGAGCTTGGCTATTGTGAATAGTGCTGCAATAATCATTGGTGTACAGGTGTCTCTACTGTATCCTGTCTTATGTTCTTTTGGGCAGATGCCCAGGAGAGGTATCACTGGATCATATGGCAGTTCTAACTCTAGTTTTTTGAGGAATCTCCATACTGCTTTCCATAGTGATTATACTAATTTTCATTCCTACCAGCCATGTATAAGCGTTCCTATTTTGCCACATCCTTGCCAGCATTTGTTGTTGTTATTACCCTTGATTATGGCCATTCTAACTGGGGTGAGATGAAATCTAAGTGTTTGATTTGAATCTCTTTTATAATCAGGGAAGTTGAACACTTCTTTGTGTATTTACTGGCCATTTGTACCTCTTCCTTTGAGAATTCCCTGCCTGTTTAATTCATGTGTCCATTTCTCATTGGGGTGTTGGCTCTTTGGAGGCTGAGTTTTTTTGAGTTCCCTATAGATTCTGGGTATTAGTCCCTTATCAGAAGAGTAGCTGGCAAATATTTTCTCCCATTCTGTGGGATGTCCCTGGAGTCTGATGACTGTTGCCTTTGCTGTGCAGAAGCTCTTTAGTTTCATGCAGTCCCAATTGTTCATTGTTTCTCTTAGATGCTGAGCCTTTTGAGTTCTGTTTAAGAAGACATTCCCCTATTGAGGGGGTGGGGGGCAGAGGGAGGGGCCGGAGTGGGTGGTAAGGGAGGGGGTGGGGGCAGGGGGGAGAAATGAACCAAGCCTGGTATGCACATATGAATAATAAAAGAAAAAAAAATAAGACATTCCCTATATCTATATGTTCCAGTGTATTTTCTACTGCTTCTTGGAGTTTTTTCAGTTTTAGGCCTTATATTAAGGTCTTTGATCCCTTTGAGTTGATTTTGACACAGGGAGAAAGATAGGGATCTAGTTTCAGTCTTCTACATGTGGGTATCCAGTTTTCCCAGCAGCATTTGTTGAAGAGGTTGCTTTTTCCATCCTGTTTTGGACCTCCTTTGTCAAAGATCAGTTGGCTACAGATACGTGGGTTTATGTTTGAATCTTCTGTTCTGATCCATTGGTCCTCCTGTCTGTATTTGTGCCACTACCATGCTCTTTTTATTTTTATGGCTCTGTAGTATAGTTTGAAGTCAGATATTGTGATTCCTCCAGCACTGGACTTTTTGCTCAGAATTGCTTTGGCTGTTTGATGTCTTTTGTGTTTCCATATGTAATTCATGATTGTTTTTTCTATTTCTGTGCAGAATGTCAATGGAATTTTGATAGGGATTGTGTTGAACATGTAGATTGCTTTTGGTAGTATGGCCATTTTCACAATGTTGATTCCATGAGCATGGAAGGTCTTTCCATCTTCTTTTTATTTTTTATTTCTTTAATTCATTTATTCATATGTGCATACATTGTTTAGGCCATTTCTCTCCCCTATCCCCTTCCCCCTCCATGTCCCCCCCCACCGCCCCCTCTCTTCCAGGCAGAATCTCTTCAGTGGTTTATAGCTTTCATTAAAAATGTCTTTAGTTTCTTTCATTAAATTTATTCCTAGGTACTTTATTGTTTTCGAGGCTATTATAAATGGGATTGTTCCCCTGATTTCTTTCTCAGTCTATGCATTGTTGATAT
Source organism: Castor canadensis (assembly GCF_047511655.1). Taxonomy (NCBI): domain Eukaryota; kingdom Metazoa; phylum Chordata; class Mammalia; order Rodentia; family Castoridae; genus Castor; species Castor canadensis. Next base: position 78,598,133 of record NC_133388.1, on the reverse strand, counting down.
AGAAAAGCTACTGATTTCTGTATGATAATTTTGTATCATGCTACTTTGCCAAAAGAGGTTATGATTTTTAATATTTTTTTGTAGAGTTTTTGGGGTGTCTTAGGTATAGGATCATGTCATCTGGTAATAGGGATAGTTTGACATCATTCTTTTCCATTTGAATTTCTTTTGTTTCTTGCTCTTGTCCCATTGTTCTGGCTAGGAATTCCAAAACTATATTGAGTAGGAGTGGAGAAAGTAGACAGCCCTGTCTGGTTCCTGACTTTAAGAAGAATGGTTTCAGTTCTTCTCCATTTAGTATGATGTTGGCTCTTGGTTTGTCATATCTAGCCTTTTTTCTGTTGAGGAACATTCTTTCTATTTTTAGTTTCTTTAGACCTGTTATCATGAAAGGATGTTGAATTTTTTCAAAGGTGTTTTCTGCATCTGTTGAGAAGATTATGTGGGTTTTGTCCTGGCTTCTGTTTATATGCTAAATTGTGTTTATGAATCTACATATGTTGAACCATTCTTGCATCCCTGGAATGTAATTGAATTGGTCATGGTGGATGAACCTTTTAATGTGATGGTGAATTCTGCTTGCCAGTATTTTGTTAAGAATCTTTGCATCTATATTCATTAAACATATTGGTCTATAATTGTCTTTTCTGGTTACATCTTTATTAGGTTTTGGAATGAGTGTAATGCTGGCTTCAGAGAGTAAGTTGGGTAGTATTCCTTTCCTTTCTATTTCTTGGAAAAATTTGAGGAGTATTGGTGTTAGTTCTTTAAAGGTTTGTTTAAATCGACTGTGAATCCATCAGGTCCTGGGCTCTTCTTTATAAGGGGAATCTTTATTACTGCTTCAACTTCATTGCATGTTATAGGACTACTTAGGTGGTTAATATCTTCTTGGTTCAATTTTGGTAGATATGTGTGTCTAGGAATTTGTCCATTTCATCTAGATTTTCCAGTTTACTTGAATATAAGCTTTCAAAGTCCTGTCTAATGACTCTCTGGATTTCGTTAGTGTTTGTGGTTATGTCCCCTTTTTTATCTCTGATTTTATTAATTTGGGTCTTCTCCCTCCTCCATTTTATCATGTTGGCTAAGGGTTTGCAATCTTGTTAATCTTTTCAAAGAACCAACTTTTTCTTTCATTGATTCTTCATATAGTTTTTTGGTTTTGATCTCATTGATCTCAGCCCTGATCCTTATTATTTCTCTCCAGCTACTAGATTTGGGTTTGGTTTGTTCTTGTTTTTCTAGGAGCTGAAGGTGCATCATTAGATTGTTTATTTGAGAGGTCTCTGCTTTTTTAATGTAGGCACTTATAGCTATAAACTTTCCCCTTAGCATGGCCTTTGCTGTGTCCCAAAGATTCTAGTAGGTTGTATTTTCATTTGGATTCTAGGAACTTTTTGTTTTCTTCCCTTGTTACTTCAGTCACCCATTGCTTTCTCAGCAGTGTTGCTCAGTTTCCATGTGTTTGAATATTCTCTGGGATTTCTTTTATTTTTGAGGTCTAGTTTTATTCCATTGTGATCTGATATGATGCAGGGGGTTATTTTGATTTTCTTGAATTTGTTGAGACTTGCTTTGTGTCCTAAAATATGATCCAGTTTGGAGAAAGTTTCATGAGAAAAGAATGTGTTGGGTTGAAATAGTTGTTGGGTGAAATACTCTGTAGATATCAACCATGTCTATTTGGTCTAATGTGGGGAGATTTTGTCTGGATGACCTATCTATTGGTGAGAGTGGGGTAGTCAAGTCTCTCACTATTACTGTGTTAGTATCTGTCTGTGCTCTTAGGGCCATTAGAGTTTTTTATTTTTTTTTAATGTAGATGGATGTCCCTGTGTTTGGTGCATATATGTTGAGGATTGATATTTCCTTGATGAATTGTTCCTTTTGTTAATATGACGTGAACATCATTGTTTCTTCTGATTGATTTTATTTTGGTCTACTTTGTTAGATATGAGTATAGCTACTCCTGCCTGTTTAATGGGATCCATTTGCTTGGAAAACTTTTTTGCACCCTTTGACTGTAAGCCAATGTTTATTTTTTTCAGTGAGATGAGTCTCTTGTAAGCAGCATATGGTTGGGTCTTGTTTTATAATCCAATTTGCTGTTCTATATCTTTTCATTGGGGCATTGAGACTATCTACATTCAGTGTTAAAATTGAGAGATGCTTGTTGTTTCCAGTAATTTTTATTCCCCTGCTCTTTAGTTTTACCTATTCCTTGTCTAGTGGTTTGCTTGCTTAAAGAAGTTTAATCTTTCTTGCATCTTCCTATCTCATTCTAGTTTCTTTTCTATATGAAAAAATCCTCTAAGTATCTTCTGAAGTGCTGGCTTGGTAGTCACAAATTCCTTTAGTTTTTTCTTGTTTTGGAAGGTTTTAATTTCTCCTTCAATTAGGAAGGATAGTTTTGCTGGGTAGACTAATCTAGGTTGACTGTTGCTTTCTTTCAGGGCCTAAATTCTGTCTTTCTGTAACCTTCTTGCACTTATAGACTTTGAGTTGAGAAATCTGCTATTATTCTAATGGATTTGCCTTTATATGTGACCTGTCTTCTCTCTTCGGCAGCTTTCAGAATTCTTTCTTTGTTCTGTGTGCTGAGTGCTTCGATTATGATGTGTCTGGGGATGTTTCTTTTTAGGTCCTGATAGTTTGATGTTCTGTAAGCTTCCTGCACCTGGGTGACTCTCTCCTTCTTGAGGTTAGGGAAGTTTTCTGCTGTTATTCTACTGAATAGGTTGTCAATGCCTTTAGTTTATATCTCCTGCCTTTCTTCTACACCCATAATTTGTAGATTTAGTATTTTCATGGTGTCCCAGATATTTTGCATGCTCCATTCATGTTTTCTTAGCTTTCTTTCATGATCTCTTACTCTTTGGTCTAATTCCTCTGCTTTGTCTTCCATTCCTGATCTCTGTTTTCAACTTGCTCCACTCTGTTCACCAAGCTTTCGATTGAGATATTCATTTGGGGTATTGAGTTGTTTATTTTGGATTGATTTTTTTTTCAGGGTTTCCATATCTTAATTGATTTCCTCTTTCATATCTTGGATAGTCTTAATTTCATTCATCTGTTTCTTCATAAATGTGACACTGTTACTTGACAGACCAATTTTAACAGGGATAGTAGCATTCTTACAGCTGTTTCTGATGGTGCCAGTATTTGGTGTTAGGATAGAATTGTTTATTCTCCTTTTTGAGGTCAAGTACTAACTTTTGTATTTCTTCTTTAAGGTTGTTAATCATTTTTACTATTTTTTAATTCATTATTGCAGGTGTTTGGATCCTTAGTGGTGGAATTGGCTTTTGACAGAGAGCAGTTATCTCGCTGCTTCATTCTGTGCTGAGATTTAAGCATCTGGAGTTGGTTTTGGTTAGAATTTTAATCCTTTGTGCCCCTTTTGTTGGGGTTTTAATTTTTTTCTCCTGGAGCATACCCCTCTTCAAAGAGGGGAATGCTAGATATGTTTCCCCTTGCAGGGTCCTTTTCTCCCTCAGCAAGAGAACTGAAGCTCCCACTCTTTAGTGGGAGTACAGGGGCTCTCCTGCAGTCACAGTGGGGAGTACTAGGTCTCTGTGCACTGTAGGGAACAGGCCTCCTAGCACCAGCAGACTAGCAAGTTGCCACTCAGTAGAGGAGCTGGAATTTCAGCTCTTGGACCAGAGAGACATGCTGTTTTACAGGGAGAGGTAGTGTGAAGCACTGGTCTTCTGTGTACCTAGGAAACAGGGAAACAGGGCTTCTGGTGCCACCTGCAGAGTAGCAGGTTATAACTTTCCTATCCTCAGTGGGGAATCTGGTTTCCTGTTCTTTGACAGAAGAGTGAGGGTTCTCTTGCTGTCAAGGACAGTGGGGAGGCTGGTCCTCTGTGCTGTGTGGAGAAGGAAGCCTCCTGGCACCATTAAAATAGCAAAGCCTGCAGCCTGGGGTTTTCTTAAGTGTGTGATGGCAGGCTCCTGGGACTGAGTAGCAAGTTGAGGGTGCCTGTGCGGCAGCAAAGCCAGCCAGCTTGAATCACCTGGTGCCCACAAGCAAGGGAGGCCATGGGGTCTACTTGCATTAGGGCATGGGCTTCCAGGAGCCATGGCAGCTGCTGTAGGCATGGGGAACTTAAGTCTGCAGGTAGCAAGAGCCCTGAGGCCTGCTTGTTGGCACCAGGCTACTAGAAGCCACAGCAAATGCTTCAGGCATGGAGGAACCAAGCTTTCAGGCAGCAGAAGTTCTGGGACCTGATTTCCAGGCTGGGGCTCCAGGAAAACAGTACAGTAGCTCCAGACACAGGGGACCTTTGGGTAGTGGGAGCCTTGGTGCCTACTTGCTGGAACAGGCTACCAGGTACAGTAGCTGCTGCAAGCTCAGGGGAACCAAGCCTGTGGGCAACAGGAGTACTGGAGCCTGATTGCTGGTCTGGGCTTCCAGAGCACATTCCAGTGGTGCTGCAGCCAGCACAGGGGGAACCAAGCCAGCAGGTGACAGGAGTTCTGGGGCCTGATTGCTGCATGGGCTTCAGGGAGTGCAGTTTAGGGATGCTGCTGTCAGCTCAAGGGAACCAAGCCTACTAGTTTGCACCTTCTGCTACACATGGAGCAGAGGGAGCCATGGGTCCTGTTTATACAGGGGATCCAGTTTCCCTAGCATTTCATGGTGAAGGTGGCAGGTGGTGTAGTGTGTGGATCTCCAAGTTCCTGTGTGTGCCGGGAAGCAGGACTTATGCAAAGCACGCCAAGTAATTGAGCCTGAAACCCAGTGGAAACTTAAGGGGAGCAGGAGTGTTGAGCTGCAAGTTGTTCTTCCCATTCTTCATGTAGTTGGTTGCTCCGCTATTTGCATATTCAAAGAGGTCTTTGCTTCTTGCTGGCTATGGGACCCTGTGGGTGCCTTTTGTGGTCCTCTGATCTTTCTTTGTCAGGATAGTTGCTGCTGAGCTATAGGGATGTCAACAACCCACCATCTTGCCCCTCAACTGTCATTATTCTTAATTAATTGATTGGCTTATTTAAGTTTTTGTTGTTGTTACTGTGTATTGAACTGAGGGCCTCATACTTATTAGGCAAGTGTTCTATCAATTGAACCATGACTATATATATATATATATATATATATATATATATATATACATATATATATACATATATGTGTATATATATATATATGTATATATATATATAGTCCATTACTATATTTTATTTAAAATTTTTTATTAATCAATTCAAAATGATTACAATAAATACATTATCTATTAACAAACAATGTATTTTTTATTAAAATTATATTTTTCAAACCACCTGGAGAGGTCCTACCCTGAGTTCATTTCTAACATTCCGGTGTACCTATTCCCCAGTTGCTCTGTGTGCTTCTGCTAATTAAGATTCACCCCCGCAAATTTCCCCAAAGAACTAGATTTAGGCTGTTTATTGACTGGCTGTATCACATCTGTCTCCTGGGCAATACCTGGTATTTTGTGGTATACAAAAGACTAGAACCAAGCAAGATACTTTGGTTCCAGTTACATTCCAAATCTCTTTGGAGTGTCAGAACGAAAATAGTTTTCATTTGAAAGCAAACACATGTTAACTTCTTCACCTTCTTAACTTGCTTTCCACATTCTCTCATAGGTTTATCTTGAGAACACGTTCCCTTGATTTGTTTTTCATTCCCATTTTCTTGTCTGAAGTCTTGTGTTTATGGAAACCAAACAAGGAAAATGTGTTAAATTTTACATGTCTACCAGAGATTCAAGTAGAAATGTTAAACAGATAAACAACTGGATCTTAACACTGTGGTAAAGAAGAGATCTGGGCTAGGGACTTAAGTGAGACAGTCAAATAATCACAAAAAAATACCATTTGAGTATATGAAAATGTATGGCATTATTTAGAGACAGACTGTCAGGAAAGAAGACAAGATGGAACCTCAAAAAGAACATGCTACTTAGGGGAGAAGGCGCTAACAAAGAAGAATGAGGAATGACACGTGAAACAGGAGAAGAACCAGAAAATATTACAGTAAGGAAATCAAAGAAGGTTCTTTCAAAAGGAACGTGTGGTCAATGTCACAAGTGCAGATGGTGATTGAACAACTCAGTAAGAGACAATCTAAACAATGGAGAACAGAGAAAGCACTATTGAATTAAGAAACATGAAGTCTTTTTGGTGGCATTTTCGAAGGCAGTTTGGTTGAACTGTAGGAGCTTATAGGAATGGATATCATATGATATTTGGAAGAGGCATTATAAGAGATGTGCCATAAAATATGGTTTGCAGGGAAATTTTTTGGGGAAGTCTATCTCTGGGAGCAGAGAAATAAAGATATTAAACTTATTCAACAGAAAGAGAGATCAAAGGTGAAAAATATAGAGTATTTAACCACAAGAAATAACATTTAGGGGAAATAAAACAGATTTGGGATCAGGAGCAGAGTCCTGTATTAAAACAGAAACCCAGAGAAAAAGACGAGTGTCACTCAAGGAAAAGTATATATTTGGTAGAATAAAGAGGTGGGGGATTTTTCTGTTGGTTGTCTCAATGGTCTATAAGGTACAATTAAAAGCCGTGAGTCATGTACAGAAAGAAGTAAAGAGATGTTACTTTAAAGATTAGGAAGGTGATTCTACTGTCAAAATTCAGTAGAACTGCTAATTTCAGCTAATATATTTACCAATGAAGGCAGTTTGGTTTTGTGTTTGTAAGATTCACCAGAATGAACATTTTGTAAGATAAATGTAAACAGATTTATGATAGTGATAATTTGGGGGAGAAAAATTGAGATATTTCCCATGATTTTTGTATTTTCAGTGAGGAAAACCAATTCTGTTAATAATATGGTGAAAGCATGGATTGTCATGGAATAATTTTGATGATCAGTTTTAATAGTATATAAGATGTTGACAGTATAATGTAAAAAAATACAACTTCCTATCTAGTTAGAACTCCTTTATTTAACATATGTGATGCATAGACATGGAATTGAGATTTATAGGGATTAGATATCAAAAAATAATTTGTGTTTCTGGGGAAATAATGGTCAGGGAGGAATGGTTGGATGAAAATTACTAATGAGAAGCTGAAAAAAACTTCCAGGGCAGGTTTCTGACTTGATATTTAATGGTGGGCTGGAAGTCACTGCAGGTCAACAAGGATGGCAAAAAGAAAAATGGATACAGAGCAGGGAAAATCTAGTACAAACTGGAACATATGGAGACAACTTGAAACCCCCAACACAAGCTGTAAACTTTCTTTGTCTCTCACCATTCCTAACCCCAAGGATACAGATGGCCTGCCGATGAAGCTAGTGCAGACTGCCGTGAAATCATCCACATGCCTGGCACAGAACTCAAGAGAAGCTGATGAAGTTGATCCAGCTGCTTCACACCAGTAAGCACTGCAGTTTTTGGGACTCTTCACCAACCTGCAGCCCTGGGAAGAACAAACTTTAAATAAAATGCAGTGCAGTATAATGTTTTAGACTTTATAGGACATGTGGTTTCTGTTACAGCCACTCAACTCTCATGTTGCAGCATGAAAATGGAAGACAATGTACACAAAAAAGTGACTGTGCTCCAATGCAACTTTATTTACAAAAACAAGCAGTCTGCAAAAACAAGCAGTCTGCTGGTCATGGTTTCCCAACCATACGTTCAACCATAATGACTACTATTTCACATTCATAGACCAAATCCTCCATAAAATTTTCTTGCAGCTCAGTTTAAACTTGAATCATACAGGGAAGACAATTCTGGAAAATAGCATTTTACATTAGACATGTTGACACAGTTCAAAACCAACAAAGCATATTTCCAAATTTTCTGCAATTATCATGATTTACTCCTATTATCAAGAACAATAACATCAACAACTCGTAAACACTAAAAAATTCCTGAGATGTTTACATAATACCTATTCAAGCCTTTGGTCAAGAGATTGTTGGTAAATATCAACTAGAAGTAAAGCCTAGCAGAGTTGAGGAACTTTCATAAAGAGTGTCACAAGAGTGATCAACTCCTTCCAAGGACTCAGTGTCTTTTGCATGATAATTCTCACTGGAGTAATTAGTTCAAATAGTGATCATTAATTCAGAGACTTTCTGGAGGATGATATTTTATCTTATTCTTCCCATATACTGCATATAGATCAGTGTTTTTAAAAAATAATTCTTAGTAGTACAACTCTTCTTCAGATGAAATCTTAATCAGAAGTGAAAATAAATAAAACATAAAGAGTAGTTTCTCCATGAAAGTAGAAAGAAAGAAAAGAGATAAAAGTTAAACACCTTCACTTGAAACAGTACCAGAGAGGAAGGAGAATTTGCATTACAAAGGTGGTTATCACTACAGACTTTACCATTTTTCTTTTTCTTTTCTACATAATTTAAATGTTAGTATATTAAGATACATCTATAGGTTTCATATGTACTACTCTCAACCTATCTTGTATACTGACATCTTTTTTTTTTAACCAAAGAGGGCAGTTAAGAGAAAACAGGTAGGGGAAAATATAAAGTATGGCATCAGGGGCAAAAGTCATTTAAGGATTAAAAAGAGCCAGGCATCAGCGGGTTACATCTTTAATCCTAGGTACTTGAGAGGCAGTGATCAGGAGGATCACTGTTTGAGGCCATCCTAGGCAAATAGTTCATGACACCCTGTCTCAAAAATACCCAACACAGAAAACTGCTGGTCAAGTGGCACAAGTGGGAGAGTGCCCTCATAGCAAGCATGAGGCCCTGAGTTCAAATTCTGACACTGTCACACAAAAAAATAATAAAAAGCAATATTCCATGTCTTTCCTGACACTAACATTATCTTTTGTTCTGATTTCTCAGGCTACCATATCCAGGGAGACCAAGGAAAAAGATCCTCCTATACCCAGATTTTCATTAAATACCTTGCAAAAGGGTGTCAATTTTAATAAAAGCTCTGTAAACCATTATTTCTTATAATCCCTGGGTGCACTGGATACATTAACAACATTCCTAGAAAAAGAATGATCCTTTTCTAAATTTTTTCAGGTGTTGCTACAGAATACATGCAAATCTTCCTCAGAAATAACACTAAAGATCTGAAAATTCTGTCTTCACATCCTTTAAACACCTAGTAGATCTGCAAAACAATTTGTTTAATTTCAAAGGCCAGTGGGTAGCATTCCAGTGGTCAAGGCTAAAATAAGAATTTTTTCTCCCTACTGCTAGTAGCTAAACCTGGCACTGAGCCTTTGGCCATTGCTTCCTAACATTGGTATCCTTTTAGAAAATGTGCCTGCCACAGCTTGCCTCAAACTGACATAGTGTCAAGATGCAGAGAAAAGAAATGAGTTTAGGAAAGACACAACTGGATGCTATTAACATCATATCCATTAGTGAGCAGGGTAGAGTCAGCTGGAAGGGCAAAGAGGCTTTTGCCCAGACAGAAAGTCCATTTGTTCACTGTGGTAACATACTAGCTTCTGAAGATGAAATATCTTAACACTCTAACCCCCCATCTGTATTTAAAAATAGATCAAGTTTCTCTTTTCTTAATATTTTTTTTGTGGGGGACTTTGTTCTAAATAACAGAAATCCTCAGAAATCAAAGACAAAAAAATAAGTTAACTCAGGAGGAGCTTATCTAGTGGCCCATGTCCTAAGTTATGTAGCTGTCTACACTGTAACATAACACTACAGATGGCAGCTGATAGCCTCATGTGCAAGCATGGCCTTACCTTGGGACTGTCAGCAAATAGATATAGGTTGCCTTTTGCCTCATAATTGCTACTGCTATTTGGAATCCCTGGTGCAGACTTGGATTACTACCCTCATAGGCTTACAATCAGCTCAAAGCCTTTCCCAAAAAATTAAAAACAAAGTGTGATAACTGCTTTCCAGAATGGTAATGTTACCCAATCTAGAATCAATCAGATAAATCACAATAAGACAGAGACTACAAAAGTTCCCCTTCAAGAAAAGTCAGTTTCCTAAAGGAAGCCATGAAATATTATCTAAATAAATGATTGATAGGATGAATGTAAGATTAAATTGGATTGAGTCTAACAGCCACTAATAAGGTAAAACTAATACATGATCATAAAAATTGGAATAATATACACTTCTCCAGGGTATCAAATGTCTGGAAGAAATGGTTAAATAATCTTAAGAAGGAATATTAACTTTTAAAAATAATATTTTCCATGTATTTTTAAAGGTTAGAAAATTGGTACTTGTCAGATCAGAATGAGTAGGAAAATCAGAAATAGGCACCAGCCATTATAATATGTGACTTTGGCATTCTGCCATTGATATATAATTAAATTACATTAGGCACTTATTGAAGAACACTATGTATCCAACACTGAAAGAGGTGCTAGAAATAGAAATGCAGGTGACATTTATTTATTGCCTTGAAAGTGGAACTCAAAATTTAATGGAGGAAATGGAAAGCATCAAACATTCGACACAATTTTGAAGTCCCTATTTGGTTAGGTTCACTTGTTAGAGGACAAATCTGTTTTATTGTATCAAGTGTTAAGAACATAATGTGATGGGGAGGGAGGAAAAGGAGAGTGGTAGAGTGGGTGAATTCAAGTATGATATATTTGATATATTATAAGAACTTTTGTACATGCCACAATGTTCACCTACCCAGCACAATAAAGAAAAATAAATTTAAAAAAAGAACATCATGTGACAATTGCTATGCAAACAGTGGGAACTAACTACTCTGGAAATGCAATGGATGACTTGTTTAGACTTCACAATGTTGAGCACAATGAAATGGTGCTGGCCTCAATACATAACTTTTGTTCAGCTTAGAAAGAAAAGAGGAAAGGGAAAATTAAAACAGCATGATCTATGGAGATGTGAGAGTATGCCATGTCTGAAGAAAGCCTATTATGAACATTGTTTAGGAATATGTAATAGGAATGAAGGGATATGAGGTAAGTAAAGGATTTTGATGGTACTATAAAGTAGTTAAGTAATTCTTTTTCTAATAGGTTTCACTAATCTAGGAAATCTATCTTCTGAACTTGGTGGTTCAGAATTCACAATGAGACAGCACTGTTTTATTCAGAATTATTTTCTTTCTTAAACTCCTACATTTTTTCTTACCATTCCACAATAAAGTAAACATAAAGGCTAAATTCATCGCCACAGTTCCTAAATAATACATCCATAATTCATACATTAAAAATATTAAGAATCTAAAGAAAAATATTCCTGAACTATTGGAATGTAGTTCTATTAGAAGATTAAAACAAAGCATGTATTAGATGGAAAGGTCTTAGATTGAGCTAATAGTCAAAATGGAAGAGAAAAATCAGAATGACAGTATGAAGTAAGAATCAGAATTAGCATAAAAAGAGGCAGATGCCCCAAATTCTTGGAGAACAGAATATCCCTTGCCATTGAGGGAGCTGAGAAGGATAACAGTGAGACCCAGTCATTTGTGTCCACCTCCCTTGCTGGCTGACATCTACTTAGATTCTGCCACTCAGAGGCCCTAATGGAAAATAGAAAGTGAGAGGTGGGTAAAACACTCTTTTTATATCTCAAGCCTTTCCTTCAGTATTATGTCAGTATTTTCAGTACCCACAAGACAAAGTCTCTTCCTCAGGCTAGTTTCAATGTATCACATGCTTTTAGCCATGTTAGAACCTGACTGCAAGAATTCCTTCCACATCTCTAGCATGTCTTCACTGTACATGCTCCCTAGTTCCTGGCCAGGTATGAGGCTCTTTTTGACAATCCAAGTAGCACAGTATGGGGTGACCTGACACCTTGCAATCCCAGTTCTTCTCCTTTGTTACCCCAGCCTTAAGGATACTAGCAGCATCTTACATCTGTCTCTAAATGACATCATCATTTGCTCTTTGTTCTTTCAGCTTTACAACAGCACATCCATAATCAGTTACCTATATTAAATCATCACCGCTTGTATAACATAACATCATTTCTCTTTTGCTGACTAGACTAAATTATCTAATACCTGATAATACCCATAGTGAACTAAGGAAATAAATTCACCAAAATTGGATTTTGACAGCGAGTTGATGAGCTGTGCAAGCTTAAATGAAAGGATGTCATTTATCCCCCTGGAAAAGGGGATACCGGTAATAAACAGCAAACACTGGAATCATTATTTCTTAACTTATAAACTGAGATCACTTGAGATGTACTGCCTATGGAGAATAAGAGTTTGGGAGAGCAATTGGATACTGTACTTAATTGTTATGGTATTAATGGTGATTGTAATTACCAGGGGTGAGATATTATTTCTGAAAAGCTTACCAAAGTGATATTTTTTAAAAAACAAGGCTTTAAACTTCCAGCACAAGATGTGATTTTTAAAATGTCCATAGTCATCCTATGAGAATCTTCAATGTAGGACAAATATAGCTGGAAATCACATTAAACATCTAGTTGTGCTGGATGCTGGATTAGCCAAGCTCATACCCTTGCTAAGGGTATGACAGTAAAGGCATTGGTGGGAGAATGAGTCTTGTACCTGAAATGGAAATCACTGAATGGTTGAGGAAAATCTGACATAAATGAGCTTACTTGGCCAAGTTAAAGGAAGCAACTTCCTTCTTGACTAAGGAAACTACTCTTCCACTGCTTGAAGAACCTACTATAACCTAATCATGTGGAGTTTCAGACTGGATTTGCCTCAGGATATGCTCAGATGTCTGTGGTTATTTTCTCTGACCCAGACTGGTAGGATTCCCACACTGAGTCCCAGACCACAGAATGATACATATGAGCAAATAAACCAAAAGCAATATCATACTCTTATGGAAATTGCAAGATTCTTGTCATCATTAACTTGTAAGTTGCAGAAGTGATGATTCCTAACAACTCCAATGATCTCAGCTGTACAAAAGGCAGATTACAGAAAAACTGTACACTGTGATCAATTTAATTATAGTGATTCTGATTACAATTTCTGTCTCGCTTGTGAGGTTTTAAGTGTGGTCCTGGAGATGAGCAAACGGGTGTAGAAATTGTACTATTGGTCCCTGTTCCAATTATAAACAGACTCCAAAAGTAGCTTTCTTATACCAGGAAAACTCTGCAGTACAGACATACTCACTGGACATTTTGTATATGTCAACTCAACTGATTTTTGTCAGAACCTCAGCTTTAAGGCCCTTAATCATCTTGTTCCACTCATGAAATGTTAGTAAACAAAGTAATATCTGCCTGGCTTTTTAAAAATGATTGCAAAGCCTGGTGTGGTAGAGCACCTGCCTATCAAGTGTGAGGCCCTGAGTTCAATCCCCAGTACTGAAAAAAAAAAAAACCCTCTTTGTGCCCTTTGACCCCTGTGACAGATTCCTTGTTATAGCACTAGTGTGTGTTTGGTTTAACTTGTGGGCAAAGACTTATAGATAGGTGCAAAAAATAAATCCTCTTTTGAAACCCAGAACTCATTGTGCATGAGTTTTGATACATATAAGAAAGAATATAGTGAAAAAATAAAAAGATAAAAAGATTATGGACATGTATTCTTTCCAGTAGTTGAAATGGCATTGCATAACCTGCTCTTCAAAGATTTGGTAGAAAGCGAAGCCATAAGAGAGAGTACATTGGTAATTTTCTCTATTTCATCCAGGAAAATTAATCTAATTTAATTAATCTAATTTTCTCTACCTCTTATTGTCTTGGGAGAAGGAGAAATTTTGAGACAGGATTTCACACTGTTGCTCAGGCTGATCTTGAACTTGTGATCCGTCTTCCCTCACTATCCCAAGTGCTGGGACTATAGATGTGTATAATCACACTTAACCTTCTACTGGTTAATTTTTGTAAATCGTAATTTGCTATAAAAATTATTTCTTATTTATAGATCTTTAATTTTTACCACTGTCATGAGTATATTACAGGTATATTTCTCTATCTATGGTGTTTGTTTCGTGAAATTGAAATATTTGGTTTATGATATTAAAAAGTTTTCATTATGAATGACTTATTTGCTATTGCAAAATGTTATTCTTTGCTGGCCAGAATTATGCCTTGCCAAACAGATTGAGTCCAGTATTCTATTTGTTTGTCTTTACCTTCTAAAATTTGTGATCCTATTATTTTTGACCTTTCTAGATTACTTTTTTAGCTATTAAAGATAGTTATATAGAGAATATATTTACCTAAAAAAATTTGCAATTTTATTGAAATTTTTTTCCTGAAAATATGTTTGCTTATTGATGTGAAAGATATAACTTAAGTATATAGTATGTTTATTTATAGAGAATTTTTTAAAGACTTAAAGTAGGGGAATTAATGCTTTTTTTTTTTTTTTTTGCTGTACTGGGTCTTGAACTCAGGGCCTGCACCTTGAACCACTCCACCATCCCTTTTCATGTTAAGTATTTTTGAGATAGGGACTCATGAACTATTTGCCTGGGCTGGCTTTGAACCGTGATCCTCCTGTGTAGCTAGGATTACAGGTGTGAGCCATTGGCACCCAGCTACTGTTTTATTATTTTATGTGCAATTCCTCTGATAGATATGAAGGCTTACTTTTTTGTTCTAGTTATTATAATATAATAGTATATTATTAGTGCTTTGGACAGTAATTATTGCTACTTTGAATAAGGATAAAATAGTGTTCTATTTTATTTTCTTCTTCTTAACCTCTTCTCTGCTTCATAATTTTTTCAATAATATTAGGTTTGTTAATTTTTGTATGTACGTACATGTATATTTATATTACTAGTTTTTCAGTCTGGAAGCATTCTTTGATTCCTACCTAATTGGGTAGCTTTGTAATCAGGGAACTTATGTTTTCTATTCCTTTACTTCCTTCATTCCCAAATTTATCTGTGTCTTTCTACATATAGGTTCATATGACTTTCACATTCTATTATGCCCCATAAACCCCGTATTTGTTTGAGTCCTGACTTTATCATTACATATATTCAATGCTCCCCACAAATTATTTTGCCAAAATTTCTCTAGCTCAAATCTTGGTTGAAATTAATTTTTCAGGAGAACCAAGATGGGGATGGAGACAGAGCCGCAGACCTCCTGAGCTCCTGACCCACAGGTCCTGCGGAGAAGCTGGAGACGCTTGACTGAGGTAAAGCTCCAGAGAGAGCCAAAAACACGGCACTCTAAAGACTTAGATCATGGAAGGCTTCTCCATGCCATGATCTAATAAAAGAAGAGCCAGCATGCCAAATACTCATCCCGTAGGTCTGCAGAGCTCTCTGCCCCTTGGGCTCTTCCAGGCCACAGCCCCGCCCCAGACCCACACCCAGCAGGATACCTGTTCTTCAGCCGTGCCAACCTCCAGCCCGCAGACCCACACCACCCAGAATACCAGCCACTCGACCATGCCGCTGGGTCCATGACCACCTGGATCCCCACTACCAGTCCGCACCAGACCCCAGCCTTGCTGAGCCCCCACACGCATGAGACTAGCGGACCCCCACCCCACCCATCAGGCCCTGCTTGGCTCCAGCTCCATGTGGAACTGGAGCCCTGCACTGCTGGGACAGACACCAGCCTAATGGGAGACAGCCTAAACAACTAAAAACAACCAAGCCTGCAATCCTACTATTACAGAACTCGTGATTTTTTTTCTCCCTTCTTTAAGGGTTTGGCAGCCTGGTTTGCTGTTTGATCACCCACCATCTCTCCCATTTTTTAAAATTTCTTTTTTTTTTTCTCTCTTCTCTCTTCCTTTTATCTTTCCTTCTCTTTTTCTTTTTTAATCCTTCTTTCATGATTTTGTTAGTAATAATATTGTAACCCAGCTAATACCAAATTACACATAGTCCAGGGACAGAAATGGTACCTAGTGGAAATATGGGAAGAAGAAAAAGGGAAGGAAACCATTCTCCCCCAAAAATAAAGTAGTACAGGATTTAGACCAAAATGAAGAAAACAGATACCCAGACACAGACTCCAACAAAACAAAGATAAACTATACCAAGGAACCCAATGAAGACCACACGAGCACCATGAAAGAAGAAATTCTACAAATAATTAATGAGAATTTCATAGAGATGCTACTAGACTTGATCAACAAAAATGTACAGGAGTCACTCAAGAAATTACAAGATAACAAAATTAAGAATATCAGAAAACACAGAAATAAATAAATGAAATCATAGGAGCCATAAACAAACACCAAACTGAAACAAAGATCACCATAAGCAGAGAGATAAATGAATTAAGGGCAAAATTGACAATATTAAAGAAGAAATAACCTATAATATAGAAAACCTCAAAAAAAAATGAAAAAGAAATACAAAACAAAATGGAAGGCCATTCCAGCAGAATAGAACAAACAGAAGACAGAATCTCAGAACTTGAATATGAAATGGCAATTAAAGGAAAAACTGAAGAACTATTAGTTAAACAACTCAAGACCTGTGAAAAGAAAATGCAAGAACTCACTGACTCCATCAAAAGACCAAACCTGAGAATCATGGGCATTAAAGAAGGAGAAAAGATGCAAGCAAAGGGAATGCATAATATATTCAACAAAATAATAACAGAAAATTCCCCAAATCTAGAGAAAACTATGCCCATTCAGGTACAGGAAGCCTCCAGAACATCGAACGGACCTAACCAAAATAGAGCTACCCCACGACATATCATCATTAAAACAACAAACACAGAGACTAGAGAAAGAATATTGAAGGCTATAAGAGAGAAAAAACAAATAACCTACAAATGTAAACCCATCAAAATTACAGCAGACTTCTCAACAGAAACAGTAAAAGCAAGAAGAACATGGGGTGAGATCTTCCAAGCACTGAATGAAAATAACTTCAATCCTAGGATACTTTACCCAGTAAAACTATCATTCAAAATAGATGGAACAATAAAAGTCTTCCATGATAAGCAGAAATTAAAACAATATATGACCACCAAGCCACCACTACAAAATATTCTCCAAAAGATTCTGTACACAGATAATGAAAGCAAACAAAACCATGAAAGGGCAGGCAATACCAAACCACAGGAGAAGAAAAGACAAGAAAGTAAAGAATAACATAGTTTCAGCCACACATAATCAACTCTTAATCAACAAAGACAACTACATGACAGGGATCACCACGTACTTATCAATACTAACACTGAATGTTAATGGACTAAATTCCCTCATCAAAAGACACTGACTGGAAAACTGGATTAAAAAGGAAGATCCAACAATCTGCTGCCTACAAGAGACCCACCTCATCCACAGAAATAAGCACTGGCTGCAAGTGAAAGGCTGGAAGAAGATTCACCAAGCCAATGGTCCCCCAAAACAGGCAGGAGTAGCCATACTTATCTCAGACAAATTAGACTTCAAACCTACATTTATCAAATGAGATAAAGAAGGACACTCCATACTAAGAAAGGGGGAAATACAACAAAAGGAAATAACAATTATCAACCTATATGCACCCAATGTCAATGCACCCAATTTCATCAAACATACTCTGAAGGACCTAAAAACACATATAAACTCCAACACAGTGATAGTGGGATACTCCCTTATCACCAATAGTTAGGTCATCCAAACAAAAAAAATCAATAAAGAAATTCTAGAACTAAACCACACCATAGATCAAATGGACCTAACTGATGTCTACAGAATCTTTCATCCAACTTCTGCACAATACATATTCTTCACAGCAGCCCATGGAGCCTTCTCAAAAATTGATCATATCTTAGGACACAAAGCAAGCCTCAGCAAATATAAGAAACTAGAAATAATCCCAGGCATTCTATCTGACCACAATGCATTAAAACTAGAAATCAACAACAAAAACAGGAGTAAAAAACATGTAAACAATTGAAAGCTGGACAACACAAGCTCAATGATCAGTGGATCATTGATGAAATAAAAGAGGAAATAAAAAGGTTCCTGGAAGTTAAAGAAATGAAAACATGACCTACCAAAACCTATGGGACACAGCAAAGGCAGTCCTAAGAGGAAAGTTTATAGCCATGAGTGCATATATTAAAAGGACAGAAAGATCTCAAATCAATGACCTAATACTACAGCTCAAACTCCTAGAAAAACAAGAACAAGCAAATCCCAAAACAAGCAGAAGGAAAGAAATAATTAAAATAAGGGTTGAAAACAATGAAATAGAGACCAAAAAAAACTTACAAAGAATCAATGAAACAAAATGCTGATTCTTTGAAAAAATAAATAAGATGGACAGAGCCCTGGCAAACCTGACTAAAATGAGGACAGAAAAAACCCAAATCAGTAAAATCAGAAACACAAAAGGAGAGATAACAACAAACAACACGGAAATCCAGGAAATCATCAGAGACTACTTTGAGAACCTGTACTCTAATAAATTTGAAAATCTTAAAGAAATGGACAGATTTCTAGAAACTTACAACCACCCAAAACTGAACCAAGAAGATACTTATCACCTGAATAGATCTATAACACAAAAAGAAATTGAAGCAGCAATCAAGAGTCTCCCAAAAAAGAAAAGTCCAGGAACCGATGGATTGACTGCTGAATTCTATCAGATGTTTAAAGAACTAATTCCAACTCTCCTTAAACTGCTCCATGAAATAGAAAGGGAAGCCAATATAACTCTATGAAGCCAATATAACTCTCATCCCAAAACCAGACAAAGACACCTCCAAAAAGGAGAATTATAGGCCAGTTTCCTTAATGAATATTGATGCAAAAATCCTTAATGAAATAATGGCAAACCAAATCCAACAACACATCAGAAAGATCATTCACCATGACCAAGTTGGCTTCATCCCAGGGATGCAGGGATGGTTCAACATATGCAAATCTATAGATGTAATACAGCATATTAATAGAAGCAAAGACAAAAACCACTTGATCACCTCAATAGATGCAGAAAAAGCCTTCGACAAGACCCAACAACACTTCATGATAAAAGCTCTAAGAAAACTAGGAATAGAAGGAATGTACCTCAACATTGTAAAGGCAATGACAAGCCTACTGTCAACATCATACTTAATGGTGAAAAACTGAAACCATTCCCCCTAAAATCAGGAATGAGACAAGGGTGCCCACTCTCCTCACTCCTATTCAACATAGTACTGGAATTCCTAGCCAGAGGAATTAGGCAAGAAGAAGAAATAAAAGGAATACAAATAGGTAAAGAAACTGTCAAAATATCCTTATTTGCAGATGATATGATCCTATACCTTAAAAATCCAAAAAACTCCACCTGAAAACTTTTAGACACCATAAACAGTAAGGTGGCAGGATACAAAATCAACCTAAAAATATCATTAGCTTTTCTATACACCGACAATGAACAAACTGAGAAGGAATATATGGAAACAATTCCATTCTCAATAGCCTCAAAAAAAATCAAATACCTAGAAGTAAATTTAACAAAAGATGTGAATGAACTCTACAAGGAAAATCACAAACTCCTGAAGGAATAGATCCAGGAAGATTACAGAAGATGGAAAGATCTCCCGTGCTCATGGATTGGTAGAATCAACATAGTAAAAATGGCTATACTACCGAAAGCAATCTACGTGTTTAATGCAATTCCCATCAAAATCCCAATGACTTTCATCACAGAGACTGAAAAATCTACTCAAAAGTTCATTTGGAAACACAAGAGACTGCGAATAACCAAGGCAATACTCAGCAAAAAAAGCAATGCTGGAGGTATCACAATACCTGACTTCAAACAATATTACAAAGCAATAGCAATAAAAACAGCATGGTACTGGCATAAAAACAGACATGAAGACCAGTGGAACAGAATAGAAGATCCAGATATGAATCCACACAACTATACCCACCACATTTTTGACAAAGGTGCCAAAAACATACCATGGAGAAAAGACAGCCTCTTCAACAAATATTGCTGGGAAAGTGGTTACCCATCTGCAAGAAACTGAAACCCGATCCATGTCTATCACTGTGTACTAGTATCAAGTCAAAATGGATCAAGGACCTAAATATCAGACCTGAAACTCTGAAGTTACTAAAAGAAGGAGCAGGAAACACTCTGGAAATAATAGGTATAGGCAAAGACTTCCTCAATACAACCCCAGCAGCCCAGCAACTAAGAAAAAGGATGGACAAATGGGACTACATAAAATTAAAAAGCTTCTGCACAACAAAAGAAATGGTCTCTAAACTGAAGAGACCACCCACAGAGTGGGAGAAAATATTTGCCAGCTACACATCAGACAAGGGACTGATAACCAGAATATACAGAACTTACGAAACTAAACTCTCTTAAAATCAATGAACCAATTAAAAATGGGCAACTGAACTTAATAGAACTTTCTCAAAAGAGAAATTCAAATGGCAGAAAAGCACATGAAAAAATGCTCACCATCTGTAGCCATAAAGGAAATGCGAATCAAAACAACACTAAGAGTCCACCTCACCCCTGCTAGAATAGCCATTATCAAAAACACCACCAACATCATGTGTTGGTGAGGATGTGGGGAAAAAGGAACCCTAATCCACTGCTGGTAGAATGCAAGCTGGTGCAACCACTCTGGAAAAAAATTTGGAGGCTTCTTAAAAAGCTAAACATAGACCTGCCATATATGATCCAGCAATCCCACTCTTGGGGATATACCCAAAAGACTGTGACACAGGTTACTCCAGAGGCACCTGCACACCCATGTTTATTGCAGCACTATTCACAATAGCCAAGTTATGGAAACAACCAAGATGCTCACTATTGATGAATGGATCAGGAAAATATGGTAATTATACACAATGGAATTTTAGTCAGCCATGAAGAAGAATGAAATGTTATCATTTGCAGGTAAATGGATGGAACTAGAGAACATAATTCTGAGCAAGGTCAGGCAAGCTCAGAAGACTAAAAATCATATGTTCTCCCTCATATGCGGACTTTAGATCTAGGGCAAATGCAGCAATGTGGCTGGACTTGGATCACATGATAAGGGGAGAGCACATTTGGGTGATACACAAATAGGTAGAAAACCCAAAACATGAAAGCATTTGATGTCCCCACTCCAGAGGAGCTAATACAGAAACCTTAAAGCAACAGAGGTTATCATGAGAAGGGGATCAGAAACCAGGGTAAAGATCAGTTAGAGATGAATCAACATGGATCATAACATGTATATACGAAAGCAATGCTAGGAATATTTCTGTATAGCTATCCTCAACTCAACTAGCAAAAACACTTTGTCTTCCTTATTATGCTTGTCTCTTTTCTTCAACAGAACTAGTGATAAAGGCAGAACAGGACCTGCCTGGAACTGAGGGGGGAAGCAGGGAGAGGGTGGGGGAGAGGGGCGGGGGTAGAAATGACCCAAACAATGTATGCACATGTGAATAAAAGAATAAAAAAAAAGAAATTAATTTTTCAGTAGTATTCTGATGAAATACTCATGGGGAAAATGTTATTTGGTTTCCTACATGCTCAAAATTGTTTATCTGAAGTCTTTATTCTTGGAGAACAACTTTGCTGAATAAAAAGGTCTGGACTCATTATTTCTTTTCTTTAGCATTTCATAGCCCATGTCTGTGGAGCCACTGCTTGTTGATGTGCAGAAATCTATGGTCAGCTTTATTTCCCTTCTAGTAACTGTCATTCTTTTATACTACAGCCCCAAAGATTCATTTTTTATCCTTAACATCCAGAAAATTTTCTGGGTCAATGTTTTTCTGAATGAAATAGGCCCTTGCGATCTGTAGACTCAAGTTTCTATTTATGTGTTTTTTAAATATTTGTTCTTAGTGTCAGAAAAGTCTTTTGAAATTGTATATTCTTTTCTGTGCTATTGCCTTGATTATATTTTTTTCATATTTTACAGCTATGCACCATTTATATATCCATTCTTATCTTCTTTAATACCTTTTTCTTTAAAGCATTAAAACTCCTTTAATTATACATTAATTCTACATCATTTTGTTTCCACATGCTGAGCTATTTCTGGACTCTTTTACATGTTTTTTGCATTTATAAATTATATCTAACTCCTGGTTTTGTGGGAGATAGAGGTTTTGGACCTTTTTTTATATTTTTAAAAACTTGTTAATTTGAGTAATTTCCAAGGAGAGATAGTACAAATGGAGTCAGGTTTGTATAAGAAGATGCCCTAACAAATTAAACTAAAATCAGCAGTGTTATAAATCTGCCCTCTACCATCATTGTTAGTTTAAATTTTACCATGGAGTTTGTCAAAGAGTAAGGAAAAAGGAAAAAAATGCCACAAAGATTGGAAAGGAAAAAAAAATGGTCACTATTCAGAAATGTTCACATACACATAGATTTTCTACATAGAAACCCCAAACTAACTCACTTATAAATTATTAAAATTAATAAATTAAAAAGAAGCTGTGTAAAATATTAATATAGAAATATCTCTTTCATATCCATACCACAAAAATAAACTGTTCAAAAATGCAATTCAGATGTTTATAATAGCCACAAAATATTTAAGTTACCTGGGAATAATTCTTAAAATATAAAGCGGTAAAAGAGCATATAGATGAAAATCATTAAGGTCTATAGGACAAAATTAATTTGATTCTGAAAAGAAGCCATGTGATCTTCAGTATCATAAGAGGTCAAAACTGCCACACATTGAGTTAAAGATTTAAAATGATTATGGGCATGGCTGTATATCATAAACAAATTAATAAACTGACAGCAATAAAATGTCATGGAGTCAAATAGAGCTAAGGTAATTCTGAAGCAAAAGAAAATCTTGAGGAGCCTTCCTGTACAAATAAGGCAGTTATGTACTTACACTGAAATAGTACAGTGTTACATCGGCATAAGGTTAGACAGATGTCCAGGAAAACAGAAAATAAAGACTGGAAATGTGCCTGTACATGAAACGTTTGTTGTATGACAGAGGTTGCCCTGTAAATCTGTGGGTAAATGAAGGACTACTCAATAAATGGGCTGAGACAGTTGTTCATATGAAAAAAATGTACTCCTACTTCTTTTCTAGATACTTTGACTTACATGTGAGAATATAATTCTTTAAAAATTTAGAAGAGTGTCAACATGACCTTAGAATAAGAAATTACCTCCTGGGGATGAATGCATAGCACCTTATAAAGCACTTGCATACATATATATGAGACTCTAGCTTTGATCCCCAGCATCGCACACACAAAAATCTATAAGCCAGGTGTGGTGGCACACACCTGTGATCCCAGCATTTGGGAAGTGGAGGTAGGAGGTCTGCAAGTTTGGTGCCTGCCTGGTTTATGTGGCAAATTGTAGTCTGGGCTACATAGAGAAACCTATCTTCGTGACAGACTCCCTCCCCCCAAGAAAAACTAACTAAAAGAAAATTAAAGTATAAAATTAAAATTGAAAACCTCTATTCATCAAATCACATCATTAAATAGAAGATATTTGCACACATTTAGCCAATGAAGGTTTATTGCTGTAAATCAATAGAAAGAAGAATGCATAATAACAAGAAAAAGCAAATCACAGAAAAGTACATGTAGTACACAAGCACTTTTGATAAAGCTCTCAAACCAGTTTTGCTTATAGATATACATATTTGAAATGAGAACATTTTTAAAGGAAAGAAGCAAAAAAAATCAAATCAGTGTACTGGTTACCTCTGAAAGAAAGCAACAGAGAAGGATAGAGTCAAAATCCATAAATAAAATAGTTTGATCATTTTTAGTCGTTTTTAAGAATTTAAAACATCATTAAAAATCTTCTATATATTTTATATTTGAAATGCATGCTATCTATATCTTTCTTAAAATCAAGTTTATTTTTGAATTATAATGTACATATTGGAAAATGCAGATGGAATAAGAATACCAACCAGCAAATTATCACAAGATGTTCACATCCATGAAATCACAACTCAGGTTTTCAAAAAAAAAACATTTCCACACATTAAAAATCCTCATGTCACCAATGTTGGCTTCTTCCTCATAGATAAGCAGTTGCAAATATTCCTTTGCACATGTGCAATTTTACATATAAATGATCAAAAATTATTAAGAAAGGAGATATAAAATATTTTTAAGAGAAGAGAGCAAGTTTCTTCTGATATCGCCCTTTTCTAGATAGGTTTTCATCTTTGCCCAGCTAAGAAATTTTATATCACAAGGAAGAAAGGGGATATCCACCTTACTACTAATCAAACCACTACCTCCTAACAGACAAAAAGAGTGGTAAAAAACATTAAGAGTGCCCTAATATTTCTTGAAAAACTATTATTAAAAATTAGTGCCAAAAAATCCTCAGATTAATCTCATCCTTTTGCTTGAGGCTCATCAGTGTTTGAACACACTGCATTGTACCCCAATGTCTTCTCTTTTCTAATGTGTCTATGCCTTAGTTTCTTTCATCATTCTTTAAGCAAGTTCCACTCTTTATGCAACTTTACCTAGAGATGTTTCTCTCTGGGCATATAGCAATTTGAAAATGCATATTTCAACAATGTAGTGCTAATAACTGACTCCAGTAGGTCAGCTGTGTTCTGACCACTGTATCATTTACTAGGAGTATTCCTTTCTAGATGCTATATACTCTTTTTTAATGTAGCATAAAATTGTGTATCAGCCTTATGAATGAACTAGCTATTATAAACCATCAAGTCCATTTTCACATAAACTTCAATGATATAAACCTCTGTTATTCTGCTTCTATTTAAATAATTAACTTCTTTTTTATGTCTATAACTTTGCTTCATTTCATTACTGCTTATCTTTGATATCCTTTCTTCAGTTTTTTGTTTGGGAGATAGATTCATTTTGACACTTACATTTCTATGGTGATAGGTTTCCAATTTTAAAAATTATCATATGCATTATTTTCATTAAGTCCCCTAAGATGCACAGGGATCTTTCGTCACATTCAAAAATGAGATAGATTAGAAATGAAGAATAGGAACCTTGTTCCAACTCAGTTCCTATATCTGAGCTGACACAACTTTGGGGCAAAGCATTCATTTCACTGACCTCAATGGCCTCTTTCAAACTAGACTGACTTAGACTAATTAAAATTTTATTTTAAAAACTCATTTACTAAAAGACCTAGAATAGGAAAATGTTCCCAGAGAAGACAGTAGTTAGAAGACAACATTTGGTGAGAAGAAACCTGAAATTACTCTGCTTTCATAAGTAAGTGCTAACAAAATTGGTGATTCCAAAAATCATGCAAAGAGAATTTAATACACATTTTGATAACATAAATCATGTCAAGGAAAATTATTAGGTCATCTTAGCTTCAATTTAGGAAATTATCAAAGTTTCACAGCCTTGTTTCTTATAATGTAACTTACATGCTGCTGTTTTTGTATTTTGCAAATAATAAAGTAGGCTGTGGATGGGCAATCTAGTCTGGGTTTCCTAGTTTGGATTCCTTGGGGGCTGTACAAAATAGAAATATGTATAGTTATCTTTAAAAAATGTCATTTTTTAAAATTTATAAAATCAGAGAACAGGAGGGTGGAACAGGTCCTGACTGGGGTTGGGATGGTGGTACCAGAGGGAGAGGGGAGGTGGGGAAAGCGTGTGGGAAGGTGAACATGGTACAAATTCTGTGCATATATGAGTGTAAATGGAAAAATGATGCCTGTTGAAACTATTCCATGAATGGTGGGAGGGGATGACAAAGGAGAATGATGGAGGAGGTGAATTCAAGTACGATGTATTTGATATATTGTAATATATTTGTAAATACCACAATGTACCTCCACCCAGCACAACAATGAAAAACTGGAAATATGGGACGGGGTGGCATTCCAGTCTTGTTCAGAAGGCAAGCCTATGTACATCAACTGTAACAAGTTAATTGTCCCAAATATCTCACTTTGGCATTTTTACAATAGATATGCATAAATTACTGCAATGACCTAGTGACAGGCAGTTCTGCCAGCTACAGGCATGTAACTTAGAAGCCAAACAGTACCAATTAAAAGAATCACAGTGCACTAGGCTGTCCAATAAAAAGAAACTAGTCATGCCTTTGGTCAATCATTTCACCATTTGCCATCTCTACTTAGCATTTGTAAATTAAAGTTGGGAAAATCCCAAATGTGCTGAATTCTTTTCTCAAAGCAATAGAACAAAGAACTTCACATTATATGCTCATAAAACTGATTGGAAAGCCAGTATCTCCATAGATTGAATTGTAAGAACAAAAAAAATGATCAAAATAATAAAATGATTAAAAACTGAAATATTACTGGGATAGTTTCGTTGAGCTTTAATATATCAAGCTGCTTTTAGTAACTGAAAATGCGGGTGAAGCTGGTAAGCATTATTGTATGAACTGGCATAAACATCCATGGATAGTATTAGATTAGTACTACAAAAGTAACTTCTGGCAGTCTATATGTACTGAAACAACCACATGGGAGGCAGATTGGAAAATTTGTCTAAGAAAGACTGACCAGGATCTGAACCAAGGAAGTAGACTATCCTGATCTTGAGATAGGCTACCTTTGCCAAGAGCATGCCTTCATTCCATTCACTACAACACTCGTCCATCCACGTGTTCAGGTGCGTATGTGTACATTTTGTAGTATCCATCAGCAAATTCCTACATTATTTTCAATTTCATGTAATTTTTTTTTTTGGCTTTATCTTTTAGAGCACTTTTAAATTCACAGCAAATTGAGCAGAATGCTCAGAGATCTCCTATTTATACTACAGGCATAGCCTCTCCACTCTCAACATCCCCCATTAGAGTCATACATTTGTTGTAATTGATAGATTTAGATTGGAACATCATAATCACCAGATGTCCGTACTTTACCAGAGGGTTCACTCTCATTTCCTTTTAAAATATTAAGATCACAAGCAGAGATAACAACTTCAACTTCCCTTAAACATAATGGCTAAGTGTAAAACTGGGTTTCAGACTTAATCAAACCTAGTTTCATCAAGCAGATCTTACATTTTGATCCAAGAAGAAAGTATTGATTATATCACTTGACATTTTTAAAAGATTCGTTACAAAGCAGAATCCAAAATATTTTGCTTAAATCTCTAATAACCAGAATTTTCAGTTAAAATTTTTCTTTCTGATGGCTAAAAAGAGAAACGGGGCATAAAAGAAGTACAGGCTAGCTCCAGTTGCATTGAGTTTCCTACTGGATTTGAAGCATAAATACACTCCCACATATTAACTTCGGCCCTCTCTGTTTGCACTTTCCTGATGCTTAGAGGAAACAGTCAAGATTCCGCCAGGACTTACATCTGTGCAGTCTGAGCAGGTCACATACACCAAGCCTTCGGAAAAGACAGAGGGATTTATTTCCCCCTCCATTTCCAAAGGCATTGGTAGGTTCTGTTTAGCCTGCAGGGCCACTTGGACCTCTGAGAAGACCCATTTAATTAAGATATTAGCTTCTAACCTACTAAAGAAAGCTTCCGAAATTTATATGTTGAGAGTGAAATGACTGTTTCTTCATTAAGACACATTGAAATCTGGTTTCAGCTTCTTTTTGTGTACAGCAACCTGCACTGAGTAAAGTGTCTGGCCTGCCCAGCCTTGCTCATTTCCTTAGAGGGAGGACCAATAGCAACATTCAGCTGATTATAAAAGAAAGGAAAGAGACTCCTAGTGATTATAGAATTCTTATAACGTGCATAGTATTATTATGGCACTCTGCCCAGGGCTCATCAAAGATAAATGACTTTTGAAGAGTAGGGGTTTTTTTTATGTTAAACTTAATAGACATTCTCTTTCTTTCTTAAAAAAAAAAAAGCTGGCAAGGGAATGGAAAAGACATCAAAGCAATTTCCCTATAAATCTATACAAAAATGAATTTCAGAGTCAACTTTTTTGCTTTTATTACTTATGGTGTTTTTATTTTTTGAAGCTAAAAGGGAATATAATTCAGTACCTTTCAGATTGCTTTGAAGAAATATAATAAATCCAATACATATAGAAAAGTTTATAGGACATTTTTACAAAATACACAACACTCTGAATGAAATCTTTCTCCAACATTAACATTGTTTCTGAAAATTATTCTTCAAAGTTTTTCATACATATTTTACTAGATTTTCCTAGGCACTTAGTAATTTATAATTCTGAAGTCCAATGACAGGAGACAAGGTTTAATATTTTGGTAGAAGAAGCCATTGTCTTTTCTAAACTGCTATTCTTAAAATCCTTATCTGAACTTTAAGCTACAATAACAATCTCTCATCTCAGTATCTATGGCTAGGAATTTTGATGGGAAGTAGAAGGGCGAGAGTGTCTATTAATATTGCAACATAAGCCTCAGAATGTGTTCTTGTGTGTGAAATTATATTTTTATGACACTTCTCTGGTTTTGTTTGAATCAGCTCTATTGAAAATCATCTTGAACCCAATTTTTATCCAGTAACTGCTTCTCAATACACTTTACTCTTGTAACTGTTAAAGATTTGTTGGCTCAGCTTTTCAGGCAAGGCTATTTGAATGCACAAGGGGGTTGCCAGAGTGTACTTATGACAATGTCAAAATTAAACAAATTCAAAGTTGCCTAGTACCATCAGTAGTTCAGCCTCCTTTAAAAAGTTCAAAGTTCACAGTACAAAAAACAAGTTAGCTGTTTAGCTGTAATAACATAGCACTAACTCCAAATTATTAAGCCAAGGCAACCATAGATTGCAAGGTAATTTTTTTGGAGTGGGGAGTGTAAAAGACACCCTTGGAGCCTTAGATAAATTCTTCTAACCTGAGAGTCTTGAATAGCAATCCTAATTGTTCACTGACTACTCACTTGGTTCATCACTATGTAAATAGCTCACCATGTATAAAAGTACATACCATTCACCAAACACTTAAAATTAATACCTAAAACCATCTGTCCTCCTTATCTGCTGTACCCAACAGGATGTTTTTGTATTCAGTGGAAGAACCAGGGATCAGAGACAGATATTTCCCCAGGTCATCTTAATTTACCTGAATTGAAATTGCCTCACGGAGTGGGAGGTTGGGAGTTAGTAAGACATTGGCGAGAACATAGTCGAACTTCAGTGCTTTACCTCAGATACCAAATCATTAGCACAGCAAGGAAAACTTTAAATAGATGTTAAGGAACTGAAAAACATTTACCCCTTTGAAAGTCAACCTCCTCTAAATGCACAGAACAATGCTGGCAGCCATTCAGTTGTACTAATGGTATTGAAACTACTCCAGATCAGAAGACTACTGTAGATGTGGCTAACAGAATCTTTCCATGTTTCTCCACCCTGGCTACACATTAAAATTTCTTGGGAAGCCTGTGACATAATTGATCACCACTGGAAAAGTATGTTTTTAAAGCTGTCCAAGTAATCCTAATGTGCAAAGATGGAGAAGTAACCATATCAGAAACAGTGTAGAACATTTTCAGAATTTCAATACTCAGAACATGTCTGCAGGCATCCACCACCTCCACCACAAAGAACAGCATCCCTCTAAAATAAGGAAGAGATTTCCTACAATAAGTAGAAAGAAAATAGGTTCACTAGGAAATTTAAACCTGATGGGTAGTAGGATAATTTCTTTTTTTTGTATAATCTCCACCACATACAGCAGGGTTATAAATATAATACACTAAAATAGATAGGCAGAGAAAATATATTAACTTTGTATCTGCAACTTCCTTCAAGGCAACATCCTCTGGGTAACAGAAAAATATTTAATATAATTTTAAGTTTACCCTAACTCAATAATGAAAGTAGTCCTATCATTGTACTGTCTTTCTTGGAAAACAATCTAAGTTTTGCAAATCTATTTCCTCATTCCATGCCTCTTTTCCCAAGATAATACTTAAGCACCATACAGTGGGTGGTCTGTAAGTCTTCATGACATGCGATAAAGGAAGGAGGAAGCTCTGGTGTCATACAGGTCCCTAAAAGTACGATAGCATCTTCCGTCTACCAGGGTAGCCCACCATATACCTGTTTATTGGATACCATGCTTGGTCACCTGTGGCTACTGAGTCTGATGCAGCATTGGGCAGCTGCCTCATATGACTTGGACTTTTTTTCATCCTTCCATATCTTTCACACCATGTACCTAACCTGAAGGCTTCATAATCCACCCTATCCCTATCCAGTGCTGTATGCTACAGTCATTATGCCACACACTTTAGATGGCGGCAATTCTTCCATCTCTTTATCTGCTTTCTAAAAACTATAACTTAATTTTTAAAAAGATGTCTAAATTGACATAAAATGCAGTGGTATTTATACGTACTTGGTACATGGAAATCTCTAACTTCATTATATTGCTGCAAGCTCCCCTCATATATTATACATTTTTCCTGTCTTTCTTCTTGTTTTTTTTTTAATTTTTTTTCCTTTATTGTTGTAATGGGTGGGATACATGGTAGCATTTACACAGGTTCTTACAATGTATCAAATATATCATACATGAATTCACCTCCTCTACCATTCTCCTTCATCCCCCACCTTGACCCCCTGGAATAATTTCAATAGGTATCGTTTTTGCGTTTACATACATGTGTACACATTTTTTAAACTGTATTCATCCTCCTACCCCTCTTCCCAAAATCACCCCTCTGAGTGGAGATAATTCTGATTGGGTAAGAAAAGAGGTGCAAAGGGATTGTCTCAGGTTTTGTTTTTGTTTTCTATCCCTCTTCACTTATGAGTTCCAGGGCCAGAGCATCACATCAGGAGGGTCAAAAGAAATTTGCCTACTTCAGAGACCAGTCTCTATATATTGAGTGAAAAGCTATTGAAATTGGAATGAAATGTACAAAGTTAAAAATGCAAAAGATTGCCAGCACCAGGGGTTCATACCTATAATCTTAGCTACCTGTGAGACTGAGATCAAGAAGATTGTAGGTTCAAGACCAGCCAGGGCAAATAGTTCACAACCCCATTTTCAAAATAACCAGAGAAAAATAGACTAGAGGTGTAGCTCCAGTGGTAGAATGCTCAAGGCAAAGCCCTGAGATCAAATCCCAGTCACTCAAAGATGAACAAGAAGAAGAAGAAGAAGAAGAAGAAAGACGAAGAAGAAGAAAAGAAGAAGAAGAAGGAGAAGGAGAAGGAGAAGAAGAAATAGTACAGAAGCTATTGCTTTATTAACCCTTCTGGATAGTTAAAATTATCTGTTTAGAAATAGGGAGGATTTGAACACTATTTTTTAAAAATACGTTTTTGGGGGAGAGGGGAATTTGAAAACTGGACAAAATCAAATGGCTATCAGAATTTTCAAGGCTGAAATTATTTTAATAATAAATGGCAGGGGAAAATCCCTATCCTATAGTTGTTCATCTGTGTAATGGCAGTTTTCTAAAAATATCGTAGTAATCAGTCTTTCAGAAAGCATAACATTTTTGGCAGGAATGTGCTTTAAATTTTAGTTAGACAGGTATATAATAATCAATGTGTGTGTATGTGAGAGTTGGGTGAGGGTTCGCAAAGACAGAAAACTTGGAAATGGTCCTGTCTGAAGAGACAGAAGTCAGATTGCATCACTGAGTCAACTTCATGGTGCAAATGAAAAGTCTTTATGTATTTACTCATTTAAAATCACCCCAGGGTGCAGACTCAAGCAATAAGAATTAATTAGACTATACAAATAGAACACCAATGATCAAGAACAATTCAATTCAACCAAAGATGTATTTTTAAATATCTTTTTTATCCTAAAAATGAGTCTAAAATCCAATTACCCACCCAGCACAAACAGCAAATGTCTTTCCTTCTATAACTCATTTGTTTTCTGTTTCTGGTATATGCCCCAATTTCTCTAGCTATAATTTATAAATCCAGAGAAGTACTTTGCCCCTCCTTCACTGAACCATGGACAAAATTATTGATAAGGATAACACACTATTTGTGCAGATAAAATAATTATATATTATTTTAGATACTTGTATATATATGTGTGTGTGTGTGTGTATATATGTATGTATGTGTGTATGTAGACATGAGTATATGTATGGATATGGGCATAGGTGTTCATAGATTGGTAAATAGATGTTTTATATTTCTAAAACACTACATTTCATAGCCCAAGTTTGTGAATCTCTTAAAGTAATTCTCCACACCATGAGCTTGCTTAACTTCTAGACTATTTGTAGCTCTATTGCTAAAACTATTATTACAAATTAAGGGCAGCAGCGTAGCTCAGTGGTAGCGTACGTGGTTAGCAGGCATGAGACCCTGAGTTCAATGCCCAGCATCAAGAAAAAAATACAACTGGCTACAAAAATACTTATGAAGCTATCGGATGTCTCCTTTTTTCACGGATCATGACTTGAATGAAGAATAAATTGTGTTCATTGTGACACTCTGCCTTTTGATGTGTTTAGCCCCACTTTATCTACCAGTCACCAGAATCAAATCCTAAGGAAAAGGAGACCAAGGAAAAAATCTCCCACATGTACTATTTTCAGATGGCTCGTGAAGTCTCACAAGCACGCTATTGTTAGCCATGGTCACTGAAAAGGACACAGAACAGAAGCATCGATCCTCCACAAAACCATGCAGATTTAGTTTAACATTGCGAATCATCATTGCAAATGATTTGGCCAGGAAACCAGGAGCAGGAGAAGACCTGCTCCTCAGAGGAGCAATGGTTCCTCTGTCCACAGAGGTTGAGCTCAACAGTCACAGACAGAATGGATTTCCACACAACTGAGGGGTGTGAGTACAAGTCCTGAGGGCCTTCCAGCAACTATTTCTCACTATTTTTATTATCTCACTAATTCTACCAACTTCTTATGAGACTTTTATGTGGTACTATTAAGTCTATTTTACTAGAGGATAAACCGCAGGAAAGGTGAGGTGAGATTGTGTGCTGAGGTCATGGAGGTCACCTGGAATGAGCCACCTATGCACTTCTCAGATCAATTTTTGTCTGTGGCCTTTCTGATATCAGAAGTTGTGGGCTGTTTGGACTTTAGACCCAGATTTCACCAAGTAGATGTATTTTTTTTTCAGAAATACTAATGTATTAGAAATTAGTCACAAATGAGTAAGCACCATGCATGGCTCCCTAAACCAATTAATATGTCAGGTCTAATTTACTGTTTGACAAATAATTTGAAATATTTGCAAAAGAGCAGCAAGAGAATTTAATCTCTGCAATTAGGCAGAGATTTCAGTAAATTCTTGATAAGCCTTGAGGTTGCTCATAACAGAACCACAATTTTTTCTGCCTTTTATTTATAGTGAAAGGCAATGCTGGGAGACTGAATGTGTTCCAAGTTCTAGCATTGGAAGGACATTTAGGAAGAGTCAGTGCCATTAAGTTGATAAGCAAAGCAGGCAAACAAAAGAGTTATGTAATTTGACCCTCTTGCTAACTGTTAGAATTTGAAGTTCCAAAAGGTAGCAAAATATTCTCATTGGGTCCTAAGTAAATTTCTACTACTACAATTGGAACTGTTTATGTTAATCCTACAGAATGGAATACTATAATAATCCTATTATTTTATACACATTTTCTAACAATTTCTCCCAATATAAATGGTCTCAATTTCTTTTCACATTCTACATTAAAGGTATTTCTTAAACTTTTTATAATGGTGATGATAAAAATCTGTGATATGCAGATGATGAAACTCTTGAGGCTACAGAAAATACGGAGTAGGTAGTCCAAACTTTCCTGTTTGCCTGTATGGTTCCCTGGACTGAAATGTTCAATTGAAAGAGCACATAAGGGGTCATCATGTCAAAA
The DNA here is from genome assembly GCF_047511655.1 of Castor canadensis. Classification (NCBI taxonomy): domain Eukaryota; kingdom Metazoa; phylum Chordata; class Mammalia; order Rodentia; family Castoridae; genus Castor; species Castor canadensis. Next base: position 78,564,570 of record NC_133388.1, on the reverse strand, counting down.
TAAATCTTTCTATTCTCTTATAGTGCCTAAAATGGACATGTTATTATTTGGGTAATGCATAAAATCACCTTTCTTAAAATAAAAATACTGTCTAGAATGAGATAAGAGCTAAGTTATTGATAGAAGCTATTATCAATTATCTAGATAATTATCCTCTTAAAAGGTAACTTAATTGTATGATTTACAGATTTTTAAATAAGAGTTAATTAACTGTATTCCCATTCTGGGCTCCAAAAGTGTGACTCTTTGAAGTAGTATGCAATCATGCACTTCATAACGGTATTTCAGTCAATATTAGACAGCATATACCACCATGATGCTACAAAGCTCTAAGGGAGCTGAAAAATTCCTATTGCCCAGTGATATAGTCATCATAGTGCATCACACTTGCATGTTTGTGATAATGCTGATATAAACGAACCTATCGTAGTTCCAGTAGTATAAAAATATAGCACATACAATCATGTACAGTCTATAATACTTGATAATGATAATAAGCAACTATGGAACTGGTTTATGTATTTACTTTACTTTTCATCATTATTTAGAGTATATTCTTGCTTAAACTGAGCATTTACTGTAAAACAGTGTGCAATGTCTTGCAACCTCATGTAACTTATGTTTGCTGCATCTCTTAATTACATCAAGAGACCACCTGGAGTGATTGGTCAATACCATGTAGGTTTGTGTAAGCACAGCTAGTCATGTTTGCACAATAATGAAATTTCTTAATAATGCTTTTCTCATGAATTATGCCCATTATTAAGTTGCACATGACTATACACTGAGGGAAATCAGAGTGGATTCGGCATATCCATCTGGAAATTTCCAAGAGTCTTGAATGTGTATATTACAACTACTCCAAAATAGGAATATAAAAACAATGAAAAAGGACTAGAAATATTTTGAAAATAGTTTCCTTTGTTTTATACTTTTGCCTAGAATTGCCTAATGTTATATACCCTTAACCAAATGTGTGAATTACACATTGTATTTGGTGATAAGGGAACTGGCTACTCTCTGTGGTTTTCTTCATTTTGGTTCCAAGGTTCCAATGTTTCTAGAACAATACAGTTAAAGAAAAAGGAGCCAAATTCTTTTCCCCTTCATTTATTGTCCTCAATCTGCTCATTGCTTTTCTTTATCACAATAACTTGCTCTTGTTTTCTAATTTCAAGTCCATAATACCTGTGCCAAACAGACACATTTTTTATAACTTCACCTTCTTTGACCTACATTTTAGTCTAGGAGAGATTTAAATTTAGTGTAAGAAAAGTAGGAATGTACCTATTTTATAGCCAAAAGTCTAACTTCCTAAAGAGCATCCATATTGCAAAAATCCCTCAACTCAGATCATTCTCCTGCTAGTTTAAACTTTGTGTCTTATCTCCCTATTCCTTTCCTTCCTTTTTGACAACCCTAAATAGTTTGCATGATAAAGTCAGTAGTTCCAAAGATCAGCAAGGAACATTTCCAGGCAAATACGGTAAGCTCCTTCCTCCCTTCTTCCAGCCAGCTGAGACAAGCAGTTCAGGAATCATAAGTCCAAACAAATGCTTGACCCAATGACTTTCCACCTTGTACTGGGTGGGGTCAGTCATTATCTGTCTTTCTGTGCTAGCCATCTATGCATAAGGAGGGGAAGGCTGTCAGGCTGAGACTTCTTATTTCCTCATTTCTTGACTACAGCTGACCTTAGACATTTCATTAATTACTTCAAAGATGAATACATAAAGCAATGATCAGATATAATAAGAAATAAAAGACAAATACATCATGTTCTACAAAAGGTATACTATCAAAGTCAATGTTACCTTTAATAGACTGACCTCAAAGTGAGTGTTTGTGATGACTTTCCATTGGTTTCTTTATGTTATTTACATTTTGTCAAGCATCACACAGCCTGCCTATAAGAAATCCCTTTTTGGGAAGACTTAACTATGAATAGCAGCAGTATAAAGAACTGAAATAGCTTCAGCATGAAAAATATTTAATAACTCAATTAATTAGCAATAAAGGAAAGCATGAGTAAAACAAATAAATCACATTACATTGAAGGATGGGCTTTTAAATGGCTGTTTTTCATTAGTTTCCTGTCTCATTAGGGCTCATCATACATTCCATGTGGAGAAACAAAGACAGGCCAAGTGACCTTCACCAACTTAGTGGTGAGAAAAACTCATCAAAGGCAGTAAGCCATTACTGCTTCCCTGAATCTCTTTAAGTGTTCAGTAAAAGGAGGTTATATTCATGGAAACTCCATCCTTTCATTGTTCATCTCTGAAGCCTTAGAGTCTTATTTAGACTTTCCCTATCTGTAAATCAGATGAAATTCAGAAGAATATTCTGCTGTCTCTGTCTCCAGATTATATCCATAATATGGTCACATCTTGCTCTTCAACCACTGTTACTCTGATCCAAGTCAGCATTATCTTTTACCTGGCATATATAATGAGTTCCTTTCTTACATCCTTGTTTTTTCAGCAGTTTGCCAGCTGATCATGGTAACAGGTATGTTGGAACCTCTTATTCCTCTGTTTTAAATGTTCCAGTGGATTTTCTTGTTTCCTAAAAGGCTAGCAGAAATCCTTGCAGTGATCCATAAAACTTTCCATCATCAAGTTCTTCCCTCCCCACAATACACCACTTAACTCCCTGTGTAATTAATCTCTTCCCCACTCACTCTGCTCCAACCACACTGACTTCCTTGTTGCTGCTTGAAGATACCAGGCACATGCCTCACTCACATTATTTTTCTCAGCTATTCCCCCTGCCTAAAGTATTCTCCAAGACATGGATATGAGTCATTCTCTTACATATTTCAAATCATTGCATAAATGACATTTTTCCCATAAGGTTTGTACTGACCACCACATTCAAATTGCAGTTCCCTACCCCAGCCCTCCAATAAGATACCCCTGGTTATCTTGCACTTTTTTCTCATATTGGTCAACTACTTTGTTATTTTATTCATTACATTTATTATTTTTTCTCTTCATTCTACCACCATAGACATAAAAAATACAGACTAATGTCATTTTTTTCACATAATACATTTCTGTCAAGTCTTCTGGGATTTTGATGGTGATCACATTAAACCTATAGATTGGTTTGGAAAAAATTATCATTATGACAATATCAAGTTTTCCAATCCATGATCATTCATTCACTGCCTCTCCATTTATTTAAAACTGCTTTAATTTATCTTGGGAATGTTTTAGATATAAAGAACTATCATTTGCACTTATTATGACTCTTATATCACCAAAGTTAGTAGACTCATGACTAGATCCTATTTAATTCATTCATAAATAAACTTACAGGACCTGGGGATGCTGCTTAGTGGTAGTGAGCTTATCTAGCATGTGTGACACCCTGGGTTTGATCCTCAGCACTGAGAAAAATAACAAATTAAATAAAAAATAAGCATATATTACTGCATCACAAATTTAAGTTTTACTATTTTAATAACTATGTTTTCATGTAATAGATTATCCTATTAAAAAGATTATTGTGAGAGTGAATCCACAGGCTTTATCAGACTGTCAAAGTGATACATGGCATAAAACATTTTAAGATCTGATTTAAAAGAAGATCTGATGCCAGTTCCTTTCTGGGACCCTACAAAAATTTGGCATTCAGACAATAATGACTATTACCTAAGATGTGAAGATAGATCCTTTGCTTTGTTAAGACATGAATCTTATGTTCATTTATTTATCAAATATCTATTGATCCCCGACACTGTGCCAGGTGATAATCTGGGCACTGAGTGGAGCTACACACAGAGCTTTGTCCTCATGTGAACAAAGAGCTTGAGTAAAACGCATGTCCTCATAGAACATAATACAGTCTTACCTCACAGGATAGTGAATGACAAATGCTTCTAAATTTCTAATGCAGATTCCTTTTTTTTTCTTTTTAAAAAGTATTTACTATATTCTTAGTTTTAATGTTTGTTTATTCAATCTCACTTGCTCTGCCACACACTGTGAGTTTTGAAAGCCAAAAATTTTGTCATACCCAGGATAGCACAGTGTTTGAAGCCTATGTCCTCAAATGACTGTTGAATGAACACATGACTAGAGATGTGCCATGGTCATCTCATTTGGAAACTCATGCAGGTCAACTATAAGAAGATTATTATATATTTTCAAAGAAAATATTGGTCTTAGGCCCTTTGTAGTTTAACTAGCACAGTCAATAATCCAATAGTTCATTTGTCATATCACACTGTCTTCTTTTTTCTTGAGAAAATTTGCAAGCAGAAAGTACCGCTATAGTCTATAGGTCACTTTAAAAATGTAAGGATATGATAGTAATGACAGCATTTGTATAAATAAAGACATAGTCATATCGAAATCTTTGTACTGATGATCTCAGAACCTGACTAAGAATTTGGAACATCCCGGCAAATGAGACACTGAGGCAGGAGGATAATAAGTTTGAACCCAGCCTAGGCTATAATGAAACCCTGTCTCAAAAAAAAAAACATCTTAAAAAAAAAAGGAAAAAGAAGGATCTAGAAAAAAACTGAATCCAATACAGCTACTTAAGTAAAAGGAAAATAGCCATACAATCCCAAGCAAAGAAAGCTCTACTTAGATTACTTATGCACGTAGAAAATTAAGGTGACATTCTATTGCAGGATGTCAACAAATTCACTTTTTCTTTTCCTTTCTTCTTCTTTCCTCCCTCCCTCTCTTCCTCCCTCCCTCCATCCCTCCATCCCTCCTTCCCTTCCTTCCTTCCTTCCTTCCTTTCTTCCTTCCTTCCTTCCTTCCTTCCTTCCTTCCTTCCTTCTCTTTCTTCCCATCTGTCTCTCCCTCCTGTCCTTCTTTCCTTCCTAACTTTCTACATATCTCTTTCTTTCTTTTTTTGGAAAAACCTGTTAGGAGAGCCCTGACCACTTGTGATAGGTATATAGCATGCTGTTTCCGTGCCTTACCAGAAATGAGCTTCTTGTGATTTGGAAATATGCAAGGATACTTGCAGCTTCCTTCAAATAATTTTGTAAGTCTATTAAGAACAAGGCCTATTTTCCATGTGGGGTTTTTTTCTGTTAATATTTTTTTGCCCATTTTTTTTTCTATTTAACTTTAATTTTCTCATTCCCATTCTTTAAGTTCCAATTGTAGATTTTTGTAGCTTGCTTCCTCAGGAATTGCTAAGTGGTCTATCAGATCAAATTTCTCAGTTTACATGTTATTTTTAAGTATGCATTTCCACATCTATTTTTGTTCATTTCTTGAATAGCATTCAGTAGTTCAGTAGGGTGTGTGTGTGTGTGTGTGTGTGTGTGTGTATGTGTTTAGATGTTTTAACTTTACTTCAGGATTCAGGGAAGTGTAGGTGCATTTCTTCTTTAAAGGAGAGATTTGTTCAAAGACCAAATGCCTCTGGACCCCTCAACTTCTTCTCAGGACAAACTACCTTATGGGCCCACCAACATCACAAGTTGATCAAAAGCATGTGCTAAAGAATGTGAACACCTGGGCACAGCCACTCCAACACCAAACTCACTGGCACAAAGCAAGAATGTGCTCTTGCTACTAACTAGATGCAGCTTATTAACTTGTTCATTGTTCTTTTTATTATTCTCTTCAGACAATCAGTATATTTTTGCTTCTGTATAGTTCAAGTTTAATCTTCCCCTTTGGACTCCAAAACCACCTTTTAAGTCCATGTTGAATGGCAATTTCTGCAGCTTTCTAAACTCAACTCTGTAGCTCTATTTCTCAACACTTGATTTCCCTCAAACCAATTTTAATTGAGTTTCCCTACTTTAATTTTCTTTAATAATGCCTCAAATATCAACACTGGGCTGAAAATATAACAGAATAATCTAGTTTCTTGTAGTATAATTCTTTGCTCTTCTTATTTTTACCTTAAAAAACTCACACTAAAATCAATTGTTTCTGCAAATGCTATTAATCTCTTTCTTCTAGATCCAGTCACATTTTAACTTTTCTTCTTTCTTAGTCTGGCTTTAAAACTTTTTAATGCCAAAAATAGACTTATCACCTTCACTGTCATTAAAGTCCAATTAAATTACTATTATTTTTCTTATATCTAAAGAATGTTACATTAAATCCATCTAGGATTAAGGCCAAAGTGTTCCAAGCTTCACTGCATGTGTCCTTAGAAGTTGAAAATGTACTTATGGTTTTGAAAACTAGTCATACTTTAAATATTCTCAAAGTGTAGTCAGTGTCCTTAAAAGAATCTTATCAAAACCTTTTTATAATTTGAATTTCATCACCTAATTATCTTTCTTGTGCATTCTAGTCTTACTTACTTTCTTGTGTTGTTGTAAAAAAGGCCCACGTGTATTTAGTCTGCAGGTCCTCAGGGGAGTTCCTGTGGTGCACTGAGGCTAAGGACTTCACTGCCCACACCAGATCTGCCTTGCTATGCCGCTCTGTAGACCACAGACTTTCAGATGTTTAGGTCTCAGGATCCCTTCACATTTGTAAAAATTAGAGAGGATTCCAAAGAGCATTCTCTGTGTTGGTTATATCTATCAATATTTCCCATACTATAAATTTTAAAAGGAGAGATTTTAAAATATTTCTGTAGTAAAAGTTTAACAATAAGCCCATTGTGCCTTAACATAAATAACAACTGGATTCTCTAAATAAAAAGAAAGAGAAAGTGGACATTGTTCTACATTTTTGCAAATTTCATTAGTATCTGATTAATAAAAGATAGCTGTAATCTCCTCTATTTCTGCACTGGATGTATTGTGATATCAAATGTCAGACTGCATTTGCAGAACTCAACTGGATACTCCTGAGAGAATAGGAGTGAAAGTGACAAGTAACATTGTAACAAAGAAGCTTTGACAAGGAGAACATCCTGAAAGGGTGTAGAGAATTCCCCAAGGTGATCCCCTATACCACATTTTGAGAACACACTGAGACCTGCTGGTATAGAAAGTCAATGGCTTTTTTCTAAGTAGTGAGTGCTGGCTAAATAGAGTGAGGAATAGTGATGGAGACAGAAAATGCAGAATGGCTCTCTATACCTAGTCAGAAATGACAAGTAAGTTAGGGATGGAGCAGATTTACTGGTAATAAACTGGAGGTGATCATACTGAGGTTTTTTGACGTGGAATCAGTTACAAACAGCATTCAGGACTTATTTGGCATAAAGACATTATGGGTGATATAAGATGGAGGAGACTTCTGTGAGTCCATTTTGTCTTGCTTTAAAACTTACAGCTAGGGGTGTGGTTCAAGTGGTAGCGTGCCTGTCTAACAAGCGTAAGGCTCTGAGTTCAAGCCCTAGTACAGACAAAGAGAGACAGAGAGAGAGAGAGAGATAATGCATATCTCACAAAATCCATTTGCTGGATCTTTTTTTAAGTTGCATATTTAGAAGTGATTTTCTACCCTGAAACACTGAGAATTTTGTATTCTATGGTTTTCAAAGAGTAAGGAGTAAAGAGTAATGACCACTTAAAATTTATTTTTTTAATTATTGCAGTCATGGGTATACATGAGAGAGAGACAGACGGAGAAGGGTAAACAGTAATTTTCTTGTTAGAATTAAGAAACTATGTCAACAAAATCAATTTATCAGGTCCATGCTATGGCTTGGGCAAAGAATGGCCAATCTTTTATAGTGCAGACTAATATAATAAGTTGTATTTGAAGGCTTCAGATTCTCTTTAGATGTTTTTACACATTTTCAACCAGATCTAAGTGGAAGTGCTACTCACATCCTGAGGGGCATTCTAAAAAACAGCAGTGAATTAATATTTTAATGTCAGAGTCTTTCCTCCTCTTACAGGAGTGTTTTTCAAACATTTGCTTCAAATGCCACATATTGTAAAGAAAGTCCTCCTCCTTCTCTCTCCACTTTAGTCCTCTAGTCTTTCCTCTTCTCACCCCAACTCTCTCCACTCTTCCCTCTCCTTCTCTCTCCATTCCCAACAATCCCTCATCCAACTCCTGGCCTCTGGTGAAGGTTATAGAGAAGTAAGGATATGTCGTACACCACTTAGCAATCAGCTGTTTGCTAGAATTTTTGATGATGGAAATAGTTTTTAAAAACCTAAGCTGGAACCGAATATAATGGCACATTCCTACAATTTCATCTACTCAGAAAGTGAAAATTGAGAGGATCAAAATTCGAGACCGGCCAAGCAAAAAGTTTTTGAGACCCCATCTCAAAAGACAAGTCAGCTATGGTGGTGTACATGTGCAATTCTATCTATGAGAGAGGTGTAAGTGTGAGGACTCTGGTCCAGGTTAACCCCAAGCAACACACATAAGACCCTATCTGAAAACACAAGCACACAAGAAAATTAAAAGCAGATTTCCAGTCAAATAAGAAAATATTCAAATATATGTTTGATGCTTGTTGTAAGCTAGATTGCTAGACATAAGAGCTATATTATACTTGACTACAAAAAAGTCTTTAACTCTTTCCCCTAAGCTGTGGAATTTCTTTGTGATAACACTTGATTTACCAGTTTATCTGCCTAATCTTAACAGTTAGCAGTGTAGGCATAACTGTTGAAAATGGTCCATTTAGAATCACTTAACTGGGAAGGAAATTGATATTTCTTACAATCCTTCCTCATCCTTGCCCTCAGCTATAACCTCTCCAAATGTTGGGGCAGTTTTACCAAGTGTCTTATGAAAATAAGAGTCAGGGGGTAAGAATCAGAAGTTTCAAGTTTACAAAGTAATGAAAGCATCTCTTCTGGAATTTCATGCTTTCTCTTCATACTATGCACATTGTGTTTGGGGTGGTGGGGAGTGGTTGAAAAATAGAAATCAGAGTATTTTGATTAGTCACACAAAATAAAAAAGATGGCAGAGTTAACCAGAGGAAAACTGAATATATGAAAAAGTCAAGATGTGTACAAAACCCCCAAATATTGATATATCCTCAATATTCTCAGCACGTCTAGACTTTGAACGAACATTTTATTTTCTTGTCAGTGATTCAGAATTTCCACTGCTCTGTAGAGCAACGAGGGAAAATCATGCCAACTGGGAGAAAGCTTTATTTTAAGGTTGAAGGCATGAAAGAAGCACTAAGAAGACAATTGTACACCTGTTTTCAAGAATAAAAAGGCATCTTGAATCTGTTTTGCTTTTGAAAATTTGGCCAAGGAGTGTATTTCAAAGGCCCAATAGCCCATAACATTATTCCCAGCGCTCTGTGCTCTCTGCCTAATTGGGCTTCTACACATTTGCATAAGCATGCTACTTCATGATTAATGCATAAGACCCAGCGTGGAGCCCAGTATCAATTCATCTGGGGAGGCTTCCCCCCACTGAAAACAATCATTGTACCTAAAATACCATCCATCCTTTTTGTATGTATGACTGTATTATAGAATATCAGGCTACATAAATTCCACTGCAAACCCCTTCTGTGTAAAAAAAATTTATTGTAAGTACCACAGCTCTGCTGCCAAGGGGTCACCATTGATGCCACAAAAAGTTCATTTACAAAAGGCAAAGTCAAGCCCATAGACTCTTCCTGTGTGGCTAGACACTGACTAGAAAGGGGAGAAATTATTAAAATAACCACCTTATGACCATTTCCAGATTGCAAAGTAAACAATAGCTTTCCCCTGAGCACCTTCAAATGCCAAAGAAGAGCATTTATAACTTTCACAATAAGGACTCCACAAGGCTGAAGGAAGGCTGAGTAAGAAATGCTACAAAGTGCAGAACTCCAAGAAGAAAATCAGTGCTAGCTGAGCTGGGCTACCACCCAATTAAGGAGTGAACTCTCGGTGAGTGTCCAAGTGTTCCAAATAGTGTTGCTTGTACCTATACTGCTGTATGAGTTGCTCAATTAGGCAGAAATCTGTTCTCCGCAGGGGAAGATGGAACTTCGAAGTTGATCATCAGATCTTATGGACATTTATGGACATAAATGCAGAAAGCCTTTTCAGAGACTTTTTTCCAAAAGGATCTGAGATAATTTTTTAATTGCTAAAAATTTAATAAAGAGCCACATGAAATAAAAATTAAACCATAGAGAATTCTAAGTTAACAAGAACCATCTCTCATCCTGCCCCTTTCATGTCACTTCTCAGAGCTGACTTCTCAAGTGACCCTTGCATTCTTCCAATTTATATTATAGGTGTAAGACTGTGTCTTTGTGAACCTTTACAAGTGTAGAAGCAACACTGTCATGCATAGTTTGCTTCCATACAGATCACGAATGTTTCCCGAGGTGGTACATTCACATTTATCTTACCCTTCTTCGTAAATTTGTGCTGCTATGTTGAATGGATTACTAACACAAATCATTCTTCCAATACTCAGATTTTGTTGTTGTCCAATCATTATGAACAACAGTTCAGATTGTTGGCACCTTAAGAGCAGACTTTGTCTTGGGTGTGGCTGAATCCATGGTATTGAACACAGAGTCCCATATAGTAAGTGTTAAATAAATATTTGTTAAATACATTAATAAAGTCTGCAGGGAAAAATCCCAGCTACAGAATTTCTTTGTTGGGATATCTGAATTTAAAATTTGTATACAAATTACCTATTTATCTCCAAAAATGATCGCACCATTTTTGTCACACACAGTACGTCAGTTACTATACGCTTTTCTGTCAACAATGAGATTATAGATTAGTTTGATTTTTCCCAATGTGATTAATGAGAAAGTATGTTTCATTAGTTTAAATTGTATTTCATTAATTTTGAAGAATGTTTAGAATATTCTTAAGGTTAATTGCTTATATTTCTTTCCCTTTGATGACTTATGTCTTTTGCCCATTTTTCTATTGGATTGTTACTCCTTATCACATCGATATTTATGTGCTTTTCTTTTTTTTAATTATTGTTAGGCTGTGGGTTCATTGTGACACTTATAAAAATTTTTGCAACATATCAAATATACCATAGTTGAATTCTCCTCTTCCACCATTCTCCTTTATCTTTCCTCCCCCATTCTTGGAATAGTTTCAACAGGTCTCATTTTTCATTAACATACATGTGTACACAGTATTTGTACCATATTCACCCTCCTACACCTTCTTCCTTACATCCTCCCCCACCTCACACTGGTACCAAACTCCAGACAGGACCTGTGTTACCCTCTTGTTCTCTAATTTTGTAAAAAAAAAATTACATTTTTGTTTGTTCAAGAATTTCCCTATGACATTTCCTTGTATATTTGTATTATAACCTAAATTGTTTCATCTTCTCTATTTCTCTCATTTCTACTTTAGTCTCCTTCTTACGTGATATCAACAGATTTAAAAATTCTATATTCGTTCTTGTATAGGAAGTACATCAACCATACACTCACCTTCTTAACTTCCTCCTTTTATTCTCCCTCTCTTGTATGTGACCTCCCATTAGCGTTGACCTGTTTTTCATAATACTGCTGTATTTGTATTAGGTCTATATTCCACATATGAGAGAAAACATGGGACCTTTGGGTTTCTGACCTGGCTAACTTCATTTAAGATGATGTTCTCCAGTTCCATCCATTTACCTGCAAACAACAAAATTTCATTCTTCTTTATGACTGAATAAAATTCCACTGTATATAAATAACACATTTTCTTAATCCATCCATCACTAGTGGGGCATCTTGGCTGTTTCCATAGCTTAGTTGTTGTGAATATTGCTGCAATAAATGTGGGTGTGCAGGTGCCTTTACTGTAACCTGTCTCACATTCTTTTGGGTATATCCCTGAGAGTGATATTGCTGGGTCTTATGGCAGTACTATTCTTAGTTTTTTGAGGAGTCTCCACACTGTCTTCCATAGTGGTTGTACTAATTTCCATTCCTACCAACAGTGTATGAGGGGTCCTTTCTTTCTCCACATCCTCGCCAACATTTGTTGTCATTTGTGTTCATGATGATAGCCATTCTAATAGGAGAGAGATGATATCTTAGTGTGGTTTTGATTTGCATTTCCTTTATGGCCAGGGATGGTGAGCATTTCTTCATGTGTTTATTGGTCTCAATGTGTTCTTCTTTATACTTATTATAAAGAGGACTTATTAATCCTCTTTTTTTGGCAGTACTAGGGTTTGAACTCAGTGCCTCACGCTTGTACTTGAGCCACTCCACCAGGCATTATTCAGTCCTCTTAATTTGTCATATGCTTTCCAAATAATTCTTTCTCAATCTAATGTCTGTATTTTGACTTTTTCTAACCATCCATCTTGTCTAACAGAAAATTTTAATATGTAATTTCCTATCAATAATTTCCTCCATGGTTTTTGAGTCTTATGTTTACTCTTAGAAAAGTTTTCTCCACGCAAATAATAAAAATTAGTTCAGACAATGTACACGTCTAATATTTATAATTTTCATTTATGTAATGTTTTACTAATTTGGTATTTATTACACTATGAGAGAGGGGGGAATCTGGCTTTATTTAAACTTGTCATAACAACAGTTAATTATCTTATTACTGATTATTAAGAAATGCTTATTTCCAAAAATTTAAAATGTCAATTTTGTCATAAACCAAATTCTTATTGGTTCTGGAACCTGTTTTGGGATTCCGGTTCTGTACTCCTGTATGAGTGCCACACCATTCTAAGTGCTATAACAGTCATGGTACATTGTATATTTGGATACAGCTACTCCACCTACATGACTTTACCTTTGTCTTTGTATCCCCTTAAGTTTATATTTGAGAGGCTAAAAAATGAAAAATAAAATAGAAGACTGGTATTTTGGTGGGAAAGTATGTTTTTTGTAGATTCACTTAGAAAGAATAAACATCTTTACAATGCTGAGTCACAATGAAAGATACATATCATTATGCCTTCAGTTGTGTTAATACCTCTTACAGTGTTCTAAAGTTTGCTTTCAAGAAGGTTCTGCACATTTTCACAAGTTTATTTTCAGTTTTATTTTTCTCCTTGCTTTTGACTGAGGTATTTTCTTTCATACCAGCTATTGCTTTTAAAATAAAAGCTAATTATTTTATAAATTAATTTTGTAGCCAGTCACTTTATTAAATATTCATTTTGTTTCTAATAGCTTCTCAGCTGATTCTTTGGTACTGTATAAGCACATTACCATAAAAAATAAATTTATCTTTCTCTGCAGAAAATTTATACCTATTATTTCTTTCTTGGTCTTCCTTTGATATATTAATATGATAAATGATTTTAGGATGAGCCCTAGTTACACATGATTTATTACTTTAAAAGTTATTCATTAAATTCTGTTTTTATTTTAATATTTTATATTACATTTTACTTAGAAGTTTTGTATGAGCATTCATTAATAAAACTGGTTTGTAGTTTTCTTTCTGTGCTCCTTTGTCAGATTATGTGATCAATTTGAGTGGGCTTTGTAAAAATAACTCAAAAGCTTACCTTCGTATCTGTCAGGCTTCAATAAGAATAGAAACCATTCAGGGCATTTCAAGCAGAGGGAGATTTGAAACAGGAAATTGGGTTTTAAATATTTGGAAGGGCTAGAAGCACAAGAAGGAGAAGTTACAGACAAGAAGCAGCTGCAGCTCCTGAAGCAGAGAACTCCATGTGTCTGTGTGGCCATTATCATCTCCAAGCCCCACAACTCTGCCACTCAGGGGCCCCGGCGTGCCAGCGCTGGCCGGGCCACCACTGCCAGAAGCAGAATGTGGCTTCTCTATTCCTTGCCCGTCTTGATCTTGCATGAGTGCCTTCAATTGGCAGAACTGATCTGCACCCTGCTAACAAAACCACTGTTTCTAGACCCTTGAAATGCAGAGGAGAACACAGATGGTCAAGTGATGGTCCTAACAAGAGTTGGCACACCCTTTCCTTCCTCTTCTGGAATCACATAGATAACAGTGAAATTGCTTATTTCTTAAAGATTTGAAAATAAACTGTGAAACCATTTGGACTAAGTGCCCCTGTGGGGAATTTGGTATTCTTAATTTCTTTCCACCTGTACATTTTTTTTTTCCTGCTCCTCTTATCTAAGATTTAATAAATTATATTTTCTTAAGAAATCATCCATTTCAGTAGGTTTTCATGCTTATTTGCATAGAATTGCACATTATAATTTATTTCTGTTTCTCTAGATCAGTGATTCTCTTTTCTAATTTTTTGTAATGATGGGCAAAATAATGCTCTTCCCACATAAATTGACTTACAGGTAGCTACATTTAATTTACACTATTTTCAACTTAAATTTTGACAGTTCCAAACATTTGTAGCACAGTTTCTTCTAGGATGGTTACTCTGCCTGCAATCATTTCCGTATTCTTTTTTATAGTTTTAACTTGTTTCTTTCACTATATTTTACATGTGACTATCAAAATATGTATTGCTCTGCTCCAGGAGTGGGCTATGTTTATTTTAAACCAATCGGAACATTCCCATGTCATTTGTCAGAGTTAATAGATATTTAACTCAATTTGTATTAGATTAGAGAAAATGTTTTCTAGAGGTTTAAGATCTAGAATGTTTCTCATAATTCTGAGAGAGCTGTTAGACAATAGCCTTCTTTTTTCTCTGAGAGAGCTATACATATGTGGAGTTTAGAATTACTGCCATCATTTGTGACCCTTGTTAAGGCTTACAGATGACACTGTCCAAAGCAGATGTGAGTCTTTGATGACACAATTGAGCACCAGAAACAAATCTATATAGAAGCTTAACAAATGGTATGATATTTGAGTTTTAAATGTCCCAAGTACGCTCATGTGTTGAAGTTTTGGTCCACATCTTATGGGAGATGGAACCTTTAAGAGATGGGGCATAGTGGAAGGAAGTTAGGGCATTGATGATGTGCTCTTGCAAAGAATATCAGGACTCTGACTCCTTCCTCTATCTCTGTGCTCTCTGGTTTGCCAAGAGGTGAGCAGCTTTACTCCATGACACACTCCTTGCCATGATATTTTGCCTCACCACAGCCACAAAAGCAATGGAGCCATCTGACCATGGACTAAGAGTCTGAATCCTTCAGTCAAAATAAATCTTTCCTTTTTTAGGTTGACTTTTCTCAGGTATTTTTGTCACAGTGTGGAAAGCTTAGGTGGTAGAGTACCTGCTTTGCAAGAGTGAAGCCCTGAGTTCAAACTCTAGTGCTCCACAGCCAAAAAGCCAATAAAGTCTCATTATTGTAGTCATTTAGAAGTAGGATTTCTGATATTACAACAAACAGAGTCTAGATAGATATAATAGAAAATCATCCTTTCCTGAGTTCTGTTTAGATCCTCCCATTATTGGTTAAATTTAAAGGCTTGGAATGATGATAGTTTGTGTCCTAATACTACTTCTTATTGTTTATTTTTTTAAATCTTGGACTTGTTTTTTTGTGTATATGTGTACATACACAATTTCAATAGGCTATTACGAATGTGAATGACAATTTAGAGTTCCCAGTAATAGTTTGCCATCATCTCACTCAGATAGGTAACAGAATGTCTTGACTGACATCAGTCCTTAACAGTAGCCAGGACTGAAGCTGGGTTTCAGTTTTCATAATACTTAACCTATTCTGTCTGCTCCCACATGCTACAGCACAGCCCTTGAGGGATCTTGACTGAAAGCCTGGGTATTTACTGGGTCCTTCCTCTTTTATATATCATAAACTTGTCTTTTGTTTTCTTTATTCTTTGTTGTTTTCCTCCTTGGAACCATAGACACTAACAACCCCAGCTCATTCTTTTGTAGTTCTTAAACTTACCTTCACCATCATAAGAATTTACCACATGCCTGTGAAGGAAAAACATTGAGGATCAGGCTACTTCCTTGTATTTCTCTTCACTCCAAGTATTGGACTCTCAAGTCCAGGATGCTTTGATAACCTTGAAATCTAAGTTTTGTTTCCCCAATTCCATGATTTCCAGGACTCTGGTGACTCCTTTGACTCTCAGCAAGATTCCCAGATTCTCTGCCTCATACCTGGCACCAAGAATCAGCCAACTTCCAGAAGGGATAAGCAAAACATAGGATCTTGGTTCCATTTCTGTGTAATCATGGCTTTCCAAGCACTGGTGGCCTCTAATGTCTTTGAACAGTTGTTTTTTTATTTCATCTGCTTTTCTAGCTGTTCTAAGCAAGGAAGTTAGTTTAATGCTACCCAGTTTCTTGTACTTAGAAGTACAAATTCCAAGACTGAAGGTCTCAGAACCCTCTATCTTCTTGTATCATTTATTTTTCCAGCCCTATATCTTTAGAAAATGGCATATCTAAACTTTAGAATATGTAATCACTTAATTTTAGAACTAAGAGAAAAAAGAAGATCATCTGACTTAAGTGTCTCATTCTCCAGATAAAGAAACTGAGGTTCAAAAAGAATAAAGGGTTTATCTCCGACCACATAGCAAAGTTGGTACCACAGCACAAGAGCATTTACTGTTATACAACATTTACAGGAGCAAATCAAAGAGCAGAGCAGAAGAACTGAGAACCACAAACTTATATTCATGTTTCACATCCAGAAGAAATATTTTACCTCCTTCTCCCAGTAAACAAGACCTATTACTTTCTAACATACATCTCTACTGATATCACACTTGTCTTCTAGCATAAACGATGATTCTTTCAAGTTATTAATTATAACTGTCACTTTCAAGCTCAGAGACTGAAGTAATCATCAGACTGAAAACCAAGTGTCTTCTTACACTAAAAATGAAGAAACTTGAGAAAACATCTATAAACCATCCTCCAACCTGTTTTACTCAGAAAGAAACCTATATATCTCATATTTGAAACTCAAACCTGTAGAGTTGCCAGCAGAAACATCATATAAGTTATTTTCTAAATGAGACTCTTTTTTGAGAGCAATAGAGGAGGCTGTTAAAAATTACTTTAGGAAGAGGCATAAATTAATACTGGCCTGAGCACCCTAGATACTAGATAGTTCATGCACAAACTGGAATAACAGTTTGTCAATAGGTTACATCAGTATTCACTCTTTGTGTTGTACCTTCTATAGATTTGAACAAATGTAAAATGACATTGATTTACTAGTACAGTACCATACAGAATGTTTCTCTGCCGTAAAAATCCTTTTTGCTCAGTTTATTCATCCTGCTTGCCCCCTAAGTCCCTGGAAACTGTTGATGTTTTACTGTCTTTGTATTTTTTCTTTTTCTGGAATGTTGAAAAGTTGCAACTGCATAGTACATAGCCTTTTAAGATTAGCTTCTTTCCACTGATTTAAAAACATTTTTACATGCTTACTGTAAAAATGACATTCAATGTCATGAAGAAATTAGAGTGGGAAAGATATATGAATATTACCTTTAAATTAGAATTATTTGTAAAAACAAACTAAATTAAGTTAAAAGACTAACTACACATTAAAAGATATTTGTAACTCTTATATCTAAAAATGTATAGTCTAGAATATATAAATGCATCTGTGAATAAATTTTAAGAGGCAAGTAAACCAATAGAAAAAATGGGCAAAGTCATAAGAAAACATGGAAAGAAACATCATTTGTTATAAGGTGTTAAAAACTTCTCTATTTCACTAACCAATAAATGAAAATTAAACAATGAAACTCCACTCCATAACCATCAGGTTCACAAAATGAGCATGCATGAACCCCTGGCCTCAATCCACAACACCATAGCAAATAATAATAACTCATTAATACCACAAAAATAAGTACATTAGAATACAGAAATTCTGTTGAGAGTGTAAACTGGTAACACCACTTTGATGTGCAATTTGGGGTTTTAGTTGTTTTTTTTTTGTAACACTGAGGTTGAATGTAGGCACCCCTCCACTTTGCTAGGTAGGTCCTCGTACCACTTGAGCCACTCCACCAGCCCTGTTTTATGTCCAGATAGGATCTCGAGAACTATTTGTCTCGAGCTGGCTTCTAACTGCCATCCTCTTGATCTCTGCTTCCAGAGCAGCTAGAATTACAGGTGTGAGCCACCAGCACAGCTGGAATTCTTTTTTATAAAGTTTTGTTTTCTCTCTCTCTTTTTTTTTTGAGGGGGGGTGGTTGGACTGGGGTTTGAACTCAGGGCTTCATGCTTGTAAAGCAGGCACTCTACTGCTTGAGCCGCACCTCCAGTAGTAATTCTTTTTTAGTGTTTATAATATACACACTCTAAGACATAGCAATTGCACTTCCTAGACATCTACTTTAAAAGTTTCTCAAATCCACACCAAAGGATGCTTGTCATAGCAATGTCTGTATGAGGAAAAAGAGTAAACATCCAAGTTGCCCTCAATTAGGCAAATGCCACATAGCTTAGTCACACAATGGCACAGTAAAGAGGACTACAGATGAAAAATCGTTCACATCACTATGTTGTATCAGTTAAAATATGTGACAACATGCCATGCACATAATTTTTAAAGTATCTGATAATATTATTTATTATAAAAGTCTTATGATCAAGGTATAAAAATATGTGGGAATAATAAATTACATCTTGAGTATAATTCTGGGATGAGATGGGGGACAAGGAATGAGACCTATAGCATTTGATAAATGATTACACAATGTCAATTTATGTAGAGGCATAAAATGAGTTTTTGAAAAATAGTAATATCTTTTTAAACTGATGGGTGATCAGTTTATGACTTCAAACTTGTTAAATTATTTTCTGTAAGTTTTTGTTAGTTTGGTATGTCTCACATTTAAACATTTTAAAAGTTTTGAAAAGTCTAACCTCTTTTCCCCCCAAACCCCTGATAGAGCTGCTAATTATGGAGAGTCCTTAATGCACAAAGTGATATTTGAAGGGAACACAGAATATTATCTGGAGAGAGCAGTCATGAGATGTTAAGTCCTAGCTCTTACACTTACTGGATATGAAGCACTTGCACAAGTTGTTCAGCCTCAGGAACCTCAATTTCTCCATCAGTGTGATGAGGACATACTACTAATTGATATCTACCTCAGAAATTTTTAGGAATCAAACGAAAATACATATGTGAAAACATTTGGTGAATTAAAAGTCAAACATAAACATTAATTTCCACTATTGTTACTGCTTTTGTACCTTTGGCTAAGGAACAATTATATGATTAAATTGTATCATTTTATTTCTTCTATATGAGTTCTTGTGAGATGTTTATGATTGAAAAAAGACATAAAAAAGAATAAATAATATTAAATTTAAAAGAGATAATAAACTATAAACATAACATTAATATAAACTGTGCACATTGTGCACAATTTATAATGTAGTAAATGTGACAAAATGTGTGTATGTATTTAAGATAAGATAGATAAAAATTACCAGGTGCTTTTTAAAACTTCAGACTAGGTTTGTTCTCCAGAACAAATTGCCAAGTACTTTCAATATGTAATTTATGCTCTTTTAGATTCCCATAAAACAAACAAAAAACACTTTTAGAATATAGTGTTTAGTTTCTTCATATTTTTTATTTGAAATAACATTGCAAAAGTCATATTTTAAGTTTTTGTTATAGATTAGATCTTCATTGTTTATCCCTCATAGTGCATGCATCAATACAACATTTTGGAAAAGTAAGTCACGAAAATAACCTGAAATTACAAATACACTTGCAGTCCTTTAGATCTAGGGTATCAACCAAAGTAAGAGCTACATTAGTAGAAATTAAAAGAAATTGACTCTTAGCACCATGTCTATTTGATTCCTTTTTTAATCTTCCACAGCTTGCTTCTGATATTCTTTAGGGCAATGACCACTAAAGAATGTATGTGAACTTCATTGGCTCTTATGATGAATCCCTAGGAGACAGGAAGATGTTGTTAGATTGTTACAGTTATTTTTACCTTAAAGTTAGAAAAAATGGCTATATTTTTATGTAATATAAAAATTTATTCTGTAACCTGTGTTAGTCACACATCAGATAGTCAAATACCATATCAGATTATCAAACGAATCTTGCAGGAGTAAGTGTTCCTCCAGTGAGGAGGGGTTTACATACCATATTTTTATTTACTTTCAATTTATCCCAGGACTTAGCAAGTGGATTTCCACATCTTACCATCTCATTTAAACAAGATAAGTTTTCACTAATGAATTAGAGCTTAAAATGATTACTGTAAAAAAACAAGAATAAAACAAACACAAAAACCCCATAAACTAAGGATAATCCTAAAGATGCAAATATCAAGTAAATACAAACACAAATATCTGCTTCTAGATCAAATTCTTTGTCAGGTGTATCATGAAGTATAAAAAACAAAAATGTGATTATGTCTAACAAAAATTTGGAAAGTCTCAAAATTATACAGATTATTTTAAATAAGGATTTATACTTATTCCAAAATATGCATTATGCCTTGAGATGCTATAATTTTAGAAAAAATACCATAGAATAAAAATATTAGCTTTTTTCAACTCTGCATCATCTTTTTAAAAATTCTACTTTTATGTATTTTTTTTGATGGATGTAGTATATATTACCACATATTAGTAATTCCTAAATAAGCAAAGATGTTTTGGGGATGTCATGAGTATTATTCTGATGTAATACAATCAAAAGTTTTTCAAGATAATTATATGTAACTGGTTCCAAATAACCTCCCACTCTGCAAAGTGGGTGCTTTCTTGAGTCAAATGTTAATCATGTTAACTTGCTGCAAAATTTCTCAGTGCCCTTCCACCATCTTCCAGGCAGCCCATGTAGATTGAGCCTAATGGGTATCTCATGGTCTGACCACCTTCATGTCCCCAGCTTCATTCTCTCCCCCTCCTCACCAAACATCTTTGGTTTGGCCTTATTCGATTCCTGGCCTACTCTGAATCACTCCAAGTCCTCTGTTACTTCATATATTCTCTCTCTTTAGATGTCCAAGGACACATCCTCCCAAGACTCCAGTCCAAATATCACCTTCATAAATTCTCTGCAAATCAAAATTAGGCCCTTTCCTCCTGTGCTTGCCTTACACCCATGCATGCTTCTATTGGAGCATCGTAATAGCCACAGTCACCATTCTTTCTAGGCACCTTCTAAGGGCAAGGAGGCATTATGGTCTGTGGTTAAATATATTCTCTCATCAAAAACAAAACAAAAGCTTAACCCCAAGCTCAAGGCAACCCAGATAATAAATTATACAAAAGTATTTAAATTGTGTTTTCTATGCTCCACAAAGGATGTGCACTACACTGTTTCTTAGCAACATCATCTCTGTCTTGTTCTTCTATGCCCTTCTGTGCTATATCCTGAGGGCATTCATAGTTGCTTCATTGTGCTTAGCACAGTGTCTGGCATATGATGGACTCTCAACAAACATTATTATATGATAAGTGACAGAATGGAGGAAAGAATGAATGGAGATGTGAGGGAGTGTGAGAAGTAAGGAGTTGAAAGAGTTTTGGAGACTTTAAAATTTTTGTATCAGTTCAAACCATGAACCCAAGTACTGGCAATGACATGGGCTTAGCAAAACTTAATGTTTAATTTTATTGACTTTACTTTTGTGCTTAATTGACAAATAATAATTGTATTTATTTATTCAGTATAGTGTGCTATTTTGATTTATGAATATATTGTATGACATATGATTTTATCAATCTAGTTATATCCATCATCTTATAGGATTATCTTTTCCTGGAATATTTAAAAACTACTCTTTTAGCAATTTTGGAATACACAATGTATTATTATTAACTGTACACACCATAACCAAGATGTGGGAGCAACCTAAGTGCCCATCAATAGATGAAGAAAATGCTACATATTCACACCATAGAATACTAGTCAATCCTTAAAAAGAAGGAAATTCCATCATCTGCAAAAACGTGCATGAACCAGGAAGCCATTATGCTAAGATAAATAAGTCAGGCACAGAAGGACAAATGCTATATGACCTCACATATATGTGGAATATAAAAAGTCACAAGCTCATAGAATAGAGCATAGGATGGTAGTTATCAGGTACTGCCAAAGGGGGAGGTTTGTGGGAAAGGGGAAATGGTGATTGAAGGGGATGAAGCTTTGGTTTAGCAGGAGGGGTAAGTTTTACTGATCTATGGCACAACATGGTAACTACATTTTAGTGCATTTTGAGTTAGTTAAAATGCTGATTTTAGAGTAAGGTTGGAAATAAGTAAGATAGTCAGTAAGCATTTGATAGAAACCAATTATCAGAAATGAACCAAAAGGGATTGAAATGTAGACTTAAAAGAATGCACTTTTCTGCCTATATCTATTCCTATATTCCCTTCTTCCTAGTCTGTAAATAAAGTAGCCTGATTCTTTTAACAATGATGCAGTACTTCTTACTCATCACCCAATTCACTCTTGTTTCTCCTGTTTTTGCCTTTCAATTCATTTATTATTTATTTAATAGTGGCTTAAGAAAAAAGAAAACAGACAATATACCAATTGTTATAGAGTTCTAAATCTTGTGGTTTAAATGGTAGATATGAAAGATGATAGTATTAAAGCTCAATATTGTAACTGTGCTGATCATAAAAAGCAATCTTTTTGGAGTGTTCAGAACCATGGCAAGGTAACCATATTCTGAGATTGCATATTACTTCCTTATCTGATGTTCATTTAGTCATTCACTCAATGAACCATGACTGACACTTATGTCCAAACTTACGGAAACCCTGGAGATTCAGCAATGAGCAGAACAAACTTCCCCCTCGAGTCCCTATGCTCTGCTAGGGAGGAAAGGCAAGGCTTGGCAGGGAGGCAAAATTGGAAAGTGAACAGTTTTGCCTTTCTTCTGAATTTATTTTCTTACTTAAAAATTATTTATTTCTAACTATATTCAACTGTTTCAAAAACACATTGTCAAGTTATTATAAATTTACTTGACAACAGTTCTAACAATTACTAATAAATATTTGATTTCTTATAAAGTTTCTCAAGTACTAATAAAAACTATAAAAATTAGAAAATTCAGGCACTAATCTTTGATCTAGTGGATATTTCAGTATATTTAGTTTCATTGGAGTTGTTTTCCCAGAGCCCTGCAGTTCACAAAATTTTGGTTGCAGACTGCCAGTTATTTCCCAGAGAAGTTACTATATATCATGTGTTTTGGTTCTTTAACCAAAACTGTCTGATTTGGGCAAATTACCAAAGTCTTTAAAATATGGAAGATAGTGCATTTTCCTCATTCTTAATTTTTATTTAACTAATTATATAAGGACAGTAACTATGTGTTAGACAAAACACAGTTACATCTGATGCATCTGAAAACACAGCATACATGTTTACTTCTCTTCTGTTTGATGCTTTCAGGATTTTATATCAGGCCTAACACTTCAACACATACAGTAAAATATATTTTGCCTACAGAAAAAAGCAAGAAGATAGTAAAGATTCAGCATCTGTCCTGAAGTGATTATTGGAGAAGCCATTAGAGTTTTAAATCCCACTATGTCTACAACATGGAAAATATCACACACTCATATGCCCTTTGTATGACTTGGGCACTCTTACTTGCAAAATGCTTTCCTTAACCTCATCATTTGTAATATGAGGAAAATAAGAATATCTATTCACCTGTAAGTATTGAATGAAACAGTACATGTAAAAGCTGTGAAAAGCATCTGCTGTGCAGTAAATGCTATACAGGTTAGGTAGTTGACTAGAACAGATGAGCCCCAAGCATGAGGACTTTTATTTTCAATGCAATGGTTGAGGATTCCCAAGGCAGAGAAGACAGCAGAGCATAGAGGAAATTTGAAGGCTATGGTGAAACACTGAATATCTCTCCTCCCAATTCTCTCAGAATAACAATAATAAAATAAATATCTTGGGATGTTAGAAAGGAGGCCCAGGAGAACAGCACAGAACTCTCCCCTTGTGTGCTTATGTGTGTTATTACCAGGAATCCAAAACAGGTATTGACCGTGGCCTAGACCAGAGTACAGCCAGCACATGGAGTTAGGTAAGTGGGAAGGATTCCAGGTTCCTGCAAGATGGGAAGTACATCAAGAAAAAACTCATGGAAGAAGTGGCCTGAGGAAGTCATGACTGGTATTAGCATGTTGGTGTTGTCTGATGTTTGGCAGATGTTGAGCAGGCAAACCTTCCCCCTATACACCAGGAACCTCCACCCTCCAGCACCTGGGCTCCCCTGCACCTGACTAAGCTTCTTAGTCTTGAACTCAGTACTGTCTTGTGCTCTACCTCTCCACACAATGAAAATTCACCTGGTCTGCATCTTATTCTGGGATTTTATGCAACATTCTTCTCGATTCAGACAGTCTGATAAACTATCCATGTTAATATCAACATAGCATTACAAGTTATTCTGCTGAGGGATATTTTCATAAGGGACATTAGAAAGAGATCAGTCTCTAGTGACTTGCCTGACATGAGTGCTGAGAGTTATGGATTGATGTTGGACCCAGAGGTGCCTGTGTTAAAGGAATCCTTTTTAGGCTCTCAATGCACACCAAGTTGGAAAACTTCAGGTTTCTGGGAAACAGTCAGTGAAAAGGAGCAAGATGAGACTAGGAAGTGAGAACCCAAGCTAGAAGACAATCCAGACAATTCTTGCTGAAGAGTAGAGTGTGTCACACACACTCTGAAGTTTAAAGTGGACCCATCAGAAATGAGCATCATCTGAGATGCTTTACTCTCTTGTGGGAAAAAAACAGACAAACTAAATAAATTTTCTGGACAAATCTGTCAATTTCCTGGACAAAATTTATACAGAATATGGTCACTATCAGCTCTCTCAGTCATATGTACATTCATGAAAGAAAATGCAGCCAAGTTTGTTGCTGCAAACTCTAATCCTAATAACAAATATTGTCACCAAGATGCTTATCTCACCTCATTCCCATAGTCTAGACAGATTCAGCATATTTGCCTGGAAACAAGAACACTACATAGAACAGGACACTAGGACAATCAGGCCCAGTAGAAGAAGGACCCTCTATTAAACATATAATAGAAAAAGACAGACCCAGTAGCTCATTCCTAGTCTGCACAAGAATCCTGTGAAGTATTATCACCCTCACTTTTCAAAGGGAGAAGCAGGGCCCAAAAAGTTAACATATTACTAATTGAATACACAGCTTTGTAGTTTATAGTGAAGAGTCACATAGATACAAGAGGCAATATATCACAATATTCCACTTATCAAGCTCACAGGATGTGAGGATAAATCAAGTAACACAGGGAAAACACTTGGAAATTAAATTGCCTATGTCTATGAAAAGCATTATTATAAG
The DNA here is from genome assembly GCF_047511655.1 of Castor canadensis. Taxonomy (NCBI): domain Eukaryota; kingdom Metazoa; phylum Chordata; class Mammalia; order Rodentia; family Castoridae; genus Castor; species Castor canadensis. Next base: position 78,539,506 of record NC_133388.1, on the reverse strand, counting down.
CAAACTTTTTGGATGAGATCAACATTCAAATCTTGACCATGTGCAAAATTGTTCTTAATTTGAGAAGTTGTTCAACCTTGTTTTTAGCCCCTAGATTCTCTGCCTCTGTGTATGAACAGGGAAATGAAATATAGTCATGCAAGAGGATATTTCTTTAATTTTCTGGACTGTCACATTCATTCAGCATGAAATTTTCTACAGAAAGTCAATTTTGGAAAGTTCCAAACTTAATTAGATCTTGCAGTTTTGTGATCTTCATTATAATTATCAAATACTGAGGAGCTAATAAAGAATCAACCTCTGAGCTGCAGAATAACCTAATACATTCATACCTCGATGACGTTCTGAATTAGAACTGGGGGCTGATGAACTCCAGTGAACCAACCAGCCAACCAACCATAGTTAGAAAATTGCAAGACACAACTGGGCCTTCATCAGACCAAGATGAATACATGATATGTAAAATAATCCAATAAAGTTTATCAATAATACATGGGCAATTCAGATGAGACATACACTGATAGAGCAAGTCTAATTAAGAGCACTTCTATGATGAACTGAAGTGCTATCTCTTACTATCATGCAATTACTCATTTGAGTCTATTGTTACAAGAAGAATGAGCAGTGAGCATCTTCCTTATTAACACTCTTTCTTTCCAATATGTACAGTTTAACCAAATAATATATATCACCCTTTCAATATTCCAAAGGATGTTTCAATACCCAGACATTTTTTTTTAATGTAGATCTTAGACAGAGAAGTGAATTTGGATCATTTCTTCTTTTTAAATTTTGTCTTTTATTTAAATTGTTAAAGATACTTTCATAAGCACTTCTATAACTTTTTTGGACTAACAGAATCTGAGAAATAAATCTTATCACAAAAGAACCATGACTCCAGCAATACTAGAAACCACATGAAGTCCATCAGGCTTATGGCACCTTGATTAGCATCACCTCTGTAATTAACTCCTGGGCTCTTACTGAAAAGTAATAAGAGTTTGAAAAGGTAGCTCAGTGGTGGAGTGCTTACCTAGCATGTGCAAAGCCCTGGGTCTGTTTACCAGCACTGCAATACATAATAAATAAATAAATAAAATAAACAAAAATTCAAACACAAAATCCAAACATTGCATGGGGGACAATGCTCTATTTTAACCAAATGTATTGCTTTACCTTAATAGAAATGTAAATCCTAACTTCTGAGTGAACTTTGAAAGTAGAAGCTGGAGAAAAATCACAAGCATTTAAAAGTTTATCTCTTTTATTTAGAGATATGCACTTTACACTAAGAAAGGCTATTTTATTTAATTCCTTTGTATGAGCCTTTGAGTTTTTCATGTACTAAACATTTTTCTAACCATAAAATAAGTAAACTGGATTAACTCCACGTGGTTGTTACATCAAGCCATAATATTTTGTATCTTTCATAGGTGAAGAAGAGGTTAGAAATTCTTGGATAGAGAAAAATCTGTGCCTGCACAGTGCTATGAAACAAATATGGTTTGTTTTGTTTTGTGTTGCTTGTATTTGTTTGTTTGCAAGAAACATTTATTTTTGCTTGAGAGAGTTATTGGGGAGCTGCTTGCAGGAACAAAAAGGAGGAGAAATTTTCAGAAAGGCTGTTTATGAAAAACTTCTTGAGATGTGGAACATGAACAGCATTATTTTCATTCTGGGTGTGCTTCAGATCCAGATGGAAGGGTATTCTCCCATCCACATGCAAAATATAGATGGTTTTAGTCCCTTTTAGGTGTAGCAGCTTTGAAAACAAGAACTAAAATATCCTTGGAATGGACCAATGACCTCACAGAAGCAATATCAGAAATGGCAAAAGGAAGAAAGGAAAGAAGGAGGGAAGGAAGGAAGGAAGCTTGGAAGGAAGGAAGGAGGGAAGGAGGGTGTATGATGATAAATTAGGTACATAGATGATAGATGATAGATAGATAGATGATAGATAGATAGACAGGTAAATAGAGAAACTTCTGCTTTGAGAGTAGATGACTTTGGCCAAGGGCAGATTCAGTAAGAGGGGAAGAACATAGCAGATCCCCAAGGTAAAAGTCATGCATATTCTTGTGAACAAACATGGAGGGCTAATATGAGAACTCCCTTAAGTAGAGAAATTTTTGTTAGTAGGTGGAGCTGAAATCAGACAATCAATACATCTATTTTGATCTTGAGTGATTGTAAACAGTTGCTAAAAGTTAGTTGCAATTTTAATGTACGATAGTAAGCTGACTTCACCCATGATTCTAAACCAGATTCTCTGGCCTGTCTTCTGTATGTCTTCCCTTAAGTAAATTCTAAAAGAAAGTACTTCTATTAAGTCAATTTTTAAAATCTACCTCTCTGAAAGTGTAATTTTCAAGATGCAGCTGAAATGATTCTCAGAGACTGTATCTTTTGTTTATCTAAAGGTGTTTCACTCTTCTTATGAGCAGGCTTTGAAAACAGGTGTTTCAGATTCAGCCAACAGGATCCGCAGGCAATTCCTTCAGCTGAACTTAACATTTTGCAATCATGCTGGAAAGAGTGTTCTTTCCTACATCCGTCTATCCAACCAATTCTTATTTATGACTTAAAAACTCTCAGGATCAACCATAGATAGAGTCCTTGTCTCTTCTTTTAATTAATTCACCTACTTATTCAGTATATATTTTTGAGATAAAGGGGTTACTTCCAGCAACACAATTATGCTTTTGAGTCAGTTGTTTTATTATGTGTTTTGATTTGGGCTCCTGCAACTATACTATAAGCTATCAAGGGAGGGACAGTGTTTTACATGTCTTTGCAAAAGCATTTAGTGCTTAATTTCTTGGATATAACAGGTATTCTATAAATGTATGGTGGGTTTCATTCAGAGTCAAGCCTTTAAATAAAGGAAAATGGCAATAACATTATATTCCTTTAATAGGGACAGAAAGACAATACTTACTATTAACTGAGTATCTTGTCTATCAGTCAATTCAGAAATTATTTCTATGCCTCCTAACAGTCCACTAAGATAAAGTTTTGGCAGTCCTCCCCAATGTGCCCATGAAGAAAGAGACACTGAGAGAGGTTAATATGTCATCACCTTGCATGTTTCTGCTGGTAAGTTGCAGAACTGACTACAAACCAGGCCAGGAGGAGTCTTAACTAGGGAGACATTCTATTCTTCAGTTGTCACCCTAACAGCTGCCTTTACAGGTGAGTTAAGGAAAATACATCTCAAAATCATTCAGAAAAAATGTCATTTTTGTCCTACCCTTCCTGTTCTTTCACATTTCTGGGTCCTAAGATTCCAAAGAGATTTATTGTTTTAGAGAGTTGAAAGCCACCAAACAATAAACAGCACTCTCATTCCATAAAATAAAAACTTTGAAAAAGAAATTCTTTTCATTAGAAAAAGAAAAAAGAAAAATTTCTTTAAACAGTGAATATAGGTTAAATAATGGGATGTTTTCTACATTGTTTTGGGTAAATTTATTCAAGGCTACCCATGCATACCAAAATATTATACCTAGGTTTTAATGATGGGATTTGTTATAATTATTTTGAAACTGCAAAAAAACAAGAAAGCATTTTATGAAATCAAGAAGTATACACTGAATTGAAGTGAGACACTAAACTAATTTTCAGAGTGTCTGCTTTTCCTTACATATGGTAATACAAAAATAAGGAGGAACTCAGGATAGTAAGAATATTATAAATTCAAAAGAATTCCTCATTATTTAATGATATCTGTACTGCAGCATTCATAATTAATAAAATTATTTTTTCAACTTTTTTTTTATAAATGAGACTTTTCAGGTGATTTCTCTGTTTCAAACCCCTACAGAAGCTCAGTTACAGGCCTCTAATACCTAGAAAGCACAAGAAGGTGATAGACTATCAGAGGAATAAACATGGTGAGGGGACAAGGAAAATTACCTGCATTCCCAGTCACAGCATCTAAGGAGGCACAGAGAACTGTGATTCTTTTTGACTAGGTTTCACTACTCAAGAATTCTGACTCAGTAGGCAAAACTAGGAAATAAGTTCCATAAGGTCAGTGACTTTCACTGAGGGAAAAAATGGCATGTTAGAATTACCTGGGGATAGTGGGTGAATTTTGCCCAGCTATTCTTAGTTCTCCTGAGATTGAGGTACACCCACCTCCCTGCCAGTAGCTATTCATCAGTAGCTATTTATTGTCACCATGATTCACTGCTCTTAACCCTCTGGTGTGTTAGACATGAAAAAAATAAAGCTGATAATTAACTAGCCTAGTCACTAGGGAAATGTTTGTCCAGATGGGTGGTATGGGCAGCAGCATCTGGGTTGCAGGAGATATTCTGATTTGAAGTAGGTCTATATATTTCATCAACTACCTATGAAGGACCAACTGTCAAAGATTAATAGGTCACTGGGCTGAGAACAAGAGAAATGAGGTGGGGATAAATTCCTATCTGTTTGTTTCTTAGTAGACAGAAGATTTCAGAAGAAAATGCTGAGTATCAGAGGCTCTCACCACAGGCTTGGGACAATGTAATTGCTAATTCACCAAATATTAGACATGGACCCTGTAATACATCTCTAGACTTTGTTGTATAGAACTAGATATAATTGGATTCTATAAACTGGGGATTACTAAAAAGGGTTGGAAAAGGTAGAAACTTAGAGAAAAACAATATAGATACATGATTATGAATAATTACTGTGACAACACAAAATGTTGACATTAAGATAAGAGTTGTGTGTGTTGTCATTGCTTCTATGTAAACCTTCTCTGGCAGTCCTAGCAAATATAAAGATAAGAGAAAACAGAAAAAATTATCAAGACTCAAAAGGAAAAGCAAAATTATTCTTTATAGGCAGTATGAATTTCTATGTAGAAAATCAGAGACTCTAAATGATTAGAACTAATGAGAGAATTCAACATTGGCTCTAGTTATAAGATTATTATACAAAGCACAAGTATTTTCCCAAATGTCAGCACAAACCCAACAGGAAAAACAATTAAACAGAGATGTATTTCATTCACAGAGAAACAGTAACTATAATCTATCTAGAGAAAAAAGTTTTAGCTGGAAGAAATTAGAAAATTATGTTTAAAGTCAAGAAGACAGACCTAAACAGATGGGTTAATCATATATAATATCATGATGATGTCAATTATTTTCCAATTAATCTTTAAACTGAAGAAACCTGAATAAAAGTTTCAAAAGAATTTCCATAGCTTTCTGAAGAGCACAGAAAAGTTTGAACAATAAGTTTAGAAACAGTTTGGGACTGATCCTATCATGTTTAAAAAGTTACTGTAAGACCCTAGTAATTAAGCTAAGGTGTTATTGGTTGGCATAGATATAAACAAATAGGCCAAAGGTTCACAAACTGCTCCTAAACAAACTAAACTAGGTTGAAGAGTGTCTCTCACTCCAGCAAAGTTCATAGTCACTTATAATCTCAGAATACCTTATCAGAAAATAACAAGTGATGAAAATATTTAAGGTAAGGCCATACTGGATTAGTTGGGTCCAAATCTAATGACTATTGTCCTTTATAAGAGTCCAGATGAAGAGCTTGAGAGAATAGCAGGTGATGATAGAAGCAGAGATTGGAGTGACATGTTTATAAGAAAAGATCACCAAGACAGCTAGCAACAACTAGAAATAAGGAAGAGACAGGCAAATATCTTTTCTCATTTGCACTTGGAATATGACCTAGCCAACACCTAGCTTTAGTGCTGGTCACCTCCAGAAAAGTGAGAAAATACATTTTTGTTGTTTAAAACCATGTGGTGTGTGGTAACTTGTTTTGGCAGATCTAGGAAATGACCTAGTCTCATGTGCATTAGAGACTTACACAAGGCTGCCACATTACACAACCAGGCAATGCAACATTAAAATCTATGTTCTCCAGGATTGTGCAATTCATCTAGAATATGATGCAAATGATACCCTGTGGAATTGTACAAAGCAGAACCCTCTTTATATAAAGGAGAGGAGGAAATTCTGAGGGCTGTGGTTTGAGGCTAGCTAGGGCAAGATGTTAGCAAGATATCCATCTCAACCAACATACTGGGCCTGGTGGTATGTACCTGTAATCACAGCTATGCATAGGTAAGAGAGTCATGGTCCAAGACCAGCCCTAGACATGAGAACACATCTGAAAAATAACTAAAGCAAAAAGGGGCAGGGACATACACGGCACAAGTGATGGAGCAAGTTGGAAGCCCTGAGTTCAAACCACTGTCCTGTCAAAAAAAAAAAAGAATTCCAATAGTACTAATGATTGGCTAGAATATGGACATAGTGGGCACATGACAATTCTTTTTGTTTAGATGGTAAGAAGGTGGGGGTGCAAATTGGTGCAACACTTTGTAAGGACATTGATATTATCTGACAAAATTAAAGACATGGATCCTTTTAAATCAGCAAATCCACTAATCCACTTTTAGGTGTCCACCCTAGTCTTGAACATGGGTATAAAGAATCAGGAAAAACATGTTCATTGTGTACCACATGCAATGGGGTAATATGTAAATAAATTGCTACATATTTATATGAGTTAATAGTTATCATTGAATACTTATGCAATTCTGTAATTCACAGATGAAAATCTCTAAATATTATTCGTTTTATGTATGATGTAAAGGATTCACATAGTATAACATCAACATGTAAAATTTTGACTCCTATAAAGCAACACTAAATATTTAAAAAATGTATATTTTTTAATGAAGTTACGGAAGATAAGAGAAGAACAAGGTGGGATGCATTAATGAAAGAATAATACTTTTATTATTTTTTAAAATCTACAGGAAATATGGCAGATGTAACATTTATAAATCTGGTTTGGGACAGTTGATAAATATGTGATGGAATTTTTCTAATCTTTTAGTAGGCTTGAAAAATGTGGCAAACAAAATCGAGACAAAGTAATATAGAAAAGGGGAAGGAGGAAGAAATGGGAGGAGAAAAGGGAAGAAAAAGGTTGTGGCCTGAGAGAGACAGACAGACAGCCTGCGTGCTAATCATGGCAATATTATAGCTTATAGGAGCTAAGGTCTGTGCTCAAGTAGACATACTAATTTTAGTTTCTTTTAACTGGACAAGTTAGCCAGGCACTGGTGGCTCACACCTGTAATCCTAGCTACTCAAAAGGCAGAGATTAGGAGGATCAAGGTTCAAAACTAGCCTGGGCAAATAGTGCATGAGACCCTACCCTGAAAATATCAAACACAAAACAGGGTGGAGTGGCTCAAGGTGTGAGTCCTGAGTACAAACTCCAGTACCACAAAAAAAAATTGGTTGTATCACTCTATTCGTCCATCTATAAAATGGATAGATTAAAAATTAACTGAAGTTATTCTGGAAGAGTAAATGGAGGAAAATCAGTGAAATGCCCAGTGCACGGCTCTCTGGCACTCACCAAATATGCCCTCTTTGTCTGTACAGAGGGTGCTCTACCTTAACTCACTGGATAGAACTGGATTCCTGATTCAGCTTATTCTTTTTCAGCTCAGAAAAAGTAATTTTGAGAAGAGATTGAACGCCTCTGGCATGAAGAATGAAAAAAGATGCAGACCATAGAGAAAATTATAGGGAATCAGTTTCCACCAAGTAGCCATTAAAGAGGAGGGTGAGAATGGTCCCACGGCTCTGCATTGAAGCTCAAGTCACTTATTTGAGAGATCATGGCACAAACTCTTCACCCTTAGTAGTTAATGACCTTACTTTAGAGTAGTGAATGGAACCTACAATAGGGTCAATTGTGGACTCAATGACAAGAATTAAAGCTCAAAGCTCCCTAAGGAGATCTCTGCTTGTTCCTTGTGGTAAAAGGAATACCATGGCTAATAGTTTACAGCTGGCAAGGTCAAACCCCTTACAGAAGAAGAGTTAACTTGGGCATTCTCTAGGCTGCATAAACAACACTGTTTGTAGTAGGAAGTTCGACCCTCTTTCATCATGCCAGGAAATTCTTGGAATGTAGCCAGGGTGTGATATTTATGGTTCCATAAGCATTTGACAATGAAAAGTCTCTAAAGCTGGAAAATGACCACTGGTCTGTTGCCAGTGCATGATTGGTAAAAGAAAAATGTTCTCTTTAATAGAGGAAAAAGGGGAAAGATCACGAGACAAACATGTGGCAACAATCATGTCTGCCTGTAGAGTAAATGCATGTGCATGTTTAATATATACCAATGAAAGCCCTATACAGAGATGCTAAAATAAATACCTAAAATTAAAGTTGTATTTACCTCTTCTCCATATAAAAAGAGAAAAAATATTGTTTATTCTAGTCATCAAGAGATTGTGATAAAACATACTGAATTCATGTATGTTCTCTCTCAGTAGAAACTAACTTCTTTGAGCTCTTTGGCTTAGAGCACTTCTTTTATCCATTTCTCTCTTATCTTCAAAAAAATGGATCTTCAAACAAAATTAATAAAACCAGAAATGAAAAAAGGGGATAACACAACATATACTAATGAAATTCACATTATTAAGGAATATTTTGAAAATTTATGCTCCAACAAAAATGCTTCATCTTCCTTATTATGCTTATGTCTTTTCTTCAACTAAATTAGAGATAAAGGCAAAACAGGTTCTGCCTGGAAGTGAGGAGGGAGGGAGATGTGGGGGGGAGGGGGCAGGAGGGAGAAACGACCAAAACAATGTATGCATATGTGAATAAATGAATAAAAATAAATAAATAAATAAATAATTTTTTTAAAAAGACTGCATGACAGAAAACTACATATATTGTGAAAATTAAGAAAATAATAAATCGCACCTTTAAAAGATAAAAAAAAACTGGAATTTTAAGAAGAAATGGATAAGTTACTTGACACATATAACTGATCAAAATTGAATGAAGAAGATATAAACAATTTAAACAGATCTATAATGAGTAATGATATTAAAATGTTAATAAAGAACCTGCCAGCAAAGAAGGGACCCAGACCAGATGGATTCAGTAATGATTCTAGCAGACCATTAAAGAAGAACACCAGTGGTCCTCAAACTATTCCATAAAGGAAAGGAATACTACCAAACTCATTCTCCGAAGCCACTATTACCCTCACACCAAAACCAGGTAAAGATACAAGAAAAAAAAATGTATGTTAAAGACCAATTTTCTTGATGAATATAGATGCAAAAATTCTCAGTAAAATACTTCCAAACTGAATTCAACAACACATTTAAAGATCATAAACCATGATAAAGTTCACTTCATTCCAGAGATGCAAAGATGGTTTAACATATAAAAAACAATAAATGTAATAAAGCCATAAACAGAATATAGGACAAGAACTACATCATCATCTCAGTAGATACAGAAAAAGCCTTTGAAAAAAGTCAATATACTTTCATGATGAAAACTCTGAAAAACAAGTACTAGAAAAAACATGCCTCAATATTATAAGGCTATATATGATAAACTATAGACAAGATTGTAGCCAATGAGAAAAAAATTGAAGGCATTTCCTCTAAACTCAAAAATGAGACAAGGGTATCTTGATTCTTACTCAATACAATAATAAAATTTCTAGACAGAGCAATAAGGCAAGAAAAAGAAAAGGGATTCAAATAAGGAATAAAGAAGTCAAATTATCCCTATTTGCAAAATGACATGATCCTTTACTTAAAAGATCCTAAAAACTCCACCAAAAACTCATATTTCATAAACACTTTTAGCAAAGTAGCAGGATACAAAATCCATACACAAAAATCAGTAGCTTTTCTATACACCAACAATGAACAGACTGAGAAAGAAGCCAGGAAAACAATCCCTCTAAAAAATAAAATACCTAGGAATAAATTTAATAAGGAAGTAAAAGACCTGCACACTGGAAACTATAAAATGCTGAAGAAATCAAAGACACCAGAAGATAAAAAGATCACCCATGTTCATGGATCAGCAGAATCAATATTGTGAAAATGGCTATACTGCTAAGCAATCTACATTCAATTCAATTCCCATCAAAATTCCAATGACATTCTTCACAGAGGTAAAATAATCTATTCTAAAGTTCATATGGAAGCACATAAGATCTCAAGTAGCCAAAGCAATCCTGAGCAAAAAGAGCAACACTGGAGGTATCACAATACCTGGTCTCTCCAAACTATACTAAGAGACACAGTAACAAAATCAGCATAGAACTGGCACAAAAACAGACACAAAGAACAATGGAATAGAATAGAAAATGCAGAAGTAAGCTCACAGAGGTACAGCCAGCTGATTTTTGACAAAGGTGGGGAAAATATATGGTGGAGAAAAGGTAGCCTTTAACAAGTGGTGCTGGGAAAACTGGATACCCACATTTGGAACAATAAAGCTAGATCTGTCTCTTGCTCTGTATTAAAATCAACTCAAATTGGATCAAAGGCTTTAATGTAAGACCTGAAACTTTGAAACTACTAAGGGAAAACATTGGAAGACATAGGCAGGCAAAAACTTCCTGAATAGGAATCCAGTGGTTCAGAAAATCAGGGCAAGAATTGGCAAAGGCTGTTGTATGAAACTAAAAAGCTGCACATCAAACAGTCTCTAGAATGAAATAAGAGCCTAAAGAATGGTAGAAAATCTTTGCCAACTATACATTTGACAATACCTTAATAACCAGAATATATAAGGAACTCAAAAAATCTAAACTCCAAGGAAACCAGCAACCTAATTAATAAATAGGCAAATTACATTCAGGTACAGGAAGCCTCCAGGACACCAAATATACTTGACCAAAGTAGAACCTCTCCACAGCATATTATTAAAACAGAAAGCACAGACAACAGAGAAAGAATATTGAAGGCTGTAAGAAAGAAAAAACAAATAACCTATAAAGGTAAGCCCATCAAAATAACAGCAGATTTCTCAACAGAAACCTTAAAAGCAAGAAAGACATGCAGAGAGGTATTTCAGGCACTGAATGAAACTAATTTCAACACGAGGATACACTACCAGCAAAGCAATCATTCAAAACTAATGGAGTTTTAAAAGTCTTCCACAATAAACAGAAACTAAAACAATATATGACCACCAAGCCACCCCTACAAAAGATTCTACAAGGAATTCTGCACACAGAAGATGAACAAAACAAAACCATGAAAGGACAGGGAAGTATTACACTGCAGGAGAAGAAAAAACAAGTAATCAGAGAGTAGCATCAATTCGACTGCACACAATCAAATCAAACAACAAAAACAACTAAATGGCAAACATCACCACATACCTATCCATAATAACACTGAATGTCAATGGACTCAACTCCCCCATCAAAAGACACCATTTGGAAAACTGGATTAAAAAGGGAGATCCAACAATCTGTTGTTTACAAGAGACCCATCTTATTGACAAAAATAAACATTAGCTCAGGGTGAAAGGCCAGAAGAATTACCAAGCTAATGGCCCCTGAAAACAGGTAGGAGTAACAACACTTATGTCAGACAAAGTAGATTTCAAACTTGTATTGGCCAAACAAGACAAAGAAGGACACTTCATATTAGTAAAAGGGGCAATACATCAAAAGGGCATAGCAATTATTGGCTTATATGTACCCAATGTCACTGCACCCAACTTCATTAAACATACACTAAAGGACTTAAAAGCACATATAGACTCCAACACAGTAGTGGGAGACTTTAATACCCCTCTATCACCAATAGGTCATCCAGAAAAAAAAAATTAACAAAGAAATCCTAGACCTCAATGACACCATAGATCAAATGGACCTAACTGATACCCTAACAGGATATCAATCATCCAGCAACAGAACAATATACATTCTTCTCAGCAGCCCATGGAACTTTTTCCAAAATAGATCCTATTTTAGGGTACAAAGCAAGCCTCAGCAAATATAACAAAATAGATATAACCCCCTGCATTCTATCTGATCACAATGCAATAAAACTAGAACTCAACAACAAAAGCAACAGCAGAAAATATACAAACAATTGAAGGCTGAATAACACATTGCTCAAAGATCAGTGAGTCATACAAGAAATAAGAGGAAATCCAAAGGTTCCTGGAATTTAATGAAAATGAAAATTCAACAGATCAGAACCTATGAGACACAGAAAAGGCAGTCCTAAGAAGAAAGTTTATAACCATGAGTGCATATATTAAAAGGACAGAAAAATCTCAAATAAACAACCTAATGCTACATCTCAAACTCCTAGAAAAATAAGAACAAGCAGAACCCAAAACAAGCAGGAGAGAAATAATAAAAATAATGGCAGAAATTAATGAAATAGAGACCAAAAAAACATACAAAGAGTCAATGAAACAAAGAGCTGTTTCTTTGAAAAAAAAAAATGAAAAAGACAGACAAGCCTCTAGCAAATCCAACTAAAATAAGGAGGCAAAAGACCCAAATTAGTAAAATCAGAAACAAAAAATCAGAAACACAAAGGAAATCCAAGGAATCATCAGAGACTACTTTGAGAAACTATATTCCAATAAATATAATCTTGAAGAAATTAATAAATATCTAGACACTTATGACTACCCAAAACTGAACCAAGAGGATATTAACCACCTAAACAGATCTATAACATGTAATGAAATTGAAGCAGCAATAAAAAGTCTCCCAAAAAAGAAAAGTCCGGGACCTGACGGATTCTCTTCTAAATTCTACCAGACCTTTAAAGGAAAACAAATACCAACACTCCTTAAACTTTTCCATGAAACAGAAAGGGAAGGAACACTGCCTAACTCATCCAGTTAGTATTATATTCATCCTAAAACCAGAAAGGGCACATCCATAAAGGAGAAATACAGTCCAATCTCTTTAATGAACATTGATGAAAAAATCCTCAATAAAATAATGGCAAACTGAATCCAACAACATATCAGAAAGATCATTCACCATGACCATGTTGGCTTTATCCCAGGGATGCAGGGATGGTTCAACTTATGCAAATCAATAAATGTTATACAGCACATCAATAGAAGCAAAGACAAAAACTGTTTGATCATCTCAATAGATACAGAAAAAGCCTTTGATAAGATTCAACACCATTTCATGATAAAAACTCTAGGAAAATGAGGAAAAGACGGAATATACCTCAATATTATAAAGGCTATATATGACAAACCTATAGCCAACATCATAGTTAATGGAGAAAAACTGAAACCATTTCCCTGAAAGTCAGGAATGAAACAAGGGTACCCATTCTCCCCACTCTTATTCAACATAGTCCTGGAATTCCTAGACAGAGCAATAAAGCATGAAAAAGAAATAAAATGAATACAAATAAGTAAAGAAATAGTCAAACTATCCCTAGTCTCAGATGACAGGCTCTTATACCTTAAAGACCCAAAAATCTCATAGACAGCATAAACAGTTTCAGAAATTTAACAGGATACAAAATCAACTTACAAAAATCAGAACCTTTTCTATACACCAACAATGAATAAATTGAGAAAGCATATAGGAAAATAATTCCATTTACAATAGCCTCAAAAAAATCAAATACTTAGGAATAAATTTAACAAAGAATATAAATTATATCTATAAGGAGAACTACAAACCATTGAAGAAAAAGATCGAGGAAGACTACAGAAGGTGGAAAATTTTCCCATGCTCATGGATTGGCAGAATCAATACAGTAAAAAATGGCTGTACTACCAAAAGCAATCTACATGTTCAACACAATTCCCATCAAAATCCCAATGACATTCATCACAGAGATCGAAAAATCTACCCTAAAGTTCATTCGGAAACACAAAAGACTGCGAATAAGCAAGGGAATACTGAACAAAAAGAGCAACGCTGGAGGTATCACAATACCAGACTTCAAACTATACTACAGAGCCATAGCAATAAAAACATGTTACTGGCACAAAAACAGACATGAAGACCAGTGGAATGGAATAGAGGACCTGGATATGATCCGCACAGCTATGCTCACCTTATTTACAAAGGCACAAAAAACATGATGGAGAAAAAGACAGCCTCTTCAACAAATGTTGCTGGGAAAAGTGGTTATCTGCCTACAGAAGACTGAAAGAAGATCCATGCCTGTCACCCCGTACTAGTACAAGGTCAAAATAGACATAAACAAGGACTTCCTCACTAGAACTCAAGTAGTTTAGCAACCAAGAGAAAGGATTGACAAATGGGACTACATGAAATTAAAAAGCTTCTGTACAACAAAAGAAATAGTCTCTAAATTGAAGAGAGCACCCATAGAATGGGAGAAAACCTTTGTTAGTTATATATCAGACAAGGGACTGATAACCAGAATGTACAGAAAGCTCAAAAAGTTAAACCCCCCCAAAATCAATGAACCAATAGAGTGGCAACTAAACTAAATAGAACTTTTTCAAATGAAGAAGTTAAAATGGCCAAAAAACACATGAAAACATGCACACCATCCCTGGCCATAAAGGAAATGTAAATCAAAACCACACTAAGATTCTACCTCACCTCTGTTAGAATAGCTACCAGTAAGAATACCACCAACAACAAATGTTGGTGCGGATGCGGATAAAAAGGGACTCTCAAACACTGCTGGTAGTAATGTAAGCTAGTACAATAATTATGGAAAACAATATGGAGGCTTCTTAAAAACAACTAAACACCAATTTGCTATACAATCCACCAATACTACTCTTAGGGTTATACCTGAAGGAATACAACTCAGGTTACTATGACAGCATTTGCACACCCATGTTTATTGCAGCACTATTCACAATAACCAAGCTATGGAAACAACCAAGATGCCCCACTACTGAAGGGTGGATTAAGAAAATGCAGTATTTATACACAATGGACTTTAATTCAGCCACAAAGAAAAATGAAATTTTGTCATGTGCAAGTAAATGGATGGAACTAGAGAACATCACCTTGACTAAGATAGTCAGGGTCAAAAGGCCAAAAATCTCATATTCTTCCTCATATGCAGATTATAGACCTAAAACAAATACAGTAATTTTACTGGACATGGGTCACACACTAAGGGGAGACCTCACACGGGAGAAATAGGGAAAGGGAAGGAAACCTAAAACTCGAATGTAGCTGATATGCTCACTGTATGGAAGAGAATATAACTGTCTTAAACTGGCAGAAGCCACTATGGGGACTAGGAAGTAATGAAGAGGTCTTGTAGAGATGAACCAATATGGGTTTCAATACACATATGCATGGAAACAGCACTAGGAATCTCAATGCGTAATTATCTTTATCTTGAACTAGCCAAAACGCTATATTTTTCTTATCTCTTATGTTTTCTAAGAGGGTGGAACAGGTTCTGCCTGGAAACAGTGGGGATGGGAGGTGGCCCAAATAATGTATACACATGTAAGTAAATGTAAAAATGGTAAAATAAAATTTAAATAAAAAAATGGGCAAATTAATCAAACAGACATTTCTCAAAGGAAGAAGTACAAATGACCAATGAATACATGAAGAAATGTTCAACATTTCTAGCCATAAAGGAAATGCAAATCAAAACAACTTTGTGATTTCACCTCACCCAAGAATGACTATCATCAAAAACATAAATAACAACAAGTGCTGGTGAGCATGTGGTGAGAGTGTAAACTAGTGCAGTCATTTGGAAAGCAGTACGCAGTTTCCTCAAAAAACTAAAAGCAGAACTGCCATATCATCTGGCAATACAACTCGAGTGTCTATCTTGAGCATAGGTCTAGACGCATGTGTCCGTTTATTGCATCATGATTCACCCTGGCCAAGCTATGGATACAACCTAAATGCCCTTCAATCAAAGACTGCATTAAGAAAATGTGATACACACACATATACACATACACACCAAGGAGTATTATTCAGCCATAAAGAATAGTGAAATTATGTCATTACTAGGTAACTAGAACTAGAGATCATCATGTTAATCAAAGTATTCCAGGTTCAGAAGGACAAAAGTTGCAGTTGCATGCTTTCTCTCATATGCAGAATTTATACCTAAACATATATATCTATGTATATCTATAGATATCAATATACATATACATATACATATGACTAACTGTGGGACTTACTGTGGGAGATGAGGAGGAAAAGGGAGAGGGAAAAAAATGATTGTGCAGGGGAAATGATGCCAAAATATATCTATATGAAGACAGCACAAGGCAAGTCACTGAAAGCTGTTGAAAAATAAGGGAATGAGGACAGGAAAAAAAGAGAGAGCAACAGAGGAGGTTAATCTGCTTGGTATATATGTAAAATACCACAGTGAAACTCCTCTGTACAATTAAAATACAGTAATAAAAATATATAAAGAAAAGAAAACAGGTCTTCATAGCAGCCCTGTGGTTATTTGCTCTCCTACTATTTTTAAAAATGGAAAACTATTTTATAGACCTCTTTGGAAATGAACAATCCTCACTTTGAAATCTATTACTACCTTTTCCAAGGATTTTTAAATTAGGCATAGAAAATCACATAGAATTTCTCATAACCAAATCAGTAGTTGCTTGCATGCATTTTCTGAACGTCCTGTCTCCAAGGTAACCTGTTTCTTTCTGACAGGCTGTAGGGGCTGGAGAGAAGTAGAAGATGGAAACAAGATGAAGCTACATCCAAGGATGAGGTGGCCACTGGCTGACGGATTGTTCTGACAAGAATAAAATAATTCTTTGAAATCAATATCACCAACCACAGGTGCATCTCAGAATTTCTGCCACACTAGAGATGAGTTGCAAACATTGTGTTGTTTTCTAAGTAACACTAACACTCAATAACCAGACTAGAAACTATTTTTTTAACCTGAATTCCATGGTAAAAAGTTACCCAGAAATCTGCTGCTAATAGCCTGATCTACAAAATCCCAGAAGCTAATAGAGAAATTAAAGGCATCTTACTAGAACTAACCCATGTCTTGCTAGGAACCACTGATGGTATTCATGGTTGTAGGTGGAATAATCTTTCCGTAAGCACTTGAAAATCTGCTGCTGTATAGGAAGTGGTCCATCTTGAACAGAGATGACAAGGTGGAAACCACCCCAAATCTGGCCCAGCATGGTGTATTCTGAACTTGGAGTAGGTTAAGAGACACTAGGCAGTGACAGCTGATTGGGGTTTACAATAGATTAAAATTCAGTTCTCAGACCACCAAGACTCAGCAATTAGTGAATTTATACATGTTGGTTCTTTCTTGCCTCTGTGTCCTTCCTAACCCAACACCTCACTCCTACCTTTATCACTATCACCAACACGAAGACACTGAATTCCCTATCCCAGAGAGGCAGACACCCTGGGGACAATTGGCCTGCAGAGACAGAGTGCTCAATGACACTCACTTGTGTCCCCTGAGCAGTCACTATATGCTGAGCTCTAGGCTGTGAATTGCTATTTAAGTAGCACAACATTCTAATGCAGAAATGTTACTACTACTATTAGTTCCACGTTAAGGATGAGGAAAGAGAGACTTAGAGAAGTAATTTACTCAGGGAATCCAACACTGAGAGTATTACCTTGATTTGTGTTCACAATACCATATTCTACTGCCTAAATTTAATAAGATTTTGTAATTTGGCAAATGTGGAAGCCAGGGCCAGTTAGAGTCTCTCTGATTCTAATCCTTCCAAAAAATAGGATGATTATCTTTGCTTCTTTTTTTTCAGAAGAATTTTTCAAAGTCCATGGGAAGTGCTAGGCTACATACTAAGGTACATACTTGATCAAGAGTAGGAAAGGGAAAGGTAGAAAGATTTTTTAAAAGGGAAAAAAGTCAAATAAAAATGTCTCGGAATAGAAATAACTATAAATAAAATAGGGGAACTGTATGCCAGTTGTGTATGCTGAGCATCAATTTAAAAAGAGTGATCAACAAAGGCCTCTCATGAAGTTAGCATTTGACTTACTGAGACCTGAAAAATAAGAATGTGCCTTGTAGATGAAACCTACATGTCCTACATGGGGACACCATGTGCAAAAGCCTGGAGAACAGGACTAAGTTAATGTGGCTGGAACAATCATCAGGCAGGAAAGTAAGGAGTAGGACTCTGGAGAGTTTGGATCTAAGTCCATCTATTTTATTTATTAAAAATATGTTTCTATTGCCTGAATGTATCAATTTATCAATGCAAGCTAAGAAGAACAGGTCCCTGTAAATAATAATGGAAATCCCAGTAGAAACCTAGCAATGAGGAAATTGATGGTAATAGTGACTAATGCTTTGGAATAACTGACAAGTTGTTATTTCTCTTGGATTTGGGTGAGCATGTGGAGAAAGTTTTTGGCTTTTTGCATTTTTGTTTATTTTCTTTTGTTCCTTCCCCCTCTTTCCTGTATTTGAGGAAATAAATTAAGAGGCTGTGGTGAGAGGGCTGGAGGTGAAACAGGTGGAGATGAGAGGTCTGGTTGTGACAGAATATTTTATTCCAAGGAGAAGTCTTAAAGATGTTGTGGATTTCTAATACCAACTCCTAAAAACATCCATAAATTTATCCAACAAGCTTTATTAAGTGCGTGGAAGTCACTGATATAAATTGTACATCTATTCCTTGCTAATGGTATCCTAATTTTTTGTGTGTGATATAATATGCTCAACCCAAAAGAGCATGCTTAGTTCCACAATTTCTTAGCTTCTTTTCTAGGTGAGGAAGACCATATGACTTTGTTCTGGACAATGCATAATTGGGCTTTTGGGAAAATGAAGGCCTTGTCACATAAAAGTGACTTTCAGACCTCAAACATCATGAGGTCCAACTGACTGAAGCTGCAACTGCTCTGAAATTCACCTGGGCCTTTCCTAGAGGTCTCTGCTCACCTGCATTGCTCCAAGACAATGACCATGTAGAAGAAACACTGAGCAGCTAATTCCTGGGAGATGTGGGACTCCTCTGACAGAGAGGTCCTTGATGGTCTCACAAAAGTGCATTATGTAGCAATTGGCATTCTCTCTCTTTCACTCAGAGTTAGATTTGCTTCATAGTCTGATGGTTCTGTTAGTCTCTGCCAGTGCCTTCCCATGTTCTCTCGCAGTCATTTCAGGTAATGACATCTGCTTATCAGAGAACCCACTCTAACACAAGAAGTATATAATGCATGTGATGTTATGAGAAAATCTCTAAGATAAGTGAAAAACATCAAGGTTCATACAGTGTGTAAAATGTGTTTCTTATGGTGTTCAAATGCAGAGAAAATAAAAATATAAATGTATATTTGTTTCTGTGCAAACATAGTGGTTATTTATGAGGATGAGATATGGGAAAATTTGGAAGGCAGACAGAAGATATGGAGAAGAAGGAAATATCACCACCACCACCACCACCATCCTGCTCCTAGAAGGAAATATTTTTAACTCTAATTTCTTTGTATAGTTTTGATTGTTAACTGAGTGAAAATTATATGCATATATGTAATTATACATATGTACAGCTTTTTAAATAAAAGACTCAGTGTCTTAAAAAACAAATACAGATTTTATGGGTCCTGGTTTCTCTGAAACTTGTGACACATATTCTCAATAAGGCCATTCAGGAATTGGTAAAGCTATTTTGTAAGTCATAAGAAGACATCAGTTACTCAACTCAGTTGCATGGTAGAGCCCCAAAGCAGCAACACTCCTTACAAAGCTGTGAAAACTATTTAACACCCTTCTAACAGAATTCTACTGCCACTCACAATACACACAACCACATCAACAGAGCTTCCATTCACAATCCAAAGCTAACCTCTTCTGAATTGATTCTTGCCTAAGTCAAAATATCTGGCTTTGCAAGCCTTGATTCTAATTCATAAATTCCAAAGATGACAGGTTTAGAGAGTTGTACGATGACCACTTAAGGAGATAGTTGTTGAGTAAGACACAATGCTAGGCACGTAATTTGAACTTCAAAAATGGAGTTGTCATCTATCCCAAACCAGCTTGCAAGATTATGAAATATTTTTGTTAGTGGCAATACTTTATTAATTGGCTTGATAAAGGTTTTTCTAGGACTTGAAAAATAGTTTGGGGGAAATGATGTTTATTGTTTAGTATGCCATTTCACACTAAAATCAGCAAAGATTAATTATGATTTTGAAGGAAAATAATGTGTTGTTGAGATTAAATATTTTAAAATTTCAAAATTTTTGGAAATTCTTCTATCTGGGAGAACACTATTGATGGTTTTACAGATAATATTGTAGGAAATTTAGACCATGAAGTTATTTAATTCCAAGTCTCTAAAACTTGTGTGCCATGTGTTTAAACATGAATCCTCTGTATTGCACAGTATCTGTGCTCCATAAAGAAAATCTGACCATCTGGAGACCATTTCCCTATTCCTCTCATGAAAGCTTTAGAGGTCTTTTTTGGAGATAACCCTGGCAATTATAGGTACTCTTTATCAAGGTCCAACTATGTTCTAAGCTCTGTATTAGGGTTTTTACATATATTATCTCTAAATTTCTTAATAAGTCTCTATGAGTTAGGTATTACTTTTCCTTTTTATTGACGAACTCCTGAAATTAAGAAACACAGATTGAACAGATCAAAGATTCAAACCCAGGCAGTCTGATTGTGAAACACTTGCCTTTTTCTCTCATTATTTATATGAGGAGAAATAACCCCTCTTAGTCCTTGGCACAAAGTGTATATCCAACCACTGTTGGTTTCTTCATTCCTTGTGTTTTATTCTCCAGGTACCAGCAGCTATCCAAATAACTGTATTTTCATCTGCCTTTAGAATGTGTTTTTTGTGGATCTAAAGAAGCCAAACAGGAAAGTGTTGCTCTGTCTTTCAGGTTATATTTTGCAGCCAGATTGGAGCTAGTGCAGGTGAGTCTTTGAGAGAATACCCCTTGTGGTAATATTCCAAGTGCTGGTGGTGCTTTGAGGACTGAAAATTAATTTGCTACTTTGAAGTTTCATGGATAACCATAGCCTCTTGCTCATGAGGATCTTCCCCTAAAAATTAAAACCAAAAAAATTCACTTTTTTCTAAACAATGTAACCAGAATATACTGACTTAAACTCAACTACTGTGTAAATATGTTAAAGGTCCAATTACTGGGGAACAGTTGGGGAGGGACGGAAGGAATATGTTTTTTCCTTTACCCGGTCTAATGTTTAGCCCTATAATGACAGATCACCCCAAAGGAACAATTTTCATAAAATCTTTCCACTAACCATCACAATTTCAGTAAGTTATCATTTCTCATCCAGTGCTTTGGCACAAGCAAAACATGAGAAGTTAGGCAAATGAAGAGACAACCAGGCATATTTAAGGTAGAATTGTGCTTGTAAGACAAATGAAAACACCCAGATTGGATCGAGAAGCATTATAGCTCAGTGTGCTCTGAGTCTGATCCCCAAGCCACCAAGATGATCATCACCTGGTGACCATAACTTATCCTAGACTTAGGGAGTCAGACGCTCAGAGGTAGGGCATGGTTTCTGGCCTTTAAAGAGCCTTTCAGTTACTTATAACACAAACTAAAGTTTGAGAATTCGGCAGTATAAAGAAAAGCTGAGACAATTAAGCTTATCCTTCATCTGACAGTCTCTGTCAACATTTCTTCTCTCAGAAGACACTGGAGAAGAATTCCCTGCTCCCAAAGGCTGCTGTGGGTATCCAAGTTTCCCTTGAGTAATCCTATCCTACCCATGAGTCATGCAAAGCCTCTACAGAAAATGTCTGGAACAAGTTCCACTTTCAGTCAAGTTCTTTCAGGTTTTGCTGTGACTTTGTCTCTGACATACCTATATAAGGAAGGAGTGTTTAAGGCATGTGTATTTACACATCCATATACACAAGTGTGTCCATCAGTAAAATCAGTACCTGCAGAGTCTAGCTGACCAAGGGAAGTGAAAGATTTGCCTCCTTTAAGTTTGCTCACTGTGTTGTAGCTATATTTTTGGACTTCTCCTTATCACAGTGTGATGTCCATTTACACACCACGTTTCTCCAGTGACTGAAAAGTGATCGCCATGGCTCGACAGCCAGCACTGCAGCACAATCATTTATTTCTCACAGCACTCAATCCTGGACGTTCCCATTGAACACAAAGCCTTTGAAGTCCATGGTGCATATAATTCAGCTGACAGTAGATTGGACTGGAGTCCATCTAAATAAAGCCCAAGCCTGAGCAGGCATCAAAATATCTCCTCCAAAATTGGCAAATGCTGTTCCTCTCCTGAGCTATTTTTTAAAAGACATTTTCTTGGCTACCTGTTTTATCAACTTTGGCTGTAATGAATTTTTCTTTACTTTTGATATTATTCTATTTTTTATTCATCAAAATCATCTCCTGGTCTCATAAGCTCTCAGATATCACCTCACTTTATATTTATGATATACCCACTAAAAAAACAAAGGAATATTTTTGAGAATTTTTCAGGCTTTTTGACCTATGAGGATTGCTTTGTTTTCCCCTGAGCTTTTCTATATAATTTTTAAAATTCTTTTTAAGTTGGGATTCATTTAGTTCATGTTCTATGTCTGTAGTGTCTTCCTAAAGTTGATGTCAGAAGATGGGTGGTTCCAGGAGAGTTTCTTCTCTGAATGGACCCAGAAGAGGAAGATTGGGAGGGGAATTTGGAAACAAAAACCAAGAAGCTAATCTATTATAGTTTTAATGTAGCAAACACTGAAATACTTATGTTTATACTTAGTTTTCGACTTCCCCTAATGGACCCTAAATTAGGACTTGAAACATTCTGCCAGTGTTAGAATTTTTAACTCCAGGTTATAATGTAAGTAAACCTGGCCTAAGAAATACCTGGGGTAATTTAATAATAAAGCAGGGCACAAAAGATGCTAACAGTTGGCATCAGGGCAGAAAAACACTGCAAATATAAAATGTAATAGTAACTGCAAAATGTAATACAATTGCAAGAAAATGCAATTAAATCAGGTTGGATAAATAGCTTCCAGGATATAATAGCAAGAGAGAGTTCATTTCAATGAAGTGAAAATGGCAAAAAACTGAATAAATAATTTAAAGCTGGAAATGAAAAAAGTTCCGTGTAGAGTTTAGAAGACAACTGAGCTCATCTGACCTTGTGCAAGTGGGTTAACCTCCTGGGGCCTCACTTTCTTTATTAGGAGAGAGAGGACTGGAGGGAGGTTAGACTAGTAATCGCGTGGTCTATTCAAGTTCTGAATTTCCCTCCTGGGCCTGGGAGGGAATGGAAATGTAGGGCATCAACACACCATTAGTAGCTCTGGAAAAAAAATGCAGATATACAAACTATGAGTCTGGGTTTCATTGATGCACTGATTTTATCTACTGGGATTCTTCATTATTCCTTACAAAAATAAAAGATAAGGATAAATACCTGCAATGGTTGAATTTCTGTTTCCATCTCTTCCTGACTACAGTTTTCCCTTATCTGGAGTTACAAAAAAGTCAGTGTGCATATAGATAAAACAGCCTATGTGGATAAAGCCAGGCTTGTGGTTCCAGGCTCACTCACTCTCTCTCTTTTCTGGCCATCTGCTGCTTTTCATTCACCTGATCCTCCAGGATAGGGAAGCTAGCTGGGGATGGGGAAAAGGGAAACACGTTATTGCCAACTGGATAGATCATGGATAATAGGCGAGTCAAGCAAGGACTATAGTGAAAACTGTTAGCGACTCAACTCATTTAACCTTGAAGATGTACTGAAAGACAGGAATGCCTTCATGCAACATACAGATGCCATTTGATCATAGAGGTCAAGGGGGAATGTTTTGCTTATCATGTCTATTGATAAATTCATGGGATCTTAGGGGCAAAACAGGGGTGTTTCCAATCTCAGTGTCTTTTTTCTTTTTTTTTTTTTGCCTGCAATGTAATATAAACAAAACGGTGCTATGTCCTTTCTTGTCAGCCGAGGACATACTTCCCATCTGCACTCCAAGCTAGCCTAACAGCAAACATGAATGTTAAACCGGGCCTTTGTATGTGAAAGGCTGTCAACTATGACCAATACTTTCAGGTTCAAATTCCTGACTGGACATGGATTTACTTGCTAGTAATTTGATGATTACAACTATTGATCATTTAATGCATTAATAGTTTTTCCTTTGTAGGAATAAGTCAGGAGTAACAGATAGTAAAATATGAGTAATATCAGTAAGATTGATGTTTGAAGTCATTACAACATGAGAGCAATAAGATGAATTCTGTAGTTAGACTACCTTGGGGCCACCACTTCTGATTTTATGGCGTTAGGCAAAGTCTGTCTCAGGATATGTGTTCTGAAATGTAAGGATGGTATAATGTTAACAATGCACCTATCTAATAGCTGTACTAGGTGATTAAATGATCTACTAAGTAAGCTAAACAATAGAAATAAGCAAATAGTGTATGAGAGCAAATGTTACAAGGAGGAAGCTTTACAAGCATTGTATAATAGTAATATGAATAGTCTCTAACTCACTTTTAAGGCTTAAATAGCCATGACTAAAAGTCAAGCCTTAAAAGTCACAATTATAGAATATCTGTGCCTACTATTCTGCCCTCCAGACAAATATTCCACACCATCAGGTACAGACTTATTTGAAAAATATCCCTGTGAGCATATACTGTGGGCTATGGTTGGTGTTTTGTTCAGAGGAACAAAAAAGAAAAGTTGCTGAATATCCCTAACAGAGGAAACGAGCTTACTTGGTTCTTTCAGGATAAAATTTTTTAAAAAGACACAGGCAACCAAAGACAATAGGAGTTAATCCCATAGGGATACAAGGAAGAAATGTAGTTCTGGAAGCAGGCTACCTTTAGAAATCCAGAATTTATGAATAACTGAGTCATTATTTGGAGAGGAACTCTTTCTTAGAAGTCTTCTCATGGTTTAGTTCCTCTCTCTCTCTCTCTCTTTCTCTCTCCCTCTTTAAACTAAAATTTGACAATTCTTAATATCACTTATATTCAGACTCTGCCAAAAGAATGTAATTGGGCTAGGCATGTTGGTAATTCCAGCACTTTGGAGGATCACAACTTCCATACCAGCCTAGGCTATATGAAGACCCTGTCTTAAAAAATAATAAAAATAAATATAAATAAATTTTAAAATCTGGACATGGTGGTATGTACCTGTCATCTCAGCTACTGTGGGAAAAGCATTAATAGGGAGCTCATAATCCAGGACAGCCCAGGGCCAAAAGCAAGACCCTATCTCAAAAATAACCAAAGCAAAAAAGGGCTGGTGGCATGGCTCAAGCGGTAAAGCACCTTCCTAGCCAGCGGGAAGCTTTGAGTTCAAATACCAGTGTCACTAAAAACCTGTCTATCTGTCTGTCTTCTATCTATTTGTTTAGTTAGATTTTGTTTTGTTAGATTTTGTTTTTGTTTGTTTTGCAGGAAGTAATGGATTCGTTTAGCAGAGTTGGCAAGCTCAAGCCTTCATAGGACCTTTAGCTTATTCACAGTCTGAAATTTAGAAATCAACCTTGATGTAATCATTTATGCTCAGCGTGTGTTGTAATGTATAAAGCATGTCAAGAGATACCCAAGAAATGGCTCCTTGGTTGCACTATTCTTTTTTTTTAAATTTTTTAAATTCATTTATTCACATGTGCATACATTGTTTGGGTCATTTCTCACCCCTGGCCCCTGGCTCCACCCTCTTTCCCCCTCTCCCCCTCGCTTCCAGGCAGAACCTGTTCTGCCTTTATCTCTAATTTTGTTGAAGAGAAGACATAAGCATAATAAGGAAGACAAAGCGATTTTGCTAGTTGAGATAAGGATAGCTATACAGAGATTCCTAGCATTGCTTCCATGTACAAATGTGTTACAACCCAAGATGATTCATCTCTACCTGACCTTTTCACTAGTTCCTGATTCACTTCCCACATTTACCTCTGTTGCTTTAAGGTTTCTGTATTAGTTCCTCTGTAGTGAGGACATCAAACACTTTCATGTTTTGAGTTTCCTACATATCCCCATACTTCCCATACGTGCTCTCCCCTTAGCATGTCACCCAAGTCCAACAACATTGCTGTATTTGCCCTAGATCTAAAGTCCACATATGAAGGAGAACATATGATTTTTGGTCTTCTGAGCCTGGCTAACCTCGTTTAGAATGATGTTCTCCAATTCCATCCATTTACTTGGCTAATGATAAGATTTCATTCTTCTTCATAGCCGAGTAAAATTCCATTGTGTATAAATACCACATTATCTTGATCCATTCATCAGTAGTGGGGCATCTTGGTTGTTTCCATAATTTGGCTATTGTGACTAGTGCTGCAATAAACATGGGTGTGCAGGTGCCCTCTGGAGTATTGGTTGCACTATTCTAAAGCCAGAGACTGTAAGAGTTGCAGACATTCATAATGCTATAAACTTGATCCAGTAGAGGACTCAGAAAGATTATGCACTATGGCCTGTGTTCCTGCTCTTGCTAGATTGAAAGGCAAATACAACTGGTCAAATTACCCTACAGTTTCCATTATTTTGTTGACTTCTAAAAGGCTACTTCTAACTGAAGGGAGTGTCTTACAACTAAAACTGCCAGTGGAAAAAGTTTTAACAGCAACAGCAGCAGGAAAGCCTTAATAAAATTGAGTTACAAAGGAGTTTACAAAATAGATAAAATCAGCTGACTACTGAACCAAAATTACTAAATTATTCCTAAGTTCAAATAAATGCCATTATGAGAGAAGTTCATTCCATAAGAAAGAAATCTACCTTTAAATAGATAGAAACTTTTAAGAATAGAAAAATCCATGAGAGGGTGTAGTCCACTCCATATTTCCAGCTGGACTTTATCTTTCAGGGATTTTAGTTGCACTCACTTAAAGACCAAGTTTCATATGGATTGAAAATATACATAACACATTATATTCATCCCATTTGGAAAACCAGAAACCTACACACATAAAAATATTATAACATGTATTATGACTAAGTATCTACATGAATAATTTGATGGGGACAATTTTAGGATACTGGTCTCAATCTTGATAGTATATTACCTGAGACCTTTTAAAACATAAGGATGACAGAGATATTTGATTTAATTGGTGAGTTAGTTCTAGCCATTGATATTTTTATTAAATGAAAACTTATTAAAAAGGAGAGGGAAAGAGGGATTGTGTTAGTTAGAAAATCCTGACAATACTTTGGGAAAAGGTAGGCTTTAGAAAAACTTTTAAAGGATTATGGACATAAAAGAGAATAAAGATTATTCTAAGAAAAGGAAAATTTAAGCAAAATTGATAATAATGTGATATGTAATTCACAACAGGAATTCAGAGAAGTATAAAGGCCACGCTAAAGATATGGACTTTAATAAACCATAGTGGCCAAAAGAGGAAAACTATCCACTTGTCCTTGCTTTGACATTTATGGAAAAAATTCCGTGCTGAAGGATTCTCTGATTTCACTCAAAGATGTTACATTATATAATATATAGGTATGTGTAATCTAATCTATATGTATACATATTATACATATATGCATCTATATACATGCATATATATATACATACATATATAATCTCACATTTGTCTGCATATCTAGTTAATGTTTGACTGTAATATCACTCTTGGACAGTGATGTCTAGTCTCTGAATCAGGAAATATGCAGTCTAAAACATCTTAAATATTGACAAATAGGAAGAGAAAAATAAATTATAGTTGGTTCTTAACTTTCAAATTCATCTTAAATGAGTAATATCTGTGTTGTATATCATGTACAAGGCCAAATTCTTCCTTGAAACTTTCTGTATCATATTTAATTGAACTTGTTTGGATGGCTTTTGGTCTAGATGTATTATTAGAAGACAGCAATCTTATCTTTATGAAAACCTTGAAATTGTATGATATAGGGGAAATGGCAATGGATTTAATCAAGTTGTCCCATCAAATAACTGTCCTGACTCCTGGCAAGTAAGTTGATCTTTGGGAGCTTAAATATCTTTATCCATGAAATCAGGAATGTGACCTGGATGATGTCTTCCTAACTCAACTTCCATGATCCATTTGCTTCACTGAATTCTCTTCCACTGCATGGATAATGGTTTTGAAAATAAACAATCTTTGACCTATCTACTTCTCTTAACATTTTTAGTTTTTGTATCACTAAAGGATTTATTTCTTTTATATTTAACATAGGTAAAAGCAAATATGGTATGAACTTGCTCAATGTACAGAATGAGCTGTAAATCACGGTCTATCTCTAATCTTATCTGGTAAATATTGGACTGAATTGCCAATGCAATTGTCCAAATCCCATCACAATCTCCTTTCTGATAGTATCAGGAGATAAAAATAGATATCCCAGATATCACATTTTCTCTAATTTTCCATTAAGGGTTTCCCTAAGCATTCTTTCCTTGCCAGTTTTTTTCAGGGTTCCATGAAAACTAAAGTGTTACTTCCATGAAAATAGAAGAATCTCTCATAAATGGTACCTGGACTGCCATGACAAGTGGGATAAAGAGCAGGAAGTAGAATTGACAGGAAAGAGCACAAGCATTAAGCAGAAATGTTTACCATAATCACACTAGAAAGGGTTTTGGTGTTCCAACTCTATAACTGCCAATAGGACTTTGATCTGTTGAAAATACTGGGTTTACAAGCAATTCATGGTCAAGTACAAACTTTGAGTCTTTGCTCTAGCTTCATATCTATCACAGATCAATGGAGAAGTTTTACATTTCATTATCATTTAGACCCCCAAGGTGAGAGAGCAGCTGTATCCCAAACATTACTGAATACCCTGTTACAGAGCAGAATACAACCTGGAGGTCATACACCATCAGTGAAATGCTTAGCCCCAAATGACAAGTCATTTCCCTTTAAAGGCATTTTCCAGAGCTCGTCACATGACCTGTACATCCATAAGGGAGCCAGGAAATGAAATCTTCTAATTTAGGAGACAGAAATAAGAGAATGAGTACTGAAATGAGCAAATGAATACTGAAAATGTTATCTTGAAGATAACATTTAGATATTATTCTCCTGGAAGCATCTAGAACTTTGGGTCACTGTGAGTCCTATTCTTATGCCTAAGAGATGTTGCTAGGTATAAAATAAATGAATGCTTGCTAAAGAAACCAAGATATTATGCTCTATCCCTTTAATAATTTGTGTTTATTATTCATATCATTACCACCACGGATATGTTTTCTATAACTTCAACATTCTGAATAAAACAGAGAAAAGCTGGATAGCCATAGGTTGGTTTCAACCAATATTGTAATTTTTTAAAACCCAAGTTATTGATCACTAACTATAAGTATTATCCAGTTTGTGCACAAAAATGCATTAGGAATAAAAAGTACTACCTTAATAGGCACAAACCAGAGTTTATTCTTTAAAGAATGGAGAAATAAAATATGAAATCCTATCCCAAGCTAATATTAAATATGAGAAAATATGATTTATAAGTATGAATATTAGTCTCTTCATTTAACCTATAACTCACAAGCATGTAAATATTTGGTGTTTCATTGAGGCTAGAAAGAGTAAAAATTGAAGAGTTCCTACCCATGATGGGTGGAGATTAAATCAGTGTGACTAGTATGGACAGTCATATCAGCTGTTTCAAAATTTTTAAATCCTCATTGTGATCCCAATTTATTTAGACTCTTTTTCTTCATTGATTACTACTCCAGATCAATTGCCCCTTCTTTTCTTTTTTCATTTTATATGGTCATAATGAAGTTAAAATACAAATTCCTTTTCTCTGCCAGGATATGGCCAAGGCAGAAGGAAAGTTCATTTATGGCAAGCTCCAGTGTTCTCTTTTCACTGTTCTTTTACTTTACATGGTCTATTCTTTTTCTGCAGTGCAAACTGGAAAACCTGCCTTTCCTTGATTTCTGGTGAGCACTTAGGAGTCCAACAGGCTGCAGGGATAGCAGTTTCTGTCAAGGAATTCTGAGGTCTAGACAATTCTCCAGCCATCTTCAGTCTAACATGCTGTTAGGGTCAGAAACCCAGGCTCCAACAGGGCTAGGTGCAGTGGTTTACATGTGTAATTCTAGATACTCAGGAGATGGTGACTGGGAGCCTCGTCATTCACGGCCGGTCCTGGCAAAAATTTCAAGAGCCCGCGGTCTCAACTCATAGCTGGGCACAGTGGTGTGTGCCTGACATCCCAGCTATGCAGGAAGCATAAATGGGAAGACCATGATCCAGGCTGGTCTGGGCTTAAAAATGAGACCCTATTCTAAAATTACTTACAGCAAAAAAGGGTTGAGTATGGCTTAAGGGGTAGTGTGCCTGCCTACCAAGGACAATGGCCTAAGTTCAAATCCTAGGACCACTAAAACAAACAAAAATAGGTTCTAACATTTGCATAACTTACATGTTTAGATTAGACAATTTAAGTGCTCGTGACATTCATGGAATGACGATTCTTGGTCTCTTTTTCTCTATAAAAATATTTTGTTTTAGCTGATACATGTACATAATACCTGCAATGTAACTATGTAAGTATGCAAAATAGTGAAACAAGTACTCATGTGCCCAGAACTAGAATTATCAATTTAATTATTACTTCTTGGATTCCTTCCCAACAGTCCTACATTTTGACATTTCCCACATAATTCATTTTGGGTTTATTGTTCCATTGCTTTTATTTAGTGGTTTTCTACATACATATGTATCCCTAAATCAATAGCTTTCAAACTCTAGATTATGGCTATGAAATCAAATTTATAGTTCACTAGCAGTACTTGGTTTTAAAATAAAGTAGAATGGAAAACACTTTGGTATACTGTACATAGTAAGGGCGAGGCTACTCATTGCAAGAATTTTTGTTTTAGACTGTGCTTATATGTGTGTGTGTGTGTAAAATTATTTCTTAGTGTGGTCCGTCAGCTACCATATAAAATATGTTTCTGTGGCCAATTATCAAATACTTTTTAAAAACACTGCCCTAAACAATGTATTAAAACTTGTTTGTTTTGAACTTTATAAAAACAGTATTATATTGTGTATATTCTTTTGTGACTTTTTCTTTATAGTCTAACTGTCATCTAGGTTGATTTATTTTCACTGCTCAATAATATTCTATTGAAGGATGATAATGTGTTTTATTTATATTCTCCTGTTAATTGGCATTCAGGTTGTGCCCAGTATTTTAGTATAACAAAAAGTGTTGCTGTTAATATTCCGTGGTCTCCTGAGAGTTTCTGCAGAGACCACACCAAGAAGTGAAATTGTTAGATCTTATGATATATGCGTGATAATGCCAAAATATATTCCAAAGTGATTATGTTTTCTTTCTTTGTGCACCTTCTTTTCTCCTCTCTTTCCTATAGTCACCTACTCAGAAAACAGCATGATGTTCCAGAATTTATGGCCATCCACTCATACTCTGAAGCTATGTTGGCCCTCAGAGTTCTTTCCTGATGCCTTATCAGTTCTACCTAAGCTATGAAACATACTCTGTGAGAACAATTCCTTTGTCTCCTGGAAGTTTCAGCAGCTCCTAGCCTTTGAGAAGTCTTTTCCTTATCCACGATCTGTTTGTCAAAAAGGATACTATATATCCAGCTGCTATTAATTCAAGTCCCTTCCCAGAATTCAATTTAGCTTCCCTTGCATGTTAAGAACTGTGAAGTGTATGGAATTTTACTTGACTGCAAGATAACAAGATACTAGTTTTCTGGACACTGACAATACACAAGAACCTTGGGTTAAAGACAAAGTCATTTTTTGATTTTTGTATTGTTGTGGTAGGTGGAGGTATATTATGGCCTTTATAAAATTTCTTACAATATAGCAAATATATCATAATTGAATGTACTCCCCCCACCATTCTCCATCCTCTCTCCCTTCATTCTTTGAATTGTTTCAACTGATATCATTTTTCCATTGATATACATGTATTCACAGTATATGTACCATAATTCACCCCTTTTCACCATTTCCCCACCTCTTCTCTGGTCCCACTGGTACCAAACCCTCCCACCCTGGGCAGGATCTTTTTTGCCCTCTTATTCTCCAATTTTGTATGAGAAAAGAGGAAAGAAAATGATGTTTTTGGTTTTTTAAGATAGCTACCTAGGTATCTATCTAGTCCTTGTCTCACTTCCATGTTCATATATATGGTAGCCTGATTTGGTTCCATCATCTACTGTATTTTTCTTCTTTTTACTTTAGTCCCTTTCTTATGGTAGTTTCAACTGATTTTAAAATTCTAAATTCTATATAGAGTACATGAATCATATTCACCTTCTTAACTTCCTTCTTTTACCCACTACCTCTTGTATGGGACTCATATCTATGTCAGTAGCCAGAGTATGAACACTTGCCTGCTAGGTTCCCAAGCCCCAGTTCTCAACAGGGAAATGTGGAGAAAGCCAGGTACCACTGCACATGTAGTTATTAGCACAACTGGAGAAGAACTCTGAGGATGGGAACTCATGTCTCTTATAGTGGACATAGCACAAGTATGGGTGTCTACTGTTCCACAGAGATACACTACCTCTATCTCCTAAGGCTGAAAGCAATCCTGTTCTTTGCTCCAAAGCAGCACACTATTTATATTTTCCAATCATGCTTATTATAGAAATATCCTTGAATAAATAGCACAGAAACTGGGCATTGTGGCTGAAGTCTGTGATCCTAGCTACTCTGGAGGCAGAGATCTGGAGGATTGCAGTTAGAGATCAACCCAGACAAAAAAGTGCACAAGAACCCATCTCAACCAATGGTTGCACCTGGTGGCACACACTTGTCATTCTAGCAATACAGGGAAACATAAACAGCAGAATTACAGTCCGGGCTGAGCCGTGCATAAAGCAAGACTCTATCGCAAAAATAACCAGTATCAAAAGGACTGGAGTTATGGCTCAAGTGTTACACAATCTGCCTAAAAAAGCACAAGGCCCCAAGTTCAACCACTATACTACCAAAAAAAAGAATATGACAGAAAAAAAGAAAGTCAATTCCTCTGCACCTCTATTCACAAGACATAAATAAGGTGATTGAAAGACCTATGGAGAATTATCTCTTAGAGCTATTCTTTCAAAGAAATTCATGGCTGGGTGCCATCTATAATCATAGCTAGTCAGGAGGCAGAGATCAGAAGGATTAGGGTTCAAAACCAGCCTGCGCAAATATTTAGTGAGACCCTATCTTGAAAAAAAACCCTTCATAAAAAAGGACTGGTGGAGTGGCTCAAGGTTTAATCCCTGAGTTCAAATCCTAGTACTGCAAAAAAAAGTAAAAATACAAATAAAAAAAGATTCATGTCTAAATATCCCTGGAGAAAGACAACATCAACTTACCTGCATTGAATTACTATTATCCATTTTTATTTATTATTTACTTGCATATATTATTGCACAAAATAATGGGTTTCATTATATTTTCATAGTTGCATGTAGCCTACTTTGATTATACTCACTCCCCTTACTATCCTCCCTTCCCCCAACCACTTCCTTTTTCTACTTTCATGTCTTTGTTTCTAGATTCTGCATGTGGGAGAAACTATACGATACTTGTCTTTCTGAGTCTGGCTTATTTTACTTAACATGATGATCACTATTTGTATACGTATTCCTGCAAACTACATAATTTCATTATTCTTCATGGCTAAATAATACTACATGGTGTATATATACAAATTTTTCTTTATTCATTCAACTGTTGATGGGCACTGAGGCTGATTCCATAGCTTGGCTATTGTGAATAATGCTTCAATAAACATGGTTGTGCAGGTGTCTCTATGGTATACTAACTTACATTCCTTAGGTATATTACCAAGAGAGATATAGCAAGATCATGTTGAAGTTCTATTTTTAGTTTTTAAGGAACCTCTACACAGATTTCCATAGTAGCTGCACTAATTTACATTCTCATCAACCATTATAGGGTTCCTTTTTCCTTGAACATTTATATTTTATTTATTCTTCTTATTTTCTATATATTCTTCTATATGTTAGTCTTATTTTTTCTAAATCCTGCCTGTATTAGGATAAACTACATTATACATCAATGACAAACAACCTTTAATATCCAAGAGGTTTAATAAAAATCATTTTATTCTTCACTTGAATTAACTTATACAATGCTCTGTTCTATGCTATCATTCAAACTGAGTAAATTCTACCTTTTTGTAGATATGCATGTACAGCACAGTCTTCTTGGTTGTCTTGGTGTTAAAAGAGAGAAAGACCATACATGAGCTGGCAATGACATATGTAGCATTTCATTAGCCAATACTGGGTCCATGACCTCATGTAATGGCAAGGATGCTAGGGAACGTAAAAAGGGTTGTGGAATACAAAGTGTCATTCCTCTCCTAGACACATTTTATTCAGATCTCCAACCATTTTCCTTTTTTGTGTTTTAGGAACAATTCTAATGTACTTTGCTTTGTGTAGGTCCAGAGGAGTCTCTTAGATGATGTATCCACTCAACACTCTGGAACGTGAAATGAGAATCCTGTCTCTATGTCCTTGTAAGGTGAAATGGGATTTGTGGTTACTATGCTTTATAGCAGGAAATATGCTTTCCATCATGGAAGAAAAGGAAAGTTGCCCTATAAAATCTAAGTTGACTAGTTTTGAACTTTAGCTCTGGGCTAGTATTAGGCTAGGCTTCAGTCATGAAGTGATTAAAAAACAAAAATAAGAGGCATCTTTCTGGGAGTCCATAGTGCAATGGAAAATGAGACACATGGTAGGCCAATACTGTACATAGTGTGTTAGTCATCATGATTCTCAGTCATTATGAATTGGGAGCTTCTCGGGATCAGAGGTAGAAGCATCTTGACCAGAGAAAGGACTTCTGAGAAGGCCTCCTTATTCTTCAGGAAATATTTAAACTGAATCTTAAAGGATGACAATCAAACTTTTACAAAAGTAAAAAAGACTAAGAAGTCATTTTGGAAATAGAGAAAATCCACCCAAGGACAGAGGCATGAAACCACATGGCTCGGTATTAAAAATGCAGGCACTTTGATTTGATTGCAGCATAAATATATATGGGAAGGTCACAAGACATGAAAATGGGCAGAGGCAAATCACTACACTAAAACAATGGGCAACTATGGAAGGACTTAAGCATAAAAAATTTTGATATTATGCAGTCATTTTGACAGCAAGTTGAAGCACTGGAAGTAAGTGAGACTGAGTCAGTAAAAGTATGAGGAGGCTTTCACAATGTCTCGAGCAAGAGTGGAAGTGTGGATTGAGAGGAGAAAATGGATAACAAGATGTGAAGAAGACAGAATATCAGAATGTGATCATTTAAATGGGCATTGGAGATAAGAAAGAGAAAAGACTTAAATGTAAATTCAAGACTCCAGAGCTAGAAAGAAGAAGTAGGAATTTTAGTTTGAAAATAGAATTTGTAATTTGATAAACAGCTGTGGAACATCATGGCATGTATTCTCATCTGGAAGCCAACTGAAGCCATGCATGTGGAGGAGGTTAATCTGGGAAAGGGAAAGGGGAAAGCGTTCATGAACGTGAAAACATCCCAACCTGTAAGAATCACAACAAAGTGTGCTTCTACCAATACAATATAGTAGTTTCTGTCTACCTATGAATTAAATGCTGTAAACTTAAAAGAATCACCAAAATAATTTAGAAATGCTTTGCCTCGTCAATGTTCACCACCTGCACATACTCAGCCTAAATTCAATGATGAAGAAAATCATAAATGTAAAGGAAACTAAAATTACTTATTAGTCACCAGCCAATACTATATATATTTCACACTTCCAAAGCTCTTGTCTTCTCTAGTGCACTGCTGGAGTAATCAGGATGAAGCTCACAAAACTCCCAGGAGGTAGGAAATGAGCATGGCAGTGCTCCGTGGCATCCTTGTAAATAAGAACAGCTGCTCATCCATCCACAAAATCATTTTGTGCCAGACTGCCTTAGGTCATGAGGTTGTTGAACAAAGGAAATCCCAGTTTTCTACCTATTCCAGCTCAAAGAGAATGACATTAGACGTTACTGCTGTTGAGCCAATTGGGTCAGGAAATCTTTCACATAGAACAACACCTGGGAATATTAGAACCTTGCCAAGGAGCTCAAAGCACATTGAGTCATTGATTCACTAACCCCAGGCAGTCCTTGTGGGATAGAGAATGGCTGTGCATACAATTTAAAAATATCTAAAGTCTTAAAGTCAGCAAATTAGTGGCCCAAGTCCAAATCCTAGTAAAGCCCTCTTTTGCTAAACCCCAATATCATCTAAGTGCCTAGAGGGAACTCAGCAGATGTGGGTCTTACAACATCCTGCAATGGTCTGCTGCATTCTCACTTGCCTGGGGCTGAGTAATGGCCCCAAGGGTTCAACACCTAAATACTTTCAGGAAAGGTGGTGGCCCAGTCTCCACTCCACTCCCTTTCTTGTCATCCTGTCCTCAACTGATTCTGTTCCTGTTAGTCTGGTTCCAAGCCAGAGACCCTGCTGCTTTACTGGAGGTAGAAGATGAGTAAGGAAGAGTGATGATTCCCATCAACAAGTGTCCTGCAATACTCACTTGTTGCTTTGCAATGATACGGCATGACATATTGAGCTTCTACTTTGCTAAAATAAGGATATTTTATTCATTTATATACATGTGCATGCATTGTTTGGGCCATTTCTCCCCCTGCCTCCTGCCCCCTCCCTCTCCCCCCCACCCCCCTCGCTTCCAGGCAGAACCTGTTCTGCCCTTTTCTCCAATTTTGTTGAAGAGTAGACATAAGCAATAATAAGAAGGAAATAGTGTTTTTGCTAGTTGAGATAAGGATGGCTATACAGAGAGATTCCTAGGGTCATCTGGCACTACAGTCTAGGTGTATTGCATGTATTTTTTTTTTCTTTATTTTCTATTTGGTGGTACTGGGGTTTGAACTCAGATAGGCACTCTACCACTTGAGCCACACCTCCAGGCCTTTTTTGCTTCAATCATATTTCAGATAGGGACTCATGCTTTCTCCTCAGGGCCAGCTTTGGACTTTGATTCTTCTACCTACACCTCCCACATAGTTAGGATTACAGGCTGTGCCACCACCTCCAGCTTGTTTGCTGAGATGGGCTCTCACTAACTTTTTACCAGGGCTTGCCTCAAACAGTGATGGGTGAGCCTTCCAGTCTCAGTCTCTCAAGTAGCTGGATTTACAGGTCTGCTCCATCAACCTGGCTATTAAGTGGCCCTTTAAAGAGTTATCTAAAAACATTTAAGCTCAAGGCCTCCATATAGTTTACAACTTTTAATATAACAGAACATTTTCAAAAATATGTTTTTCAGGAAGAAAGAGTCATGACTTCTCCTTTAAAAACAGGAAGATGGAAATCATAGCAGGCTTTATCTGCTTCCACTCTGGACTGAATTGTTCTGAAAATCTCTTCCATTTTGCTTTTAAATATTGCATTATGTGACATCAAATCCTGTTTCAATGCAACATATTGATTCTCTTATAGACTAAGGTATTATCATTTTAAAGAGATGAAAAGTAAAGTATTAAATGTAGCTTATGCCATTGCAGTCACCAGCGATTTAGCATTCTCTTCTGATTGGGATGTTTAATGGCTGAGTGCTCAAGTGATGAGGAATTGAACATTTCACATTGGTGGCTATGAAATGAAAGCAAAAGATAGTCCAAAGCTGTTGGTTTCCACCTTCTCGTTAAAATACCTAACACATATTAATTTTTAAAAATACATTAGGGTTACAGAAACCTTAAAGCGACAGAGGTCAATATGAGAAGGGGATCAGAGACTAGTGAAAAGGTCAGGTAGAGATGAATCAACTTGGGATGTAACACATTTGTACATAGAAGCAATGCTAGGAATCTCTCTGTATAGCTATCTTTATCTCAACTAGCAAAAATGCATTGTCTTTCTTATTATTGTTTATGTCTTCTCTTCAACAAAACTAGAGATAAGGGCAGAACAGGTTCTGCCTGGAAGTGGGGGGGGGGGAGGGCAAAGGAGGGAGTGAGGGTAGAGGGGAGAAATAACCCAAACAATGTATGCACATATGAATAAATGAATAAAAAAATACATTAGGCTTAGTTCCTTTAGGCTAGCAGGCTTCTTTCTCCACCATTGGTATTGCTGTAAAGCAAATAGAAGAAAGTGAAAACTTTCTTTACTTTAGTCAGTGGGGGACAGTAGCTAGGGTTATGCTGGTATCCAGAAACTTTCAACATGTTCACTCCCAATAGATCTTCTCTGTTGTTTCAGAAAGCACAGCTCTGGAGGAAAACACTAAGAATAGAATTTTCTTACCAGCATCAACATGTAAGGCAGAGGTGATGTTTACATCATGGAAAAGTACTGAATGGAAAAGATAGGGAAGGGATAAGAGACTAGAAGTGCTGGGAACTTACTTATTGGAAAGAATGACCTAAACTAGCCCTTAAAAATAGCACTGTCACCTGAACTAGAAAGGACACAGAATCTAAAATGAGCTCCCTATTGTATTGGGATAGTTGGAGACTACTTGTCCAAAAGAGATACTTGGGATTCAGTTGCTCAATTTAGCTGGATTTGTGCCTTCTGTGTGCTGGTCACATCCTGGGATCTGGATTTCCAAAGAGGTATAGTAGTGAAGAAAGGAGGCAAACCAAGGTCGTGTGAGCTGAAAGGTTGAAAGTCACAAGACATTACTCCTGGAAGGCAAAGTGCATGTTGGACACACTTTTTACTTGTGTAAAAGGATGTAACTCTTTTACTTTTTTGGAATTATACCAACATAGGTATGGTTCCTTCAAGGAACAATTTTTGAGACACTATTTACCCAGCTTCTCAGCTTACATAGAGAGCAAAAAACGTTGATTAGTTTTGACTAGGTCCACATCTTCAGCTAATCTTTTATTTCACACTGACTTTTTCAGTGAATATTTATTTATTTATATTTATTTGAACCTAGGGCTTTCTGTAAGGTAAATAAGGACTCGCACACTGAGCTATATCCCCAGTCCTTGGTTTTTTGTTGTTGTTTTTTTTTTTTTCTTTTTTTCTTGAGACAGGTCTAGCTATGCAGTTCAGGCTAGCCTTGAACTCCTTTTATAGCCCAGGCTGGCCTCCAAATCATGACCCCTTACCTCTGCGTCTCCAGTACTGAGACTTTCCATTACATACTTGAACTTTCCTTTCCAAATCTTGGCTCTTTGTCTGACAAACAACCTCTGTTTTTAAAATATTCAGACTACTTTAGGTATTTTAAAACAATTATAACCAAAAAATCACCCTGGATGATGAAATGAAGGAGATAAAGAATAGTTCAAAAAAGGGTCCTTTCCAAATTAACAGAGGATCTAAGCATGGGAGCAGGATTGTCAATTATCTCTAAGAAAGAGATACACTGTCCTTGGAGGACAGAGTGGGCTGAGATCAGGCAGTTGTCCATCTTTAAGAGTGAAATGTGTCACTTGGCGGAAAGAGGTGTGGTCTGTGACAGACTGAGAACAGCAAGAAGATGACACATGGCAGCCCAGCACATCTGCTTTTCCACTGACATGAGCTTTTCCTGCTATAATGTGACTGGGTGTCCTTCAGCGGGCATTTGAGAGGAGAGCTCTACAGAAAGAAAGAGTGACAACATCCTGGAATAAGTATCCTGCAAAAGCCTGGGTTGGTTAGACAAGGGCTATCTGTACATTTTGTTATTTAGGTATGGTGAGACCAACAGATCAAGACACTAGTGATATTTGGAAGACTCTTCTGACAGTTCCCATGAGGAGGGAGCACAGGACCACACTGGTGAACAACAGGATTAGTTGGGAGGCAGAGGCAAGTATAGGCAAAAGCTCTTTCTATGGTTTCTATGGGATAGACCAGGCAGGGGAAGTTGGCTTAGAATGAGTAGTCTGAATAATTTCAATGGGCTCAAGTGTACAAGAGCCTTTCCTAGTTTTCTTACTGGGTCTCCAGTGATTAGGGAAAAGGTGTAGCAGTGCAGGACTAGAGGGGAGGTGGCGGAAATGTGGGCATTAAATAAGTTAGTTTGCATATGACAGGTATGCCAGTTAGCAAGTGGGTTGTTTACTATCTCTAGGAATTGGCTAGGTCTATAAGTGGCAAAATCTCCAGGGTCAGCAAGGCCCCAGATATCAAAGCCTCTAAAAATAAAATATAGAAAATTAAAAGGTATGATAAAGGCACTACCCAAGGGTGAGGCATCTAACTCAGTGAGGAAAGACATTTCTGATGTCACAGCAATAAGTGGTATTCCTGTGAAGAGAAAGTGCTTGACTTAACTGGACATATTTTGAGTGGTGATAGTATCCAAGACTGTGAGGGCAATCCTGAGAATGAAGGAGGTTGACCTGGGTGAAGTATGGGGGGTCACTTGCAGAAGAATGCTCCATAAAGATGTAGTGTAGATATTCTCCTGAGAATTTAAGCTCAGAAGAAAAGAGACCCAAAATAGGATATGACAAACTGTATATGAAACTATAGCTCTCTCAATTGGAAAGTGGCCTACTCCTACAAATATCACCCTTAAGTCAGTGTTCTGGAGCATCATTACTTTTTTTCCTAGTACAAAGAGAGAAACAGAGATGCCGATTTGTTGGAGAAGGCTGTATTTGTACAGAGACACACAACAGGCCTATTTCATCTCAGCTTGTATTGTTGGGTTTCCGGCAAGATTTTCTGGGCCCTGTTATAAGAATTTTACCATATTGAACTATAAACGTCACTATTTATTATTTAATTTTCAAACAAACTTCAGGGGAGGGGTTACACAAAAATAAATAAGGCTTAGCACAGATGCAACTCTAAACATGAACACTTGAAACAGGGAGAGTGTAATTAAGAAAGTGGTTTTCAACTACCTGGTGAATGAGCAGTGGCAGCCAAGGAAACACAACCATGAGTCCACTCCCCAAATGAGAAGTCTGCTGAGATCCTCATTTATTATTTCATTGTCTTAAGGGGAAATGAAAAGCACTAGGTGATTTGTGGTCAAATTTCCACTCTACTTCTAGAAGCTACAGTGATGTAAAGTGAGGGGGGATTTGAATGTATTGTGCTCTAGTGAGGCCTAATGAAGGCAGAGGTGGGCAAAAGTAAGGAGAGGATATACAGATGGGGGATAATCTTTGAGTTCTGGTCCCTTCAACTCAAGATCCATAACTGAAATACTTCCCCTCCTCCTCTAGAAAAATCCTGCACAGGGTGGTGATTGCACGATGTAGCTAGTGCAGCCACGGATACTATAAACCACTAGGTGGCATTTGTGATTTATTACTTTCCAAGCAGAGTTTGTTTTTTTTTTTTTAATCTCTCTGCTGATCCTTTGCTTAGACTGAACAAGACATTTAACATTCCAAAGAATTTCATTCAAGAAATGCAGAGTTGACTCTTTATCATGCTCTAAGGGAGTGAGGGCAGGAGACTGGCTTGAAAAGTTGAAATTCAGATCATTTGCATTCTTCCTCAGGTCCTCTCTGACCCCACACCATCAGCTTACATAAGTAATTACTTGTCTACAATTAAGCTGTAAATAATGCAATCACTCCATTCTTGTCCCATCACTCCACTCTCAACCACAACAAATAGTGCTAATCACATACTTATTCAAGTGTGTAATTATTCACAGTTAAACTTCTGTCACTTTCACCCTGTTTGGAAACAGCAGAACACAACCTGTAATTAGCAAATGTGGCTCCAGGCACTTTTGCTTGGGAGTACGCCAGGGATTCAGCACCTAGGCGCTTCTTTGATCTAGAAGCTGGCAAGACTCCTCACCCCCAGGCCAGAATGCTATCAGCACTCTGCACGTCACGGAGATCAATGAATATGTCAAAGGCATCTATCCCAAATCACATATTACTTCCCTCTGTCACTGTGGTTTCTGCCTTTAGTATATATTTCATAGACTTTTCTTTTTCTGTTTGAACCCTTTGACTTCAGTTTAAAGGGTTACTGAAAAGGTCTCCAAGCCCCTGTGTTTTCAACTTAGGTTAAAAATGAAAGTCCCAGCAGTCTTGCTGAAGGTCCCTGTTCTTTCTTAATTCTGAAGTTTCCTTGAAGATAAGCACAATGGAGGAGGGATGACTTTTGTTACCTCACCTAAGCCTCAAGGAAAAAGGACACCAAAGACTTTTGTCCAACTCCTGTGTGTATCAGAACTCCCTAGTCCCTGGCTAAACCGCCCATCATCTGCATCCTGTGGTTTCAGGGAGACCAGGTCAACACAAATGATTGGGAGCAAATCCATTCTATTTTATTCCGGGAACAGCTGTATAGCACAGGTCCTACCCAGGGAAGGTTCACAGCATCCTCCCAAGTGAGAAAACGAACTCCATGTCCTGCTTCTTTTTTCCCTGGGTCTTTGTGTGCCTTGAGGTATGAAGTAGTGCTTTCATAAGAATCCACTGAGCCAAACAGGAGGACAGAACAGGTCCTGTCTAGGGGGGATGGTACCAGTGGGAGGAGGAAGATGAGAGGAGAGGGTGTGGGAGGGTGTATATGGTGCAAATATCATGTACACATGTAAGTAAATGAAAAAAATGAGACCTGTTGAAACTATTCCAGGAAATGGGGCTGGGCTATAAAAAATGATGGAGGGGGTAAATTCAACTATAATATATTGTAAACCACTTGAATAAATGTCACAATCGAGCCCAGTACAGCAATAAAAAATTAAAAAGAAACATAGGCTCTGAAAGTATATTCATTACAAACAGCTGCACTCTTAAATAGCTTCAAGTTTGAGTTCTAATAGAAATAAATGAGTCCTTAACCTGGACATCTAGCTTATAGGGAATATTGAAAACTCAAAAACTGGAGAAAACATATTTACATTCTATAGTTTTGTTGTAAGAGTGCCCTAAAAATAAATAAATAATTTTTAATTGTTAAAAAAGAGAGAATACACTGAGCCTGTTGAAAGGAAGTGAGGCACAGCCATGTGTGCACATACATGAGACGATTTCTATTTGCACGTTGCATTAAGAGTGATCATTTGCTTGTTTGAAGAAAGGG
The DNA here is from genome assembly GCF_047511655.1 of Castor canadensis. NCBI lineage: Eukaryota > Metazoa > Chordata > Mammalia > Rodentia > Castoridae > Castor > Castor canadensis. Next base: position 78,496,753 of record NC_133388.1, on the reverse strand, counting down.
TATTCTACCTTCATTAAGATCTCCAAAGGCAATTACCTAATGAAAACAAGTTTGCACACCTAGCCTGTTTTAATGTCTTCCTTTCCTGACATAGCCAATTAAGACGGTGTTTTTTTCTTTCAACCAAACATGGATACTTTTCCCAGTAGAAAGGTAAACACAACTGCAACTCAGTTCATTGCAGTTGCAGTAAAACACTAGTCAGGCTCTGATTCTCACCATATGAACCCTCATTTTAGAAATAATATTTTGATGATAAAAATAACAATACTAATGGGACACCAGACAAAAGGAACAGTGTATGTGCTTGGGAGGGTAAGAGGGAGGGGGAAGGGAAATGAAGAGGGTACCAGGGGTGAAGAGGATCATAGTGTGTTGCATATACATGTATGGAAATAGCATAAAGATCCCACTAAATAATGTTTTTAAAAGGGAGGGAGGAGGATTGGGTTAAGGGAATATACAGAAGGTGAACTTGTTCAAAATAATTGTATGTACGTATGGAATTTTCACATGAATTTTTCTTGTACCATTCATGAGTCTTAAATAAATGAAGTGATTTAATACTTTCTGCCTTCTAAAAAAGTAAATATAATAAATAATATCTTGAGGTCTCAAAGAGAAGAGCAGTTATGCAAGTATCTATGGGAGAAATGAACCTCAGAATTGACATCTTCTGGTGTAGAAGGGGAAGTGTGAGCAGTGCAGGGAGGCAGCCAGGCCAACCGGCTTAACCAAATGAGCCAAATTAGCCTTGGCACAGAGTGTTGACAGATGTGCAAGCCAGATTGCCACGATGTTTTTATTTTATAATTTTTTAAGATGAAATACTACGATTGCTTCTATGGGAGCAAAGTGGATCAGTACTGAGTATTTATCTGGTGATTTGGATTAATACAGACTGACAAGCAATCTGGAGGAGTAGTTAAAAAAAAAACACCTCTATTTTCTCCAACAGCAGTGATCTTTAACAGACTTTTAAATATTTTTATTTTTTAAACTGACAGATCAAATTATATGGATTTACCATGTATGATGGTAGCTGATTAATTTAGCACACAAACAGGACAATCATAATTTTTAAACTCATTTTTTAAAAAGTTTTTAATATGCAACCCACCAATATAATAATTACAAGACTCACCAGAACTATTGACTTAGAAGATGGGTGCATTGTTGCCTCACCTGAACTGTCCAATCTGTCATGTTCTCAAAAGTCATTGCTCACCAGGTGCAGCAGCACATGCCTGTTTGCTAGCTGTTCCAGAAGTGGAGATGGGGAAGATGACAGTTGGAAACTAGCCTAGGGAAAAAGTTAGTGAGATCCTATCTCAAAGAACAAACTGGGCATCCCACCTAAGCAGGAGGCAGAGAAAGAAAGATTCCTTCCTATGGTGTCTAAGTCCCAACTCCATCAAAAAGTGAGACCCTGTGTGAAAAATAAAATAAAAAGGTCTGAAGGTATGGCTCAAGTGGCAAAGTAGGAGAGTGTCTATCCGTAAGCACAAAGCCCTGAGTTCAAACTATGGTACTGCCAAAAAAAAAGAAAGAAAAGAAACAAACCAAAAAAAAAAATATATACCCACCTCATTTCTTTCCTGACTTCTGGCATTTAGTCAAGAAACTATGTTCTGTGTCTCTATCGATATTTATATCATCGGAAAGCTAGAATGAAAACAATCATGTTTACTCCTCAATATAACAGGTCACCAAACAATTCATTTCCTGCCAGCCCCACTGCCACAGTCTTAGCCTGGGTCCCCGTCATCTCTTCCTGGATTCTCTGACTGGTCTCCCATATAAACCATAGCATTCATTTTAGTTTATTATTCTCCATAACAGGGACACTGATTTTAAAACACAAGTCTGATTCATTCTCTGATGAAAAACTTCCCAGCTCTGAATTCTAAGGCCTCATGTGATCCTGTCTTGCCTACTTCCCCACTGAAGACCGTTTCATATTTCATTCCATAGTCACTGGTCCCACAAGCTATTCGTATGTGCACAGGACATACACACGTGTGCCTTCCACCTGAATTGCTCTCCACCCAGCTCTGCCGAAAGTCTCACCTTACATGCTGGCCCTTTGAAACCACTCTACATAAGAGTGGAGATCCCTTTTGCCCCTTTGTTGTCTGCCCTATGATTGAGTCTTTCATGACATTTGTAATTAGTCTGTTTCCTCAGTATTATTGGCACTTACTAGAATGTAAGCTCCATGGGGCAGTCTATTAATATCTCATTCACTGCTGGATCTCCTAGTAGGCTCTCCAAAATTATTGGCCAAAACATTAATAAGTATAATTTAATTAATCCAAAGATCAGAGTCTGTAATATCAAAATTTCTAAGAATTCTTTAAATAATCACAAGTGAATAGTAGCAGTGAATAACTTTCCCCTAAATTTTCTTTTGAAAATATAGTGAAAGAATTTTATAGAGAACCCTCCAGATTGGGCCATTGTATTTCACCATGCTTACCTTATCACATATCTATTCATCCATCCATCCCTCTATTTATAATTTAGTCCATCTGATTTTGAGTGCAATTCAAAGCAAATTGCAGATAACAATATGCTTCCTCCTAAATTCTCTAGCATGCATATCATTAACAAGAGCTCAATATTTGTTTAAAGTTTTTCTTAGGGCATAAGGATTACACATTAATGAAATGCATAAGTCAAGAGAATCTTCACTACTGTTTAACAAGTGCACACACCTGCATGAGTCAAACTGCCATCAAGAAATGAACAGTCATCTTCCAACTCCAAGGACACATTTCTACCTTAGATTAGTATTAACTATTCTAGAACTTCATATGAATGGAATCAGGCATATATATTCTACTGTAGATGACTTCTTTCACTTAAATATACTGTTTTGGAGAATCATTGATGTTGCATATATGAGATAAGAATCTCTTTTTACATCCAAGTACTTCATGTACTTCACTGTATAAATTATTCTATAACTTTTTATCCATTTCCCTATTGATGGATACTGAGTGTGTTTTTAGCTTGAGGCTATTATGAAATCTTCCATGAGTGTCCATATTGAAGTATTTCGTGGATGAAGTCTTCATTTCTCTTGCATAAATACCTAGGAGTGCAATGATGGAGTATAGGTTATGTCAGATTATAGGGCAATGTATTAAGTGTTACAAGAAACTTCATTGTTCTGCAAAAGTACATGCACACTTTTATTTTTCACCCACAATGTATGAGTTCTGTTACAGCCTTGCCAAAACTTGATGTCATCATTTGTTTTCACTTTAAACATTCTTAGAGATAGTTAGTTGTATCTCATTATGACTTTAATTTATATTTCTCTGCTATCTAGTACTTTCTCATGAGCTTATCGGTCATTTGTATTTAATATTTTGTTCATTTTTCTATTGAGTTGTCAATGTTTTATTACTGAGTTGATTGATTTCTTTATATAACTTGGTTATGAAACATGAAGTCCTCTGTCAGAAATGTTTGGCAAACATTTTCTACCAGACTATGGACTATTTTTCATTTTCTTAAGAGAGTTTTTAATAAACGAGCTTTTAATTTTATTAATAGACAAATTATGTATGCTCCATTTTGAATTAATTTTTATGTACAGTGTAATGTACACATGAAAGCTCATGCTTTTTGCTTTGTTTTTCAGTGTGAATATCCAATTATTCCAGCAACAACTGTTATAAAGACTTGTACCTAATGTTGTATTCTCTTGTCTTTTTCAAAAATCAAACACTTGTCCAAATGTGGGTTCAGTTCTCGACTCTCTTTTCTCTTCTACTAATTTAGATATTGATCCTTATGTCCTATTCTTGGTTACTGTAGCTTTATGGTAAGTCGTAAAGTCAGACAATTTAAGTCCTCTGTATTTGCTCTTTTTGTTTTCTTCCAGACTATTTTGATAATTCTAGATTGTTTGCATTTCCATATCAGTTTTAGAGTCAGCTTGTCAGTTTCTACATAAATTCTTTAGGAATTTTGATTGGATTACAATTGAATTGGTGATAGCATTTTTTTTTGGTACAATTGTCTGATCTTCAAAGTCCTCACTAGCCAGTCTTCTCTAGTATATTGGCAGATACTGTCTTATGGGAGGATTTATTTGAATTAAGATGTTGTGTCATTGGTTTTCCTCTGCTACAAATAATAACCAGTGTTTTAAAATACACTTAAGAGCTTTACATTTATAATCTTATTTAGTACACACACAAAAACCAAACCTGGTAAGTGAGAAAGTATTTTTTCCAAATCACACATGAGATGCCTGAGGCCCAAGGTCAGACAGCTAGAAAGGGAAAATTTGAATTCAGATGCCTCTTCCTCTGAAGTTTAAATGTCCCAGGAAACAAGAATTTTATTACCCTTTATTACCTACCATCATATGAGTGGGGGGGGTTGCATCAGCTGGAATCCAAATGCTAAAAGGACAGGAAAACAAAACAAGGTCATTTTTGTGATGATGAAAAAAGCAAAGACCTTCAAAGACAACCTGGGAAGCTTTGTCTTTAGGTACCCAGGGTCAGAAAATGCCACCAAGGACTGGGAACCTGGAGTGCTCAGGACCACGTGGAAAACAAGAGAGAATAGCCTTTCTCCGAATTTGGCCAGAGAAAACCCTGACTACAGGTTGACCGTCTAAAAACAGCTTATTCTACTGTCTTTAACTGCCTAAGATTATTTATATCTTGAGAAATTCACATGTGATACACTTGGCAATAGCTGCAGGGCACTGGCTCCTCCTCCTCTCCTCAGATACGCTTAGGGCAGCGGAGAGAACACAGAGACTCACAAATGAGCTTTCTTTGTAGGGCACTGTCTGCTTTGAAATTCTTCATTAAATCTTTTTCACAAATAAATTGCCCAGTGTCCATGGGGAACATTTCCATCTTTTAATCATATGCAGTTTGAATCGGCTCTAGAGTTGCTGCGTGCATGGCAGGACTGGTATGCAGGGACTTGGCAAGGGGGAATGAGCAGACCTTCAGAAGCCAGCCCTTGGAATCTCTTTTGGATTTAAGTAACAAAAGAAGACCCCTGAGGGGGCAATTGAAGTGATGTGTTTAGCACCCATTGAGACTGGAATTTTTAAATGGTGAAAGTTAATTATGCACCTTACCTACTGGTTCAGTCTTGGTTCCCAAAATGAAATCTTAGGGTGAAGCCTTCCTCTCCTAAGCTGCTGAACCATTCTAGATTAGTAGTTTAAATAAAATGTCAAGTATCTGATTGCCATGGAAACGTTAATACAAAGTGGACCCAATAGCACTCCATGCTGTAGAATTACAATGATATGAATTACCTTGGTCTCAAGATACCTTCAGAAATGGCCAGAACTGCATCCCTGAAAAATGAGTCATTCATGCACAAAGCAAGAAATGGTGTGAAATACTCCCACTCAGTCATGTCACTGTGCACATAGCTATGAATTGGACAAGTTCCAATTTATTTTTTTTAAAGACGGGAGCAATTGACACAGGCAGACATTAGTCTGGTGTGGTCGTCTCTGCTTGTGGAAGAACCAGTGAGGATGGTCTATAATCTGCAGGGAGACAGTGTGTCAAGGTGGATGCCAGTCACCTGGGGGGAAAGCTCAGGAAGATACAGCATGCACTTTGGGGCCCGCTCCAGGACCTCTCCATGGAACACATGTTCCAACTACCTCCTCCAGCCTGATTAACAGAGCACTGCTGATTATGTTATGCAAATGATAGGAGATGGATTTCACATTTCCCCCAGCCAGGCTTTGCACAGCTTTGCATTTATTATCCCCCTTTAAAAATACAGAGTCCTCAGAGAAGGGGAATGGCTCGTTTTTATTTGTTTGTCAGAGTTGGCAGAGACCTGTCAAGCAATCATTCTGAGCTGTGATCTGCAAAGCTGCCCTTTGTTGTTCTGTTCCCCCACCCCCGATTGTTTACAAGACACAGAGAGACATCTGCACGCCTCTAAACAAGTTATTTCCTGATTCTGCAAAATTTGTCAACCTGGGTGATGAAAACGTTACAACATTTGCTGATAAACCATCAGATAAACCCTGAGTTACTTCCCCAGCACCTTGTCCGCATTCACACCTCAGGATAGTAAATACTTAGCAGGTCCTGGTTCTAGATGATTGTGCAATCAACCATCTGCCCCTTGGCACTTCCTGATACTACTTTCCACTCAATGGTGTTTGACCATCACCAGGAAAACAGTGTGTTTGCCTCTCTTTGGAAACAGAAAGATTAAGTTTATGTTTGCTGCAGTGTCAGTAAGATCTGCAAGTCAAGGTTGGGTCTCTTGGTTTTACATAAAAGTCTTTAGTGATGTTCACAACTAAAGTGTTTCTGAACCACATATCGTAATAAGACATTTCCTTTTATTCCTACTGTAGCTGTGAAAGTCATGAAAACATAGCCCAGCTTTCTATTAAACTATCCTCCCATTGCCCTCAGTCCCTGCTCCTACCCCAGGGAGAAACTAATATAATTTGTGTAAAATGAGCAACTGGAAATTAATGGGGCAGAGATCAGCTGACATATCCAATTCTTCCACAAGAATTTGTATGATGATTTCCACTGATTTACAAGATACAGTGTAGCAACAGCAAGAGCTCATCAAAGTGGGGAAAAATGGCTGCTTGTCACAACTTGGAAAGAGTTCCACAGATCTTTGTCAAATGGGATTAAAACTCTGCAGCTCTCGAAAGGTTTATTAAATCAGAGATTTATAATCCAGCTTTGCAAATAGCTACTTGCCACATACCTCTGGTGAATCATGACTTCTTCGAGACATGTGGCATAGAATACTGATATATATAGATATATATATAATATACATCATATGTACATCATATATACAGCATACTGATATATATACACACACACACATATATATATATATATAAAACACATCATATATACATATACATACAATCCTTCCTGGAAATTGTGTTAAGTGTTAATTGTGTCAAACAATTGCATCTATGAGTAAGTAAAGCACAACCAATTTCCAATGTTGTAATTTCCAATGGCAGCAAACCCAATGCTAGCTGGTAAAAGGAATTTTTGTCTCACATAACCAAAACGTCAAGAGGCTGGCTTCTGTGGAAGTTTGCTCCGGCAGTTTAAATGATATTGCCAAAGGCATAATTTCTTCCCCACTTTAAAGGGAGCTTATTCTTAGTCTCCATGTTGTGGCAGAACATCTCTACCTCTCTTCTCAGGACACCATTTCCCCAGTGGCAGTGGATGGTCCATTTTCAACATGCCAACTGGAAAAAAAAAAAAGACTGATTTTTTTGGTTTAAACCTCAGAGAAAGGAAAGGAAACTTCTATCCTACAATCCCAACAAATATCCTGTATTAAGTTACAGAATCTGATGTGATTATGTTTCTGTTTTTGAGCCAGAGGAAATGTGCCAGCCAGGACCCACATATAGAACTGAGGGTGGGATCAATGTCACCCAAACCATGTGGCTAAGATTGGAGAGGAGACATATTGTCTCAAAAGCTGGTCCAAAATAACAACAAAAATCCAAAGACAAATTTTTCCTATTTACACTTCTACCAAAAAATATGTAATAAAGGTAATAAAGTAAAAGCCATTTAAGTAATGAACATGAAAACACACACAAACAAGACAGCAAACAGGAGCTTAAGGAATTAAGCTAGATAAAAAAATTTTTTTAAAAAATAGAGGTCCAGAACAGAAAGTCTAGGCAGTTTTATTGCTGTTGTTATATTGTTTGGCTTTGCTTTGTTTGCATGAAAGAACTAAGAGTTGGGTGAAAAAAGTTGAAATGCAGAAGTACAGAAATCAACCACCTGGGAAAGGGGAGCCATATGCATGTTCTTTTTGGAGAGAGCAGTAGGAGAAATGATTTTGGTGAGGCTGACAGTGCAAGGCCAAACAATCTAGACTCTCTAAGAATATGGAATATCAAACTACTGCAAATTTTTGGGCTGAAAATGAACATTCTAAAATGCCATTTGGAAAAGATTTTCTGTTCTATTTTGTATCACAATGGGCTAGAGCAGAAAGGGATCGATGTAAGAATATAGGTAGAAAGAAGGCAACCCAGTGTCCCAGATGTGAAGTCACCATTTGCAAAAACATGGGTTAAGCATACACCTACCATGGTTAGTATATGGCCTGAATGTGCTGCGCTGCCCCGCACACACACACACACACACACACACACCAATACATGTATCAGAATTATGGTCTCCAGTGTGCTAATGTGGGATTTGATGGAACCCTTTAGAGGTGGGGCCATGTGGGTAGTCCTTAGGTCATTGGGGAGCTGCCTTCTGAAGGGAATAAGATAGCTCTCATGGGACCCCTGAGCTCTCAAGAGAGCAAGTTATTATAAAATTAAGCCTAATCCCTGAGTACTCTCTGGCTTCTTGTTTGGAAATATAGTCTCTTTTCCCATGTGTACTCATGCCACTGTCATCCACTACAAGGTGCCAAGGTGCCAGAAACTCACCTATTCTGTTTAGACCTTCATTATCCAGAATTATGAGTTAGATAAACCTCTTTTATTTAGAACTTTTGTCTGCCTTGGATATTTTGTTATTATAATAAAAAACACACTTACGCACATTACAACATATGTCAGGCTGTGCACTAGACACAGTACAATGAGAAAGGATATAGAGATGAATTAGATATAAAACATATTCTCAAGGAAGGCATGGTATAAAAGTAGAGGTAAATATGTATTTATCAATCAAAATATAACACAAGAATATATGGAGTTAAGAGAAAAATACCATGAGGTACACATGAACAACTGCCCTAGAGAAACTCAAGGAGTCCCCCACTTGGACTGGGTCATATCCAGTGAGTGTAGGTTGAATGAGCATGAAGCCCTTGACATGTAAATGGTGTTTCTTAGCTAAGCTGCATGGCACAGGGACAAAGGGGAAAGAGATGGGGGGAAAGAAAGAGGAGGAAGAAAATGAGGAGAGGAGGAGGACAAGGGGGAAAGAGGAAGAAGGAGAAGGAAAAGGAAGATTGGGAGGAGGAGAAGAAGGGGAGAGCAGGAGGAGTAGGAAGAGGAGGAACCTAAGGAGGAGAAGAAAGAAGAGGGAGAGGAAGAGGGAAAGGACCAAGAAGATGAGGACAAGAGAGGCAGGAAGGAGGACAACAATCTTATTGCTTACATTATTGGTCTGTGGCTTAACAATATAGGCCATGCCTTTAACCTTTTTCAAGTTTTTCATTAGCCCTGGCCTTAAAATGTCCCCAGCAATTTAGAGAAGGGGAAGAAATGAGCTAACATTTACAACTAAAGTTAGCAAAAGAATATGGTTGATTAGCGATAATTTAATGGAATTCAGGTTATATACATTTCTTTCCTTTCCACCCTCATCTATGCTACATGGTAATTCCTTAACTAATTTGTGGTAATACCTAGAGAAATGGGACACTTTTTAAAACGGAGACATTGCTTTGGTATTAGGGAGATAGAGGTACAAATCAATTAATAATATTTTTTTCCTGCTAATTGGGACTCTGTCAAGACACTAATGTATGCATATTAGGCAGGGAAAGGGAGGGTGACAAACTGTTGTTTTGACCTTGTAAAATAAAGAATTATTATAAAAAAGCAATTTCAGACATCAGTGGCTTCAACCAAGAAGTTTTCTCTGCTGTGATTGAGAAATGTCACCTTGTCAGAAATCTGGAATGTGGAGCAGAGGTGAGGAGTAGAGGACCAGAAACAATTTTGCCTGAGCCTGAAATGTGTTATTACCTAACTCTGAAGTTTCTTGTATTCCTACAGATACTAATTCATTGTAAGAAACACATGCATGCATTTATAACCTATTGAACCCATCATTATTAATGTAGCATCTAGACAGTGCCAGGTGACACTGCTCATCTTGCACTTTATGGCCTGCATTGCAAAAGTTCTTTCCTTTCCTTCCTGCAACTCATTTCCGTTCAATTATTCATTGACATAGGCTCCCTTGAAATTTGGGAGAAATTAAATGTTATATCCACATTCACACCAAATTAATTAATCATGATTAGTGTTCCTACACTGAATACAAAGGGAATTAATCACGATTAGCAACATATTGGAATGTACAACTCAAAATTTGAGGTTTCTACTGCTTGGTCTGTACTTGAGAAGCCAGGAAAGGGTGTCCATAGGTTTAATGGTTGTTTTCATCCTTCAGATTTTCTAGCTATTCTAAGTCATCAAATAAGATTCATGGACAAAAGTGTGTGAACAGTATCTGACAAGGGCATTTGTAAAAATAAAAGTGGGAGGTGATTATTATTTTCCTAGGATCAGAGGTAACTTCCTTATAGATGGAAATCAGAAGCCTTTATTCCAGGGATTGGCACTTTGCCTTCATGAATCATGATATGTGACCTGTCACCTGTTTTTGTCATTTGTCTGTTGTCCAAGTTTGCTTATGTGCTACCACAGAGACAGAGAGAGACTATATGGCTCAGAAAGCTAAAAGTATTTAATGTCTGGTCTTCTGCAGCAAAAAATAAAATAATAATTGCCAACTCCTTGTGTAGAGGAACATAGGGGAATATTATTTCTGTCCTATGTATTTTTAATTTTCTAAACTATTTTAGGGTAAAGACACTCAAATGATTCTGAAATAAGTTTCTTGAGTGCGGTCCTTTTATATTTGCCTTCCATGCCAAATATAGTGCACGATCCAGTTCTTGGAACTTAGCAAGTCCTCACACTGTCCTTAGTAAGTGAATAAACGAGTGAAGAAAGCTCCACTTCTAACAGCATAAGCAATGACTCCACCCTGTTTCAATGCCTAACATTTATATCAATAATATGGGGAGATTTTTGTTCCTATTGTATCTATTTTGGGATTAGATACAATTATATAAAAGTCTATTCAGTTCTACAAGATTCACTTTTGCATACTAGTTATTTAACAGACACCTGTAGCAAGAAAATCTTCAGCAATAGAGTTTTAGACATAAAGAGTGAAGTACAGAGATACAAAGTGATTCAATACAGGTCACACAAGTACTAAGTGTAGAACCTAATAGTCTAGCTTTGAAAATTGACTCTTACAGGCTGTGTTCTGCTGCCCTTCATTTTATGTGAGAAGACGCATTGCTTTTTAAAAACTGTGCATTCTACTTTGAGTAACAAAGTAGCTGCTTTGCTTTCCTCTGCCTTTTTTTGACTCTTCACATTGAAAATGGTACCATCTAGAGTGGTGTGTAGTATTTAGTGTCCCCAAATCTCCAAAAGTACATATGGATACAAGTGTTCTTTATCATAATATAGCTAACTCTGGTCCAAAGAAATCCTCTGTAAAAATATCTAATTTTTTTAGGAAATTCATTGTATTTTATTAACTCCTGAAATGAAGACTTCAAACTTAGATAGGATTTCATATGTTCTTTCAACTGATCTATTTAATATAATAAATATTAAATATAATATTAGAAAATAAAATATAATATAATAATTAAATTGCTATAATTATTAACTCTAATAAAACGAGGAAAGCATTAAAATATTTGATTCTTTACAACAGGCAGTTTTCAACTGCAAGCAGCAAAATGAAGTAGGAAAAAGCAGAAAGGAGATAGATGGCTCACATACTTGATCCCTGAGGAGTTCATCTCTGAGAGTGAGCAGCATCTAAGGGGTGCCCAAGCATCAGGGAGGAGCTAACCTCAGGGCATAACAGGTGTCCAGGTGGGAAATGTGACTCAGTCACTACTCTTCCAGGCCATTTTTCCATCGTAGGAATTTAGTCATTTGTTGTAAATATTTTTTCAACTGCCCATTTATTTTGCTATCACTACCTGAAGATCCGAAGACTTAAGAGGGGTTAAAACTGCATTTGTAGATGCCGTGGGGTGAGGATCAAGAGTATCTGTTCCTGCTACCATGCTTCACTGGGTGTGCTTCAAAAATCAGTAGTGCGGCCAACACACACACACACACAAACTGACACACACTCACACTAACATACATACTTATACACACACACATAATCCATCTAGATACAGATGTCACCAACAACCATCCCTCCTTTCTACTTAGTTATTTTTTCTGTTAATAGGATAATTTTCAAAAGAATGTTCTTTTCTCTAAATCTCTTGTCTATAACTAAAAAATTTTTTTCATAGTGGTAAGTGTTTTAACAAATATGTTTTTAGCTGGTGAGGCCAAAATCTCAGAAGTGCATGATAATTTTATGTGGATTCTGAATTAGTGGGAAAGTACAATTTTGTCCAAAAATGGTTCTTTATACCCAGAGTAAAATCTTTTAATCATCATTTTATTTCATTGAGAGGAAATGTTCATTTAATTGCAATATTTAAAGGCAAAGAACTAAACAGGGTAAGTCACAGATAGGTTAGAAGTCTAATCATAATTTGGTGAAGAATTTGAAGTCTGTTTTTCATAGTTGTACCTGATTGACTTTTGGATATATTTGCAATTGGATGGTGCATCAGTAGTTCTTTTGTTCATTCAACAAAAATTCATTGAGAGTTAGCTTAGTACCAAGGAATGTGCCTGCAGAGCACGTACCAGTAGCCACAGGCTGGAAGCAGAAAGCACTTCTCTTTTAGAAATAATTACTAACATAATTTTGACAACCTCATCTATCAAGATTTTAATCCTATTCCTTAAATGACTATAATATAGAATTTTTAAAAACTAAACAAAACTTATTTTATATAATGTTATTTAATTCAATCAATTCAGAAATGTGGGAGATTGTTAGAACAATGCCTACTGCTGACTCATGCTTTGCAAGTTTTGCTATCTAATAAGTGTGAAATCTACTTTCCCTCCCATTGGACGTGAACCAAACACATGATTTTTATAGAAAAATTTCTGTGACTTGAAAGTCACAGAAAGGATGACAGGTGAATTCTGGAATCTAGGCCTTGACATTACTGCTACTCCTCTTTCATTCTGGAACCCTGAGATGACACCAGAAGGTGAAGAAGTTTAGCCCACAAAAAATGTAGCCACTTGGAGGACAACTGAAGTGTACCAGCAACAGCCAGCATAAACTGCCAGACTCATGAGGGAGCCCCCATCTCAGATCTTCCATCTGAGCCTTTGGCTGTTAGAAGTTTGTAATCATTTGTGCGATCTCTGGCTACTCAGCCCTCAGAATTGTGAAAAAATAATACAATCTTGCTCTTTAAGTTACCAAATACATGGAAGATTTGTTAAGTATGTACCTTACCCAACATAAATTACAAATACCAAGAAAGAACTCAGATTTTCATAAAATGAAGAGTTTTTTATGAACTGCTAAATGATTTGCATTAAAACCACACATCTACAAATACTAAAGAAAAAATTAAACAAAACCACTTCTACATATCTCCCTTCAAATATTTACAAGTATATGCTTATGCTCAGGAAACCCTAGTAAATTCAGTCCTTGTCTTCAACGTGCCAAACAAAATTGGTGTCTGAGACAGCACCTCCAGCCCCTTTCCTACCCACGTTTGCACTTGAAGTGAATCTGTGGGTCTGGACCACTTGGTGGAGTGGGTATGAGCAAAGGAAATCATTAAAATCCTCTTTTCCTTTCTAGAGAAAAGAATAGTTTACTCTCGATAGGTAAAACATTGGAGGCTTCTTTCCTAGGCTGCTACTTAGGTTCTTAATTGTTCTGAAACAGAACCATTGTTGCTTTCCCCTCTGCCTTGGAAAAAAGAATAGGACAACTACACACATCCAAGCCCCACATGTCAGAGAAGTACACAGGAAATGTGTTTCTTCTTATTATTTGCATGGGGAGAGGCCCAAAAGAGCAAAATTTCCCCTGCACTTTTTCCTGATGGGTAAAAACCTATTAAACAGTGCCTCACATTGTCTCATGTAATTAAACTCATTTTTCTAAAATTGAAAAGATCCACCTAATTTTATCTTATTACATAGAAAATTGATAGGCATATTGAGATCATACTTTGTGGTTTAATAGCAAGGTAAAAACTCAAGTTTCATCTCGTTTTCAGCTAGAAGTTATTAGAAATATACAGGACAGCTAAAATAATTTTAAATTACAATATGAAAAGAGAACATCAATTTCAAGTATGATCTTTTAGATTTCAAATTGTTGACTTGAATTGTATCTCAGAATTTAATACATTCAGCCTAAAGGTAAATACTGTTAAGCAAGCTTGAATTAAGCTTAACAGAGCTTAACATGTTCAGTTATAGTATTTGTTTAAGAAGAATTATTTCTAGCTCTTTGAACAGATGTGTATTTGGTACAATTCTTTAGAGCTTTGCTTCCTACTGCAATTCCTGTGTCTCATATGAAGTGTTCATTACTCTAACTAGGTGTGTGTGGGGTTGTTTTAACTATCAGGATAAGTGGGCAAATATTTTATCTCAATAATCTGTGTGAGTGATTATTAATAGGGTGAGTTCATTTTCTAAAAAGTCCAGTATAAATATTGATGATAAATCACAGCTTGCTACATGCACCCAAAAATAATAACTTGTATTCCCCATATGTATCAAAATAATCAGAAGGGAACTTTGAGCTATCTTCACATAAATAATAGTTCATTCTATAGACAATATTGGCAAGATGTTCTCTATCTTCTCTGTGGATAGTGTACTATGCAATGGGCCTACATTCAAGGTAGACTCTCCTCTTGAGAGTTGCTGTGTATTAGAGCTAGTTAATGAGGAAAACTAATTATATGATCTTCAGAATAGGATATAAAATTCTACCATCTCTTTCTACCTTTTTCTGTCTCTCTTATCTATCTGTCTATATTTATCTATTTATCTGTCATCATCTATCCATCTGTCATCTTTCTGTCTAGCATTTCTGTTATCTACCTATCTGCCCATTTAATCACATTGCTCAATATTTATCAAAAATTCAGTTGAGAGAGACACTATTTAGGAAGAGTTGCTTGTAGCATGTAAAATTCATTATGAAGATATCTAAATTATCTAGCTTCCTTAGAATCCAATCATATCTGGAAGGAGTTAGATACTGACCCTACAGAAATTATACTCTGAAGAAGTGATACCCACTACATAAGAAATCAGTCTCATAGCAAGTCTGCTATAAGGATAGTGTTGAGATTGCTTTCTGCTCTAGACAGTTTGCTCTTTATGAGGGTCCCTGAGAACTGAAGTTTTAGAAAACAGGATAGCTTTATTTTCTACAGTGATTGATATTAATTAACTAAAGATAATTATTGTATAACTGCAAGATTTCCTACTTTATGGTGACACCTAGAAAACTTAGGTCTGATTTTGTGGTACACTTGTATGCATGTTTTGCATAGAAAAACTTCCCACCTTATTTTATGAACTTCATGTATATTATTGTTTGTTTTTATCCTTGTTCTTAAATTGTGCCATTTTGTTTACTATAATAATATGTAAGATAATAGCAATTTACACTTATTGTGTGCTTATTGTCTTTAAAGATATATGCTGAGATTAATATATAGCATTTAATTTAATTCTTTGTTATATATACAAGGGAGCAAAAGATTAGCACACTTTAATATTTTCTCTAATATTAGAAGAACTGAGATTGCCTTAAGGGCATGATCTCAATGACAGCAATTATGTGGGGAGAAGAGTCTATGTACCAATCACTGTATGAAATGCTTTATGTGGGTTATCTTAATTAAAATCAGATAACCTGATATTATAGTTAAGTACTATGTGGTAACAATACTATTTCTTAATGAAAAAAACTTTTATTATCCTCATTATGCTGATGAGATGCACAGGGAGGTTAAATCATGTTCTGAGATCAATAGTCAATATAGTGCTGGGATGTGAACTTAGGTAGCTTAACCCCTGATCCCAGGAGGATAAATACACAACCATCCTGCTAGTGGGCTATGCATTCTTGTGAACCACCTGAAAGTGACCCAGGAACAGGTAGCAGGTGTTCACATTTAAGTACTAATGTGCCTACATTTATATATACACACATCTGCTACCTTCATTTCTTCCTATGTGGAAAGGATCTTGTTCACTGTTTAAGAAGAAAGAAATTCCCTACTGAATGGGATAGGTAATTTGGCTTACGGTCTGGGCAAAGGGTTAGATGACTCTTTAAATTTCCTTTCTGCCCCAATTCAACTGGGTTAAAAACTCCTTGAGGATTGAGACTATACAAATGAGATTTGAGCAGTAATAAGCCTGAACTGTTCTTCTTTGAATTGTTAGTGTCCCTTGGCTTTTCATGAGTCACAGAACTGGACAATTTCCATGTTCTTGATGTGCTTTTTCATTAACCAAGAATGACTTCCATTTCCGCCTTGATGAACTCTGCTCTGCTCTTTGACCACACCCACTGGTCACTTAGTGGTGTGATGGCGGCTGCCTATTAACAGCTGTCTTCAGGGGCTTAACTCTTGCAGCAGAAATGGGGCTTTTGGCCCAAGAATGTCCCAGGTCACAGATCCTGGTTCTTGTTAACCTGGTAGAGGATTCATCTGGTCGGTGAAGAAAGTGATGTAAGTTAATAAAGTCAAAATTAATTAGTACTTCTGGTAGCAAGTAAATCCTAAGCAGGTTAAGATAAAAATAGAAAAAAATATGAGTCAGTGAGTATCAAAGAACCCCTAAAGTAAATGAATATGGGTTTCTGGAGTACTCTTTTGAGTTTCTTACAAACTTACCAAATACTCAGCAAAGAACAATTGTCAAAATTATCTATCAAAAGAGGGAGAGGAGACTTTTTTTTTGTCTTGCTTTCTTGTTTGTGTGAGGAATAAAATGGTAGTTTTACCATTTTACAGAGCCATTAGGATGCAGATATTTGGAAGAATTTTTATGGATTCTTTTGGGATAAATAACGAAATATTATGTACTCAGGTATATACATGGAAAAATGATACCTCTTTAAGAGAATGGAGGGGCGGATAGAGAATGATGGAGGAAGTGAATTCAACTATGATATATTATAAGAACATTTTGTAAATGTCACATTGTACCCTCAGTACAGCAATAATAAAAAAATATTAATTTACCATTCATAATAAACATGTTTAGAATTAAATACTCAAATTAGCCTTAAAAAACTGATTATGATTTGCTCCTGATATAGAGCTATATCACAAATGTTCTATTTGCTTTTGGTGGATATTTCCTTTCTGCCACCCACATGGCAGTAATCAGAAAAGTGTGTTTGCAGTGAGTGGTCAGTATTTCTAATTAACTTAGAAATAATTAGCTTTTTCTGGAAAGTGAGCACTTCTTAAGCACTGGTCTCTCCACAGCTCAAGAAAGTTAGGCTGTACTGCTTTTTCTCCCAGTCTCCTCTTCACGGGGACTGACTGATGTGGGACCATATTGACTGGGACCGTGTGCTTTACAACAGTAAGAACAAACTCTCATTCTACTCACACTGTTCTTTGTGAAATAATTGGTAATGCTTTGTTTTATACCACCACATAAAAGCTTGAAGTCATATTGGAATAATTTTTTTTATCATGAAGGCAATATAGTATATTTAGCATAGTGGATCTATGCTGAGACTGGACACAGACCGCCTGGGGTCATTCCTTAGCTCTCCTGCTGGGTGTCTTGGAAAATTTCATAAGCCCACTATGCTTCTGTTTCCTCCTCACAGAACCCACTTCTTAGATATGGAAGAAATAAATATGAAGAAGTGTAGTAACTACTGCATATGCTAGCTGTTCCTGTCACCAGTCTCTGCATTAACATCCTTTGATGGTGAGCTCATTTCCATTCTCACTACCTTTCTATCTTCTAGATGCTCATCACCCTACCTACCAGTCTCTCCATCCTCCATTTGAATTATCCTTTCATGTAGATTTCTTGTTAATATTCTGAAATAGCATTTCCTACTGCTTTCAGTAAAAATAATTTTTCCAGGGTAAAGTTTGCCTTTTTGTGCCTGACATTTAAGATACTCTTCAATTCCCCCTTTCTCATTGTCACTTTATATTTGCAACTCTTCCTTCCTTTCACTGCACCATAAAATAGTCATTGTGTATTTTTTTGTGGTAGAGGAAGAGTGGAGGAAAGAGTCAAGTAACAAAAAGGAAGAAGTACAGTTTTTGCTTAAGAAGTCAGGGCTTTCAGAAGTGTTCATGTTGAAACCCTGAATCTGGCCATCCCCAGGGAATCTAGGAAGTCTGTTGATGGTGGGCTCATAGTCACTTCTGAAACATTTACACTGCTTCTGGGTCAAGGGCACGTGATCAGTCAGCAGTTTCACTCAATGTTTTCTTGCACAGTGAGAGGTGACCACATCAGCTGCCATTATAACTGGCCTATAGATTACATTAACATACTACAACTGCATAGCTTTAAAAATATTAAACAGGACTGAAGGCAAGCAAGCATTTCTAATGGGTTTACAGAATCTCTGTTTCTTCCTTACCCCTTCTGCACTTTGGCTTTCTGAAGCCTGAATCATTTTCTTTTCTTGTTAGGCAGAATGGATTAATTTCCAATCATGCACTCTGCTATATCATGATGAAATCTGTGCATTCATTGCAAGAGGCAAAGCTATTGATATTTTATTGATCTCAGTACTCATTTGTAAAATATGTATATGAGTGCTGTGCGTTGCATCTCTGTGTGTGTTTTGGTTACGTTTTAGAAATTTTCATAGTTGGCAGGGGCTCCTCTCTATGCTTCTTGCTTGTCTTATTCTGCTCCCCATGAAACCGATCAGGTTGCCAAGTTCTTACTGACATCAAAGCAGGCTCCAGGCTCAGATCATCTCTGTGGGATGCAGAGGAAGAGGAGAAATAGCTCTTTCCCAGAGAACACTTCTCTGACTGAGTTCTAAGTAAATTCTGGGGCCTCTCTGAAATGTTCCTCACCCCGCCCCCTTCACTGGCCAGGCTCCTAGTGAAGTCAAATATTGCAGTTGACGTCAATCGGCTTGTGGCCAGGTGCTGGAATATGCTGGGCAAAATCTCAGGACAACAGATCCACTTTGGATCTTGATTTTTATAGTTCCGTTTTGCATGATGTTCTTTCAAATAGCAATAAAACAATAAACAGATTACAAAAATACAAACCACCCATGCATACAATCCTTTCTCCTGAACCCAAATGAACACAATGCCAACCTCAACAAAGGTAATTAATAGCACAACAGAGATTTTTATTTAAAAAATTGCTTCTTCCCACCGGCTGTAGAACTAGGCTCTTGCCAGGCCTGTGTTGCTTAGTCACAAATCTGTTTGTACTTATTCTACAGGTTCTGTGTAAAGACTCTTGATTATCTTAACAAACCTCCAATATAGAGACACATGCAAGTCTGGGGATGACAAAAATGTGAAGCGAGCGACCTTTATTTTTATGTCCATCATTTCTGCACATTTTGGTACATTTTAGTGCATTTTGGATTTCTCCCTCGTTGTTATCTAGAACCCACTAGGCTATGCTTTCCCCAGTTTTGCAGGCTCATCAGTGAAAAGCAACAAATCTTTTTGCTCACAATCACCAAAGTATCTACTACTTCTCATTTCCACAGGTCCTTAAGCAATGACAGCTCATCATTAATGATGAATTAAGGAAAATTCATATGTGAGGCAGTCTGGGGATCAGAGAGACATTTCTTGTTCCTAGTTTGGGGCAGGGGACACCCTCAAATCACATAGACAGGAAGGTCACATTTGGTCTTAACATAATTCATGAATGTACAAACACAAGCTTTAGCTCCTTATACGAATTTGACTTCTGAGAGAGTAATTAGGCATGTAGCTGAGGTCTAGGCATGACCTTGGTGTGTTTCACACTACAGGTGGAAGCAGGGAGCCTGCTATTCCTGGAAACTCTGCTGAGAATCTTCCCATCACAGACCTTCTTCTGGACTACACCATCGGGCATGATAGACTGAAATAAAACATGACCTCTTTACTGAGTGACTCCCCTGCTATTTAGTTTGAACATCCCCCCCAACACACACCAGTGATGATTTAAAAAATAGGGTAAACATGCCTTGATGTGAAATCATCCCATAGTTTTACATTTTAAAAAGATTTTATGCACCACCTATTCAGTCTGTTTATTTTACAGCTGAGAGAGCTAAAACCTAGCTAGTAGAAAACCTCAGCCTAGAACCAAGGTCTGCTCACTTCCTGCTCCACGCTCAGAGATTTTAGGAAAAAATTAGTAAACCCATTCTCATTAGAATTTTCTCACACCCACACCCAATTATTTTAAATGCTGTGATAAGAAAGTTCTATGCAATTTAATGTTGTGTAACTCAGTAGTTTGTTTCTGGTAAATATTTGTGAAACATAGAGGATAATAGTGTGAATAAAATCAAACAAAGCAATGAAGTCAATTACTAGAGTTGACAAAAATACATAATCATGCTGTTCATGAATTGATTATTAATACTTAGCTTTGGACTTTCATATATGCTATTGTACTATGTCTAGCACATGAATAAAAGTGAAAAACTGGCTTAATCTTTCCAACATGAGCTGGATTTTTTTTTTTTTTACAGTACTGGGGCTTGAACTCAGGGCCTACACCTTGAGCTATGTCACCAGTTCTTTTTGCGTTAAGTATTTTTGAGAAAGGTTCTCACAAACTATTTGCCCAGGCTGGCTTTGAACCATGATCCTCCTGAGTAGGATTACAGGTGTGGGCCACCAGCACCCAACCAAACTGGATTGTAAAATGTATGTAGACACTATGTAGTTCTGCTTATTTCAATTAATGAAAGAAATAATATATATAATTACAGTTAGTTCAAAAAGTTTAAGATGTTTCTATTAGCTGTCTTTATGTTCTATTCTACCCCCAAATCAACTCTACACTATTCACTCTGCACTATTCATTGTTCCATTTTTATTTCTGGTGCTAAGATCTGGGTGAGAGCTTTTCCTTAAACTGTTCTCCTTTTTCTAACCATAAGCCCTATGTACTTTTAAATTCAAGTTCAAATCCTCCCTCTCTCATTAATTCATTTCTCTAGATGTTATGCCTTTCTTTCCTCTAACTTAAACCCTTAAGAACATACAATTTATATCACAAAATTCTGTACTTAATTACATCCAATCTGCTGTAATTTGTTGATTTACTTTCATCTAGCTAAGATTGTGAATTTTTCTCCTGCAAAATTGTCTTCTTTATTCTCAGAACACCCAGCACCACACTGCAGAAATAGACATCCCAAACTCTTTGTTTTTGACTAGGTCATGAAGAAGGGCTTATGTGACATAAAGCAGACTTTGCTATTCAAAATGTGGTTCATAGCCAACAGCATCTTCCATACCCAAGGAACTTATTAGAAATGCATCCTAGACCTATTGATTTTTGAAAATCCAGTGATTAGTAAAATGTGATATGCAATAGCTTAGGAAAGAGGGATTTAGGTGGCCACTGGCACTGCGTTGTGGTCTGCATCACACAAGTGCTAGCTCCTCTTAGGCCCAGCTCAGGTACATGTGCTGGGAAAAGCAGTATTTCTTGTATTTGTAGTCACTGACTCCTGAGAAACTCTGGTAAATGTTACTCCTTCCAAGAAAATGAACATACATGTATCTACATAATATTTTATATGTAATTTATGAGCTTAAAGGATGTCTAAGGCCTATAAAGAGACTATTTATCCACTGGAGTGTCTGGTTATGGATGGTATATTTATCATTAAAAAGCAGGATGTATTCAATTGGTCTTCCTCCAAGGGAATACACTTTGGTATTTGCACTGTATATTTGGATGAACAGTAATAATCATATGTAATGTTGTTCCTGCAGGTGAGGTGGTGAATATTAGTGTATAAAAGCTCATTTGGCCATGAAAGTAGCTTTCATGTGCTAAAATTCATTCATCTCTGTAACACAGTAAGCTTTGATTAAAGCAATAAATAAATAAATAAATAAATTTAAATATATATTTAAATATATAAATATTTAAATCTCAAGTAAAGAGTCCTACTTTGTTTTTTTATATTTTTAAAAGTCTTTTGGAGTGATCAAAAGATCAATTAAACTTCCCCCAAGTAGATCGTTAACAGTTTAGATAATCCCAATTAGTATGGAGCTCACTCTAACAGCAAGAGTGAAGCTGGCTGTGTTAAGTCATCTTTATTATATGACAAGAAGGCATCAGATATCCCTGGTCAATGTTAAAAGAGGATTATGGAAAAAAATGCTAAAAATAAAAGCCATGAAAAGGTATGACCAGTAAAGTCAAAGTTGTGGCTTATTTAAAATTTTATATTCTTCCAAATTTTAATGATATTAATTTGAAAATATTATGGCCCTACTTACCCTAATGGGAGTAACAAGTTAATAACTATATTTATACTTTACAAAACATTTTATTCTATACTCTTTGCTAATTTTTTTCCCAAGGAAAAAAATCTGTATTTAAATACGATTTATATTTGCCAAGCCAGTCACATGCTAGTCTATTTGGACAGGACAGTTGTGAGTGCACGCAAAAGATATACATCTAAATAGCCTCTGTCAGTGAAATTCTAAAAGCAGTATCTAAGAAAAGTTGGTGAACTGAAAAGCACTGAGAATTTCTTATAATAGATTATGACTCCCAGAAAATAGCTGAATAGTTTGAAGAAGAGAGCTCCTGCTAGCTTGGAACAAGCATCAGAAAGAAGAGTAACATAGGAGAAATTTTAGAGCTGGTACCAGGACTGACTAGTAACACTGTTTACTTCTGTCACAATGGATTTCCACAACAAGTTTTAGACAATTTCAACTTCTTCATTACTGAGATAGTGGGTACTAATCAGGGCTGAGAAGCATCAGAGCTAAATTCCATTCAATTGTATATATTTGTAGAGCACTTATAGGATATGTGAGATACACTTCTTGGTCAATGGGGGAAAAGAAAAGGAATTTAAAAAGAGAAAGGTTAGGGTTGGTACAGTGAAAAGACATATTTTCTGTCTTTAAGGATCTTGCTGCCTAGTTGGGGAACAAAATGAAGATTAAGTAACTGCTGGCATTTGAAAAAGTCATGAATGCAAAGAAAGGAGGCTGCAGTATATTCCCTTTTCAATCCTTTAGGCCTTTTATTTTCTTTACTCATTCTAATGTACTAGGTAGAAATATTTTTATAAGGATAAAGATCTTATTAAGTAAGTATAAATGTATAATATCACATACAGGTCAGCTGAGGTGAAGATAGAGTTGGAAAGTGGGTTTTCATGGAGCTCCTGAAATTATTTCTGTAGGGACTCCACTTGACCTGACTGCAGCCATCTTGACTTGTAATTACCATGATTACTCCTTAGTAAGCCTAGCCAGGTTTCCCTGCATAGTTCCTAGCACACTAAAAATAAACAAACAAAATAAACTATTAGAGTGGTATACACCTCCTTTACAGTTGTACTCTGGTGTCAGAAATGTGTCTAACTTTTTGATATTAGCTTGAGGTAAGCTTGGGACATTCTGGCTTGATTGAAGTCACAATTTCCCTGATGATTGTATACACTCTCTCCTTACTACCTAAATCATGGGAATCCACTGGTTTTGCTGCCACCCAGTTCCACACTTTTGTTAGTAAGTCCCTAATAAATCATACTCTCTGAGATTTTGGATCTATCTGCCTACTTCTTTTCATTGGTTTTATAGCATCTTGTGATTCTCATACATTGTGACTGGTTTTTTCACAAGTTTCTCAGGCTTTGAAAAAATGATTGAGAGAGGAAGATAGATCAGCAGCTTGCTACATGAATTTCTAAAGACATTTTAAGATAGTTTTGGAACAGCTCAACAACACTATCTTGGTGAAATTTTAAGTAGCATCAAAATGCTGGTTTAAATTTGGTGTGTTCATAAAGATAGTCCTACGCTAAAACAGAACTAGAATAATTGAAAGGGTGAGGGTCAGGATAAGATGTATTCATAACCACATTTTCTTAATTCTCCTATTCTTTTAAATCAGGAAACACTCATATAAAACTTGATATAAGGAAGTACTTATATAAAACCTGATATAGACCAATTCCATTTCTTATTGTTCTTTTCTTGGGGGAAAGAGAACAGTTGCATACTATCTTGTTCAAATACTTATGAAAACTTCTGTGTTAATCTTAAAAGTGGGATAATGTGTCATGAATTGTTTAAGAGGAGGTCATTTTTTTCCCACATTTTTACCATAGCAGCTTAAGGATAGTTATAGGCTAAAACCAAAAGCACATGAAAACTTAATTTTCCATTCAGCCTGCAGCCAACACTTGAAATTCAAGAAGGGAATTGGGTTGCCAGAAAAAGAGCCCTGAATTTTATCTAATCTGCACGATGTCCTTCTAAACATCAAATAAAGTGGTGTTTGCAGAGAATAACGATGATAATGACGACAGTGATGATGATGACAATAATGCGCTAGGTTAAAGCCAACATCAGTGAAAGAGAATTATTACAGTGATAGCCCTGTCATATGAACCCTAATTTGTTTGTGTCTCTGAGACATGCTGTTGCTAAAAGCAATGACAATCCTATGAGCAAAGTCCTCATACATATTAGAACATGCTTGATAGAAAATTGCTAGTGGGAATTCAATGTATTCCAGATTTTTAAAAATTTCCTCTTGAGAAATGAAGCTGAGAATCAGGGAAGGGGGGAAATTTATGGATAAATTTATAAATAGATAAATAAATAATACGCTACTTCATCCAAGAATTGAAAGTCAGAGAGATGGGAATGGTAAGTGAACTAAAGATGAACTAATGATAAATTTACATTAAAAAATCGAGAATAAAAAAAAACATCATTGTTGGTAATTATTTGTAAATCCATAGGTAGGCACCATGGTCTTCAAGTCAATTTCTGTAACTAGAAGATAACAGTACAATCCAGAGCTGGAAGTTCTCTTAGAGATTGTTGAAGATCTGATTTTATAGAGACCAGGTGTTAAAGCTTAGAGATGGTGAATAATTTAATGACTGTCATAAGGCTGGTTACCAGCAGGGTTGGGGCAGGAATACATTTATCCTAATTCACCTTTGACAGATTGGAGAGGAAAGTGGGTTTTCACAGAGCCTTCAGCTCTGAACAGATTAAGTGGAATGTGACAGGTGGACTGTGTTTATTACAGCTCCCATCAATGTGTACAATTATTGGGACGTAACACAGTGCTAGGGTTTAACATTTACTTGTCAATCTATAATTTTTTACTTATTGTTTATTGTGCTGCTTGAAGAAGGCTAAACATTTTGTAAACAACATAGTTTATTTTCCTGAAAAGTTTTATAATCAAGTAAAACCACTAACTGGAATTTTTAAAAAGAAACTGCAATTAAACTTTATTTTCCCATCAAATTACTTTCTTCCTTTTGGTGAGCACCTTCCAAGAGAGCCACATAGGCTTGGAGGTGTCCCTCCCTCTGTGGCTTTGTCTGGACAGTGTTATTCTAGCCTCAGTTGTAAATCCCAGATCTGTCCCCTGCCCACACCTGAAGATTCTATTACATCCAGTGAAAACATTAATAGATTAATTTTTATTTTAAGATGACATAATTGGTTTAAATGTGCATATAGTTAAGGGTTTTGTGTCTTTTTTATTTCCAAATATACTTGTTTTTCCAATTTTATATCCATGCTCTTGGCCTCAGAACAAAATAACTGTCACTGTTATCCTTCTGGACTAGATCCTGTAAATTCTTTTATTCCTTTTTAAACAGTACTATGTAGGTTTTGTTCTTTCTTTTCCTTCCTCCCTCCTCCCTCTCTTTTTCAATTTGAGCAATGACTCTGTGTTAGGGCTAGTGCTATCTCTGGGGCTGGAAAGATAAATAAGACAGGGTTCTTCCTGAGGAGCATCAGTGGCTCAAAAGGTCATTTCAAGGAAAAGTATAATTGTTCTCTGTAATTTACTTCATAAATTACACTAGAAGCACTTTTACCCTATCATTAGGATTTATCAGTCATACTTTTCTTCTGACTTCTTAACCTATTTTTACTTCTAACCTGTAACCCTTCAAAACAGAGGCTCTACCATGAGTTTATTACCGCTTTAATATATTTAGCCCTAGAAAATCACATCTATACCGCCCTTATGACAAAATCCCTAGGTCCAAAGAGCATTGGTCCCAGTTCAATAATGCAGAAGAAAATACGAGACATTATGAAAGTCTCATTTGGTGACAATGTGGCCCTTAGTGCCTTTTTGCTCTAGTGTCAAGGTATTCATGATATATACTGGATAAAAATCTCCCTTTTGAGAAAGTGGATTTTAAAAAGTAGTTTTTTTCTGTACTGGGGTTTGAACTCAAGGTCTCACACTTGCTAGATAGGCACTCTACCACATCCCCAGCCCATTTTTACTATAGTTATTATTTGGATAGGGTCTTCAGGTTTTTGTGGGGCCAGCCTGGGATCATGATCTTCCTACCTATGTCTCCCAAGTATCTGGGATGACAGGCAGGTACTACCATGTTGGACTTGTTGGTTGAGAACATAATATAGTGAGAAGAGGGAGTTTTCAACTAACTGAACTACAGTGGCCACCTAACATTTCCAAATAATCAACCAGATAAATCAGCTGCTATCCACAGTGAGATCAATACTTCTTTTTATACAATAGTGAAAGGACTGAAAAAAGGAAGAAAACTCCTTACAACCACATTTCTAAGGAAGGAATTTTCTAAATAAATCAGAAACCAAGAGATAAAAATAGATTGAAGAAAAACGTAATTGGAAGCTTATAAAGATTAGTAATAATTTTTATTCTGAGTCAGATTGGGGGGATTTGGGAACAAAAATATTAAAAAGGATTGACATAAAGGAACTTATAATTTTAAGGGGATGGGAGTGAAATGAGAGACGTGTATATCTTTATTGATAAATGTAGATTTTGGTTTGAAATTCAACAACTATGAGAGGTATTTGAACATATAATTTTAATGTATTATTCCCCAGAAAACAAGTCTCTCTGTGTGTCTCTGTCTCAGTCTCTCTCTCTCATCTGTCTGCAAAGTTTGCAGCAAAATTTGGATCCCACCTTATGTACCATGTATTCCAGGCAAGGCAGTATGACTGGAGAGAAAATAAACTGCAATACTTTACTAATAAGTGAAATTTCTCTTGGGGAGCAAAATTGCAGCAGGAGATCTCTTAGTTTCATGCACTAGCAAAGTAAAGCCTCTAAGTGGTCTTTGGCAGGAGTTTACATAAGCTAATGAATAAGGAGTATGAAAGCTTATACTTCATTAAGCTGACAAGAAATCAATCACATTTGATGAAAAAGTAAATCCAACTTAAATGTCACAGAGTTTCCCAAGAGTACCTAAATTTGTCCACCTTTGTGCATAGGTTACACAGCTACTTGTAGTTGCTACTCACAATATCAATCCCTTGGAGTTCATTGAAATCTACATTCAGAAGCAGCCTATTCACTGCTTTGGGAATCTGTATGTCTTGTTCCCCTCTTCATTGTTTGCAGGAGCACATTGTTTAATTGTTGCCCAACTTCTTGGGCTTATTACTATCAATTACAAGAAAATGCTGTTTGCTAAAGACAATGTGAGGAGAAATATAGTATGTTATGGGAGGGAGTGTGGCATTGTCCAATGTAGCATTGATCAGTGCTTGGTTGTTCTGTCTCCTTTACAATTATTATGTACTATATAGTTCTAATTCTACTTCACTTGATTTAATTGCATCTCTAAGAGGTGGCTTGATTACATATATTACTGAGAGAACAAGATATGTAGTTAGCTGAAATCAGGCTGGTGTAGTTAGGATCAAAGGACCCCAGGAAACTTCCATTATAACCTGAGCTGCTGACAAATGGGAAAAGGTAGGAAGGACCTAAATGGGAACAGGTGAGACCATGTTCTGATCAGAAGGCTGTCGGCAGGGCCAACCAGAATGCTGCTTTCCACAAACCTAATTATCATAGAAAATGGGCTACTCCCAGGAGCAAAGAGATGAAAAACCCCTAGGCCCCAAATTTGCTGGCAACTGGCTCGGGACCCCTCCCCACCTCACGTGGGAGCTTTGTTGTTTCTTAATAAACTTGTTTGTGTTCTCACCCTCCATCGTCCATGCACTGAGTTCATCACATTCATGAGACAAAGAACTCAATGTGAATAAGGAACTCTCTGCTACGGAGCTAACAGACTGTGACCCTACATGATAGCTCCCCCTCTCCCCCCATCCTGCCAATCTTACAAGAAGATTCTGGTTTCCTTAGCTCACTTTTTTTAAGATAAATAAAAATTAGGTGACTTCTCCTAGTAATATACATGAAAGAGCATTCCTGAAGTTTTCTTCAGTTTTATGAGAAATTGCATAATAGAAACTGGATCTTGAGCTTGGACAAAGTAGTATGATAGGAAGAACCACCAGACTGTGTACCTGCCGCCCTGGTACAAAGAAAATCTGCTTTATACTCTGCTTTGAGAACAAGCCTGGTCACCTTGGCAAATTATATAATCTCAATCTGTTATCAGTTTCCCTGTCTACAAAATCATTCACTCCTCCAACAACTGCTCTAACAATGTGTTCTAAGATGTTCCTTTCTAATTCTAAAATTCTATGGATCTAAGTCATTATGTAATTTTTTTCTAATTATGAAGTATTTTTTTAAAGTTGCCATTTATGACCTTTATGGGACAGAGTGAACATGATTTTTTAGTAATACCAGAATTGTGAGCCTGAAATTCTTCCTTGGTGTTTGCCAAGAATTTTAAGATTATATAACTAGGACATTAAAAAAAATACCCTTTTAGCTCTAACTTCTATAGAAAACCACAGTCCTATCTAATTTCAGGCTTATTTGCCTTAAGAAGAGAATTTGTTGTGACTGTAAACAAATGATCATAACAAGAAGTGTAAGCCAAAAAGAAATGTCCACACCTGTGTCAGTATAATCCAAGAGTATAAAATACACAATGGATTCTAGTCTTTCCTATGACAAATATCCTTTGTTCTCTTGTGTAGGAATGTCTTTATATTGCTCATTATGCTACCCATCAAATATTAATAGAATACTTACATTCAAGGTTCATAGACATGCTGTTGTCTTTAGGGAGAAATACTTGCTACATTATGTGCTTATTAGATTTTGTTGACCAATAGACTAATGGCTGGAAACAGCTCGCTAGAAGATAACTTGTTAGCAGTGACCTCTTGCAGATACTTTAATTTCTTAATTTTGTAATGAATTTAATGTGAGGAGACTTTGAAAAATGATTAGGATGTCAAAAAATCTGCTCGGGGCTAAAATTTAGAAAGCTACTACATTTTATTGCCATGACAAATCTACTCATGAGAACTCAAAAGAAAATATGAATGCTTTGTTCCTAAAATTTTCTAAGAGAAGCCACTTGTGATAAAATATTAGAGAATTATATATTTCTGACAGCAAATCAGTTCTCTGCACTAGGAGACTTGCTTTTCCTTATCAGTTGTTCCAAAGGCAATAGGAATACAAAAAAATGAGAAAACTGGCTGAATTCTGACCAGTTTTGTTTTGTTTTATTCCCAAATACAAATGTTTGTTGCAACTTGAGCCAAATGGATAGTGGGAGTTCTTTAATTTCTGAATTACCTATCAAAACAATAAACATAACTTTTAAGACTCAGGACCTGAAAATTTTTACAGTTAAATATATTCTTATGAAGCAATCCAATATTCTTATCAGCATTTTCAAGATTTACATCTTCAAATCTTCACTACTACAAAATGCTGTTTCAGAAAGGCAAGCTCCTGTCACACAATGAAGACCAGGCAGACACTATTCCTTAGTTCTTTTCCAGGTCTTCAGTCATCTGTTTCATACTCCAGCCTTCACTTTGGTGACTAGACTGATTATCTATATTGCCATTAAGAGTGTGATTCAAAGCTGATTTGTGGCAGCTAGGGGTTAGTAGCTAGGGTGACCCTCTTTTCTGGTTAGCTTGGGAATCCATTGTTTTGTGCTTTTGTTATTCTAGTATATATTTTAACTTTTAAAAATGTCCTGGCTTGGATAATAAATTATACAATCATTCTATTGTTTAAAATATTCCCCCTTCCCTGCCCATGAGGTCAGATTTATTACTAATGTACCAGGTGAAAAGGTTCATTATAGTGGTTGCATTTTAACAAGGTTCTATGTGGCAACCACCATTCTCCTCTTTGCCAGTCATCTTACTAAGGCAAGTTCTGATACAAGACACATACTCAGGATTGGATCTCTTCACAGGCAGGCAATATTCTTGATTGAAGAAAGCAGAAAGAGACAGACTAAGTTAGAATAAAAATTTGGTAAACAGAAAGTATGAAAGAGGAAGATAATGGAAAGAGCTGGAAAAAGAAAATGATGGAAGTCAAGAAACATTTGAATATTTGAGTCAAGAAATATTTTTTAAGAACAGTTTTCCTGCTTTTCCAGTATTTCTTTCCCTCTCAGTTCTATAAGGACACCCCCTACCCCAGTCAGACATAAGCATGATCACCTACCCTAGCATTTTGTATTCCACTGCAAGGCCTGCAAGGCCTTTGTTCTGGAGCTAGTGTCCTCATTTCCTTTGGTCTTTCTCTTGATCTTAATGTCTTCTTCAGATTCTATTCATTCAAACCCTGTCTTCATTAGGGTCAATAGGATAGATTAATTTGCATAATGATGAGAATGGTTTAATATGCTTCTTCCAATACACTTCCATTGTAACACAGACCTTCAATATGCTCTTCGCTTACCCAAGATGTGTTATGTTGGAGGCTGTGGCAGCAAAAAAAGGGGAAAATATATTTTGGGTCAGTGGACTGTCAATTCTAATTCACACCTAAAGGCCTCTGCCTATTTTACATACTAATAAGGTAAGTTTTCACTCCAAGTCCTGCTATTCCTCAGTCTATGTATAATTGTTCATGACACTGAGGCTGACGCTTCATGTTGTTGTTGGCCTTTCAAAGTTGGAATTTGTTCCTAAAGTATAGAAATTCAAATTATTCTATTTGCTTAAATATATAAAAGCCATCCCTATCTAACTTTAGTAAATGTAGCTAATCTTTTCAATGTGTACCTGAATTTCAAGCCTGTTGGAAGCAAGTAAGCTCAGTTTTTACCACTTAAGGATGATTGTGAAATTATTTTAATGTAGGAGATTACATATTCAAGAGGTTTCTCTTTTTAAAACTCTAATCTCTGAGCATCAGAACACTAAATGAAGATTTTTATCTTCAGAGTTTCTTCAGGTAATTTCTGGGTTATAATGTGCTTTACTGAGTACTAAGCTATCTTAATGTAGTTTATGCTCCCTTTTATAGATGCATTATGTCAAAATGGTCTTTTCCTCCATTAGATTTATGTACTGGTATGGGTTACTGGAAAGCACACTTGGCTAAGGATCAGAGGTATGATTTGCAGTCACTTCTGTAATGTCTTTGTCATGTCAATAACTGCCCACCCTCTCCTCTGTGCTCCCCCCCACCCCAAAATCACAAGGTTTACTTTACCTTTCATTTCCCAAGGTACTAGTGTGTCCTTCTTTGGATCTACCTATGCATTTTATAATTTTTCTATAACAAACACCTGTTATATGAGGTATAATATATATGGATTATATAATATAATCCATGGTCAACTTTCATGTTTCCTCCAAAGTCAGGACAATAGCTGTTTCTTTTTTTGCCAGATGTTAAGCACATCGCAGTAATAATATTTGATTTTGCAGTAATAATTATTGATTTAAAGAATGAAAGAGACAAAATAGTCTCTGCTGGCCTTTCTGTCCTCATCCTCAGGGAATCACTACCTATGACTCTTCCTAACTCAGGTGGCAGAATGAATGAAATTGTAAGATCTTGCCTTCTTCAAGTGGTCTTTCCTAACTTCTCTCTCTAAAGTCACTCCTTTCCACTGATCTCGTGGCACGTTCCATTCGTTTACACTGTTTTGTTTCTTCATAGTATAATTTTTGACTTCCCAACTAGAAAGTTAGCTTTATCAGGTCTGTACTTTGTCTTGTTCTATGTTGAATCTGTTGTGCCTTTTAAAGACAGACATAAATACATAGTAGATGCTTAATAAATACTTGAATGAGTAATAGACTACAATATGTGGCACAGGGGACACTATCTCAACAAATATTTTTGACATGACAAAATGTTCTGAGAAGGCAAGGTACTTTTATCATCACAAAACTATGCTGATCTCTTTAACCTGTCTTTGTTAAATAACAGGTGATATGCTACATGAAAATTACTTGCTCATGCTTCTTTATTTACTTTTGTTACTATCCTTTCTTTAGGATTATAAGTATATGAACATTTTAAGATGCAGCTTCATATTCTTTTGAAATTTTTCAGATTCAATATCAAGGGACTAAGGGATTTTTTTTTAATTTTTCAAAGTTGGAAGAGTGCATTATTAGAAAATATAACCCTGTGTTGCAGGAATTAAATGTGTTCATTTTTTTACAATATGAGGATCTCCACTTTATAATTATAACATCAGATTATGGCCTGAAGGTAGTTTATGAAAAAACACTCAGCTGTGGGTGATTTTGTGAATCGGAATGTGGATGTCCACATAGTTGTACAACCAGTATTTCATAGTCTTCTCCTGAAGGAGATTTTAAAAATTGGGTCATTTGCATTTTCTGTGTTTTAAGGACATTAGTATAAAAACTTACCATCATAGATGAATGCTGACTTGAGTAAGTAGTGTTTGACCCAGTCAGTTCTCAATTTTATTTTCACTCCTGATCTATAAGGATGTTGTTGAGAAACATGTAAACATGAGTATCACAATTATATCAACATATTTGGAACCACCAAGTTCACTTTTGTATAATGAAGAGGGCAAATAATGTCTGTAGGAAGCAGGACTTCTTTATTGTGTGGTATTTTCTAATTTTAATGTAGTCAGTTTAATAGATTTTAATAATAAGCAAACTCTTATTGCCTCACACACTAAAATGATGTTACAACACTTTTTGACTATTTGTTCAGGAACTTGTTGTTTTAAGTTGGCCCAGGAAATTTTATCTTACTATGCTTTATCAATATTGTTAGTGGAAAAAAGTCAGTTAGGATGAAATTGGGGAGGAAGGAGGTGGATACAGGCCTCAACCAGTCAGACTTACTGGAGTCAGCTCAAATATCCTCAAATGTGTGTTTGTTTAGTGGAAAAAGGGAAAAAAATTAAATAGATATTTAATGTAAGAATCTCTAATGGGTGCTACATAGTGTAATCTTCCCATCTTCTATGTCTTAATTTACTTCTTTAAGCCATGTGAAATATATAACATTAAACAGCCATTTAAAATTTTATGCCAATGGTGGATATTTATTCATTGCTTTTAAGTTGTGTCTGTATAATCAATTATATTTTATAACATAAAGAATGCAAGCCAAGCATATTTAACTTACCTTCTGAGATTCTGAGTTATTCCTGAGAGTTGGTGATCTGGGTAGGCATCAAACAGGTTAAAAATTTAACACATTACACATCTTACATTTTACCTCCATTGTTGAATTGGGTTGGGTATTCTTCATACAGTACAAAGTGACTCTTACAGACTTTTGCCATAATTTCAGTATTCAATGATATGCTGCCAGAAGTGTAAGTAAAATAAAGATTCATGTTTAAAATTAGATTTTTTCCTTTCTTTAAAAACATCAAAATTACTTCTTCACCCTTTAAAAACTATGGTTAAAACTTCTGTATGTATAAACTCTTCAGCTAACTTTTAAAAATATTTGGTTTGGTAATCCTATGACATGTAGTGAAGTCTACAAACTATTAATCAAGCCTGATTTACAATCACTACCTATAATCCATCTTTAGTTTTCATATTCTATTGTGTAATTCACATTTTGAAACTACTATATGTTTTAGAACTATATTTGTTGGTAATTATAACAAGTTGGTCAGTAAACTAAAATTCATGCCCTTAAAATCATTTTAAAGTGTTGATTTAATATCTTGGTTGAAGAATATTCATTTTCTTATTTTATCCTTTTAATGAATGTAAACATCTATCAAATATTAAAATGATTGCCACTGATTGTTAGATACCAGAAGTATTAATAAGCAGAAATAAACTAGGCTTCATGGTTTTATTTGTAAATGATTCATTTACTTCATTTTCCCCTTTGACTGCATCTTAATATACTTTTTCTTTATTTGGATCACCTTTTCTATCATTTGAAAAATATAGGAATATCATTGAAAAAACATTAATCACAATATTCAATTTAATGCTTGCAAGGGCATATGAAGCAAAATTTTTGAGATTGCTATTGCTAATATATCAATTTAACGAGAATGAATCATTATTAAAATCCTGTTGCTGTCAAATATCAAGTTAATAATGTCTTAAGATTATATTTAGATACTTACAACATCCTTTCTTCATGTTTCTAATATTTGCTTCTTTTCCATTATGGTTGATGTTAAGAAAAATTTAACAGCAGAAAATATATACTTTTATTTCAGAGAGCTAGGCCACTATGTATTGTGAACTTCATTTTGTTTAAACTCCATGCAGTGCTTAAATATATCCTTAACAGTAACTCTGGCCCAGAGTCATAAAGCAATTTTGTCCTTGAGTTTCTATTTTGTATGCCTTTCAAAAAACATCTTCAGACTATGCAAGATTTCGCAATCAGATTTCTACGAAGCTAGTAATACACTATACCCATAATAAAATTAATCACATATTAGCAGAAAAAGGCTCTTAAGTTATGTTTTCAAGTTTCACCTTGTGTATCAAATCATATGCCTGAGGATGATTACTTCTTAGTTAAATATGGAGGCTGTGCTTGAAAGCCAATTTTAGCAAAGTTGCTGATTATTCAAGTTAGGTAGGAGAATGAGAGTTTTAAAAATATGGACTACTCTCACTGGTGTTTTAGATATCCTATGACCAGTAGTGATCACTGAAGCGGCAGGTATTCAAAGACTCAGAATGCACCAAGTGCTAACCTTTCCCAGGACATTTTGTTTGTGTACTGGTGAGGAAACAATTATGCCACCTTTTAAATTCTAACATGAGGCTTTACCCTGCCCCCAAACTCCTTTTGAACACATCAATACTATAATGTTGTGTGTTAAAATTCCCATAATCAGGAGTTATGTCCATCTCATCCTTTTCCCATATATTGAAATTGGGTAAATCACCATTGGGGTTTAAGAAAAGAGTATTTATTTTGATAATAATGGCCATTTTCAAGGGTTTGTCATGAGGGGGAAAATGATGCTATGTGAAAAAACTGAAGTTTAAGGTATAATTATGAGACTTTAAAAAAGGTGGAATCTGAGAATTTCCTTGAACCTTAAATTAGCTCTATGAGAAGTTAATACACTACAGTGTGGCTAAACTTAATTCACAAAGTATGTCCCACTTTCTGCCACAGTTTCCTCTTGTTTTTCTTTTTGTGTGAACTTACTGTTGATCCTTTAGAAACCTTTAATGACCTGAATATTTATCTTCTCTCCTACAACTCTTGCATTAATAAATAGTACTATACCTCAAATATTTTCATTAGCTTTCAAAAGTTCTTTAACATAGGTATTACCTTTAAAATTTTCAAATCTATTTTAATAAAACAAGTCTATTAGAATCTTTAAATATAAAATTCTGTGGTGTTTTTATAACTCTACTAAGAATAAATTTATAGGGAAATTATGTATTTTGGCACATAAAACTAAATACTTAAAAACAAAAAATGTTGAAATATTAGTTTTTATGAACATTCAATACAGTACAGTTATCAGTGAATTTCTAGCACTTTATCAATTATTTTGTTATTTGAGAAAGAAACAAGCTTTCCCCCTTAGAGGGGTTTATGGACGATTTTTACTAAAAGATGACTGTTTATGTGCAACCTGGTGAGCTTTTTGTTGGTTCACTGAACTTTCTCAAATAAAATTATTTAATTGCCAGAAGTTCACTTAATTGCAGAAGGTCTTTTAATTAATTGCAAGTTTTTTGTTATTCATCTTGAGAATGAATACATACATACATACATACATTTTCACTTCTTTTGCCACCTATTCATTCAAGATCATGGGCACAGGGAAAATAAATTTCACAGTGTTTTCTTTGAGTGTTCATAAATATTTTCTTGTATATGTAATTAAAAATTTCTCTTAACTGAATAAGAAGCCATGATTGAAGTAATCACATATTGTTATGCAACTGTTTTGTCTACTATGTGGTTAATTTCAGGAACTGTTGCCAATTTTTACTAGTTGATATCAGGAATTCTATTTAATAGAATTATTTAATAAAAATTATATAATGAAATTTGTTTAATAGCTTTGGGATCATCCATACAGAACTGTAATAAGTAAATGGGTAAAAAAAAATATTTAGTTACTGCCCACTTGTGTTAGATACTATTTGTAGGCATTTCTCAAAGGAATCTTTTTTTTTTTCAAATTTAAAGGCTTTACATATTTTGTAGCATTTATTTCAAAACTTTACTAGGCTCTTGCAAAATATAGTCTATAAATTTGCTTCCTTTTTTAGAGGCAATTGATATTTATTGAAAAGCTCTACCTTCTTGAGGTTGAATTTAGGTATGACATTTAGGTATACTTAGAACAAATATGTCACTTAATCCTTATATACTGAGGTAATTGCAATCCCAGTCTACACAGTGTACTTGAGTCTACAAAGCGGTGACAAGAGTAAGACTAAGATTGAAATCCACATTAGTCTACTTCTGGGTTAGCTTGATGAGATTACATTCTCTGGCTGATGTTAAATTTTTTGATAATAAACATAATTTCTCAGAAAGACATCCATTTTCTTTTCCTATTTATAAAAATCAGTACTCTGACATCTATTTTGAGATTATAGAAATCACACAGCTCTTAAATCCCTATCATGTATTACTGTGGATATCATTCATTTGAGATTTAACTTCAATGCATTTGAGGATGGACATAGGAATAGGATAGTTTAGACTCTGCTTTAGGGTAGAATAAAAAATCAGACAATCTAATATAATCAAATGATATATATATATATATATAATATATATATATTCACTTGAATAAGACACAGGCAACTGTTTTAAAATGTTTGAAATTAAAATAATTATAATTTTCTTGTTAGAACAATCTATTGATATTATTATTTTAGAGAAAAGAATAATCTCCTATTATGAAATGGCTTCCTATTCCATTATGAAATGGCCACACTAATCCTAAAATTTTCACTATTTTTCTAAAGTGTAAAGCGAACAAGGTATTTTATCAAGATTATTTTCAGTGGTTATATACTTTTGCTTTTCCTGCGAACTACAAAAACAAAGATGAACATATTAACAGAGAAAATGCTATGACTATTACCCAATTACAAGATAGCATAATTTGAGAAAATTGGTGAGTGTTTTTCCCTTTAATATACTTTGAATATTTAAAATTATAGATGTGATCAAAATAACCCCTTTTAAAACAACTGAGCCATTTCCAGGGCTTAAATTTTATAATTATTCTACAAAGAAATTATCTCTGAATGTCTAATGTGATGATTAAACTTGATATGGTAGAGAGGTGATTTGATACAATGACTTGATAACCATCTAAATAAATAAAGATGAAGTATATGAGTATATGAAGTGTGCATTTGATTACTAAGGACACTGAAAATGGTACCATATAAATTATATAATGATAGTCAGATATGAAGACTCCTTACATCTCTGAATTTTTTGCCTCTCAGAAAGAGAAAAGAAAAAAAAAATTAAAAAGAGGAAAGATAAAAATGATAAGACAACTATTGCAGAAGTTAAAAAAATTCCCTTTAGAGCTTACTCTTTGTATAATGGAAACATAAAACATAATTACTGAACTTGTGTAACATATAACCTGTACACATAAGAACATAGAATTATTTTTATATAATCTTCATAATTCAATAGATTCAATAAATTAAAAATATAAAAATACCGCTTTTGAATGCTTTAACATTTAGATCCTCAACAGAACTGTCAAGAAGCAATGCTATATTGTGTAACTTCCATATTGAAGGCCTTTATTTTTCCAAATATATGTTATTCATTTAAAATGCATGTTGATTTTTATTTTGTTCTGGTCCTAAAACATATTCTTCTTAAATATATTTTAAGTACTTTGAACATCTAATATTAACTCACATTTCTTTTTATAGGTTTGGAAGATAAACTGAAAATATTAAAATTTTCACGATTTGATTCTGTGTATATTCTTTGATAGTTCCAGAAAATGCCTATTTTCTGATTATTTGTTACATTTTGTGGTTTTTTGTTTTGTTTTGTTTTTTGTTTTTGAGACAGGCTCTCCCTGTGTGGTCCAGGCTGGCCTTCAACTCATGATCCTGCTGCCTCTGCTGGGATTAAGGCATGGTGTTTGTCAGGATGCCCCTCTTCCTCACTGACTTCTAAGTGCTAAGGGGCACTTGGAAACTGCTTTGAAACAATGTCATACATGGCATCTGTGAACACTGCAATGAAAAACTATGGGTTTTTGCTGAGGCTACACCATTGATATGTTGGATAGATAAAAAGATATACACACTTAGTTAATTCCATATATCTCTACTATGTCATTCCTATTGCCTGAACTTGTTTTTTTTTTTTTCCCATAAAATGCTTTAGTTCTCACAAAGATATGATTTCTCTTCTTTTCAAGGTATCTCTCAAGTAAACTTGTAGTGCACTAGACCTAAAGGCAACATGCTTACTAGTATACTTTGGTTTATGTACGTATGATTTTAAACTCCAATTTCAATTTTTTGAAAACAAAGCCACTTATCTTGTGTTAAGCTGCTTACTGTTTCAAAAACTATTCTATAATGTAGTTTTGATACTTTAGTTTATGAATTAGAAATCTAAAGATTTCTACTGAGCATAAATGCTCAGTAAAGAGGAATAAAATTTTATTAATTTTATCTTAGTGGCTTCAAAATCAGCAGCTGCATATTTCATTTTCTGTAAAACAAAGGGATAGAATTAATGCTAGTACCTTATACTACTGTGAGAATTAAAGAATAAAAGTGTATTTTGCATATGGCAGGAGATAATATGCAGTAATTTTAATCTCATCACATGTTGGGGAAACATTTATGAAAATATCTTCCTAATAATATTGAGAGAAAATTTCTCATCTTCTTTAGTATTAAAAAATACCCTCTTTCAAAAATGTAATTTTAGAAGTTCAACTTTTAAAAAATACCTAATGTTAATAACAATAAAGCTTACACTAGTGAGAAGGAAATATAATGACTATTATTATAATATTGTAACTGAAACTTTGCTTTTACCAAACATTTGACATATTATAAAAAGAGGTGTGATAAGCTTAATTATACTAGTCTTCACTGTTTTATCATAGATGAGTGATGACAGTCTCATTGCTGGTGAAAAAAATTTATTCAGTTCAAAATTAGAATCAGTATACACATGGAATACACGACACCAATTGAACATTAAGATCTCCTGTTCAGAGAAACCGAGATTTTGTACCTGCACTTTATATTTTAATTTTGTGCCCTTGGGTATACTGTGCATAATTTTTTAAAAGATTGGTGAAAAACCCTTCCTGATTTCTTCACATCAGGATAAAAAGTATTTATGAAAAATAAATAGCCAAAAAGTGTGTGTTAATCTGAAAGTATTTGATGTAAGGAAGGTATCAGGGCAGAATTACAGACATAAATGTGGTAACACATTTTTGCAGTATCATTGTGTACTATATGCCACTTTATTGGTGTATTAATTAGTGTATAATCTTGGTTACACTACAGGAGACCCATCAATCATAGTTTTGACTTCACATAAACTAGAGATATGAAAAACTCACAGAATGTGAAAATGTACAACAGAGATAAGGTTATATTGGTATCAAATCTGTATGTTTAAGCAATGACAAAGGCTCAGGATGCATTCTGGTTGGCTCAAGTTTCTTGACATGGTTATCCTGCCACTCTTGGAAAGATTGATTCTCCAGTGCTTGACCTTCTTATATCATCTTTCTGTCTTTTGTCCAAGCTAGGTATTTGATTATCGTTGTTCAAAATGAGGAAATTCACATGAAAACTAATGCCAAACAGATTCAAAGTTTGTAACTGAGAATTTTTAGTAAACTCGCCAATGACTGGATCCATCAGTATATAGAATTCATTCCAGAAATTTAGAAAGAAAATCCATCATTACTTTCAGTCTATATAATCTTCAAATATCTTAAACACAGGAAGAAAAATCATTTTAAAATAATGAGCTAATAAATAAAAACAGATACTAATAAATAATGGCTGTAATTTTTAAGTTATTCTATTAGTCACATGAAATAGGTCCTAAACAGACAAATTACAAGAATATTTTAGATTCAATGAAAATATACATTGTGTACAGAACTGACTTGAGAATATTTTTCTTAAAGATATTTAGAAAATATTAGATTTACTAGACTCATTTTTCTTCTTTATATCTTAAAATATTAATTTATGTTATACTAACAATTTTAAAAATTACAACTCAATTTTTGACTATGTTCATAGCATAGAACATCTATGGTCTTCCTTTAATTACAACCTTTTCCAACATTTATCTCCTGGAAAAGGCAACATAAAATGTGAAAATACCGTAAAACTATCAAGTTTATCCCAGATGCTTCAAGTATTTTGAATATTTTAATATAATACTTTATCAAGGACTTGATCTATCCTAACACTTAGAAAAATTCTATAACATTTAAGTGCAGAAATTGTGAGAAGTCACTATTTTGAAATTTAGGTTATAAGAATTCCTTTTAAGAAACAGATATAATTACTCATTATCTCAAACATTGACTAGAAACCATATTTTTATTGATCAAATGCTGTAAAATCAGATGAACCAATGAAAATGCTTAAAGATTCTATTAGTCAGATACCCTGAAACACTTTAACAGTTAAAAATAAATGAGCAAATCCAAAGACTTCATTATAATTTGAATGTTCTTTGTACTTTTATAGGATTGTAATACCCAAGTGAGTTCTTCAGGAACTGGTTAGTATCTCTGTTCAAGCAGAAAAACAACTTTTAAAAAAAGTACAAGCATCAGTGTTTTTTGTACATCTATCCTCTTCAAGAATTTTTTAATAAAATAGAGATGCTATTTTAACATCAGAAATGACTTATTGTATGTTATCCTAAAACATTCATTCATTGTTACACTTCAGGGGAAATGCAAGTATTTTGGAATAATAATCTTAATCATCACGTATAAATCATCTTAAAGACTAGGGCTCTATAGTTCAGGAGAGTCTCTATTCCTCCATGGCTGTATGTAAAGAAGCTGATTATCAGTGTCAAATAAATGTTAAACTCTCACCAATTTAAACATTTGATTTCATTTATTTGCTGCTCTTCCATTTAATACTGAATTAAAACAGTTGCAAATTGGTCCTTCATTGATTTGGGCAAGTGGCTAAATTGATGTAAACTGGGGGTGGGGGGAAGGTGGGGAGAAGGTGTTGTTTTTATGCAAATTATTTGATCATTTAATACAAGTAAACATACTCAAATCTAAATACCTGACCTTTTCAAATAAATGTATACCTACCTTGATTTTCACAATAAGCCTCAACTCATTTCCATGACAATGTTTTTACAAAATGTAAGCAAAACAGGTGTTAAATTACTTAACAGAACTCATAATTTAAATAATTAAAACTAATTTGTGTTTAAAGCTATTTGCAGATTTATTAGAGAAACAAATACAAATATGCATTTCTACAGAACTGTTTTTTTTTCCAAAATGAGCTTAAAACTTGTTCCACAGTTTTCACTTGTTTATATATCTAATGATAACCCAAGTATTGGCTTCTGTACCACTTATAATGAGACAATTGCCCTTCCATTGCAATTATAAAAAACTATTTAAAAAAAAATTCAGCACATACACGTTAAATATTTTTCCTTAAAAAAATAATCTAATCAAAATATTGAATACTTTAGATTTAAACAATATTTTATTTACAAATCTGATTTGATGTACTTTATCAATTATACAAGGTAATGCTTCAATTTCAAGAACAGTTGTTTTTTTTGTTCATATAGACCAATGGAATGACATCCTATCTAGTAATATATGTACTACACTTCAATTTTCTTCAAAATTAACACAAGTTTTCTGATACTTTCACTTAAAAAATGTTAATTTGGGCACAAGTCTGATGAAACAAAAAACAACATGCAGAATTGCAAAAATAACCTCTTAAAGTAATATGATACTTACCCTTTATGTAAAAAGACATCTATGAACAACAGTGCATAACAATATTCTGTGTTCATGTTTATGACAAACCAAGCAGGAGGCAAAATGGTTTCATCCTGTTTTCTAATCCTATGCAATTTCATATGGCTGTTTGCATCATTTAAATAAATGTGTACATTGTAAGACTGCATTGCACTCAAAATTATTATGTATAGCCATGCTTGCCCTGTATTTAATGAGTGATGAATTTCTCTTACTAACAGAGTAACTTGTCTTAAATTGTGTATGTGATGTAAAGAGTGTTAAATGATATTTTCATCTCTTTTCAATTGCTGCCTTGGAAAGCAAGAATTCCCTTTTTGGAGAAGACTTAACAATCAACAAAATTTACTTAAGGACTCAGTGAGGAATCAGTGTATGAATCAAGAATGTGATATACGAATGGTTTAAACATAAGGAATGTTATTATCAGTACCTTTGTTGAAGTCTATTACCACCATTAAAATTTCCAAGGAAAGATAGGGCCTGTAACATAGGAATTCCATTCATTGTTAAATTACTAAAATCTACCAATTTAATGCTTTCATACTGTTTATTTTTCCAATAAAAAAATAAATCTCATACATTAGAAGTGGTACACAAAAAACTGGGATAAAATTTATCAGATTCTTGATAGCACCATTTACACATTCTCAAAGTAAACATTAATATGCACTTTCTTAGAAAGCGATATAAATATATAATACAGGACTTGCTAACCTCTGTTAACCATCTGAATGCGATGGAATAATCTATCTCTACTGTGCAGGAAGGCTTGTGCATGGTGGTGTGGCAATATCATTTTTAAAAGTTTGTTACAGATGTGATGGGAAGCTGGAAGAAGTCAAATAAGCAGAAAAAAAGGCTTAGATCTATTGTAAGCAATGAGTCGAAATGAGCCGTTACAGGTTAGAATTTATCTTTGTATCTGATCATTCAATGAGAAAATGACTTCCACAGAAATAGATACATTTAACTGTTTCAGGAGTGGGCTGGGTGAGGTGAAGTAGGATTGAAAGTCCTACAGGTAATAGCAATAACTGGAAGTGCAGACGAAATTGGTCTTCAGTGCAAAGAGGAAGGCAGCCATTTAAAAAGTCTAGGTGCAATGTTGTGGTGCTGAAAGAAAAGCTCCCAGTGATAAAGGAAAAACAAAAACAAAAACAAAAAAGGGGGAGGGGGGAACAACAGAAAAAAACCGAAACTGCAATGCAACTTCAAGCAGTAATTTTGTGGTGCTGAAAGGACAGCTCCCAGTGTTGAGGAAAAGATCTTGGATCTAGAATGAGGTGTCCAATCTGTATGATAAACAGCGCACTGTGTCTCAGAGCGCCCATTCAATCTCAGTAAGTAAATGAAATATTGATTGAAAGTGACCCTGAAACAGAATGCATTAAAAAGACATAGAAAGCTGCAGAACTGAGGTAATTCGTATTCAGCGTGTTCA